>NC_040911.2:72970474-74467227 GCF_004126475.2 Phyllostomus discolor | reverse complement strand
ACAGGTGGTTTCTAACTAATACTTTCAATTCTGTTGCTTTGGTCTTACATTAAAATTTAATTCATCATCTCCACTTTCTACTCTTTAATGAGTTTTACTCCCAACTTCTCTGTATCTGTCAATATTATGTCCCTACGGCTCAAAACTCTAGAAGTCAGATATGAATCAATTACTCTTCCTCCTTTTTCTTGTCTACGGTGGCAGTTGAGAGTTAAGAAATTGGCCATTAAGTCAAATGACTCGGGCTCTAACCTTGACTTCAGCACTCATTTATTATGTAACATGGATATACCTTTTTTTCTAGAACTCAGTTTTTTACCTGCATAAAAGAGATGAAATGAGGAAAACACTCCATGCAATGCTTGGCATATAGGAAGCACTCAATAAATGTTTAGCATTATACATTCACCCGTCCATCTATCCACCCTCCATTCATCCAGCATTTGTTTGACAGTGCAGTTACTTTCCTTTAGAAATTTGTTTTTATTTAGTTTATCTCCTGAGAGTTTATATTTTTTTCTTTGGAGGGAAGCTTAATTTCTCTTAAGTTACAAAACAGCTCGCATATTAAAAATCTACACAAAATATATGGGGAATTTACAATCCTAGGAAAAAGTATAGAGGTAGGGTGAATCTGCACCCAATTTTCCACAGACAGCCCCAGTTCATACCTATCATTCCAGCTTAGTTATAAACATTATCCAATTTCTCTGTCAAATGTGGCCTGAGTTTGGATAATAAATTATATGTGATCTGTATGTGCAGGTGATCTGTGTATATAGATGACCTGTTTGGGTCTTGGCTCTATCATCATAAAGAACTCTTAGAATACAGCCCCAATATTAAACAACATTAAATTAAGGATATTTAAAAATAAATATGATTCCCACACATTGTCATTTTTCAAACTCAGTGATGTCTATTAAATATGGTTTACTTTGATGATAAACCTTTACTACATTTTATCCTATATATGTCAATAATAAAGTAGAATATATCTGGTGGTTAAAAAATGATTTTCTAGTTGAAACTCACACATATGCATTAAAAATAAATAAGTACTTATTTTCTATTTAAATATTATACACATTTAAGATGTTTCTCACAAAATATGCCATCCTTAATTTTTTTTGTTTTAGAATTTTTAGAAAGATTTTATTTATTTTTAGAAAAAGGGGAAGGCAGGGAGAAAGAGAGAAAAACATCATTGTGTGGTTGCCTGTCATAAGCTCCCTGCTGGGGACCTGGTCAGCAAGCCAGGCATGTGACATGACTGGAAATTGAACCTGCAACTCCTTGGTTCTCAGGCTACTACTCAATCTACTGAGTCACACCAGCTGGGAGGCATCCTTAATTTCTCAATAAAGGTTAATTATATCCCACAAGGAAGGAAGAAATGCTTGATATCAAAAGAGAGGTTCTTTTTATTGAATTTATTGGGGGCTTAAGGTGTACAACTCTATAATAATAATACATCATCTGCATATTGCATAGTATGTTCACCACCCCAAATTTCCTTCCATCACCATTTATCCCTCCTTTATCCTATTCTACTTCCCTCTCCTCCCCCTTGCCTCTGGTAATTGCCATACTGTTGTCTGCATCTTTGAGGTTTAATTCCTTCACCTTTTTCACCCAGCCCCATAAATCCCCTCTCCTCTGACAACTGTCAATCTGTTCAGAAAAGAAGTTCTTTATAGTTTTGTCCTCAAAGAACCACTAAGGATAGACATCTTTGGTGGAGAATGAAATATCTACTTTGTTGTTCTTTTTTGTTTGTGTTCCAGACCTGAATATCCTATCCAATTACATATCTTGAAAAATTCATTTAACCTCTGATGTGGAACAAAACTGCCAATTCACTTTTTCACAGCTGAGGCATTCCTTGAAATTGCCATGAGGAATTCCAGGGACTCTGGGGCCATATTGAAAGTGACATCAGTCTACCCATTAGTATTCACACATTTACACTCTTCAAATAAATAATATATTGGGGGATTAATGGAGATGTCCAAAACTCCATGTGACTTGAAGGACTCAAAAAGGAGACTTACACAAAAAGGTATTATTTACTTATCTTTTTAAGGAATCAGGAAAAAAGGGAGAAAAAAGGGAGAGAAATATGTATGTGAGAGAGAAACATTGATTGGTTGCCTCTCATGCATGCCCCAACTGGGGACTGAACCCACAACCCAGGCATATACGCTGACTAGGAATTGAATTGGCAACTTTTTGCTTTGCAGGACAACACCCAACCAACTGAGCCACACCGATCAGGGCAAGGAGCATATTTTTAATTCAAAACAACAAACATATTTCCACAGGAAATATGCAATATGCTATTGGGATCATGAATATGATTGAAACTTGATTTTTGTATCTGTGCACATGAAACAGCAACTTCCTCCACCTCCTTCCCCTCCCAAAATAAGCCATGGTTTCCTCCAAAAGGAAGAAGGATGGGGATTATAGTGGCTTGCCAAATATACTTTCCATTAATAGCCACATACTAATCAGTTAACAAAACTAAGTGATCAGATAGATTGGAGCACTTGGTGTCAGCCTCCGATCATTGAGCTTTATTACTCTGTTAAAATGGAAATCTGTGAAACACACACACACATACTCCCTAACTTGCATATGATTAATTAAAATATAGATTCAGGGGCTTTTCTCACAAAAAGTCTGCTTTACGGGATTTGGGGTGGTTTCCAGAAACTCATTTAACATTCAAACACAGCAAGAGATTCTGGCAGGGATTCAAATCTCCATTAAGATAAAATCCATCCTGCCTCTCAGGAGATGAAGAGCTGGTAAATTAGAACTCAGAGCTTCAGAACACAAGAAGGAAAGAGACATCTTCTCCACTGGAGGGAGAAATAATGAGAAGGACTGATTGCAGTAATGGCCCCTCGTATTATGCTTCCTTGTATCAGGGCCCTTTGCAGCACCCTCGTTTACTGACATTTTCATGCCTGCATGTATGTGCATGTGCAAATGCACACACATTATGATGAAAATGTTAAGATTATTTTGGACAAGGAGTTCTGTGGGTGAATATTAGTATTTTGATCACTGTTGATTTCTTTTATTTTTATACTGTTAGGATAACCCATCCAATCATCCACCTATCCATTTAATATTTACTAAGCATCAACCAAATGCCATTCTCTATTATTGGCCTAGCGGTAACCTTGATCCCATTACTGATTTGGTTGAACCCATCTATCCTTTACCTAACCATTTTAACTCAATGCATATGTTGAGATTTGGGGGGATCTAGAACATTGATATATATTGTACTATAATAAACAGGGTTTTATGGCACTTCATAGTGGATACTTGATTCTGCTTTCTACATCAAATCAGGACTCTTGTACCAACTATAGGATATAGTGCCTACATATTTTAAATATTTTTAATCTTTACCCAAGGATGAATTTGTTGAATTTTTAGAGAGAGGAGAAAGAGAGAGAGAGAGAGAAACATTAGTGTGAGACAAACATCAATCTGTTGCCTCCTGTACATGCTCCAACCAGAGATTAAATTGACAACCTAGGTATGTCTGACCAGGGATCAAACCTGCAAACTTTCGGTGTTCAGGATGATGCTCCAAGCAACTTAACCAACAAGCCAGGGCTACATACTTTAATTTAGAGGATATTTGGTAGGCTGGCTTTCTGTATCTGCTAATACCATCCTATCAGCCCTCCTCTTTTAATTGATCATTGATGGAATAAAATGCATATGTCTTCATTTAAGTTTTAAGGCTTTGTTCCCTATTAGGCATACCATCTAGTTTTAACCTTTTTCTCTTACCCCCACCCACTCTTCAGCCCCTTGAATTGTTCTTGTTTATTTCTTACACAAGATATCTATATGAGGGGTGGCCCCCCCAAAACTAGAATTTATTTATACAAATTATGTATTTATTCTTACATGTTTAAACTTCAGTCACCTTCAAAGTACTCTCCATTTGATGTACTACACCTATCAAGATGTTTTTCCCACTACACACAACAGTTTTTGAACTCTTTGATTTCGATGGCTGTTAGTGCTCTTGCCATTTTTTGTCTCACCTCTTCCATATTGGCAAAATGTTTCCCTTTGAAGACTTTTTTTCATCCAGGGAAACAAACAAACAAACAAAAGTCTCTCATGGCAAGAGCCAGTGAATGGGGGGATGGGGTACAGGGGTCATGCTGTTTTTGTTCAAAAAATGCTGAATACTCTACACAGTGTAGAGTATTCCCACAGTGTGGGAAGGTTTGTGGAATGTCCATAAATCACCCATCATGAATTGGGCAAACATGTTTAAACAGTCTTCAGAAAAATTCACTGAAGTTGAAAGCAGCCTTTCACAACATCGCTAGTTGGTACTCTATTGGTACAGATGGGTTCCTAGAACACTCACCTAGATGGGGAAGCTTGTACTACAATGGGCCCACCCCGGAAGATAATTCTGGTTTTTCTGGGTCACCCTTCATACATATATATGTGTATATATGTGTATACACTTCTGAACTAAAACCCAGCCAATGCTACTATGAAGTCAAATATTAAATATAGGAAGGGAACCCAGGAGGTAGGTAACTGATTGAATGGGGTAGTGGAAAAGGAGTAGAATGAGGAAACAGTTGTATGAGTGCCTCCACCATTGCCAATCTAAGTGCTAGCTAAGGTGCTGTGAAGTAGATGAGGTCCTGTGTTAAGTGCTTATGTGAGTGCCTTCCATTTCCACCCCCAATCCACTCTCCACCTTTCTGCATCTTGCTCTGTGTCCCAGGAGGCTGACCCACATAAACTAAGCCAGTGGGGTTTTGTCTTAATTTGAGTTTCCCCAAAATAGACACTGACAGAGATTACAGTGTAAATAATTGATATGGGTGCTGATCCCTGGATGCAGAAAAGTGAGTCAGGGAAGGGAACAAATCCAATAATGGGTATATTATCCTGCAAGTCTTCATTGTAGGCAACTGGTGCTGAATCCTGGGAGAACTCTATTGAGGCAGTGAAGAGTGAGGAAGCTAAATCACCCTAACTCCTGTTCAGTCATTGATTTAGGGCTGCTTTGGGGTACATAGGCTTTCCAGCATGTTTGCTGTGCACATGGGACACTCATGATCCCCTGCTAGAAAAAACTCTCAGGCTGAATGTGTCAAGAGTAAGAAGACTGCTACACATATTTGAATACCAACGGGTTGTGGTTTGAGCTGCTACTTAGTTTGGGAAATAGATGGATAATCAGAGAATGGGAGGAGAGTGAAGTCCAAAGATTGTTCATTGAGTACCTATCCCCTTCCACCTCTTGTCATGCTTTGGTGCATCAACCCCTTGACAAAGTTAACAGCTGTGTTGTGTTCTTCCTCTGCCTACAATTTCCTGTATGGTTTCTGGGAACTTCTCCCTGACTTTGTCCCTGAAGCCGTAACATAGTAACAGTTCCAGAATGTCAGAAACCCTGGGGTACTGCGCAGATTCCTTCTCGCTTTTCCAAACTGTGCTTGCAAATTTGCAAGAAGTTCCTTTATAAATAATCCTTTAACAACCTATTAACATGTTTCCTTTATTACCTGATGTAAGATATACATTTAGCACAGGCTGGTGTGGCTCAGTTGATTGAAGACTCAACCCATAAATGGAAAGATCACAGGTTCGATTCCTAGTCAGGGCACATGCCTAGGTTGTGGATTTGGTCCCAGTTGGGATGCTTACTACAGGTAACTGATCAGTATTTCTCCCTCACGTGGATGTTTCTCTCCCCTTCTCTCTCCCTCCCCCTCTCTCTAGAATCAACAAGCATGCCCTCAAGTGAGGATTTTAAAAAAAGGAAAAAAAAAGATACACCTTTCTTTTTTTCATTATTGTTCAATTACAGTTGTCCCCATTTTTGCCCCTTTACTCTCCCCTGCCCTACCCACCCCCCACCGTCTACATTCAGCGTCCCCCCAACTTTGTCCATGTTCCTTTATACAAGTTCCTTGACTTGACCCTTCCCTTTCTTTCACCATTATCTCCCTCCTCCCTCCCCTCTGGTCATCTGAGGTAGTCTCATTGATACTCACAACAATCCAATTGTTATTATTTTGCTTCTTTTGCAGATTTAAAATCTCAAAGGTAAGTTGCCCATGGCTTTGTGGACTAGAATATAAATGAATAAAAATTTAAACCCAACTTTGTTGACTATAAACCCACATTCTGAAATTATAGAATCCTGCCTTATTGTTAATAAAATGTGCTTTTATTAATACTGGCTTTATGGCTCAGTGCTAAGCACCATGGCCAATTGTCCAGCACTCAGCCAGGTCCCTGGTAGGCACTGGGGCCATTCTATGCAGGGGAATGCAGAACAGCATACAGTCAGACAGGCCCCACTGGCCAGGTGACACCCTGCCAGATGGTCACCCGCCCCTGAGGCCACTATTGAAAACCCAAAAGAGACAAAACGCTTGTGGAATCTTCCAAGAGGGACCAGATGCTGCTTAGGGAAAACCTGTCCACACTATGGCATCAGGTGGCAGATGAACAAAGCAAGGAACCAGAAGTTGTACTACTTCATTTTAGAGCAAAATAACCATCTATCGCCCTGTTTTTCTGTAAGTTAAAAAGACTTATATCAAAACATTAATATTGCCAATAGACTTTGAGACATGAACTCCCATATTTACCTTAAGGATTTCCATGGAGAAGTATTCTAAAGGAGAAAAACAAAAAAGAGGAGGCTTCCTCTTTTTTGCAGGGCCTATGTGTGTATTTTTTTCCACTGCTAGTATTTCTATTGGCAGTCTGCACGTTACTGGAGCGTGTCCCCCAAGCGTTAAGTAGAGGCAACCCGGTTGTGCAGGACTGAGCCTTATCAAATGGGGCTGGAAGGAGGTTTTGTCTGATGTGACCCCTGGGTGTCCACCAGGATCTGTGAACAGACATGAGTTTGTGGGAGTGCCCTCCACCTCCTTTTGTTCTGCCCAATTCCAGCCTGCAGCAGCTGATCTGGTTATTATGCTCCTGAAAAAAATTTCTAGGTGGCCACAGTGACCATAAGGAACCGAGAAACCACGAGGGCTGAAAGCCATGAAGAACAACACACATTGGCTGTAGAGCACTAATCCCGCCCATAAATTAGAGGATCTCTTTCAAGCCTGTGGTGCTGTAGAAATCTGAACTAAGGCAGAGAGGAGCCTTCCCAGGTCTGTAGCCCACCATTTACCCAATGTGCTGCCATCAGCATAATTCACTCATTTGTTGGGACTCAGCATTTTAGAAAGCAAGTCAGAAGAGTAAGTCTGAAGACTAGATTTGTGGTAAAAACTGATTGCGTTTAAGATTAATTAAATTCACCTTAGTTTTCTCAGCTTTTTTGTCCCTAACCCATTCTTAAAATCTTGTGCACTTTCACGGAAATGTAGTCTGCATGAATCGGAACTGTTTACCTTAGACTCATCAAAATGCTGTTTTGTAAGAACCATTTCATATCCAACAAGAATTATGTAACTTTCTTTGGGGCTATATTTCTAAGAAATAGGAGTTGAAATTTTGGCCCCAAACTAACAGGCCTGCCTCTTTTAAGACTCAGCATGGCTCTAGCTGTGTGATTGTTCTCTGTCTTCTCACTTTCTACCCTCCCTGACCCCATCCAGGCACCTCAAAGTCTGCACTGAAATAAAGGTGATCTGTGTACCCTGTTGCATGAATTTAACCCATGTGTGCCCAGGAACATGCCATGGTGTTCTGTGATGTCACTTAATTTGTCACACACTGACTGTGGCTGAGTGTAGGCAAATGAATATCTAGACATAAAGGTGCTACTCATGTTTGGTTATTGGCTAAAATCTACATAAACTATTTATTATTATTATTATCATTATTATTATATTTTCAATATGTTTATTGATTATGCTATTACAGTTGTCCCATTTCCCCCCCTTTATTCTCCTCCACCCTGCATATCCACTCCCACCCGCATTCCCCCCTTAGTTCATGTCCATAGGTCATATATGTAAGTTCTTTGGCTTCTACATTTTCTATACTATTCTTAACCTCCTCCTATCTATTTTCTACCTACGATTTATGCTACTTATTCTCTGTACCTTTTTCCCCTTTCTCCCCCTCTCACTCCCCTGCTGATAACCCTCCATGTGATCTCCATTTCTGTGATTGTGTTCCTGTTCTAGTTGTTTGCTTAGTTTGTTTCTGTTTTTTATTTTTTTTAGGTTCAGTTGTCAATAGCTGTGAGTTTGTTGTCATTTTACTGTTCATATTTTTTGTCTTCTTTTCTTAGATAAGTCCCTTTAACATTTCATATAATGAGGGCTTGGTGATGCTTATTATTTTTAGAGACTTTATTTATTTATTTTTAGAGAGGGGAAGGGAGGGAGAAAGGGAAAGAGAGAAACATCAATGTGTGGTTGCCTCTTGAGCACTCCCTAGTGGGGATGTGGCCTGCAATGCAGGCATGTGACCTGATTAGGAATCAAACAGAGATCCTTTGGTTTAAAGGCCAGTGCTCAGTCCACTGAGACATATCCACCAGGGCTAAACTTTTTAATAAGATAAGAAAACCATAGATAACTTTTGAAAGTGATATGACTTCAACACCGTTCTAATCTTACTTAAAAACACACATGTGCAGTTAAATTATTATGGAGATGAAGATAATGTCTTGAATTTATATAACACTTTTGATTTCTTTCAAATCTGTTATCTTGTTTGATTTTCCTAGGAACATTGTGAGATAAAGATAGATTTTCTTAGTTTACTCTTACAGATGAGGAAACTAAGGCCCAAATTTCCATAGTCACACAAAAGATTGAGGATCAGAATCTGTGTCTTTCATATCTTATCTGTGCTTATTTTATTAGACCAGATCACCAGGAGGGGTATAGGACCACTTAGGGACCTGCCTGTTCAAATTCTGGTAAGATAAATGTTCACATCTGGCTCAGCAGCTAAAGAGATGACAGGAAGTCTAAATGATAGTCACCTTGGGTAAAATTCCTGCTGGCAATGGTGTCTCAGCAAATAAAAATATGAGGGTGTAATTCCAGTAATGACCCAGCAGGATCTTCCTGATAGGATTGTCACAAATCACTTTGGGATTTGGAATAAAAAGGGGAAATATATAAATTACTGTCTTCATAGAAGGCTATAGTGTCAACTTGAATTAATCTCTGAAGCACGTATTGCAAATACAGCAAACTTCACAAGAAATCTCGAATAAGGGTCTAACCAAGCACACTTTTGCCTCCAAAGAATGCAGATATGACCCTAGAATTTGGAAGGACATTAGATAGAGGAATTGCAAATTTTAATTAGTTTTTTAGCTAGTAGCAAATGTTAATGCTACTAGTTAGCAAATAGACTAGGTTTGGAGCCAATTTTAAGTACCTATTCAGTTTCATTCTGAATGAGAACAAATTGGTGTTTTAATGATATAACTCTGAATTAGAAGTAACATATAAGTAGCCACTTTTCATTTTGTTCATAATTTTATGTCAAAAGAAACTTTGAATAAAATACATTTACCACATTTGACACTCTAAAAGGTTTTTGAATGGCAAAAGATTTGCACACATTGAAACTGGATTTCACACAGTCTGTACAATGACAGAGTATTAAGGGGGATTAGCCTAATTAAACAAGATTGTGAGGCGGCCTTAAAGAGATCCAGAGTGCAGATATCTTCCAAGTATGATCACAGGGAAGGCTTCCAGATTCTATTTTGCCTCTTTCTCAGCTCCCCATTACCCTCAGTCCCCGTAACACACTTGTGTATGCAGTGACATCTAGTGACAAAGAAAATAAAATCAACTCCAGGGACACTTGCTTCACTTGAGAGGCTACACAAAAATAACTCCCTCCTCATCACTATAAATGTATGCACAGTGGTTTCTATTACAAAAAAGACATGCCAGTTTCTACACCAAATATATTCATAGAGGGTAATAAAAGGAAGTATCAATGAGGTTTGGCAAACTTCCCTGGCATAAGAATCCAAACAGGCATTTATAATTTCTTTTGATCTGCCCACACAGTGAAAACCTGTGTTCATACTGCTGACACATAGTCAGTGTGGAATGTGATGAAGGTCTGTTAGCATCTTCCAAGGAAAGAATACATGCAGATTAATAGAACATGCTGTCAGATATTCATATTTATAATTTTAGAAAAGTATATTAATAGTCATCCTCAAAGTGGCCTTAATCGTCCTGAAATCCATTCTAGATTATTTAGGGTAGGCCATAATAAAGTATTTCTCTTTTTATCTTGTCTGATTTTAGGATTGTAAGTAAAATTAATAGAATATATCTTATATATTTTATATGATACACACACATACATATACATGTGTATATATCATAAATATGCATATATATCACATATACACATATATATCATTAAATATGTATCATATATTTGGTATATATCACATATATATAAAGTTGTGAGAGATACACACACACACACACACACACACATATCTCACAACTTTCTCTATATAACAAGGATTTGGGGTCTTGTGTTGGTAGAGTTATAGGAAAGTGAAATCCAGGAATGTCCACTGTCTTCCCTCAGTCACACAGTGGCTGGTTAGTTCTATCCTGCTCAGGTCTCAGTGCTTAAGACCCAAGGTATCTTACATTTCAGGAAGCAATGATGATGTATCCCACTGCCATGCTTGCTTGGAGATCCTGTTGCTTTACAGATTTCCTGGGACCTCCAGTGGAGCCCTAGAGTCTCAATTTTCACCTAACACTCAGGTGACTCACATAATTATGCACCAATCCACACCTGTCTTACACGCCCCAGTGAAAAAGGGAGACTACCACTGGAGACATGGAGACTGGATCCATAAATGTGTAGCATCATAAACAAGATTGTCCATTTTTTGGTACAACATTTTTAGGAAAATTAATTGTGTAGCTGCCAGAATAGTCTCAAGTGAGTTGCAAGATGGCTAAAGGACATAATAAGTTATCTTCTTTCTTTTTCTTTTTGCTGTAATTACCATTTCTATTGGGGGCTTCTCTTTCCTTGCCTGTATGGGAGAATAAAGTCTACAAGCAAATAAACATTTTAAGCAAATCATATTTTTATAAATACTAGCTATACAGAATGGCTGGGGACTGATATAAGCATTCTCAGTCCTCCTGATAATTGGTTACGAATTACATGCTTGTAAATTGAATAGTCATTGATACATCAAGGGAGTTTGCTATTTAATGGAGCCTTATAGTAAATCTTGTAGTCAACTAAGTGTTCATTGATAAACTGGGATACACACACATACACACACACACTATAATTATTTAAAGTTGGCATGCCATGTGGACATTATGATAAATGCAAATATACTGTATCTTTTTGTTGTTTTAGAAATTCAGTTACGCTCAAAGTATAGATTTAAGTGCTTACTGCTATTGTTCATATTTAGTTTTAGTTTTTTTTTAAGACTGTTTTTCTCAGTTGAATTGGTTTTCAGCTGTCTTTCCTTCAAAGTTCTAAAGATGAACTGACTTTTCCTGGTAATTTTGTCACATACAATTCCACTATCTTAAGGGCCTGGGAAAAACCCTTTAAAGTTGATTTTCTCTAGGATGTTGGATTGATCTTGAACCTGCAGAGCCTTAAGGATCTGGGATCTGCTTCTGGGACTGCAGGGAGTGGGGGTGGGGTGGGATGGGAAAATTGCCAGAGTCTCCTCAATCAGATGTGGAAATTACCAGAGTCCCCTCAATCAGAGCCTTGGGATTTATTCCTGATATTTTGTGGGGATAAAAAGTTTCTTTCACTTCATGCAAGGTTGAAAAATATTAGAGGTTTCCTCAGAAAATGTTTTCCCCTCTTTTTTCTACTACTTTTTCCTTCACTAACTTAATTTTTTCCCAGAACCATTTAATTGTTAAGTCTTCACAGATCCATGCGATATGAAAATCCAGATACTATGTATAGAGAGTGAACAACTGAACCTAGTACTACTTGTATTTGAATGAACTGCTCACTTGTCCACATTCTGCAGGTTTCCATGTACTACCTGTACCCTTTCTTTTTCTTTCATTTAAAACACAAGTGTCTAAATGCTAGCAGGCCATTACCCCACTCCTTGCATGTATCCCTGCAACAAGGGAAGTGCTTTTAACAGAATAGCTAGATCATGCAATTTCCTTTTTCAAAATCTCTTATTGGTTCCTCCTCAATCAGAAATGTGAGGCTTTCTCAGATTACCCTAGGTAGCACTGTAACTTGCTCCACCCACAGCTCTCCTGACACCCCTTACTCTGTCCTTGTTTGCTTTCAAACCACTTTTTTACTCACAAATATATTTTATGTATATATGTATTTATTTATTTATCCATCCATCTATCTATTTATTACTGCAGGGGCTTGAATTGGGGTGGCTTGAACAACTACAGATTGGCCTCAGGGATGGTTCCCTTGGGACCATGTCTTTAGCCTTAGCTGTGACTGTCAACCAAGTTTTTTCTTTCTTCACAGGGTGTCCTCTGGGGCAAGAATGCCATAGAAATCTGCATTGCTCATCTCTGACACCTCAGCTGGCATGGCTGTACTGCTCGGGTCTTACTGGGTATCTCTCTCTTCATGGTACTTTTCCATGTGACTATTTGGATCTCTTTAATGGTGAGGCAGTCTTTGGGTGGTCCTCCTTATCTGGTTTGCACATTTTGACAAAAGTAGATTGGTGAGTGTCAAGGGCTGAAGAGAAGAGAGAAAAAGAGTTCCCTTTTGGATGATGAAACTATTTTTAAATGGTTAATTTTATGTTATGTAAATTTCACCACAACAAAAAGAAAAAAATAAAGTCAGTCACAAGTTGTTTCAGATTAAAAGACTACACAAGGTATGAACACTGGCAGGTAGGGTCCTTTTGGAGGTCATCTTTGGAGACTAGCTGTAATACCTGCTCTTAGATGTAAGTCCATCAGAGTGGGGAGCTCTGCCTGTTTGTGGAATGGATGAATTCTCTGTCTCTATTTGAGCTCATCATGTCAGGGTCATTGTCCCCATTAGCTTCTCTCACAACATTACAAAACATGGGGACATAAGGTACATTATTATTGTCCACAAAATTGATATTGTCAATACATACTTTGTAGATGCTTGGGTTTCCAAATAACTGAGTCATTTTTAATCAATGTCTATGGACAGACCTGTTTCAAAAGATCTTCCTAACTGGTTGTTTGAAATTCAGAATATACTTTTCCCTAGGAGCACTTTTAGAAGCAGTGGTTAAGGTTAAGTTGTAGACAATCATATACTTTACAAAGTGTTTTCCCTGATATTTCTACTACCCACCTGGCACCATACATAGTTATTATAATATCATTGGTTATGATTGTCTAGCCACTATGCTATACACCTGAAATTAATACAGAATAATATTAAATGTAAATGGTAATTAAAAAGTATATGTATATATATTTACTCTATAAGAAAAGATTCAGCCCTGGCTGGCATAGCTCAGTGGATTGAGCGCGGGCTGGGAATTAAAGTGTCCCAGGTTCGATTCCCAGCCAGGGTACATTCCTGGGTTGCAGGCCATAACCCCCAGCAACCACACATTGATGTTTCTCTCTCTCTCTCTTTCTCTCTCTCCCTCTCTCTCTCCC
The DNA here is from genome assembly GCF_004126475.2 of Phyllostomus discolor. Classification (NCBI taxonomy): domain Eukaryota; kingdom Metazoa; phylum Chordata; class Mammalia; order Chiroptera; family Phyllostomidae; genus Phyllostomus; species Phyllostomus discolor. The sequence goes on along the minus strand of NC_040911.2, from coordinate 74,453,602 downwards.
TCTCTCTCCCCCCACTTCCCTCCCTAAAAATGGATGAATAAAATCTTTAAAAAAAAAAAAAAGAAAAGATTCAGTTATAGTTCATTCACTAAATACAGAGAGCACTGGCCTATCAGTCAGGAAAGCCCTATCCACAAAACTGTAGCAATTCCTTTGTGCCAGTGACTGCTTTAAGTGTTTCTTATATTAATTTTCAGGGCAATAGTATGAGGGCAGTACTTTTACTATACTCATTTTATAGATGAGGAAACTAAGGCACAGAGAAGTTAAGTAGCTTGCCTATGGTTGCATAACTAGTAGTAGCAGTGTTAGGATTCAGACACAGACAAGGTGATTCCATAATCCCTGCTCTTAACCATTTTGCCATCTTGTGTAATAAATTCCCTAATCCTTAAGTTTCTTCATCAGCCAAATGAGGTAATAATTTCATGGGTTGTTTAAAGTTTTAAGGGAGAATATACAATTGGAAAATGCTTTGCAAACTTAAAACAATATGCAACTCTAGATTTGATACATTGCTCTATTTCTTCTATTTGTTCATTCAGGTATATTATTTGAACACTTTCAATGCAGTGGATGGAATAAGACTGATTTTTTTGCTCTCAAAAAGCCTGTTGTCTGCACAAGAGACAGATAAATAACTAATTATACTACAGAATGATAACTACCTATAGTAAAAAGATGGGAGAAAGGTTCAGGATATTGGGTTAGAGTCCATCATTGCATCTGGACATGAGAATTACAGAGTGTGTTCTCCTGCTTGGCTGTATAATAAGGAAGCTTCCATGTTAAGTGTGGTTAAAATGGATGTATCTACTGAGTTCCACAGATTGAGAAGCTCAAAAGTGCTCTCTCAACACCACACAGGTGGAGTTACCAGCCTCTGCTAAAACTGTCCACAGGTACAATAGATCCTGAACTTGGTGGAGAGCCACACTTGGCCAATATAAGAGATAAATCCTTGGGCAGACAGGGGTTTCATATTGAATTAGCATCTTTGGCATTCTGGTTGATTATTTTCAAAATGAATATTTCTCTTTAATATCTCATTCATCTGGGATATGAAAGCCACAGGTGTTTCATAGAAAAAAATTTGTGATAACATTTCTTAAGTATTTTAAGAAATCATAAACTTCAAATTACCTGTGGATTTTTTTTATTCCCTATTTGGATTTTTAATACTCTTCAAAGTTTTTATAGGAGGAGGAAAGGTAAGCAGCTGCTACCCAGATTGTGTCACTCCTAATGCTTCATAAGTTCCCACTCCTAAAACAACAAACGTATGCACCTACTCTTTTAGAATAAGGTATACTCTTCAGAATGGGGTATAGGATCTCACTTAACCTATAGATAGATGCACAATCTGTCAGGAGAGAAGTTAAAGCCTTTATTCAAGTACTTGAAAATATCCTTCTCTGTTTGGAGGTCAGGGCAAGGTAAGATTGCAATCAGTCAGAGTTTTGTTGTGCAACAAGCACATACTTCTTTGGAATGCATGCTTCCACTGGCATTTGAAGTTTATAGAGACCAAGGTATGTATTTTAGGATATTCCACTTTAAAAAAGAACAACAAATACCATGTGGTCTCACCTAAAGCAGAATCTAATGAGTAAAATGGTGAGCAAAATAGAACTAGAGGCCTGTAAACATGGAACAGACTGACAGTGACCAGAGGGGAGGGGGAGGGGGGACATGGTGGAAAGAAGGGGAAGGGACTATTCAAAGAACGTGTATGAATGACCCATGGACATGGACAACAGTGTGGGGATTGACTGTGGAAGTGGGTGTTGGGCTAGGTGGAGGAGGGCAAAGGGGGAAAGTTAGGGCATCTGTAATATAATAACAATAAAAAAATTTTAAAAAGTGATTATAAACAGCTCCATTAAGAATGCCAAAAATTTAAAAAATAAAAAAAGAACAAAGTAATTTGATATTTCATTTTCTGTTGATTGTTTGTATCTTCTAGTGGCCCTTAAGAGCAGCCAGGAGGAGGCTTCAGGTTGAAACTAAATGATGGGAATCAACTGTAATGAACAGAATCAAGAAAGAAAATTCAGTGAAACAAAAAGGAATGAGATTCATATATTTCCCAACACATGAAATGAATAAATAAATTAGGTAATATTTCCAAAGCTAGATCTCTGTTATAGGAACATAAGGACAACAGAGAGATGTCATTTACTGCTCACCATGGCCCTTTACCCTTGGGACTGTATTGATGGGAAAATGAATCTACAATTCTGAGAATCTCTTACAAAGGGGTAAAACTAAACCTGGATTATGGTATCATGTCTAGTTCATTGGGATTTGGGGCAACTAAAGATTATTGGAATCTAATATTTATGTATTAGAAATATATACATGAAGCTAAAACATATATTAGAAACCAAAAAGAAATCATTAATAAACCAATCATCATATAGCCAAGTAATTTTAAATATATTTTATTATTTTAATTATAAAATATATTTCTGAAAATTTTGTTGACAGTAACATGTACATTTTTATTCCTACTTAACTTTAACTAATCAGGAGCATGTTAGCAATATAAAGATAAATAATATATTTGGAAAAATTCTAAAGTGTTTTTATAATTAAAATATATTTTAAATTATTTAGCTATATGATGAATTGTTTGTTAGTGATTTCTTATCATCTGATGTAATAATTCTTTTGGATGGCAAGGAAATCTGTGGATTAACTTTGAATTAGAAAATTGCTAAAATACCATAATACACAAGTTAGTCAGTCACAGAGCAAATGATCATTTCAAATTTCAAACTATTCTGTGAGTTTAAAGTCTTTACTTTTAATATGTGCATGTAGCATATGGTATTTACTGGAGTTATACTGATCTACTTTATCTTTTTTTTTAAAGATTTTATTTATTTATTTCTAGGGAGGGAAGGGGGGGAGAGAGAGAGAGGGAGAGGGAGGAAGAGAGAGAGAGAGAGAGAGAGAGAGAGAGAAAAGCATCAATGTGCGGTTGCTGGGGGTTATGGCCTGCAACCAGGAATGTACCCTGGCTGGGAATCGAACCTGGGACACTTTGGTTCCCAGCCTGCACTCAATCCACTGAGCTACGCCAGCCAGGGCAAGATCTACTTTATCTTTTTTAAAAATATATTCTTGCTGAGGTGACATGACTTACTGATATATTTCCTGTGCACATGCTCATACAGCTATTACACCTTACTAAATTACCCTATTGAATGGGAAGCATTCTGGAATTCTGAAACAAATCATTTGATAGAATTGCCAGAATATTTGCTTTCACTGAACATTGTTCCACTTAATCCCTTGGAAGAAAAAAATTTGTCACGTTCTTTAGAAAAGCAAATGTGATTGAAATGCAGTGAAATTACTTCACTGACTGTGTTTAGCTTGAATAAAATTGGTGCAGTGCTCTATGAAATGAGGGGAAGACAATTATTCCTCTCATAATAAAGAAAATGTAACTATAAAGGGAAAAGTAGATCTTGGGGAGTAGGTATTTCCTAGAAGCCACAATCACATTGCTAGGTATATTTGGCTCCCTTTAAACATTTTAAAGCTCAATGTGAAATGACTGGTTCAAAAAATCCTGTTTATTTTCCTATGCCCAAGGCTTTTCTTTTTTTGTTTGATAACTGAATTGGGGTGACATTGGTTAATAAAATTATATAGCTTTACAGTGTACAATTCTATAATGCATAATCTGTATATTATATTTCATGTTCACCACCCCAAGTAAAATCTCTTTCACAGACGATGGCAGAAGATAGATGGCATCAATCCTTGCCCCTTGTCCCATTATTCAAATAGAAGTAGATAAAAATGAATAGTAAAAGCAGTCTTGAAGGGTAGGGGAAGTTGATGTGTAGACAGGGGTGTGTGGAATGAGGAGTGATGATAGAACAGTAAGTACTCTTCTCAGCAGAGAGCTGGATAGGTTCAGACTAGTCTAGAGTTGACATCTCTTTATAGCCCCTCAGCGAGGTTTCTCTGATTTTTCATTGTGATTTTAATAATGGACTTGAAAAATACTTGGAAAAAATTTTGGAGACTATCTGTGTTAGCAGAATGTATATATGTACACAAAGAAGCATTTATGCTGCTATCTGTGTTTGTTATCACACCTGCAGGGTTGTTTTGCAGATCCACTCCACTGGTGGAGAATTAAACTGAACCAAGAGAAATCCACGAAGTGAAGAATTTTCACTACTTTATTGTTGTCATATTTGAAGACAGGGCTGAACAGTTACACAGGTGGGAGCAGAGATGTGACAGTTGTACCTACATTTCTGGTATACAATAAGGGAGTGAGGAGAAAAAACAGAGAGATTACATAGACATGTTTATTAAGTAAGAGCCTGCATCAACTAATATACTATCCAAATTATTTCTAATAGCATTTAAGTAATTTCTATCAATTTCCTTAAAATTTCAAAATTTACTTCCCTGTATAGCCTTTCTGTATTAATTAACTTAAAGTTACCCTCACTTTCATCTCTAATGTTTGATGTAATGTAATCATAATTATATAGTAACATGATTAAATACACCAACATATAGACCTATGTGAAGATTTTCACCTTCACCTTTGGTAACTTAAGATGTTTTTCCAGTGGTCTTGTCATGAACTGAAACATTCTTCAAAGGTTTGGGGGATTCTAGTATTATATTTAACTGATGTATTTAAATATCTTTAATAGTGGAAACTAAAATTTGATATTTTGCTAGCAGTCAAAATCTATTCAGAGACAAATCTAATTAATAAAATGAAAGAGCACCATGTGTAACATAACTGAATTTATAAATAAAAGTGACTTGGTTCCTGGGACACAATGGTGAATATAATACAGCCTTCTAATTTTACTTTCTTCAAAAACCTTAACAAAAACACAGAAGATATGCTTTTAATAATTTTAAAAATGATTTAACACAAAAGACACACCCTTAAGAATGGGGAGAACAGCAGAAGAGAGACAGGAGCTCTACAATTCTGAGAAACAACAGACTTCAGAACTTTTTGTCGTAGGGTAAAACAGAGAACCAATCTGACATGGCCTCTAGAATCATAACAAAGTTGGAGAACTTGAGACATTAAATACCTTTGAGCCTGAGGTGAAGGGATGTTGGCAAAACAAAAGGATGGCATGAAAACTTTTTAAAGCATTTTCCTAGCTCCTGCCCCAATTCTTCCACTCCATTGGAAGTTTAGTAGGAATATAAGACAGGGCTCCAGAACTGGGGTATGTCAGGCACAGTTGACAAATTAGTAGCATGTTGGAATTGCAGAGAAATTATTTCTTTTATTCAATGATCCCTCTGGAGGTCATCAGTGTGACTAAACAAACCCATAAGATTTAGCTAAAGCTACAGCTTCCCACCAACTATTTATAGTTTATTTATAGTCTGACATTCTAAATGCAATTTACCAATCACAAATCATTTTTACCGTAAACAAGGTTGCTTGGTATTGGGACTGACATTACACCTTTATCAGATTTCCAAGAGAACAGAGAAGAAAAGTTATCCCAAGGTCAAATTTGTTCAAAAAGTATGAGTATATTTATTTTGTTATATTTATCTATCATCTATCTATCCATATATCTATCTACGTATCTATCATCTATTTTTCTTTTTAAAAAATACTTTTGATATTTATTGTTGTTCAAGTACAGTTTTCTGCCTTTTTCCCCCACCCCTCCTCACCACCCCAGCCTTCCCCACCTCCCTCCCGTTTCCACCCTGCCTTGTGTTTGTCCATGTATCCTTTATAGCTGTTCCTGTAAACCCTTCATCCTTTCCCCCATTATCCTCTCCCCTCTCCTTCTGGTTACTGTCAACTTGTTCCCAATTTCAATGTCTTTGGTTATATTTTGTTTGTTTGTTTGTTTTGTTGATTAGGTTCCACTTAAAGGTAAGATTATATGGTATTTGTCCCTCACTGCCTGGCTTATTTCACTTAGCATAATGCTGTCCAGTTACATCTATGCTGTTACAAAGGATAGGAGCTCCTTGTCTCTTTCTGCTGCATAGTATTCCATCATGTAAATGTACCATAGTTTTTTGATCCATTCATTTACTGATGGGCAGTTAGGTTGCTTCCAGCCCTTGGCTATTGTAAATTGTGCTGGTATGAATGTTGGGGTGCATAGGTTCTTTTGAATTGGTGTTTCAGGGTTGTTAGGATTTAATCCTAGCAGTGGAATTGTCAAGTCAAAAGGCAGTTCCATTTTTAGTTTTCTGAGGAAATTACATACTGTTTTACATAGGGGTTGTACCAGTCTGCCATCCTACCAACAGTTCACTAGGCTTCTGTTTTCTCCACATCCTTTCCAATACTTTTTGCTTGTTGATATGTTTATGATGGCCATTCTGACTGTTGTGAAGTGGTATCTCATTGTGGTTTTAATTTGCATCTCTCTGATGGCTAGTGATACTGAACATCTTTTCATGTGTCTCTGGATCCTCTGTATGTCCTCCTTGGAGAAGTGTCTGTTCCAGTCCTTTGCCCATTTTCTAATTGGGTTGATTGTCTTCTTAGAGTGGTGTCATATGGGTTCTTTATGTATTTTGGAGAGCAAATCCTTGTCTGAGGTATCATTGGCAAATATGTTTTCCCACATATGGGGGGGGGGCTCCACCCACAGAGCCCCCCACCAGCCACCATGGATGAGAATAAGTCTACCAAGACATGATCTGCTTGGGGAGGAAAGGTGGCCAATCTCTCATAGAAGGGCATGAGCCTGTTTCTCAATGGGCTTTTATTGGGTTCAATTTGCACAGGAATGCAGGTAAAGCTCATTAATCATTGTCAGGTGGTAAGGATCAAGCAATAGATAACATACAAAGAACTATGAGAGCTTATTCTGAGTCAGGGTCAGTTAGCTAAAAGGCCATAAAACTTTGGGAAACAAACTTATTTCATGCTTTGACCCTTATCAGAAAATTGGGGACATGCTTAGCAAAACAGGTTTCACAGGATTTTATTCATTCTTTCTTAGACTTGATCACCCAGGAAAACTGCCCAATTCTGCCCTGGTCTGCACCACCCTTCAGCACTGCTTCAGGCTTAAGTCAAGCAGGGGAAGTAAGGCAGCCAAGAGATTAGGAGACTTCTTACTGACAGAATGAGGATTCAGGCTATGTCAAAGCTGAGGGGTGAGGGTTCATCACCCACCTTCTCTATAGACCCCAAAGTCCTTCCTTAAGGGTGCCTTCTCAACCATGCCTGTCTTAGATCATCCCTCCCTTGAGGAATCTTACTCATCATTGGCTAACCAGTCATCCACCCAAAACCAAGCAGGGCGAAGTGACACCCCATCAGGAAAATAACCTTTGTCTCAGTGGCTTATGGTCCCAAGGTCTCTTTACTCACCCTTAGTCATGGGGGGTTACAGCTTTGGAAACCAGGCAAGGCGGTTCCCAACACCCATACACTTGGTTCTCTTTTCATTTTAATGCTGTTTTCTTTAGCCATACAGAAGCTTTTTATTTTGATAAGATCCCATTTGTTTATGCTTTCCTTTATGTCCCTTGCTCTAGGGGACATGTCAGTGAAAATATTGCTTCATGGAATATTTGAGGTTTTCCTGCCTATGTTCTGAAGGACTTCCATGGTGTCATGAGTTATACTGAAGTCTTTTATCCACCTTGAATTTATTTTTGTGCATGGTATAAGTTGGTGATCAAGTTTCATTTTTTTTGCATATAGTTGTCCAGCTCTCCCAACACCATTTGTTGAAGAGGCTATTTTTGCTCCATTTTATACTGCTGCCCACTTTGTCAAATATTAATTGACCATAGAGACTTAGGTTTATTTCTGGGCTCCCTATTCTATTCCATTAGTCCATGTGTCTGTTCTTATGCCAGTACCAGGCTGTTTTAATTACAGTAGCTTTGTAATACGGTTTGACATCAGGTATTGTGATCTCTCCTACTTTGTTGTTCTTTCTCAAAATGCAGTTTAGAGTCATTTATGGTTACATACAAATTTTTTAAAAGATTTTTATTTATTTATTTTTTAGAGAGGGAAGGGAGAGAGAGAGGAGATTGAGAGAGAGAGAGAGAGAGAGAGAGAGAGAGAGAGATCAATGTGTGGTTGCTGGGAGTCATGGCCTGCAACCCAGGCATGTACCCTGACTGGGAATCGAACCTACGACACTTTGGTTCACAGCCCACGCTCAATCCACTGAGCTATGCCAGCTAGGGCTTGGTTACATACAAATTTTTGAAGTTTTTGTTCTATATCTGTGAAATATGCCATTAATACTTTAATAGGTATTGCATTGAATCTATAAATTGCTTTGGATAGCATGGACATTTTGATGATGTTAATTGTTCTAATCCATGAACATGGCATATGTTTCCATGTGTTTGTGTCTTCTTTAATTTTTTTCTTCAGTGTGGTGTAGTTTTCTGAGTACAAGTCTTTTATCTCCTTGGTTAAGTTTATTACTAGTTATTTTATTTTTCTTGTTGCTATATCAAATGGGATTTTCCCCCTCATTTCTGTTTCTGATATTTCATTGTTATACAAAAATGTCTTTGATTTCTGGATATTGACTTTGTACCCAACTGTTTTGCCAAATTCATTTATTAGGTTGAGCAGGTTTTGATGGAATCTATAGGGTTTTCTATGTACAATATTATGTCATCTGAAGAAATGACAGTTTTGTTTCCTCTTTTCCAATTTGGTTGCCTTTTATTTCCTTTTCTTGTCTGATTGCTGTGGCTAGAACTTCCAGTACTATATTAAATAGAAGTGGTGAAAGTGGACAGCCTTGTGTTGTTCCTGATTTTAGTAGGAAAGTTTTTAGTTTTTGCCCATTGAGTATGATGTTGGCTGTAGGTCTCTCATATATGGCCTTTATTAGGTTGAGGAATGCTCCCTCTATTCCCACTTTGCTAAGTGTTTTTATCATAAATGTGTGCTGTACCTTATCAAATGCTTTTTCTGCATCTATTGCTATGATCATGTGATTTTTCTCTTTCATTTTGTTTGTGTGATGTATTACACTTATTGATTTGAGAATATTGTACCATCCTTGCATCCCAGGGATGAATTACACTTGATCATGGTATATGACCTTTTTAACGTATTGCTGGATGCAGTTTGCCAATATTTTGTTGAGAATTTTAGTGTCTATGTTCATCAGTGATATTGGCCTGAAGGTTTCTTTTTTTGTTGTGTCTTTATCTGGTTTTGGGATTAGGGTAATGGTGGCTTCATAAAAAAAGTTTGGGAGTCTTCTGTCTTCTTGGATTTTTCTTTGATAATCTGTAAAGGATAGGGGTTAGCTCATCCTTAAATGCATTGTAGAATCCTCCTGTGAAACCGCCTGGCTCAGGGCTTTTGTGTGTTGGGAGTTTTTTTTATTACTGCTTCAATTTTGTCAGCTGTTATTGGTCTGCTCAGGCTTTCTGCTTCTTCTTCATTCAGTTTTGGAAGATTATATTTTCTAGAAATTTGTCCATTGCACCTAGGTTTTGAAATTTCTTGGCATATAGTTAGTTCTTCATAGTAATTTCTTACAGTCCTTTGTATCTCTGTGGTATCAGTTGTAATCTCTCCTCTTTCATTGCTGATTCTGTTTATTGGGTCATCTCTTTTTTTCTTGATGCTTAAAGGTTTCAAGCCTGCTTAAAGGCTTGTTGATTTTCTTTATCTTTTCAAAGAACCAGCTCCTGGATTTATTGATCCTTAGAATTGTGCTTTCAGTCTCTATGCCATTTAATTATGCTCTGATCTTGGTTATTTCCTTCCTTTTACCTGCTCTGGGCTGTCCTTATTGTTGTTCCTCGAGTTCTTGTAGGTGTAGGGTTAGGTTTCTTGTTTGAAATATTTCTGTCTTTTTTAGGTAGACCCTTATCACTATGACCTTCTCTCTCAGGACCACTTTCACTGTGTCCCATAAGTTTTGAGTTGTTGTGAGTTCATTTTCATTTGTTCCCAGAAACTTTTTGAATTCTTCCTGGATCTCATTCTTGACCCATTCATTGTTTAATAGCATGCTATTTCACTCTCCATGAGTTTGAGTGCTTTTGAGTTTTTTTCTTGAAGTTGACTTCTAGTTTTAGTTCCTTGCGGTCAGAGAAAATGCCTGATATGATTTCAATTTTTTTGAATTTGTTGAGTCTTGTTTTGTGTCCTATCATGTGTTCTATCTTTGAAAATGTTCCATGTGCATTTGAAAAGGATGTGTATTTTGCTTCTTTGGGACGAAAGGCTTTCTCTATATAAGGTAAGTTTATTTGATCTAGGACATTGTGCAATGTTGAAATATCTTTGTTGATATTTTGTTTGGAAGATCTATCCATTTTTGACAGTGGGATGGTGAAATCCCCTACTATAATTGTGTTTTTGTCAATATTTTTCTTGAAGTGTTCCAAGATTTTCTTTATGCTTTTGGGTGCTCCTAAGTTGGGTGTATATATATTTACAATGTTTATATCTTCTTGATGGATCCTTCCCTTGAGTATTATGAAGTGACCTTCTGGGTCTCTTTTTATGGCTCATTTTAGAAATCTATTTTGTCTAATATGAGTATTGCTACCCCAGCTTTTATTCCTGTCTGTTTGCTTGGAATATTTGTTTCTAGCCCTTCACTTTTAGTCTTTGTAGGTCTTCTGTTCTGACATGGTTCTCTTGTAGGCAACATGTGTGTGGGTCATGCTTTCTTATCCATTCATCTATTCTATATCTTTTGATTGGAGCATTTAATTCATTTACATTTAAGACTATTATTGATAGGTATTTATTGATTGCCATTTTTTCGTACCTGTGTTCCTCTGTCTCTCACTCTTTTTCTTCCTTTTTTAAAATCAGTCCCTTTAGCATCTCTTGCAGAGCTGGTGTGGTACTGGTGTATTCTTTTAGATTTCTTTTGTCTGGGAAGCTCCTTATTTGGCCTTCCATTTGATTTTAGAGCCTTGCTGGATAAAATAGTCCTTGGTTACAGGCCTCTGGTTTTCATTACTTGGAATATTTCTTGCCATTCCCTTCTCGCTTGGAGCATTTCCATTGAGAAGTCAGCTGCTAGTCAGCTCCTTCGTATGTTACTTCCTGTTTCTCACTTGCTGCCTTTAAGATTCTCTCTTTGTTTTGGAATTTTGCCATTTTAATTATGGAGTGTCTTGAAGTAGGCCTCTTTGGGTTCCTCTTGATGGGACTCTCTGTGTTTTCTGGATTTGTGTGACTTTTTCTCTTACCAAATTAGGGAAGTTTTCCATCATTACTTTTTCAAACAGGTATCCCTGTTACATGGATATTATTATGTTTATGTTGTTTTGCATCTCCCTTACCATCTGTTCATTCTTTCTGAGTCTCTTTTCCTTTTCTTGCTCCTTGTGGGTGTTTTTTTCTACCTTGTCTTCCAAGTCACTGATTTGATCCTCTGCTTTATCCAGACTGCTTGTAATTCCTTCTAGTGTGTATTTATTTCCAAGATTTTATTGTTCATTTCTTCCTGATTTTTGTTTATAATTTCTCTTTCCTTTTTCATACTGTTTTAGTTCTCAGTCAGTTCCTTGTACTAGTATATGAGTTCTTTGAGCATCTTTATAACCATTATTTTGAATTCTGTATCTGATAGTTTGGATACCTCCATTTCATTTAGCTGTTTTAGCAGGGAGTCTTCCATTCCCTTTGATTGCATGTTCTTTTTTTGTCTCCCCATTTTAGGTGACTCTTTTTGTTTGTTTCTGTGCTTCCTGATGTTTCACTTTGCTAACTGTCTTTGTAGGGTGAACTTCTATGGTAGGAATTCTGTGGGGTTCAGTGGTGTGGTCTCTTTGATCTCCTTGCCTGGATGCTCTGGGTTTGCCCTTTCTTCTCTTTGTGTGGTCTCTCTTGTTGTACTTGAGTTTTTACCTCCTGGTGATTCCTTTGTTGATGATTTCTCTCCTCCAGCAGGTATACTGATGTTTGCAGCTCCCACCTATTCTTGTATATGATCAGTGGTAGTGGGTAGGCAAAATGGATTAAGATAGTGGGAAAGTATTTTCTGGGATTTAAAGTACCTGTAAGTAGAGAAGAGATAGGAGATTCTTTGGATAAGTATAGCATTGACTGTGATATTTCACCCAACTAGCCAATTTTTATAAAAGGTGAAAAAAAGAGATAAGACTCTTGTGTGTGTGTGGGGGGGGGGGATTGTAAACTGAATCCAGAAAACAGAGCACTTCTGTTAGATGATGAGATATAGGGATATAAAGTAGGCATAGTGTGAGAGGGAATAGAGTTAACCACAACAATAATGCTCAGGAATAAAGTGAAGTGGGCTAAGATCAGGGAGGTTTATTGTGTTGTATGTACAATTGTATGGAACAACAATTATTTACAATAGTACTGGAACAACAATAATATGACAAGAAATTTATGATTTGGATAACCAGAAGAGAAAGTACCAAATTAAGAGTTGTGTGTTATTGGTACATGAGTGAAGTGAAAAAAGGAAAATTAGAATATCATATAGAAAATAAGGAAAACCAGTCAAACAATGCAACTAAATGGAGAAATAAAATGAGGAAAACTAAACACCTAAGGAAGAGAAATAAAAAAATACTAATAAAATAAAAGTGGTAAAATAATGAAAAAAGTTACAATAGTATACATAAACAATAAAATACCCACTCTATGGGATAGCAAAGTGACATTGGTCTCAGTTTCTCAGTTTTTGGGGTTAGCCTTGTGCTCCCCTTTTGGATCTGTCTCTGGAGACCCTTCATAACTCCATGTCTTATTGTCTCACTTGGGGAAAGAAAAAAAGGGAAAAAAACAAAGGAATGGAAAAAAAATAAGCCTCCTGCTGACTTTAAACCTGTTGAACAAGTTCTTGTGGTCGTCCTAGATGCCACAGGAAGAGGGGTCTATGTTTCCCTTTTCTCCCTTCCTATGGTTTGAGGGGATGGGGACCAGATCTGGGATGCAATATTCACAGTTGCCCAGCTTCCAGCCCAGGTCCTCCATGAGCTGCCAGGCTCAAATCAGCCACTCAGTCTCTGGGCACACAGCAGAAGTCAATGTCAGGTGCACTGTTCCAATCAGCCACTCAGTCTCTGGGCATACAGTATGAGTCAATCTAGGATGAGCAGTTCCACTTAACCACTCGGCCTCTGGGAGTGCTGAAGGGACAAGCTTGGGAATGCAGTTCTACTTAATCACTCAGTCTCTGGGTGTGCACAGCTCAAATCACCCTCAGGGTGAGCCAGCCACTGCTCAAGAGTTTATTACAAAGCAGCTGCCTGCCATTCTTAACAAGCGCCTGGCTTTTCGCACAACCCAACTTTCCAACCAGTCCAGAAACTATCTGAGGCAGGGTCCAACACAGCCCAATGCCTCCCTTGTCCAGATGTCACCTGGCACCTCAGTTTCTCTGGTGCCAGTGTCCATAGTCCCAGTGGATGTGTACTGCCTCTATGTGTCTCCCACTTGGTCTCTATTCCTTACAGCTTCTTCCAGAATCCAGGTCCCTCTTGGTGCCATGCTGCCCTCTCTGCTCTGGTAGGGGAGGGAGCTGGTGATCTAACTCTCCTCTCCATATCCTGTGGCAGGTGCCAGACCAGGGGGCCACAGCAGCCTAGGACCCTGAACAGATCAAGGGACCTTACATCCCAGCGCAATCTCCTCATCATCTGTTTTTCAATGTCCTCTACAATTTTTGCCCTCCAAATTTCATATAAGCTGGGATTCCATTGGCTGTTCACTCTATTCATCAGAAGATGGGCTAGGTGTTCCAGCTGGACACAGGGAGAACTGTGCTCTGCTCCCACCTACCTTGCCACCATCTTCTCATCCTCATGTAACTATTTTTCTACCTGTCCACCCACTACAGAAAAAATTCACCTTAGGAAAAATTACTTTGAAAAAATATATATAAGGTAGTTGGAGAAAGTTCCTTGAAATTTTAGTTAGGTGTAAAATTGTATTGAAAAGAAGATAAAATTACAAACAGAGATGGTAAACAATTTAAAATCCATTTTTAGACTTTAGTTGCTGGTTTTAGAATAAGTGTCCAGAGTGTTTTTTCTGAGGAAGAAAGTGAATTTAATATATTAAGCTTATGAAGAGTGAATATCAATCAATACTTTTAACTTTGGGGAACAAATTTGTGCAATTAATAATATTGTGCAGAGTGTATGTTGACATATAGAGAAATAATAATTGGTTATTCATTAAAAAGTTGGATATTGCATATATACACAAGCATGATAATGTTGATGATAGTGATGATGCTAAAAAGCAGTTTAAAAATGATGTCCCATCACCAGAATTGGAAGGGACTAGTCAAAAAACATGTATGAATGACCCATAGACATGGACAATGGTGTGGGTACTGACTGTGGGAGTTGTGGGGTGGGCTAGGTGAAGGAGGGAAAAGGGGGAAAGTGGGACAACTGTAACAGAATAACAACAAAAAAATAAAATGATATCCCAGATTTTAGTATAATAATGGTATCTAAAATTGTAAAGATAACTGTGGGGTATTCTTACAATGTAATGTAATACATAACAATTAAAATGAATAAATAAGAAGGGGGAAGGCCAAATCAAGGAACATGTATGAAGAATCAATGGACATGGACAACAGGGTGGGGACTGACTGTGGGAGTCCCAGGGTGGAGATATGCACAGGGCAGGGGAGAGCAATGGGGAAAATTGGGACAACTGTAATGGAACAACAATTTTAAAAAGTTGTAAAAGTACAGTATTATAGCATTTATATAAAATTTAAGAAACAAAATAATAGTATATAGTGATTCAAAAGCACTGAACAATGGAATAAAATGAACCAAGTACTCATACATACCACAACATGGATGAACCTAAAAGATACGATGTGTGAAAGAAGCCACACATAGGAGCAGATGCCAAATTATTCCATTTATATGAAGTTCTAGAATAGACTAGTGATTATTTGCCTGTGATCTATAGTGCTAGAAAACAGATCAGTGGTTACTAGGGAAAGATGTGACGGGGATAGGGCATGAGGAGACCATCTGGAGTAATGAAATGGAGAATGGAGTTTCATATTTTTATTGAGGTGGTGTTTACATGTGCCATCAAACTTAAAATTGGTACATTTTATTGTATGTAGATTATCTGCAATAAACCTATTTCAGACATACAAAATGATGATAAAATAATAGTAAACAAAGAATTTTCTACTTTCCTTTGTAGCAGGTAAAGGAGTCAAGAATTCCAAACATTTCTTAAGCAGCAATCACTTTTTGTAATAGGAGCAGGGGCTTCAAGGAAATCTTTTGAAGGACATACTGTATTTGCCTGGATCAACTCTGTAATGATTGATTATAACAGTAAATCATACCACCTCATGGTTACATACCATATGCTCTTTCTACATGTTGATATCTCAACTGTGTTTACCAGCATGTCAATTTGCACAACTTCTCTTTTCTATTTTTGGGCCAGGGACTGCTCTTGGGGCACCTTTTGTGTCTGCTCATCCTAATCCAACATGGCATATGCTGTATTATGCATGGAGATACTGGTGCTATTCTGAGGACACATTTCTATCAGGTTGTAATTAATTGATTTCCACTTGTGGTTTTGACCTATCACAGTGGCAAGTCTCAGTTTTGTTTTGTTTTGTTTTGTTTATTGATTATCCTTATTGTACCTTTCATTCAGTAAACCTGGATAGGCAATGAAGGGCTCATACTGTGCTTTATTTCTTGGAATCTCCTCAACGCACCAGCCTTTACTCACATAAACACTTCTCTAGTGTGACAGAGTGTCACCATCCTTCAACAGTCACATACTTTGTACTTGACAAGGGTTTGCCCAGTACTCCAACACAAATAGTCAAATAAGTGGGCTCCACTGAAGCAAAACATCATACACTCTTCCCAAAGTGTGGGAACAGTGAAGAGATGAGCAGTTCTCTGGGAACAGTTTTCACACAAATACTTATGGAGGGTAATATTACAAGCTATTCTGCATGTTCATCCCATTGGCCATTAGCATAGCCTTTAGTTTTATTAATGGTCTTACTTTTCCTTTGAAGTTTTAAAAAATATACTTATTTAAGATATTTTAAACATACACAATTATAGAAAAAGTAGTACAATTAAGTTTTATATATCCATTATCCAGATTTAAAAATTAAGAATTTGATACATTTAGTATATGATTTATAATGAAAAATATTTTAAATCAATTTCCATTCATCTTACATATTTGATCATCTTTCTCTAAACAATTGTGGACTTTTTCTTTAAATACCACACTGTGAAACCACCAAACCTAACAAAATTAACAGTGGTTTCTTGCTATTATCTAATACTGAGGCCATAATAATTTTCTCTCATTCTCAAAAGTGCAATTTTGTAATCTGCATGATTAAATCAGGATCCAAGCAATGTTCATGTATTCATTACATTTGTTTATTATTCTCTCTTAATGGAGTAGCACCTTCTATTCTTCTATTTTTGTCTTGAATATTTCTATACCTTTGGCTTATAGCCACTGGATCATTGCACTACAGATTTATTGCATTTTGGAAATGCCTGCTTCTTGTTTCCTTATGGGTTATCTTACTTGTTTCTGTATTTCATATGCCTTAGCACTAGAGGTTTTATTATATTTAGATTTAGTTTTTACAAAATATTCTTCTTTTTTGGTTCTGTGTGTGGTTCTGTGTGCTTCATCAACATTAAGCATATCAGAAGACACACTCATCAGTTCCACATTTACTGATGCCAAATGGAATCATTGGTATTTTGTTCAGGTGATTAATAATCTCATGCTTCCATTATAAACTTTTTTTTATAATTTATGTAATCTTTTAAAAATTATTAAACATTATTGGGGTGACATTGGTTAATAAAATTGTATAGGTTTCATTTTAAAATTCTTTTTTTAATTTTATTTTAATCATTGTTCAAGTACAGTTTTCTCCCTTTTACTCCCATTCCAGCCCACCCACCCAACCCTCCCCACTTCCCTCCCATTACTACCCTCCCCCTAGTTTTTGTCCATGTGTCCTTTAAGTTTGTTCCTGTAAACCCTTCCCATTCTCCCCTGAAATTCCCTCTTCTCTCCCCTCTGGTCACTGTCAGTCTGTCCCCTATTTCAGTATTTTTGGTTATATTTTGCTTGTTTCTTTGTTTTGTTGTTTAGGTTCCTGTTAAAGGTGAGATCATATGGTATTTGTCTTTCTCTGCCTGGCTTGTTTTACTTAGCATAATGCTTTCCAGCTCCATCCATGCTGTTGCAAAGAGTAGGAGCTACTTCTTTCTTTCTGATGCATAGAATTCCATTGTGTAAATGTACCATAGTTTTTTGATCCATTCATTTAGTGATGGGCATCTAGGTTGCTTCCAGCACCTAGCTATTGTAAGTTGTGCTGCTATGAACATCGGGGCGCAAAGGTTCTTTTGTATTGGTGTTTTAGTGTTCTTAGGATATAGTCCCAGCAGTGGAATTGCTGGGTCAAAAAGCAGATCCACTTTTAGTTTTCTGAGGGAGTTCCATACTGCTTTCCATAGTGGTTGTACCAGTCTGCAGTCCCACCAACAGTTGCACTAGGGTCCCCTTTTCTCCACAACCTCTCCAACACTTGTTGTTTGTTGCTTTGTTTATGATGGCCATTCTGTCTGGTGTGAGGTGGTAACTCATTGTGGTTTTAATTTGCATCTCTCTGATAGCTAGTGATATTGAACATTGTTTCATGTGTCTTTGGATATTCTGTATGTCCTCCTTGGAGAAGTGTCTGTTCAAGTCCTTTGCCCATTTTTTAATTGGGTTACTTGCCTTCTTAGAGTGTAGTCGTGTACGTTCTTTATATATTTTGGAGATTAAACCCTTGTCTGAGGTATCATTGGCAAATATGTTTTCCCATACAGTTGGTTCTCTTTTTATTTTGATACTGTTTTCTTTAGCTGTGTAAAAGCTTTTTATTTTGATGAGGTCCCATTTGTTTATTCTTTCCTTTTTCCTTTCCTCTAGGAGACATGTCAGTAAAAAAGTTTCTGCGTGAAATAGCTCAGATTTTCCTACCTACGTTCTCTTTTAGGACTTTAATGGTGTCACGGTTTATATTTAAGTCTTTTATCCACCTTGAATTTATTTTTGTATAAGGTGTAAGTTGGTAATCGAGTTTCATTTTTTTGCACATAGCTGTCCAGTTCTCCCAACACCATTTGTTGAAGAGGCTATTTTTATTCCATTTTATGTTGCTGCCCCCTTTCTCAAATATTAACTGACCATAGAGACTTGGGTTTATTTCTGGGCTCTCTGTTCTGTTCCATGGGTCATGTGCCTGTTTTTATGCCAGCACCAGGCTGTTTTGATTACAGTGGCCTTGTAGTATAGTTTAGTGTCAGGTATTGTGATCCCTCCTACTTTACTCTTCTTTCTCAAAATTGCAGCAGCTATTTGGGGTTGTTTATGGTTCCATATAAATTTTTGAAGTGTTTGTTCTATGTCTGTGAAATAAGCCATTGGTACTTTAATAGGTATTGCATTGAATGTGTAAATTGCTTTTGGTAGTATGGACATTTTGATGATATTAATTCTTCCAATCCATGAACACAGTGTACGTTTCCATTTGTTTGTGTCTTCCTTGATTTCTTTCCTCAGTGTTATCTTTATAAATATTTTCATCAATCTTTCATCCAACAGTGATGATCATTCCTGATCAATTATTTCATTAGGGAATGAAATAATTTATAATAAATAATAAATAAATTTTTATAATAAATAAAAATATTTATTTTTCTAATCCTATTTTTCTTTCTATATTTCATTAGCTAGAATTATCATATAAATATTTTCTATTGATTGGGAATGTTTGCTTACCATGAAATACAGCTTAAACAGTAAAATCAAGATAAATTCTTTTCTAATTGCTCTTTTTTCTGAGTAAAAAATTAGTGACCTTATGATCTACAGTATAAAAATGTACTCGCTTTTATTTGGGGGGGGCACAGGAGGAAAGGATGAATGTGGGTGTGAAAATGACTTTCTTTTTCTATTTTTGTGTGTGTTTAAAAATTAAATACATACATATATTTTTTCAACTTTTCAATAAATTGCAATTAATATTTATTTTGGTGTTCTAAATTGTCCTATTTTTGGTCATCTTATTGGAATCTCTGTCTTTTTGATATACCACAATTATACTATGCTTTCAGATACAACATGACCCAGAATTATTTTGTGTCTTTCCTGCCATTTCTCAAAGAAGTCCCAGTTTCTTTCAGTAGTGGATAATATTTAAAAATCCTCATCAAGCCTCTAGGTGTGCATATTGTTATTTGTCTTCTCTTCTGGGCCTTTTCAATAGACAGTGATTCTACAGGTTGGAGATGTTAAATCTTTGTCATGATATAAACTTGCATATTTTTCCAGTGTGTCATTTTCATTTTACTTTTCACAAGGTATTTTTTTCTTATAACATAGGCAATATTTTAAATACAGCTTTCAAAACTATAGTTAAATTTATATTATATTATTTCTGAATTTTGTCAGAGTTAGATTTTCCCCATTGTCAGGCTACAGAAGATTTCATATTTTTTATGTTTAGATCTGTGAATTGTGTGGAATTTACTTTGGCTTATAGTATGGCATATGAGTTGGATTTCATCTTTTTGTAACTGCTAGCCAGTTTTCTCAATGCCACTTTTAAGAAGTTAATATTTTCCCTACTGATCTGAAACACAATCTTTATCAGATTTTCAATTTTATACACACTTAGGTCTATTCCTGATTGTCTTTTCAGTTCCTTTAGTTTCCCCATCCCTTTATTTTTACCATGTGGTTAATTATACAGGATTTATAATGTGCTTTAATATTCATGTTTAAGAACCCTACATTGTACCCTTGTTTTAGTATTCATCTGGTCATTTTTGTTTAGTTTTCAATATAAATTTTATCTTTATTCTGTCTACCCTTCCAAAAAAGTACCCCTCATTGCTATTTTTATCAAGTTAATGTTGATTTTACATGGGACATCTATATTATGTTGAATATAACTATCAAAGAATAAGATATGCCTTTTCACTTTTCCCATATAAATTTTCCACATTTTGTTCATGCTTAGGTATTTTGTTTATGCTTAGGTACTTTAACTTTTTGGTTGCTATTGTAAATGAAGTCTTTTATGTAATTATGTTCTAGTTCTGATTTGTGTATATGCAAGCTATTGATTTTTGTTTGTTCATTTGTATCCCAATATTTGTCCATTGATTCTTTCGGGTTTCATTAATACTGTCATGCAAAATGGAGTCACGTGTCTCTATTGTATCCAAGGTACTATGTAAAAGGCAAAGATGCATCAGTACCTTTGGTGCTTGGCATTGATAAAGCATTTGATAATTGTTTAGCTATCATTATTGTTATTTACTTGATTTTGTTTATTATATTATGATAAGGCAGAACTTGGAAAGTGCTATGGAGGCTGAGAGGAGGGAAAGACTGCCTGCTGACTAACTGTAGCCAGTGGCATTGCAGGTTTTCTCAATGCCATTTTTAAGAAGTTAATATTTTCCCTGCTGATTTGAATCACAACCTTTAGACATGATTTTGGAAATGACAGGATGTTGTACAGAGCATGGAATCACAGGCAAAGGAAAATTTGTTAATGCTGAGTATAAAGAAGACTTTTTTCAAAGGTAAATGTAAAAACAAAATTAAGATAGCAGCAATTATGAAATGTTTGTATTTGAAATGTTTGTATTTCATACAAACATTAGCCGCACTATTGCCACAGCAGTTTTCTGATTCACTTCTAGGACAGTGTGTCTCTTCCACATAGAGCTGTTGGCTATTCAAGAGACTGAGGGAGCATGCTCTTGATAGCAGGCTCAAGGCACTTGGCAAAAAAAGTGACCATCTTATCTTACAGGTTCCAGCTATTCCATTACATGCACCATATTTTACAGAAGATAGCTGAGAATCAGTTGCACTGTTAAAGTTAGCCCAACATGATGAGCGAATGCAAACAATACTCTCTAATACCTGTTAAAATTGTGATGGCGGCTGCTCTAGGTGAGCAGTGCCGCTCAGCATCATAGGAATTTTGTTAAATAGCAAGACTGCATTGCATTTTCTCTAAGTCATGAATTTCAATCTCTCTTCACTTGAATAAAAAAGAAAAATGTGTTTCTTATATTCATCAGGAAATACATTACTATTGGTTTAGGACTAGGATTAAACAGGTTGAATGAATGTTTATCCTCAATGAAATAGTGACAGTTAAGGGTTGGCAGGAAGTTAGGGGGTGGAGCAAAATGGCAAAAGGGCTCATGGACATGGTCAACAGTGTGATGAAGAGTGGGTATAGGGGACTAAATGGTAATGAAAAAATACATTAAAAATTTTAAAAATAAACAAAAAAGAAATGGTCACACTCATTGTTTTTAGCATGTAAGGGCAAACTTTGTTATTGACAGAGTTTTTTTTGTTCAGAGCTAAGAAACCAAGATTTTTAGAAGCTTCAATGGGTATGATAATTCTGATGAATATCAATATCTGGGCAGAAGTTACCAGTTTCCAAGTGTGATTAACAATTTCACTAGGGGCAAATCAGAGTGTGTAAGTCACAGGAGCTAAAATAAAGCTGTACTGATAAATGACCCCTTTTTCCTTTCATGTTAATTTATTGGTTTGTTTGATCATCAATAAATACTCCAAAAAATTATAGCTCCTTGAGTCACCAGCATTAGCTTCACCAGAGCTTGTTAAAAATGCAGAGTCTTGGGCCCATGCCAGAAGTGCTGAGTCAGAATTGGATCATTAGGGTCTTTTTTTTTTTTTTTTAATAAATCTTCCACATGATTCTGATATACACTAAACTTTGAGAAGTCCAGTTTAGGAAATCACACACACACACACAGAAAACAGGGATAAGCATTCTGAAAGTAATCAGTGATGGCTTAGGAAAAACAAACAAGATGATTCCTGGCAAATTAGATGAATCCAAGGGAATTGGCAATCACAGAAATCGATCGGAAAGTTCTTGCTTCATGGATTGTGGATTGAAGAATCCCACTTGTTGATCAATTGTTTGTTTTGCTCTGGACTACTCAAATTTTAGCAGTAAAAATCTTGTGCCTAGAAACCCCTCAGTTGCATGCAAAGCAGGACAGTTCGGCATGCTAGCCACCATCTAGCTAGCAACCCGATGAATGAATTAATGGGACAAGGGCTCTTGGAGTCCCTTTCCCTCATCTCTTTTCCCTCACCACCTTAGTAACAACATTAAATGCAACATAAAACAGTTCTTGAAACAAAATGTCTCATGAGAACCCATAAACATCATATATTCCACTCACAATGTGAAATTTATCTTTCTGAAAAAGTTGCACAAGCTTTTTGGTTTGATTTACTTGCAAGTAACATTTAACAGAACACATACCCTTTTCTCACAACTATGTAAAATGGAGGATTAAAAGATTAGTAAATACATGTTGAACTTAAGGAAGTTTCAGACCTATGGAGATTTTGACCAAGAGACTCCTAGAACACTAACAGTTATAAAAATATTTAATAATAATGGCAAGAGTGGGCAAACTCTGCAGTTGTTTCTGATTTTAACTATTATATATTGAGCTAGGTCTATAATTTCAAGTTACATTTTTAGTCAAGTTGAATCATTCTAGTTCATAGCATAGCATTTTTATTAAAAACAGATATTAAATTTATTAAATCTTTTTAGCAGTTATTGAGAAAACTTCTTCTCTCCAATCATTGATAACATGTTGATTAATAGCAAATGTTATCTAATATTAAAACTTCTTTGCATTCCTATATGTTCCTGTGAATTATTTTTATATCCTGGCCAATTAAATTTATAAATAATGTATTTTTAAGATTTTTATATTTTGTTCCTAATTCTGTTATAAATTCCCACTGTGAGAGATGGAAAATTTTTATATCTATACTTCTTCCCAACTTGTCTCTCTCCTTTTGACCTGTTTCTTTTGGTTTGTTAATTTATTTTTTGTTCTCCAGTGGTTACCTTAGTAATTGTATGGGTATGAAAAGTCCTGCAGAGAAATAGAATCATAAGAGCCAGGCTGCAAGGAGAGAAAGATGTTCTTTGTGGCCTGCAATTTAAGAGGACTTCCAAAGTATCCTTTTCCTTTGTATTCTACAAGTGTACTTTGAAGACTCTAGATATTTCATGAAGTTCTATTTGCTTTATTTTCAAATTTATCAGGTTATTTTAAGCAAGTGTTTATTGTTTACTCCTGTTTTAAACTTGTTTTTTATTTATTCAAATACAATAGTTTTGTATTCTGTACCTAATATTTGTTAAATCCAATATCTGCCTTTTTGTGGTTCTGATTCTACAGTTGTTGATATCTCTTTCTCACAAGTCTTGTTTCTCTGAAGTGCTTTGTGATGGTGTGTTTGCGCATGTGTGTGTGTATAAGAGAGTGAGAGAGAGAGAGAGTGAGTATGGGAAATTTTTAAAAAATTCTTTGAGAAAGTATTTGTATTTACTGACTCCAATGCCTGGGGGACATTGAGTAGTCATGAACACTTTAGATTACAATTCTTTCTCTCTATCATCTCTCTCTCTGTCTCTCTCTCTCTCTTTCTTTTTCTCTCTCCTCTCACACCTGTAGTGCCTTAATCAGACAGATACATGCAGAAAAGTTAAACTAGACCACCTTATTATATCACACATAAGAATAAACTCAAAGTGGATTAAAGACTCAAATGTTAGACCCCAAACCATAAAATTCCTAGAAGAAAACATAGGCAGTAAAATCTCAGACATTGCTCATAGCAATATATTTTTTCTGATGTATCTCCTCAGGAAAGGGAAAGAAAAGAAGAAATAAACAAATGGGACTACATCAAACTTAGAAGTATTGCACAGCTAAGGAAACCATTGATAAAATAAAAAAAACAGCCCACTGAATAGGAGAACATATTGGCTAGTACCTATAAAAGGAGTTAATATCAAAATTTATAAAGAACTTATAAAATACAGAGCGAAAAACACAAACAATCCAATTAAAAATGAGCAAAGGACCTGAATAGACACTTCCCCAAAGAGGACATACAGATGCCCAATACACATATGAAAAGATGCTCAATGTCACTAATCATCAGAGAAATGCAAATTAAAACCACAATGAGATATCACGTTATACCTGTCAGAATGGCTATCATCAATAAATCAACAAACACCAAGTGCTGGTGAGGATGTAGAGACAGGGAAACCTTTTTACCCTATTGGTAGGAATGTAGATTGGTACAGCCACTGTGGAGAACAGTGTGGAGATACTTCCCAAAATTAAAAATGGAACTGCCTTATGACCCAGTGATTCCACTTCTAGGAATTTATCTGAAGAAACCTGAAATACTAATTTGAAAGATTATAAGCATCACTATGTTCATTGCAGCATTATTTACAATAACAAAGATTTGAAAGCAGCCCAAGTGCTCATTAGCAGATGAGTGTATAAAACATCTATGGGACATTTACACAATGGAATACTACTTAGCCATTAAAAGAAGAAAATTTTACCCTTTACAACAGCATGGGTATACCTGGAGAATATTATACTAAGAGAAATAAGCCAGTCAGAAAGAGACAAATACCATATAATTTCACTTACATGTGAAATCTAATGAACAAACTGAACTAACAAGCAAAATAGAGACAGACACATAGGTAGAAAGCAGGAGGACAGCTCTGTATAGGCGGTTAGGAGGTGGAGGGATCAAGGAAAAAGGACTCATGGACATGGACAACAACATGGTGATTGCTGGGGGGAGGGGACAAAAAGAGGGTAAATTGTAAGATAAAAAATACAAACAAAAATGTCATTTGAAAGACAAAAAAATACTTTTTACAGTATCATTTCCCAGAATTCTTAGTCATCTACCTTTTCCCCTCCACTTTGCCATATAGTTGTGTCTTTATTATTGTTGGTGAGGGTTGATTGTTTTGTGTATATATATGGTGTATTTCTTCATACCTACCTATCTTCTCTGCCACTTGACACTAACAGATGCGACTCAAATGGCATCAAAACCTTTCTGACGCTTATGGTATAGGGGTCTCTGCTTTGGACTTCCTGTTTTGTAGGTACTACTTTTGGGTAATCATGTTTGAAAAGCTGTTTATGAACTCTTGGCTCTATCCCTCAACTGGCTTTTCTTTTCATGGCATTTTTCAACCCTGTGATATAAATTGTGGTCTGGGATTTTGCTGCCTTCTACTTTCTTTGTAGATGTACTTTTCTATTATTGTTGTTGTTGTTATTGATATTATTATTATCATAATTATATTGATGTTGATTTCATGAGGGAGAGAGGAGTGGAGATGCCTCCACCAAAGCATTTTTAGCTGTAATTTATCTAGTTAACACTCTTGAGATGGTGCTGGAAGGCTCTTGACTCAGAATCTGGGATTAGGTTCGTAATGTTAGAAATTACATGGAATAATACCCAATTTAACTTTCCAATGATGTATTTCATAATTTCTTTTCAGCTATATCCTAGAATAGGGATCACCAACCTCCAGACCATGGGCCAGTAGCAGCCTGTGGCCTGTTAAGAACTGAGCAACACTGAAGGATGTGAGAGGTGGGTGAGTGAGTGAAGTGTCATCTTTATTTACAGCTGCTCTCCATCACTTGCATTACTACCTGAGTTCCATCTCCTGTCAGATCAGCAGTGGCATTAGATTCTTTAGGAGTGCAAACCCTATTGTGAACTGCCCATGTGAGGGATCTAGGTTAGGTGCTCCTTATGATAATCTAATGCCTGATGATCTGAGGTGGAGATAAATAAATCAATTGCTTGCAGACTCATATCAAGACGCTATCAGTGAGTGGCAAGTGACAATTAAGTTGCATCTGGTGGCAGGCGAATTGATGTACTTCAATTGTACAGCTGCATCTAGTAGCAGGCTTTAAGTCAGAACCTGACACTTATTTTAGTCCACAGATGGCCCACCCATTATTTTACTTACCACTTCCAACCATGCCACTTTTTCACACTGAGCACTTGTCTCAGTCACAGTTTTGGTAATCCCACATGCTAACTCTAGCCAAAATGAGTAAAAATCAAACATCACTGGAAAGCTTCTTTGAAATGGGGGAAAGACCAAATGATGAGACAACAGAAGACTCTACGACTGCCAACAACAACAAAAAAAGCTACATTTGAAAAAAAATACCAAGAGTCTTACTTAAATTATAGGTTCATTGCAACAGGTGATTCACACTTTCTATGCCCACTTTGTATAATATGTGACCAACTATCCAACAAAGCCATCAAACCTTCGGAACTGCTTCGCCACATGGAGACCAAGCATCCTGCATTAAAAGACAAGCCTTTGGAGTTTTTCAAAAGAAAAAAAATGTAAACATTGAGAACAGAATCAATTATTGAAGGCCACCACTTCATCAAATGTCTCTGCACTGACAGCATCATTCTTAGCTAAAGCTAAGAAGCCCTTTACTGTTGGTGAAGAGTTGATCCTGCCTGACGCTAAGGACATTTGTCAAGCATTTCTAGGAAAGGCTGTTGTTCAAAGGTGGAATGTGTTCCTCTTTTAGCTAGTCATAACTAGATGAACAGATGAAATAAAAGAGGATAACTGAGGCACAACTGTTAGAGGGGTTTAATGAATCACTGTAGTATGCAGTCCAGGTTGAGAAATCTATCAATGTTGACAACAAGGCAACAATGCTTGTTTTTGTACAATATATTTTTCAAGAGGATGTTTGTAAGTATATGTTATGTGCACTTTTGTTGTCAGCCAACAACACAGCTTCAGAACTATTCCAATCTTTGAATGATTACATATCAGGAAAACTGAATTGGTCATTTTGTGTCAGTATATGCACGGGCAGAGTGGCTGCCATGACTGGACAGCTTTCTGCTCTCACTATTGCATTAAAAAGGTCACTTCTGAATGTGAGTCTATGCACTCTGTCATCCATAGAGAAATGCTGGCTAGCTAAAGAATGCCACCTGAACTTAACAACGTTTTGCAGGATCTAATTAAAATTATCAGCCACATTAGAGTTCATGCTCTTAACTCACATCTGTTCATGGAGCTCTGTGAGGAGATGGACACAGAGCACACATGTCTTCTCTTATACACAGAATTAAATTGGCTTTCTAAAGGTAGATCACTGGCCAGTGTTTCTGAGTTACTAGAGCTGCTCCAGAAATTTCTTTTAGAAGAGTCACCACTGGCAGCACATTTCAGTGACACAGAATGGGTTGCAAAACTTGCTCACTTATGACACAATCAACCTGCTCAATGAACTCAATCTGTCACTTCAGGGGAGAATGACAACTGTGTTTAAGTCAGCAGATAAAGTGGCTTCACTCAAAGCCATACTGGAATGATGAGGATGACAAGTGAACATTGGGATTTTTGACATGTTTCAAACATTAGCAGAGATTTTGAAAGAGACTGAGCCAAGGCCTTCTTTCTTCCAGCTGGTGCATGATCACCTATCACAGCTTTCAAAAGAGTTTGAGCATTACTTCCCAACTACAAAAGACCCCTGAACTGGGAAGGAATGGATCCACGACCCATTTGTGAATAAGCCAGGTGAATTGACTTTGTCCAGGCTAGAAGAGAATCAACTGCTCAAGACTGAAAATGATGATGGTCTTAGTTATGTTTGAGACTACTTCAAATCCCCATATGTTCTGGGTTAAAGTCAAGGCAGAATATCCTGAGATTACCAAAAAAGTACTGAAAAGTCTGCTTCCATTTCCAACATCCTATCTTTGAGAAGCAGGGTTTTCTGCAGTGATCATAACCAAAACAAGATTATGGAGTAGATTGGACATAAGCAATGCACTTTGGTTGTCACTGTCTCCCACCACCAACCATCTAGTTGCAGGAAAACAAGCTCAGGGCTCCCACTAACTCTGCGTTATGGTGAATTGTATAATTATTTCATTATATGTTGTAATGTAATAATAAGAGAAATAAAGTAGACAATAAATGTAATGCACTTGAATCATCCAAAACCATCCCCAACCCCCTGGTCCTTGGAAAAGTTGTCTTCCATAAAACCAGTCCCTGGTGCCAAAAAAGTTGAGGATCACTGCCCTAGAATTTCAATACCACCTAAATGACATCTTTCAATTGCAGTGTATTTCTGGAATTTTATGATTATCTACAGTAGTTATTTTAATTAATGTTTTAATTATAATAACTGACATGCTAAAAACAATCTTAGAATCAAATTTAATTTAACTTTAAAAGTTTCTGGTCATTTGAAATAAAACTGTGGTGTTAATTTTTTAATGTTTGGATTTAATGAGCAGTTATAACTTGGGTAATGTAGCTGCTAAAGGCCTAGCTTGAAGGGAAGAACATTTTCTCCTAGCCTTCTCAGATCTCTGCGAATTCCAGACTTTAAGATATTTTGTTGTTTTAGAGTTCCAGCCAAGATGGAGGCATAGGTAGAAATGCTTCACTTCCTCATACAATCAAAAGAAAGATAACAATTTAAAAACAATAAACAAGCAGGAGTGCCAGAAAATCAAACTGCATGGAACTGTGACAACTAAGGAGTTAAATAAACATTCATCCAGGCTGGTAGGAGGGGTGGAGATGAGAGACAGGAAGCCTAGCAGAGAGGTGCACAGCAAGGCAGCAAACCACGAGGGTGAGGCAGAGTTGACTGAATGGAAAACTAAAGACTCAAAACCTCTAGCTATGAAATACTGTGGGGATTGCAACGGTGGGGAGAAACTCCCAGTCTCACAGGAGAGTTTGTTGGAAAATGGGGCTACAGAGGAGTGAGCAGCATTGTTCCCTCTTTGACCACTCCCCTACAGACAGCACCACAATGCAGAAAAGAGGGTTGCCTTGCCCTGGTGAATACCTAAGGCTCCACCCCCTTACAATATAACAGGTGTGCTGAGACAAAGAAATATGGCCCAAATGAAAGAACAGATCAAAACTCCAGAAAAAGAGCTGAGCGACAAGTAGATAGACAACCTATTTGAAGCAGAGTTTAAAACATTGGTAATCAGGATGCTCACAGAATTGATTGAGCTCAGTCACAAAATGAAGAAAGAAGTGAAGGCTACCTAAAGTGAAATGAAGCACCCTGGCTGGTGTAGCTCAGTGGATTGAACACGGGCTGTGAATCAAAGGGTCGCCAGTTCAATTCTCAGTCAGGGCACATGCCTGGGTTGCAGGCCAGGTCGCCAGCGGGGGCCATGTGAGAAGCAACCACACACTGATGTTTCTCTCTCTCTTTTTCCCTCCCTTCCCCTCTCTCTAATAATAAAGAAATAAAATATTAAAAAAAATAAAGTGAAATGAAGCAAAATATTCAGAGAACTAACAATGAAGGGAATGAAACTGGGGCTCAAATCAATGATTTGGAACAAAAGGAAGAAATAATCATCCTACCAGGACATAATGAAGAATAAATAATTCAAAAAATGAGGAGAGGCTTAGGAACCTATAGCACAACTTTAAGCACTCCAATATCCAAATCATTGGGGTGCCAGAAGAAGAAGAAGAGTAAGAAATTGAAAACTTATTTGAACAAATAATGAAGGAGAACTTCCCCAATGTGGTGAAGGAAATAGACTTCCAGGAAGTCCAGGAAGCCCAGAGAGTCCCAAAGAAATTGGATCCAAAGAGGAACACACCAAAGCACATCATAATTACATTACCCAAGGTTAGAGATAAGGAGAGAATCTTAAAAGCAGCTAGAGGAAAGGAGACAGTTATCTGTAAAGGAGTGCCCATAAGACTATAAGCTGATTTCTCAAAAGAAATCTTGCAGGCAAGAAGGGGCTAGAAAGAAGTATTTGAAGTCATGATAGGCAAAGACTTACATCCAAGATTACTCTATCCAGCAAAGCTATCATTTAGAATGGAAGGGCAGATAAAGTGCTTCCCAGATAAGGTCAAGTTAAAGGAGTTCATCATCACCAAGCCCTTATATGAAATGTTGAAGAGACTTATCTAAGAAATAGAAGAAGATAAAAAACTATGAACAATAAACTGACAACAAACTCATAACTATCAACAACTGAACCTGAAAAACTAAAACAAAAACTAAGCAAACAACTAGAATAGGAACAGAACCTGAGAAATGGAGATCACATGGAGGGTTATCAGTGGGGAGGGCGAGGAGGATAATGGGGGGGGGAGATACAGCGAATAAGAAGCATAATTGGTAGGCATAAAATAGACAGGAGGAGGTTAAGAATAGTATATGAAACAGAGAAGTCAAATAACTTACATGTACAACCCATAGACATTAACTAAGAGGGGGGGATGGGGGAGGGCAGGGCGGGTACAGGGTGGAAAGGGGATAAAGGGGAGAAAAAAATGGGAAAACTGTAATAGCATAACAAATAAAATATACTTAAAAAAGGTATTTTGTTGTTTAGATAGGAAGATTAGGAATCTATTATACCAATATGAAATATAAAACTGTGAATTATTTTAAATAATTTTGAAATCATTTCTTGAAAACATTGAACTATTTTCAAATGTGCTCATATTGTGTTTTTTAAACCTACCACCTCCCATAATAAAATTAAGTACCTATATTTCTATAATCATAGATATTCAGGCAGATAGCTAAGCTTAGAGCATTCATGCCAGTTTTCAGCATGAAATTGCACATTTCATTCATCACAGTCCACTAGCACAAGCTAGCTCAACACAAAGCCCCTTTGTATTATTGTCCCTCTTGCATCCAGTTTTATCTCTCCTTATGGTGGAAAAGGTGCATCTTTGCCCTGACACTTAGAAGACAGAGGATTTAGAGAACAGGGTAAACTAAACCAGGGCCATCATAGGAGTAATGAAGTTCTGTATGTCTTAGACCCCATCATAAATTCTGCTCTTGTCCCAAAGAACCAACTATGGTTTTTGCTAAATGGGGTTCTGAAGTAATCAATCGGAGGGCCCTTTCCTATATTTTTTCATCAGAATGCCTATCTCATTGTTGTATATTCTTAAATTAATGGATTCTCCTGTGTGGTGATCAATTTATGAGTAGGATGGCCAAGAGGAGAAATAAATTGGTCTAGGTGAATGAATACTATATGCATGGTCAGACAGGAAGGACATTCTGAATTTCTAGATTCTATGTATGCTTATTTAATCCCTTCATTGTGAGATATTGGGTTAGTCACCTGATTGCACCATACCTCAGTGTCCTGAGATCTCTATTTTGGGGACCGAACAGCTCCCTCAGCCTCTGCCATGGCTAAGGCTGAGGGAGTGGCCTTGGACCTTAAGCCAGCAAGGAGACAAAAGCTTATCTCCCTGGCAGGAGTGCTGCTTCTGCTGCTTCATTCATAACTGACCCCCAATGCTTGGTTGGTTAGCCAATGATAGGTAAAATTCCCCAAGGGGGAGATGATCTAAGACAGGCACAATCACGTAGGAGGCCTCCAAGAAAGGACTTTGGGGGCTACAGCAAAAGGGGGTGATGGACCCTTGCCCCTCGGCTTTGACATAGCCTGAGTCCTCAACGTCTGGGAGAAAATCTCCTTATCTCTTGGTTGCCTTCATTCCCTTGTTCCACCTAAGCCTGAAACAACAACAGGGTGGTGCCACTCTGTGCAGGGAAATAGTGGGTTCCCCAGGTGATCAGGCTTAAGAAAGAATATGTAAAATCCTGTGAAATCTGCTTTGTTTAGAATGCTCTCTGAATGATGAGGGTCCAGGGACGAAGTAAGTTTGTTCCTTAAAGTTTTTTACAGCTCTTTGACCCTGACTCAAAATAGGCCCTCAGACTTCCTGTTGTCTATTGTTTGATTCTTACTTCCTAAAAATTAGTAATGAGCTTTACCTGAATTCTTATGCAAATGAAACCAATAAAAAGCCTCTCTGGCAGGGGAATGGGATGATCCCCACTAGAGAGAGTGGCCATTCCATTCCTGCTTCCCCACAGGACCTGGTTGTCTCTGTGTATGTTTTTCTCACGTATTGATGAGTCATCTGCAGTGTTCCGCAGTCATTGCCGATCGGTGATCGTGTCATCTCTATATAATTTTTACTGTGTTCTGGGGTACTGCTTTTTGAACTTTAATGTGAACATGTATCACCTGGGGCTCTTGTTAAAATGCAGATTTGATTTAGCAAGTATGGAGGTAGGCCTGAGATTCTGAATTTATTAACAAGCTTCCAGGAGATGCTACCGCTGTGGTACTCAGGTCACATTTTTAAGTATTTAGAATATACTGAGTTAATAATATATTCTTAAAATTTATTTTAAATATATATATATATATATATATATATATATATATATACACACACACACATATATATGTCTGATATTGTATTTCTGTTCAATAATACAAGTCTAGATGGTGGCCCTAAAGTCCTTAATTTTATCAGAACTGGATTATCCATAAAATCAGGTCTCTAAAAACTGCAGAAATAGTCCTCAATGATATGTCTTATTTCTTGTTCCTTTACTTTCTTTTTCTCTTCTCTTCTCTTTTCTTCTCTTTTCTTTTCTTTCTTTTTTCCTTCCTTCCTTCCTTCCTTCCTTCCTTCCTTCCTTCCTTCCTTCCTTCCTTCCTTCCTTCCTTCCTGTTCATGTTCCCTTCTATTCTCTCTCCTCTCTTTCTCTGTCTTGGTCTCTCTCTTTCTCTCTCTATGTAGATATTTATTCTTTTATTTCTCAATAATTGTGTATCATCCTAGGCTCCCTTTTATTACTAATCTTTTCACCCAATTAGTGCTCAAGTCTTAGAAATTTCACCTCTTACTCCCTATTCACCCCCAGGACCTGCATTGAAATCCTCCTCTCTCTTATCTGGATTTCTCCATCAGTTTCCTCACTGGGCTGCTTTCTCACTCCTGACTCCTTCACCCATTTTTCTCCACACCAGTCTACTCTCTTTATAGGCATTTGATTGAATGAAATTAAAACCTAATTATTTTATCCCCGTCCCCACCCTTTAACATCCTTCAGTGGATCTACATTTACTTCCTGGTTGAAATTTAAATTCTAGTTGAAAACAAAATGACTTAAATGTCCTGACTCTGCCACCCTTCCAGTTTTTGTCTTCTACTCCTCCCCCAATCACTATATACCATTTATGCATGCACACTGAATGACCTACTTGGAGGCAAGTAAACTTCATGTGACACATGCTGTCCTGTCTTGGTGCCCTCACACCTACCTCTGCCTGGAATGTCACTACCCCCTTCTTCCCTTTATGAAATCCTACTTATCCTTCAATACTCAGCCTGTGTTACTTCCTCCTCTACTTCTGGTTCTCATGTTCAATACTACTCTTCTGCACAGTTCTCCCACGGTAACCAGTGTATAACTCCATTTCTTCCAACCATTGTTTTAATGATACCATCTTGAAAACACCACTAAAATAATTTGCCTTTTTGATATAGCTGAGGTGGCTAAACTTTGGATATTTGTAGATAGTTCTCTGACTGCCCTTGATCATTTATTCTCCAGTATCTGAGCTATCTAAAGACTCATAGAATTAGGAAGGCTTCCCCTTTTTGGTCAAGATCATGCTTTGATTCTTTCTCATGGCAGTATGATGAAATTTACAAGACTTAAAAGGCAGAGCAACCCACAGAAAATGTGATGTTGGACAATGTTCAGGTACCAGTGAGGCAGAAGAGAAAGAAGATAGGGAAAAATCCTGACAAGTGGAATGAGGAAGTAGGAGCATCACAGGCTTATAAGCTGCTAGGCCCCCTCACCAGAACCCACATGTCCACACACAATTAAAAGGAAAAAAGTTTACGACAGGAAACCCCTGCAGTGGTGGCAGAGGTCAACAACAGGAACTAGCTAAAGCAAGATTATTCTACCATGGAGGAGAAAATGACCAGAGAATGACCCCATAGCTCATTATACAATCATTATAATGAAAATTGATACCACAAGTAGAAGGACTCCCACCCCCAGCCAAGGGCAGTGAACACCATAACACTTCTAAATAGGAGATATTAGGGACAAGGCCCATCCCAACCAGAAGGTGGAGACTAAATTTGATTCCACAAAGTTCAAAAGACTGGAAGCAATAAAATCCTAGGAATGGACTGACCATGGCCTCTCAGACATGAACCTTCACTTCTTTCACAGTAGCGCTCTGTGAGACTTGCAAGGGGGCAGCAGGCAGCCGCAGACGGTACCAGGCTAAAACCTCTGCCCTTGTCTCCAAGAGCCAGGGTCCTATCTTCTTTCTTTTTCCCTACTTGAATAAAACTTGCTTTTTTTCTCACTCTAACTCCTCCTTGAAATTTTTCCCAGGGGAGTCAGGAAACTAGAGGTCACCCACATGCAAAAGGTCCCCAAAGAAAGCTGAAACAGGGCCAGCCCCTAGTGTGAAAGAGGTCTGGTAACATGCCCTCACTGAACTTGCCTTTTGCCTAAAGAAGGAATTTTACAATTAATTACCTGAGCATATCTGGATTCAAGTTGGTGAGGCTCACCCAATGGGGCTCTCCAACAAAGTCACTGTCTAGGAGAGGTGTGACCCACTGTGAGCTCCTTTGAGCACTAAATGAAGGTGGATGAGGTCTTCTGATTCCCTTCATTACTTTCCTCAACAAATACATTATAGGCTCATGGTGACATCTGATTAAAACTATTACTCTGTGAGCTTATGGAAACATCTAGTCAAAATTTTATTACTTCATTAGGAATACATTTTTCTTTCTTCTACTATGGGAACTTTAATAGCCAGTAGGAGAAAATTTTCTAAGCAAAGAGGGAGTTATAGCAGCTAATTAGTAGATATTTTACATATGAGAATTATTGATGTGAAGGGGCCTAAAGACTTTAGCATAGTTTTGTAGTAAATAATGATTACAGCTCCACCTGCTTTCCTTGAGTAGAAGGTGTCAGGTTGTCTTAGGTTGGATTCTCTAGAACTAAAAAGTTTAGTTTATCAACTAAAAAGCTAATAAACTTTTTGGGATAATTGTCTGGCTCCTCTCAGCAGATGGCAATCTCCTGGATAGGGAGCTATGGCCAACCATGAACAATGAACACACACAGGGAGATAAATGTTTGCGTCCGGTAAGGAAATCTATGTGGGGAATCTGTTAGATTAGTGCATCTGTTACATAAAACTCTTGAAAGGGATGAGGCTGCGGGGTGGGGACCAAAAATATCAATAATTTTCCTTCTAATATCTTATTCTTCTAGGCTGGGCTAATAATCAAATTAACAGAGACAGATTAGCAGGAGAAAATTAAGTTTTATATATGTGCATGGCAAATTGACATAGACATAATAAATCCATGAAAATTCCAAAGACAATGAGGCAACATTGGGTATAACATTTTGGACAAAAGTCAAAAAAGGCTATGGGGTATTTGATTTTAGAAGTGGGAATGGGTGATCTACAGGTAGTTAAGGAAGAGCAAAACACATATGGCAGGAAAATCCTTGCTAGGCAACTCAGAAACAATGGAACACAAGGGTTATCTAGCTAATAGGACCCTGCCTGAAACCCTCTGATTTATCATACTTAATTCAAATGAGGATGAAGTGACATCCTTCCTGAAGCAGGTTTCTCTGTCCAAATTTCTTGGGCAGGAAAGATGTGGGTGGGGGCACGGCTAAATGTTCTTTCTGGGTCTTTTGCTTCTTAATAAACAGCTTAAAACTGATATCCCAAAAGGAAGTTTTAGGGTGGTAGCATTTTGTTTCCTTCAATGCTTTACCCTAAAAGCTACTTCTCAGGTTGCATAGTTTCTAGTTCTAGGACAATCTGATTTATCTTTACTTTACTGAATGTCTCCTGTGAAATGTAGCACTCAGAACTAAATTCAATAATCTAGATTCAGTTTGAATATAAAAAAATTATAATGAAACTTGATCTCACTTAATTGAGTTAATATAGTGAGGAGAGAAAGAGCCCCGAGATAAGATGGGGCACTGCTGGAGGACAGGGGTAGAGAAATGAGGGCAACTGCTCAGTCTCAACCACTGTCCTAGACAAGCAGTATGAAGGGTGGTGAAAAAAGAGGCATGGTGCAATGAAGATTAGTTTTGATAAATGATAAAATCATAGTATGTATATTATATATATGATAAACATGTCTTATATGTGTGTGTGTATATATTAAATGAGCTGGGTTAGGGCAACAGAGGTCCCAGACAATGGGAATAATTTTGAGTCTGGAGGTCATGATTCAAGGAGAGAAATTTACTGAATAGCCAGCCAGGTCAGTTAGGCAAGAAGAAGAAATAAATCACCTCCAGACTGGAAAGGAAGTAAAATTATTTCTATTTTCATACTATATAATCATGTATATGGAAAATCCTAGGGAATCTATCAAAAATTATTGTAACTAATAGATTAATTCAGCAATGGTTTGGAATGTGCAGTTAGTATAAAAATAAACTTATTCAATGCCAATTAACAATTCAAAATTAAATTGAAAAATAAAACAATCCCACTTAAAATAGCATAAAAATAGCAATTAATTTAACAAAAGAAGTACTAGACTTGTACACTAAAATTTACAAAACATTGTTAAAAAATTAAAGAATACCTAAATTAATGGAAAGATAGTCCATGTTCAATGAGTGGAAGACTTAATATTGGTAAGATGGTAATGTTCCCCAAAGTGATCTATAGATGAAATGCAAACTCTTTCAGAATCTCAGCTGGCTTTTTTTTTGAGAAAAGGTTTTGAATATGCACTCATATTTATTGCAGAATTATCTACAATAAGCAAGACATGGAAATAATCTAAGTGTCTACTGATAGACAAATGGACAAAGAAGATGTGTTACATATATACAATGGAATACTACTCAACTGTAAAAAAAATGAAATCTTGCCATTTGTGATCATATGGATGGACCTAGAGTAGAGGTGTCAAACTCATTTTCACCTGGGGCCACATCAGCCTCGTGGTTGCCTTCAAAGGGCCAAATGTAATTTTAGGATTGTATAAATGTAACTACTCCTTAACAGTTAAGCAAGAACTCGGCACTGCCACTGGGTAGAAACAAGGTGCTGGGCTGGATAAAACAAGGTGAAGGGTCAGATTTGGCCTGTGAGCCTTGTGTTTGCCACCTGTGACCTAGAGGGTACTATGCTAAGTAAAATAGTCAGAGAAGGACAAATACATGATTTCACTTATATCTGGAATCTAAAAAACATAATGGAGGGGATCCAAGATGGTGATAGAGTAGGTAGACATCATATTAACCTCCTCCCAGGACCAAACTAGAATTACAGCTAAAATATAGAGCAGTCAACTTGAATGACCAACTGAAGACTGGCTGAAGAAAAGTTTTATAACCAAATATTTACAGGTGAAGCAACATCAAGACTTGTAGTAAGGGCAGAGAAGCCAAAAGGTCTGGCTCTGCTTCCATGGAGGGTGACTGAGATTCTAGAAGGATATTCAGCTGCAAAGAACACCCCTGAAAAGCAGGGGCATAAGAGCTGAAAAGAGGTGCCCACATAACATCTGGCTGTGAAAATCAACAGGGTTTCTATCTGCTAGAGACACAGGTACCTTCTTAAAGGACTAATGCACAATATCTTGTTCATAGCTACTCACCTCGGGCTCTGGCAAAGGGCGGGTAGAGCAGGCTAGGGTTGTGTGAGGAAAGACGGGTTTGTGGATCTGGGGAGAGAGCTGAGGAAACAGATGCTGGAACCCCTGTGTTGAGTCACTCTTCTGCGCTGCTGATATCATCTTTCTGGGGTGGATTGTGCTGCTCCATACAGCATCGGCCTGGGAGGATTGAAAAGCTCTATTCTCTGGACTCCCTATTGCTCCAGCCTGCTGAGAAGTCAGTTGCCTGAGCCAGGTTGTAGAGATCTGGGCAGACTCAGGGGGTGTCAGTGACTGAGTTGTGTTACTATAGGCCAGGGGCCATTCTCCCTGCTTTTCTATGAACCTGACTGGCACCTCCCCATCATGGGAGATCACTAGCCCCACTCTCCAAGCTCCCAGCAGCCCCAGCATCCTGCCTCTTGGTGTTTCTGCCCTGATAAGGTCTGGGCAGAATTCAGGGCAGACTGAGTTGGATAGATCTGGGATGGGGCCACTCCCCACACTTTTCCCCAAGCCTGACTGGCACTTACCCCTCTCCCAATTCCTGGGGACCCCAGCTGCTGGCTCTGCCCTGCTGAGGTTTGGGAAGAATCTGGGACACAATTGTCCCAGGCACCAGGACAGGGAATCCTCCCACCAGGACAGGGAAAATTTACCCCCTGCATGTACAAGTGGTGTAGAACCTTACCTTCACACAGCCAAATCTTGGTCTTTTTGGCCCTAATAAATTTTGCTGGCCTCACCATGATGACACCATGGGACCCTGTCTCACCACAAACATGTACAAGTACCCAGTGGGTGGCAGTTAGACTTGGTATACCCTGTAATATTTGCTGAGTGACTTTAGATTCAGCACTGGCACCAAATTTGAACTTGTATAGACCTGGTGAACACCACTTACCCATACCCAGTAATTCACTGAGAACCCATCTCATGCAAGTCAAGTACCACCAGAGGATCTTCTTCAATGACTGAGCCTAACAGGAAGCCAAAAAGCAGAGGCAAATGGAGGCAGATCTCAGAGGTTTTAGGGACATTTGCTGAACTGCCCCCAGGTCCTGTTCTGGTCAAAGCAGTCTTGGTGTGCAGCTCGATCCTTTCCTCACAAACCAAGGTGCAGCATAGGCAGTACATATTGTGAATCACATGTGCATCTGACATTGACCAACACCAGTGTCTTCCAAGAGGCCCAAAACAAATACATCTAGTGGCCAGCTTCAGACATTAGAGCAGGATCCAATTAGCTTCACAAGCAGTGTACCCAAAAGGAGATCTGAATGGGCTTCAGACTCTGCTGAGGTGAATTCCACTCTGCGTGGTCTGTATCTGAACAGCAGCACATACACTGTGGTGAGGGTTGATTTTCATAGTCAAGAAGCCTGAGGGTTGACCCATGCATGAATTACACAATAGCAATCAAGACACAATTACAACACAAAGGCCCACATAACCTATACAAGAGACATTCTGGGAGGACCCAGATCAGGTGATCAAGGAAACTCTGCCACTGGGTCCCACAGACACCTACACATAAGGCTATCCTACCAAGACTGGGAATCATATCAAACCTACCTAATATGTAAGAATAAATACAAAGAGGCAACCAAAATGGACAAAGAAACACGCCACAAATAAAATAAAAGGGGAAATTTCCAGAAGAAAAGAGCTAAATTAAATGAAGGCAAGCTTTTTACTAGATGTAAAATTCAAAAGAATGGTTATAAGGATGCTCAAGAAACTTGGTGAGAACTACAAATAACTTAAGAAGAATGACAGCAGCATGAAAAAGGACATAGAAACCATGAAAAAGAACCAGACAGAAATGGAAAATACAATATCTAAAATGAAGAGTATACATCTTAGACAGCATAACAGTAGGCTGGATAAAGCAGAGGATCAAATCAGTGATATGAGAGATAACATAGCAGAATATACCCTGTCAGAGTAGGAAAAAAAATGAGGACAATTTAAGAAAACTTTGGGACAACATGAACCATAACAATAT
Organism: Phyllostomus discolor; assembly: GCF_004126475.2. Lineage (NCBI taxonomy): Eukaryota > Metazoa > Chordata > Mammalia > Chiroptera > Phyllostomidae > Phyllostomus > Phyllostomus discolor. The sequence goes on along the minus strand of NC_040911.2, from coordinate 74,414,089 downwards.
CTGCATCACAGGAAACCAGAAGGAGAAGACAGTGAGCAAGGTATGAAGAACCTATTTGGGGGAAAAAAAAAGACTGAAATCTTTCCTAACCTAGTGAAGGAAAAAGACACACAAGTTCAGGAAGTTCAGAGAGTCCCAAATATGATGAAACCAAAGAGGTCCACACCAAGACACATCATAATTAAACTGGCAAAGGTTAATGACAAAGAGAGAATCTTAAAAGTAGCAAGAGAATGGGAGTTAGTTACCTGTAAGAGGGCTTCTGTGAGACTATCAGTTGATTTCTCAATAGAAACATTGTGGGCCAGAAGAGATTGGCACAAAGTATTCAAAGTGATGAGAGCAAGGACCTACAGCCAAGACTACTTTACACAGTAAAGCTATCATTTAAAATTGAAGGAGTAATTAAGATTTTCCCAGATAAGAGAAAGCTAAAGGAGTTTGGAACCACCAAGCTCATATTGCAAGAAATGTTAAATGCTAGTCTTGAAGAAGAATAAGAAGGAGGAGGAAGAACAAAGGAACATAGCTGAAAAAATAAAATGGCAACCAATATGTACCTTTAAATAATCAATTTAAATATAGATTGAATGCTCACATGAGGTGTCTGAGGGGTAAGAAAACAAAACCCATACATATACCACTTACAAGAAACCCAACTTAGAACTAAAGATATGCACAGACAAAAAAAAAGGGATGGAAAAAAGATATTTCATGTAAATAGAAATGAAAAAAAGCTGGAATAGCAATACTTACATATGCCAAAATGAACTTTAAAACAAAGACTATAGTAAGAGACAAAGACACTACATTATGATACAGGGAGCAATCCATTAAGAGGATATAACCCTTGTAAACATTTATGCACTCAAAATAGGAGCTTCTAAATATAGAAAGCAAATACTGAAGGACATAAAGGAGGAGACTGTCAGCAATAGAGTCACAGGAGTGGATTTTGACACCGCATTGATATCAATGGAGAGATCTTCCAGTCAGGATATCAACAAGGAAACTGCAGCCTTATATGACACACTAGATTAGATGGATTTAAATAAAATCATCAGAGTATTCCCCCCCAAGGTAGCAGAATATATATTCTTGTCAAGTGTGCATGGAACATTTTTTTTTAGGATAGAATAGACCACATGTTAGGATACAAAGCAAGTCTCAATACATTTAAGAAGATTGAAATCATATAAAGTATCTTATCTGGCCATAATGGTATAAAAATTAAAATCAATCACAATTAAAAACAAAAAGACACAAAACCATCGAGGCTAAATAACATGTTACTGAATGATGAATGGGTTAACAATGAGATCAAGGAAGAAATAAAAAAAATACCTTGAAACAAATGCAAATGAGGACACAACAACCCAAAATCTATGGGATAGAGCAAAGCAGCCCAGGAGAGAAATTTACAGCATTACAGTCATATCTCAAGAAATAAGAAAAAGCTCAAATAATCTAACTTTACACTTAAAGGAACTTGAAAAGAATAACAAACAAAGCCCAAAATGAGTAGAAGAAAAAAGATAATAAAGATCAGTACATAAATAAACAAAATAAAGTCTAAAGAAACAGTAAAGAAGATCAAAGAAATCAAGACCTAGTTTTTTGAAGAGATAAACAAGATTTACAAACCTTTGATCAGACTCATCAAGAAAAAAAGAGAGGACTCAGATAAATAAAACCAGAAATAAGAAAGAAGAAGTAACAACTGGTGTCAAAGAAATATAAAGAATTATAAAAAACAATTATGAACAACTATATGCCAAAAAAAGACAATCTGGAAGAAATGGAGAAATCCCTAAAAACATACAATCTTCCAAAACTGAATCAGGAAGAACTGAATCTTCCAAGAAATTAATTCAGAAAATCTGAATAGACTGATTAAAGCTAATGAAATTGAAGCAGTAATCAAAAAACTCCCAGCAAACAAAAGTCCTGGACCAAATGGCTTCGCAGAGGAACTTTGCCTAACATTCAGAGAACTAACCCCTCTCCTTCTCAAACTATTCAAATAATTAAATAGAAGGGAAGACTCCCAACCTAATTTTACTAACCCAGCATTATCCTAATTTCAAAACCAGATATAGACGCTACCAAGAAATAAAATTATAGGTCAATATCCCTGATGAACATAGATATTAAATCCTTAACAAAGTATTATCAATATAGATCCAAAAATACATTAAAAATGTCATACACCATGATCTAGTGGGATTCATTCCAGGGATGCAAGATTGGTACAAAATCCACAAAGCAATAAATGTGATACATCATATAAATAAAATGAAGAATAAAAATCATGTGATCATATAATAGATGCAGAAAAAAATTGATAAAACCCAGCCCCCATTTATGATAAAAACTCTTAGTCAAGTGAGAATAGAGGGCTTATACCTCGACATAGTAAAGGCCATATATGACAAACTCATCACCAACATCATATGCACTGTGCAAAAACTAAGTGTTTCCCTTACAATCAGGAACAAGAAAGGGATGTCTGTTTTTACCAGTCTTTTCCAACATAGTACTGGAAGTCCTAGCCAGAAAGCAGACAAGAAGAAGTAAAAGACATCCAAATTGAAAAAAAAATTAGTAAAACCGTCATTATTTGAAGATGACATGATACTGTGTATAGAAAACTCTAGCAAGATTCCACCAAAACACTGCTAGAATGATAATTGAATTCAGTAAGGTAGCAGGATACAAAATAAACACCCATAAATCAGTTGCATTTCTAGATACTATAATTAACTATCAGAAAGGGAAACTAAGAAAAAAATTCCATTTAAAATTGCATCAATAAAAATAAAATACCTAGAAATAAATTTAATTAAGTATGTAAAAGACTGGGGAAATTATAAAACACTGAAGAAAGAAACTGAAGAAATACAAATAAGTGGATGCATATACAGTGTTCATGGGTTGTAAGAATTAACAACATTGAAATTCTACAGTATTGAAAGCAATCTATAGATTCCACAGAATATGCCAATGATATATTTCACAGAACTAGAATGAATATTCGAAAAATTTATATGGAACCACAAAAGACCCTGAAGAGCACAAAGTTGGAGAAAGAATGAAGTTGGAGGAATCATGTTACCTGATATCAAACTATACTACAAGTCCATAGTAATCAAAACAGCATGGCACTGGCATATAAACAAGCATATATATCAATGGAACAGAATAGAGGGCCCAGAAATAAACCCACAACTTTATACTCAATTAATATTGGACAAAGAAGCCAAGAACATACAATGGGGTAAAGATAGTCTATTCAATAAACGGTGTTGGGAAATTGGACAGATACATGCAAGAAAGAAATTAAGCTGTCTTTTTACATCATGCACAAGAATAAACTCAAAATGGATTAAAGACTTAAATGATAGACCTGATACCATAAAAATCCTACAAGAAAATACAGGTAGAAAAATCTCACACTTTCTTGTAAAAATATTTTTTGGCATATCACCTTAGGCAAAGGAAACAAAAGTAAAAAATAAATTAATGGGTCTACAGCAAACTAAAAAGTTTTTGCAAAGCAAAGGAAATAATCAACAAATGAAAAGACAGCTCTGGCTAGTGTGGCTCAGTGGATGAGTATCAGCCTGAGACCTGAAGGGTTACTAGTTCAGTTCCCAGTTGGGCTGCATGCCTGGATTGCCAGCCAGGTCCCCAGCTGGGGCTGTGCAAGAGGCAACTGATTGATATTTCTCATGTGCATTGATGTTTAAAAACATGAATAGGCAACCCACTGAATGGGAGAACATATTTGCCAAGGATACATCTGATAAGGCATTAATAACCAAAAATTTATAAAGAACATATACAACCCCCCCAAACCCCCAAACAATCCAATTAAAAATTGGGCAAAGGACCTGAATGGAGCTGGCCAATACACATATGAAATGGTGCTCACATCACTAATCATCACAGAAACACAAATTAAAGCCACAGTCAGATATCACCTCACACCTGTAAAAATGACTATCATCATTAAATCAATAAACAGCAAGTGCTGGTGAGGATGTGAACAGGGAACCCTTTTGCACTGTTAGTGGGAATGAAGATTGGTGCAGCCACTATGGAAAACAATATGGAGTTACTTCAAAAAATTAAAAATGGAACTGCTTTATGACACAGCAATTTCAATTCTTAGAATATATCCAAAAAGGCCCAAAACACTAATTATAAAAAAACATATACACCCCTATGTTCTTTGTAGCTTTACTTACAATAGTCAAGATTTGGAACCAGACTAACTGTCCACCAGCAGATAAGTGGATAAAAAACAAAACAAAACTGTGGTTCATTTACTCAATGGATTACTACTCAGCTGTAAAAAAAAATAATAATAATAAATAAAATAAAAGTAAAATAAGAAGGAAATCTTAACTTTTAAGACAGCATGGATGGACATGGAGAGTATTATACTAAGTGAAATAAGCCAGTCAGAGAAATACAAATATGATATAATTCACTCATATGTGGTATCTAATGAAGAAAATAAACTAACAAACAAAATAGAAATGTATTTATAGATACAGACTGACAGCTGTCAGAAGGGAAGTGTTTGGGGGGCTTGGTGAAAAAAGTGAACAGATTAAGCAAAAATCAAACAAACAAACAACTCATAGACAACAGTATGGTAATATGATAACAGAAGAAAGGGGCACTGGGGCAAGTTGGAGAGGGTACAGGGGGATAAAAGGTGATGGAAGGAGACTTGGCCTGTGGCGGTGAATAAACAATACAACATACCGATGATGTATTATAGAATTGTACACCTTAAACCTACATAATATTTTATTTATTGTTTTGAAAGAGAAATGCATACATCAATTAGACATCAATTTATTGTTCCACTTAATTATGCATTCATTGGTTGATTCTCATATGGTCTTTTACTTGATATCAAACTGGCAACCTTGGTGAATCAGGATGATGCTCTAACCAGCTGAGCTATCTGGCCAGGGCTGAAACCTATATAATTTTGTTAACCAATGTCACCCCAATAGATTCAATTAAAAATAATAAAATAAGTATATAAATAATAAGCATACAAACAAAACAGAAATAAAGTCAGATATAGGGAGCATTTTGGTGGTTGCCTAATGGGAGGGTGTTGGGGGAATGAATGAAAAAAAAGAAGGGATTAAGATGTGCAAATTGCCAGCTATAAAAGAAGTCACAGAGATGTAAAGTATGAGATAGGGAATATAGTCAATAATATTATAAAAACTGTGTATGGTGTGAAACGAGTACTAGGTTTATTGGGCTGATTACTTCATAAAGTATATAAATGTCTAATTATTGTTGTATACCTGAAACTAATATAATATTGTATGTCAACTATAATTGAAAAAATATTTTAAAATTTTAAAAAGAAATAAATGCCTTGATTTGTAATGTTAAAAAATAAGAACTGGTTTTGACAAGCTGAACCTAAACTTCATATGGAAATGCAAAGTATCTGGAATAGAAAAAACAGTAATTAAAGGAAAAGAATAAGGTTTAAAGACTCACAGTTCCCAATTTGAAATCTTACTATACAGATACAATAATAAAAAGCAAATAGTATACCAAAACAAAAGCCAAATAACAACCAAATAAAAAATAGACAGGTAAATAAATAGTAAAAGTACAACCATGAAATCTAAAACTTGTGGTTATTTGATTTTTGGAAAAGGAGTCAAGATAATTCAATAAGGAAAAGACAGTTTTTCAAAAAAATCCAGCTAGAACAACATACAAAAAAATGTATATGGACACCTACCTCATGGCATACTTAATTTTTTAAAAAAAATTAAAATGGATTACAAACTTGAGTTTAAGAGTTTAAAAATTTAAAACTCTTAGAAAAAACATAGAGATACATTTTTTGGCCTTGGATTAGGCAAGTTTTCTTAAAAGATTTTATTTATTTATAGAGAGAGGAGGAGGGAGAATAAGAAAGAGAGAAACATCAATGTGGGGTTGCTTCCTACTGGGGGCCTGGCCCGTAATCCAAACATGTTCTCGGACAGTGAATTAAACCATTGACCCTTTGGTTCACAGGCCAGCACTCAATCCACTGAATCACACCAGCCAGGATGGATTAGGCAAGTTTTCTTAAATACAATATCAAAAAAAAAAGGATACATTGGACTTTGCAGAATTACAAAGCTTTGACTAACTTCAAAGGATACCATCAAGAAAGTAAAACAACTATCCACAGTCTTAGAGAAAATATTTGCAAATGATATTTTTGATAAGAGACTTATATACAAAATATTTAAAATATATTTTATTGATTATGCTATTACAGTTGTCCCATTACCCCCCCTTCATCCCCTCCATGCTGCAACCCCCCTTCCCACCCACATTCCCCCCTTTTAGTTCATGTCCATGTGTCATAAGTTCTTGAACTTCTACATTTCCCATACTATTCTTGCCTTTCCCCTATTTTCTACCTATCATCTATGCTACTTATTCTCTGTACCTTTTCCCTCTCTCTCCTTCTCCCACTCACTTGTTGATAACCCTCCATGTGATCTCCATTTCTGTGGTTCTGTTCCTGCTCTAGTTGTTTCTTTAGTCTGTTTTTGTTTCTGTTTTAGGTGTGGTTGTTAATAATTGTGAGTTTTCTGTCATTTTACTGTACATGTTTTTTGTCTCCTTTTTCTTAGGTAAGTACCTTCAACATTTCATATAATAAGGGCTTGGTGATGATTAACTCCTTTAACTTGACCTTGCCTGAGAAGCACTTTACCTGCCCTCCCATTCTAAATGAAAGCTTTGCTGGATAGAGCAATCTGGGATGTAGGTCTTTGCCTTTCATGACTTGGAATACTTCTTTTCAGCCCCTTCTTGCCTGTAAGGTCTCTTTTGAGAAATCAGCTGACAGTCTTATGGGAACTCTTTGTAGGTAACTGTCTTCTCTTGCTGCTTCTAAAATTCTCTCCGTATTTTTTAATCTTGCCTAATGTAATTTTGATGTGCCTTGGTGTGTTCCTCCATGGGTCCAACTTCTTTGGGACTCTTGAAGTTTCCTGGACTTCCTGGAAATCTATTTCCTTTGCCTGATTGGGGAAGTTCTTTATTATTTGTTCAAATAACTTTTCCACTTGTTGCTGTTCCTCTTCCCCTTCTGGTACCCCTATAATTCAGATGTTGGAACATTTAAAGATGTCCTGGAAGTTCCTAAGCCTCTCCTCATTTTTTTGAATGCTTGTTTCTTCATTCTTTTCTGATTGATTGTTTCTTTCTTCCTTCTGGTCCACTCCATTGATTTGAGTCCCTGTACAGCTTCCTTCTCATCACTACTGGTTCCCTGTATGTTTTCCTTTATTTCACATAGTGTGGTCTTCATTTTTTCACCTAATTTGTGACCAAATTCAACCAATTCTGTGAGCATCCTGATTACCAATGTTTTGAACTGTGCATCTGATAGGTTGGCTATCTCTTCATTGCTTAGTTGTACTTTTTCTGGAACTTTCATTTGTTCTTTTGTTTGGGCCATTTTTTTTTGTCTTGATGGGCCTTGATGTAGTGAGGGGTGGAGCCTTAAATATTCATTTGGGCGGGGCAACCCAGTCACTGGGTTGTGACTCTGTATGTGGGGCAGTGTTCAGAGATTGAACAATGGCACTTGCTCTGCTCTCTGCCAGATTTCAGTCCCTTCCCCCACTTCCCACAAGCAAAGTGGTCCCTTCTGGTGCTGATTCCCAGATAGGTGGGTTTGTTTGTATATATTCTAGGACCCTGTGGGTCTCTCCAGTGAACTCTCCTGTGAGGCTGGGAGTTTCTCCCGCTGCTGCCTCAACCCCCACATGTGTTTTCAATCAGAGATTTGAGGCTTTATTTCCTGGAAATGGAACCTGGGGTTGTGCGGTCTGTCTCATTCCCCAGTTTCGCCTGGTTTATCTGCATGTGAATGTGGGACTGCTAGGTCCTCCAGCCACCATGTGTGCCATGCCATGCTCCATAATCCACCACCTCGCTGAGTCTGACAGCTGCCACCCTGCGTGCCCAGTGTCCTCCAGCCACCGCTTTGCTGCAAGTCCTCTCCGCGTGGCTGCTGGACTCCGCCCCTCCTACCAGTCTTGATGAAGATGTCTTCTTTAACTCCTCGGTTGTCAGACTTCCATACAGTTCAATTTTCTGTCAGTTCTGGTTGTTTTTTGTTTCTAAGTTGTTGCTGTCCTTCTTTTGGTTGTTCGAGGAAGCACAGCGTATCTACCTACACATCATTTTGGCCGGAAGTAGGTATATACAAAGTTTATAAAGAATGCTTACCACCTAATAATGAAAAGACAAGTAGTAAAATTTGAAAATAGAAGGCAAATTTGAATAGATATTACTTCAAAGAAGATACACAAATGGACAATAAGAATATGAAAGGATGCTGAACATCATTAGTTTTTGGTGAAATGCAAATAAAAACTGCTACAAAATACAAATGTATACTCACTAGAATAGCTACAATTAAAAAGAAAGACAATAATAAATATTAGTGTAAATGCAGAGAAATTGTAACCTTTACATGTTGCTGGTGTATATACAAAAAGGTGCAGCTGCCTTGAAAAACGATTTTTCAATTCTGTAAAACATTAATCATAGAATTACTATGTGACTCAGAAATTCCATTCCTAGGAATGAATTTAAAACATATGTACATACAAAACTTATATATGAATATCCTTAGTAGCATTATTCATATAAGCCAAAAAAAGAGAAACCAATGCAAATGTCGATCAATGAATTAATGGAGAAATAAGTGTGGTATATTCATATGATGAAATATTATTCAGCTATGAAATGAAATTAAGTACTGATAAATGCAGCAACATGGATGGACCTTAAAAACACTATCCTAAAAGAAGACATTTGCAGGAAAAGCACATACTGGATGATTTCACTTATATAAGGTGACTGAACTAGGCAAATTTATACAGACAGAAGCTATATAGAGTTGGCCAGTGCTGTGCAAGGAGAGGAGGGTGAGGAGTGACTGCTAGTGAGTGTAAGGTTTATCTTTAGGTTATGGGAATGTTCTAAGTTAGACTGTGGTGATCATTGCACGACTCTGTGACTACACTAAAAATCATTGATGTACATGCTTTAAATGAATAAAGTTTTTTTGTGGATTATATCTCAATGAATGTTTTTTAAAATGACCTTATGATTTATTCAAATTCATTTAAAAGTAAGGTTTGGTTCATCCCTTGGCTACTTTGGGAAGGTGGGAATTTGGTGGGGGTGGATTGATAATTTGGATTTAAAATGGTGTCTTCTAGTAGCACATGCCACTCTTTAATATTAAATTATTTACCAAGGAAACTGAACTAACACTACTCATGCATTCACAAAAGCCAAATCATTTTTTTAAAGATTCTATTTATTTATTTTTAGAGAGGGAAGGGAGAGAGAAAGAGAGAGAGAGAGAGAGAGAAACATCAATGTGTGGTTGCTGGGGGCTGTGGCCTGCAACCCAGGCATGTGCCCTGACTGGGAATTGAACCTTCGATGCTTTGGTTCGCAGCCTGTGCTCAATCCACTGAGCCACACCAGCCAGGGCAGCCAAATCATTATTATTATTACTATTTTATGTGAAGTTTCACTTGGGAGTAAATTTTAGTGGTTCAGATAAAGGGGATTTATTTTGGAAGCTCCAAGCAATTCTTTTCTATATAAAAAAATACCTTTGCTGTTTAACTCAGGAAGACTTGCCTGAGGGATTAGGTGATGGAACACTGCAAAACTGTTTCTAAAACTGCACCCTAAATCTGGTTATTCCACACCCACGGTGGTGGCCGGCTTTAAACAAGGTCATATTTCCTCTCCTGGTTTCTCTTTAGGCAGGGGAAGAATCAAAGAGGAATGTCACACAAAAGATTGGCCTCTGGCCTCTAGCAGAATGCTGAACCCTGTCTGCACAGTTTTCCCGAGTGACCAGCCCACCTGTGGGGCTGGCTGGGTTTTAGGTGAAGGGACCAGACAGGAGCTGATCAGATTTCCCAGCTTTGAAGTGAAGAATGGGCCAGAGTGAAGAAGCTTCTGATCAAAGGCTGCTGGGTGATAAGAAAGGTGAAGGCAACTCTCCAGGGAGAGCTGGGGCACCTGTAGCCAGATGGAAAGAGGGCACCCAGTTCTCTGAATGGGCATTTTTGTCTGCTTCTTTTGACAACAGGAAACATTTGAGCAACTGGAACTAGCAATTTATTGGCCTAAATGCAATGGTCCTCAAAATTGATATGCATCAGAACTACTTGGGGAAGTTTCTGGAAATACAGACACCTGAGCTTCTCTCCCAAAGGTTGTAATCCCTTCAGTCTGAGGTGAGCATTTCAGCTATGTATTTTTACCAAGTTCCCCCAGCTGGCTTCCATGCCCACAGAGTTTAAGAACTGTTTCAGTTCTAGGATTTACTACCAGTCCAGAGGGAAGGGGAAGCCATGTTGGGGGAAAATATATTTTGTTTCTATTATAGTTATACTTTAATTTCTAATGTTTATCAAAAGCCTTCACAGAATTGAGGTTATTTTCAGTAAATTTAATCTATAGCTTCTCTGAATATAGGGCACAGAATTCAGAGAACTTTCTCTGAAGACCCAAATGCCTTTGTTAATGTTCCAGGCACTGGGCTAGGTGCTAAGGGTGGAGATGAATAACCCAGACTTGTTCCCAAGGCTCAGCATAGTGTTGGGGAGACAGACACATAAACAAAATAAATGAAGTATTATAAAAAGAATGTATGAGGCCTTGTTCCAGCTCAGGAAGAGAATGACTAACTCTGCCTGGAGGATGGGAGGATAGGTGGCACAGGCTTTTCCAAAAATGCAGGTTGGAAGCCAGACTTTGGGGTTGAGGAGGAGCCTGCCTCCTTGGCATGAGGAGGTGCAGGCATCCTGACAATGAAGTGGGAAGATCCCAGTCCTAGGGGAAGCTCTGTGTAGTGACACAGGCCTGTAAACGCTTGGAAGTTCAGTATAGCATAGCATACAGAGGAAGCTGGTGATAGGGTGGCTGGGGATGATGTAGATAAGTAGTCTTAATAAGAAAGAACCTGTAAGCTTTATGAAGGAGACCTTTGGACATTGCCTATAAGGGATGAGCACTTAATGCGGCAATTTTTCATCTGTCTGCGAACCTAAAAGAACCCAGAAACCTAGGTACAAATTGTTCAAGTCCAGTAAGCTTGAATTGGGAAAATATAAGTGATTTGTTTATAGAACTATAACTTCAGTGTTTATTTCTCATTTGGTTTTTCAAGCTTCAAATGAATACTGAAAACAGTTATTCAAACCTCTTATTACATATTCTAATCATGGTTGCATAGTAACAACACAAGGTAGTTATGCTATTGCCTTGACTTTGTAAAAGAAGAAATTTCTTAGAAAAGCTGAATAACTTATACACACAGTTATTAAATAATAGATCTAAGACTCAAGCACACATTTCCTGATTTTGAATCTTAAAAGTTCTCTACTACAAGATGTGAATTTACTGAAAAAATGTATAACTCTAAATATACACACAATTAAAAATCAGAAAATACAATATACTATGAAGCAACATAAAAGAAGCATTTAAGAGAGAAATGTTATGATTTCTGTATATGTCAAAGTAGGCCTGGCTAGGTTGGGGTTTCAAATAAACAACCACAATACCTTTAAAAAATAAGATGTCAGAGACTATAGTAAGAGGTTACTTCTTGCTCACTTCACAGTCTAGAACAGTTTAGGGGACATTCTTGTGTGTCTCTCTTTCCCCAGTAACTCAAAGGCCAGTATGTTTCCATACCTACTTATGTCTGTGAGGTTACTGTGCCATCCCACCACCAGCAGAGAGAACTTTGTATGTACCTCTCACTCTGACTTTTGACTTGAGCAGGTGATTTGGTGTGGTCAATGAGATGTTAGCAAATGTAGCACCAACAGAGGCTTAAAAAAAGTACTGCACACTTGGCCTTGTTCATCCTTGCATCTCTGCCCCTGATAAGCATGTCCTGACTTTTTAATATTCGAACACTGTGTGCTATGAGAAGAATAAATATGCCCATTATTACTTGACTTCAGTTCTTTTTCTTATGTGTGATAATGTGTATGTAAAAAAGTGCTTTGTGATCTACACAGCTTTGTACAAATGTCAATTATTTATTGAATTATAATTATTCATCTAGACAATTATCATGTTTGGACACTCTACACTACAGAATTAATATCCTAAGACTCAGGAATGGCTGAAGCAATGTGAAGAGGACTGATGAAGAATAAAAATGGTGTGAATTTCTTAAAATCCATGTGCTATTAACCTTAAAACTAAGGTATTCCCTACTTCGGGTTCTTTTGGGTAAATCATGGCAGCTACTAAAAACAGTTTGAGGTAAGAGTGAATTAGTTACTCTTCCACAACTTCACTGCCAAGTTATAATGGAATTGACTCAAACCAAATTCCTCAACACATTTAGACATTAATTTAGCATAAAAATACATATAGCTTGTCTATAAATTTGATGATATTACAGCTTTCTATCTTTGTAGGTGCCTTGATGACTCCTCATATGATAGGAAGTTTATTTAAGGTGAACACAAAATGCTAGATATTCTGTTTCTTTCAGAGTTGGACTCAGGCAACAAAACATCCTCTAAAATCATTAGCTAGACTTAGCCTCACTTAGGAACTTGTTAAAAGGCATTTGACTAGCTGGGTTTAATTCCCTGTGTATGTATAATCAGGAATGTCTCTAAAGTATTTCTAGCCTTTAACTTTCAGCATTCATCATGCTTATCACCAAGGCACTCATTTTCATCAATATTTCTTACATTCAGTACACTAACTGGAAAACCCACGATCAGGACAGCCATAAGATAAGAGCTTGTAACAGCTGCCCTGCAATATGGCACTCTCTAATCGATGCCAACTGATCTCCTCTGGGTTGTGCATTTTTGATGAAGGTAATTGACTATCACTAGAGTTAAAGCTGAAACTAACAGACAAGCACAGGATGCTATGCTGACTGTGATGATGCACTTTGATGCATCTCATAGAGATGGTAATTCCATGTCACTCAGAAGTCAGATCTTTACTTAGCCTATCCCCAAACATTGTTGATGTCTCTTCTCTGAGCTCTTTGTCATATTACTATTTTCATGGTGACATGTTTGATAACAGGGCATAAGAAAAAAAGAAAACAACAACTTTTATGCTTGACAGAGCCTCAAAATTCCACGAAAAGCCAAGTTTTAGGCATAAGTCTATTGTACGATATGGATATCAGGCTAGATTCTTATGATATGTAAAGACAAGTTACATAGAACTTGGGGTATGTTTATTTTCAGAAACCTTCTCAATCTGGCAGGCATTCTAGCTGCAGTATTAACTCCTTCCCTGGCAGGAAGGTAGGTATTTTATGAGGTTGATTGGATTGGATTTTGCTATCACTCACTGTCTGGAAAAAACAGAAAGCTTTGTTTAGTTTTCAGGTATACACCCTTAGACAGTCAAACTCCTTTCCCTGACCCATGGAGATGTAGTAACTTGCAGCAGGGCTAAACCAGGATTATGACTCCCACGCTGACATCAGCAATTGATTGAAATGTGGTTTCAGGTTAGGGCAGGAGGAAATAGCACAGAACAATACAGCCAAGTTCATTGAGCTAACTCTAAGCTATAGCACCCTGAGAACCAGGTGTGAATTAAATAGAGAGAATATTATTGGCTCAAGGTTCTGCTGGATTGTGTAGAAAGGAGGGCATATCTGCCAACCTCATATGACTCATAACTCTTATTTTCCCCATTTTTCTTAAATTCAGTCTTTTCTTCTTCCTCTCCTTTATTTCCTTTCTAATGATTGGAAGATGCTCAGATTTCATTACAAAAAAACAGAAAAAAAATAGTTTTCTAGATCCAGACAACTGCAGCTCCCACTTCAAAGAATGGAAAAGTGAAAAATGACACTGAGGGAATGATAAAGTATGGAAGCAGGGGGAGACAAGAAGGAATAAAAAAGTTTTGTGGTCTTGTTCTGTGCCAGCCCACATATAGGCACTTTATGTTTATTTGTACATTTGACTTTGTGAATACCTGGTGGTTAGGGATTATTTTCACAATTCAACAGATGAAAAAACTGAAGATGAAGGTTTTTAAGTAACTTGCCTATGGTTACTCAGGTAGTAAATGATGGAAATGGGATTCAAGGCCAAGTTCATTTATTCAACCAAGCTACTCTAACATCCTATTTCTTTTCATCACCTGCTCTCCTGAAATCAACTGTGCCTGATTTACTTTATTCATTTGGCTATGTGTTCTGGGCAAAAGTTATATGCCAGACATTATGTGCTAGGTACTAAGGAGTCATTGATGCTTTTTTATCCAGCATTTATTTCCTTTCTTCTTCATTTTCTTTCTCCAGTAAGCACCCTTTCCTAAACTCTTGTTCATATGGTTGGAGTAAGCATGATCCCATCTTGTGACTATGGAAGCAATCAATCATCCATGGCCATGGCAATTTGTTCAGGAGTGGGTGTGTACCAATCCATATCACTGATAATCAGACTGGGAGATTTCCCTGGAACTATGAGGAAAGAGAAACATTTCCTTTTGGGAAAGCTAAGATGCTAAAACTTGAGCCCAGACTGTTGTTGCTATTTTTGTGAAACTTGGAAAAAGAGATTTTCTGAAAATGAAGTACATATAGAAGAAAGCTGAGCCAAGAGATAAGGAGAAAATTTTATTTGTATATTGGAATCCTGGTTTATCTGAAACTGGGAATTTCACTTTTCTGTTACATTAGTACTCAATTTCTTTCCTTTCTTTTATTTTTTACCTTTGAACAAGAAAATTATAAATTGGTTTCATGTCTATTACAAGAGAAAGATGCCTGACCATTACACAAGTTTAACTAACACAGACCAGGTCTGATTTAACAAAGATAGTTACTGAACAGAAAGATGTGTAGTAATCAAATACTCACTGAAAAAAAGCATTGTAAAGATTGATAGATGTCCTAGAAAAAGAGACATTTTTCTATAAAAATATAGATCCAAAATTTACCTGGCTGAAGAGTCAGAGAATCCTTTTCTGTAGAAATTACTAAATATTTAAGAGATACATAGAATTTAAGTAGATGAAAATTTGGATAATATGTGATTTAGGCTGAAGGAACAGAAGATGCAAAAGGGATAACTGAATATCCCTTAAAATAAATAAAAGTTAAGGTAGTTGATATAAGGGGAGAGTGACATAAGAAAGGAAGAAGGTAAGCAACAGTCAAGCCATTATAGCCCTGTACTGTAGGAAGAATTAGATCTTATCCCAAGAAATACAAGATACAAGAGAAGCAAGAACCCATTACAGGATTTTAAGTATGCTGACATGATCTGGCTTGATTTTTGAAATTTGCCTGTAATGAAGAGAATAGAGCAAAGGTGGCCACAGTAGGTATAAGTAAACCAATTTGAAGACTAATACAGCACTCTCAAGAAGACATAATGGTAGCTTATATTGGGACGTGGTATTAGCAGCTATGAGCTGATTGGATTGGTTGGTGGGGGGCTGTATTTCTAAGGTGAATTTGGTGGGAGAAGAAGCAGAGGTAAACTAATTCCTAGGCTTTGTGTAACCTAATGGAAGATGTTTTTCTTTAATGACAGAGAGACCAATAATTGAATAGAGTCTAGACCAGGGAATTGAAAAAATGAATTCAAGCTCAATGCTGTTGGGTTAGACATGATTTTGAGACATATAAGTGGACATGTTGAGTAGGCAGGTACAATTAAGAGTCCAAATGTGTATCTTAGGCAGTGAGGCTTTAGATAGAGACAAAAAATCTGGGAGGCACTAATGTATACAGACTGAGACTTAATTGAGGCTGTAGGTTGACGAACATTGCTTAAGGAAAACAATGTAGAATAAGGGATACTGAGAGGTTAGGTCTGCAAAGTGATAGTCCAAAATGTAATAACTGTTGCTAAAAATAATGTTTAAGGAGATATAATATTTTAACTTTTATAAACATTTTAAGTGAGCACATGCTAAATGCCTTACTAAACTCATTTTTAATGTAAACAGTCAGATCTCACAACTTGGTTCAATCCTTATATTGATCTACAAATTCAACAGAGTCCCTGTGAAAATTCTTGCTGGTATTTTGCTAAAATTGACAAGCTGATCCTAAAATGTATATAGAAATTCAAGGAACCCAGAATATATTTAAAAATCTTGTAAAAACAAAGAAAGTGGGAAGACACACATTATCTAATTTTAAATCTTTCTATAAAACTAGAGTAATAAAGACAATGTGGTCCAAGTATGAGAGTAGTCACATGAATCAATGAAACAGAACTAAGAATCCAGAAAAAAACTTTAACATTTACAGTCAATTAATTTTTTAATAAATGAACAAATGGCTCAATGAGGAAATAATGGTATTCTCAGCAAACAGTGCTGGGACAACCAGATATCTATGTACAAAAGAAGAAATGTGGACCCCTCTCACATCTTACAGAAAAATATCTCAAGCAGATCATATACTCAAATATAAGATATAAAACTATAAAACTGTTAGAATAACACATCTTTGTGAGCTTAGGTAAGGTAATGGTTTCTTGCATATGACAAAAACATAATTGACAAGAGAAAAATAGATAAATTGGATTTCATTAAAATTGAAAACTTTTGTATTTCAAATTACACAATCAAGGAAGAAAACACAATGAATAATCTGTGAGAAAATCATTGCAAATCGTGTATGTGATTTGGGACTTGTATCCAAAATATATAAATAATTTAAAATTTAATAATAAAAGGAAAATCCAATTATACGATGGGTAAATGATTTTAATAGATAGTTCTAAGAAGGTATATAAATGACCAATAAGCATATGAAAGAGTGCTTAACATTAGTCATTAGTAAATTAAATATCAAAACTATAATAAGATATTACTTCATATCCATCAGATTGACTACAATGATAAAGACAGACAATGGCAAGTGTTGACCATGGATGTGGAAAGTTAAAATCCTCCCAAATTGCTGTAGGAATGTCAAATAGTGCAGTTACATCAGAAAAATGTTTGGTAGGTCCTTTGAATGCCAAATATACATTTATCATTTCACCTAGCAATTTCACCCTAAATGTATACCCAAGAGAAATGAGAATATATGCCATCACAAAATTGTGTACACCCAAGTTCATAGCAGCATTATTCATAATAGCCAAAAAGTGAAAATTACCCACATGCCCATTGATAAATGGGTAAACAAAATGTGGTGTTATCTGTACAACGGCACATTGTTTAGTCACAAAAAGTAATGAAATAGTGAATGGTACAACATGAATGGAATCTCAAAATTATCATGCCAAATGAACGAAGCCAGCCAGAAAAGAAAATATATTGTATGATTCCTTGTATGTGAATTGCCTAGAATAGGTACATTTGTAAGGACAGAAAGTAGACTAATGTTGGCTAAGGCCTGGGAGGGTGGCAAGGTAGTTGGCAAATGACTGCAAATGGGTACAATTCTTTTTAAGATGATGGAAATGTTTTAAAAGTAAATTTCCTTTATGATTTCCCAACTCTGCAACATATAATATATTGAGCTGTGTACTTTAAAATGTGTGAACTTTGTGTTATGTAAATTATATCCCAATAAAGCTATGAAAGAGACTGTGTGCAAATCAAAATAGCAGGTGTATTTATAGATAAAGAATATTAAAATAAAGTTGCATTTGGCTCAAAACTGGGAAAAGGGTTTACAGTTTATACAGTTGGTTTGCAAATCCACAGAGAAGAATCATTTGCATTGCCATCAGTTCTGTACAGCACACAATGTTATAAAATATCTCAAAGCAAAGAAAAGCCCAGAGGCCCTTTATGTATGGTCAAAACCAGATAATTCAGAGTACTTAATTTTGAGGCAGACTTTTTCCTACATTTAATTACTTTTATCAATTACTTTTATTGTGTAACAAACTACTCTGAAAACTAAAGGTTTAAAAATAATTAATAATTTTTTAAATCTCATGATTCATCAGATTGGTGATTTGGGCTTAATTGGGCAGTTCTTAACAGTGTTGGCACATTTATGCATTTGTGATCAGCTGCTCAGGGGTCTGGGTTGGATGGTTTCAGCTGGGACACCTCCTCTCTGCTTCACAAGGTCTCTCATCCACATAAAACAAATCATCCCAGCTCACATGGCCACTTATTTTCCACACAATAGGTCACATGATGATAGCAGGTATTTACAAGAATGGGGCCTAGACTTGAAACAGATACACTGTCACCTCCACAACATTTTCTTGGCTAAAACAAGTAACAGAGGCAAGTTCAAATTCAAACTGGTGGAAAATCAAACCACTTTGGGGAGGAGCTCTAAAGTCATGTTGTAAGTTGTGTGGTTACAGTGAATGGAATTATTAGTGCCATTTTAACAACAAAGCTACCATAATACTTTTTTACATCATTCTATTCTTCTGCTTCTTCACAGGGTTTACTTAGATTTGCAATTATGCATTGATCAATGTATTATTTTGTAACTGTCTAACTCTTAGTAGATGAAAGGTACATAGGGTCCAAGATTATGTTGGTTTTTAAGTTGAATATTTACTCTTAGCATATTTTTTACTTATAATAGGCACTTAGTGAATGAATAATTAGTCTGTTCCCCAACCCTGGCTAACCTACCAGGTTAATGCACACACTGGAAATAGTGTTGGCAAGATGGCCCACATATGCCTAGCAATTGACTATCTGATATCCAATGAGACAAGTTATGATTGGTGACAGTTCAGATTTCTACACCACCCATTGCTAGAAAGGTCAGGATGGCCAAAAATAATGTACAGGCTTATTAAACAGTTCAGAATATCTTTAAAATGCTTTGGGAAAGAGGCTGAGGGTATGGTAGTCCCACCTGTGTTGAAAATATCAATCAGCAATTGAAGAGATTGTAAAAAAGTATACATGCATGGGCTTCCCACACTAAGATTTTGAGTCAGAGTGTGGCCTGGGCATGCAAAACTGGGACAGTCAGTTGGTTTCAATGTTCATTTTCCCTGCACTTGCAGGAGCACTAATTGCAGCCCCTTCCAGGTTCCCACATCAGCCAGTCACAGTTCTGGTAGCTCCGCAGAGTTACTCACCTGTGTGTCTGAGGTGTCTGCTTCAGTTAGGAAGCACCCCCATCTCAAGGGTATGGGTTGCAGCTTTGCAGGACCTTTGCTGCAACTTTCCAAATTTTAATAATGCCAATTTCTTATCTTTCTTCCCACAACTCTAGGAGTGAAAGCTCTTCCTGAAGTTACTCTCTTACATTAGTTTTCCTGTTTTGCCTTTTCCTACTCACTGAATTTCCTGTGTTAAATACTTTAGGTTAACATAACTGGTGTGGCTTTTGTTTACCTGACCAGATCTTGATGAATATATACATTAAGCTCCACTTTCCTCCATGCTGCTTTACTAATGAAGAAAGTACTATGGAGAGCAAATCTTTGCCAGCATCACTCTCTCACCCACACTGATTATTTGAAAAACTCCACCCAGAATAATGCCTCTGCACATGCAGCAGCCCAGAATATTCCCACCAACTGTGGAACATGTTGTACACATATGACAAATCTAACAGCAAACATCTGTTTTGAGATATTAGAGGCTAATTTATTTGGCCTGCACAGATGGATCCAGATGCATGGAAAGGAGAAAAAGTGGTTTAGTTTCATTTGTTAGCAGGGCTTTGCTGGAGACTGAAGGGTGATCAAGGTCCCACCTGTTGGTTTTTGGAATAAAGGTAATTACATTGGCCAAAGTTAAGAAAATCTTACTCTCTGCTCATAACATGTTTGATTCCACAGCAAGAGATAGCAAAACCTGATTCCAAGCATGTGTCTGATTTTATTATCCTTTAAGATCCTAGAAAATTAAAAATGGAATTGCCTTTTGACCCAGCAATTCCACTGCTGGGATTATATCCTAAGAACCCTGAAACACCAATTCAAAAGAACCTGTGCACCCCAATGTTCATAGCAGTACAATTTACAATAGCCAAGTGCTAGAAGCAACCTAGATGCCCATCAGTAAATGAGTAGATCAAAAAACTGTGGTGCATTTACACAATGGAATACTACACAGCAGAGAGGAAAAAAGGAGCTCCTACCCTTTGCAACAGCATGGATGTAACTGGACAGCATTATGCTAAGTGAAATAAGCCAGGTGGTGAGGGAAAACTATCATATGATCTCACCTTTAACTGGAACCTAATCAACAAAAGGAAAAAAACAAGCAAAATATAACCACAGATATTGAAATCTGACAGTAACCAGATGGAAGGTGGGAGGGGATAATGGGGGGAAGGGTTTTCAGGAACAACTATAAAGGACACATGGACAAAACCAAGGGAGGTTGTGGAAGCAAGGGAGGGAGGTGGTTTGGCTGGGGTCGGGGGAGTAGAGGGGGGAGAATGCAGACAACTGCAATTGAACAACAATAAAATAATCTAAAAAGAAAGATCCTAGAATACTCTAAGAGGCAAAAGTATTATCTCATTACTCTTTGTGCCAGCAAATACTTCCTTGGGATCAGTGCTCAATGAAGAATTTGGGTCAGTAAACATAATACAAGAGGACAATTGAGATTTGTTTTCCAAATTTGACATCTTTTAAAAACATAGCCACAAACAGTTTTTTTGGCTTCCTGATGTCTCAGTTCACCCATTTGCAAAACATCTATTATAAATATTATTTTACAGTGCTCTTGAAGACCTAACCCATACCTAATATGAAACATAATTACTTATAAAAAGAGCCTATTAAGAGCCTCCACATTCCCCAAATCCATCAAACCCATTTGTATTATAGAGTCCAGTTGAAATATTTCTTTCAGAAAGCCTTGTCAGATACCTCCAGCTAGAAGTTACATGTCTTCCCCCTCAAACCTCATAATACTTAATCTGTTTTGTCCACAGGCATTCATTTTTTCTTTGTGATAGATTTAATGTCAATGCATTATATCCCCTACCAGACTATAAGCTCTTTGAGATCAGGATACATTGCAAGCATAAAAGATAATATTAACAAATATGATTCATGAATCTTACTATGACTTTATTCACTTTGTATTATTCTACCTCAGAGAGTTGTGATGAGAAGTAAGCATAATTATCCCTTTTTAAATATATCGAATTCAAGGCTTGAGAAAGTTAATTATTTTTTAATTCATGTAGCTGAGGAGAGGAAGAAGAAATCAAAGTCCAGGCTTATTGTCTCTGTGTTTGTCTACTATGAAATATTGTCTAATTTATTGTATAGCCTCCAGGATGCCTAGTATGATACTTTCCACAGTGGAGGTGCTCCCTAAATATTAGCTATGGGAACACTGAAATAATTAAGACTTAGTTTTGTCTTTTACCATTATATAACCATTACCATGTGATTTGGCAAGAATGTTGTTGAAGACAGAAGGTGAGATACTAGGGTTCCAACTCTGACTCAGACTAATTTCCTGTGCAAAACTGAATGGTGATCCTTTAACTCTTCCCTGCTTAATTGCCCATTCTGAAGAGATGAGAAATTTAATATCTTCTGTATCTACCTTACAATGTAGACAGTAATAACAAAAATAGTTAGCATTTATTGGAAACCTTCTATGAGACAGGTACTCTACCCAATACATTACACATCTGACTCTCCTATGACATAGGATACTTTATATATGAAGTAACTGAAGCTCAGAAATGGGCTCAGTAATGAGTATGGGTCACAACCAGGGTCATGCAGGGAGACTGGGTTGTGTGGCTTCAGGGAAAAGGGCTGGAGAGACAGTAGCCAGTGTCCCTATGCTGAGTCCTTTTCCCATTCTGCCTACAAATGCCACCTTTCCGGGGCTGAACACTCCCCTCTTTAAGCCATCAGCCTGGAGAAATACACAAGCCCCACCCTCCTAACTCCCTGCGGCCCTCCCTCACCAAGCTCATGGCCTGTGCCCCTATGGAGAAATCAGCTCGCTGTGGCCAGGCTGTACACACAATGCAATCTTTCTTGGAAGGCTTTTGAGGAGGTCCAGAAAAACTCAGGGGTTGTCAGAGATGCATAGGGAGAAACTGAATTGTGCAGCTCAAGGACAAGGGCCATTTTTCCATGCATACCCTGACCAGTGCCACCATTCCTGTGCAGAACCCTCCCTGTACACAACCAAATCTTAATCTGTTTTACCCTGATGAACTCTACTGGCCTCACCCTGATGACTTCCTGGACCCTGCCCCATTGTAAATGTTCACAGACCCCAGGCAGGTGGCAGCTCTCTTTGGTGCACTCTGAGACTTTTGCTGACTGGCAACAAGTTTACATCTTTATCATTCTGGTGAACACCACTAACCCCTACCTGGTGACTCACTGAAAACCTAGTTCATACAATGCACATACCATCAGAGGCTCTTTTAGTGACAGAAGCTAACAGTCAGTTGGCCAACAAAAGCAGGCCTTGTGGTACCTTTAGCCTTTTGATGACCTACCCCAGACTCAGTACTGTACTGGTGGAAGCCAGCCTTGGTATGCAGCTTAGCCCCTCCCATGTACACCCAGGCCCAAAGTGGCAACCACCAACTGTGGATCACTTTGTAGCTCTTAACAGGTAGCCTAGGGCAAGTCACAGGCAGCATCTGATATTAATCTTCACCAGAGTGCCTCCCAAGTGACCTCAGAACTAGCATACCTAATGGTAGATTTCACACCACAATAGAGCCTGACCAAGTTAGCTCTACAACCTGCACACCCAAAGAGAGATCTCTTCAGGCACCACTCCCTGCTAGGAAAAATTCTGCTGTGAAGAGTTAACCCAGCACAGCATCTGGTACACTGGGGTCAAGATCAAGCATCACAGTAAGCTAACTTGTGGGTCTATCTCACTCATAGATGAGACAGGAGAAATCAAGATTCAACAACAGGAGGGGTCACATAATCTATGCAAGGGACATTCCTGGAGCATCTAGATTGAGTGGTTAGGGAAACTACACTACTGGGACCTGCAGGAAACCTAATAAATAAGACTACAATGCTAAGACTGAGAAACATAGTAGATCTACCTAGTAAACAGAAAAAAATACAGAGAGGCAGCTAAAACATATTTGGAGAGAAAAAGAAGCATGTCTCAAAAGATAGAATGGAAGAAATCCCCAGAAAAAGAACTAAGTGAAATAGAGGCAAGAAATCCACAAATGCAGAGTTCACAACAAATGTTATAAGGATGCTCAAGGAACTTATGGAAAGAATGGATGAACTCAGTGAAAAAATTAAAACAAAGAGTTTATAATCATAAAAAAGGACATAGAAACCGTAAAAAACAGTCAGAAATAATACAATATTTAAAATGAAAAACTAAATGACAAGGAATCAATACCAGATTAAATAAAGCAGAATGCTGAGTCATTAATGTGGGGGGAAAAAGATAGCAGAAACATCTCATCAGAGCAGCAAAAAGAAAAAAAATAAATGAGGGTAATTTAAGGGACATCTGGGACAACTGTAACATAAGGGTACTGGAGGTAAAATAGAGACATCAAGAAATTAAGAAGCTAGCCCTGACTGGTGTGGCTCAGTGGATTGAGCACCAACCTGTGCACCAAAGGGTTGTCAGTTTGATTCCCAGTCAGGTCACATGCCTGGGTTGCAGGCCAGGTCCCCAGTAGGGGGCCAGTGACAGGCAACCACACATGGATGTTTCTTTCCCTCTCTTTCTCCTTCCCTTCTCCTCTCTCTAAAAATAAATAAATAAATAAATAAATAAATATTTAAAAAGAAAGACTTCTAAAATATATTTTTATAAAAGAAAGAAAGAAATCAAGAAGCTATTTAAAGAAATAAAGACTGAAAACTTCCTTAACCTGGTGAAAGAAAAAGTCACACAAGTCTAGGAAGTACAGGTAGTACCAAACAAGATAAACCCAAGGAGACCCTCGTGAAGACACATTCTAATTAAAATGGCAAAGGTTAAAGACAAAGAGAGATTCTTAAATGCAGCAAGAGAAAGCAATTAATTACCTACAAGGGAGCTCTCATAAGACTGTCAGAATCTTGCAGTTCAGAAGAGAGTGAGATTATATATTGAAGGTGCTCAAAGAATAAAAACTGCTAACAAAGGATATTTAACACTTATGAAGGAGAGATAAAGATTTTCCCAAACAAGAACTGAAACAGTCCTACCTTACAAGAAATGTTAAAAGGAATTCTTCAAGCTGAAATGAAAGAATGCTAATTAGTAACATGTGGCCATATGATAATATAAATCACACTGGTAAAGGTAAGTATACAATCAAATCCAGAATCCTCTAATATTCTAATATGGCGCTACATTAGTCACTTAATTTTAGTATAAGGGTTAAAAGCCAACAGTATTAAGAACAGCCCTGGCTGGTGTAGCTCAGTGCATTGAGCGCAGGCTGCGAACCAAAGCATCACAGGTTCGATTCCCAGTCAGGGCACATGCCTGGGTTGCAGGCCGTGGCCCCCAGCAACTGCACATTGATGTTTCTCTCTCTCTCTCTCTCTCTTTCTCCCTCCCTTCCCTCTCTAAAACTAAATAAATAAAATCTTTAAAAAATATTTCTTAAAAAAAGAATAATTATAGTTAAAATTTGTTAATGAATATACAATATTAAAATGTAAATTGTGGCATCAAGAAAGTATGTGGAAGTAATAAAATAGAGCTTATGTGCATAACTGTAGTTAAGTTGTCAGATCAAAGTAGACTGTTATAACTACATTTTATTGTAAGCCTCATGGTAACCACAAAACAAACACCTATAACATATACATAGAAGATGTGGAAAAGATATTCAAAGCATAACACAACAGAAAATCATCAGTTCATAAAGGAAGACAGTAAGAGAAGACAGGAACTAAAGAACTACAAAACAGTCAGAAAATAATAAGGTTGTTTATTGTTTTATTATTTATTGCATTAGCAAGTCCTTATCTATCAATAATTACTTTAAATACAAATGGACTAAACACTCTAATCAAGAAGCACAGAATGGCTAAATGGATGAGAAAACAAGATCACAGTGTAAAGAGACTTATTCAGCTTTAAAGGCAGACATAGGCTAAAGGTGAAGGGGTAGAAAAAAGATGTTCCAGGCAAACCAAAAGAGAATAGGGGTAATTATACTTATACCAGGCAAAATAGATTTAAAGTAAAAAACTGTAACAAAGGAGACAAAAAAGTCATATAATGATAGAGGTGTCAAGTCATCAAGAATATAGAAAGTTGTACCCAACATCAGAGTACCTAAGTGTATTACATAAATACTAACATATCTGAAGGGAGAAACAGACAACGTTACAATAATACTAGGAGGCTTCAATATCCCATTTCATCAATGGATAGGTAATCTAGACAGACAATTAATAAAGAAACATTGGATTTAAACTATGCTTTAGATCAAATAAGCCTAACAGATTTATAAAGAATTTTCCAT
This sequence comes from Phyllostomus discolor, assembly GCF_004126475.2. Classification (NCBI taxonomy): domain Eukaryota; kingdom Metazoa; phylum Chordata; class Mammalia; order Chiroptera; family Phyllostomidae; genus Phyllostomus; species Phyllostomus discolor. The sequence continues at coordinate 74,388,621 of NC_040911.2, read as the reverse complement.
TCAATAGTAGCAGAGTACACATTCTTCTCAAACACACATAGGACATTCTCCAGGATATATTATATGTTAAGTCACAGAACAAGTCTTAAAAAACTTAAGATTATGAAACATATATGTACCAAATATCAGAGTGCCAAAATACATAAACACTGATAGAATTGAAGGGAGAAATCAACAGCTCTGTATTAATAGTAAGAGACTTCAATATCTCACTGTTAAAAAACACATATATTAACAGATGGAAGATACATAAATAGAGGACTTGAACAACACTATGTACCAATGGACCAAACAGAAATTTATAGAACATTCTACCCAACTATACATTTTTCTCAAGTGGACATGGAAATTCACCAAGTTTGACTATATATGAAGCCACTAAACAAGTTTTAGTAAATTTTTAAAAAATCAAAATTATACAAATATCTTTTGTAATCACAATATAATAAAACTAGAAATTGAGTAAAGGAAGAAAACTAGAATATTCACAAATATGTTAAAATTAAACAACATACTCAAACCAATAAGCTTTAAAAAGTAATCACAAAATATTAAAATATATCTTGAGACAAATGAAAATGAAAGTACAAAATTATGGGACACAGGGAAAGCAATATTAAAAAGTAAATTTATAGTTGTAAATACATAAAAAAATCTTAAATCATCAACAATATTATGCTTTAAGAATAGAAAAAGCAGATTAAACCCAGAGGGAATAAAATATCAAAACAGAGATAAGCACAACAGAGCATAGAAGAGCAATGGAAAAAGTCAACGCAGCATAGTGTTGGTTATTCAAAAAAGATCAACAAAGTTAATAAAACTTTAGCTACATTGAATAAGAAAGAAGATAGCTAAGATGACTAAAATCAGAAATGACAGAGACATTATTATTATTTTATAGAAAAAAATATTATGAGACAACACAATGAACAACTTTATGCCCCCCAAATATGTGACTTGGATGAAGTGGACAAATTCCTAGATGCACACAACATACCAAGATGAAATCATAAAGACCCAGAAAATCTGACCAGATGAATAACTAATAAGGAAATTGATTCAATAATCCAAAACCAACCAATAGAAAAACTAAGGAACAGATGATTCACTGGTAAATTCTAACAATCATTAAAAATAATTAAATCAATTCTTATCAAACTTTTCCAAAAAATTAACAAGGAAAGAACATTTATAACTCATTCTATGAGGCCAGCATTACCACAATACGAAAGCCAAAGCTTCTATGGAAAGATAATTACAGACCAATCCCTAAGGATAATTAATGCAAAAATCTTTAACAAAATACTGACAAACAGAATTCTACACCACATTCAAAGAATTATACATTAAGATTAAGTGAGATTTATTCTTGGAATGCAAGAACAAATCAATATAGGAAAATCAATCAATATAATATACCACAAGTACAAAATAAAGAGAAAGAAAACACACACAATCCTCTCAATTGATGCTGAAAAACCATTTGAAAATTTTAGCAGTCTTCCATGATAAAAACACTCAGTCAACTAGGAATAGAAGCAAACTACCTCGACATAATATAGCCCATATATAAAAAGCCCACAGATAACATTATACTAAATAGTGAAAGGCTGAAGGCTTTTCCTTTAAGATCAGGAACAAGACAAGGATGCCTGCTTCCACCCTGCCTCCAAATGCAAAGGAAATAAGTAACATTTTCTTTGCTCACAATGGCATGTAGAAAATCCTAAAATTTCTACAAAAAAAAAGAACGGTCAGAATAAGAGACTTATTCTGCAAACTTATTGCAAACTTGCAAGATACATAATCCACACACAAAAATCAGTTGTGTTTATGCACAGTAATAATGAACAATCTGGAAAGGAAATTAAGAAAACAATACCAGTAGCCCTGGCTGGCATAGCTCAGTGGATTGAGCGCGGGCTGGGAACTGAAGTGTCCCAGGTTCGATTCCCAGCCAGGGTACATTCCTGGGTTGCAGGCCATAACCCCCAGCAACCGCACATTGATGTCTGTCTGTGTGTGTCTGTCTGTCTCTTTCCCTCCCTTCCCTCTCTAAAAATAAATAAATAAATAAATAAATAAATAAATAAATAAAAGAAAACAATACCATTTACAATTGTATCAAAAATTAAAGTTTCTAAGACTAAAGTTAACCATGGAGGCAAAAGACACACACTAAAAGCTAACAGAATGTTAGCTGAGAAGAATTAAAGAAAATGTCAATAAATAGAAAGACACCACATGTTCATGGCCTAAAAAGTTTAATATTGTTAAGATGACAATACTACCCAAAGTAATCTAGAGATTCAGTGCAAACCTCACCAAAATCCCCATGACATTTTTTTTTCAAAAATAGGAAAGCCTTCCCTAAAAGTTATGTGGAATCTCAGGGTACCCTGAATAGCAAAAATTGTGTCAAAAATGAATAATAAGGTAGATTGTATAACCTTATTATGCAATTTTTTATTTCAATACTTAATAAAAAGCTATAGTATTCAAAGGAGTGTGATACTGTCATAAATACAGATACATAGACCAAGGATATAGAATAGAGAGTCTAGAAATAAACCACCACATACATAGTCAAATGATTTTTAACAAGAATGCCAAGACTATTAAATGAGGAAAGACAATTTTTTCAACAAAACTGAATATCCACATTCAAAATAATGAAGTTTGGCCCTTACCTTATATCAAATACAAATATTAAAACCAAACAATCAAAGACTTAAAGGTAAGGATGAAACTATAAAATTCTTGGAACAAACATAGGGGGAAGTTTCATGACATTGGATTTGACAATGATTTCTTGTATATGACCCTAAAAACACAGGCAACAAAAGCAAAAATAGATAATTTTTTAAAAATTAAAATGTTTTGTACATTAAAAGACACTATCAACAGAATATAAAGGCAACCCACAGAAAGAAAGGAAACATTTTAAAATCATATAACTGGTAAGGGGTTAATATTCTGAGAATAGCACTCTGACAAGTCAACAATAAAAAATCAAACAACTCAATTAAAAAGAGAAGGACTTGAATAAGTATTTCTCCAAAGAATGTATATAAATGATCAATAGCCATATGAAAAGATGCTCAACATAACTAATCATTGAGGAAATGCAAATAAAAAACACAATGAGATACTACTTAATTCCCATTAAAATTACTATTATAAACAAACAAACCAACAAACCCAAAAAAGAAAATAACAGCTGTTGGCAAGGATATGGAGAAATTAGAATCCTTGTGTTACACCAATGGGAATGTAAAATGATGTAGATGTTACTGTATAGCAGTTCCCCTGCTGGGCAAATACTCAAAATAATTAAGTAGATGTTAGTAGAATCATGTTCATAGCAACATTATTCCATAGCACAATAGCCAAACGGCAGAAACAACTCAAATGTCCATGAACAAATGAATGGATAAAACAAATATATTACAATGCAGTATTATTTAGTCTTAAAAAGGAAGAAAATTTTGACACATGCTACAACATGGAGGTACAACATGGAGGAAGCTTGAAGACATTATGCTAAATGCAATGAGCTAGTCACAAAAGAACAATTACTGCATGATTCTGCTTATGTGAGGTAACTATAATGGACAAATTCACAGTGTCAAAAATTAGAAGAGCGGTTGCCAGGGGATTAAAGGAGCAGGTAGACAGGGGGGTTATTGTTTAATAAGTATAGCTTTTTAATTTTGCAAAATGAAAAAAAACCATTCTGGAGATAAGTCAGTGGTGAGAGTTGCAAAACATGTAAAGGTACTTAATGACACTAAACAGATAATTTAAAAATGGTTAAAATAGTGAAAAATAGTGAGGGTAAATTGTTTAGTTTAGGTAGGGAAATAGAACATATCCACTGGGCTTGGCAATTTGGATGAAACATAATGTTTGCAAGTTAAACGGAGCAATGGAAACATACAACTACAGAATAAAATGAAAAAGCATTGATGGAGAGAACAGGCATCTCTGTTGAGAAGTTCAGCAAAGATGTTAAAGAAAGAGTATCTACAATGGTAAAATTTTCCCAGATCCCAAGTGTTATCCACTTTAGTGCACTTTCTTTCCCTAGATGTAGTTTAGCCAACTAAGTAAAATAACAGGTTTCAAAGTATAGCCTAGGTGATTTATGTCTATTTGATATTTTACTATTTGAAGAAAAGTTTCTCTACACCAACAGTATTACATTTTACTAATTATATTTTATTACATTCTATTAGTTTAAAAATATTATTTTTCATTTTCAGAATGATCTTGCCATAAAGGCATTAGTACCTCCTCTGACAGGTAAGATTGGGTTGAAGAACTCCATGGTCACAAAGCAAGTGTTTGAATGAAGCCTATGTAATTTGAAATTAGCGTTTCTGAACTCCAGCATGTGACTACAGTGATGATCCTTGGATCTACTTACTGTGTTAGAGGCAGGAAGATGAGGCAATGCCATTTACTCTGGCAAGGTCCACTGGTACTTTGTTTAAAGGAATCTTGCACAGATAGGCTCTAGGTTCATGAACACCACAGAAGTAAGAGCAGTACCCAAGGAGTAAGGCAATTTGGGAAACAGAAAGAATGAAGGATGGATGGACAAGAACATGGAAACCCACTGAATCAGATATAAACATTCCTTCACGGTTTAAAAAAAATAAAAGGAGCTATGAAAGTACCAAGGAGCATAGTTGTAGAGTTGCTTTGTGTCTCTTCAGTTTCCATGATAAAATCCTGGCCGGAAGGATCCCTTGAAGAAAAAGAAATGATTCTGTGCAAGACTTAAAGCACTTCTAATTTGAAAGTTAACTTAATTGCACATACTACATATACACAGCCATGTGGAAATAATAAATGTATTTATGATGGAAATGTTTGCTTCCTTTGTTATTCTATGAATTTTTTCAAGAAATGGAAACAATTGTTAGAAGTGACACTACATACTTAACTGTGTTTCTTTTTCATAGTATTTTTCATTAACACCTATTTGAAAATGTTACTATCACACAGTAAGACATGTAGCTCCTGAGTTGTGGGAGTATTTCATGAATTTAAAAGGAAGAAATCAGTGTCAAGAAAACATGCAATATTTGAATATGACACAGGTGATATCTCAGATTTGAAACCCATCTTCAAAATTTTTGAGATCTGTGGCAAGTAGCCTTCAGCTCCTCTATTATGGGATAGGATTTTTCTAAATTAGGACTTTGAATAGAAGTAGGTGGTATGATAACAATGACCTAACTTATTGTGTGGTTGTTTTCAAAAGTGGGTGGTCAAATGGCCTCCAATTTTCAGGATTAAATCAGCAAAAATCCAAACTTTGATATGTACACCATTAAACAGGAAGGATTGAGACTATAAATACATTTTTGAGGAGTTCACTCACCCATGAAATTTGTGAATTCTATTTTAAAATACCTAAAATCCTGTTAAAACATGAATGTTGTATCAGTTACCTAACCCTGCCTCATAAAGCATCCTAACATTTTGTGGCTAAAAACAATAAGCATCTATCATTGCTCATGAATGGGCTGATTATGAGTTTGGGCTGACCTTGCCTGGGCTTAGTTATGTGTATGCAGTCAGCTCTGGGCCAGGAAGATAATTCTGCTGATATTGGTTGGGCTCTCTAACTGTTCGATGGGTGGTCATAGATAGCCTCAGCTTTGCTATACAATGTCTCATCATTCATTTGGCTAGTCCATGGTTGTTCATATGGTGATTGATGGGTTCAAGAGAGTGAGCAATTCTTCCTCCCTCTGAAACCCTGCCCTCCCTCAAATACACGCATGCACACATGTATGCACATGCACCTACACACTCACATGCTGACTGAAAATTAGGGAGGCCTGAGTAAACAAATTTTTTACCAAAAATAGGACAAATGGACACTGTAAAATTAAAACTTAACTTTGGGTAATTTTAACATATCTTTCTTAGAAAAATTGAACAAACATTAATAAAATTAAGAATACTTGAACAATTCGTTTAACAAACTTTATCATTTCATAGCTATGTTTGGAACACAACACCCAACAATTGCAAAATACACATTTTTCTCAAACTACATGAAGAATTCACAAAAGTTGACCTTATGCAGGACCACAAAGGAAGTTACAATACTTTTAGGAAGTTAGGGTTAAGTTTATGGTTAGATTTAGTGTTAAAGTAAGTGATAAGTTTAGACTGGAATTTAAAAGTAGGGTCTATGCTAACCTTTATTTATTTTATTTATTTTAATTGTTGTTCAAGTAGAGTTTACTGCCTTTTACTCCCATCCCAGCATACACCCCAGCCCTCCCCATCTCCCCATTCCTCCCCACCTCCCTCCCATTTCTACTCCCCACCTTGTTTTTGTCCATGTGTCCTTTATACTTGTTCCTGCAAACCCTTCCCCTTTTCCCCTGAAATTCCCTCCCCTCTCCCCTCTGGTCACTGTTAACCTATTCTCTATTTCAGTGTCTTTGGTTATATTTTGCTTGTTTGTTTGTTTTGTTGATTAGGTTCCTGTTAAAGGTGAGATCATATGCTATTTGTCTTTCACCACCTGGCTTATTTCACTTAGCATGATGCTTTCCAGTTTCATCCATGCTGTCACAAGGGTAGGAACTCCTTCTTTCTTTCTGCTGCATAGAATTCCATTGTGTAAATGTACCATAGTTTTTTGATCCATTCATTTACTAATGGGCACCTAGGTTGCTTCCAGCTCTTTATTGTAAATTGCGCTGCTTATCTTTACTTTGAGGGTTAACTTTAGATGTAGGTTTAGTATTTGACTAGGGTTAATTTGGATTAGTGTTAGATTTAATATCAGGGTTGTTATTTTGTAAGCTTTATGGTTAGTATTAGTTTTAGTGTTAGAGTTAGGACAAGAATGAATTAAGTTAAAGGTGATTAGGGTCAGATTAGGGTCAGATTTAGTGTTTGGCTTACTGTAGGGTTTATAGTAGAGTTAAAGGTAGTATTTATGTTAAGGTTAGGATAGATAAATAAACCAATCATACAAAGCTGAAAAGACACTTGATTTACAAAAGATAGTGTAACTGAACAAAAACAGAGGTTTAGCTGCCTGATGCCACAAAGCCAAACTCATGGAACAGTTGCTGGTGAAAAAGAAAATAGGTTTATTCAGGTGCTACATGACCTGAGAGAATGGGTGGACTCCCATCTCAAAGACCATCTTCTGTTCTTGCTCAAACCTGCAGTTCTTGTAGAGATAGGGAGCAGAGGGCTTCCCCCTGCAACCATTCATTCATTTTCTAGCTTTCTGCGTGTGCTTGGACCCTATCTATTTATATTTCTAACTTTTGGTACACTTAGCCCTACCCATTCATATCTATTGCTTTCCAGGCAAGCTAACTGTATGAACCTCCCCCTGTCACCATCTTAGCCAATAAGCAAGACTCCCTAGGCCTCTGACTGACTGGCTGCAAAACAGTGACATTATAGAGTAGTAAGAAAGTAGGTATCTTTTCAATAGAGGATATGGGATGAGTGAGTATTTACATGCGGAAAATTATTATTTAAGATCTCTACCTCATATTACTTGCAAAAATCAATTTAAAGTGGAGCATAGTCATCAACAGAAAAAAAAAAACACCACCACCATAGATTCTAGAAGACAATTAAGAAACTTTTCCTTAAAATGAGAATAATTTTTAAACATTAAAGTATATTGATAAATTGTGTTATTAACACGAACAACTTGTGATTAATCAAAAGTCACCATTAAGGTAGTAGAAAGGTAAATCACACTGGGGGTAAGATGTTTCAAAACATGGAGCCACAATGACTTGCCTTGAGAGCATATAATGGACACATAAATTAAAAAGGGAAAGAAAGCAACTCAATATACTGAAAGATTTAAATAGATCCACAATAACATTTTGTGGATTTGTTGAGAGAATGGAGCAATAGGAACTTTCAAGCACCATGGGTAAGAGAACAAATTGGCACAGTCACTTTGGAAATTAAATTGTGTTAGCCTAGTTGAAGATATACAAAGCCTCTGACCAAGTAATGCCATAGGTATAGATAACAATATGGACACAAAATTGTGAGCCCACATGAACTGAAATATAAGTTCATGAATATTCATAGTAACATTGTTTTATATTTAATATTGTTTAGATTGAGGAATGAAAAGTCAAACTGATACGTTTCAAATTCTGGTTTCACCACTTTCACATTTTATGGCTTTGGGCTAATCTTTTTGAGGGTCAGTTTCCACACAAGTAATATAGCAAAGGGTATGGTGATAATTAAATATGTTTATTTACATTATAAACATAGCATGCTACCCAGCACATTTTAAGTCCTCCATAAATTAAATGTGTTGTGCTCGAGTGTTGGAGCATTGGAGGGTAGAGGAAACATGAAGGAGGAAGGGAAGAATAAAAAAAGAAAAGGAAGTAAAAAAAGGAGTGATGGATGAAAGGAGGGTTGCTGGAGAAAGGAAAGGATGTTTGGGAGGAAGGAAAAGGGGAAGATATGGAGGTGAGAAAGTAAGGGCTAAGGAAAGTTTAGAAGGTTAGATGGATTGAATGATCGAGAGTATGGTAGAGTTTACTAGGGACACAGTCCTCCTTTACTTTTTGACAACTTCTGATCTGTTGGAAGATTCAGTTTTCAAAGTTAAAAACACTGTGGAGATAGGCTATAACATTAAGAAGGACAATTAAAACAGGATTTGGGGGCAGACAGTCCTGGTTCTATCTGTCTTTAGCTATATACTCTGGGACAAAGTCCTCTCTGAACCATTTATTTAAAATGGAGCTGGTGACATCTAATGTTCAGTGCCTGTATAGAAATTAAATAGGATAGTGTATATAAAGCATGTATCTCAAGACTTGATTCTGATTATCTCCCATAAAATGATAAATGTTCTTCTTATTGTTGTTGACAGAAAATAGCTAAGAAATTATTAGAAATGGTTTAACATGTTGTTGGCTTTAAAATTAATACATATCAAACACCAATATATGATAGAAAAAATCATCACCTATTAAAGGTTGATGAAGCATGTGCCTGTAAGTATTTGTATGTGAGTGTGTTTGCCCAGTCAGGGTAGAATATGGAATAAAAATGTAGTGTATCATGAATAGAGAAGAAGAATGGAGAAAGTGTTCCTTGACTCAATCTGGGTATCAAGAAAATCATGGAAATCCCCAGTGTTGTTTGGCAGTTGAGAAGAATAAGGAGGACAAAGTGGCACAACCCATGATTGAGAAGGAGAGTCATCTCTGAGCACCATCACCACACCCAGGAAAGAACTGTGCTTACTGAAGCCAAGAAAGGCAAGTTAACCATGTTAGAGCAAGGAAGCCTGGAGCATGAGGCCTTTTCCCCAAAATACCACATCCAGCAACACAGGCCACAGGTTACCCAGGTTACATCATGTAGATATGTGAAAAATGTCCACCTGGTTCTGCAACTTCAATTCCAATGCCAAATTCCTTTACAAAATGGAAGTCCTTTAAAAATGATAGCACTTTCACAACTTGGTTAGTTTCCTTTTTCTTTCATATCACCAGGATTAACACAGCTCAGACATAAGGTATATCTTGCTATTTTTCAATGCTATTCTAAATGTGTTCAAGAATAGCCAACTTTTATAAAAGCAAGGGGGATACCAAAAGCATAAAGGCAAAGATCAACATGTGTATAAACAGGGACTTTACTTCAGGTATCAATGATGTTAGAGAAACTACCGGATGAATTAGTCAAGTTCACCAGCCTATCTGCCATTCCCCACAGGGTCAATTAATATGACCTCAGAGCTCATTGAGCCTAATAGAAAAGATTCTGCAAATCAGGTTATAAAAAAGACAAAGACAGTTCCATTCTCCAGGGAGCTTTATTTAACACAGTTTATTTATGAGCAATGGCAACGTTATATTATGTATTAAATAGAGCAGAATGTTGTCAAGTAGGACAATGAGCCTGATAAAGGAACATTTTCCCCATTGTTACAAAGTCCTTCAAAACAAGTGTTGGCTTTATATCTGCTAAAAATCCTTTCACTTTTTGGCTTGAGAAAATATCAGACTCAAATACTCAAATGTTTTTCCTCCTGAGACAAATACTTCCCCCAGCTGTGGAATGACCTCCCTGTCCCCTAAATCTAGAAAGCTGGTTATTATCTCAGCTTCCTTTGAACATGTTTCCACAAAAGTTAATTATGAAATTATTTGATTCAGTTGAACAGATAATGATAGCTTTTAATGTCAGAACACAAAAACAAGAAAAATAAAACCAAAATGGGAATTCATTAGCCTATAAATGATTTTTGTCTGTGGTGTTCTATTATGTTTTTTGGTCCTAGATTGCAATGATGACTCTTCTTGAGATGTTAAGGACTTTTATCTAATGATCTCTAATTGCTAAATTCCTACACATTTTTTAGGAGTTATACTACATGGGTTTGAAGGTATGTGTCCACACTGTAGGATGTATAAATCGCAGTTGAAGGAATTTCTTAGATTTTCTCTGATGGTATTTATCCATGAGTTATTTAGACATCTAAGCTCTAATTTAAATAGAAATCCAAGCATAAAATAGCATTTAGCTCAGAAGAGAAATGTGTGAATGCCCCTTTTACACTGATTTATTTTGGTAAACAGAGATGCTAAAATCAATTTTGAGGCAAGGAGACATATATGATGACATGAAAGTGATGGGAAATTCTGTCTTTATCTGAACTGTGACCAAGTGCAAGACACACTGAAACACACAGATACATATGCAACAAAGACACGAGTTTAAGTCTGGAGAGCTGAATTATCTGAATGGGTACAAGTCATAGTCTCTGACCCCCGAATTCCATCCTAAGTGTCCTTTAAGTACTGAGGGCATTTGTATTCTGGCCTTGTCATAAATAGAATTGTTTTACATTTTATTGTTTTTTTTTTTAATAAAGAAGTGAAAAATAGAAAAATATCAATGGCTAATTGACTGGTCCTGTCTCCCTGGGGAAGGATGAATGACACTGAAGTAAAACCAAATTTAATTTTCCTGGAAATCTTCATGTTCCTTGATATCTCTGCAACCTTTAACACATATGATCATTCTCATTTCTGCTTCAAAGTAAAAGTAGCTTTATTGTTTATTTGTTATTTTTATTATTTAGCTAATTGGTAATAATTTAAGGAAATTGATATAATACAGAAAAAAATTAAAAAGTAAAAAGCATACAAATTACTTTAATCATCACTATGTATCTAGTTACATAGATATCTTTCCAGTGCTTAAAAATTTCTATATAATTTACACAAACAATACTATATAAAGTGAGAGGATTTGTCATTGCTCTTTCACTCATCAGTGTGCCAAGTGCAGCTATCTAGTTCAAAATTCCAGACATACCTCACATTTTTATTAGGACTACATAGTACTCCTTCGAATGTATAAATCATATTTTAGTTTACCAGACTTTATCCAATAAATACTTAGTTTGTGTCCAGTTTCTTACGATGGTAAACGGCACTGCTATAAAAGCCCCAGAATGCCTTGATTGCCTTCTGCATCGCTAATACTGCTCAAGTTCTTGGTGTTTTTTGACCATTATAACCTGTGCCATTTTAAAATTCTCACATCACCTTCTGAGAGAATACATGCTCTGAAGCCAGACTGCTGAGTTTGAATCCCAGGACTTCAACTTAATGGCTCTGTGACTTCATGCATTATTTTTTACTTCTTTGTGCTACAGTTTCTGAGCTATAAAATGAAGATAATAATATGCACATCCTAAAGTGTCAGGTTGTCAAATAAACAATTTATAATGCATGGCATATATAAGCCCAATGCATTGTAACTACTATAATTATTGTTATTGCTCCTTCTCCACTACATATGCTGCCATGTTTTTTCACTGCCTTCAGACCCATCTCTGTCCTTCCCTCTATTTCCAGCCTGAGTCAGGCCCTGCTGGGCTTAGCTCTTGCCTCTCATCTTCTCCAGATGTTCCCTGAGCAAGTGAGCCCCAATCACTCCTACAGAGAGGGGAATTACCTTCCCAGTTTCCACGTGCTTTTCCTCCAAGCCTTTCTGCACACAGAATATAAAATCAACCTAAAAATGCCAGCATGGAAATATGTCAGTTCTGACCCAAACCATGCACATACACTTCCTTTCAAATTTCCTCACTGACATTCAACTCCCTCCCACAAATTTCGAATTTAGGTCCAAGAAATCTTTTTGACTTTGTTAATCTGTGTTGACCAATGTAGCCAAATGGAAATCCATGGCATCATTTTATTCTTACACATCAGGGGTAGGATTCAGGCCCTTCACCCATGTGCTCTGACACCCAATCTGGCCTTCAAGGACTTGTTTGAATTTGCCTCCTTCATGTTGGGTCCACAATCATTATGCAACTCTCTCTTATATTTTAGCTCCCTTTTCTTTGACCTAGACTATATTCTAGATTACCCCACAAATACTTTTGTATGAGAATGTGCCATACTTTCTAAAACTTAAATGAATATTTCTATACCTTATACTGCCCAGCATAAGAGCCTCACACATGTTCTGAATTTAATCACAGTAGCTGGTATCCCTGATCTAATGTGTTCTCATAAGGCAATTTTTAAGATGCTATGCAGATTTGCAGGGCTATGAGTATCACTCCTATGCAGTTTAATGTTCATTTGTGACCAACAATACCTTTTGGGTGGTAACTGTATTCTGTCCCTTATCACATGCAACTGTAATTGTGGTTATATCACTGTGAAAATAAAATTTGGTATAATTTTATTGGAAAAAGTAATGTTCTTATTTTTTAAGATTTTATTTATTTACTTTTAAAGAGAGGGGAAGGGAAAGAGAAAGAGAGGGGGAGAAACATCAGTGTGTGAGAGATACTCACATACCACCAACGGGGGGCCTGGTCCACAATCCAGGAATGTGCTCCGACTGGGAATTGAATCAGCAACCTTTTGGTTTGCAGGCTGGTGCTCAATCCACTAAGCCACACTAGCCAGGGTGGAAAAAGTGATGTATTTATATAGTCAAAATACAGATAGTTTGTAGAAGTTATAGAGTAAAACAACTGCTCTTGTCTCAAAGCTCTTACCTATTAGTCTGATTGAAGACTACCATTCTTACAAATTTATTAGTAATTTTCTTACAATGATAATTTGACTCTGAATGTAAAGCTTTCATTCAGCTGTAAGCTTTCTCTATTTGTCCAAATCATCTAGGCAGACCTTACAACCTCTTTCCCATTCACAAGGATTACTGCCATTCCATAAAAATACTCCACTCCCACGCATCCCCCTAATTTTAGACATTTGAAAATGGGCCTTGTTAGCCCTTTAATTAGACTCGATTCCCTTCTACTGCTCAGGTCAGTCCCACCACTCCCCAAACACCCAGAAGAGACCTTTTGACTCTAGAATGTTAAAGTGAAATTTGGGCAACTGACAAGGGAAAAAACCTTTAATTTTTTTTATTTTTTAAAGTATTTTATTTATTTATTTTTAGAGAGGGAAGGGAGGGAGAAAGAGAGAGAGAGAGAGAGAAACATCAACGTGTGGTTGCTGGGGGCCGTAGCCTGCAACCCAGATATGTGGCCTGACTGGGAATCGAACCTGTGACACTTTGGTTGGAAAAACCCTTTAAAATGAGTTCATTCATGAACAAAAGAAGTTACTTATACTGTATTTAGAAACAAAGAAATATGAATAGATTAGCTTGACCTCCTTAGATATAATTTAGAAGGTTTAGCTAAAAAACAAAAGACAGGAACTAGGAAGCAAGTAAAAAACTAAGTCTCACCCATAAGTGGAACCTAATCGACATAACAAACAAGTAAGCAAGTTATAATCAGGGACATTGAAATTAAGAACAAACAGTAACCACCAGAGGGGATGTGGGAAGTGATAATGGGGGAAAAAGGGGGAAGAGTTTTCAAGAACATCTGTAGAGACCACATGAACAAAACCAAAGGTGGGTAGGATCAAGGGTGGGAAGTGGGGATGGCTGGGGTGGGGGGCGGTAGTGAGGGGAAAATGGAGACAACTGTACTCGAACAAAAATAAAAAATGTGAAAAAATCAAGAGATACAATAGCAACAATAATAATAAATATGAGACAAATGGTTTATTAAATAAATTGTTTTCAAAGAGGTAAAAAAAAAAACTAAGTCTAGATCAGGGTTACTTTAAAGCAAACAGTGATAGGAAATTCTGGTTGAGTCAGGATCTCTGGACCAGGGCTAGGAAAAACACAATAAAACACCCTGTAGCTTGTATGAATACACATACCTCTTCCCACACATACGAATCAGATCCCATGACCAAATTCTGAAAGAACTGCCATCCCAAGCCACAGACACTCTCTGTTTGGTATATAAATTAAAAGGCTGGATTTATAAACTTCTGTTTTCTGAAACTATATAAGAAGGTGGGTTCTAATAACAAATTGGTCCAAATTATTCTGCTTTGGTTTTGAAAGAATTCAGCTGGCCAGAAATGCATGAGTTGAACAATCATCAACTGTTTTCCTAACAACTTTATTGAACCAAAGAATTTATTTCTCCAATAAATTTGAGCAAGTCATACTTGAAGAGGTTGAATGAGAGAATCCCTGAGGTTCTCTGAAGCTCTAAAACACTGTTAGTAACATATTAAGTAACTGGACAACATCTATATCCCTTAATGAGTATTCATGCTACTGAATTTATAATCAAATATAACTCAAATTATGGAACTTCAAGAAAGATTCAGTTCAGATGTGGAGGCCAGCTATCAGATTATTGAAAGTGCATTTGTTAAAACAACATGATTTTGCTGAGTGCTTTTCAAAGTGTGGTCCACAGATCAGCAGCATCAAAACACTGGGTAGCAAACATTCATTCCAGATCTACTAAATCAGAAACTTTGGTGTTGGGCTTCAGGAATATGTATTCTAAAAAGTTCTCCAAGTCATTTTATGCACACTAAACTTTGCAAAGTGATATTTTGAGATGTAGTAAAAATATCAACTTTGAACTCAAACCTAGATTTGAACACCAGCTCTGCCTCTTAAATAACTGGAATCCATGATAAGTCCCTTAACCTCTCTTAGTTTCTGTTTCTTTACCTACTAAGTAACATAGTAATTTACCTCACAGGGTCCTGTGGGGATAAAATAACATGTGTTAAACAACTGGCTTATAATCAAGAAAACTTAGCTTCCTTTCACCATTAAGGAACATTTAGAAATGTAAATTGATGCAACCAATATGAAAAATAGTATGGGATTCTTCAAAAAATTAAAAGTAGAACAACTATATGATCCAGCAGTCTCACTTCTGCATATACATCCAAAGAGAATAAAATAAATATCTTGAAGAGACATTCATGTTCATTGCAGCATTATTTATATTAGCCAAGACATGGACACAACCTAAGTGTCGAACAAATGAGTGGGTAAAAAAATGTTACACACACACACACACACACACACACACACACACACTAGCATATTATTCAGCCATAAAAAGAATGAAATATTGCCATTTGTAATAACATGGATCAACCTTGAGGGCATTATGCTAAGTGAGATAAATCAGACAATGAGAAATTACCTTATGATATCACCTATGTGTGGAAACTAAAAAACATACAAGCAAAAAAAAAAGAGCTCATTAAGTACAGAGAACAAATTGGTGGTTGGCAGAAGTGAAGGGTGGGATCAGGAGAAATGGATGAAGGAGGTCAAAAGTTAGAAATTTCCAGTTATAAAATAATTCATGGGGATGTAATGTACACCATGGAAACTATAGTTAATAATATTGTATTGCATATTTGAAAGCTGTGTAGAGACTAGATCTTAAAAGCTGTCATCACAAGAAGACAAATTGTAACTATGTATGGTGGTAGATGTTAATTAGGCTTATTGTGGTGATCATTTTCCAAATAAATAAATAAATATCTAATCATTATGTTGTATACCTAAAACTAATATAATCTGTTGATTATACCTCAATAAAAAATGAAACAATTTTATCGAGTAGTAATTTTACAAAGAAATTTATAAATATTCTTCCTGGAATATGGATTTTATCAACTTTAGGCATACAAAAGTCAAGAGCTTTTGGAGGATAAAACCACCCACCCAAGGAGAATATGCATTCTAGGTATTGTCACCTTTCACAGGGCCTTGTGGGCATGCCCTTCGAAGACATCTCTGTGACACTTGTCTCCTGTTGGGTAGTTTAGAGATCCTGTTCTAGAGTGGGATATATATTAGCACAGTGCATTTGACAGAAAAGTTGAAAGGGACAACAGGAAACATATGTAAATACTTCTATCTGCCTATTATGCTGGCTGCCAGGTGTTATCAAGTAGAAAGTAGGTGTGAGTGAGTACTTTCAGCAACTGAAGAGTCAACAAAATAAACAGGAAAATGGCACAGGAAGAAGAGAAGAATTTTTTTTAATTAAAAAAATTTTATAAGGGACTTTTTCATTTCAGAAAAACATAAGTGAGCATGTGCTGAAGGTTGTGGTGATTTGGAAGCTTTTTAATTTAGTGGGTCACTTAGAAAAAACAATTTTTTAAAGATTTCACTTATTTATGTTTGCATTTATGGGAAGGGAGGAAGAAAGAGGGAAAGAAACATCAATGTGTGGTTGCCTCTCATGCACCCAACACTGGGGACCTGGCCTGCAACCCAGGCATATGCCCTGACTGGGAATTGAACCAGTGACCCTTTGGTTCACAGGCTGGCACTCAGTCCATTGAGCCACACCAACCAGGGAGGGAACAATTCTTACAGGTGAATACTTGCCAACAAAGAACATAAAAATTCATCCCAAAGATGAAAGAGGAGAATGAGAGAATTTTCATGATCCATCTTAAGACTTCAGTCTTCCTGAAACACAGATATAGAAATAATCATGCTAGCCATCAATATGCTAAGGCATGAATAATATCTTAGAATTGATAGAATAAGAATTTTATAGCCTAAGAGACCCTCCTGGAAGATTAGGAGAAACTATAGACTACATCCAAGTCCTCTGTTCAAGCATATTTTACACCTCCTACTAAATTTATGTTTGCTCCCCCACTCTGATGGAACAGAAAGATGATACATACTTGATGGGACCCAATTAAATAGGAAGGAATAATCTATAATAGTTACATTTATTGAACATCTACTAAACTGTAGGCAATTTAAATATGTTGTTCAATTTCTCACAAGTGTGCAATGTGAGGGTTGTAATGCTGATTTTACAGAGGAGGACAATTATATCTCACTTGATGCCAATCTAAGGTAGATTAAAGAAGAGCTTTGGCTATGAGACTGCCGGGTCTGCTGTTACCCAAGCTTTTTACTTGTTCAATAAGTAGCCTGCACAAGCTGCCTTCTGGGAAAAGGCTTTTTTTTCTCATCCAGGTGAACCCTGGAGACTGGGAGGGTTGTAGATCCTACACCTTTCTTATTCCCTCATTAGTGATATAAATAAATTTTGATTCATGCTCACTGGATATCTGTATCAGGTCAGTGTTCTTAAGTTTGTCAAAATTATACTTTAAGATAGACAGGACTGTAATTGGGGAAAATATTGTCTGATTTTATAACCCATTTTAATTTTGCTGCTTCTTCATCTGTGGAAATTAAAAATTAGACGTGATGTTAAATTGGTAGAGCCAGAGATCATACAGGTTGCTTCCCCCTCAGTTGAATTTGAGTTCTTTGGGAAAGAGCTCTTATGTAAGCCTAATAAACACATTGTAACAAATAGCTGCATTCAGTGATGGTGAAAAAATAAGCAAGTTTCCTTTCAAGCCTCAGCAAGCAGAAATCAACTTGAAAGATAAATCAGATGGCCTAGCTCCTTTTGTTGTTTAATTTTCCACACTCAGAACACTATGTAAAACTGGTTCAAAAAAAATTTTAGAGAGTACATACACATACAGAATGAATGCTGAAATAATATTTATTGCTAGGTTAGATGCTGGCTAGTGTCCCACAGGTAAAAATTATCAAAATCTTTGTGATATTTATTTTTTAGTTTACTTTATCATTTTTAAAGATTTTATTTATTTATTTCTAGAGAGAAAGGAAGAAAGGCGAAAGAGAGGGAAATAAACATCAATGTGTGGTTGCCTCTCATGTGCACCCCCATCAAGGACCTGGCCTGCAACCCAGACATGTTCTCTGATTGAGAATCAAACCAGCAACGTTTTGTTCACAGGCCAGCACTCAATCCACTGAGCCACACCAACCAGGGTATTTATTATTTATTTTAATGACACCAATGTCAGACAAAGTTCTGAGTCAACAAGTAACTTAAAGTCTGGTTCCTAGTTTGTGGTAAAGAGTATCAAACAGAGGTCAACAAGCTTTTTCTGTACTGGGCCAGATAGTAAGTATGTGAGATTTTGTGGGCCAAATGGTACCTGTTGCATCTACTTAACTTTATCATTATAGTACAAGGGCAATCACAAACAATACATATACAAAAAGCAAGGCTGTGTTCCAATGAAACTTTATTTACAAAAACATGCTGCAAGCCAGGTTTGGCTGACAGGCCCTAGTTTGTCAACAACTCCTGCCTTAGAGAACAATCCTGGGTGCACCCATTAGATAATGCTCTAGGAGGAGTTTGAAAAAATAAGCAGTGATCCTTTGTATTATCTCCAAAGATACTGGAAACTTATTCAAGTTACTAATTTTCTCGCCTTTCATTTTCTCATTTATTGAATGGGAATAATTTTCAGGAAACTTTGGGGAAATAATTTTCAGGAATAATTGTAAGCATTCAGTCATCTATTATTCAAAAGATATTTATTCTTTCCAACCTCCTTTGTAGTTGTATTCTCAGTCAGAAAAGTGAGAGATGGTTTCACATTGTTTCTCACAAAAGCTATTTGAGGAAACAAGGTTGTTTGCTCAACTTGGAGGCAGAGACTGACTGACTTAAATAGCAAGAGGCTAAGGGAATAAAGAACAACTTGTCTACAACTATTTCTCTTTCTTAGCCCAGTATAAGCCCTCCCTGTAATGTTCAATTTGATGGGGGGCTTTTTTAGTCTAGCCTCCCTCTTCTAAATATAACTAGAACTTTAAGAGCAGCTGTGGAGCATCATTGGGGGCCATTTTAGAAGCTGCCTACCACATGGGGATTAAAAACATTTTTGAAGGGAAATAGTTAGAACTATCCCAAAAATACAATCAATTAGGTATACCTATAGAAATTTAAAGAATAAAATCACTGTAGAACACACTGTACTTGCACTAAAATGATATCCATCTTGTTAATAATTAATAATTATTCACTGTAGACATTCACTGACTTAAAAAATAAAACACCACTACTACTGGTCTGCATGAGGTTAGTATAGTAATTGAAAACCAGCCTTAAGAAATTTAATATTCCTGGACATCCAGGTGCATGATCACTGGATTTATCTCATGAATGAGGTATAGAGCAAAAAATACTGAAATAAGTATGTTTTGAATAAAAATAATTAGACCATATGTAAACATGAGGATTTGGGGGGATAAGCTGTTCCTTCACCACAGAATTCGAGGAGCCTTCTGTAGTGAATGGTGAGGTAACACCCTTGCCAGATAAGCCCCTACTGGGGCAAAAGAGCAGGTTAGGTGGTGGAGAGGATGAGACAGCAAGTCAGGGGCCTTTTTCTTGGTTCTACCTCTGATATTTCCCAAGAGAAACTATAGATCACTTAACCTGTCTAGATTTATATTCTAATATGCAAAAAAGTGCAACTGGAAGGTTCCTTTGAAGTCTGAAGGACATTAATCTGTAAAGTAGTCCATTATATTTTTAAACAAACTAAATCAGTAATTCCCCCCATGATTTATACACTTTTATGAAGAATCTACCATCTGCAGCTGCTTAGTGGCCATCCAAGTTTACTAACATATAAAAAGAGCACATTCACTTGGACTACTTGAGAAAATGCTCAGATCCCTCATGTTGGGAACATATTGCAACGTTTCCATGTTATACACATTTTTTGCCTTAGTAAGGCTTCTTTAGTGGCCCAAGAGACAATATGGTAAGGTCTGCACTGACCAACAGAAAAAAGAGAGGAATGGCCATCTTCATAATAACAATATCAATAATACTTTTTTCTCAAAGAAATATAGTTTTAATAAAATGACAACAGTTTTTTAAAATGCTTAGTTCAAAAATATTTCTATGCTTAATATTGCTTCACAAAGTTACAATTACAGTTTTCAGTTACTTTAGTGGCTAAACTTCAGGAATAAATGTTTGATTTGGTGGCGGTAGCTAGAGATCTTTTTCCTTCTTGTTCCTATTCTTCCTTCACACAGTAAATAAAGCTTGCTTTGAGGAGCATAATAAACTAACATGGAACTGTATGCTATGATCTTCAAGTTAAATGCTGTCATTTTCATTTGGTTCAAGTGGCTTATGTAGAATAATCCATTGTTTCTATGGTATTGGCTTTAAAGATTATAAAATAGCACACAGCCTAAATGTCTGCCAGCAAAGATTCCTGACTGGTTGGTATGGACACTACTGTATAGGTAAGTATCTATAGATACAGATTTTTTTTAGGTCAGTACAGACTCCTCTGTGGTGTTCAGTCCATGCAGAATAGCCTAAGAATGTATAATAGTAATTATTGTAATAATAATAGCAGTTACTATCCATTGGTACCTTAGTTTGTAGCCAGTGGTGCGCTCAGTGCTTTCTGTGTATTATCTCATTTACTGCTCATGAAAATTATTTACTACCTCTGATAGGTACTGGAATTCCCATTTCACAGATAAGAGGGTTGAAGCATTGAAAGATAAATCAGCTTTGCTAAGGTAAGGCAATTAATTGCTGGAGCTAGGATTTAAACCCACCGTGACTGACTGCAGCAGGGAGTCCTAGTCTGAGCCTTTGCAATGCCCTTCCTAGAATGCAGGCCTACTAGCCAAGTCTGAGGGAGCATCCATGATGGACTGATGTGCACAAAAGGGTCTAAAGAAAGAGATGGTCTCATGAATTTTTCTGCAAGTAAAAGAGGCCAGGGTCAGTGTTTTTAGACAACCACCTGCCACTATGAACTCTGGTTCACTGTCTTCAAACCTGAGTAACTATTTTGCACAGGAGGCTATAATCCCTAAAGCACTGAGAGCACGAGGTAGCTTTGTTCTAAGACTATGTATCCAAACAGATGGAGTGCTTTCTTCATGTGGGATACAGTTGAAGCAAAGCACCGGAGCTATGCTGGAGCTGAGCTCTAGAGAGCTGCATCAGAAGAAGAGAGGGAACAGAAGAGGACTTCAGCACAGTATCATTCTGCCACCAGTGGGATGTAGTATGGGCTTCTCAGGAACATGAAAAAGTGAACCACTCACTGCTGTGAGTGCCTGTGAAAGACTCCCTCTGAGGAAATAGTACTGGGGAGTACTATTTGTGTGGAACTTGGAGGAGTTGGAAAGAGTTAAAGAAATGTGTGCATAATTATTATCTAGAATCTGGTACTCAGAAGAGTGGGTTCATATCTATTGATGCCTTCTAATATTATATCAGCTTTTCTTTTTGACCACTATATTTTGTTTTTTATTGAATAATACTGATTCAGTTAACCATGTAAATCTTTATATATATGATTAGACATTGAGTCAGTTATGGCTGTTGTACACCAACGTAAATGATTATTTGATCCCCAGACCTTTACATTGGCCTCTCTTAAACATATCCAACTGGTTTCAGTTATTTATTCCAATCTATTAAAGACATTTTGATGTCTTCTAAGAAATATTTGTACTAAGCATTTATATTATTTTTTATATAAACAGTGAGAGGCCTCAGCTGAGAGCCAAATTTAGTCTAGCTCAATCAAAATTAGCAAAATCCCAAATAAATCATGGATTGGAGAGTAAGAAAAGTAAATGATTTTTTATCACAAAAATTATAATAAAGATTAATATTAGAGACCTGAAACATCCTTAGGAATTTTTAAGTTGACACTGAGCCATTTACTGGTATATACAGTTCAACTCACTATGTTCATGCCAAAAAACTCACTTGTCCCAGATTTCACTAAATCTCCCATAAGTACATCATGTACAACCTTGTCAAATGCCTTTAAAGAAATCAAGACACTTTGTTTTAGAAAGAAGTTTCTCCCCACCAGGAAATAATAAAATTGTTTACAGTGACTCTCTTTTTCAGCTGGGTTTCAATGGCCACATGGGTACAGTTTATATTTCATCAAATATTATCCTCTTTTTTGTGCCAACACACAGGCAGATGTTGTGGAACACACTTATTGTAAGAAGTGTGGATAATGCCTTTAAAAATTTGCAGTCTTACAGAGAAATTGGAAGTTGGGCAAAAATGCATAAAACATTAAATAGTAAAGTGCAGATCCTATGCTTTGAAGTTTAAGATGATGAAGAGAATTACTTCTACATGAGTCATCAGAGAAAATTTCCTCTCTGATGTTATAATGAAAGTGTAAGTATGAATGAGTGTGTCTGTTAATTTAGGTTGCCCCCCCCCCCACCACACACACACAGGGTCAGTTGCAAGTAGCTTATTTGAGAGGTAAAATAAGCCCCAACAGAGAAGCACAGAAGAAGAGAAGTGAGACAAAAAGAGGGCAATCAATAAAGGTTAGATAATTAGAATATTGGCACAATTGGCACCATATCCCAATGGGAAGCCCTGAGAAGCAGTGTTGAACAAGCACCTTAGACAATTTCCCTCCAAAAGATAAGGAAACTGTGGTTTTTGTATGCCATTCCTGACAGCCATAGGTTAAGGTTGTTCTGGAAGAAGAAAGTATTAATTCTCTGGCACTTTCTGCCTGCCTGTGCAAGGTCAGAACAGGCTTTATGGCCAGAGAAAGCCCTCAGGCAAAGAGAGGCAAGCAAGTGCTAACAGCTGGAAGATGAGCCACTAAGCATAAAATGGCATGGATTATGAGGTGGATCTCTTTAGTATGTGTGATTGTGTATCTGTGAGTGTGTATACATGCACACACAAATAATGATATACAGATGAAAAAGAACTTTCAAGCTGAGAGAAAAACAGTTTAGTAGGAGCAAAGTATACGTGAAAGGATATAAGAGAAATTAGGTGCAAGGAACATCTATGAAGGACATATGAACAAAGCCCAAGGAGGTGGGATCGAGGGTGGGGCTTGAGATGGGTAGGGTGTGGGGGCATGGTGGGGTGAAAATGGAGACAATTGTACTTGAATAATAAAAAAAGAAATTAGGTGATAAGGATGCATTAAAAGAACATTTCCAGATAGTGAAATTTGTCTAACAGTTCCCTATCTCCCCAGTGAGAATAAGAATAACATCTTTCCACGGCAATACTGGCAAAATGTTGGTATTGCTGCTTAAAATCAAATAATGGAGATAGAACTGGTAAAACAGATTACCCATCAATACCCTCCCCATCCTGTAAAGAATTCTGGTTGACAAAGTGACAAGAGAAAATGCCCATTTCACTGGATGCCTGACATTTTGCTTCTCTCTTGAACTCATCTGAAATGGTAAGAGTCCTCTGGGTAATAAAGGCAGTCTGGTTATGTCCACTTAAATGTGGATTCCTATTGCCCTCTGCTACTCATCCATTTTTTTACTTAAGCCTTGGCATGCCCTAAACTCTAGAGAGTAGACTAAAGTTTAGGTCTGATACACTATTTTTGTCATTTGATAGCAATTAGAAAGTGTTCTAAGACATTAAATCAGTATTATAAACCTTTCCCTACTTGGAGAATACTTATTTTAATTTATTCAAATAAATTCTGCCATTAAAACTCTATATATTTACTTCCTTCTTTCCAATTTGGATGCCCTTTATTTCTTCTTCTTGTCTGATCACTAGCTAGAACCTCCAGTACTATGCTGAATAAGAGTGGTGAAAGTGGACACACTTGTCTTTTTCCCAATTTTAATGGAAATGCTTTTAGGTTTTGCCCATTGAGTATGATATTGACAGTAGGTTTTTTGTATATGGCCTTTATTATGTTGAGGTATATTCCCTGTATTCCCACTTGATAGGGTACATAGAAAACTCTATAGGCTCCACCAAAATACTATTTGACCTAATGAGTGAATTCAGTAAGGCAGTGGGATGCAAAGTCAATATTCAGAAGTCAATGGAAGTTTTTTACACCAAAAATGAACTATCAGAAAGAGAAACTAAGAAAAAATTCTCATCTACTATAGCAGCAAAAAATAAAAAAGAAAATGCCTAGAAATAAATTTAACCAAGGAGGTATAAGACCTGTACTCAGAAAATCATAGAACACTGAAGAAAGAAATTGAGGAAGATACAAATAGATGGAAGCATATACACTGTTCTTGGACTGGAAGAATTAACATTAAAATGTCCGTGCTACCCAAAGGAATCTATACATTCAACACAATTCCTATTAAAGTACCAAGGGCATATCCCACAGATCTAGAATAAATACTTCAAAAATGTATATGGAACCAAAAAAGACCCTGAATATCCACAGCAATCTTGAGAAAGGAGAACAAAGTTGGAGGGATCACAAACTGATATAAAACTATACTACAAGGCCACTATAATCAAAGCAGTCTGGTACTGGCATTAGAACAGACACATAGATCAATAGGACAGAATAGAGAACCTGGAAATAAACCCATGTTTTTGTGGCCAATTAATATTTGACAAAACAGGCAGTAGCATAGAATGGAGTAAAAATAGCCTCTTTGATAAATGGTGTTAGGAGAACTGGACTGGTAAATGCAAAAAAAAAAATGAAACAAGATCACCAACTTATACAATACACCAGAATAAACTAAAAAAATGGATAAAGGACTTAAATATATGTCATGATATCATAAAAGTCCTAGTGGAAAACATAAGCAGTAAAATTTCAGATATCCCACCTAGTGATGTTTTGCTGATATATCTCCTAGGACAAGGGAAATAAAGAAAAAAATAAGTAAATGGGACTACATCAAATTAAAATGCTTCTGTATGGCTAAAGAAACCAGCATCAAAATGAAAAAGGAACTGACTGTATGAGAGAACATATTTGCCAATGATATATTAGACAAGGATTTAATCTCCAAAACACATAAAGAAGCTACACAACTCAACACCCAAAGACAAACAATCCAATTAAAAAATGGGCAAAGGACCTGAATAGACACTTCTCCAAAGAGAACATATAGATGGTCCACAAATATATGAAAAAATGCTCAATATAGTAGCCATCAGAGAGATGCAAATTAAAAGCACAATGAGATACCACTTCACACCTATCAGAATGGCTACCATTAATAAATCAACAAATAACCAGTGCTGTTGAAGATGTAGAAAAAAGGGAACATTACTGCACTGTTGGTGGGAATGCAGACTGGTGCAGTCACTGTGAAAAACAGTATGGAATTTCCTTAAAAAATTAAAAATGGAACTTCCACTTGACCCAGTGATTCCATTGCTGGGAATATACCCCAAGGACCCCCAAATTCAAAAGAACATAGCACCCCTGTGTTCACAGCAGTGCTATATACAATAGCCAAATGTTGGAAACTGCCTAAGTGCCCATCGGTAGATGAATGGATTAAAAAACTATAGTACATTTACAAAATGGGATATTACGCAGGAGAAAGAAAGAGGAAATCTCTACCCTTTACAACAGCATGGATGGAACTGGAAGTTATTATGCTAAGTGAAATAATCCAGTCATTGAAAGAAAAATACCATATGATCTCACTTATTAGAAGCATCTAATGAACAAAATAAACTAATGAGCAAAATAGAACCAGAAACATGGAAATAGGGAACAGAGTGACAGCTGCCAGAGGAAAGAGGGTGGGGGGGAATGGTGGAAAGAAGGGGAAGGGATTAGTCAAAGAACTAATATATATGAATGACCCACAGACATGGACAGTGATGTGGGGATGGACTATGGGAGTGGGGGTGGTGGGCTGGTTGGAGGAAGGCAAAGGGGGAAAAATTAGGACAACTGTAATAGAATAAACAAGAATAAAAAATATAAAAACATGTATATTTGTGTGTGTGCTTTCAAAAGATTTCTCAAAATTAGATTGCCTATATATGACAAGCAGAATTTATAATCCACTGATGAAACATAGACTCTGAGTGTATTCCTCTTACAGTGACTTCATAGTAAGATTTTGTTTAGAATGATCCATAATACAATATATTGGGTTGGTCGAAAAGTCAGTTTATGTTTTTCCATATAATAAAAGACACACTTTTCATTTTAACCAATAACTTTATTGATTGGGATATTTTAAGTATGTTGGCTATCTCTTGGGTGGTATAACATTGATTGTTCTCAATTATTGTCTCAATTTGATTACTGTCAACTTCAACTGGTCTACCCTACTGTGAGGCATCGTCCAGTGAGAAATCTCCAGCACAAAACTTTGCAAACCACTCTTGACATGTTCAATCAGTCACAGCACCTTCTCCATACACTGCACAAATGTTTTTTTTCTGTTTCAGTTGCATTTTTGCTTTTTTTGAAATGATAAAGCATAATATGCTGAAAATGCTGTATATTTTCTTCCACCTTCAATATTAAAATGACTACACAAAAATTCACCAGTTTTGATGTTTTTTAAATGCATGTTGATATGAGAGCTGTCACAATAAAATCTCACAAAATTGTTTTGAATGAAGTTAAAGACATCTAAAAGCTACTAGTGCCATCTTATTGGAAAACCCAAACATACTCTTTGGCCAATTTAATATAGCAATTAGGTCGTTGTTTGAAAGGATTGGAGTTCAGGATGACAGAGGGCCCTAACAATGCAGTGACTTGAGAAGCTGTGCTGTGGGAACATGTGGTAATGGGAGCACACCAACTAATAATTATTTTTAAAAACTCCAACATCTTCTAGAAATAATACTTCAAAAAATCATCCTCAAGACACTAGCACACATAGACTTAAAGCTGATCTTTCCTGGCAGTAAACCACATTTTTTTCTTTCTATATACAGCATTCATTTTATCCATAGCTCTTCTGAGACATCTATTCTTTGGCACTGTTATTTCTCACTGGCATCTGCAGCTCAGTTTCAATGGGCAGTAGACTGGTCATCCTCAAAAAATAAATCTAATCATGATACAGCCATATCCCACCTCGAGGCTTTCAGTGCCTCCCTTGTAGCAAAGTTCTTTATTCTATTTTAATGAAAAAAAAAATACTTGACTTAAATTAGTTTTTTTAAAATGTCAAAATAGAATAAGCAATATATAAAATACAGGTACTTTTTGATTATACTATATTTGTTGAATTTTAAAGATTATACATTATTCTGGGATAATTTTCTTTCTGCTTTTAAAAGATGCAAGTATATTCACTTTTTGAAATGATTGTGTATTAGTCAAGATAGGCTTGTTCACATACAGTAACAAAATCATCATATCTCAGAGGCTTATTACAAAAGTTGATCTCTGACTCTGTATACAAAGTTCACTGCTGATCTAGGACATTCTCAGGAATCACTTTTCCAAGCAGTGATGCAGGATTTCAGAATACTTGCTGACACATTGTACACCACCTGAAACAAGTAGCCATCAGAGTCACTGTGGTGAGATCTGAAAGATACACTAGAGCTGTTCCCTGTGTCAGCCTGAAAGTGCCCCTTATACCAGACTTATTGGCTAGAACAAGTCACATGGCCTAATCTACATTAAAAGAGGCTGGGAAGTGTAGTTTTAGGTGTGTCCAGGAAGGCAAAAACAACATAAGAAATATTTTTCAGCCCTGGCTGGTGTAGCTCAGTGGATTGAGCTACACAAGACTGAAGCAAAGGGTCACTGGATCAATTCCCAGTAAGGGCACATGTTAGGGTTGCAGGCCAGGTCATGTGAAATGCACCCACACATTGATGTTTCTCTCTTTCTCTCTCCCTTCCCCTCTCTCTAGAAATAAATAAATAAAATCTTTAAAAAACAAAGAAATATTTTTCGGTGGGAATTTCTGTTACAGATTATGATGATATATGGTAAATTCGTTTCTTAATGTGGTGCAATGGCAAAAGAAAATCATGATATCCTATGTGAGGAAATCACTTAATCTGTGAAAATTGATCAGTGCATAAATACCAAAGTACATTAAATGCATTCTGTGAAACCCAAACATCATAGCCTGGAATACATTGTTCTTCAAGTTCTGACCTTGTAAATATCTCCACACTTACCTACAGGCATCCCCTGATATTAATCATACTTCTTATTGTGTATCATTGTAATTCATGATCACATGCCTTGTGCCTGTTATTTTCTATGCCTTGTACTATCTCCTCTTTAGGTTTCCTATCAAACATTACCATTCAATGATGCTTCCAGTCACAGTCAGTGTACTCATACCCCACCAGCCCACTTTAGGCTATTATTTGTACACACCCTTGATTCCTCAACAAATCTTGATTTTTTTTTAAAGTAAGAGGCTAAGTTTTTTTTTCCCATCCTTATAATCCCAGAATCAACTAGATTGCAGGATTTAGTTCTTAGTAAGTACAGAAGGAAATTTTGGTTCTGTTGATCAAGATCATCCTTGTTTATATTTCAACTGACTTTTCTGAAAAGCTTAACTCTATTAAGTACATCGTTTTTTGACTTAAGCAAAGTTGAAAAGTCACCAATCTATCAGCTCTTATCTTAGTTCCTCCCAAAACCCATCCTGGTCCTTGTGATGCCCTCCTAGCAGATAGCTCTGTCCCAACTTGCTCTGCACTGTGGGGTTTGTGCTGATCCTGTGATGTTACAGTGAAAAGACTAACAGGGTTCTTATTTTTTCAAAAATTGTACAGAGCTACAGTGAATTTACTTTGATTATGGCCTGATGGCATGATTCAGCAGCATTTTTTAACTTACTTGCTATACAGTGAGAATGCCAGCAACATGGGAACAGGGACCACATTTGTTTTCTTCCTTAAGTGTTCACCAAGAGTGTCCATGGATATGTAAGGGAGCAAGGAAAGACTGAAAGTAATGAGGAGAATTCTCTTAAGAAATATTCACAGAACTCAATTCACTTGATTACATTGCATACAAATTTTTTACAAGGCTACCACTTGGATAAGGCAAGATCATTTCCTCTAGACTCAACAATCAGAGTACATGCTGGTGAAGCAAAGGAGATGAACAGACCAGCATACTGAGTGATGCTGCAGGACAAATGGTCCTCTAAGAGAGACATAAATACTAAGGTGTGCATGTGCAAAGGAAAAATACATTCCTGACTCATCCTCCCATGTTTTGTAACAGTTACTGGCAAGCTGGTTTTTAAGTGAACCTTGATAACTTAAAAAAAAAATAGTCAAGTAATGAGCAAGACACAATTTATAATTCTTGGCACAGTTTGTATTATTGGTTTCCTAGGTCTGGGACAGTATTGAAAAGGGAAGTATCTACAAACAGTGAATAATGTATAATAATAAATTCTATGTTTATTTTTACATCAGATGTTTGGAATGTTGGCACTATTAAAAATTAATTTAGTTTTCATTCCCTTTTTAACCTGTGATGTTGTAACACCCTCCCTCGCCAAATGAGCCATATTCCTCATCATGAAAATAAGGATCTGGGGCCATTATTATGCCAATGTTGTGTTTTTGTTACATCCTTTTAATTAATAGAATTTTTTATTTTTCCTGGCAATTTTTTAATGTTATGAAAAGTTCAGTAATAATAATAATGAGGTACCATTTGAATTGACCAGTTAGTCTAGTTAAAGATTTTTTATCTTTGGATTAATTTGTACTTCTCAACCAATTATGGAGGATGGAAGATATTATTATACCTATTTTGTGGTGGAGAAAATTAAAACTAGGACCTTGGAGACTTGCCCAAGTAGATGAGAATGAGTCCCACACCAAGACTCTGAAGATCTGTATAATCACCAGTAATCATAGTCATTCAGTTTCTGTAACACAGGCTTTCTTACCTTTGGCACTATTTACAATTGGGGCTGGATAATTCTTGGTTGTGGAGCCATCCAGTGCACTGCAGGCCTTTACCCCTTGGTGCCAGTAGCAGCTCCCACACACTTACTTGTGATAACCAAAAATATCCCTTGGAGGACAAAATCACCTGTGGTTGAGAACTGCTGCCATAAGAGAATCAGGCTTCATGATCAATGAATTCTTCTGTTTGCATAGCTTCCTTTATACTGGCTTTTGTGCTACAGAGCTCTCAATTTCTTTGAAAGTTTGTAAAAGGCTATGGTGAATTGGCCTTACACTATGACTTGATGGCACAATCAAGGAGCAGTTTTCAGTGACCAGCTTCCCAGTGAGAAGACAAGCTACATAAGGATGGGAACCACATCTGTTTCCTTCAATACTATTTGTTCAGTGAGTTCAAAGCAGATCACCGGTCCCACCATGGGCCAAACACGTTACACACTTTCCACACATGATGTGATTTCATTCTCCAACTATATATTAGGTATTAACAGGCCCATTTATAGATTAGGCAAAGTTTAGAGAAGTAACTACTATAACAATAATTATACATGGGTCAGCCTACATTTAGGCCCCTAGTCAATCTGATTAGAGAGTAATCTATCTGTAATCTTTTGTGCCAGTGTTGTTCAAATTACAATTTCATAACCTAACTAGGTTATGAAATAAAGTTTGTGTGTGTGGCAAAACTAGCATTTGTCTTTCTAATGATACAGAATCAAATGAAATGAAAAGGGAGAGAAAATGCCAAATAGTGTTGAATGTTAACTGTAATTTAAATAATTTAAATAAATGAAAATATAAACAAAGCAATGCTTTAAAAATATCAAAGTGAATTACATGTGTTAAGGTTAAGGTATTGTTTGACAAAACTTGTTGCACTGTGCATCTATGTTTTAGTAGTTCATAATGCAAAATACACATTTCCATTTTCCCTGTGGGTCAGAAATATTTAGAAAGCCCTGCCCTACTGTAGCAGCCACAAACAGTGGATTATTGATATCTCCAAACAGACTGCTTAGAGCCAGTCACAGGCAGTGTCTGATTTTGACCTGCATCAGAGTCCCTCCCAAGATTCTCAGAACCAATACACCTAGTGACCAGCTTTAGAAAAGAGCAGACTGGGATCAAATAAACATCACAAGAAGCATACTAAAAGGAAGGTCTTGGCAGGTATTAAACCCTGCTGAGGGGAATTCTACTGCATGTGGTTAGCACCTGCACAGCAGCTCACATACCATAGTCAGAGGTGAGCTTCATAGTCAGCCAGCCTGAGGGTCAACCCCACACATGAAGGTACCAATAGAAATCTAGACAAAATTACAACAGGAAGGTCCACATAACAGACACAAGGGACATTCCAAGCACACCCAGCTCAGGAGATCAAAAAGACTGTGCCACTAGACCGTACAGGACACAAACTTTATAAGGCCACCCTACCAAGACTGGGAGTCATAGCAGATATACCTTATATAGAGAAACAAACACAAAGAGATAGCCAAAATAAGGAGACAAAGAAATAGGCCTTGCATTAAAAGCAAACAAACAAACAAACAAACAAACAAAAAACAGTAGAAATCTCCAGAAAAAGAGCTAAGTGAAATAGAGGCAAGCAATTTATCAGATATGGAGTTTGAAGTAATGGTTATAAGGATGTTCACCAGCATGAAGAAGGACAAAGAAACCACTAAGAAAGGACCAGTTAGAAATAAAAAGATACAATATCTGAAATTAAGAATACACTTGAGGGAATAAACAGCAGGGTAAATAAGATGATTGAATTAGCAGATGAAAGACAAGGTAGGAAAAAAATCACAGCAGCAGAAAGAAAAAAGAATTTGTATAAAATGAAGATAATTTATGAAATCTTCGGGACAATGTAAAGCATAACAACATTCACATCATAGGGGACCAGAAGGAAAAAAGAGAGAGCAAGGGATTGAGAATTTATTTGAAGAAATAATGACTGAAAATGTTTTTTAACCCAGTGAAGAAAGAAGACACACAAGTCCAGGGAGCACAGAGAATCCCCCAAAAGATGGGCCCAAACAAGCCCACACTAAGATATATCATAATGAAAATAGCAAAGATTAATGACA
Organism: Phyllostomus discolor; assembly: GCF_004126475.2. Lineage (NCBI taxonomy): Eukaryota > Metazoa > Chordata > Mammalia > Chiroptera > Phyllostomidae > Phyllostomus > Phyllostomus discolor. The sequence continues at coordinate 74,356,596 of NC_040911.2, read as the reverse complement.
ACGAATGAATCCTAAGAGCCCAAGAGAAAGACATTACCTACAAGGGAGCTCCCATAAGACTGTTGGCTGATTAGCCAACATAAAAATTTCAGGCCAGAAGAAATTGGCATGACTTATTTAAAGTGACAAAGAGCAAGGATCTACAATCAAGACTACTTTATCCAGCAAGGCTATCATTTAAAATTGCAGAAATAAAGACTTTCCCAAACAAGAAAAGGCTAAAGGAGGTTGTTACCACTGAACCAGTATTATAAGAAATGCTAAGGGACTGCTTTAAGAAAAAGAAGAGGAAGAATATAGAGGAGAAAAGGAGGAGGAGGAGGAAAAAGAAGAGGAAAAAGTAGTAGGAGAGGAAAAGGGAAGAATAAGAAGGAGGAGGAGAAGAATAAGAAGGGAGGAGGAGGAGAATTCAATGAAGACAACAGAAGAACATGGTTAAAAAACAAAAATGGCAATAAATACATACCTATCAATAATAACTTTATTTTTTAAACATTTATTTAGTTTTAGACAGAGGGGAAGGGAAGGAAAAAGAAGGAAGAGAAACATCAATGTGTCATTGCCTTTTACATGCCCTCTACCAGGACCTGGCCCACAACCCAGGCATGTGCCCTAACTGGGAATCGAACCAGTGACCCTTTGGTTTGCAGGCCCACATTCAATCCACTGAGTTACACCAGCCAGGGCTCAATAATAACTGTAAATGCAAATGGCTTAAATGTTCCAATCAAAAGACACAGGGTAACTGAGTGGGTAAGAAAATAAGACCCATACATATGATGTTTACAAGAGACCCACCTCAGAATGACAAATACACACAGACTAAAACTAAAGGAATGAAAAGGGATATTTCAAGCATATGGAAATGAAAAAATTAGCTGGGGTAGCAGTAATTATATCTGACAATACAGACTTTAAAACAAAGGCCATACTAAGAGAAAAGGACACTACATAATGATAAAAGGACTAATCCAACAAAAGGATATAACCATTGTAAACATTTAGACACCCAACATAGGAGCACCTATGTATGTGAAACAAATCTTAATGGACAAAAAGGAAGAGACAGACAGTAATATAGTTACAGTGGGTGATTTTAACACCCCATTGATATCAATGTATAGATCTTCCAGACAAAGAATAAATAAGGAACTGGCAGCCTTAAGTGACATATTAGATCAGATGGATTTAACTGATATCTTTAGGGCATGTCACCCTCAAGTAGCAAAATATACACTCTTTTGAAATAGACATGAAACATATTCTGTGATACCCACGTGTTAAGACACAAATTAAGACTTAATAAATTTAATAAGATTGAAATCATGTCAGACAACTTCTCTGACCATAATTATTTGAAACTAGAAATGAAACACAGAAATGAAACTAGAAAATGTAAAACACACAAAGGGATGGAGGCTATATAATTACTAAATAATAAATGGATTTACAATGAGTTCAAAGAAGAAATTAAAAGATACCTTGAAACAATGAAAAGATATAATGAAAGTGAGACCACAACAACTCAAAATCCATAGGACACAGCAAAAGCAGAACTAAGGAAAACTCATAGCATTAGGGGGCTTTCTCAAAAGCAAGGAAAATATCAAATCATCTAAATTTACACTAAACACAACTAGAGCAAGAACAACAACAAAGCCCAAAGTGAGGAAAAGGGAGGGAATAATAAATATCAGAGCAGAAATAAATGAAATAGAATCTAAAAATACAATACAAAAGATCAATGAAACCAGGAGCTGGTTCTTTGAAAAGATAAACAAGATTCACAAACCTTTAACCAGACTCATCAAGATGAAAAGAGAGAAAACCCAAATAAATAAAATCAGAAATGAAAGAGGAAGAGAAGTAACAACTGACAAAAAGAAATACAAAGGATTGTAAGAAAATATTATGACTAACTATATGCCAACAAATTGGACAATCAGGATAAGATGCATGAATTCCTAGGAACGTACAATCTTCCAAAGCTAAATCAGAAAAGAAAACAGACAATCTTCATGGACAGATTACAACTAGTGGAATTGAGGCAATAATCAAAACACTCCCAGAAAACAAAAGTCATTGACTAGTAGGCCTCACAGACATTTTACTGAACATTCAAAAAAGAACTAACAGTTTTCCTTCTTGAACTACTCCAAAAATTCAAGAGGAGGGAAGACTGTGAAGGTAATTTTATGAGGCCAGTATTGCCTAATTTCAAAACAGATAAAACATGACAAAGAAAGAAAATGATAGGCAAATACCCATGATGAACATAGATACTAAATACTTCAATAAAATATTAGCAAACCTAATCTGGCAATACATTAAAAAGATCATACATTGTGATCAAGTGGGATTTATTCCAGGGATGCAAGGTTGGTATAATAGCCACAAATCAATATACATGATATACCACATAAAAAGGATACAAAGCACATGATCATATCAAGAAATGCAAAAAAAATAAGCATTTGATAAAATCCAGAACCCATTAATGATAAAAAAAAATCTCAGCAAAGTGGGAATAGAGGGAATATACCTTAATGTAATAAAGTCCACATATGACAAACTCACAGTCAACAGCATACTCAATGGGCAAAAAACTACAAGCATTTCCATTAATATCAGGAACAAGACAGGGATATTCACTTTCACCACCCTTATTCATCATGGTACTGGAAGTCCCAGGTACAGCAATCAGATGAGAAGAAGAAATAAGACATCCAAACTAAAAAGAAATTAGTAAAATTGTCATTATTTGCAGATTACACAATACTGTATAAAAGAACCCTAAGTATTCCACCAAAACATTGCTGGAACTGGTAAATGAATTAAATAAAGTGGAAGGATACAAAGCTAATATTCAGAAATTAGTTGCATTTTTATGCACCAATAATGAACTATCATAAAAGGAAACTAAGAAAACCATTCAAACCATTCACATTTGTTTTTAAAAAAATAAAATCTAGGGAAAAATTTAACCAAGAATGTTAAAGACATGTACTCACAAAATTATAAGACACTGAAGAAAGAACCTGAGGAAGATACAAGTAAGTGGAAGTACATATTGTGTTCCTGGACTGGAAAAGTAACACCATTAAAATGTCCATACTATGCAAAGCAATCTATGGATTCAGTTTAATACATATTAAGATACCAACAGCTTATTTCGCAGAACTAGAACTAACATTCGAAAAATTTATGTGGAACCAAAAAGACCCTGAATAGCAACATAAATCTTCAGAAAGAAGAACAAAGTTGGAAGACTCATGCTATCTGATGTAAAACTATATTACAAGGCGATAGTAATAAAAACAGCATGTTAGTGGCATATAAACTGACATATGGATAAATAGAACAGACTGGAGAGCACAAAAATAAACCCATGCCTTTATAGTCAGTTATTATGTGACAATAGAACTAAAAACATACAGTGGGGTAAAGATAGTCTATGTCAACTAGATAGACAACTTCTGTACTCATCTCTCATCTCCCTAGCTACCCTGCTATGGATATGTAAAACAACTGTTTTTGCATATCAGGTATGAAGCTGGCCAGCAGTTGATATGCAAAATAACTCAATGGACCTGCTCCATGTGTATCATCCCCCAGTCCAGACTAGTGGAGGTAAGGATATCCTATATTTTTATACTTCTTGGATACCCCAAGTTCTGGATCCCATTTCAAATCCTTTGTTTGCAGGGGGCCCTGGATGCACCCCATTACAGTGAAATCTTGAACATTTCTTGTAGCAATATATTTTTTGATATATCTCCTCAGGCAAAGGAAACAAAATAAAAAGATAAATAAGTGGGACTATATCAAACTAAAACATTTTTGCACAGTAAAGGAAACCATTAACAAAATGAACATACAACCTATTTGCTATTCATACATCTGATAAGGGCTTAATATGTAAAATTTATAAAGAACTTGTAAAACTCCACACCAAAATAAACAATTAAATTAAAAAATGGGTAAAAGACCTGAATAGTCTCTTCTCTAAAGAAGACCTAGCAATAACCAATAAGCATATGAAAAGGTGTTCAATGTGACTAATCATCAGTACAATTCAAATTAAAATCACAAGGAGATATTACCTCAGACCTGCCAGATGGCTATCATCAATAAATCAACAAACAACAGTGTTGGTGAAGATGTGGAATAAAGGGAACCCATTGGCACTGTTGGTGGGAATGCAGATTGGTGTAGTCACTGTGGAAAGCAGTATGGAGTTATCTCAAATTATTAAAAATGGAACTACCTTATGACTCAGCAATTCTATTTTTAGGAATGTACCTGAAGAAATCTGAAACACGAATTCAAAAGAATATATGTACCTCTATGCTCATTGCAATGTTATTTATAATAGCTAAGATTTGGAAGCAGCCCAAGAGTCCATCAGTAGATGAGTAGATAAAAAAGCAGTGGTATGTTTATACAATGGAATATCACTCAGCCATAAAAATGGTGGGAATTTCACCCTTTGTGACAGTATGGATAAGCCTGGAAAGCATTATGCTATGTCAACTAAGCCAGCCAGAGAATGACAAGTACCACACATATCATTTCACTCATATGTGAAATCTGATAAACAAAATGAACTAACAGGTAAAATAAAGACAAACCGATAGACAGAAAGAAGGCTGACAGTTTTTGGTGGGGGGGATGCTGAGTTAGTGGGGTGGAGGGATTGATCAAAAAGAAAACAGGAAAGTATTCATGGACATGGACAATAATGTGGTGATTGCCAAAAGAGAGAGGGGTGAGAGGCAGTGGAGGAAGGTATGGGGGGCCTAAATGGTAATGGATGGAGACTTGACTTGGGTGGTGAACACACAATACAGTGTACAGATGATGTGTTGTAGAATTGTGCACCTGAAACCTGTATAATATTTTTAACCAGTATCACCCTGAAATATTCAATAAAAAGAAAACAAAATATACTATACTATTATAAAAAATAGCTATACTATTATTTGTTTTCTAATGGCTAGAAAATATTATCTTGGATTTCTTAAATTAAGTCATTTTCTGAAATTGGAAATTTGCTCTCCCACTTGTTCAGTCTATTTATTGCTTTGTCCACCTGTCATGCCTATGCTGATATCAAATCTGAGCGAAGTTGAGGAAAAGGATGACATAGATACTTACCAGGTTCAGGAACCAGAAATAGTGGTATTGCACACACATCCATTTTGAGTTTCCACTGAGGGTTCCTAAATTTCCAACATTCTGAACTTTCATTGATATGATTTTTTAAATTTTCCTTCATTTATTGATTTTTGGGAAAGAGAAGAAAGGAGAGGGGGGAGAGAGAGAGAGAGAAAGAGAGAGAGAGAGACGTCATTTTGATGTTCTCTTATTCATTCATTCATTGGTTGATTCTTTTACGTGTCCTTACTGGAGATTGAACCGCAACCTTGTCCTATTGGGACAATGCTCTTACCAACTGAGCTATGTATCCAGGGCATATGACATGTTTTGAAAGGAGCATTTTCCTTTCTATTCCACGTTCCAGTCTTATTACTTATAGAAAACCATGATCATTTGTCTATCACCAGAATTTAACAAGGAGTCAAACAATACAGGAGAAGCATGGTTTGTAGAGTCCCAGCTCCAGCAAAGCAGAGTGTGGAAAGACAGGTTTTTAGCTGAATGACAATAACTCAATGACCAACTTCATAACCAGCATAATTTCTTATACATTTTTCCAGAATACACACGTATTTTCTTTTGTTTTTTAAAATATGTTCTCTATCATTATATCCATTTTAGCTATTTCTATTATTTTGGAAATCTTTCTGTATCAACATACCCAAATCTACTTCATTTCTTTTACTATTGCATATTATTCCACTATAGTCTATAAAATATTTAGCAGCAGCTACTGCTGCTTCTTTCTCTTTTCCTTCATCTCCTTTTTCTTCTTCTTTCTCCTCCCCTTCTCCTTTCTTCTCATCTGTTTTTACTCTCACCATTATCATGTTTTTGTTTATATGGAAGTATAGCTAAAAACAATTTAGGGCAGTTTGGCGGGAATAAGGACACCTGTTTTAATTTTCATAGATGTTGCTAAGTTACCCTTCAAGATCACAGCAACTCATTTTACACTTAATATTGGAACACATATTTTTGTCATAGACTCAAAAACACTGTATAATCAAAACCTTCAAAAATTCTTTTTTGCCATTTTTAAGGTAATAAATCATATCTCAATGTTAATTTACTTTGCATTTTTCAATTATGCATAAGATTAAATATTTAATTTATTGTAAAATGTTTGTATTTCTTTTCCATTTTAAGTCCTTGCTTCATCTTTTCTATTCATTTGATATTTTTTGTATTGATTAATAAAATCTTCTTACATATTGAAGGCATTAGCTCCCTGTAACATACATGACAAATATTTCCATTATATTTCTTTTTGATTCTTTAGATATTAAAACCTTAATTAGAAAATTACATAACTTTCCCAGTACACATTATAAGTTTCTAATATTCTTTTTTTAGAACTTTATTTTTTTACTTTATTGATTATGCTATTAAAGTTGTCCCATTTCCCCCTTCATTCCCCTCCACCCTGCACACCCTCCCCCACCCACATTCCCCTCCTTTAGTTCATGTCTATGTGTCATAAGTTCTTTAACTTCTATATTTCCCATACTACCCTTGCCTTCCCCCTGTCTATTTTCTACCTATCATCTATGCTACTTATTCTCTGTATCTTTTCCCCATCTCTCCTTCTCCCACTCCCCTGTTGATAACCCTCCATGTGATCTCCATTTCTGTGGTCTGTCCCTGTTCTAGTTGTTTCCTTAGTTTGTTTTTGTTTTTGTTTTAGGTGTGGTTGTTAATAATTGTGAGTTTGCTGTCATTTTACTGTACAAGTTTTTTGTCTTCTTTTTCTTAGCTAAGTACCTTTAACATTTTATTTAATAAGGGCTTGGAGATGATGATCTCCTTTAACTTGGCCTTGTCTGAGAAGCACTTTATCTGCCTTTCCATTCTAAATGAAAGCTTTGCTGGATAGAACAATCTTGGATGTAGGTCTTTGCCTTTCATGACTTAGAATACTTCTTTCCAGCTCCTTCTTGCCTGAAAGGTCTCTTTTGAGAAATCAGCTGACAGTCTGATGGGAACTCCTTTGTAGGTTACTGTCTCCAATGTCTTGCTGCTTCTAGGATTCTCTCCTTCATTTTAATCTTGGCTAATGTAATTTTGATGTGCCTTGGTGTTTTCCTCCTTGGGTCCAACTTCTTTGGGACTGTCTGAACTTCCTGGAAGTCTATTTCCTTTGTCAGATTAGGGAAGTTCTCCTTTATTATTTGTTCAAATAACTTTTCCACTTGTTGCTGTTCCTCTTCCCCTTCCAGCACCCCTATATTTGTATGTTGGAACGTTTAAAGATATCCTGGAGGTTCCCAAGCTTCTCCTCATTTTTTTTTTGAATTCTTATTTCTTTATTCTTTTCTGTTTGGTTGTTTCTTTCTTCTTTCTGGTCCACTCCATTGATTTGAGTCCCAGTTTTCTTCCCATCACTATTGGTTCCCTGTGAATTTTCCTTCATTTTACTTAGTGTAGCCTTCATTTTTTCATCTAATTTGCAACCAAATTTAACCAATTCTGTGAGTATCCTGATCACCAGTGCTTTGAACTGTGCATCTGACAGGTTGGCTATCTCTTAGTCGCTTAGTTGTATTTGCTCTGGACCTTTGATCTGTTCTTCCATTTGGCCATTTTTTTTGTCTTGTCATGCCTGTGATGCATAGTGAAGGGCAGAGCCTTAGGTTTTCACCAGGGCTGGGGTAACCCAGTTGCTGGGTCATGATGCTGTATGTGGGGCATGGGTCAGAGAAGGAACACTGGAGCTTTCTCCATTCTCTGTCAGATTTCAGTCCCTTCCATCACTTCCCCCAAGCAAATTGGGCCCTTCTGGTGCTGATTTCCGAGTGGATGGGCTTGTGTACATTCTAGGACCCTGTGGGTCTCTCCAATGAACTCTTCTGTGAGGCAGGGAGTCTCCCAGCACCTCAACCCCACCAGTGTTTTCAATTGGTGTGTTGAGGCTTTATTTCCCTGTGCTGGGACCCTAGGTTTCACAGTCTGTTTTGCTCCCCAGTTTTGCCTGGTTTATCTGCACCAGAATGTGGGACCACTTGGTCAGCCAAGCTGCCTTGCACCCTGTGTCCTTCTTCGCAATCACCACCTCGCTGGGTCTGCCTGTCGCTGCCTGTGGGCCTGACCACCTCACTGCCAGGGTCGGCCTACTGTGGATTTGCGTACCCAGGGTTTTTTGGCTGCTGCCTTGCGCACCCTGTGCCACCACTTTTTTATGCTGTGACCCCTCTTGGCCCAGCTGCCCGAATCCACCCCTCCTACCCGTCTGGATGAATGTGTCTATTTTAACTACTTGGTTGTCGGACTTCCATACAGTTCAATTTTCTATCAGATCTGGTTGTTATTTTGTTTCTAAATTGTTGTTGTCTTTATTTTGGTTGTGCTAGGAGGCACAGTATGTCTACCTATGCCTCCACCTTGGTCAGAAGTCCCCAGAACTTTATTTTTAATTACATTAGAGAGTAATAGCTAAAGAAACCATCATCAAAATGAAAAGGGAACCAACCATATGGGAGAATATATTTGCCAATGATATATCAGACAAGGGTTTAATCTCCAAAACATATAAAGAATTCACATGACTCAACACCAGGAAGACAAACAATTCAATCAAAAAATGGGTTGAGGACCTGAGTAGACCCTCCAAGGAGGACATATAGATGGTCCACAGACATATGAAAATGTGTTCAACATCACTAGTCATCAGAGAGATGCAAATTAAAACCACAAAGACAACAGGGAGAAAGGAATGAATGTAGGAGTTGGGGGTTGGATAGAGTGGGGGAGAGTAATGGGGGAAAATGGGGACAACTGTAATTGAACAACAATTATTTTTTTAATTAAAAAGTCAACTCAGGAAATATTTTCAGAAACACTTGTTTCTGGAAAGGAATATCACTATCATAAACTTACATCAATATAATATACATCTATAATTAAAAAAACACAATGAGATATCACCTTACATCTGTCAGAATGGCTATCATTAATAAATCAATAAACAAGTACTGGGAAGGATTCAGAGAAAAGAGAACCTTACTGTGCTGTGGCTGGGAATGCAGAACTGTGCAGCCACTGTGGTAAAACTGTATGGAATTTCCTCAAACAATTAAAAATGGAATTGCTTTTAGACCAGCAACCCCACTGCTGAGAATATACCATAAGAATCCTGAAACAACAGTTCAAAAGAATTTATGCACCCTGATGTTTGTAGCAGCACTATTTATAATAGCAAAGTGTTGGCACCTGCCTAAGTGCCTATCAGGAGATGAATGGACTAAAACACTGTGGTTCATCTACACATGGAATACTACACAGGTGAAGGGAAGAAGGGATTCCTACACTTTGCAGCAGCAGGGATGGAACTGGAGACTTATGCTAAGTGAAATAAGCTAATTGGTGAATGACAAATACCATATGATCTTGTTTATAAGTGGAATCTAATGAACAAAATAAACTAATGAGCAAAACAGAACCAGAGGCATGGAAATAGGGGACAGCTGCCAGAGGAAAGGGGGTTGGGAGGAATGGTGAAAAAGGGAGAAAGGAATAATCAAAGAACATGTATGAACGACCCATGGACATGGACAACAGGGTGGGAATGGACTGTGGAAATGGGTGATGGGGCAGGACTAATGAGGGCAAAGGAGGGAAAATTGGGACAAGTATAATAGAATAAACAAGAATAAAAAAGAAAGAAAACAAGAGTAATGCGCGGAAGTACTGGAATTAATACTGGACAGTATTTTTAAAAAGACAAACCAATTTTTTCAGTGCTTTTTATTAAACAACTCTGTACTTTTTTGCTGATTTCAAATGCCTCTTTTGACACATATTCAAGTCTCATTTATATATTTGCATAATTTCTAGACTCTATCATTTTCTTATGATCAGAACACATTATTGCCAGAATGTCACTTTGAAAAAAGTTATTTCTTTCACAATTATTTACATTCTTTCATACTGATTTAAATCTACCAATGGAAGTTGATTAGGAGCTGGTGAGGATCTTAACTGATGGTCTTATTCAAAATAATCTTTTCAAAACTTAACTAGTATAGAAATTTATTGATTTTTCTTTGGTATTCTTTCACCAACTTTTTTGTAGTTTTCTCTTTGTGTGTAATACAGGGGTAGGCAAAAGTAGGTTTATAGTTTTAATATAAATAAATAATACAATAATTAATCAATAAAATACAAGAATAAATTCTGTTTCACATACCCACAAGTGTAAATCTACTTTTGCCCACCCCTGTATCATATGTAAACTGGAAGGTTGTTGGGTGGCTTGGGTGAAATCATCTTCATTTATTTCCTTAATAAACATTTTTAAAGATACTACTCTACATGGGCACTATTCTAAATGTTGGGGATACAGCAGTGAACAATTCACATAGATCTTCACATTCATATTGTAGTGGGTGGAGATAAACCCAATTTTTTAAAATACCAGAATTCAAATATTTGGAGGGCTATGATGGAAAACACCAGGGCAACACAATAGAAAACAACTGAGGTATAACTAGGTAAATTAAAGTGTCAGACAATGACTGTCTGAGGAAGTGACATCTGGGTTGATGACTGAGGGCTGTGAATGGAATCATCATATTCCTGTTCTTCAGCACTGTTGAGGGCTGAATTGCCACATACCATGTCTTGACAGATAATTTACTGAAGGAATGAATCAATCAAAGATGGCCAGAGGTTCTGGCCTTGGCCATGAGAAACACTTTAGTTTATGTTGTCCTTAAAGCTCTATTACAAGGAGCTGTTTAGACAAGTTCTATGGCAGATTTTTACTTTGGGGAGGAAAAAGATTTTCCTTCAATTTTTATTCATTATTATTGCAAAAGCAATTTTGCAATGACTGATTTCAACATTTCTCCTTGAGCTTCTAAACCACCCTGGTCCTGAGCAAGCCTGAGCAAGTTTCCAAAAACAGGTTTTTACTTTCAAGTCAGACCTCCCAATCTGCCATAAGGAAGCTTTGCATATCCACACCTGTGTGGAGCACAGGATGGAGGTGAGAAGGAGGTGAAAACAAGCCTAGGGACTCAGGTGATACAGATTCAGAATCTACAAAATATTTCCTGCAGAGAGAGTTCAAAAGCTCACACTTAGATATGGTTTCTCAGGCAGATTTACAGTGCATCATATATATGCCCCATCTTGTGCTTTCTCTAAAATATTTTCACTGTATAATTTTTAAGGCAAAGAAATTCAAACACACTTATAAAGCTTCTCTTTATTGATACGTTGAATAACAAAATACATAGTGAAAAAATCAGATTAATGAAATGGTGACTGAGTCTTAGGCCAGTTTCTTCAGTTTCTTCTTTTTCTGTTCTTATTTATTTGTTTTAAATATTTAATGTCATTGGATTTTTTCTGCTATAGTTTTTTCTTATAATTATTGATCTCAACTAGCATTATAAATACTTGATATGAATTTCTCTCTTTGATCTGTTCTACTTGTCAATCAACAGTCTTTTAAACTCTATATTCTTTCTTTCATTCTTGACATGTGCCATTGTTCTCCACTCTGAATGCCTCCCCTGCTGTTCTCAAAGGCTGCTCAGAATCACTAAGGGGGTATATTGCAGTATCAAGTACCATGGCTTCAGGCTCTGCCGCAGCTGCCCACTTTCTAAAAGCTCCCTTTATTCTTTGCATCTGAACTTATCCCATTCAGACTGACAAATATCAGTTCATTCCCCCTTACCTTTCATGCAAAAAAAGAAAAACAAAACAAAACAAAAAGACCTGAAAGTGTAATAAATCCCTCTCTCTGCGTAGTGTACATTAATACACCTTGTAATTGCCTTTTCTTGTTGGTTTTAGTCCTTTGCCCTTTATTCTTTTCTGCTGTACTCCAGCTTCCTCAGCATTATTATTCCCACTCTTGAAATTCAAGTTGCAGATGCAGAAAACATGCCCACCCATTTGGGACAAACTGAATGGCTCCCATAAAGAGGCCATAGCACTGCATCTGCTGGTACTGTTCACTGAAAGCACTCATCACTTGGTTCATGAGAAAGAGGCAGATCTTAGATTCAGGACTAATGAGCTATGAGCAAGGGAGCACACCGTGGGGCTTGGTGGAAGTGAGCTGTGCAGTAGTGGAATATATATATTGTACCAGCCACTGTACTTACTGACATGGAAAAATCTGGAAAGATTCTGACAACCATTGCTTCTGGGCAGCTCACACTTGGTATATGGTTCTGTGCTGCTTCTCTACCGCTCTGTTTGCTGATTTTAAGTAAGAATAGCCATGCTATTAGGAATAGCTACACTATGCTCCTAGAATTAATACTTGAGTGACCACGGGGAAGTCATTTAAAGCAAATGTAGAGATTACCCCATCTCTATTAAGTGGGATATATGAACTGTAAGAGCTCTTTACCTTATACAGGCAAGAATTAGACAAGAATCAATCCCTTCCTTATAAGGAAACCATGGGTTGCTCTGAAGTAATTTTTGCTGTTTTATAGAACAGTTCAAATAAGCATTAACTTCTTACAGAGCCATGGGCCCTAGTGCCCTCTAGGAATGTGGATGGGCCTTTTTCTAGAATCCAGCCATTCTAGCTGGGTAGGATCTTAAAGATAGAATTTGAATGAAGAATTTGTAATGATTCTTACTGGGTCAATATTCAATGACTCTGTAACCTACTTAATCCTTGGTTTCTCAAAGAGCAGTCCATGGACCAGGAGTATCAGCATTACTGGCATCACCTTAGAGCTGTTTAGAAATGCAGAATTTCATGCTTCACTCACCTGCTCTATCAGAATTTACATTTTAACAAAATCTTCAGATGATTCATGTGCATATGCAAGTTTGAGAAGCCCTGATCTACCCTAACCCCTTTATTTTCCTGAAGAGTAAACTAATAGTCAAAGAAATAAAATGCGTTGTCCAAGGTCACTGAGTGAATCTGTAGTCAGGGCAACTAGGGTCACATTACGTGAATCATGATATCCATCCTGAAAAACCGTCTCCTTTTTTCACAGGTATCTGGTTCCTTCATTAATGTTCCAGGGTTGGCCAATGCCCCACTTGGGCCAGTCCTCTCCAGATAGCTTTAGACATTTCCAAATCACTTTCTCCCCCATCAGGACTTTTTGCAATGCAGAAGTGTTCTGTATCTGTGCTGTTCACTGCCCACTTGTGCCTTATGAGCACTGGAAATGGGGCTGGTGTAACCGGAGAGCAGGAGGAGAACACCTGGGGGAAGAGTGATGTTTTCATCTCTAGAACATAACAACCACTGAACTTTAACATGGAAAGAGGAGGTTCCAGGTTTTTATTTGAATAACTTGCATGGTGGCAGTTTTTCAGCTCATGTTTATGTAAAGCAGTTTGCATCTGTTGCAGTTTTCAGGAAGACTGTATTAGAAAAAATTCTAGATTTTCATTTATGAACTGAGAGGAAAAGCAATGAGCCTTTAGACTCATCTGGGAATCTACCAGTTCTTTTGAAAGCATATGAACAAGCCAGTAACTTTCTATTCATTAGGCAAATGCCATGTCCCTGTTTTTGTGTTTGTTCTTAGGATTTTCCAGAAAAAGGTGTAGTTTGGCACTACTTGTGATTCTCCTGGCTATGAGTGAGTAAAGCTTTAAACTTAAAAGCTTTAAAATATGTATTGCAAAATGTTTCAAAAGTAATAATATAGACCTGTCTAGCTATATTTAGTTGTGTTGATTCATGGCCAAAATTTCCCCAATTCTTCATCACTGTTGTTCCATGAACTTCTGCAATATGATTTTTTAGCTCTCCTGTAGAAAGGTGAAGTCTACTTCTTTACTTGTAAGTCTGTTTGACTTTATAATTTACTTTGATCAGTGCAATTCAATGGAAGTGGCAATGTGCCAGCTTTGAGCCTAGGCTCAAAAGGTTTTGGGTTCTTCCATTCTCTTTCATGAAACCTGACACTGACTTGTGAATAAGACCAGTAGAGGCTGCTGGAAGATGGGAGACTCCAGTCACTGGGGAGGGAACCTGGACATTCCACCTATCCCGGCTGATGCCAAAACAGGGCAGGCAACCCCAGCTACACATCAGTTGACTACAGACATGTGAGTGAATCCAGTCAGATCAACCAAGCACAGGCTGCATAAGCAAACTTGTCCAGTCTACTACAGACTTGTGAAGATAATAAATGGTGGTTGTTTTAAGCAATCAACTTTGGAGGACAATATGATACAATATTGCCATGACTGTAGAAAACTTGTATACCAATGTTATTATATTTACCTCGTTTAATGTTACTTAACATTTATGAAGGGGGAAAACAGCTTTCTAAGGCTATGATCTGATTAAGTTCCTTGAAATCAGAGTCTGTTAGAGATGGAAGGGATATTAGCATTAGTATTTGGCATCAGTTTTACAGCTGAAGAAATAGAAGCCTAGAGAAGGGAAATAAATAACCTTGTATTAGACAGCCAGTTAGCAGTAGCACAGGATGCAGGTCCCCTGTCTCCAAGCTCCTTGCAAGTCCTCAGTATATTCTTTCATGAATATGCTCTGAGTTTGCTTGTCTGCCAACCAGGAAACCTTTGAAAAAACAGCTTTTAGAAAAGGAGATTACATTTACAGAGACCAGTGCTTCCGACTTTACAATCTAATTCTTTGCTTTCCAAGGGCCCTCTCAATTCTTTGTTAGAAATCCCAATTTTGCCATTTATCTTTTATGAAAAGATTAGTGGATTGCTTTTAGTATCACCATAACACTGCTTACTTAATCAACTATTATTTCTATTTGTAATTTGTCAACAATTTTGCATGTTTTAAAAAGCCTTCTTGAACGCAGTGTTTTCTACTCACCATTGAGTGAATTTCTCCACTGGTTTGTATTCACTTCCTTGGCAAGTTAGTACCTCAGCTTGCTTGCTTCTATTCTTTTCAAAGTACTGGTGGTCATTCTTTGCATCTCAGAGTTTACAAGATATTTTCATGTAAATTATCTGATTTGAATTTTCCAATAATCCATTTTTTATCCGCAGCAAGAAGACTGAAGTTTAAACCATTTTTGTGATTTGTACCAAGTCATGTGGATTGGAAAGAGAAGGGCAAGGCCATACTTCTGGATTTCTGTTCAACAGTATAATTTATACCAATGATGTAACTTTGCCAATTTATAATCTGCACCTGTTGGGTCTATCTAGGTGACAGTAATGCCCAATTTCCCCTTTCTTACGGAAATACCCTAGTCCAAAGTGCTTACTAAAGAAATAACTCCAGGTTTTTTGTGGCAGACAGGTCTTCAATGGGGTGTGGGGTGGCTGGTGAATGATCTCAAGTACAGACCCTTCCTTTACAAGGGGCCAGGATTTAAATTAAGAAATATGGAGGAGAGAGGAATCTGCCAATCTAAGGAGAGAGGTAAACCTAGACAGAGAGATAATGGCCAACCCCTTGTTCTACTCTGGTTCCTTGGGACTTTGTTTTCAGTTCTAATCCATTTGTGTCCTTAAATTAAACTATTTTCCTTAACAGGACTGAGTCCAACTCACACAATAACCTTTCCTTTGCATGACATTTAAAATTTTTCAAAATAGTGATGTCATTTAATAAGCAAAACTAATCTATCATGTGAATTGCATTTAAATACTATTATCTCCATTTCCCAAGGACAAAAAAATTACATCTTTGAAGAGAGAGTAAGTGACTTGCTCAAGTTCATGCAGCAAGATAACAAAATTTAAACCCAGTTCTCTTGCTTCTTGGTTCTAGGATTTTTTGAAAATTGAAATTAAACATCTTAAGTGTGATACACACATGTCTCTTTCAATCCCCTTTATTGAAAAGTGTGCAAACAAGAGTATGGTCAGAGGAGAGTTTAAGGGAACTCAGAGAACTGCTCAAAAAATCCTTACTGCCAACAAGTGTGCTGGTGTTCCAAGGCAGGGTACATATCACTTCACATTTTCAAAATCACAATGGTCTCTTGCCTTCTTGAAGGCTATCAAATGACATTCAACACTTTAGTTAAGAGTCACAATTCCATTGTCCAATATTTACATAACAGAGCCAAAGGTCTTATTGTTAATTCTCCAAAGAGTACATACGGCCTTCATGCAAACACACAGTTGACAATTTGCTTTGATAGTATGGACTGCAGATTGACTGTATTTCATATTTATGTAACCCTCCATGAGACCAAATAGACTAGAACATGGTTCCTTAAATGCTAGGCACCACTTAGTTTTTGATGAGAAGGATGAGGAGAAAAATTTGGCTTTGGAAAAGTGCCTTGCAGACTTATAACTAAAGGAAGAGATGTTGACTGAGGGCCCCAACTGCTACAGACATCCATATCAGGCAGTCCCATTTCTTGGAGACACAAGACTCCTCTGACAGCTGACTTGGCTCAGGGACTCTCTGACAACATTGCCGAATCTTCTTTAAACAGCACAATGATCTTGAATACTTCTTCCCTACCTTCCTTCCTTCCCTCTCCCCTCTGCAGGAGTCAGACCTGCATCATGATCTAAAACTCTCCCAGTCTTCTTTCCCATTTTTTTAAATAACACCTTTGCATGGTTAATCACATCTTAATATCTGCTTCTTGGAAAATTTGGACAAATTTGGACAAAAGGAGGCAAATGAGTTTTATACGCTAAGTCAGCAGCCGCTATATGTATATGCATGTTACATCTTTAAAACTAAAAACACATTTTATTCTTCTATTCAATATATTTAAACTAAAAAAAATGAAACAAGAAAACAAAAACAAAAGCAGTTCACCCTTAGCATAATGTTCTCCAGATCCATCCACGCTGTCACAAAGGGTAAAATTTTCATCTTTTTTATGGCCGAGTAGTAACCTATTGTGTAAAAGTACTGTTTCATGTAGATACTGATGGACACTTGGGCTACTTCCATATCTTGGCAATTATAAATAATGCTGCAAGGAAGGATTGAGCAAAAAAGGACAAAGGACTCATGGACATGGGGAATAGTGTGATTGCAGAGGTGGGAGGGGAAGGGTTTTAGGGGAATAAATGGTAATGGAAAAAATACAATTAAATAAAGAAAGTTAGCTGAAGTTAGGAATACAGAACACAGGCATCTCAGAACATAACATTTCTAGCTATGTATAATAGGAAAGAAAAAAAAACAGTTTACCCACTTCTTTCACCCACAGCCCCTGGCAACACCAATGTGTTCTCTGTATCTACGAACTTGAGATTTATTTATTTATTTATTTATTTATTTATTTTTATAGATTCCACACATAAGAGAGATTATATAGTATTTGTCTTTCTCTTTCTGAATAATTTCACTCCACATAATGCTCTTGAAGCTAATCAATGTTGTCACAGATGGCAAGATTTCATTTTTTAATGGTTAAATATTACATTTGGTGTGCATATGTGTGTGTGTGTGTGTGTGTGTGTGTGTGTATACAAGGATTTCATTCATTCATTCATTGACACTTAGGTTATTTCCATATATTGGTTACCATAAATAATACTGCAATAAACATGAGGGTGCATATATCTTTTCTTGTTGGTGTTTTCATTTTCTATAGATAGATACCCAGAATTAGAATTGCTGGATTACATGGTAGTTCAATTTTTAAGTTTTTGAGGACCCTCTATACTGTTTTCCATAGTGACTGCACACATTTTCATTCCCACAAATAGTGGACAATGGTTTCCTCTTTCCACATCCTCACCAACACGTTATTTCTAGTCTTTTTTTTTTACTGGAGTTCATAATATTTTATTTTATTTTTTCACTTGATAATAGCCATTCTAAGGAGTGTGAGATAATACCTTGTGCATTTTTTATTTGCATTTCCTTGGTGATTAATGATGTAAAGCATCTTTAAGTGTATCTGTTGGTATCTGCGTGTCTCCATTAGACAGCTATGTATTCAGATCTTCAGCTCACTTTTTAATTAGGATTGTTTTGATTTTTGTTTTTCAGTTGTATGTGTTTCTTCTTTGGATATAAGCCCAGCCTCTTATCAGATATATGATTTGCAAGTATTTTCTCCCATTCAATATGTTGCCTTTTTATTTTTTTTATGATTTTCTTTGCTATGCAGAGTTTTTTTTTTTATTTTGATAATATTCCACTTGTTTGTTTGTTTGTTTGTTGCTTTGGCTGCTTTTGGTTTTAGACTTAAAAAGTCATCACCAAAACTTATGTCAAGGAGTTTGCCACTTTATTTTCTTCAGCAGTTTTATGGTTTCAGGTTTTATGTTCAACTCTTTAATCTATTTTAAGTTAATTTTTTGTGGATGGTGTAAGACAATGGTCCAGTTTTATTCTTACGGTTGTGGCTATCCAGTTTTCCCAGCACCATTTATTGAAAAGACAGATGAACACTTTCAGCTTTTCACCATTGAGTATGGTGTTAACTGCGCTTTGCTATACATGGCCTTTATTATGTCGAGGTATGTTTCCTCTATATCCATTTTTCAGAGTTTTTCTCATAAATAGGTGTTAAAGTTGTTGGAACCTTTTTTATGCATCTGTTGAGATGATCATATGATTGTTATCCTTCATTTTGTTAATATTGTATATCACATTAACTAATTTGGAAATGTTTGTCCATTCTTGTATCCCTGGAATAAACCCCACTTTATCATGCTGTATAATTTTTCTAATGTACTGTTGAATCAGCTTGCTAATATTTTGTTTTAGTTTTTTTCATTTATGTTTATCAGGAATATTGGCTGCAACTTCATTTTCTTATGGAAACCTTGTCTAATTTTGGTATCAGGCAATACTGTCCTTATAAACTGAATTTGAAAGAATTCCCTCCTATTCTATTTTTTAAAGAGTTTGAGAAAGATTGGAATAATTATTCTTTGAATATTTGGTAGAATCCATCAGCAAAGCATCCTGGTTCTGGACTTTTGTTTGTTGGTAGGTTGTGATTACTGATTCAATGTTCTTACTAGTAATTGGGTTGCTCAGATTTTGTATTTCATCATGATGCAGTCCTGGTAGATTAGATACTTCCAGGAATTTATTCTTTTCTTCTAGGTTATCCAATTTGTTGGCATACGATTGTTCACAGAATAACTTGAAAAGTTGTTATATCCTCTGATCATGGTAGCATCAGCAGATTTTGAACAGATAGCAAGGTTTTACTTTCCCTAGATAATTAAAAAAAAAATCTAAACAAGCCAAGCCTATATAGCTACTGACCAGGACAAGGTTTGTTTGTTTGCTTGTTTTTAAATAATAGAAGTCTTTCTCTATCCCTAGGACTGCAAGCAAATCAAAGTTCACAGAAGCAGTCAGTTTTAAATCTAGAACCCTGAATAAAATTTTGGGAAACAGTGAATTACCCACACCAAAGAACAAAATCTCCCTTTTCTCCTGGCCTCTGATCCAAATGGAAGAGGTGGGGGATTGAGAATCCAGTACTTTTTTATTCATTGTTGTTGCCAAGATGGGAATTATTTCTAATTGTCTTCCAAAAAGAACACTAACTCACCTCATGTAAGCCCAGTACATCCCACACCTTGGTTAAGCTGCTGTGTTAATTGCAGAACATTAATCCCTGGAGCTTCTATTCCTTCTTTGTTTCAATGCAATGACACTGCAGTGCTATCTGAAATTTTCTATCTTTCCAATGATTTATCTTCATTTTGTCTGCCCCTACAACCCATCCAAATTTGTCCCCCAGAGAACAGATTGGCCCAGAGGTATGCTCTAGCTTGAGTATTATTTTCCTAACTTCAATGAGCATCCTTATATTGTGAGGATCTTGTTAAAATACATATTGCTGTTCAATAAATTGTTGGTCAAAACCTAGAATCCTACATTTCTACCAAAGGAAGTGTTACTAATTGATGTTGTTGGTCCAAGGTCTTAAAGTCATGCTACTCAAACTTTATCATGCCTCAGATTCATTTGTTACAATACAGATCCCAGGGTCCTATACCAAAAATCTTGATTCAGTGGTCTGATGGGGTACCTGAGACTTTGCATCTATAATAAGCACCCAGATGTCAATGCTGATCACACTTTGAGTAGCAAGCATTCGGTGAACATACCTAAAAGAAAGTTTTATAAAATCCGATTCTATCTATTGTCCAATTATTTGATTTGCATGAAAAAGTGCATTTGGAAAACTTCTCAGAATTTTTTCTTGTGGCATATTCATTCTGCTTTTAAGTTAACCTTGTAAGGATAAATGTATAGGACTAAAAGCTACATAGACCTGGGATGTAGACAAGAATCATGAAAGAGGGCAAATAGCATAGGATTTAAATCAGGGGATCCTGACTCACCATAACCTCTCTATGATCTCCACTTTTAACCTTTCCCATCATAAATAAGACTCCCTCAGCAATATCTAAATTACATTACTTGTATCTTACCTCTGCTTTTTTGCTTCTGTGGCTGCCAGGATGTAAAGATGGAACTCAGAAAACATCAAAGGCTGCCTAATACTGGGCTCTTAGAAATCCCATTAAAAATTAAGACACATTTCTTCAGTGGATTGCACGCAGGCTGCGAACCAAAGTGTCGCAGGTTCGATTCCCAGTCAGGCCACATACCTGGGTTGCAGGCCACGGCCTCCAGCAACCGCACATTGATGTTTTTTTTTCTCTCTCTCTTTCTCCCTTCCTTCCCTCTCTAAAAATAAATAAATGCAATCTTAAAAAAAAGAAAAAAAGAATTAAGACACATTTCTGCAAAGAGACTGCATCTGCATGCTAAATATTGGGCAACCCTATACCTCTGTGTAATATAGTAACTCTACATATACTCCATGTCCTGTGTGCTCAGGCTGTGATTATTCCTTTACCCACATATTCTCACATAATCTTACACCAATCCTACTAGCAGATGAGAAAGCTGAGGCTACGTGCCAGTGGATCACAGGTCTACTGATCTAAAACCTGTGCTCTAGATGCTTGCTACTGAAAGTGTGGCCTATGGACTAGTAGCATCAACATCACTTAAAAGCTATTTCAAAATACTGCATATTAGGCCCCACCCCTAACCCACATGACCAAAGTCTTCACTTTAACCAAACACCAGGTGATTCCTGTGCCTTTAGTCTTGGGCTTACTCTGCCACATTGTCTCTCTACCAAGGAAGGTTTTTTGCAGAGTCATTTTCTTTATTGGAAATGCTTTAGCACAGGCCTGGTGAGACATCAAAGGAAGTCATTTTCATCACCGGCAAAGGGATGGTTTGATTGCTTTGGAAGGAGGACTGTTTGGCAGCACATCAGAGTTCAGGCAAACTGCATGTGCTGACATAGGCAATTCCTAGCTTTCTTGGGCTGGACTTGAAACTGATGTGCAATTATTGTCCAGAAGTAAATTAGATTATGCAGCAGGGTTTCACTCTTGGAGGCTGCCTTTCACCAAGGCCAAATATCTTCTACAAGGGTCTTCAAGATGGTAGAGACAATGTTAAATAGAATCATATTTCACTTACCTTCTGGGAAGCACTGCAAAGTCAAGAGTACTTTCTTGACTTTGAGGCAGAGAAATTCAGTATTAAACAGAAGCAGGGGGTCATTTTTGGAAACTGTGAAACAGAACATTTTGCCAGCCTCCTTGTATTTAGTGGATGTAAACAATGGCTTTAAAAATATTTTTTTTTTTATTTTAGAGGGTGAGAGAAAGAAAGAGAAGAGAATGGTGGAGAAACATCAGTTTGTTGTTCCTCCTATTTATGCATTCATTTGTTGATTCTTATATATGCCCTGATGAGAGATCAAACCTGCAATATTGGCATATCAAGATGACATTTTAACCAACTGAGCTATCAAGCCAGGGCAGGTTTTTATTTGTTTGTATTGTTTTGTTTAATAAGTTTATAAATGTGTACTTGATCAATAGTCTGCTGACCTGACCTAGGTTTAGTTGAAACTCTCATGAGTTTCCTTTCAGCCTACCAGGATGGTTCTAGCTCAGACTACTCTACTCTGGTCTATGTGTCTTTCATCCTCCTGCAAGCCAGCATGAGCTATTCACTTGGTGGTTCAACAGGAGACCAAAAATATGAGTGAAAACACTCAAGAGATCTTGAGGCCTAAGCCAACCTGGCATACTGTTACTTCTGCTACATTTTACTGACCAAAGTGAATTGGAAGGTAAATCCTTATTTAAAAGCTAGGGAAACACACTCTGCCTCTTGATTAGAAGAGCAGGAAGGTCATATTGCCAAAAAAAGTGGACACACAGTGGAGAATCAGGCTTATTTTGTAATCTGCTGCATTCCCACTGACTGAATTTCATCTGTTCTTTTTTGAAACAGTTATTAAGACACTGGTTCTCACCTAAAGATTCCACTATCTTGTTCATGGGCTTATTACTGCTCCTGGCTAGATAGTTGGGTGCCAAACAGCCAATTAGAGGCTCTTGTTTGCTACCTCAAAAATGCACATTGTCAAATACAATGAAGACAGGTGGAATAAAAAAGTCAAGAGAGAACAAAATTTTAATGCCAATACTCCCAAAATGTACTGAATGAAAAAATACAATTACATGTGTTGACAAGGATGAAGAATAACTGAACTCTCATACTCTACTGTTACAAAGGTATATTGGTACAGCCATATTAGATAACTTTCTGGTACTATTCAATGAAGCTATGCATATATCATGACCGCATTATTCCAATCCTAGATTATAGACCCAGCAGATGTTAAATAAGTTCTCCAAGAATGTTCAGAGCAGGATTGTTTGTAACACCATCAAACAGGAAATACTTCATATGTTTACTCACCATAGAATGGGTAAAGATGTTATTTTGTATTTTTATAATGGGATACTATACAGCATTGAAAACCAATAGTTTGAAACTACTTATAACAATATGATACATTTCACAAACTTAAGGTTGGGCAAAAGAACTCAAAGGAGAACTTGCTATATGATTACATTTATTTAAGTTAAAAAATAGGGAAAACTAATCTTTGGTATTGAAAGAAAGCATAGTGTGTTTGCATGTGGGGGTGAGTGTGGGGGAAGGAATATAAGGTATTTCTGGGGTGTTGGTAATGCTCAGTTCCTTGACTTGCAGACTTCCTAAATGAAATATTAACTAAGTAAAAATTTCAGTACTTTACATGTAGAACTGGCATATTTTTGGTATGAATATTATGTTTCAATAAAATGTTTTAAGAAAAGGAGATAGAGAACAGCTCTGCAATGAGGAAGAATCTAAATTCAAATCCAGTTCTACTCTATGGATTTGAACAACACTTTTGAATTTTCTAAGCCCCAATTTCTTCATCTGCATAATTGTGATAATGTAATATTATCATGGTCTTTATGAGTATTAAATTTTAAAGTGTGTATAAAGCTCTTGGTATCCATCGAATGTTACTTCCTTCTCCTACTTCCTGTGGAAAATGGCTAAAATTACATTTACTTCTCCAGACGTGCGAAGTACAACGTTTTCACTATGCTATGGTACAAAACCATTTTCTCAATTTTGCTTCCAAAAGTAGGGGGTGGGGTGGGTAGAGAAAGGGAGAACACATTTCTGGACTCTTCCTATTTCATTAATTATGAATGTGAATACTCTGAGTTTTGGGTGTTATATCTAAAGTGAATTATAACTTCAAATGTCAGTCTATCATCATTTACATCTTTCCTTTTGGTTTTGCAGTTTTGCTCTTGCAGTATGTCTAAATTTTAAGTAATTACTAACAGCATTTGAAATAATTAGTTCCTCAAGGAATTATATAATGAGAAAGTTATTATTTTAATTTTAATGAATGAATAGTACAAAACTTTACTCTATCCAATCTAAAGACTTAAGCCAACAATATACTAGGGTTCCCTTTTCTCCATAACCTCACCAGCACACATTGTTTGCTGATTTGTTTATGATGGGCATTCTGACTGGTATGAAGTGGTATCTTGTTGTGGTTTTAATTTGTATCTCTCTGATAGCTAGTGATGCTGAGCATCCTTTTATAAGTCACTGGATCCTCTGTATGTCCTCCTTGGAGAAATGTCTGTTCAGGTCCTTTGCCCATTTTTTAATTGGATTGTTGGTCTTCCTGGAGTGGAGTCATGTGAGTTCTTTACATATTTTGGAGATCAAACATTTGTCCAATGTATCATTGGCAAATATATTTTCCCAAACTGTTGGCTCCCTTTTCATTTTGCTGACATTTTCTTTTCTTTTTTTTTTTTATTTCAATCATTGTTCAAGTACAGTTTTCTGCCCCCTACTCCCGTTCCAGCCCCTCCACCCAACCCTCCCCCCTTCCCCCCATTACCCCCCACCCCTAGTTTTTGTCCATGTGTCCTCCAAATTTGTTCCTGTAATCCCTACCCATTCCCCCCTGAAATTCCCTCTTCTCTCCCCTCTGGTCACTGTCAGACTATCCCCTATTTCAGTGTCTTTGGTTATATTTTGCTAGTTTTTTGTTTTGTTTTGTTTTGTTGTTTAGATTCCTGTTAAAGGTGATATCATGTGGTATTTGTCTTTCACTGCCTGGCTTGTTTCACTTAGCATAATGCTTTCCAGCTCCATCCATGCTGTTGCAAAGGGTATGAGCTCCTTCTTTCTTTCTGCTGTATAGAATTCCATTGTGTAAATGTACCATAGTTTTTTGATCCATTCATTTACTGATGGGCATCTAGGTTGCTTCCAGCACCTAGCTATTGTAAATTGTGCCGCTATGAACATCGGGGTGCAAAGGTTCTTTTGTATTGGTGTTTTAGTGTTCTTAGGATAGAGTCCCAGCAATGGAATTGCTGGGTCAAAAGGCAGATCCATTTTTAGTTTTCTGAGGAAGTTCCAAACTGCTTTCCATAATGGTTGTACCAGTCTGCAGTCCCACCAACAGTGCACTAGGGACCCCGTTTCTCCACATCCTCTCCAACACTTGTTGTTTGTTGCTTTGTTTATGATGGCCATTCTGACTGGTGTGAAGTGGTATCTCATTGTGGTTTTAATCTGCATCTCTCTGATGGCTAGCGATATTGAACATCGCTTCATGTGTCTTTGGATTTTCTGTATGTCCTCTTTGGAGAAGTGTCTGTTCAAGTCCTTTGCCCATTTTTTAATTGGGTTATTTGTCTTCTTAGAGTGGAGTCGCGTAAGTTCTTTATATATTTTGGAGATTAAACCCTTGTCTGAGGTATCATTAGCAAATATGTTTTCCCATACAGTTGGTTCTCTTTTTATTTTGATACTGTTTTCCTTAGCTGTGCAAAAGGTTTTAATTTTCATGAGGTCCCATTTGTTTATTCTTTCCTTTATGTCCCTTGCTCTAGGAGACAAGTCAGTAAAAAAGTTTCTGCGTGAAATATCTGAGATTTTCCTACCTACGTTCTCTTCTAGGACTTTAATGGTGTCACGCTTTATATTTAAGTCTTTTATCCACCTTGAATCTATTTTTGTATAAGGTGTAAGTTGGTGCTCGAGTTTCATTTTTTTGCACGTAGCTGTCCAGTTCTCCCAACACCATTTGTTGAAGAGGCTATTTTTATTCCATTTTATGTTGCTGCTTCCTTTGTCAAATATTAATTGACCGTAGAGGCTTGGGTTTATTTCTGGGCTCTCTGTTCTGTTCCATTGGTCCATGTGCCTGTTTTTATGCCAGTACCATGCTGTTTTGATTACATTGGCCTTGTAGTATAGTTTAGTGTCAGGTATTGTGATTCCTCCTACTTTACTCTTCTTTCTCAAAATTGCAGCAGCTATTCGGGGTCGTTTATGGTTCCATATAAATTGTTGAAGTGTTTGTTCTATGTCTGTGAAATATGCCATTGGTACTTTAATAGGTATTGCATTGAATCTGTAGATTGCTTTTGGTAGTATGGACATTTTAATGATATTAATTCTTCCAATCCATGAACACGGTATATGTTTCCATTTGTTTGTGTCTTCCTTGATTTCTCTCCTCAGTGTTATGTAGTTTTCTGAATACAGGTCTTTTACCTCTTTGGTTAGGTTTACTCCTAGGTATTTCATTTTCCTTTTTGCTATTTCAAATGGGATTTTTTTCTTGATTTCTGCTTCTGCTGTTTCATTGTTGGTGTAGAGAAATGCCTTTGATTTCTGGATATTGACTTTGTATCCCGCTGTTTTACCAAATTCATTTATTAGGTCAAGCAGTTTTTTGGTGGAGTCTATAGGATTTTCTATGTACACTATCATGTCATCTGCAAACAGTGACAGTTTTGTTTCCTCCTTTCCGATTTGGATTCCTTTTATTTCTTTTTCTTGTCTGATTGCTGTGGCTAGAACCTCCAGTACTATATTGAATAGAAGTGGTGAAAGTGGACATCCTTGTCTTGTTCCTGTTCTTAGTGAAAAAGATTTTAATTTTTGCCCATTGAGTATAATGTTGGCTGTAGGTTTCTCATATATGGCCTTTATTATGTTGAGGAATGCTCCCTCTATTCCCACTTTACTGAGTGTTTTTATCATAAATGGGTGCTGTACCTTATCAAATGCTTTTTCTGCATCTATTGATATGATCATGTGGTTTTTGTCTTTGCTTTTGTTTATGTGATGTATTACATTTACTGATTTGCGTATATTGTACCATCCTTGCATACCTGGAATGAATCCAACTTGGTCATGGTGTATGATCTTCTTAATGTACTGTTGGATGCGGTTTGCCAGTATCTTGTTGAGGATTTTAGCATCAATGTTCATCAGCGATATTGGCCTATAGTTTTCTTTCTTTGTTGTGTCTTTATCTGGTTTTGGGATTAAGATGATGTTGGCCTCATAAAAAGAGTTTGGTAGTCTTCCATCTTTTTGGATTTTTTGAAATAGTCTGTGAAGGATAGGTGTTAGTTCTTCCTTAAATGCTTTGTAGAATTCTCCTGTGAAACCATCTGGTCCAGGGCTTTTGTGTGTTGGGAGTTTTTGGATTACTGCTTCGATTTCTTTTGCTGTTATTGGTTTGTTCAGGCTTTCTGCTTCCATTTTATTGAGTTTTGGAAGGTTATATTTTTCTAGAAATTTGTCCATTTCATCTAGGTTTTCAAATTTCTTGGCATACAGCTCTTTGTAGTAATTTGTTACAATCCTTTGTATTTCTGTGGTATCTGTTGTAATCTCTCCTCTTTCATTTCTGATTGTGTTTATTTGGGTTTTCTCTCTTTTTTTCTGGATGAGTCTGCTTAAAGGCTTGTCGATTTTGTTTATCTTTTCAAAGAACCAACTCTTGGATTCATTGATCTTTAGAATTGTGCTTTTAGTCTCTATGTCATTTAATTCTGCTCTGATCTTGGTTATTTCCTTCCTTCTGCTTGCTCTGGGCTGTCTTTGTTGTTGTTCCTCGAGTTCTTGTAGACGTAGGGTCAGGTTGTTTGTTTGAAATGTTTCTAACTTTTTTAGGTGGGCCTGTATCGCTATAATCTTCCCTCTCAGGACTGCCTTGGCTGTGTCCCATAAGTTTTGGGTTGTTGTGAGTTCGTTTTCATTTGTTTCCAAAAACCGTTTGATTTCTTCCCTAATATCATTCTTGACCCATTCATTGTTTAATAGCATGCTGTTTAATCTCCATGAATTTGAGTGTTTTGGGTTTTTTTCCTTGTGGTTGGTTTCTAGTTTCAGTCCCTTGTGATCCGAGAAATTGCTTGGTATGATTTCAATTTTTTTGAAATTGTTGAGGCTTGTTTTGTGTCCTATCATGTGGTCAATCTTTGAAAATGTTCCATGTACATTTGAAAAAAATGTGTATTTAGCTTCTTTGGGATGGAGGGTTCTGTAAATATCAGTAAAGCCCAGTTCGTCTAGGGTATTGTTCAATGCCACAATATCTTTGTTGATGTTTTGTTTGGAAGATCTGTCCATTTTTGATAGAGGGGTGTTAAAATCCCCCATAATAATTGTGTTGCTGTCCATATCTTTCTTGAAGTCCTCTAAGATTTTCTTTATGTATTTAGGTGCTCCTATGTTGGGTGCATATATATTTACTATGTTTATGTCTTCTTGGTGAATTCTTCCCTTGAGTATTATGAAATGACCTTCCGGGTCTCTCTTTATGAATCTTCTTTGGAAGTCTATTTTGTCAGATATGAGCATTGCTACCCCGGCTTTTTTCTCCTGTCCATTTGCTTGGAAAATTTGTTTCCAGCCCTTCACTTTCAACCTGTGCAGATCTTTTATCCTGAGGTGGGTCTCTTGTAGACAGCATATGTGTGGGTCATGTTTTCTTATCCAATCAGCTATTCTATGTCTTTTGATTGGAGCGTTTAGTCCATTTACGTTTAAGGTTATTATTGATAGGTACTTATTCATTGCCTTTTATGTACGTGTGATCCTCTCTCACTCTCTCTTTTCCTTTCTTTCCTTAAAGCAGTCCCTTCAGCATCTCTTGCAGAGCTGGTTTAGTGGAGGTGTATTCTTTTAGACTTCTTTTGTCTGAGAAGCTTCTTATTTGGCCTTCTATCTTAATTGAGAGCCTTGCTGGGTAAAGTAGTCGTGGTTGCAGGCCTCTGGTTCTCATTACTTGGATTATTTCTTGCCAATCTCTTCTGGCTTGGAGTGTTTCCATTGAGAAGTCAGCTGTTAGCCTTATTGGGGCCCCCTTGTATGTTACTTCCTTCTTCTCCCTTGCTGCCTTTAAGATTCTCTCTTTGTCTTGAAATTTTGCCATTTTAATTATGATGTGTTTTGAGGTGGGCCTCTTTGGGTTCCTCTTGATTGGGACTCTCTGTGTTTCCTGGATTTGTGTGACTTTTTCTCTCATAAAATTAGGAAAATTTTCCTTCATTACTTTTTTCAAATAGGTTTTCTATCCCTTGCTCTTCTTCTCCTTCTGGTATCCCTATTATACGGATATTATTACGTTTCATATTGTCTTGCATTTCTCTTAATCCCTCTTCATTCTTTCTGAGCCTCTTTTCCCTTTCTTGCTCTTTCTGGGTGTTTTCTTCTATTTTGTCCTCTAGCTTGCTGATCCGATCTTCTGCTTCATCGATCCTGCTTTTCATTCCTTCTACTGTGTTCTTCATTTCAGAGATTGTATTCTTCATTTCCTCTTGGCCCTTGTTGAGAGTTTCTATTTCCTTTTTTATGCTGATGTAGTTTTCATTGAGTTCATTGTAGCTTCCCTGTAGTTTCTCGTAGCTCATTGTGAGCTCATTGTTGCTGACATTTTCTTTAGCCATGCAGAAGCTTTTTATTTTGATATAGTCCCATTTGTTTATTTCTCCCTTTATGTCCCTTGATCTTACCTATAAGTGACCTAATCAACAAAACAAACAAGCAAGCAAAATAAAACCAGAGACACTGAAAAGAAGAACAAACAGTGACCAGAGAGAAGGGACCAGGGAGATAATGGGGAAAGATGGGGAAGGGTCATCAAGGAACATGTATGTATAAAGGACCCATGGGCAAAGCCAAAGGGGGGAAGGATTGAGGGTGGAGGGTAGGGGTAGGTGGGACAGAATAAAGTGATGGTGGGAAAATGGAAATAACTATATTTGAACAACTAAAAAACATTTGAACAACATACTAAAAAATAACATAAAAAGACTTACAGCCATTTAGATTCAGTGTTGAGGTTCTAAATGATCTTAAGGCATAAATGAGTGAATCATGTAAGAACAGCCTGTCCTGGCTTCTGACTGTTGGTCCAGAGAGAGAGAATAGTGCCTGTGGGTGGCATGAGGCAGTAAGAAATCCTGATTCTGGCTTCCTCTGGTTTTAATCTCAAGATCTTTGGGTTCACATCATTAGAAAGTAGAGAAGAGAGACAAAAGCTTGGAAGAGATTTCAAAGATGCTCGGTGATCTGGCTGCTCCCCAAAGCTGTTCTCCAGTGATACACGTGTTTATACACATATATTTGTGCACACATAACTCATGTCTAAAACCCTGTGTTGCTAAGACCAGTTGTTGTCAGCCAGTGAATATTAAGACCTTTTGAAACCAAGCCTTTATAGGATGAAAAATACTCAGTGGGCTTAATGAGATGGGAAAGCTGACTTCATCTATTTCAAAATTTTATTTAGACCTCAACTCTGATCTTTCATATCCTGATCTAAAGGAGTATCAAAAGCCATTTTGGGGATGACTAGGATAGAAAATAGTAACTATAACCTTACAGTCCTGTATTAAGCCTATATTCTTCACAACAACCTTGTAAAGTAAGCAGTTTTTAAACCATCATTTTAGAGGAAGGAAACTGAGCCTCTGAGAGATAGACAAAATAGAATTCAAGTTTCTAGATTTAATCTTAGATGTTTCCCTTCTACATCTTATTTAACTTCTTAAAAAGTATTATTATTATAATATATTTAATATTTTTATGGGTGTAATGGGACTTGGGCAAACACCATAGAAGCAAGCTAGAAAGAAACATATAATAAACCTAAGGTTTTATGAATCATGAGATAAAGAGTAATTCTAGACTGAGGTGACATGAGATTTAAGGCTTGAGTTGTGGAAGGCTATTCACAGATAAAAGGAAGTGAGAAAGAACTGGTTGGGGGGGATTGAGGATTTGGAGAAAATATATGTGTCAAGTGACAAAATACCTAACTTGTCCTATTGGTGAATTGATATGTGTTATTTAAGCCTACTGGTTCTTAGATATCATAATCATTCACTAGCTAGTAACCACTGAAATGGAAACACAGGATGTTATTTCTATAGGAGAGAAAAAGAAAAATAATGAGCATATGTTGAGGGTTGAGTCTGGGAAAATTCACTTGACTATGTGAGTGTGTGGAATAGGAAGGTCTGAGGAATTGTAAATGAAAAGTTAAATGGTATTACATTGGTATACTAAGAAGCCCAAAGAGTTAAATTTCAGGAATACTGCTTATGGCCAATAATAAGGATAGAGAATTATCAATTTGCAGGTCATTTTCTGATTGTGTTGCTAGAAGCTGTAAAGCAGGGTTCTGTAGAAGATTGTTGGATTTCATGTTCTTAAATAGTGATATTTTATGAGACTATGGAGTTTATGGCTGTAGATCATATACAGGGGAGAGCAAAAGTGGGTTTACAGTTGTTCATTAGAAAAATAATATAATAATTAATAACTAACAGGAATAAACTCTATTTCATGTATTCACAACTATAAACTTACTTTTACCTATAATTGGAGGCATTACAGATAATCGGAAGAATTGTAAGGTAGAAAACTAAAGGCTGTAAAAAAATTTGATTGATGTGTGTCTTTCTTGCTTTCTTTTGTTTTTTTAGAATATGAAAAATCTGTGCTATAGACAGAAGGTGAGATGGAAGATGAAGGTGTTGTTTGGAAGAATCAGGGTATTTGCTGAGATGAGAAACTGACAAAATTAATTATAGACCAATGTTTCTTAAATTTAAGCGTGCATAAGAGTATCTGGGACAATATATTAAAACACAGATTCCTAGGGTCCCATTCTTGGAGATTTTGACTGAGTTAGTATAGGGCTCAAGAATTTGCATTTCTAATAAGCAATGCTGATTTGGTAGACCCACCACATCTTTGTTACACCACTTCAAATTTTCTTTTGTCTGTAGCATTCTGCTTGAAGACACCTGAAACTCTGTCTCCTCTTGTCTTTCTAGAATGACTGTGGTGTTGTAATTTTCCAGCCTCATTCCCTATACCATCTCTTCCTGTCTCCTTTCCTTCTTAACCATGAAATGTTCAGCAATTGGCTCTCTAACAACATTCTCTATACAGCATTCATATGTAAGTAATTCACAGCAATATTTCTACACATTTATGCACTGGCATCCACTTGTATATGTATCATCTTTCTTGCTATCTTTACCTGTAATTCTCTCCCCAACTGTCTATGCTTCCTACTTGGCCTAAAAACTGCCTGTCTCATTGTCTTTTACATAGTCTTTGCTGAATGATGTGGTAGCCCATAACCCTCTCTCATCACAGACCAACAAAGGATTGGATACTTGTCCATTTATAATATCCCAATCCGTGTTCTGCTTGAATCTAGATTTGAATGATCTAGCTCTCAAAATATTATAGGAACAATTAAAGAAGTGGGATTGGGGTGTGAGATGATGTTAAGGAAGTATGTTGGTGGTAAAATCATGATATTATGGTTATGTAGAAAATGCACTAGTTTTGGGGGGAGGGTAGTGGTAAATGTCATGATGTCTATAAATTTCTTCAAGTTACTATAGCAAAAAACGAGATGAAGCAAATACTACAAAATGTTAAAAGGTATTAAAACAAGGTTACGAATGTATGAGTTTTCACTATGTTATCCTCTCCACTTTTGTGTTTACTTAAAAACTTTCAGATTAAACAATAAATGAGAAAATAAAAGCAAAGTTTATGGAAATTACTAATTTTATTATGGTCCTATCTATTTTGAATACTCATTAAAACAATTATGTGTTGCCCTGGTTGGTGTAGCCCTGTGGACTGAGCATGAGCCTGCAAACCAAAGGGTCATTGGTTCAATTCCCAATCAGGGCACATGCCTGGGTTGTGGGCCAGGTCCCCAGTAGGGGGCATGCAGAAAGGCAATCACACATTGATGTTTTTCTCCCTCTATTTCTCCTTCCCTACCACTCTCTCTAAAAATAAATAAAATCTTTGTAAATTTTTTTAAAACTATGTGTTAAAGTTACTATTTATAGGTGATTTTAAGATTATTGGCTAATGTGATTTCACACTTGACTTGTTAACTAGCCCAGACTTAATGCTAGTTTGTCTATTCCCTCTCCTGGCGGGGAGCTGCATATCTTTGATTAGAATCTGAATGGGCTTGCTTCATAGTAGCTCCTTCTCGGAGTCTGGGGTGGACAAAGTCCATCTTCAGCACGAAAATGGCAAATGCTAGAACATAACTTCAATGTTCTTTGTGAAAGGTGTTCTCTGCACCTAGCATTCTGGCAATTGTGGTTTCTTGATCTTTCAGCGGCTGGAAGAATGAGGAAGTTCCAGCTCTGTCTTGCTGACTATAAATTTCAGGTGGCTATAAAAAGTTGGGTGCTGATTCTGTCATTGGGATGCCATTAAAAAGACCCTAGTGTTTTTCAATACCTTAATAATGTTAAGATCTATGCTTGCTTACAGGAATGGAAAAGGATTCCCCACCACAAAAGCAGGAGGGCTGAGCACAAAGACCAAGATGGCAATATGGCATCTGTGCAAAAAACACCATGTGCAAATGGACTGAGTGAAACAGAAGAATAACTATACATGCCTAGAAGAATGTAATTGCTCCATGCCACAGCCTGTAAAAACAGAAGTCTACCTCCTGGTGAAGGAGAAGGTGCCATGAGAGCATGAGCTCTCCTTTCTCCATCATTGATCAAAGAATTTCTGCTCTGCCTAACTGACCTAAGACTCATTCTATTAGCTCAAATGGCACTGCACAGGAGGATCTTGTTTGGGGACCTGGACATGAAAGTATCAATGACAATTTCTTTCAAGGTGCAGGATCAGCCTCAGGACAGATGTTTGGCCTAACTGTCTCTCCACTGGTCCCCTAAATACTGATGACTTTACTTGGGAAGATTTAAAGACACATAATGGGAGAGGGAAACTTGGCCATAGAAAGGTTAATAGAGACCTCCAGTCAAGATGGTGATGTAGGCAGACAGGTTCACCTCTGTGCATAATTGCATCAAAATTACAACTAAAATTTAGAACAACCATCACTCAGGAACATCAGAAATCGAGTTGAATGGAAGTCTGACAACTATGGAATTGAAGAAACTACATCCATCCAGGCTGGTAGAAGGAGCATGGACAAGGAATGGGCTGGCCCCACACTCACGTGGGTAAAAATTTGGGAGGAGTATCTTGGGAGTGAGGAGTTCCAGACCCATACCAGGCCCCCCAGCCCAGGATTTCAGTGTCAGGAAGATAAGTTCCACAACTTCTGGTTGCAAAAACCAGTGGATTGAGTCAGTAGAGGAGACTGCTAAAACTCTAAGCAGTTCCTCTTGGGGAACCTACACATGGACTCACCTACTTAGATTCACTCCCTCTGAACTCCAGCACTAGGGTGACAGTTTGAAGGGCACCAGTGGTATATAAGAGACTGAATTGTCTGACATGGGGAGAGCAAAGGCCGTTGTCCCTTTGCTGAGATCATCCCCCACAGTCAGTAGGCTGTGCCATATCTAAGACTCCATCAACCTGGCTAACACTGTGTGACCCATTTTGGAGATCCACAGAGGCTCTACCCTACCCAACTTAAGAGCCTACCTAAACTGCTTTTCCATAACAGTGGCTGATCTTAGCTCCTAAATCCTATTAAACAAGCAACAGCTGGCTTCAGCGAGCCCTAGCAGCAGCCAGGTTAGAGCCACAACTTGGCTTCACCTGGGAATCTCCAGACCTAACATGAGTAGCAGCCATCTAAGATTGCTTTATAGCTCAGTCAGGGTGCCCTGGGCAAAACACAGGTAAGGGCTGAACTTGGCCTGCACCACCTGGAAAACCTTACAGCCAATGCACCCAGTGGACAGCTATAGATGACATCAGAGTACCAGCACCTGCTCCTGCACAGCTGATCCTCCACAGAGCGGGGAGGTTGGTGGTCAATGGTCATAGCCAGTCTTTGCTGCCGACTGGCATGGGTAAATCCCTCCTGTTGATCTGCCAACAGCAATCATGACTCAACTACAAGAGAAAAGTATATTCAGCCCACACAAAGGACACACCTTGAGTCCCAGCTTGGGTCATAGGAGAGGCTATGCCACTGGACCCTACAGGACACCTACTACATTAGGCCACACTATCAAGACACGGAGCCAGTGCAGCTCCACTTAATATATAAAAATAAGCACAGGGAGATTGCCAAAATGAGGAGACAAAGAAACACAACCCAAATGAAAGAACAGATCAAAACTCCATAAAAATATCTAAATGAAATAGAGATATGCAATCTATCAGATGCAGAGTTCAAAACACTGGTTAGAAAGATACTCAAGGAAATTATTGAGGACCTCAGCAACATAAAAAAGACCCAATCAGAAATAAAAGATACACTAAATGAAATAAAGAACAATTTATAGGGGAACAACAGTAAAAATAGATGAAGCCAAGAATCAAATCAATGATTTGGAACATAAGGAACTAGAAAACGACAACACAGAACAAGAAGAAGAAAAAGAATCCAAAGGAAATGAGGGTATTATAAACAGTCTCTGGGCCAACTTCAAGAAGTCCAACATTCATCTCATAGGGGTACCAGAAGGAGAAGAGTAAGAGCAGGAAATTGGAAATCTATCTGAAAAATAGTGAAAGAAAACTTCCCTAATTTGGTGAATAAAATACACAAGTAAATCCAAGAAGTACAGAGAGTCCCAAATATGATGGATGCAAAGAGGCCCACTCCAAGACACATCATTTTTAAAAGGACAAAAGTTAAAGATAATGAGAGACTCTTAAAAGCAAGAAAAAAGAAGTTAGTTACCAGAAGGTTGCCAAATGGGAAAAGGAAGATTGGGTGAAAATGTGAGGGGATTAAGAAGTGCAAATAGGTAGTTACAGAATAGCCTTGGGGATGTTAAGTACAGTATAACAAATAGAGTAGCCAAAGAACTTATACACACTACCCATGGACATGAACAATGGTGGGAGCATTGCCTGAGGGATAGGGGGATGCTGAGTGGAGGGGGGGAAATTAGGACAACTGTAATAGAATAATCAAAAAGTATAGTAAAATGGGGGAAAACAAAGGGAGTTAAGCTAAGGTAAAAAAATTAAAAGGGTTGAAATAAAATTGAGTACTATTATGATTTATGAAAAAAAAAGAAAAAGAAAAGTTAGTAGAAAACAGCTGTACTTTTCTAGAAGCAAGTTTCCTCCTCCACAAGAAATTGAGCTGTGTACTCTCTAATCTGTTAGTCCCAGGCAGTCCCTGTGGGGAAGCCCTAGAGAAGGGTAGAATCTGGAGAATCTGTAACACAACACCAACAGATGAGGTACAAATAAAGCATTATGCTAAGTGAAATAAGCCAGGCAGTGAAAGACAAATACCATATGATCTCACCTTTAACAGGAACCTAAACAACAAAACAACACAAACAAACAAAATATAGCCAAAAGAGACTGAAATAGAGAACAGGCTGACAGTGATCAGAGGGGAGAGAGGAGAGAATTTCAGGAGAAAAGGGGAAGGGTTTACAGGGACAAGTATAAAGGACACATGGACAAAAACTAGGGAGGGGGTGGAAATGGGAAGGAGATGAGGAGGGCTGAGGGATGGGCTGGGATGTGAGTAAAAGACAGAAAACTTAACAACAATTAAAATGTAAAAAATATGAACTACAAAAGGGGGACAGTTACAGGACTATACTGGAAATCTAGGATTCCATGGGGACAGGTTTGAAGAGATGCCTGGAGACTTCTGAAGAGGAGCAACTGTCATTCAGAAGCCACAGTCCCTGAAATGGGTGCAGCAAAAGGTAGGGGACTTAGAGAATAAGACTTAGAACACTATTTGTGCACCTCACTGACTTTTTACTAAGTGTGACATAGAGTATTCATCAGAAAACAAGTCTTGTCTCTCTAAAGTGTATATTATCAGAAATGTGTTTTCCTAATACATCGAGAAAGGCTCTTAACTTTTGCGCCTTCAGTTTATTTATGGAAAGGGGAAGAAGGCATGAGACCACATGATCTCTAAACTTCTTTTTGGCTTAAATTTTCACCCATTAGTTGAGTAAAGTAACAGGGGAATATAGCTAATCTATTAGAGTTTCTAAGGCTGTTTGCTATGCTTCTGTGAGCAATTTAAATGAAAATTAATAAAATATTGACTTTAGTGGCATGTCCAGAAGACACTTAATTATAAGTTTATTTTATCTATAAGAAAGTTGAATTTGTTCTTTGTGAAGTCTGCCTTAAGATAATCCTGGCTCTTTATTTTTTATCATGAAAAGAAGGAATACTTCAATTGAAATAATATTGATTTTCCAAAATAGCGTAGTCTGGGTAAAGATGATAAACATGTAGCTGAATGCTGGAAAAATGACATTGTGAAAAGAGAAATGAACTTTTAAGTTGACAAATATTAAAGTTCAGGGCAAAGGGCTAAATCAGAATTCAGAGAGATTATCACATTATTACAAATTATTCATTTCCAAGAAAGGATAGACCTGGAGCCGATGAGTTCTTGGAAGGCTAATTCAGGTGCATGGGGGGTGGTCCAGACCACAGATAGAGTCTAGAAGAGGTAAGAGTGTAGAACCTGATTCTCAAAGTTGTCTGCTCATTGGACTTTTGTAGGGAGGTCTAAAATATACTGATGCTTGCCTTTTGCCCTCAGACTCAGGGAGTCTGATTAATTGCCCTGGGGGGTATCCTGGGCATCAGGATTTTGCAAAGCTCCCCTCGTAACTCTAACATGCACTGGGATCACTTCCAGATGGAGATTTTGGCTTGCTGGATGGGGCCTAGAGAGCCCTCTAGGTGCTCTCTAATTGTTTTACTGTGGCCCTTCTCCTTTCTGACTCTTAGCATTTGTTCTACTTAGAAATTTTTATCTTTCTTCCTTGAAACTGAACTAACCACAACAAACAAAAGAAAACAAATGATTATTACATCCAAGCCGCAAACAACCACTACAAATGATAGTTATCTTAGTTTACATAAGTAGCTCCATAAACAAATGTTGTGTTAAAAGAAGAAGGAATGCCCTCCCACCACCATGACAACAACAACATAACTCATCCTTATGTTGGCCTGTGGTCTAATATGTAAGTCAACTTCATTCCTCCAACAGTTTGTTAGTGTCTGATGGAAGCCACTAGAGACCACCTTATAGTCTAGCCTAATTTGCTCAAAAGGTAAGGTTTTGTAGCAAAATTATCTCACTCTAGGATAACAGGCAGGGAGTCAGCAAACTACAGCTCCATGGGGCAAATCAAGCTACTACCTAATTTGTTTGTAAAGTTTTATTGGGCACAACCATGCCTTTTTATTTCTTACTGGCTGTGGGTGCTTTTACCCTACAACAGAGTTGAGTAGTTGTGACAGACTGTGTGACCTGAAAAGCCAAAAATGTTTACTCTCTGTTCTTTAACAAATAATGTTTGCCAACTCCAGTAATACAGGCTGCAGTGCTAGTATTTGCCTACTGTGGTAGATTGATTTTAAAAAATATGGCCAGTTTCCTAAATCCATCTTCTTATCAATGTGACTGCAGCTTCCCCTACCAAAAGTGGCATCCATTTCACTAGCCATTGACTCTGGGCTGGTCTTGTGAGTTGTTTTGACCCCATGCTGAGGAAGTGACACTGTACCCATCCTGAGCCTAGACTTTAAGACCCTTTGCTCACTTCTGCTTGCTCTCTTGGACTCCTACCTCTGTGAATAAACCTGCTGGATGGCTAGAAGCACGTGTAGTCCAGTTTACCTAATTGTCTCAGCTAACAGCCAGCCAACCTCCAGAAGCAGAGTTGTTCTGCTAAACTGTGACTGACCACAGATGTATGAATGCTCCAGCTCAAGACCAAAAGAAGTACCCAGCTAAGCACAGCACAGATAGCCAATCGGCAGATTAATGGACTAAGCAATCCTTTGATGTTCTAACCCACTACATTTTAAAGTGGCGTGTTATATAGTAACAGTCAACAGATACACCTATCATTGGGAATTAGACCTAAAAGTCCTGTAGTAGGATTTCCTTCTCTTTCCTCTTTGTTTTTTAAACGCCAGAATATCTCAGTCTTGTCCATGAACCGAATCTGAAAACAGAAGGACTAGCTGCAGAAACAAAAAATGTAATAATTTTATGGTGCTTTTATCAAACAGTAAGAAAACAAACACAAAAATAAAAACTTGGCTTTCAAATATGACAGCTATTAGGGGTTAGGGAGTAGAGGGATTGAGCAAAAATGAAAAAAATGACTTGTAGGCATGGACAACAGTGTGATGATTGCAGGGGTGAGGGGGGTATAAGGGGTTAAATAGTAATGAAAAAATACAATAAAATTTTAAAAATTAAAAAAATAACACATCTACATAGGGCTCACATATAAATACTTTCTGGTAGCTTCTTTGGGTAAAAAAAAATGAGTTTGAAAAAAACCCCACTAGGATTTGTCAAATTAGTACTCCCACCTATGCATTAAATGTTCCTTCTGCCTGAAGGGCAGGTGTTTTATGGAGTATTGTTGGTCTTCAAATAAGGTTTTGTTCAACATCATTTCCTTATAACATTGATGAGATGCCATTGGAACTTAACTCTTGTTTAAATAAATTAACCTACAGTAAAATCGGTTTCATTGCATGTAGATGACATTGAGTAAAGGCTCATTGTATTTGGGTCTTAGTTAAGTGCTAACTCTTCATTGAAGCCCTCCCCAATGAGCCAGTTTACAATAGCCCTCTAGGATCTATCTATTACATTACAGGTTTTGTTTTCTTTGTAGTATTTTTGCTATATAATACTCTTTTTTATTTGTGTGTTTACTTTGTAGTTTGTCTCTTCCTACAGGAATATGCTTTATGAAATATTAGGAATTTTATGCTTCCTTTCCTTTATTATATCCCCAGTACTTAGTGCCTAGCACATGGCAAACCTTGATTAGCATTTCTTAAATAAATGGTATATTTTTACTCTTAAGGAATAAAATAATTTTTATCTACAAAATAGCCTTACAAATGACTGAATGGGAGCCACTGATTTTTGAGCAAATGAAAAAAGAAAGTGAGAGTGTAAAATTTTTAGTGACTTAGCACTTTCAATGAACAAATTTTACAAAAGTTCCTCACTATTTTTTATCTTTGTATATGTCCATAGTTTTACTATTATACTGAAACAATGTCTCACTGCCACTAACATGGCTGCATTTTCACAAGTAAATAAAGCAGGTCGCTGTTTTTGATTGGGAAAGCAAAGCAGATGAAGTTTTTCATTTCATAGGACTCCACAACAAACCACAGCCCAATATGTCAGCAGAATCCAAAGATTTAGAAGTCCTAAAACCCACAAACTCAGGAAGACACCCAATTAACAGAGATTAAGGTCCAAATATGACATACACCTATTGGAAATGCCAGGCCATGTCAAACAGTATCCAATCTTGTTTTGCAACCATGTTAATGTTCTGTGCAATGTGGGGGCTGGAGATTGGGATTACATTCAAAAACAGAACATAAAATAACTCTTCTTCCCATCAAGAAGTGTAATGACTAGTTTTCACCTATGCTCTCCAGCCCCAAATGATTGAACTGGCATTAGTGCCAAAAAAATTGGAAATGTCTTAACATGCATTAATTGCTTAATGCTTGTGTTGTCTGCTTGGAAAGGGTGGGGTGGTATTTAAGTTGCTTAATGACTTTACATTTTCCCATGGCAAAATACTTGTGATTTGGTTATGCTATAATTAAAGTTACATAAACAAGGCCTTTGGAAACAAATGAATTGGCTTCTTTGCTTCCTTACAAGAAGGATTTTTTATCAGCTCCAGCTGGTAAGTTCAGGCCCTTCAGGAGGAGAAAACTACTATCCCAGCCCCACTGCTCTCCACCTTTTAGAAGTCCACCCTGTTTTCTTCCCTGTGCTTCGCTGAGTGTAGATTATGAGGGTAGGGGAGAGTTGGTAGAAGGACTATTAAGAAAATAAACAACTCTTCACTGTTTAGAAACAATTTCAAAACAAGTTGAAATATAAGTAATAGGGACTAAGGACAAGAAGGGTTAATTTAGAAGAGCCTGGTTACCTTGAGGCCAGATAGCCTAGTGATGAGAAACCCTGAGGGCAGAGTGGGATGTGTCTTGTAAAACCAGTTGATCAAATGTTTATTGCTGTATAAGGACAGGACTTTGAACCCACATGCTTTCACATATCCCAGAAATGACGCCTTCCAGGAGCATAGGTGTTAAATTTCAAGGAGAGGTCCTTTGCAGTGGTGAAAAGAACTCTTGGCAGTCAAGGAAGGTCTCAAGCATGGATGATGGCATTCTACCTCCCAAAGATAGCAAACCAGTCAAGATAATTGAGAAAGAAATCCAGGGTTTGACCTCAGATTTATATGGAATTGTAGAGCATACCGGCCAGCAGTATCCATATCAGCTGTGGATGCTCGTCGAAACATGCTAAAAACAGACACAGAGACAACCAGATTCTGTGGGGAATAGGGACAGAAGAGCCACTCCTCATGTGGGGAGCACCCCGTGTCCATACCCAAACAGATTTTTATTGAGAAAACAGACTTAGTTTGTCGATTCACAGTCTGGCAGAAAAGATCAAAGATGTAAACAACTTACAAAGGTAGGGACAGAACTCCTGCTGAGATTCTGGGCAAAGTTTGTGGTTTTTAACATATGAAATAGCTACAGGTTCCAAATGTTTCCTGCCTGTACTTTTAAATTCCAAGATAATAACATCCTCCAGCAAACAGATCTCACAGGATCTTGCATATTCTATGTCCCAGGCCTGATTACCCCGGGGGGGATCCGCCATTTCTGGTCTGGGCTGTTTCACCCCTGCAGGCCTGAGAAGACAAAGGCAGCCAGGAGACTTGGATTTCTCA
The DNA here is from genome assembly GCF_004126475.2 of Phyllostomus discolor. Classification (NCBI taxonomy): domain Eukaryota; kingdom Metazoa; phylum Chordata; class Mammalia; order Chiroptera; family Phyllostomidae; genus Phyllostomus; species Phyllostomus discolor. The sequence goes on along the minus strand of NC_040911.2, from coordinate 74,315,079 downwards.
CATCCAAGAGCAAAGACTCAGGCTTTAACAAAGCCAAAGGGGGCAGGGGTTGACGTTTATCACCCTTTCATTTCCACAACCCCGTGAATTTCTTCCCTCTAGCCATCTCACATGATTCCATCTATCTTAGATTCATTCTCTTCCTTAGAGAATTATTACCCATCATTGACTGCCGATCATGCCAGGGAAATATGTTTTGTCTCCTCAGTGACTCCTGGTCTGGAGGTCTTTTACTCAGCCTAAGTCATGGGGGGTTACAGCTTCCTGAGACCAGACAGGGTGGTCCCCAACATGGAATCATTATCTTTGGGAGTTAGAAGGTCCTTTTTCAGACTCCCTACAGCAAACTGCACCCCCCCCCACACACACCTTTCTTATACACATTAATAAAAAAGGTAAGGACCAAGACAGTAAGTGTCAACTTATTAAACTAAAGGTGACTTTTAGAGTGTACTTTCTTTTTATTTCTTAGATTTTGGCCTTTTGTATGTTGTAACCTCTGCTGAGTTTGGTGGTGAGTCATTTGCCATGTACATTGATCTAAGTTTCCTGCTAAGAATACATAACCTATTCTTAAAAACAAATATCAACTAAAAATTTATTTCTCTTGGGTGTATGCATCTCTTCAGCTTTCAAACATTTGACGTTAATTCCTATGAGCTTTTCATTTACTTAATTGCTAAAGCCAACAGACTCAATGAGAAAAATTAAGCTCACTTTTCAATTAGACTTATTAACAATTCTTCTAAGGATGGAACATGAAGAGATGACCTGGGTGACCTGGCCTTAGATGCTGTGGTGGATTGATGGCATTACTGGTCCTATTCATGACTTCCCTACATTCAAACCCTTTGCACTAAGACCCCAAAACTGTACACCAAGAAAAGAAGACTATTTTCTTCCGATTAAATCTGAACTGCCTGGAGACTTGTTTCTGTTAATAGAATATGGCAGAAGGAGGCCTCGCATCCTTCCCTTCTCTCAATTAAAAGCTTTGGCAGTCTCCATGTGAGCTAGCACAGGCTAGCCTTTTTGAGGATGAGAGGCATGTGGACAGGATTTCACTAATCAGCTAAGGCCAACATACACCAGCGTAGAATCAGCTGATCTTCAGACATCTGAGATAGCCCAACACAGATTGGCAGAGCTTCCTCCCAACCCCCAGTTGACCACAGGTGCAAACTCATCCAAGGCCAGCAGAACCATGTGCTGGCATGTTGTGATACTGTGATTTATAGTAAGAAATATATATTGTCTTAATCTCCTTTTCTGGCACGGAACTCATAATACCTTTGGAATTTCCTAAGTGATGAGACTAAAAAAGTATCTTTTGTTATGTTAATAAGGTGACTTTTGGATCCCACCTAAGGCTAAGGGGTGGTTGCCAAGGAAACCAGTTATGTGATTGCAGGTTGGAAAATTTCAGTCCCATCCACCAAGGAGGTCATGGGAAGCTCTGATTTATAGCCAGTGGGTCAGAATCACAGGTAATAATCTAGAATTGCTATTGGCATCTGAAGTGGAGGGCAGTCTTATGGGACTGAGCCCTTAATCTGAGGAACCTGATGCTATTTCTGGGTAGATAGTTTCAGAAATGACTTGAATTATAGGACACCCAACTGTTGTGTGAAAATTACTTGGCTGTGTGAAAAAAAACCTACACACTGGAACTAGTGATCAGAACCCTTACCTATAAATTCATGAGCAATATAAGATGCTTATTATTCTGAGGACTTGAGTTTTGAGATGGTTTGTTTTATACTTATACTTAACTGATACACATATTAAAGAAGATATTTTTTGAATCATGCAACATCCATGAAAGGTAAGAAAGTAAAGACATTGGCATTCTAATGTCAACCCATGAAAGAAAATACCTACCAAGAAAGGTTCCTGGTGGCTAACTGAGCTCAAATTTGAACAACAGAGACTAGCAGCATTTCTAAACAAGACCCTTTCATGAAAGCCACACTTTAGGGAAAAAGCCTGCACTGAACTGCCAGCCTACATTTTGTTTGTGCTGGCTGAGCCAACACTTATAAAAGAACTTCTGGAATTCTCTTTCAACCAACATAATTGAGACTTTCCCTGTCCAATCAGAGCTGCACAGCTATATCCTCATTTGCATCTTCACTGACCAATCAGAGCACATTCATTCCAACTAAGCAGGACAATGCTTTGAACCAATCCTGTAGTTATTAGGATTCCTTATTTGCATGATGACAGACCAATCAACATGCAGAGGTGTGGACTTCTCTCTATACCAGTCAGCTCTGCTCTGGCTTGGAGAGCATACCTTCGAGACTGAAGATTGCATTTCTTTGGCTGGAGATGAAACAACTGAAGACATCTTGTGGGACCAGAGAGGACAAGAATGGAGCAGACAGTAGAAGAACAGAGCAAAACAGAGCAGGCAGAGAAGAGGGGTTGGAAGGAAACCAGAGAGGGACAGAGTAGAGAAGATCTGTCTAACTAGAAAGGGGTTTAGAAATATCCAGCCGCTTCACTCACGTGTCTATAACCTGAGCTGAAATGACTTCAAGGCTATGCTCAGCTGGGCTTTGGTCGCACTTGCATATAAGACCATGTAATTTTGTTGCTTGAAACCAAACAGATCTGACACTCTCTTGAAATTTCAAGACATAGTTTCTTCATTTAGATTAACTTCTGATAGGATTCAAGATATAGCCAAGAGCAAGTATTCTAAGAAGCATCCAGAGAACAAGTATTTTAAGAAAACTAAAAGGAAGGGGCAGGGCTTTTTATTAGTTATCCTCAGAAATCACATAAGCATCTTGATTGGTTGAAGCAGTAATGAGCCCAGCCAGACTCTGGGCCATAGATATGCATTATTGTGGGGAGGAATGTTGAAGAAGTTGAGGATCATGTGTGATAACCACTATTCACATTGACTCCACAATCATGAGTAGGGTTCTCCTGCCTCCCTTGCTTGACAGTCTCTCCTCCTCTATTCTTTTTCTAGGTATGCAGTGCCTTTTCATTTTATAAATTATCTGTAAAATTTTGCCCCTTGATCAAATTTCCATGCATCCTATTTCCCACCTCTTTTGACAGAAATCCCATTCTCTCAGTTTGGATAATGTTTGCAAAGGTTTAGTGTAATTTACTTTAAAGAAATAATTCCCTAAAGTGTGAATGATTGACTAATTTAATCCAGTAGTGTACTTACATATCAGATGGGGAATAAAGTAATCAAAATGGAGGATAATTAGTAGAAGGAGTAAGTACATTCTCCTGCTTTCCATGTATTTCTCATCCTCTCCCCAGCCCTCAAACTGCCCCAAACTAAGAAAAGAGCACTCTGCCATTTTTATTCAGAGAAAGAAGCCACCAGTTACCAATGCCTCTCAGTGCTCCTCCTGTTGTAGTTATTATAACTCTATTACTACATTTCATAGTATCTAAGATGCCTTTATAAAATGCACTATTATTTTATATACCACTAGAAAAATGACTGCTAATTAATCATTAAACATACTGATTTCTTTTTTTTTTTGAGATGAACAAAGTCACATTTTTAATGCAAAGGGTGAATCACAATGAAGAGGTGATTCAAATACCAACAAATCAAATAATATGGTACAACTCTTATAAAGCTAAAACAATGCAGGTACAAGGAAAACCATGAAAAACACCAGACTTAGAAAGTTTATTCTCTTGTTATTTCAAAGTAGATCAAACAGGGTTGGGGGTAAGAGAAGAATGAGAAAACCCTAAAAGCATTTGCTCAAAAAGTCAGGAATAGTATAAAGATGCCTACCCACTGTCATGACTACCATTTAAAAATGGTGAAGGGGGCCTCCTGGTGCTTATCACAGGCTGTGTTCTTACACTGCCTTCACAGAAAGAGGAGGCAGAGTAAACCTACCCCATATACACCTCAGCCCAGGCCCTTTGCCTGGTCTGTATTATGAATGGGGGCACATGGAAAACAAACAAACAACAAATAAACAAACAAATAAATAAATAAAGGGTGAAGGGAACCAGACAAGAGAAAAATACTAGAAGTTCTTAAAACATCAAACAGGTGAAGTTAAAACCACTGCATGTGTAATACATTATTGTATGCCCAGAATCACCACCAAAAATAAAACCAACTGAGTAGTAAAATAGCAAGAGAATTCACTTAGATGTGGCACAAGATTAATGTATCTATATAGGTAACTTTCCTTTGTTTTAACTATGGGAATTGATTTATTTATTGAGAAGAAATTTAAATAAATTTTAAGTTAGACAAAATCAAGCTGCAATCTCAAGGAGTTTATTTTATCAAAGGCTTTATCATTCTTGTTTATATGATACTAAATAAGTATGTTAAAAATAGGTAGACTATAATTACTCATGATTTCTATTTTTTATGCTAATAATATTTAATAATATTTTGACAATTTGACATTTTTATAAGTTGATTTGGGGTTTTTTTCTTTTTATATATATATTTTTTGTCGTTCAAGTATAGTTGTCTCCATTTCCCCCCCAACCCGGCCATCCCTACCTCCCATCAGTGATCCTACCCACTTTGGTTTTGCTCATATGTCCTTTATACATGTTCCTCAAAACACTTTCCCCTCTTTCCCCCTTTATTTCCTCCCACCTTCCCTCTGGCTACTGCCAGTTTGTTCTTCATTTCACTGTCTCTGGTTATATTTTGCTTGCTTGTTTGTTTTGTTGATTACATTTCACTTATAGGTGAGATCATATGGTATTTGTTGTTCACTGCCTGGCTTATTTCACTTGGAATAATGCTCTCCAGATCCATCCATGCTGTCACAAAGGGTAGGAGCTCCTTCTTTCTTTCTGCTGTGTAGTATTCCATTGTGTAAATGTACCATTGTTTTTTGATTCATTCATTTACTGATGGGCACTTAAGTTGCTTGAGCGCTTGGCTATCGTAAATTGTGCTGTTATGAGCATTCGGGTGCATAAGTTCTTTTGAATTGGTGTTTCAGAGTTTTAGGGTACAATCCCAGCAGTGGAATTGCTGGGTTGAAAGGGAGTTCCATTTTTAGTTTTCTAAGGAAATTACATACCATTTTCCACAGTGGCTGCACCAGTCTGCATTCCCACCAACAGTGCTCTAGGCTTCTGTTTTCTCCACATCCTTTCCAACACTTGTTGTTTGTTGATTTGTTTATGATAGCCATTGTCATCAGTTTGAAGTGGTATCTCATTGTGGTTTTAGTTTGCATCTCTCTGATAGCTAGTGATGCTGAGCATCTTTTCACATGTCTCTGGGTCCTTTGTATGTCCTCCTTAATAAGTGTATGTTCAAGTCCTTTGCCCATTTTTTAATTGGGCTGTTTTTCTTCCTGGAGTGGAGTCACATGAGTTTTTTATATATTTCAGAGATCATACCCTTGTCCAAGGTATCATTGGCAAATATGTTTTCCCATGTGGTTGGTTCTCTTTTCATATTAATGTTGTTTTCTTTAGCTGTATAGAAGATTTTTATTTTGATGAGACCTCATTTGTTTATTCTTTCCTTTATGTCCCTTGCTCTAGGGGACATATCAGTGAAAATATTGCTTCATGAAACATCTGAGATTTTCTCACCTATGTTCTCCTCTAGGACTTTTATTGTATCACGACTTATATTTAAGTGTTTTGTTCACCTTGAATTTATTTTTGTGTATGATGTAAGTTGGTGGTTGAGTTTCACTCCTTTTTGCATGTAGCTGTCCCTGTCTCCCAACACCATTTGTTGAAGAGGCTATTTTTACTCCATTTTCTGCTTCTGCTTCCTTTGTCAAATATTAATAGACCACAGAGTCTTGGGTTTATTTCTGGGCTCTCTGTTCTGTTCCATTGGTCTATGTGTCTGTTCTTATGTCAGTACCAGGCTGTTTTGATTACAGTAGTGTTGTAATACAGTTTGATATCAGGCATTGTGATTCCTCCTACTTTGTTCTTCTTTCTCAAAATTGCTGAGGCTATTCAGGTTCCTTTATGACTCCATATACATTTTTGAAATGTTAATCACATGATTTCCTATCTTTAATAAGAAACCAGAATTAATTTCTTATTTTATACTGTCTGAAAGTCTCCTTTAAGACTTACTTAAATGTACATATTTAGCATTTATCAACCACTCTCGTGTATGCATGAAAATGAAGATATAAGCAAAATTGATTAGTTAAGATGTTCCTGAGACATCTTTACATTCAGAGTCAGAAAATGATGTCTCTAAATAAATGGTCTATGCCTTTATTTTCCTAAGTGATTTGGAAATCACTTGGGTCTTCAAGACCATTGGGGATGTGCCTTTCTTAAGAGAATGCTCCACTATCATTTCTGAGGTTTCTTTCAAGCAGCTGGCACTCTGATGCTGGAGAAATATTCATTGTTTATTTAGAAATAAGATGTTTATTTCTACTATTTAAAAATGAACTCAGAATAATAAGAGGGGATCCTCCTCTTTGTCTGCCAGTAGAATTAATGGAGGGCATCTGAAAACAATGCAGCTTAATTTCTTTAATAAAAAGCTACATAATTCAGCTGATTTATCTTTTCTCCAGTCACATAAAACAATGCATTTTTATCCCTTCTACAAGTTCTGTGTTCTTCGTCTCTCTTGCGAATTTTGCATTTTTACTTCAGGCTGGTTTCATTTTTTTTCGTTACTTTTCCTAACACATTTTAGTGCAACACCTCTGCTATCATCAATCACTACTTCAAAGTTATCTGAGGGTAAATTATGTTCTCTGAAGGCCTTTAACTGTCCATATAACTATTAACAATAACTACCATTATGAGGTGTTTATTAAATATAATCTTTGCTTACAAGCAACTTCACTTTATGACTAAAATGTTATTTAAAAATTCTACAACTGTTGATCAGAATTGGCCTCTATTTTTCTTTTCAGTGCTCTTTATAATTTGTTTTGGGCAACAGATGTTCAGTTGGTATACATGGGCACTATCACTTAAAATATATTGTATATATAAGCTAGATACAAAAATGTTCATGCTGTATGATTCTATTTATATGGCATTCTAGAATACACAAATTAATATATGGTGACAGAAAGAAGACCAATGGTATCCCAGGGTCAGGAGTGGAGGGAGAGTGGCATAGAAGAGAGCAGAGGAAACTTTTGGATTAATGAAATTGTTCTGAATCTTTATTGGGGTTAATACAGGGTTTATACATTTGCTAAAATATCAGCTAGCATCACTTGATAGGTACAGTTTGTATTTAATTATATCTTAACAAACCTGATAAAAATGTACTATAGCATACTGTAATAATGATGGACTTAAATAATATTTCCTTATCAGCCAGGAGCACACTTGGAAAAGACTCTTTTTAATATACTGCAGGAGATCAAACTAAGCCTTCATCTCAGATTAAAAGTATTTTTTAAATAATGTTTTAATTTTAAAGCCCAACCATCATACTGGAGATACCCTGGGCTAACAGGCTTACTGGCAGCCAGCCATTCTTGGGAGAGACTGACATGAACAAATAAAACCTGAGTTTTCTCAGATGATAGTTGTGAATGAACATGAACAAGCTCACCTCCCTGTTATCTCCTGGAGCAGTCAGTCCTGTTTGAGGTTTAGTTATTACATCAGTGCTCATCCCACTTCTTGCCACATGTGAGCATTTTGCCCATGTCGACTGTCCGGTGGATCAGGCCAAGTGTGGGGTGAAAAAACTTGCCAAGCTGTCAGATACTTCCAGTGGGATTGGAGCACTTGATCATAAAAAAAGGGCTTATAATTTAAAAAAACCTGTAACAAATAAAACCACATACTCTCACATGCTACTCCCAACCAAATGTATATGATGATCAGCATTGCCAAACTAATGTTCCCTGATAAACACAAGTGCTCCATAAATTTAAAGATGAGCTATACTCTTTTAAAAAACATTTTTGTGTTTTAGATATTTGCTTACAGCTCAATTTTAGGTAAAATATACATACAATAAAATATAAAAACATAGGTATACAATTTATTGATTTTGGAAAAACAGAAATATCCATATAAGCTATACCTCTATAGCTATAAGACCATTATATATGGTATATTTTTTTAATTACACTTTTAACTGATTGTTGCTGACATATAAAAATGTAATTTACCCTTGATATTGACTTAATAACCAATAGTGACAAACTCTTATTTATTATGAAAATGTTCCCTTAAACTTTAAATTTTCTAGGTGGGCATTTATATCATCTTAAAATAAAGACATCTGTTTTGCTTAATTTCAAGCCCTAATTCTTTTTTCTTTTTGTGATATTACTACATCATATAGGACATCTAATACAATGATCAACAGATGTAGATAAATACATTCACCTTTGTTCAGAAATTGATGTTTTAAGTTTTCACTATTAGTATAGTATTCCCTGTAGGTTGATTTTTTAAAGGATATAATTTATCTGGTTAAATAAATATTTTTGCTATTATTAGTTGCTAACAATACATTTATTTAGCCACAAATGGATGTTGAATTTTATTCAATATTCTTTTCTATATCTATTTAGATACCACAGTTTTTCTCCTTTAATATGTTAATGAAGTGAATAATATAACCTTACTTTGTAATGTTAAATCAAGTGAAATCTTAGGATAAATCTGATTTGATAAAAAATTATTTACCTTCTAATGCACTATGGAATTTTGTTTGATAAGGTTTTATTTAATATTTTTATGTGGAAGTTCATCAGAATGATAATGGATTGTATTTTTTCTTTTTTGTAATGTCCTTATCTGGCTTTGGTATCAAGATCATGCTAATATTTTGAAAGAGTTTTTGTGACATTGGAATTAGCAATTTATGAAATTTGTGGTAGGACTTGTCTTTTGTATTTGGTAAAATATTATATTTTTATGTTATTTTATTTTTGTTTTATAAATAGACTTTATTTTTTAAGAACAGTTTTACATTTACAAGAAATGTTGAAAGGTAGTACAGAATTGTCATAAATCTCTTGTCTAGATTTCCCTATGATTAACATTTTACAATAGTATGATGCATGTGTCACAACTGACGTTGATTCTCTGTTGTTAATTAAGGTTCATGGTTCATTCAGATTTCCTTACTTTTTACAAAATTTCCTTTTCCTGTTCCAGGATACCATCCATCATTCCAGGTAGTCATCATGTCTGCTTTGGCTATGACATTTCTCAGACTTTCCTTGTGATACTGACAGTTTGAGAAATATAGTTCAGGTACTCTGTAGAATGTGTCTTATTGGAAGTTGTATGATTTTCTTTCATGATCAGACTAGGGGTATGGATTTGGGGGAGAAACATCACAAAGGTAAAGTGCCATTCTCATTGTATCATATCAAGTGTATGTGCTGTTAACATGATTTATTCACTGTTGATACTGACTTTGATCATTATCACTGAGGCACTATTTATCAGCCATGTTATTTTCTGTTTAAAAAACATGGAAGGATTTTTCATCTCCTTATACTCAAAGTGGGGTACCATGGATCAGCAGTATCCACATCTGGGAGTTTGTTAGAAATGCAGAATCTCAAACTCCATCCTAGAATGATGGAAATGGAATCTGCAAGCAAACCAGATTCTTGAGCGATTCATATTCTTGTTAACATCTGAGAGCACTGTTTTAAGATAATATAGCACAAATTCCAGCAACTATAAATATTTTCAACTTTGTGGGCTATATGGTCTCTGTCACAACTATTCAGTTCTGTCTTTTTAGAAGAAAGTAGTCATAGACAATACATAAACAAATAGGTGTAACATGTCTCAAAAATAGTGTTTTACTTTAGACATTGAAATATTTGAAACATCTTCATTATGCATAATTTGTATGTATTTGTTTGTATCTTTTTTTAGAATTTGTTTATTTTTAGAGAGAGGGGAATGTTGTGTCTTTTATTATCCTTCTAGTTCCTCCTATACAATTCCAGTTGAGGAGTTTGTCAGGTGATGGGTTAAAAAGTCAGAATTTCTTTGATTTCTCCAGTCCCTGGAACAAGGTCCCATCCATTCAAATACTACCTTATTCATAGTTAGAAAAATAATTTCAAAAAACAACAAAAAAATAAAACTCTGCTTTACCCTACTTGATCATATTTGATTCATTTTGTTACACTTTCATAATTATGATCTCTACTTTTCACAATAGAAGTATATTGACTCCCTAAAGTAGTAAATTATTTTATTTCAAACTATCAATATCACTATAAATTAAGCTTCTGTGATCCAGGAACTTCTTTCCTTGAGTGATAACTTCAATTGCCCACCTGAGAATAGAACTTGGAAATGTTGATGAGAGATATAGAAAGGATTCTAAGCTCACTGCTGTTTGTTGTCTCTTTCTCTCTATCCCTCCCCCCTTCCCTCATTCTCCCTCATATGCCTACCACTTCCATATACAGTTTTCTAGGCATCAGTATTTCCTCAAACTAGGGATTCTCAAACCTTACCATGTACAAAGTTAGCTGAAATACTTGCTAAAACACAATTTCAGAGACCCCAACTAGCATTTCTGATTAAGTATTCAGTGGACCTGAGATTCTGTTATTTCAAACAAGCTCCCAGGTGACAGAGATGCTTCTGGCTGAGACTATACTTTGAGTAACAAGAAACAATTTGGTAGGAGGGAGCTAGAAAGGCCAATGTATACTAGGATATGAAATTTAAAATAATAGGTAAGACAAGATTTGAGAGACTCAAAATCTAGTAGGTGAAGAAAATGTGAAAGAAATGATAGCACAACAAACTGAGAGGGATGATACAGTGCATTAATTTTCTGTTGCTGCCATTACAAATTACCTACAAACAGTAGGCTTAGAAGCACACCCACTCTTTGTCTCACAGTTTTCTAAGTTAGAAACCTGGTGAGTCCTCCGTTCAGGGCCTCACAAGGCTGTCATCCAGATGTCAGTTAGGCTGTGTTCTCATCTGGGGCTCAGGTCCCTCTTCTGAGCTTATTCAAGGATATTGGTAGAATTCATTCCTTGTAGTTGTAGAACTGAGTTCCTATTTTCTTGCTGACTGTTGGCTGGTGTTAATTTCAGCTTTCAGAAGCCACTCTTAAGTTCTTGCCACTTGGTCCCCTCAATCTTCAGAATTTCCCATGTGTCTTCCTTTGTCTCTGACCTCTAGATCCAAATTTAAAGGACTCATGTGATAGGTCAGGTCCACCTATATGGACTTGAATAATGTCCCTTTCTGAATAATGTCCCTTTCTTAAAGTTAATGGTGTCAGGACCTTATCATAGGAGTAAAACCCATCATATGTACAGTCCTAGGGAACATACAGGGTGTATATACCAGGAGGCTGGGATCTTGGTGTCCATCTTAGAATTCTACCCAACATACAGAAGTTTAACAATGTGCTACAGGAGCAATGAGGAAAATGCACCAAAGTACATTCATGGGAGTTGAATGACTGAAAGATAGGGATAGTGTTTGGTGGGGTCTTAAAATATAAATAGAATATTTCTAGGCTGAGGCACAGGGTACCAAAAGAATGGCAAAAAGGGATTTCAAGGAGAGAATATAGTGTGTACATATCCATGCATTTTTATCAAGACATGTTTAAGAAATCAAATTTTATGAGACAGAATGGAATGTGGAATATGTAAGGTAGACACCAGCATGAAATATATGCTTAGTAATTCACAGGGCAATCAAAGTAAACAAAACTGGTTTCAAAGCTAGCTGGTTACTTGATCAAGTCAGCTCTCTCATATTCAGCTTCTTCCACTGTTAGAGGCACATGCTGAATTAGTTCAGTGTTTAACAGATAGTACCTATGATCCCCAGGGGCTGTTAGGGGAGTGGCCTAGTATGCACCAAGGCCTGGTGAGTCTAGGAAGCTGAGTGCCCATCTCTGAGGTCCTTAGTCTGAGTTTAATCAGAGCCCAGCTCTGCATCTATTTGCTTTATATGGCCAGGCTCCACATAAGGTTTCACTTTAAAAAAAGATTGACTTTGCTTAAAAGTATTTAAAACCACAGATGATCTTTCGCCATAATAAATATTTTTTTCTATTACATCCAGCTCTTGTGTTTTTTTTAAAATATTTTATTTATTTATTTTTAGAGAGGGAAGGGAGGGAGATAGACAGAGAGAGAGAGAGAGAGAGAAAGACTTCAATGTGTGGTTGCTGGGGGTTATGGCCTGCAACCCAGGCATGTACCCTGGCTGGGAATCGAACCTGCAACACTTTGGTTTGCAGCCCGCACTCAATCCACTGAGCTACGCCAGCCAGGGCTGTATTTTTTTCTTTATTCTTCCATTCATTCATTCTGTTTTTTTTTCTTTTAATAATTATGTACCTACTATGTGACAGCCATGTGCTAGGCAGGAGATTTGATATGAAGAAAGAAGACATGGCTTCTTTTGTCTTGGGGCTTGTAGTATCCTAGGGGACATAAACATCAATTAAATGATCATAAATAAATGGCAAACTGTGAGTGTGAGGTAAAACAAACTGGAAATCCATGGTGTTATAACTGTGACAGTTTAATAATATAGGGAGTCTTTTCTGAGAAAGTGGTAATCAATATAAATTGGAGAATGAGTAGAAGTTAACAGAGTGACTAGAAGAAGGAATGGTGTTCCTTACAAAGCAGCTGCATGTGCAGTGTTCTGTGGCAGGAGAGAAGAGAAATGCAAAGGTTAGTGTGGCTGCCAACAACAACAAAAAGTGTAGGGGGGACTAGAGGTGTTGCTGGAGAGGCAAGGAGAGTTATGATCAAGGAAGGCTTTGTTATCCTTAAGAGAAATAGCCTTTATCCTAAGAGACTTGGTGTTTCAAAATAATATTTTCTGAAAAGGAGTTATGGGTAGAAAAGAAACATGAGGAGTTGATTCCAGAAAACCAGTTAGATGGTTGAACCAAAGAAAGATGATTACACCTTGGACTTAAGTGATGATAATAGTGGAGAATATGAAAAGAAATTAGTACATTCTGGAGATGTCAGGAAGTAAAACAAATGAATTTGATAAAGGATTGGATGTTGGAAATGATGGGGGAGATAGAGTGGTTTTAGGAGTGAATCTAATATTCTGGATTATAAAAGTGGAGGAAGGGCCCTGAAATTAATGGAAACAAGGGACTGAAAGAGGTCCACGTGAAGAAGGTCTTGATTTATTTACAGTCATGTTAAGTTTAAGTGTCTTTGACATATTTGGTTTTAATTAGTCCATTAGCTCTACAGGACTAGACCTTGAAAGAGGGGTTATATAACCAATCTGGGCTATAGTATCTTCATCCTTTTGTAGGAATAACAAAATATTACTTACAGATCATTCTCCAAATAGAAAATGTTTAGCAAGGGCATGTAAAATGCAATAGAAGGCATAGTAGTAGTTGTTATAATAGCACAAAAATAGCATCAAGCTTTCTGCCAGTGGCTGTTGGCTTGTTTGATTGACTAGACCATACCAGCATTTTAATGAATCCAAGTGATTTAATTCTGGGCCATATAGTTCTGAAGTAATATAGTTTGGGAAGTAATAAATTAACCTCAAATGACTCTAAGTACAAGATTTTAGACATAGTTACAAAATAATGATTGCAATTTCTTTATGCAGGACTTTCAGATCACATCTTTTAGGGCACTGGTTCTCAACTTTTACTGTCCCTTAGAATTAGCCAGTGAGTTTCTAAAAATGCTAGTACATAGCCAGTTAAGTCAGAATCCTAATATCCCAGCCCATCATATTAGAAGTTCTAGAGGGTAGGGACTATATATTGATATTTTTTCAAGCCCCAGATAATCTGATTTGCAGTCAAAATTGAGAATCTTTTGAGTCTAGGGTGAGAGCCTTTGTGTAAAGCCACGCTTGTTATTAAGTCATTCAGAGAGAGTCAGAATTGTCTTTCATAGTCCAGGACTATGGACCATGGAATAGATCTAGAGACTTTACCTTTTTCTTTCTCCCTGTTGGAATTCAGTGATCAGGAAGACCAGAGGAACAGTTCCTTTGTTTTAGGCTGTCCCTGATTGTAGGATATCATTCTGCATGGTGTGAGCCCAGCTCCCAGTGGAAAGCAAGGTCCGATACACAGGACCTATGCTCATGGATATGTTCTCCCCTGAGGAATCAGGCCTGCGTTGTACCTAGACTGCTATGAGACTTGCTTTTGCTAAAACTCCCTCACCTTAAATTGAGACAGCAAGTGCCTACTGTGACTTCCTAAAATCCATGCTAAAACTCCCCAGTATAGAGTGTAACAGTTCAACTACTTTTGCCTTTGCATTTGCAAATATCCCTCTTCTGTGATGTGATTAGCAGCATCATCTCCTTTGTTTTCTGTATAAGGTAACCACCTAAGGTAAACATGTGCATAGTAAATGAAGACCATCATGTACTGTGCCCAGAAAAGAAATAAAGGCCAGTCACAGCAAGGGCCATGGCTTTTTCTCCTCTTGAGAGAAAAGCCATGCTGCCCCTTTTCTTCCACAGGACTCAGTAGTCCATGTGAATTTCTCATATTTCATCCACAATGTGGGGGACCCCTCTGAATTACCTGATGTCTCTCACTAGACATGAGCTAAGGGTTTGGGGTTTGCTCCAGATTCCAGCTAAAATCTGAGGACACTCCTCCTGTTTTCCTAGATTTCTCATGTAAAGATTGTGAAACAATAAAATAAGGATGGAGAATTGAAATCAGTGTTTGGAATTGAAGAAGCGCTATCTGTGATTCTTTTTTTATTTAAGATTTTATTTATTTACTTTTAGAGGGGAAAGGAGAAAGAAAGAGAGGAAGAGAAACATTTATGTGTGGTTGCCTCTCACATGCCCCCTACTGGGGACCTGGCCCCTAACCCAGGCATGTGCCCTGACTGGGAACTGAACCAGTGACCCTTTACTTTGAAGACTGGCACTCAGTCTACTGAGTCACACCAGCCAGGGCTTATCTGAGTTTAAGATAAGGCAGGTTTGGGGAAAAAAATGCCCTGATCATTATTATTCAAAGTGTGGTACTTGGACCAGCAACAAATACATCACCTAGAAGCTGGCAAGAAATTCAGAATATCACACATTCTAGACCCATGAACCAGAATATGTTTTCATACAATCCCCAGGTGATTCACATGCATATTAAAGTTTAGGAGCACTACCCTAAAACAATGTTTCCCAAAGAGAGTTTCTAGACCACCTACATCACAACAACTTGGGGGTGCTAATTTTATAAATCAGAATCACTTGAGTGGGGCCCAAAAATCATGTTTAACAATATCAGCTATTGACTCTTATGCACAATTACTAAAGTTTGAAAGTTCTAGATCTAGAATTGGTTTGGTAAACATTTGCTCAGGTTGTTCTGGGGAGTTGGCCTGTAACATCACAGGGTAAAACACTGTGAGTTGGTTTATTGGCCTCACGCATTCAAACATGGACTGCAGTTGGAAGCAACTCAGTATGAACCTTTATTATTGTACCATGCCTACCACATATTGGTCTTCATGTGTGGGCCCAGAAAGCCTGGGTCAGCACATTAATCATGTATGGCTCATAGGGTGTGATCATAAAAGGAGTATTATTTTTCTTTTCTACTGTCCTTTTAAACCTGCTTGGTGGTAGGTAGTGGTGGATATTTCTTCTGTTCTTAGGTGAAAATCCAGGTGTTCATCATGGTTTTATAATAAATTAATAGAAATTCATATATCATTTTAAGCCACTTAGTCACAATTGAGTACTTGAAAATGTCTACCTCTAGAAAATAACCACAACTCTGAACTAGATTTAAAATTAACTCGTATTTTCTCCCTTGCTGAAGTTGGTTGCAGGCCAGCCACCTGCTTTTGGAGAGAAGCTATGATTGTTTTCCTTCCTTTTTCCCTTTCCTTCTCTTTTCCCTGGCCATGCAACTGACATCTACTGGAATAAGGAAGAGGAGGCAGGAAGGGGCCAATGGGAGCAGATAGTTATTACTGAACTGATAAATATTATGAATTCACATCCTCTGGGTCTGGTAGAAATTTAAAGTATGCTCTGATGGACTTTCTCATATTGTTGGTGTCCTACTGGACTTCATTAACCTACCTCATGTGATATGCATGAGGCATTTAACTGGCACTCTGCCCTCAGCCATTAGTTTTCTGGGTATTCTCAACACAGACACTGTTAGATTTCCAACAGCCTATAAAGCATTCACCTTAGGCAAGAATCAAGGTAGCTTCAGCTTGGTATCCTTTATTTGACCCACATATGGGTTACACATATGTATCATTCATCCCACCTTCATTGGGAGTATGATTCTTTCCTAAAATTGGTCCTTAACTCTCATTCCTCCTTGTGCTGCAACTTGAGCTGAAATCCATAGACTCTTGATCTTAGAATACTTAGGTAGAGGTCACATTTAAGTAATTGTGCTTTTATTACCATAAGGGCCAACACTTACCAAGTTCTTCAAGTGGTCGTAGTGAAACCACTTTGAATAGATTTGAAGAGCAAGAAAGATGTATCCTTGTCCTTCTCCTGAAGGATTTGGGCCTTACAGCACACCACCACCTCTCACTAAAGAAACCTCCTCACTAACCCCAAATCATTGGACTGTTTATCCTTTACTTTTGTGATATATTGAAAAGTTGTTAAAATGGTTTTCAATCTTTTTTTAAGTTTTCATTTGTTTTTGCCAATAGTCCAGCATCTTCACTGGAATCTCATTATCTATCAAATCTTTCTACATTAGATAAAATTTCCAATTCTACATCTTGTTACAAGATATACACTTTCCTTTGGTAACAAAAACAAATTGAATCAAATTCAAAGCAATTGAGTTGTAAGATTGTGGTAAATTCAGTCTATCCACTAATATTTAGATTAATATATGAATCCGGAAACTGATTAATATATTAGGATTGAAATAATCTCTGGAACCTTAGAAAGTCTTCTGGGGGATTAGCTATCCTTTTTTGCTATTCACTATTGGAATGACTACATAAAAACAAGTAAGTATACCAACAGGAAACAAAGAAATAAAACTTTGTTCACAGATGACATGATTTTTTAGAAAATTCAAAATAATCAACAATAAGAACAAAACTACAAAAACCCCTAGAGCTAGTTACTAGTAAAATATCAAGTTTGCAGGATGCAGTATGAATATACAAAAGTCAATAACTTTCTATATACCAGCAACGAACAAGTGAATTTGAAATTAAGAACACAATACCATTAACATTTTCATCTAAACAAAAAGAATACTTAGGTAAAAGCCTAACAAAATAAGTATAAGATCTATACCAAAAAAGTACAAAACTCTGAAGAAGGAATTAAAAAGTAAAACTAAATAAGAGATATTCCATGTTTATGAATAGGAATACTCAATACTGTCAATATGTTAGTTCTTCCTAACTCATTCTATAGATTCAGCACAGGCCCAATCAACAGCCCACTAAGTTATTTTATGAATATTTACACACTGATTCTAGAGTTTATATGGTGAGGCAAAAGACACAGAATACAGTCAATATAAAACTACCTGATCTCAAAACTGATTCTGAAGGTACAGTAATCAAGACACTGTTGTACTGATGAAAGAACAGACAAATAAATCAATGGAACAGAGTAGAGAGCCTACATATAGATTAACACAAATATAGTTCATTGATATTTGACAAAGAATCAAAGGCAACATAGAGGTGGGCAAAAGTGGATATACAATTGTAAGTATACAAAACACAGTCTACTCTTGCATTATTACTTATTATTGTGTTATATACTTTTTTCCATACAATCAACTATAAATCTACTTTTTCTCACCCCTGTATAATGGAAAAATATAGTTTTTTCAACAAATGGTTTTGAACAACTGGATATGCACATACAAAAAATAAATCTAACCACAAAAATTAACTGAAAATGGCTTATAGACTTAAATGTAAAATGGAAATCTATAAAACTCCTAGAAGATAACATAGGAGAAAACTTAAAAGACCTTAGGTACAGTGATAACTTTTTAGATATAACATCAAAGTCATGATCCATGAAAGATATAATTGATAACAGATTTTATTTTTAAAAAATTTCTTGTCTGTAAAAGACAATGTCAAGAGAATGAGAGGACAAGTTGCAGATCGGAAGAAAATATTTACAAAAGACACAGGTAATAAAGGGCTGTTATTTAAAATATATAAAAACTCTTAAAAGTAAAAATATATAAAAAACTCTTAAAAGTGAACATAAGAAAACTAACATCTTTTTTTAAATGGGTAAAATACTAAACAAACACCTCGCCAAAGCAGATATACAGATAGTAAATCAGCATATGAAAAGATGCTCCATATCATATTTCATTATGAAAGTGCAAATTAAAATAATGAGAGATTACTATACACTTATTAGGATAACCCAAACCTGGAACACTGACAATACTGAATGCTGACAAGAATGTGGATCAATAGGAACTTTCATTCATTGCTGCTGGTCCAGCATTTTGTGAAGGCAGTTTGGTGGTTCCTTGTAAAACTATACATACTGTTACCATACAATCTAGCAACCATACTCCTTGATATTACCCCAATGAATATGTCCACACAAAAATGTACACCTGGATGTTGCTGTTTATAGCAGCTTTTTTCATAATTGTCAAAACTTAGAAGCAACCACAATGTCTTTCAGTAGGTGACTGAATAACTACTGTGCTATATCCAAAGAATGTAAT
This sequence comes from Phyllostomus discolor, assembly GCF_004126475.2. NCBI lineage: Eukaryota > Metazoa > Chordata > Mammalia > Chiroptera > Phyllostomidae > Phyllostomus > Phyllostomus discolor. The sequence continues at coordinate 74,296,439 of NC_040911.2, read as the reverse complement.
ACCATTCAGCAATAAAAACAAGTGAACTATCAAGCCATGCAATGCCATGGAGGAACCTTAAAAATATATATATTTGTAAATACATATTAAAATATATACTTATATAAATTAAAATATATATGTATATATGTACACTTTTTACTTAGTTATACACATATAACTAAGTAAAGGAAGTCAATCTAAAAAGGTTTCATACTGAATGATTCCAACTACATGACATTCTGCCAAAGGCAAAACTATCAGAACAGTAAAAAGATTAACGACTTCCAAGGGTTCAGGAGGAGTGAGTGATGAATAGACAAAGCACAAAGAATTTTGGGGGCAGTGAAACTATTCTGTATGACATTATGGAGGATACATGTGATTATATATTTGTCAAACCTCATAGAATATACAACACCAAAAGTGAATCCTAATATAATCTATGGACTTTGGGTGATAATAATGTATAAATATAAATTTATCTATTGTTACAAATGTACCACTCTGATGAATGTGACATGTATATGGTGAGGAAGGCTGTGTGTGTGTATATGTGTGTGAAACATAGTACTCTATGCATTCTGCTCAATTTTGCTGTGAACATAAAACTATTCTAAATAATAAAGTCTATTACAATAAATAGACAAATAAATAAATGAATGAATAAACAAATCAAGTCACTTGTTTATAAGTAAAAAAAAGATACAATGAAAAATACTGAAAATTACCCCGGCTAGTGCAGCTCAGTGGATTGCGTGCAGGCCTGGGAACAAAAGGGTTGCCGATTTGATTCCCAGTCAGGGCACATGCCTGGGTTGTGGGCCAGGTCCCCAGTTGGGGATGTGCAAGAGGCAACCACACATTGATGTTTCTCTCTTCTTTCTTTCTTTCTCTCTCTTTCTTTCTCGCTCTCTCTTTCTTTCTCTTTCTTTCTTTCTTCCTCTCTCTCTCTCTCTTTCTTTCTTCCTCCCTCCCTTCCCCTCTCTTTAGAAATTAATAAATAAAATATTTTAAAAAAGAAAGAAAAACACTGACAAATCGAGTTTTCTTCCTGTTTCACCATATATTAAGAAATACTTTGGAGAATCCAGTTATGGATAAAAGCAAAAGTGGGAAACAAACCATAACAAAGCAGATAAAATGAGAAGGATCTATGCTTTGGACATTTTTTATTGTTGCTCAGGACTCCAGGGATTTGAGTCATATGTGCTTGGGTGATGTTATAAGGCTAAATAATGTGTGCATTTATCATTCTGGGGCTAGATTAGGGCAGTAAGCATTCCCAAGGGTCAGAAATAATTTTGTTTCCATGATACTCAAATGACAGGAGGAATAGAGATTGTTCATTATTGTCATCAAGTCTTTGTTCAAATGTTGTCTTAGTACAAATGTTATATTTTTATCACTTTTAAAAACTTATAAACCAGTTTTCTTTCAACACCCTTGATCAGTTTTATTCAAAGTAGTGTTTATGCTCTACAAGATGATTTTACACCCCTATTATAGTTTAAATTCTATGTGGGCAGGATATTTATCAGATTTATTTCCAAGTCTGTTTTAAGTACCCAGAACAATACCTGGCACTAAGTAAGTGCTCAATAAATATCTGTTTGATTTAATTGATCTGTGTGTGGTGACTATTTTCCTTGAAGATAATAATTCTGCTTTTTTCTTTCAAAGGACTTCTCCCTGCATTTATTTTAGTCCTCCAAGTTGCCTTAATCTTACTTTCTCCCCAGAGCATTAAAAAAAAACAAAGAAATAGAAGCATAAAAATGAGGCAGGAGTTTGATACGTTAACTTTATCATTAAGAAAGTCATTTTTTTCTCTGTAGTTTTATTAAAATTCTAACCTTTAAAACTCTAAAGTTTAAATAATGAAAACAGTATGTACTGTAAGCATGAAACAATAAATTTTTGTCCTGGCTTGGTAGTTCAGTTGGTTGGAGTGTCTTTCCAACACTGGGGTTGTGAATGAATGCATGGATAGGTGGAACAGCTAATCTCTCTCTCTCTCTCTCTCTCTCTCTCTCTCTCCATTGTGTAATAAGACTGTAGAAAGGGGGAGGCAGCAGGGGGAGAGCAGACTCTACAAGAAAAACCATAAAGGCTCATTCATATAAAGTGGTCTTGGATATTTTACATGGCAAAGACCCTTTTTCAGAATAATGTTTCTGATGTGTAAAGTAAAATAGATAAGATTATAAGAAAAATCAATGATAATAAAATACATTTAACTAAATTCTTTTTAAAATAATAAATTTGAGATTAAGTCATGTATGTGCTTCTTTATTAATAACTTAAAGGACAGGATGGAAAACAAGATCTAATTCTTTCATAGTTTCAAAGTACTGATGAGTGTGAAGGCTATTTGGAGAAATTTGTAACAATAATAATATGACAAGAAACATCTATGATCTCTATGTGACCATCATGGGGACTACAAATTCTGCAATTGTTTGTCAACCTATACCAAAATTTAAAGGAAATGGTTAGATTTAGTTAGAAGTTAGTGAAAATAAATGTATAGTTTTTCTTTCTTAACCACATGCAGGGCGAGTTGTTTTCTGAATTATTTTCGATTTATGTTCTGTTAGTGATTTCTTGCCTAGTTCTATTCTTGTTAGAGAACATTCTTCAACTTATATGCTTTAAAATTTGTTGAAATTAGTTTTATGCCTTAGGATATGGCCAATTTGTATAATCATTTCATTTGTGCTAGAAAATAAGGAGTATTCTGCAGCTGTTGACTGTAATGTTCTGTATTTATGAAGCCAAGCGTATTCATCCTTCTGCCAATCTTCCATATTATCACTGATTTCTTTGCCTGTTCTTCTACAAATTTCTGAGAGAAGAGTATTTTATTCTCTAAATATGTTTATGCATTTATTTTCTTTTGTGATTTTGTCAATTATGCCTTATATATTGTGAAATTTTAGCAGTTTTACCTTCTTACTGAATCAAATATTTTTATCATTAAAAGGGGACTTTTGATTTCTAAAAATGGCTTTGTTCTTAAAGTCCATATTTTCCTGATATTAATAGAGCTACACACACCAATTAATTTTTAGAAAATGACTGCAAGGTATTCTTTCATTTTTTTGTTTCATATTTGTGTCATCATATCTTAGAAATGTCTCTTGTAAATGGCATATTATTGGTTAATTCATTTTAAAAAATCCAAACTGCCCATCCAATTTGAAGCAGAGATCCAATCTATACCATTCCTGAACTCCTAAAATACATTAACTATGAGATAAAATATGTTGTTTTCAGCTGCAAGGTATGTGGTAATATCATTATACAGTGACAGATAACTGAACATCGTTATTCAGTTACAGATAACTGAAATACACTATTTTATTTTTGAAATCTTTCAGTGGTCATCATAAAATTTGAAGTATGAATCTTTAAATTAGCAAATTTAATTTTTATCAACACATTTCTCTCATTCATAAAATGCGAGGAAATTCTAACACTGCATATTCTTATCACTTAAATGCTATTATTGGGAATTTTTATTACATATATATTAAATCCCATTATTATTATTTTCAGGAGACAGTGGTTATTTAGATTTATTCACATATTTACCACTTTCTTTGCTTTTCATTCATTCCTTCTAGGATCTTTTTTTCTGGAATATATTAAAAATTGAATTTCCTTAATGTAGGTCTGCTGGTAGGAAACTCTCCTAGTTCTTGTTTGTCTAAAATGTTTTAATACTGCTTTACTTCTCCATGCATAATTTTCTTGCATATTAAATTCTATGATGATAGTCATTTTCTTGTCTTCTAGCCAAATCCTGGTATTGGAGAGTCAGCTAAAAGTTTAACTCTCTTTTCTTTAAAGGAGATAGCTTTTCTCCCTTCTATTTTGTCATACTATTTTACTCTTGCCTTTGGTTATTGTTGTAGTTTGTTTGTTTGGTTGGTTTTATGAAGTATATAGAAGGAGATATTCTTATTTACCTTGTCTAGAATTTGTTAAACTTCTTGAATATGTAGACTGATGTTTTAAATTTCTAACCATTATTTGTTAAAATAGTTTCTGAGTCCCATCCTCTCACCTCTTTCCTTTGAGGACTCCAATTAACTACACCTTAAGTTTTTTTCAATGCATCCTCTTCATCTTTTAATCACTTTATTTTCCACACTTTCCCCGTCCTCTCTCTCTGCTTCATTTCTTCATTTTTTTTCTTTTAGTCTAGCTTCCAGTTTGCTAACTCTTTATTCAGCTAGGTTCTAATGCTGTTAAACTGAGTTTTTAATTTTGACTGTTTTAATTTTCATCTCTAGAATTTTAGTTTCTTTTTAAAAACATATATAATTTCATATTTTGTTTCTAGTCTTTCTCAACTCCCTTAAGTTATATTCAACAATTTTATAGTTAATTTTGAAATGCATGAAAAGCACTGAGTTTTCAACATTTTAAGGAAATACATAAAATAAACTGAGTATTACATTTGGCTGTTTAGTTTATTTGGATTTACTTGGTGACTGGATGACTCTCATTTCCCTGGTCTTTTAGTTAGTCAGAGATAATACACTGAGAAATACTTTTTTTCATTCAAATTACATTTAATTGAACCATTACATTTTTTAAACAGCATTTTTTGTAAAGAAAGACATTAGTTTAAGAGTCACAGTGTACAAAATTGATTTTGTGCATCATAAGAGTTACGGAACCTTGTGATGAAGGAAACATGAAAGTCAGCCAGGGAATTAAGACTGTTGAGCCTAGAAATTTCTTCTCCATTGATGGAGATAGGACTGAAAATTTGAGTGTTTTCAACCACAGAACTTGTTACAGGGTGCAGCCAAGAGGGGGGATCCCAAATGGGCATTTGAAAAGGGGTCCAGAACTCAAGGTGTCCAGGAGATTTTTGGATGTCCTCACTCCCACTCCCCAGGTGTGGGTTGGGGGAAGGGACACGTGCAGCAGGGCCTTTGAGAGCTGTTTTGCACAGCAACAGCCTTGCAGCTAACCTCTGGCGTGGTCATTTAACTTATCTATAGCCTTTGGCTGGTCGCTTAGATATGTTAAATAGCTGTGGCCATGCTCAGAGCCAGGGGAATGGAAGTAACTTCCCCACCAAGACGTAACTGGGGGGCAGGTCCCCTGAGTTACAGCACCTGCATGGAAGCTGGGAGAAGATTGGCTCCATGACATGGGGTGACACCTGCCCAGACCCACGATGGTGACCAGAAAAGCTGGAGAAGACAGCAGATTGAGGGCAAGTGTGCCCAAGTGTAGGAGGAGTCAGAAATGGGGCTTCAGAGGAAGATTGGTGCTGGGATTTAAACCCAGATGCAGCAGCCATTGAAGGGGAACCATGTGCAGCCCTGAGAGGGAGAACCATGCAGCTGTGGAAGTGCAGATAGGATCACAGCCATTGCAGAGAGAGAACCACACAGCTTTAGCAGAGTGAAGACTTCCCGCAGCCCTGAGAGAGGACCACGTGCCTTTGCCAGAGTGGGGACCCCCGCAGCTTTAGAAGGGGAAACCACCACCTGGTTTTAGCAGAGATCCTGGCGACTCAGCAGAGGCTGCCAGGAATCCAGGGAGTTCTCCCAGTCGAGATGGAGTACTAACTGGGAATAACCAGAGGACTGCCTGAGCCATGGACTTCTATTTCCTTTCCTTAGATACGGTACTCTGGACTGGGCAAAGGGGGAAGGAAGTACTGTGTCTGTTTGTGGGTCTTTTATGGGACTTCAGGATTTTTGATAAAGACATTAGGTCACTACTTTAAGTTTGTATAGCATTAAATAAACATTTCCTTTCCTTTTCACGAATCTCTGGCATTGAGAGATGTCTTTCCTCAGGCGGCAGACATGACAGACCTGGGGGCTTTTTTTTTTCAATAATAGTATATCGTCCCAGGCCCCCCTTGTTTGTTCTGTAACAAACTGATGGCATAGTTGTTTGTTTTCAGATATTTGAATGATACATAATTATATTATATTGTACCCAGGACCCATCCCTAATCATTTTAGTACTTTAAAATCTCCACTTTATACATAAAGAACTCCTACAACTCAATAACAAAAGAAATCTGATTTTGTAAAGTGGAACTAAGTAGACATTTTACCAAAGAAGATATACAAATGACTGTTGGAAAGGTAAAAAAGTTAATCAAACCACATTGAGATATCACATCACACTTATTAGAATGGCTGTCATTAAAAAGACAAGAGAGAAGTGTTTACAAAGATGTGGAGAAAGGTCACCTTTGAGCACTGTTGATAGAAATGTAAATTGGTGCAGCCACTATGGAAAACTGTATGAAGGTTTCTCAAAAAAAGAAAAGTAGAACAACCATATGATCCAGCAATTCCATTTTTTGATATATAGTCAAAGGAAACAAAAGCAGAAGTTTAAAGAGGCATACATTATTCCATGTTTATTGCAGCATTATTCACAAAAGTTAACATATGGAAGCAACCTAAGTCTGTCAACACATAAATGAACAAAAAAGCAGTAATAGTGGTATACACACACTCACACATATTTGTAGTGAACTACTATTCAGTGCTGTATGTCTTTATAAAGGAATGCTATTTTGAAAAAGAAGGAAATCCTGCCATTTACAACAACACAGATGGACATAAATGAGATAATTCAGACTGATAAAGACAAATACTATATGATATCACTTATATGTGAAATCTCAAAAAGCCAAACATAAAAACAGAGAGAAGAGTAGTGATTACCAAGAGGATGGGGACAGAGGAATCAGGAACATGTCTTTTTTACAGGTACAAAATTTAAACTAGTACATAAATAAGTCCTGGAGAGCTATGGACAGCATAGTGATTATAGTCGGCAATACTGCATTATAAACCATTACTAATACTTGGAAGCTTATTAGAAATGCAGAATGTCAGACCCTGAGCCAGACCTGCTGAATTGGAATGCCTGACAGTGCGGCCCAGGAATTTTCATGCTTCCAAGTTTTCAGGTGATATCAGGTGATAATGAATGAAGGTTTGTGAACCAGTGATTTAGAGTTCAGTTTTTTCAAGGCTTTTCCACCATTAGAAATAAAAGGAGTTTGGCAATTTTATATAGGAATTAAGTAGTAATCTTAATATAATTGTATCAGTTACACTTTTATTTTTTAATAGTTAAATTTTTATTGTATTTTTTCCATTATCACTTATCCCCTTTATACCTCTAGTACCTCCACCTACCCCCTCCCCACAATCCCCATACTGTTGTCCATGTCCATGAATCTCTTGTCTTTTATTCTCAATCCTCCACCCTTCAACTCACATCCCTAGAACTGTCAGCCTGTTCTCCATCTATGAGTCTGACTCTATGTTGTTTGTTAGTTCAGTTGGTTCATTAGATTCTACATATGAATGAAATCATGGTATTTGTCTTTCTCTGACTGGCTTATTTCACTTAGCTGTTGCAAAGGATAAAACTTTCTTCTTTTTTATGGCTGAGCAGTATTCCGTTGTATCATGATTGTTTTATCCATTCATCTACTGATGGACACTTGGGCTGTTTCCATATCTTGGTAATTATAAATAACACTGCAATGAACATATTGCATGCTTATGGGATGCTTATGTTCTTTCCAATTAGTGTTTTTGTTCCTTTAGATATATTCCCAGAAGTGGAATAGCTAGGTTGAAGGGCAATTCCATTTGTAATTTTTGAGGTAACTCCATACTGTTTTCCACAGTGGCTATACCTGTCTGCATTCCCACTGAGTGCAAAAAGGTTCCCCTTTCTCCACATCCTTACCAGCACTTGCTGTTTGTTGATTTATTGATGATAGCCATTCTCATAGGTGTGAGATGTTTTAATTTGGATTTCTCTGATTATTAGTGACATTGAGCATCTTTTTATATGTGTATTGGCCATCTGTATGTCCTCTTTGGAAAAGTGTCTATTCAGGTCCTTCACCCATTTTTTAAATTGGATTGTTTGATTTTCTTAGTGTTGAGCTTTATAAGTTTTTATAAATTTTGGATATTAACCCTTTATCAGATATATCTGCAAATATGTTCTCCCATTCAGTGGGTTGTTTTTTATTTTCTTGATAGTTTCCTTTGCTATACAAAACCTTTTCAGTTTGTTGTATTCCCTTTTGTTTATTTTTTCTTTTGTTTCCCTTCCCTGAGGAGATACTTCAGAAAAAAAAATTGCAACTCATTGGGAGTTCAGGCCAAGATGGAGGCGTAGTTAGAGACACTTCACTCCCTGGCACAACCAAAAGGAGGATAACAACCAATTTGAAATCAATAAACAACTAAAAGCACCAGAAAATCAAACTTCATGAAACTCCAACAACAAAGGAATTAAAGAAAAAATCAACCAGAACAACCAGGCGGGTAAGGTGGCAGACCATGTGGGCAGACTCAGAAAAATCGTGGTAACGTGGAGGACCTTGGGGGCAGGGCTGGCTGCTGAGCTAAGTGGGCTATGTGGGAAGGGCTCACTTAAGGAGACTCAGAGGTAGCTGTGGCCTATGATGGTTGCAGAGGTAGAAGAAGCTCCCAGTCTCACACAAGAGTCTGTTGAAAAGTGAGCTAGAGAAGGCAGGCAGCACAGCAAGGAGGGTTGCCCTGCCTGGGTGAATACCTAAGTAGGTAATATCCTGCCCCCCTACAATCTATCAGCTGCACCAAGACAAAGAAATATGGCCCAAATGAAAGGACAGAGTAAAGCCTCAGAAAGAGAGCTAAGGGAGGAGGAGATCACCAACCTATCTGATGGAGAATTTAAAGCCCTGGTAATCAAAATGCTCACAGATCTGATTGAGCTTGGCCAAAAAATGAAAAAAACAAATGAAGGAAACCCAAAATGAAATAAAGCAGAATGTTCATAGAACCAAAAGTGACAGGAAGGAAAACAGGATTCAAAGCACTGATTTGGAACAAAAGGAAAAAATAAAAACCCATTGAGAACAAAATGAAGAAACAAGAACTCAAAAAAGTGAAGAGACTCTTACAAACCTCTGGGACAACCTGAAACTTTCCAACATCTGAATTATAGGGGTGCCAGAAGGAAAAAAGGAAGACCAAGAAACCAAAAACTTATTTGAACAAACAATGAAGGAAAACTTCCCCAATCTGGTGAAGAAAATAGATTTCCAGGAAGCCCAGAGAGTCCCAAAGAAGTTTAACCCAAAGAGGAACACACCAAGGTACATCATCATTAAGTTACCTAAGATTAAATATAAAGAGAGAATCCTAAAAGAAGCAAGAGGAAAACAGACAGTTACCTACAAAGGAGTTCCCAGTAGACTGTCAGCTGATTTCTCAAAAGAAACTTTGCAGCCAAGAAAGGACTAGAAAGAGAAGTATTTGAAGTCATGAAACGCAAGGACCTACATCCAAGATTACTCTATTCAGCAAAGCTTTCATTCAGAATGGAAGGGCAGATAAAGTGCTTCCCAGATAAGGTCAAGTTAAAGGAGTTCATCATCACCAAGCCTTTATTATATGAAATGTTAAAGGGATTTATCTATGAAAAGGAAGATCAAAAATACAAACAGTAAAATGAAAACAAACTCACAACTATAAACAAATGAACCTAAAAGAAAAGAAAAACAACAAAAACAAAAACTAAGCAAATAATCAGAATAGGAACAGAATCAGAGAAGTGGACATACACAGAGGGATTTCAGGGGGAAGGGAGGAATGTGGGAAAAGGTATAGAAAAGAAGAAGCATGGTTAGTAGGCATAAGATAGATGGGGAGAGATAAAAAATGACGTGGGAAACAGAGGACTCAAAGAACTTATATGTACAATCCATAGATAGGAACTAGGGGGGAGAATGCTGGAGGGTTGGCGGGGGGCAGGGCAGAGGGAGGATAGAGGAGAAAAAAATAGAAAAACATTTAATAGCATAATCAATAAAAAATATTTTTAAAAAAGATTAAAAAAAAGATAAAACATTGCTATAAGCAGTGCAAGATTTTATTGACTATATTTTCTTTTAGGACTTTTATGGTTTCAGGTCTAACATTTAAGTCTTTAATCCATTTTGAATTTATTCTTTTTTGTGGCATCAGCAGGTGGTCTAGTTTTATTTTTCTGCACATATCTGTCCAATTTTCCCCACACCCTTTATTGAATAAACTATCTTTAGCCCATTATATGTGCTTGTATCAGTTACATTTTTAAATAAAAAACTTATTCTTGTCTTACTGTATTCTGAACATTGTGTTTTCATTTTGCTAGTTTGTTTTCTGTCAAAAACTTATTGTATTTTGTTCTGCTGGCTATGCAATAACTTTTGCACAGAAGAAAGAAAGATTTGACCTTAACCTTGATTTACCATTAAAGTATTAAATCCACCATTGCCACTTGTTTTCACATTGTTAGTGTCACTCTGTTTAGTCCACTTTATAGGTTTTAAAGTAATTTCTTATATTGTTTCTACTAATAGCATGATAACTTATTACAGAAATCTTTTTTTTGCTTTGATATTCACTCTTTCTCACTGCATTTAATCAGCTTCAGTTTCTCTTTCATCAGAAGTCTCTATGAACATTTCACATTTTTGACTCAAATGTTTGTTTTCATACTTTTCATTTTTCTTTTCTTTTTAAACTCATCTTGATTGTCCACATATTCCTTCTTTTCCCTTTCCTTCATGGATCAGGTCAAGGCTTTCTCCTCTCTCTTTTTTAAAAAATCAGACTATAACACTTCTCAAATTTCTTGTTTAAAATCTATTGTAAATGAGGCAGCTTTTCAAGATACTCCCATTCCAAGTAATAATTTGGGAACCAGTGTGCTTCCATCTTTGTTTCTGACATTTCATCAGCAATCTTTCAGGGTTTCCAAGAAGAGTAGAGGGAACTAGAGAATCACTCAGGGAAATCTACTGCCTATGGTGAACAGTGTCTAAGGTGGTCCTGATTCCCACCTCCTATTTCACACCCTTTTGTGAGCCTCTCCCTTTGAGTGTTAGGAGGACTGTGACTTGCTACTAACCAACAGAATACAATAAAGGTGGAGGGATGCACATCATTTCATGCATGTGACTTCATTATGTAAGATGTTTAAGTCAGCTTTGTAGAAGACTTTCCCTCTCCTCATGGTTTTGAAGAAGCAGTGGCCATGCCTTAAGCTCTTATATGGAATGAGCTATACAGCAAGGAACTGAGGGTGGCTCCTGGCCAACAAGCAGCAAGAAACTGAGGCTCAGTCTGGCAGTCTTCAAGGAAGTGATGGCTGCCAACAATCATGTGAACTTGGAAGCCAATCTTTTCTTAGTTGTGCTGACAACTCGATTGCAATTCTGTGAGACTCTGAAGCAGAGTCCCCAGTTAAACTGTCCACACTCCTAACTCTCAGAAACTGTGAGATGATCAATGTATGTTGTTTGAGCCACTTAGTTTATAGTAATTTGTTATGCAGCAATACATAACTAATACACTGGGTTTGCCTAGAAGAGCATGCATCACTATTATTAACATATCATTGGCTAGAACTAGTCATATGGCCAACCAACTGCAGGGAGCCTGGAAATATAATATTTCTTGTACCCAGTAAAGAGAAAACTATATATATATATATATATGGATTAGTGATCTTCCCCCAGACTTGATTTGTGAAAATGGCCAAAAAGTAGTAAAATATATACAATTTCATTTACCATTGACTTTAACTTTAAACACTAAAATGTAAAGTCTATATAACTTGGTATTATGTTGCACTTCCATTGGCCTTTATTATTTATAGCACCTCAGTGAATAAATACCCATGTGAACAAATAGTAAATATTATGATTTCATTAGTGAATGACTATAACCTACACTGAGAAACTTGTACTAGGACAAAATCTCTCAGTTGCAGGGACATACTAGAGGTGTTTTGACAGGACTGTTGTAAAAAATTAAAATCTCTGTTTTCAAATGGAAATCAGGTGAGAAAAGGACTTTGAATCATTAGCTGGTTGTGCTGTCTTTACTTTTTCAAAGCAATGGTAGTGGGTGTTGGTCTACAACTTAGCAAATCTTTCTAGTTTAAGAAACTGTTAGGGGTTGGGTCCAGATGCTTAGTGGTTTGAAAGAAAGTGCTGCCAGTAGTGATAAGAAATATGATTAGATAAACAACCATTGCTGTCTAACATTCATGACTTTCTTGTGAGATGGGTAATGAATACAAAATCAACAATAATAACAATAAAACTTAACTTCCTAAACTGCAGTTGTTGAAACAGGGAGTGAAATAGAAAAAGAATTTCATTCCTTGCTAATCTAGAAATCAAATACTGTAATTCTCTCATCTCAGAAGTTTGGCAGTCTGGTTTCTTTTGAACAAAGATGTATTAGCAGTTAGTCTTTTGCTTTGGAGACCTCATTATGCTCATAAAATGTTCCACTGTGCTTTTTCTAGGGAGATAGGAAGCTTTTTTTTAGGAAATAAAAAAATGGAATTTTTTTTAAAAATAAAGAAATTACAGAAATTCGTTGACATCAGCATTTCTGAGAGCATGGGAAATGTCACTGTAGGTTAGAAGCAGTAAGCCTTCTAACTGAAAATTTTGTTATATGGTAGCACCAAAAGTTATTTCTTGAACAACTTTAAGTTATCCACCAGTTACTAAACATACATCACATTTCTAAAATTTCCCCTAATTTTTCATTAGTTAATTTTTCAAGGTTAAATTTTAACTAAACCCTTCTCAAAGCTAACTAAAAATTATAGCAATGTTAACACGCCACACTCACAGCCATATTATTTATACTCTGAACCTCAAATAGTAAAACTGAAAATTTTAAATATTATAAACTAAGAATAAATGAACCCAATACAATTTGAATGTTTACTTAAAAATTTGGTAATATTTAATTTTAGCTATACAAGTAGTAAATGCAAATGTGACTCCAAAATACTACATTCTCACCACACTCAATCTTTCTGTTTTGTGTTTTTGAAGTTCTATTTAATAAATCCTTTGCCTACCAAAAATTATAAAGATGTTTGTGTATGGTATCTTTTGGAAGCTTTATTAAGTTACCATTTGTATTAGATGGACAGTCCACCTGTGATTGTGAATGTTAACATTCCACCAAGACATTGTGAATGTCTTTCTATAAAGGCCTTTGATGTCTCCTTTGCTGTAATAACTAAGTCAGTGTCTGGACTCTTTATTCTATTCCAGAGGAATATTTATTTTTCCTTATGTCAACATGATATGGTTTTAATATTTAGGATTTTATATTATGTCTTGATATCTAATGGTGTAAGCCCTTCAGTTTGGCTCTTCTTGTTAAGATTACCATGAGTATTTCTGGTTGTTTCCATTTTGCCATCAACCAAATTATTTGCCACTTTTCTTCTGTCCCTTGTAGTAGCATTATACAACCATCTTCCTTGTCCTCAAGTCTGACAGGGTATATTTTTGTTGACTTCTTGTTTGACTATATGACTTGATTTTATTGATAGGACATTGACAGATATGAGATGAGCAAAGACTTCAGGCATGCTTGCTTAGTTGGCTTCTTTCTCTTGCAATCCTAATACAATCATGAATAGACAACATTCTGGGCTGCCTTCCAGCCAGGGTTCTAGTCTAGATGGGTCAAAGCAAGTAAACATAGGCTGCCCCACCTAACTCACAAAGTTGAGCCTAAATTAGATTCACCCCAGCCAAACTACAGACCCACCAGTGTGAGTAAACCTTTGCTCTTCTAAAATACATGTTTATTTCCAATTTTATTTATTTTTAATAAACTTTATTTTTAAATAATTTTATATTTACAGAAAAATTGTGAAGCTAGAAATATTTATAGAGTTCCCATACATCCAGTTTCCCCTATTATTATTTTACATTAGTATGCTAGACACATGAGTTAGACTACACAAAACCAGAAGAATCTCCTACCTGAAACAGAGATATAATCTATAATTAATGTTGGTTTTCTACACTGCTTTTTTTCATCTCCTAAATCCATTTTTACCACTTCATTTACCACTTCATTTACCACTTCATTTACCACTTCATTAAACCATTTATTTTGTTTAAATAAATTTTTTTTAAATTTTAGAATAACACTGTTATGTATTATATTGTTCTACTTGTTACAGCTTTGAACATTGAGAGCTCTTTCATTTAGCTACTGTGTCACAATGACATAGCCTCATCATCATGGCATTTTTGTTTTTGTTTTGTGTTTGTAGCACTTCCTTACTTTATGGTGTTACAAAATACAAAATGTAGTGTGTTCCTTGCAACTGGGGTGTCATTGCTTCTAGGTCTACTCAGCTGACAGAGCCTAAAAATATGTGTGTGTACTAACCTGTGTATAAGTATTTCTTTGTGAAGCACCTATATTTAAATTAAGCTCAACATGAATACATGCATCATGCCAAATGAAACCCAGAACCTCCTGAATATTTCTAGACGTCTAGTATCAGTAATCCCCTAGTCCAACATTGAAGAGTCATGCTCTCCCTTTCTGCCTTTCACTTAATTTATCAATTCCAGTATTCATATATAAATAATTATTTCTGAATTGTTAAACTGTATTGTTATTGAAGACACATGTATTAAGTCAGGTAGAATGCTTATGTATAGTTTTTTAATGCTGTAAGTTTTCCTCTTAGCACTATTTTTGCTGCATTCCAAAGATTTTGATGTTATATTTTCATTTTTGTTTAGTTCAAAATATTTTTATTTCTCATCATACCATTCCTTTGATCATGCATTATTTAGAATTGCATAAATTTTCAAATTATTTAGATTTTTCAGCTGTCTTTGTATTAATAACTTCTAGTTTAATTCCATTGTGGTCTAAAATCTCACTTTGTATGATTTCTATTTTTTTCTTTTTTTTCAATTTTTAAGGTCTATTCTATGACTCAGAATGTAGCCTGTCTTTATGAATGTTCCATGTGAGCTTGAGAAGAATATAGACTCTGACATTGTTGGTTGGAGTATTCTATAAAAAAATCATTAGGTCAAGCTGATCAACACCACTAATCAATCTCCTAAGTTCTTACTGATCAATGTTCTTACTGATATTCTGCTTCCATAACCTATCAATTACTTAAAAATGGATGTTGAAGTCTCTAATTATTATAGTGGATTTTTCTATTTATCCTTCAGCTTTATCAGTTTTGTCTCATGTATTTTTAGGCTCTGTTGATAGGTGCACCTATATTTAGAATTGGCATGTCTTTTTGGAGAATTGATCCATTTGTCACTATGTAATGCCCTTCTTTATCCTTTATCATTTTCCTTACCTCTAAAACCTGCTGTGTCTGAAAGTAATAAAATTACTTGAATTTTATTTTGATTATTTTTAGCGTAGTTTATCTTCTTTCATCCCCTTACATTTCACTTATCTGAGTCTTTATATTTAAAGTAGTTTTCTTACAGACCAGATAGAGTTGTGTCCTGTTGTTTTTTATCCACTTAGCAATCTCTATCTTTTAATACAGTTTTTAAACCATTCACATTTCACATAGTGAAAATACTACCTACCATGTTTATAACTGTTTTTTATTTCTTACAATGATTCCTTTTAATCTTTCCTTATTTTCTGCCCTTCCTGATTATAATTGAGCATTTTATAATTCCATTTTATTTTCTCTTAGCACATCAATTATACTTACCATAAAAATCTTGTTTAGTAATGGGCTGAGTGTTACAATATACATTTTTATCCAATGTAAGTTCAACTTCAAATAATACCATACCACTTTACATGTAGTGCAGGTAACTTATATCATGGTATTTCCAATACTACACTCTTATCCATTGTGACATTGCTGTCATTCATGTTGTTTATCACCCATATACTGCTACTATTATTTCTTAAAATGGTTATTTTTAATATTAACTAAGAATAAAAAATAAAGTATTTTATATCACTGTTATTTATTTCTTCTCCAAAGGTCTTTCTTTCTTTATGTAGAAAAAAGTTCCTAGGCTTATTTTTTTTTCACTAAAGAATTTAACATTCTTTTCAGAGAAGGTCTGCTGGTGATTAATTCTCTCAGTTTTTGTTTGTTTGACAGTCTTTATTTCATGTGTCTTAAATTTTTTTAAAGCATCATATCACTGGTGTTAATTCTAGATCAGAGTTGTTTTTCTCTTTCAACACTATTCATTCTCCTCTCTTCTTGCCTCCATGGTTTCTATTAAAGAGTCTGTTGTAATTCTTATCTTTTTGCGTCTACAGGCAAGGTGATTTCTTTTTTCTTCTCTCTTCTTTCAAGATTTCTCTTTGTCTTGGTTTTCACAATTTAAAAATAATTTCCTTAATTGTTATTGTTGTGTGTGTGCGTTTGGTATTTATACTACTTGAAAACTCTCTTGATGTACATTTTAGTGTCTATTATTAATTTATGAAAGTTTGGCCCTTATTATTTCAAATATTTTCTACTCTTTTTTCCTTTCTTTTCTTTCTGTTATTTGAATTATGTAAATGTTAAACCATTTTAAATTGTCCCAACATTATTTCATGTTTGTTCTGGGTTTATTTTTCACCCTTTTTTCTTTGCAATTTAGTTTTGGAAGTTTTTAATTGAACTATCTTCAAGCTCATTCATTCTACCCTCAGACATGTTGAGTTTACTGATGAGTACATCAAAGAAATTATTCATTTTTGTTGCAGTGTTTTTTATTTCTAGAATTTCCTTTTGATTCATTTTAGTTTTCATCTGTTTGTTTTCATTATTCTTATCTCACATATTGTTCCTTTTTCCCTCAAACCACTTAGCATATTAATTATAGACATTTAAAATTCCAAGTGTGATAAATCTAAGATTTCTTTTACATCAGAATCTGTTTGTCATGATTGCTTTGCCTCTTCAAAATGTGTTTTTTTCCCTTGCCTTTTGTCAAGTCTTGTAATTATTTGATGAAAGCCAGACATGTATGTTCAGCAATAGTGGCTGATGTAAACAGACTGTTAGTGAGAGGATGTACATTATGTATGCTAATCTGGCCAGAAGTCTGCCTTTGTTTTATGCTTGCTATAACTATGAATGCCACTCTTCAAATTCCTCTAGTTCCTTGTTGTTTTTTTGTCTCTTGACTTCTGACTTTCCTAATCACTCCTTTCAGAGAATCTGTCTTGTGGCTCTTCCAGTTTTAATCCACCGTTAAATTGTGGTACTTGGAGCCCTGTTGGTGTGGGAGCTGGGGAGCATTCTATAATCTTCCAGTAAAAGTCATTTGAAGAGGGGGACCTGTGTAGAACTCTGACCTTCACAAGCCTTTCTGTAGTGGTATAACTTTTTTTACTTCCCATGATCATTACTCTATTCCTTGGCAGAGGTGTTCTCAATCTAGTTCCTTGAAGCCCTTGTGCTGTTTGTTGACTGTTCTCCTTTCCCACCCTTACAGATAAGACAGACAAGTTCAAGGAGTATTGATAAATTCATCTCAATAAACTCTTTATTTTTATTTATTTTTATCTTTTTCAATTACAGTTTACTTTCAATATTATTTTGTATTGATTTTAGGTATACAGCATAGTGGTTAGATAATCACATACTTTACAGAGTGCTCCCCCTGATATTTCTAATAACCACTTGGCAGATCTCAATAAATTCTTAAATTATGTTCTTTACTTTGCTGGGTAGAATTCGGTGCATCTTTTGCAATGGAATTCTATGCAGCAGAAAGAAAGAAGGAGCTCCTACCCTTTGCAACAGCATGGATGAAACTGGAAAGCATTATGCTAAGCAAAATAAGCCAGGTGGTAAAGGACAAATACCATATGATCTCACCTTTAACAGAAACCTAATCAACAAGACATACAAACAAGCAAAATATAGCCAAAGACACTGAAGTTGAGAAAGGCTGACACCTTTAACAGAAACCTAATCAACAAAACAAACAAACAAGCAAAATGTAGCCAAAGACACTGAAATTGAGAATAGGCTGACAGTGTCCAGAGGGGAGAAGGGAGAGAATTTCAGGAGAAAAGGGCGAAAGGTTTGCAGGAACAATTACAAAGGGTACATGGACAATAATGGGGGGAGCAGAAACATGGGAGGGGGTTGGAGAGGGCTAGGGTGTTGGACTGGGGTGGGGAGGAAAGGCAGAAAACTGTACTTGAACAACAATAAAAATTTTTTTAAAAAGAATTCTGTACATTTTTGATTTATCATAATTGTTTTATTTCTTTTGATGCTATTATATAAATGTCATATTAAAATATTTTCTAATCTTATGCTGGTATATATGTATATATATAAAATAAATTTGCTTTTTTCATAAACTTTCAATTGAAGTAATCTGTACATACAGAAAAATATACAAGTAACACATGTGCAGTGTGATGAATCTTCACAAACCACTGGTGTAATCTGTATGCCAGCAGCATACCTCTATTTGATGCCACCGTTTACTCACTGTACCCAATCAGGAGTAACCCCTTTCTTTACTTTTAACACTATAGTTTTGTAAACTGTTTTTATAATTTTTATTATTGAAACTGTACCATAAATATTCATTTGTTTCTGGCTTTTTTTTCTCTGAAGATTACACTTTTGAGATTCTATCATGTTGTTGTATATACTTTAATTCATGGAGTTTCATTGCTATATAATATTCAATTCTGTGAATATACCACCATTTATATACCCTTCCTTTTATATATCCTCTTACTATTGATGGGAATTGGGTAGTTTCCAGTTTTTTACTGTTCCAATAGAGCAGCCATAAACATGATGTACAAATACTTTTGAAAGTATATATACAATTCTTTTGAATAGAGACATAGCAGTTGAATTGCTACACCATGACATAAGCTTGTCATTGTTAGAACCTGTCAGTCTTACAAAGTGGTTTTTATCAACTTACATTCACAAGGTTTACATTCTGATTGACCAACATCTTCACAAATATTGACAGTTTTACATAATTTGGTTTTAATTGAATGTCTTTTATAACTAAGGAAGTTTAAATATATTTATGTGTTTTCTAACCACTTAACTAATTTTTCAGAAAAGGGACTATTTCAGTCTTTAGCTCATTTGGATACTGGTTGCCCACTAGTTTATTAATTTGGAGATGTTCCTTGTATAATGGTTCCTTGGACATAAGTTCCTTGTTGGAAATAGGTACTAAAAATAACTTATCTCAATTGTTGCTTTGGCTTTTCACTCTCTTTGATTAAGAATTAGATTTAGTTTTAATACAATTCAATTTATCAATGTTTTTATGAATAACAACATATTTACACCCTATTTAAGAAATAACTTTCTATAATTTCATAAAGACGTACTCTCATTTTTTCTGAAATGTTTATATTTTACCTTTCATATTTACATCTTCCATCCTTGTAGAATTGTTTTATGTATGGTGTGAGGTACAGACCACAATGCCTTTTCCTCCATGTGACTAAACAAAAGATACAACATGACATATTAAAAACACCATTCATTTGGGACTGCAGACTGGTACAACCACTATGGAAAGCAGTATTGGAACTCCCTCAGAAAACTAAAAATGGATCTGCCTTTTGATCCTGCAATTCCACTGCTGGGACTATATCCTAAGAACACTAAAACACCAATACAAAAGAACCTTTGCACCCCGATGTTCATAGCAGCACAATTTACAATAGCTCGGTGCTGGAAGCAACCTAGATGCTCATCACTAAATGAATGGATCAAAAAACTATGGTACATTTACACAATGGAATTCTATGCAGCAGAAAGAAAGAAGGAGCTCCTACCCTTTGAAACAGCATGGATGGAGCTGGAAAGCATTATGCTAAGTGAAACAAGTAAGGCAATGAAAGACAAATACCATATGATCTCACCTTTAACAGGAACCTAAACAACAAAACAAAGAAACAAGCAAAATATAGCCAAAGACACAGAAATAGGGGACAGACTGACAGTGACGAGCGGGGAGAGAAGAGGGAATTCCAGGGGAGAATGGAAAGGGTTTACAGGAACAAATTTAAAGGACACATGGACAAAAGCTAGGGGGAGGGTGGTAATGGGAGGGAAGTGAGGAGGGTTGGGTGGGTGGGCTGGAATGGCAGTAAAAGGGAGAAAACTGTACTTGAACAATGATTAAAATAAAATTAAAAAAATAACACCATTCATTCTTCACTTTCAATATGAATCAGGTCTCTTTATTCCTTTTCATTTATTTATTTGAATGATTGCTTGATTTACCTGATACCAACACCACAATATCTTAATCACTGGTTTTATAGTCAGCCTTAATAACAGATAGCAACATACTCTAACTTGCTATTGTTAAAAATAATTTTATTATTCTAGTTCCATTGCATTTCCATGTATTTTTTATAATCACCTTATCAATTTGCACACAAAACTCTGATAAAATTTGGCTGAAAATTGGATTATAAATCAAATTGGTAGAAGTTGGTAATTTTAAAATACTGAGACTTCAATAAGCATGGCCTATTTTGGTTTTTAAAAAATTCTCTCAATAATATTTTATACTCTTCAATGTAAAAGTTTTCATGCTTATCATTAGATACACTTGGAGGTATTTAATATTTTTTATGACACTTTAATACCATTTCATTAAAATGTAACTTTCCAATTATTTATTGCTGATACCAGATGTAAAATTAACTTTTACATTTGCCTTTTATTCAGTGACCTTATTTTTTTCTTCTTATTAAATTTATTGGGGTGGTATTGATTAATAAGATATATAGGTTTCAAGTATACATTTCTATGATACATGACCTGTCTATTGCATTGTGTACCCATTACCCAAAGTCAAATCATCTTCCATCACAGTGACTGTCTTAAATTCATTTACTAAAACTAGTGTGCTATAGGGTATTGTGGTATTTTTATGCATAAAATCATGCCACTTTCAAATGCTAATTTTTTATTTTAAATTCTGATACATTTTATCTATTTTCTTGTGTTATTGAAATGGCTACACCTTTAGTCTATGATCACACTCTTGTTCTGTTCCAGTTTTTAAGAGGACAAGTGGCAATTTTTGTCATCCAGTATGCTGTTTTTTGTAGGTTTTGTGTAAATACCATTATCAGATTTTCAAAGTTTCATTCAAAATCCCATCATTTCTGACAATATAGATAAACCTTGAAGGCATTATGCTAAGCAAAATCAATTAGACAGAGAAAACAAATACTGTATGATCTCAGTTATATGTGAATTCTAAAAATGTTAAACTCAAAGTAACAGAATAAGTTTGTGGTTTCCAGTGGTTGGTGGGGTGGGGGCAGGTGGGGAGATGTTGGTCAGAGGACAAAAATTTCAGTTATGAATAGAGAGCAGGATGACAGCTAGGTGGGAGCAGTGGCAGGTAAAGGGATGGAGCAAAAAAGAAAAAGAACTCATAGACACAGACAACAGTGTGGTGATTGGGGGTGAACAGGGGTAGGTGGAGGTGAAAGAAGGTATAAGGGAGATAAATAGTAAAGGAAAATACAATAAAAAGATTAATAAGTTCTGGACATCTAATGTGCAACATAGTGATTATAGTTAACAGAAAGTTCACTTCAAAGTTGCTGAGAAAGTGAATCTTAAGTGTTCTCAGCATACACACAAACAAAATAGTGACTATGTGAAATGATGGATGTGTTAGCTACCTGTGTCAGTCATTACAAAATATACAGTAGTCCCCCTATATCCATGGGGGATACATTAAAAGACCCCTACTGGATGCCTGAAACTGCAGAGAGTAATGAATCATATTTATACTATGCTTTTTCTTATATATATATATTTTTTTTTTTTTTTTCATTTAGAGTAAGAACATCTTCTCTTTGGTGTATAAGAATTGCTCCATCATTGCTGTTGAACTTTGGGGCTGTTATTAAGTGAAACAAGAGTTACTAAACACAAACACTGTGATACTGTGATGGTTGATCTGATAACTGAGACAGCTACTAAGTGACTAATTGGCAGGTTATGCATACAACATGGATATGGTAGACAAAGGGATGATTCAAATCCTGGGCCAGTATGAAGCAGGACATTGTGAGATTTTTATCACACTACTTAGGATGGCACGCAATTTAAACCTTATGAATTGTTTATGTCTGGAATTTTCCACTTACTACTTTTGACCATGATTGACCGCAGGCTACTGAAACTGTATAAAGCAAAATCATGAATAAGAAGGGAGTACTATGTATGTATATCAGATCATCACATTGCATACTTTATGAATTTTATATTCAGAAACATATATCTATTTCATAAATGCCAAATTGATTACCATATAGCTGAGTTCAAAAATATTTGTTTTCTTGCACACTAAATTAAAACCTAATTTTAAAAAGTTTACAGTAAAAACAGCATAAAGAAACCTACAATATCCATGGTATGTGTATAGTTTTCAATGGTCTGTCAACATCAAATTCTATATTTGCCTTACAAATTAAAAATATGTTTTAATCTTATATCATGTTATATGTTAGTTATATCCCTGTAAAGCTGGGGAGAAGAGTTCGTTTCCATTCTTTGTTAGTTTTTATTTTTTTAAATCATGAATGGATATAAAACTCTTTTTAAAATGTTTTTCTGTGTTAATTAATTCTTTTTTCATTTTGCTGCTCTGCTTGGGTGTTTTTTTCTATCTTGTCTTCCAAATCACTGATTTGATCTTCTGCTTCATGTAACCTATTGTTTATTCTTTCCAGTGTATTATTTATTTCAGACATTTAATTCTTTATTTCTAACTGGTCCTTTTTTATGGTTTCTATGTTTTTCATGCTGTTGAGTATGCTTATAATCATTACCCAAACTCTCTATCTGATAAATCACTTGCCTTCATCTTATCTAGCTCTTCTTCTGGAGAATTCTCTTGTTCTTTCACTTGAGGTCTATTTTTTTGTCTTCCCATTTTGGCTGTTTCTCTGTATTTGTTTCTATGTATTAAGTAGGTCTACAAGACTCTAATGCAGTCCTAAGTCAAATTATGCCTGTAACTGGCCCTAGGCAACCCATTTGGAGTTTTAGTGATCCACAACATGTGGATCCCTTTGCTGGGCCTATTTGTGTGCAGAAAGAACCAGGCTGTGCACCAAGGCCAGCTTTTATCAGCAATGGGCCCTGGAGAAGGTCAGCTGAAATCTCCTAGAGCTCCCAGAGATACACCTTAGTTGTTATGAATCAACGATATAGCCTCAAGCTATAACCTGCAGCCCTACTTAAACTCAACGGGGTGGGGCAGAGTAATTCCTGTGGGCAGGGCTATTGCTTCCCCTCAGACTGATGCCTTTCGGAAAGGAGTAATCTGCCTGAGAATGGTCCCTGAAGTATGGGGAATGACTCAGCACAGGGATCCTGGCAGCTATTCCTTCAATTGTCTCTCCAGGGCCACCAACCCCAGGCTCTTTTCAAGCATCTCTAGTCTACTCTGCCCTACCTCTACTGAAAGCCAGGATAAGTGGCTGCAAACAAAATCTTGTGTGCTGGCCATTTAAGAGGCTCTCTGAGTCTCTAGCCATCTCTCTCTGGCAGACAGAAGCCCTGCTACTTTTCACAGCTGGATGTTATTCAGGTTTCTGGCACTGGTGCTGTAGGCTGAGTAGCTCAGCTTGGGGTTTAAAACACACAATTCTCCAGGGGATCTCCCTGGCTACTGAAATATCCCTCCAGAACTTTAGTTGCCTCCCATGGGAGCCCAGCCAGCTCTCTCATGCATGCTCTGCACTTCGTACAAGTCTCATTGTGGTGAAGTGGTTTCTTCTGTCTGTCTGTGGTTGTAAGGCTTCTTTCTAGATGGTTTTCAGTTGGTTATTCAAGATGATTTCTCTACAATTTAGTCGTAATCCCAGATTGGTCCTGTGAGGAGGTTAGTGTAGCTTCCACTTACTCCTGAGCCTTCTTGGGTCTCTCTGTATATTTTGAAGAGAATAAAGGAGCACCTCACAGATATTTCAGATTCTATTCCAGACTACTGTAATAAAGCAAGTACCTCAATAAAGTGAGTTGTCCTCTTTTTGCTGTTGGAGGTATTGCCTTCAATTTGGAAAAAAAAATCTGTGTCTGAGTCCTGGCTTCTTCACTTACTAATTGTGTCAGCTTGTTTGGAAGGAGCTACTTGCTATGCCTTCTTTTATCATCCAGTTTTTAAGGGGACTCCCAGGATATATTGACAAAGCTGAGACATACTCTTGCCATAAACTCCTCTCCAAACACAATGCCCTACAGTCAGGAGGGCTGCATTAATTGAGGTAATTATTCTTTTTTTCTGTTACTATGCTGAACAGCCTTGCTTGAATGTTATGCCAACCTTGTACTTCTGGAATAAACTCAATTATCATCATGATATATTATCCTAGTCATACATCACTGATGATTTACAAAAAATAAAAAATAAAAATCTAGAGCTAATCCATTTTAATGCCCTCCCTGTAAACAAGATGAAAACATTTAGCACTCAATTCTGTCTCTACTACCACCTAAATAATGATAATTAAATTTTTATAGTTCCCTAAATGTTAGATATTATTCTAGGTGTTTAATCTATATTAATATATTTAACCCTATGGAGAAAATGTGAAAAATTACTATCCTGATTTTATAGAAGAGAAAATTGAGGCATGGAGAGATTAAGTAATGTGCCCAAGTTCAACCCAGACTGAGTTTTGTTCCTGGCAATCTGGTTCCAGAACCAGTATCTTCAGTGACTCTACCATACTGTTACACTGTGTCTTTCAGAAGATATTATACTTCCAAATATTTTGCAACAGCTTATTTAGAGTAATCAACATGATTTCTCGATTTCCTCACTATTTTTCTTATATACTGGATTCATTTGTCTCTCTGTTGGATCATACCCAGCACCACATATATTTTAGAGAAAGTCTAGGTATGATAAGATTTCTAAATTGATGCATATCTGAACTGATGTATTTCTTCATTTTCACATTTGAATAATATAACTAGGAGATATAACAATCTATTTACTTCCCTTCCACTATCTCCTTGAACAAATCTCCTCCAAACTTCCAAACATTATAAGCTTTCATAATTTTCCCTTATTTCATTGTTCTGAAATGTCACCACAATGTGTTAATGGATGCATCTTTTACAAATCATCCTACCCAGTGGACCCTTTCATCCTGATGAGTTATGGCTTATTAAATCCTGAGACATTTTCTTTCATTTCTTTGAGAATTTCGGTCTATGTGTTTAATATTTTTGCAGCTTCAGGCTTTGTACTAATTTAGTAATATATTTAAGAACATTTATGAGAGAAAATAAATCCTCCATAATTTTGTCTCCAAATATATCAACTGTTATCATTACTGTATCAACATATCTTGTAAGCAGTGGCTATGAAATTTTAAAATAATTTAAATGACTATAATGTTATACTTTGCTTTTATCTCATTATGTTATATGTATGATATATGTGTGTGCATAAATATATGTGTGTATATATGTGCGTACATAGATATATATGTGATTTTCGTATATACACACCTAATTATGATAATATAGTAATCGTGCTTGCACACACACACACACACACACACACACACCACACACTACATATCACACAGCCTTCTGGAGAGATAATCAGTCTTCTATTAGGGTTATAAGTGGCTCAATAAACCACACCTTGAGTACATAGTCAATTAAGAAATATGAATAGGTATAAGACAGATGGAAATAGAAATATTAACTTTACAACTTGTAAAACTAAGTCTCAAAGAATCCCTTTAACTAGTAGCCAGGGCCACCTTCTCATGTGCATGAGACCTGTGCAAGTGTAAGAGTCCTTGATACTGTGCCATCAACACTTTCAAATGATTAATCATTTTTGAAAAAGGAGCCCTGCAGATTATAGACTGGTCCTGCCAGTAGTCATAGCCAGAGTCCTACTAGATCTCTTTTTAATTGTAGACCTTAGAATGACACCCCTAGAAAGGAATACAAAGAGCTGACCTTTACATATCAGCTGAAATGGTATTACTTCCCCATTCCCATCAAGCCCCAGTATCAGGACAGAGAGAGAGGGGCCTCCCCACTAACCTCTAAGTGTATTTATACAGGAGAGGGAACTGGTGGTGAGGGCATTGCTGCCCTATCCCACTGCTTTATGAGCTAAGTTATGACTTCCTAAAAGGAGGGAGGAAAATGTTTCCCCTATCACTTAAAATATGTGAAGAGTTGTCAATGGAAAAGAGCTTAGATTATTCAGGATTGTAATAGGTATGAAACTGGATCAGAAGAGTGGAAGTAAAAGGTATGCTTATTTGGGGAGCATATAAGTTTAATCAATTTTAAAATAAGAATTATTGAAAAACAGAATCCAATGACTAGGAGATGTAATCCTTTCCATGTCAATGAAAATATCGAACCAAGCAATGAACAGATAACTATCTACTAGGGAGAGGTCTTTAAATAGGGACTACCACCTCAGAAGGGATCAAAACACCAACTCTCCTTTATGATTAATTTGGTTATCTTTCTTAGGTGGATTCCTTATGGATCTATTACTATGAGATTTTTTTTCTCTGTAGTTTTAGGCTTAATTTCTCAATACCTTTTCAATATTCAATACAGCTCTAAAGCTGTGGTTATATACATTCTCAACCATCTTTCAAAAGTAAAGTTATATATATATATATATATATATATATATATATATATATATTATACACCTAAACTTTTTATTGAATATAAAACAAAGTTATTGATCATTTCCTATTGTAAACCACTAGGCTGAAATTTACATAGTGTATGTAACATCTTACTTAGTCCCATCAGATATTATCATTATCACATTTTACAGAGAAGGAACCTGAGGCTTTTATGTTTAGCCTCATGTTCAAAGTTACCCAGCTGGTAAGATTTAGAATTTGATTCAAGCCCATGCTCATCTGATTTTAGAGCTAAGATTCTTAACTGCTACAACATAGTGTCTAACCAGTCCCAATATTTTTGCCCTCGATGTGTATACATAAAAAGTATTAAATATATTGCCATTTTCCCCAACAATCTGGCAAAGCTATCATTAGAAAATTCTCCACTTAATATTAACTATAGCAAATAAACTGTCACATCTGTCTCATTGTTTAATCATCACAACAATCCTGTGAGATAAGTAGTTTACTATTCCCACCAGGGATAAAACAAGGGAGGTCAGGGAGGTCAAACTATTTGCCTAAGGACCCACAACAAGCAATTCAGCAGGGACACAGATACAGGAGTAACTGTGTAGATTCACAGGCAGGAAAACATTAAGGCTTCAAGTTAGGGTGAAGGTGCTGAAAAGTTCAGTCACATCAGCAATCTTTTGTCTTTCTTCCATCTTTGCTTCACTTTGTTAATTCCTGATCTCAGTGACTTGTCATTTTGGTTCCTTGGTTTTTCTGTCTCAGACTTTGAGCTGATCTAAAATTCCATGGGTGGGAAAGAAACAGTCCTATTCCTGTCATTTTAGTTGTTTTTATCAGTCTAATTCATATGGCCCATTTTCTCCATTCTCATGGCCACAGCTTAAGTGCCTTTTGCAAAGATGCTATTCTAAGAAGTGACAGGGCTTTGCATATACAACTATGTATATAAATGTTCAGGAACCACTTCCCCTTATTTCTATTTTTTAGTACAGGAGTATCTTTTATAATGTAATCACCTATTTTTTTCCTTTCAACTTTCTAATTTCACTAAGCAATTCCTTGCTGAGTCTTTGGATTAAAACTATGGGCTCTGCCTTCTTTTCACTTACTGCATAGTATAAAACATATCCCCTGATACTTGAGTTAATACTTCAGTTTATTACTAAACAGATAATTATTTGAAATTAACAGCTTGTACTTCTTTAGTTTTCTTTGAGGAAAATACCACAGAGGATTGTTTAAGACTGTTGGGTTTGGTACACAATTCCTGTTCCTAAGGTTAATGACCAATTTCCACATGCTACAAAACCCTAAAGTTTTACTTCTCCATCATGGAATGCATGGGCTTCATAAAGATGCAGAGGAGAGATTTCACAGTCCCAGAATGAAATGATTGTACTATTTATTATACTATTTATACTTGCTTCACCTCCTTCCATCCAGGGCTGAGAACTTTTTAAGAGCCCTGTCAAAACTGCAGGTGTGCCCAAGGCTCCTGCTCACAGCAGGGCCAACCTTTATAGCATTTCCTCAAGACTGCTTCAGATCACTTTTCAGTGTGTAAAACCGGATTTTCATTAGTGGCACTAATGACACACTAATGGAGACAGGGCAGCACACCCAGTGCCAGAAGCAGAGCAAGCAAGGCTGAAAACAGGCCAGCCGGAGCGTCTGTAAGATGAAATACTGCAGGGTGTTGATACACGGCATTTCTTCTCAAATACCTGGCAGGCCCAGGGCCTCTACATGTTAAATGGATTGTCTTTGAGGCCAAGCAGCAATAGATCCAGTTACAGTTTTTCACACAAGGACAAAACAAAGAGACAGAAAAAGCTCAGGGTTCAGACATTTGCAAGCTGCAGCTGTTTTTCATGGCCGGAGGTTCTGAAGACTTATGAGCTGACACATTACCCTGGACGTTACCATGCATTGACCTCTCTGCTCCTTCTCCTCCCTGGAGTGGTGTTCAAGGCTACTGTTTGACATGAGGGCCACTGAGGACCATATCAAAGCAGTGGCCCCCAAATAACTCATCACTTTTAAAACACACACAATCTGCTCTAACTGGGAATGTAGAGGAGCAAATCAGGTTTCTGGCGTTTCCTCTGGGGATCTCAAGTGGTCACTAGTTACTGATGCTCAAAGCAGCTCTTCATGGTAGGTCAGCAGCGTTTTAAACAAACAATGTGAGAGGAAGCCTGAGAAGCTGATGGAGATGGATTACTTTGACTTTCTTTTCATTGTATAATCCATCAGCACAGGAAAAAACTTTCTTTGCATTACTCCCACCTGGCTTTGATCTTCTTAGTGGCATGTTGGGAGAAATGCTGGCCTTTAAAGTTTGCTTGCATATTTGTACAATTAACAGGCTACTTTTCAGAGAAGATAGTTCATCACAGAACTAGGAATATGTCACCCAAATTGGTTCTATAGGTATAGCAAAAGCAACACACACACATAGCCACTTTCCCTGGGTTTTCTAAAGTAACAGAAATCAGCACCCTAAGAAAAGCCTGTTTACCATTCCTGTTCATAGTCAACATTCTCATTTTAAAAATAAGAAAGGGAGTTGAATAACTTACCCAGAATCACACAGGAATTGTGATGAAGCCAGAACTAGAAACAGATCTCTTAACTTTTCATCCAGTACTTTTGCCTCTGCTGATATGGCCTCAGTAGAAAGTCCTCTTTGAATCCAATTTTCTCCAGGAATTCTGTGGCTACCATAGTCTCTTAGACTATCAGTTGTAAGCCAGCTCTCCGATCAGCAGCTGATGGTCCTGCCTCTATTACATTTGAAATAGGTGTGTTTTAGGGGTGTTTAATTGTCCCCTGTGCAAGTCCAAAGTAAAACAAAAAACAAAAAAATCTGGGACCATTGTTGATTCTCTTGGTTACTTTCCAGTGTGACTCACAGAGTATCTCACAGAAATTTCCTCTTAATATTCAGTTCTAGAGAGTTGGGGCTTTGTTTCCTTTTGTTTCTGCAGCTGGACAATTCCCCCAAATTTTATGTTATCAATCTATAACCCAAGTAGTTTTCTCATATCCAAATTTATGTCATCCAACTACCAAGAATGTTTTTGGTATTCAAGTGTCCACAGTGGCCATTTTAACATAGATACAAGGGACTATGAACTTATTATAC
Source organism: Phyllostomus discolor (assembly GCF_004126475.2). NCBI lineage: Eukaryota > Metazoa > Chordata > Mammalia > Chiroptera > Phyllostomidae > Phyllostomus > Phyllostomus discolor. The sequence goes on along the minus strand of NC_040911.2, from coordinate 74,266,769 downwards.
TGAAATGGCACTCCTTATTAAGAAATAAAAGGACCCCGGCCCAGCGGTTCAGTTGCTTGTAGTGTCGTCCCATACACCAAAAGTTGTGGGTTTGATCTCTGGTCAGAGCATGTAAGGGAGGCAACCAATTGATGTTTCTCTCACATTGATCTCTCTTTCTCTCTCTCTCTCTTTTCCTCTCTCTCTAAATCAATAAACATGTCCTCAGGTGAGGATTAAAAAGGTAAGAGTGATTATGCATTTCAGCATTCTTTGTGTGTGTTTGTTCATCTAGATTTTGTGTTGACTGATACAGAAGTGTCACCACAAGATAGACCACCTAAAATATGCACATTTGTAAAATTTCTCTCTGTGTTAGATGGACACTTAGTTATTCACATAAGCTCATGTACATAAAGTTATTTTAAATATTTTTGTTAAGGCTGGTGGAATTAGATTGAAGTATTGAGGAAATTAATGTGTCTTGAAAAGTCAGAATAAAATAATTAAAGAGTCAAAGACAAACTTTTAATCATTGGGGAGAGAGAAAATGGCTTAAAAACTACTCTGCTGCTTTGAATTGAGAGGATCAAATAAGATAAAAAAGGAAAGACTTTGTAAATGAAAGGTTGTCTATACCTATTATACTTTAAATTACATTTTTAAATGAACATGAACATGATAAAATGCTTTATCTTTAAATCAAATAGTTAGATTTCCGTAACTGAGATCCTGAACTCAAAATCAATGAGAGTGCAGATTCTAACAGTTCAGCTATTGTCACTACAATGTAACATAACAGCCACAAAGTTTCAGCAGCATACATTTGTTTCTTGTCTATGGGCTCATTTGATATCAGTTGGACTTGCTCATACATCTACAGTGCAGCTGGCCTACCCATATATTTCCAGGTTGGCTCTGTTCCACATGTCTCTTCCTAGGACCAGCAGGTTAACCTGAGCAGATCTTTTTATTGTAATGGCAGAGGCACAGCAGCAAGTGAAAATACACAAATGCTTTATTAAAACTTTGCTTATGTCAAGTCAGCAAATATTTTTTAAAAAGTCACATGGCTGACTCTAGAGTCAAGGGGTGGAGCAGATCACCTGTCTATGTGAAAGGGCCCTCAAATTTGCACAGCAAAGAGCATAAATGCAAGGAGGAATGAAGATTTGGACCAACTTATCATAGACACATACCATTGAAATTGTCAGTAAAAGCAATGAATTAACTGAATATAAAGAAACATGAATGGATCTTAACAACATAGTAGTTAGTGAAAACACTGGAAGAAGAATGGAAAATATAACAATCTCATTTATAAAAATTAAAAATGCAGGTGCTCAAACAGTAACATGTTTAAATAAATATAAACCTACCAAGCATACCTAACAGGTTATATGTGGAGAAAGGGAGATGGAGGGGTTATGGCAATTATACAGGGAACCACTATTTTAAAAAGCATTGCAATCATGATTTGCAGATCATTCATGAAGTCTGATTTTAGGCCAATAAAGAGACAATCCTTATTCAAAATAAATGATGTTTTTGGTTTATTTTCTATCTTGACAAAGGAAATCAAAACAAATCAGTTAATTTAGGAATGTTAGGATGATAAGATCATCTTTCCAATAAAACATTTATAAATTAAGAAGGATTTTTTCTATTTTTAAACTTTACATTATATAGTGCTTCACAGATTGTAAATCATTGTCATATGTCTTAACTTATCGAATTCTCATAACAAATTGTGTGTGGTTAGCAAAGTAGGATATGGACTTGGGGACCAAGGTTCTGAGAGGCCTCCATTTACACAACCTCTACTTCTCATGGCTCTTATCCAAATGGCTCATCAAAATTACTTGTCCTTAAGAAATAGTCCCACTGCCAGAAATTCTAAATCAGTAGGACTAGGAGGCCCCAGACATCTGTGTTTTTAGAAAACTTTCTTAGGGATGTTGATGTGTTCTGAACGGCAAGAACTCTTGACCTAGACATGCTATTTTCACAAAGACACAAGTTAATTTGCAAAAAATTGAACACATATTGTCAGTCTTTTCCATTTTCCAAATTCTCTTTTTTATACATTTTTAGTTGAGTAGGTGCTTCCAGCCCCAGGAATTATTATTTTCTTTGGCTAGGTCTCCTTATTTCACTCATGAGCTAAGGTTTGGTAAATCTGTCTCCACGCACTTGATTCCTAGAAGATTAAGCAAAGTTATTTTTAAAGAGGAATAGGGCAGAAACATTGCCCTCTTGTCACTGAGAACAGAATAAAGGATTTATGGCATTTCTAGTAATATATTACACTGAGCACTTTACACCTTTCAAAGCATGTTCATGCTCTGTACTTTATTCCTTGGCAAGATAAGGTATATTTTCACCTGGTGAGATTGCTCAACTATTGGTCTAGAGAGCTGTTACAGCCTTGCTTAGACAATAGCCAGCTGTGGGAGTTGGAATAACACAGAGCCTCATGACTTGGCCTTATCCATGAAGAGACACTAAAAGATACAGGGACAGTTCTTGTTGTTTTGAAAACGTGACTTTGTGTCAATGAATGAATATATTATGTAAGAATTTGAGTCCTGGATGGTATGGCTCAATGGCTTGAGCACCAGCTTTCAAACCAAAGGGTCACCAGTTCAATTCCCAGTCTAGGGTACGTGCCTGAGTTGTGGGCTGCAACCAATGTACATTCCTGCCAACAATGTGCAATTGTTCCCTTTTCTCCACATCTTTGCCACATTTGTGAGTTGATATCCCAATGTGGTTTTAATTTACATTTCCCTGGTGATTAGTGATGTTTAGTACGTTGTATGCACTTGTTGGCCATTTACATGTCTTCTTAGGGAAAATGGCTAATGACTTTTTCTGTACATCTGTTCATTGAATTGATTTTTTGCTAATGAGTTCTATGAGTTCTTTCTATTTTTTTATCAGATTAACCCTTAACCACACATGTGGTTTGCAAATATTTTCTCCCATTCCACAAGTTGCCTTTTTATTTTGTTCACGGTTTCTTTTGCTGAGTGTAGCTTTTTAGTTTGATGTAGTTCTGCTTGTTTATTTTTGCTTACCTCTATATTTTCTTCTGGAATAAGAGCCAAAAACACCTGTGTACATTACTCTATCTTGAGCCCTTTATTAGCTTCAAAATATTCTTACCATCAACTAATTGAAATTTCCTCTAATAATATAGATTATTTGAATGTTATCCATTTTATAGAAGCAACCTATTGAGAATGAGCTGGGTCCATTTTTTGAGGTAATCAAAAGTTATACATCATGTCATATTTTATCATATTGTACTAAAGGATGGTTGAATCTAGACAAAGAGTAGAGTGAGGGTCTTCTCAGACTTTATAAAACACTATGGCAGACTTGAGAGTATAATAGATATAAAAATCCAAGAGGGGAGCTGTGGGAAAATCAGGCCTGCATGTTCACAAAAGTACTGCAAGAGGACTCAAGAAGCACCTTTCTGAAGTTTCACGTTGACACACTAAATTTGTGACTCCATGTAGACTATGACAAGTGCACACTGAGGAGGAAAGGACTTTCTAATCTTAGGGAAGAAGGTAAAAGCTCACACCGTGAGGCCACAGAGCAAACCTGGCAGTGTGGACTGGCAGGGACATCATCAGGGAGCCCTGGAGGGGATGGGCTGAGAAGAAAAATGACGGTGGACTCCAATACCTCTGCCTTTGGAGTTTGATGTAGTAACAACCCAAAAGTTCCATAAAAGAAAGGGGGAATATCTCTTCTCCAGGATTTGTTAGTCAGGTTTTGTCTAGGAGCTTTAAAAAATCAGCACAGTACCACATATAAAAGGTTCTTTTTCTCTCTGTAGACAAAATTTATAGAAAGGATACTTCAGATGCATGTAGGAAAATCATTTTAAAAAATAGGTCACTTTAGCAATATTTTTGCATGCTTTGATGAACATATCCTGAGCATTTTCACACATTTTAAAAAATATTTCTTTTTTTTTTTTTTTTTTAGAGAAAGGGAGAGGAACAGAGAAAGACAGGGAAAGAAACATCTATGTGAGAGAGAAACATCAACTGGTTGCCTCTGGTACATACCCCAACCGAGGACTGAACCTGCAACTCAGGAATGTGCCCTGACCACGAATCAAACAGGTAACCTTTTGCTTTGTGGGACAATGCCCAACCAGCTCAGACACACAGGTCAGGGCACATCTGCAAACTTGCATTTTAGAATGTCATGTGACTTTAATTTCTTAACAGGATCTTGAATAACCTTTAAGCTTGAGGACAAAGGAAGTAATTTATATAGATATGACATTTAGATCATGTCCACCAATTTACTTTTATAGGTAAAGTCTGTTAATGAAAGTAATAACTGTTTCATATTTGGACTTTTACAGAAAGTCCCATCTCCAATTTTTTTCTGCTTATATAAATTAAAATATTCACCAATCCTAATAATAGTGATTAAAACACAATATGCAGAAGGCAGGCACATAAGCAAGTTGGAGCCTCAGCTTTCTAAACCAAATTACCCAATGGTTCAAACTGAAGAGCAAAATTTCCTTCGACATTTCACATCCAGTACAGTTGAACTGTCACCATGGCCACAGATGTTTTCCTTATCTCTGTAAAACAGTTAATTTACATGAAATAAGAGAGTATGTCTATTGAAAATGCCCATTTTGTTATTTAATTACTGTGCAGCAATTCTAATAGAAATTTTCACAAGACTCTTTGACTACTGACACTCAAATTCTGTTTGAGCTGCCATTCAGAAAAAATACCAGTGGGAGCCTGCCTATTAATCTTATCTCTCTGGATATACTCACCTATCTTTTTCTTCTTTATTCATTATGGTAGATATAAACTCACTTTTCAAAAGAGAAAGTAGTTAAGGGACCCACTAAAAGTTAAAAATAGTCCATGGTACAAGGAAAATGAAATAAAACATATTGGGTACTGTCTCAGGGGATTGAAAAATTGCTCTTTTGGGAAAGCAGATCTTTCTCTTTTTTTAAAAATTTTATTTTAATCATTGTTCAAGTACAGTTTTCTGTCCATTACTCCCATCCCAGCCCACCCATCCCTTCCTTCCTACCTCCCTCCCATTTCCACCCCGCCCCTTGTTTTTGTCATGTGTCCTTTATACTTGTTCCTGTAAACCCTTTCCATTCTCCCCTGAAATTCCCCTGAAATTCCCTCCCCTCTTTCCTCTGGGCACTGTTAGCCTGTTCTCAATTTCAGTGTCTTTGGCTATATTTTGCTTGTTTGTTTGTTTTGCTGTTTAGGTTCCTGTTAAAGGTGAGATCATATGGTATTTGTCTTTCATTGCCTGGCTTATTTTGCTTAGCATAATGCTTTCCAGTTCCATTCATGCTGTTGCAAAGGGTAGGAGCTCCTTCTTTCTTTCTGCTGCATAGAATTCTGTTGTGTAAATGTACCACAGTTTTTTGATCCAGTCATTTACTGATGGGCACCTAGGTTGCTTCCAGCACTTAGCTATTGTAAATAGTGCTGCTATGAACATTGGGGTGCATAGGTTCTTTTGGATTGGTGTTTCAGGATTCTTAGGATATAATCCCAGCAGTGGAATTTCTGGGTCAAAAGGCAAATCCATTTTTAGTTTTCTGAGGAAGTTCCATACTGTTTTCCATAATGGTTGTACCAGTCTGCAGTCCCACCAACAGTGCACTAGGGTTCCCTTTTCTCCACAACTCTCCAACCTTGTTGTTTGTTGCTTTGTTTATGATGGCTATTCTGACTAGTGTGAAGTGGTATCTCATTGTGGTTTTAATTTGCATCTCTCTGATAGCTAGTGATATTGAGCATCTTTTCATGGGTCTCTGGGTCCTTTGTATGCCCTCCTTGGAGAAGTGTCTGTTCAAGTCCTTTGCCCATTTCTTAATTGGGTTGCTTGTCTTCTTAGAGTGGAGTCCTGTAAGTTCTTCATATATTTTGGAGATTAAACCCTTGTCTGAGGTATCATTGGCAAATATGTTTTCCCATACAGTTGGTTCTCTTTTTATTTTAATACTATTTTTGTTAGCCGTGCAGAAGCTTTTTATTTTGATGAGATCCCATTTGTTTATTCTTTCCATTATGTCCCTTGTTCTAAGGGACATGTCAGTAAAAATGTTGCTGCATGAAATATCTGAGGTTTTCCTGCCTATGTTCTCCTCTAGGACTTTATGGTGTCATGGTTTATACTTAAAGCTTTTATCCACCTTGAATTTATTTTTGTGTATGGTGTAAGCTGGTGCTCATATTTCATTTTTTTGCACGTAGCTGTCCAGTTCTCCCAACACCACTTATTGAAGAGTCTATTTTTACTCCATTTTATGTTGCTGCCCCCTTTGTCAAATGTTAATTAACCATAGGGACTTGGGTTTATTTCTGGGCTCTGTTCTGTTCCATTGGTCCATGTCCCTGTTGTTATGCCAGTACCTGTTGGGAACCGCCCTTCCTGTTTCAGAAGCTGTAACCCCCACCAAGGCTAAGGCTGAGGAAGCAACCTTGGACTGTAAGTCACCAAGGAGACAAAAGCTTATCTCCTTGGCAGGAGAATTGCTTCTGCTTCTTTCACTTCATCCATAACTGGCCCCCAATGCTTGGTCAGTTAGCCAATGACAGGTAAGATTCCCCAAGGGGGGAATGACCTAAGACATGCACAATCACATGGGAGACCCCCAAGGAAGGACTTGGGGGGCTACAGCAAAAGGGGGTGATGGGTCCTCGCCCCTTAGCTTTGACAAAGCCTGAGTCCTCATTGTCTATGAGAAATCTCCTAATCTCTTGGCTGCCTTACTTCCCTTGCTCCCCCTAAGCCTGAAACAATGGCAGAGGGTGGTGCAGCCCTGTGCTGGAAAGGGCGGGTTCCCCAGGCAATCAGGCCTAAGAAAGAATATCTAAAATCCTGTGAAACATGCTTTGTTTAGAATGCTCTCAGCTAAATGATGAGTCCAAGCAAGAAGTTTGTTCCTGAAAGTTTTATAGCTCTTTAGCTATCTGACCCTGACTCAAAATAGGCCCTCAGAGTTCTTTGTTATCTTTTGTTTGATCCTTACTGCCTGACAATGATTAATGAGTTTTATCTGTATTCCTGTGCAAATGAACCCAGTAAAAGCCCACTGAGGAACAGTCTCCCCGACCTCCTCCTCTGAGAGATCGGCCACCTTTCCTCCACAAGCAGATCATGTCTTATTCTCATCTGTGGTGGCCAGTGGGAGGCGGGGGGCCCTGCGGGCACAGCCCCTCCACAAGTACCAGACTGTTTTGATTACAATGGCCTTGTAATACAGCTTACTATCAGGTATTGTGATCCCTCCTACTGTACTCTTTGTCAAAATTGCAGCAGCTATTCAGGGTCATTTATAGTTCCATATAAATTTTTGAAGTGTTTGTTCTATGTCTGTGAAATACGCCATTGGCACTTTAATAGATATTGCACTGAATCTGTAAATTGCTTTCAGTAGTATGGACATTTTGATGATGTTATTTCTTCCAATCCATGAACATGGTATATGTTTCCATTTGTTTGTGTCTTCCTTGATTTCTTTCCTGAGTGTTATGTAGTTTTCTAAATACAGGTCTTTTACCTCTTTGGTTAGGTGTATTCCTAGATATTTTATTTTTCTTTTTGCTATTTCAAATGTGATTTTTTTCCCTTGATTTCTGCTTCTGCTGTTTCATTGTTGGCGTACAGAAATGCCTTTAATTTCTGGATATTGACTTTGTATCCGCTGTTTTGCCAAATTCATTTATTAGGTCAAGCGGTTTTTTGGTGGAGTCTATAGGATTTTCTATGTACACTATCATGTCATCTGCAAACAGTGACAGTTTTGCTTCCTCCTTTCTGATTTTGTTACAGAACAAACAAGGGGGGGGGGCTGGGATGATATACTATTATTGAAAGAAGGCCCCGGGTCCGTTATGTCTGCCGCCCTAGGAAAGACATCTCTCAATGCCAGAGATTTATGAAAAGGAAAGGAAATGTTTATTTAATGCTATACAAACTTAAAGTAGTGACCTGGTGTCTTTATCAAAAATCCCAAAGTCCCCTAAAACACCCACAAACAGACACAGTCCTTCCTTCCTTCCCCTTTTGCCCAGTCCAGAGTACCGTATCTCAGGAAAGGAAATAGAAGTCCATGGCTCAGGCAGTCCTCTAGTTCTTCTCAGTTAGTACTCCATCTCAGCTGGGAGACCTCCCTGGGTTCCCGGCACCCTCAGCTGAGTTGCCGGGATCTCTGCTAAAACCAGGTGGCGGTTCCCCCTTCTAAAGCTGTGGGGGTCCCCACTCTGCCAGGCCACGTGGTTCTCTCCTCCAGGGCTGCCGCGTGGTTCCCTCTCTCTGGGATGCAGGAGTCTCCACTCTGCTAAAGGCGCATGGTTCTCTCCCTCAGGGCTGCCACATGGTTCTCCCTCTCTCAGGCCTGCAGGAGTCTCCACTCCATCAAGTCCGCATGGTTCTCCTTCTCAATGGCCGCCAAATCTGGGTTTTAAATCCCCGAGGCCAATCTTCTTCTGCAGCCCCATTTCCGACTCCTCCCACACTCGGCTTCACATGCTGGAACTCGTATCCTTCCAGCTTTACTGGGCTGCCATCATGAGTCTGGGCAGGTGTGGCCCCATGTCCTGGAGCCAATCCTCTCTGAGCTCCCACGCAGGTGCTGTAACTCAGGGGACCTGCCCCCACAGTTACATCTGGGTGGGAAAGTTACTTCCATTCCCCTATCTTAGAGCTGATCACAGCTACTTAACATGTCTATGCAACATATCTATCCAGTCAAAGGTTATAGATATGCCAAACGACCACGCCAGAGCTTAGCTGCAAGGCTGTTGCTATGCTAAATAGCTCTCAATGGCCCTGCTCCATTTGTCCCTTCCCCCAACCCACAACCTGGCAGGGGGGGGAATGGAGACATCCCAAAATCTCCTGGACACCTTAAGTTCTGGACCCCATTTCAAATGCCTATTTGGGGCCCCCCTCTTGGCTGCACCATGTAACAATTTGGATTCCTTTTATTTCTTTTTCTTGTCTGATCACTGTGGCTAAAACTTCCAGTACTATATTGAATGGAAGTGGTGAAAGTGGACAGCCTTGTCTTGTTCCTGATCTTAGTGGAAAAGATTTTAATTTTTGCCCATTGAGAATGATGTTGGCTGTAGGTCTCTCATATATGGCCTTTATCATGTTGAGGAATGCTCCCTCTATTCCCACTTTGCCAAGTGTTTTTATCATAAATGGGTGCTTTACCTTATCAAATGCTTTTTCTGCATCTATTGATATGATCATGTGGTTTTTGTCTTTGCTTTTGTTTATGTGATGTATTACATTTACTGATTTGCGAATATTGTACCATCCCTGCATCCCAGGAATGAATCCCACTTGGTCATGGTGTATGATCTTTTTAGTGTATTGTTGGATGCGGTTTGCCAGTATTTTGCTGAGGATTTTAGCGTCAATGTTCATCAGTGATATTGGCCTGAAGTTTTCTTTCTTTGCTGTGTCTTTATCTGGTTTTGGAATTAGGATGGTGTTGGCCTCAGAAAAAGAGTTTGGGAGTCTCCCATCTTTTTGGATTTTTTGGAATAGTCTGTGAAGGATAGGGGTTAGCTCTTCCTTAAATGCTTTGTAGAATTCTCCTGTGAAACCATCTGGCCCAGGGCTTTTGTGTATTGGGAGTTTTTTGATTACTGCTTCAATTTCTTTTGTTGTTATTGATCTGTTCAGGCTTTCTGTTTCTTTTTCATGGAGTTTTGGAAGATTATATTTTTCTAGAAATTTGTCCATTTCACCTAGGTTTTCAAATTTCTTGGCATACAGTTCTTTGTAGTAATTTCTTACAATCCTTTGTATTTCTGTGGTATCTGTTGTAATCTCTCCTCTTTCATTTCTGATTGTGTTCATTTGGGTCTTCTCTCTCTCTCTCTTTTTTTTTTTTTTTTTTGATGAGTCTGCTTAAAGGCTTGTCGATTTTGTTTATCTTTTCAAAGAACCAGCTCCTGGATTCATTGATCCTTAGAATTGTGCTTTTAGTCCCTATGTCATTTAATTCTGCTCAGATCTTGGTTATTTCCTTCTGCTTTCTCTGGGCTGTCTTTGTTGTTGTTCCTTGAGTTCTTGTAGATGTAGGGTTAGGTTGTTTGTTTGGAATGTTTCTAACTTTTTTAGGTGGGCCTGTATCGCTATGAACTTCCCCCTCAGGACTGCCTTGGCTGTGTCCCATAAGTTTTGGGTTGTTGTGAGTTCATTTTCATTTGTTTCCAGAAACCTTTTGATTTCTTCCCTAATATCATTCTTGACCCATTCATTGTTTAATAGCTTGCTATTTAATCTCCATGATTTTGAGTGTTTTGGACTTTTTTCCTTGGGGTTGGTTTCTAGCTTCAGTCCCTTGTGGTCTGAGAAAATGCTTGGTATGATTTCGATTTTCTTGAAATTCTTGAGGCTTGTTTTGTGTCTTATGTGGTCTATCTTTGAAAATATTCCATGTACATTTCAAAAGAATGTGTTTTTAGCTTCTTTGGGTTGGAGGCCTCGGTATATATCAGTTAAGTCCATTTCATCTAGGGTATTGTTCAATGCCACAATATCTTTGTTGATATTCTGTTTGGAAGATCTGTCCATTTTTGACAGTCGGGTGTTAAAATCCTCTACTACAATTGTGTTGCTATCGATATCTTTCTTGAAGTCCTCTAAGATTTTCTTTACGTATTTGGGTGCTCCTGTGTTGGGTGCGTGTATATTTACAATATTTATGTCTTCTTGGTGGATTCTTCCCTTGAGTATTATGAAGTGACCTTCTGGGTCTCTCTTTATGGCCCTTTTTTTGAAGTCTATTTTGTCTAATATGAGAATTGCTACCCTGGCTTTTTTTCCTGTCCATTTGGTTGGAAAATTTGTTTCCAGCCCTTCACTTTCAGCCTGTGCAGGTCTTTTATCCTGAGGTGGGTCTCTTGTAGGCAGCATATGTGTGAGTCATGCTTTCTTATCCAATCAGCTCATCTATGGCTTTTGACTGGAGCATTTAACCCATTTATGTTTAAGGTTATTATTGATAGGTACTTATTCATTGCCATTTTCATACCTGTGTTCCTCTCTCTCTGTCTCTCTCCTTTCCTTCCTTTCCTTAACGCAGTCCCTTTAGCATGTCTTGCAGAGCTGGTTTGGTGGAGGTGTATTCTTTTAGACTTCTTTTGTCTGGGAAGCTTCTTATTTGGCTTTCTATCTTCATTGAGAGCCTTGCTGGGTAAAGTAGCCCTGGTTGCAGGTCTCTCGTTCTCATTACTTGTAATATTTCTTGCCAATCTCTTCTGGCTTGGAGCGTTTCCATTGAGAAGTTAGCTGTTAGCCTTATTGGGGCTCCCTTTTATGTTACTTCCTGTTAGTCCCTTGCTGTCTTTAAGATTCTTTGTCTTGAAATTTTGCCATTTTAATTATGATGTGTTTTGAGGTGGGCCTCTTTGGGTTCCTCTTGATTGGGACTCTCTGTGTTTCCTGGATTTGTGTGACTTTTTCTCTCATAAAATTAGGAAAATTTTCCTTCATTACTTTTTTCAAATAGGTTTTCTATCCCTTGCTCTTCTTCTCCTTCTGGTATCCCTATTATACGGATATTATTACGTTTCATATTGTCTTGCATTTCTCTTAATCCCTCTTCATTCTTTCTGAGCCTCTTTTACTATTCTTGCTCTTTCTGGGTGTATTTTTCCACTTTTTCCTGCAATTTGCTGATCCGATCTTCTCTTTCATCAATCCTGCTTTTGATTCCTTCTACTGTGTTCTTCAGTTCAGAAATTGTATTCTTCATTTTCTCTTGGCCCTTGTTGATAGTTTCTATTTCTTTTTTCATGTTGATGTAGTTTGCAGTGAGTTAGTTGTAGTTTCCCTGTAGTTTCTGGTACTTCATTGTGAGCTAATTGAGCCTCCTGATAACTATTTCTTTGAACTCAATATCTGATAGTTGAGTTGCCTCTATTTCATTTAGCATTCTTACTGAGGCTTCCACCTTTCCCTTTATTCGGGGATTGTTTCTTTGTCTTCTCATTGTTCCTGAGACTCTTCTTGTTAGCCTCTGCTTCTTAAATTGATCTGTTCTGGTTTCCTGGGTTTATGGTGTGAACTTCTGTGATAGAATATCTCTGAGATTCAGTGGTGCAGCCTCCTTCAGGTATCCTGGTGTTCAGAGCTTTCCCCTACTGTTTTCTGTGACCAGTTGGAGGGGTAAGGCAAAATGGTTTAAGACAGAAAGAGAGTATTCTATGATATTTACAGTAGCAGCCAGTAGAGAAGAGATGGGTTATCCTTTGCCTAAAAGGTTAACCCATAGTGTTAACTGTGATCTTCCTCCCAGCTAGCCAGTTTTTAGAAAGAATGGAAAGAAGATAAGACTCTTATTGGGGAGGAAAGGATTGTGAGTTTGACCTAGAAAGCAGTAATATTGTGGAAGGTCAGATTCTGAGGTAGGGTGAGAGTAAAGGATAGTAAATAGGTGTAGTGTGTGAGAGAATAGAGTTAACCACTACAGTAATAGAGTTTGGGAAACTGTAAAGTGGGCTGAGATCAGGGAGGAGTGTTGTGTAGTATTTACAATTGTACAGAATAGTTATTATTTACAGTAATATTAGAGCCACAATCATGTGACAGAATCTATGATATCTAGATAACAAGAATAGGGAGTATAGAACCTTGAGTAGTGTACTAAGGGAACACAAATAAAGGGCAGTAAATTAGTAATACACTATGAATGAGATAACAGAGGAAACCTGTCAAACAATAAAATATAACCAGCTGAGCAAAGAAGACTGTACAGAAAGAAAAGGAATACCAAAGTACCGTTAAAATAAAAAATGTAACAATAATGCAAAAATGATCATACAAATATGCAATAACTTGCTGGTTCAAAAAAAAAGAAAAAAGAAGGAAAAAAAGGCAGAAGATGGAAGGAAGAAGAGATAAATTTGGAAAGAAAGGAGTAAGGAATAACACTAGAATGAATGAAGCACAAGGAATTGAGAGGTATAAAAATAACAATAATTAAAAAATAAAAAGTTACATAAATAAAAAGACAAAATAACAGAAAAACCTCTTGTTGGTTTCCAACTGGCCAAACCATTTTTTCTGGTCTTGCTGGCTTCAGCAGGCTGAGGGGTGATTGGCGTCTCTTTTCTCCCTTCCCATTCAGCACTCAGTCAGCTTCTTATGTACTCTCCCCAGGGCTAACCGCATGTTCTCCCCAGAGCCAGTCTGGTGCCTCTCTGCAGGGCCCTGGGTGTGGAATCTGGGCCCTCCTAAGCACACTCTCTGGAGCTCATGGCGGTTGGCTCCTTGGAACCTGTGGAGTGTGGAGTGTGCTCACCTTCCCTGTGTTCAGAGCTGTGTGCTCTGGGGATCCTGTGGAGCTCCTGCACCTTTTCCGGGTTCACATGTGTAGGCACTGGGGATCCTGTGGAGGGCCCGTGCATTTTCCTTGTTCACGGCTGTGGGCTCTGGGTCTTCCACAAAACCACACTCTCTCAGGGTTGTGGGTGCTGGCACTGTGCGTGTCCAGGCCGCCCCTTGTCACACAGGCTCCAGCACACACTCTTCCCACGACTATGCGTGGGTGCTCACAGCCCCTATGTGATTGTTACTCACTCCCCTCTCCCCTCTCTGTGCCTTCAAGCAACCAGGCCTCCTCTGGCATTGCTTAATCCTTATTTGGCTGGGGAGGGAGCAGTTGACCCAGCTCTTTCCCAAGTGCCCTGAGGCAGACTAGGGAGCACTGGGCCTGGGGCTGCAACCTCCCTGGTCCCAGTGCTGATCCCTGGGTCCTTATTTTCCTGAAGCTCTCACCTTACCGTCTGGTTTTTCAATGTCCACTACAATTTTTGATCTCCAATTTTCATGTATGTTGTGATATCATTGGCTGTTTGCTCTGTTCCTTGGCCGATCGGCTAGGTTTTTTCTCCCGTGTGTAGGGGAAAGTGGAATCCGCTCCCTCCTACCATGCTGCCATCTTCTCTCAATCTGGAGATCTTCCCATTTTGGACATGTGCTTCACCCATTACATGAAGCCTCATTGTGCACTGATCTGCATTCTCCAGGATCTTGATCTCCAGCTCTGTCAGCTACATATTATTAATATTCAGCTAATGCAGTGTCAAGTTAACTAACCAGGCCAACTTATTCTGCAGAACATCAAAAAGCAGAAGCAAATAATTATCAAATATACATGGTGGCAGTCTTCCCCTACCCTTTGTTATGGTAGTTGATTTATTTCAATAACTAAAATTGAACGCAAGTATTTTCTTATTTATTCCCATGTGCCCAACTAAACAAACAAGTCTTTATAGTATTCTATTATCCTAGATGTTAGAATTACCAAAATGAATTAAGCTAGATCTCTCCTTCAAGAAGTTCAATCCAAGGAGAAAGATAAGTAAATATCCAATTTGATTTTCATGTGGTAGGTAAATTAATAGAAGCAGACACAGGGTGTGGTGGGAGACCAGAAGAATGTAACTCACTTTAGCGTGAAAGGTGAGGAATAGGTTACTTTTAAAAAATAGAGCTTCAGCTGATTCTTAAAGGTTATGTAGAACTGACTTAGGAAGAACAAAAGAAAAAGAGCAGGCCAGACAATATGAGAAAGGCATGGCCTGTGAATGAAAAGTGGGGGAAATCATAAGTAGGTAATTTAAACCAGACCATAGAAAAAGTTCAGGGCAAAGAGTTACAAACAGGTAAAGCCAGAAAGATGATCACATCTTGTTACTTGGTAGAATGGCAAATGTAGTAATTCTGTTTGGAGTTTTCTCTGACTCTCTAAACTTCCTGGGAAGCTCTTAATTCTTTCACATACTTTTCTAATTCCTTTACCAAGGGTTAGTTGTAAGGTCATCAGTGTTACTAGGCTATTACAGTAGGTTGTTTCTGGATCTTTTATGCCTTTCTATAATGTCCTTTTTTATCCAGGGGAATTGGGTTTTCCAGCCCAGGAGTATGGCTCTATTCAGAGGAAACCATCCTAATTCTATGAAAACCAAATCAGGTTGTTCCTATTGCTAATTGTTCCTGCATTATTCAGCCCAACTCTTCTCTGAAGCTAACAAGATGCAATTTCTATACTCTTAATTTTAAGATTTGTGAGAAATCAAAGTACCTGTATTAGATATGTATACCCAGAACTCCACATATCTCCCCATTTCTCTCCTTCCCTATTGGAACATCCACAGAAATTTAGTTGCAAAGACAGTCACTAGGATGGTATTAATTTTGTAGAGAAATAGAAGCAATCTGAGAGAACATACATATTTAAGCACTCATCATATAAAACACATATATTACAATAAAGTCATATTGATGAACTCATAAATGTAAGCTGACTAACTCATATTTAATATCAATTTAAATCAAGTTTTTAATAATGTAAAAAGACATTAAATTGTTCATTATATAAATTTTAATTGAATGAGTTATAAGACAAACCTGTTTTCTCCTAATTTTGCTTCTAGAAAGTGTCTCACACACACACATCCTCAAACACACAACAGAGGGAAAGGGTAGAAGATAGAAAGCTATGGGACTTATGGTCAAGATGGCAGAGTAGGAAGACACTGTGTTTATCCCCTTCCATGACTATACCAAAATTACAACTAAAGATCACAGAGAGCTGCCTGAAGTCTAGCTGAAAAGAACTCCTATAACTAAGGATACACAGAAGAAGCCTCCTGCAGATTTGTAGGAGTGGTGGGGATTTGGAACATGCTGGTCTCACACCTACATATTAAGAATCAGTGGGGGGAGTGTTACCTTGGATGTCTAGGTCCTCCTGAAGATCAAGGGGTACCAGCATCCCAACAGGCTCCCAGCTGTTGTGAGCAAGGAAGAGTCCCTGAAAGATATCACTCACATAGATTTGTGTCTTTCCATACTATTTATTTCCACAAATAATTATAAGAGACATCCCCAATAACCCAATAGAATCACATTCAGTTTACTCACAGAGAGAAGAAGCTGACAGACTAGAAGTAAACAGAGCAAGCATCACACATGAAGTCCCAGTCACTGGTAGCAACTGAAAATGAAGAGGTGGGTGTCGATCTCAAGCCAGGTGGCTGAAGCAAAGGCACACTTCCAATGGAGTGGAAGTCCTGCAGGGATCTGAGTATGATGTGTGATACAGCCAAGGTTGAGAACTGAGTGGTTGGAGATCTGAGTTCTGCTAGCTCACTGGGGCAGAGGTCCCACTCATGTCAGTGTTCAGGTGGAACATTTTATCCAACTGTCTAGACTTGTGATTTTGGGTGTTCTGGGCCCCTCCCAAAAGTATATTACACCCCATTACCTCAGTCTTGACATATAACTTGACATATTTATCATGACTGACAATAAATCATACTGGATTATCAAAAGTGTTAAAAAAGTCATCTCTGCTCTTGCTTTATCTACCAGGCCAGGGTTCCAGTACCTGGAAGAGAAGTCCCCATAACTCTAGCTGTAAAAAGCAGGAGTGATTGTGACTGAGGGGATTCCCTCTGGGTGCAATGGAGGGTTTTGGAAGTCCCAATTATTTCTCTTAAAGAGCCAGAGTCCAGACTTTACAAGCTAACAAACTCATTTACTCTGAGCTCCAGAACTGGGGCAGCAGCATGAAAGCACTAGGAATGTAAAGTGAGGAATGAACTGTATGTCTTCAGGGTGAAGACTGGAAGGACAGTTTTCTACCAGACAGAAGTACAGGCAGAAGCCTTGGTGCATTTGTTGAGCACTCATCCCACCCCATCACCATGTCTGTGTCTCCACCAACCTAGCTAACATTATTCACCCAACCCTGAGATTCCTTGAGACCCTGCCCTACACAACTTGCAAACCAACCCAAGTCTCTTCCAGTGGCTTTTCCATACAAATGGCCTGTCTGGGCTCATACTGTGGACTTTCCTAAAATCTCTCACAGATTCACAAACATTAAACAAGCAGCATCTGGCCTAATTGTGCCCCACTCCACTTACTAAGCAGCTCCAAGCCTAGCACTAGCAGCAGCCAGCCACAGTTTATAGCTTAGCCCCTTCTAGGCAACTCCAAACCCATCACAAAAGGCAACCATCTACTGATTACTTTGTAGTTCATAACAAGTGGCCCTGAACAAGGCATAGTCAGTAGCTAAACTTGGTTTCCACAAGACCCCCTCCCAAGAGGCTCCAGAATCAACAAACCCAGTGGACAGCTTCAGATTACACCAGAGCACCACCCCACCACCACCACAAGTAACATATCCAAAGAGCAAACCTGGCAGGCACCTGAGCCCCACTAAAGTGAATCCTGCTCCATGGAGTCATCCCCTGCACAACAGCTCCTATGCTGTGGTTACAGCTAATATTAGCAATCAAATAGCTTGAGAGTCAGTGCCTCCAACTGACATGCCATTAGCAGCCAAGGCTCAACTATAAGAGGAGGGCTGACACACCCACACAAGGGACACAACTGGAGCACTCAGCTCAGGTGTCCAGGGAGACAGCCACTAGGTCCCACAAGACACATAACAAATAGAGCCACTCTACCAAGACCAGGAGTCATAGCATCTCTGTATAATTTGTAGGAAAAAAAAAACACACAGGGAGGTATTCAAAATGAGAAGACAAAGAAACATGTCCCAAATGAAAGAATAGAACAAAACTCCCTAAAAAAAACCCTAAACTAAATGGAGACAAGCAAATCTACCAGATGCAGAACTCAAAATACTGGTTATAGAATGCTCATGAACTTAGGGGAAGGATAGATGATCTCAGTGAGAATTTCAACAAAGAGATATAAAACACAAAAAGGAGATATAAAACAAAAAAGAACCAGTCAGTAATGAGAATACTAACTGAACTGAGGAATACATTAGAGGGAATCAACTGTAGAGTAGATGATGCAGAGGAATGAGTCAATGATTTGGAAGATAAGGCATCAGAAAACAATCATACAGAACAGCAAAAAGAAGAAAAAAGAGAGGAGGATAGTTTAAAGGCCTCTGGGTTAACATCAAGCATACCAACATTTCCATCATAAAGGTACCAGAAGGAGAAGAGAGAGAGGGAAAGGAATTGGAAACATATTTGAAGAATTAGTGATGAAAAACTTCCCTAACTTAGCAAAGAAAATAGACATATAAGCTCAGGAAGTGCAGAGTCTCAAAAAAGATGAACCCAACAAGGCCCACACCAAGACATACCATAATAAAATGTAAAAAGTTAAAGACAAATAGAATATTAAAAGCATAAAGAGGAAAGCAGTTACTTTCCTACAAAGGAGCTCCCATAAGACTGTCAGCTAATTTCTCAACAAAAACTTTTCAAGCCAGAAGGGACTGGTGCAAAATATTCAAAGTGATGAAAAGGAAGAAACTACAATCAAAATGATAAAAAGCAAGATTACTTTACCTAGCAAAGCTATCATTTAGAATCAAAGGACAGACAAAAAACCTCCCAGAAAAGCAAAAGCTAAAGAAGTTCATCAACATCAAACCAGTATTACAAGAAATGTTAAAGGGACTTCTTTAAAAAGAAGAAAATAATATAAAACATAAATAATAAAATGGCAATAACCACATATCTATCAAAATCACTTTTAATGTAAATGGATTAAATACTTCAATCAAAAGACATAGGGTGGCTGAATAAGAAAACAACACACAAACACATGCTGCCCGCAAGAGACTCACTTCAGATGGAAAAACTCATGAAGACTGAAAGTAAAGAGATGGAAAAAGGTTTTTCATGAAAATGGAAACAACAAAAAAGCTGGGGTAGCCATACTTAACTCAGACAAAATAGACTTTAAAACAAATGCTATAACAAGAGACCAAGAAGGACCCAGCAATTCCATTCCTGGATATTTATCTAAAGAAACACAAAACACTAATTTGAAAGGACATATGCATCCCAATGTTCACTGCAGCATTACTTACAACCAAGAAATGAAAGCAAATTAAGTATTGATAGGTGAATAGATAAAGAAGAGGTGGTACATATATGCAATGAAATATTACTCAGCCATAAAAATGACTTAGAGGTATGGCCAAAACCAAGTGAGTGACCTAACCATGTATAGAGTCTGGCACAAATAATGGCCCTTTTATTATATAAAAATATTTTATTACAAAATCATAAGCATGTAATTCTGTAACATAACAATATCACACTCAAACACACCATATAACATATTAGGTGAAATGTTCAAATTTCTGTCCATCTTGTGTGAGACATTCACATACCCTACTAACTGCTCAGTGGCATTACTTTTGCCAGACCCTGTATTTCAGAAGAATCACCTTAGAAACCAAGCCTGCTCACTTTTACTTAAAGGCCAGTTTTCTCTTTCTACACTCTGCTCCTTCATTTTCCATTATAAACATCTTATTCCTTTATTAGATTTTATTGTGTCCTTTTCCTCATAAGTCAGCTATAGGTTGAAAAAAATTGCTTCAAACTCACCCTCTGGTTACAGAACAGCATCTCCATATATTTTTATGGCAGGACAATTAGTTGAAATCTCCTTCTATTTGTAAGCCAAAGTTCTGATGTGTTGCAGGAATCTCCCCAGAATTTAGATTTCAGTTTAGAAGAACTATAAATAAATCAATATATAAATGAAATTATTTTATATTTTTATAAAATGTTTCAGGGTCTATAATAAGATGTCATCTATACAAATAAACTAGAAGTCATTTTAAAATGTTTTAAAATGTTCAATGTGTTCACCATTCAAAAGGTATGGGTGTGCTAATATAATTAATTGAAGTAACAGATTTAATAACTGCAGTGATATTTTTTGTCATTCCACATCGAGGCCAATAACAATTCATTTTGGCTTCACATTGGAGGCCAATACATACTTGAAATATTTTCCTAAGTTTAGGCTCCTTTGGGCTATACACTTTGGAACTTAACAAGTGACATTTATTCCTGGAAATACACCAGTGAACGAGAGTAGACCTGCCACAGAAGGTAGTTGAAGTTAGGATCTTGATATTTTCTTTGAACTCAGGTAGATGGAAGCCTCCAATAGCACTGTTCATTGTTTGAAGACTTTGTTTGGGCTTGCCAGTGTCCGATCTTGACACCATCTCATGATACTTTTTGCTGGGGCTAGGTCTTTCCTTCCTCAGTACTTTCTCTGTTTTTAACATTGCTTCCTTGAGTGACCTTGTCCCTCTATTCACTGACTCTTCCAACTTTAGGACTGAAAATCACCTACCCAGAGTTTACCACTATATTTCTAGTTGAACCCCTTTTAATAAAAATGCATACCATCCATGGATGCCACTATGCCCTATCTCTCATTAGGAAGGTTAGTTCTTCTGACTACGAGGATTCGGGATTTTTCTTTATATCTATATGTTTCTTCCTACTACATCTCAGAAATTTTGATACACACCCTCCTTCCAAAATTATATGCTATCAATGCTGATTGTTAATCATTGATACAATTAAATTGTCTAATTTTATTCAAAAAATGGCCCAAAGTTAGTAACTTACCCAATATTAAACTACTTCTTATGAAAGGTTCAAAACAAAAAAACTAAGTTTTGTTTTGTGTTTATTTGTTTTTAATTTCAAAACTCTGAAATAAAACTAAGTCCAGAACTCAGGCCTTTTTGCTTCTAGTTCAATTCATCCATGGTATTCTTAAATATTGCCTCCAACATCTACAACTTAATTACCCCCAAACCACCCTCCAGCCAACTGGACCACATAATAGTGATTACAGAAGTCAATCTAGCCCCTGTTCGTGTTTCCAAACCAGAATGACAATAATTGAATATGCAATTCACCAGTGTCTGGAAGCCATTAGGATATGCACATTTTCATTCATCATTTGTTATATGCAATTCGACACTGGTTATATACCATTTAGATCAGCACCCAAAGGACCCAAGATGAGATGGCTATAGAATAGGTAGAAGCTACACACACCATCTTCAGGTGTCAAACTGGATTTATAGCTAAATTATAGAGCAATAAACTTGAATCACCATTGAAGGACAACTGATGAGGGGTATTATATCCAAAAATTTACACAGAGACTGGTGAGAAGCAGAGGAGACATGGAAAGGGCTGCCTCCTGCACCCAGGTGCAGCAGCTGGGAAGCTAGAGGGATACATTGGTTGCAAAAGTACACTGAGGAGTGTGGGCTCTCAACCCCATACCGGAATGCCCCAAACCAGAGCACCAGGGCCAAGAATAGAAACCTGCATGATTTCTGACAGTGAAAATCAGTGGGCACTCTGTCTGCCAGAAAGAGGAAGGAGAGAACCCCAGGTACCCTTGTAAAAGGCCATTACATGGGAGCTTGCTCTCTAGCACTCACTTGAGACTCTGGTAAAAGGAAGGGCACTCAGAGCACATGGGAGTTACAAAAAGAAGATCTGGATGGCTACTGAGGTCTAAGTGAACATCCCACACCATCCTTAGGTACCATCTCCCAGGGTTGAGCACTCCTATTCTTTTTAATTTTTTTTTTAGACAAAAGAAAAGGGATGGAGAAAGAGAGGAAGAGAAACACTGATATGAGAGAGAAACCTCAATCAGTTGCCTCCTGTACACACCCCAACCAGGGACCAAACCTGCAACCCAAGCATTTGTCCTGACAGGGTATTCAACTGACTACCTTTTGCTTTGCAGGATGATGCACAACCAACTAAGCCACACCAATTAGAGCTGGGAACTCCTATTTTTACAGCACCAGCTGGGGGAGTACACTAACCCCATCCTCTAAATACTGGCAACTCTACCCTGCCAGCTTGAGTACAGCAGAAAGGACTGTTGGCTGTAGCTAACAGAGACTTGTGTTGCATACTTTTTCTGGAGAAACTATAGGCAGCCTTAGACAGTCATTAAAGTGTGTGGCTTTGGAACAGGGGGCAATCTTTCCATGCTCTTGGGGGTTCAGAAGGTATCACCCCCAATGGAAGACTCCCTTGTTGGGGTCTCTGGAGGTGTGGCTGTGTAGCTAGGGGAAGGCATGAAGCTTTCTGCCCTCATACAGGCCAGTACCACCCCCAACAAAAGACTGCCTTGATCTGGTTTACAAGTCCCACTGGACCCATCCTGCTCAGCTCAGTTTGGCAGGGTAAAGGGAGCACAGCTTGGACCTGGGACTTTTGGAGTACATCTACACTAAGGTCTCTGACAGCATGGCTGAAAAGCTAGGGGCAGATGTGCATCTCATCCTCCTCCTGTGGCCCAGCTTGTGCCACCAAAGCAGAAGACTTTCTTCATTTTTGTTCAAATCCCAGTGGCCCAACCCTGATGAGGTTGCTCCTGCCATGGGGACAGCCAGTTGCACTCAACCTTAACCTGTACAGCACTGCTTCTGGGGGAGCTAGAATTGGAGACTCTAGCAGGGACTGTGTGGTATGGCTCTGGAATAGGGGCAACATTCTCCCCATTGACAGCCTAATCACTACGCCCTGAAGTAGGGGACCCACTAGCCCCATACTCCAGCCACGTGGGAGGGTCAGTGGGGCACAGCCATCTTGGGCTCACTTTACAGCTTTACTTCATAAAACTATGGAAAATGTCCAGGCAACCTAAGGGTGGCAGGGAGCAGGGTAGGCAGAGTTGCTGACAGGTGGACTCCAACCTCAGGGATATTTGGACTTTTATTAATGTGTACCCAGCAAGGAGTTTTAGGAAGCCAAGCCTAGTACACAGCCTGGCCCCACCTGCACACACCCAGGTCCAGTAGATACAACCACAGTGAGGACTGCAGCAGCTCAGAAAGGTAGCCCAAGTCAGTTACATCCAATGTCTGACATTGACCTGCACCAGAAACTCAGTCAAGTGAACCCAGAATCAACGCAACTGGTGGTGGGTTTCAAACCAAACCAGAGCTTGACCCAACTACCCACACAAATGGCACAGTCAAAAAGAGACCCTCCGACCAACATTAGACTCTGCTGGGAACAACTCTGCCTTGAGGGACAGCCCCTTAATAGTGATTCATATACAGTAAATGAGGACTATCCTTATAGTCAGCCAGCCTAAGGGTTAATTCTGCCAATGAATGGATCAACAGCATTCAAGAGGGCACGTGATTCTCACAAGAATCATTTCTGGAGCACATAGCTCAGGTGACCTGGAAGACTGTGCCACTGAAATCCACAAGACACCTAGGTCAGAAAGTCCTCAACAAGTTTGGGAGTTAATGGATCTAACTAATACACAGAAATAAGCACAAAAAAGTCAGATAAAATAGGGAAACAAATATTCCCCAAATTAAAACAAACAAACAAAGAAACAAAAAACAGAAATCACCAGAAAAAGAATTAAATGAAATGGAAGCAACCAAGATACCAGTTGCAGAGTTTAAAACAATAAGGATGTTCAAGGACCTTAAGAGAATAATGGATAGTCTCAGTGAGCACTTTAATAATGAGATAATAAGCATTAAAAAGGACATAGAAACCATAAAATAGTCAGAAATTAAGAATATAATATCTGAAATGAGGAGTACACTAAAAGGAATCAATAGCAGGTTAAATGAAACAGACAATCTAACTAGCAATTTAGAAGGCAAGATAATAGTAAGCACCCAAGCAGAGCAAAAACAAGAAGAAGAAAAATAAAAAAAACAATTAGAAAAGTCTAAGGAACCTCTGAGACAACATGAAAAGTAATAACATCCATATCATAGGGGCACCATAAGGAGAAGAGACTGACCAAGTGATCAAGAACTCCTTTGAAAAAGTGATGGCTGAAAACTTCCCTAACTTGGTGAAAGAAAAGGTCACATAAGTTCACAAAGCTCAGAGAGTCCCAATCAAGATGAACCAAAGATGCCCACACTAAGACACATCATAATTAAAATGCCAAAGGTTAAAGACAAAGAGAGAATCTTAAAAGCAGCAAGGGAGAGAGAGTTAGTGACCTAATTAGGGAGCTCCCATAAGACTATCAAATGATATCTCAACAGAAACACTTTAGGCCAGAAGGGATTGGCATGAAATATTGAAAGTGATGAAAATCAAGAACCTACAGCCAAGACTACTCAGCAAGGCTACCATTTATTTATTTAATTTTTATTGTACTTTTCTTCCTTTACCATTTAGTCCTCTTACACCTCCCTCCCTACAGCAATCACCATATTGCTGTCCATGTGTATAAGTCCTTTTTCCTTTTTGCTCAGTCCCTCCATCCCCTCACTGCTCCCCAACTAATTGTCATCCTGCTCTCCATCTATGAGTTGGTCCGCATTTTTCTTGTTAGCTCAGTTTGTTCATTAGATTCTACATATGAGTGAAATCATATGTTATTTGTTTTTCTCTGGCTGGCTTATTTCACTTAGCAACTCTAAGGCTATAATTTAAATTCTAGGTGACACTGTGGCTCGATTGCTCAGTTGGTTAGAGCATCTTACTAATATGCCAAGGTTGTGCATTGTCTCTCCAGTCAGGGCACACACATGAAAAAACTAATGAATGCATATATAAGTGAAAGAATAAATCAACGTCTCTCTCTCTCCCCTCCCCCTCTCTCTGTAAACATCAATAAATAAAAAATATTTAACTTTGAAGGTGAAATACAGAGTTTCACAGACAGAAAAATAAAAGCTAAAGAAGTTTATTACCACCAAACCAGTATTACAAGAAATGTTACAGGGTCTGCTTTAAGAAGAAAGCAAAAAGAAATATACATATATAGAGAGGAACATAGGTATAAAGAATACAATGACAATAAATAAGTACCTATCAGTAGTGACTTTAAATGTAAATGGATTTAATACTCCAAACAAAAGACATAGGGTAGATGAATGGATAAGAAAATATGACCCATACATATGCTGTCTACAAGAGATCCATCTCAGAATAAAGATGCACACAGACTGAAAGTGAAGGTATGAAAATTATATTCTGTGCAAATGGAAATAGACAAATACTGGGGTAGCAATGCTTATAAGAGAAAAAATAGACTCCAAAACAAAGTCTATAGCAAGAGACAAAGGACACTACATAATGATACAGGGAGAAATCCAACAAGAAGATATAACCCTTGTAAACATTTATACACCCAACATAGGAACACATAAATATATTTTAAAATCCTGATGAACATAAAGAGAAACATCAATAGTAATACAGTCATGGCAGGGGATTTTTAACACCCTGTTGACACCAATGGATAGATCTTCCAGACAGAAAAACATGAGGCTTAAATTACACCTAGATCAGATGGATTTAATTGATATCTTCAGAGCATTCCATCCAAAGCAGCAGAATATACATTCTTTTCAAGTACACATGGAATATTTTCTAGGGCAAACCACATGTTAGTACACAAAACAAGTCTCAATAAATATATGATTGAAATTACCTAAGGATTAAGCATCTTCTGTGACCTTACTGCTATAAAACTAGAAATCAATTACAAAAATCCCCTGAAAAACACTCAAACACATGGAGGCTAATAACGTGGTATTAAGCAATGAATGAGTTTACAGTGAGCTCAAGGAAAAATAAAAAGCTACGGAAACAAATGAAAATGAACACACAACAACCCAAAGTCTATGGGAAACAGCAAAAACAGTCCTGAGAAGGAAATTAATAGCATTACAGGCTTACCTCAAGAAGTAAGAAAAATCTCAAATATACGATCTAACCCTATACCTGAAAGAACTAGAAAAAGAACAATAAATGAAGCACAGAGGAAGTAGAAGAAGGGGAATAATAAAAAATTTAGTGGAAATAAAAGACATAAAGTCTAAAAACATGCAAAAGATCAATAAGACCAAGAGCTGCTTCTTGAAAAGGTGAACAAGATTGACAAGCATTTAAACAGATTCATCAAGAAAAAAAAGAGTGCCCAAATAAGTAAAATCAGAAATAAAATAGAAGTGACAACTGACACCATAGAAATACAAAGGATCATAAGAAAATACTAAGCACAGCTATATGCCAACAAGTTGGATAAACTGGGTGGAGTAGATAAATTCTTAGAAACATACACTCTTACAAAACTGAATCAGTAAGAATCAGAAAATTTTAATTAAAAGATCAATTATAACTAATGAAATCAAAGCAGTAATCTAAAGACTCCCAATAATCAAGTCCAGGACTAGTTGGCTTCACAGGTGAATTTTACCAATCATTCAAGAAATTCAAGAGGAGGGCAGACTTCAAAGCTCATTTATGAGGCCAACATTATTCTAATTCCAAAACCAGACAAAGCTGCTGCAATAAATAAAATTATAGGCCAATATTCCTGATAAATATAGATGCCAAAATTCTTAACAAAATATTAGCAAAGTGGATCCAGAAATTCATTAAAAAATCATACACCATGATTGAATGGAATTTATTCCAGGGATGAAAAGTTGGTACAATATTCACAAATCAATAAATGTGATACAACATATGAACAAAATGAAGGATAAAAATTACCTGGTCATATCAATAAATGCAGAAAAATAATTTACTAAAATCCTGCATCCACTTATGGTAAAAACTCTTAGCAAAGTGGGAACAGAGGGATCATACTTCAATATAATAAAGACCATATATGACAAACCCACAGAAAATATTACACTCAATGGGAAAAAACTACAAGTGTTTCTGATAAGATCAGGAACAAGATAGGAGTGACTGCTTTTACCACTTTTATTCAACATAGTACTGGAAGTTCTAGCAACAGAAATCAGATAAAAAGAAGGAATAAAATGCATCCAAATTGGGAAAAACAGGTAAAACTCTCATTATTTGTAGATGATATGATACTGTACATAGAAAACCCTACAGTCTTCATTAAAAAACTACCTGAACTGATAAATAAATTCAGTAAAGTAGCAAGGTACAAAATTAATACTTAGAAATTGGTGGCATTTTTATACAACAGTAATAAACTGTTAAAAAGAAATTAAAAAAACAATTCCATTTCTTATCGCAGCAAAAAAGGTACGCACAAATAGATTTATACAATGAGCAAAAGAATGGTACTCAGAAAATTATAGGATACTAAAAAAAAGAAACTGAGCAAGACACAAATAAGTGAAATCACAGGAGGTCTGTCAGGAAACAGACCAGGCATTGTTAGTACAACGAGAATGGTTTGTGTGACATCAATGTAAATTGGCAGCCAAGGAAAGTGGACTGAAATATGCAAGAATGAACAATGATGACTTCACTGTACTAGTCAGTGGGAGTGATAGACGCCACCGAGTGAGCATGTGTATTGTGTGGCCATCATATTCAAAATGACTGAGAGAGCAGAGCAACAAATCTCCATCAAATTTTGTGTTAAGCTTGAACATTCCTCTGTGAAAACTATTCAGATGATCCAGAGACCGGAAGTATGGGCAACTGGTGACTGGCAGCTTCATAGCCACAACACACCCATTCATGCATCACATCTCATGCATCACATCTTGTGCAGATTTTTGGTGAGACATCAAATCACCCAGGTGACTGACTCAGCCTCCCTATAGCCCAGATTTGGTGTTCTGTGATTTCTGGCTTTTCCCAAAACTAAAGTCACCTTTGAAAGGGAAGAGAATTCAGAACATGGATGAGATTCAGGAAAATATTATGGGGCAGCTGATGGCAATTGGGAGCACTGTGTGAGGTCCCAAGTGCCTACCTTGAAGAGGACTGAGGTATTATTGTCTTATGTACAATGTTTCTTGTATCTTTTATCTTCTTCAATAAATATCTCTATTCTTCATATTACATGGATGGATACTTTCTGGACAGAACTTGCATACCATTTTCATGCATTGGAAGAATTAACATCATTAAATGTCCATAGTATCACCTTGGCCCATGTGGCTCATTTGGTTGGGCATTATTCAGCAAAGTCAAAGGTTGCCAGTTGGATTCCTAGTCAGGGAACATGCTTGGGTTGCAGGCTCAGTCCCCAGTTGGGGGAAGGCATAGGGAAGGCAATCAATCAATGTTTCTCACATTGATATTCCTTCTTTCTTCCTCCTTCTCTCTAAAAATAAATAAATAAAATCTTTAGAAATAAAACAAAATGTCCATGCTACTCATAGCAATCTATAGATTCAATATAATTTCTATTGATAATGATGTATTTCACAGATCTGGAAAAAATGTCCCCCAAATTTATAGGGAACCACAAAAGACCACAAATAGCCTAAGCAATGTGGATAAAGAACAAAGTTGGAGGGATCACAATACCTGATATCAAATCAAACTATACTACAAGTCCATTGTAATTGAAGCAGCCTGGTACTGGCAGAGTTAAGGGGGCAGGACATGGAGCCCAGAAATAAGCCCACAACTTTATGATCAAGTAATATTTGACAAAGAGGCAAAAGCAACAATGGAGTGAAGACAATCTCTTCAATAAATGGTACAGGGAAAATGGTATGGGGAGAATTAATAGGATGTCAGTTCCAAGGTTAGGTAACAGGAGAACTGGGGCTTCTACCCCTCAGATTCTCCCTCTCTTCTCTGTTCTCTCTCTCTGTCTTGGAGCCCCTGTTCTGAAGAAAGCAAGCTCTGATTTTGTGAGTAGCCCTATGGAGAGGACAACTTGTTAATGAGCTGATGAGTCCAGCAACAGGGAGCAAGGATCTCTGGCCTGTCAACAGCCATGTGAGTGATCATAGAAGCAGATCCTTCACAAGTGGAGTCTGGAGCTGATGGCAGCCCCAGAGCACACTTCCACTGTAGCCTGGGAGAGACTCAGATAGAAACATCCAGCTAAGCTGGACCTGGATTTTTGACCCCAGAGAAGCTGTGAGATAATTAACATTGTTTTAAATTGCATTTTGTTAAGCAGCAATAGATAACTAAATCTCCACCAAAGGCATCAGTCTGACAACTCAATTTTCAAGGAGTGGCATAGTCTTCTAAGAGGAACTCTTACTTTATGCTCTCCTATTTACCATCTTGTCAGCAATGGTGGGGCTTCACAAACAGCTCTCAGCTGTCCCAGTCTATTTCTTCAATCAAAACACCCTGGCACCATCTGCCAGCAGAGATCTAGCCAACCCATTGTCAGCTATGGTAACAGAAATCTCATCTAAAGTCTTTTTGCTTCTTCAAACTCGTGTTCAAGCAAAGATTCTGAAGTTCCTTTTTGGCAAGCATTTCACCTACTGCTTCTTTAGGCAAATAATCACATTTTCAAAACTTTGCCCTGGGGTGTGCCGTGGTATGCCATGGTATATCAGCTGACCAGCCTGCTTGTCTGGAGCCAGGACCCACTTAATAGCTGAAATATTTGCTTCATTCCTTTAGTTTATTCCTGGCTTCTAAAATAGCATCCACATTTTAAAAAAGACAGCTCTTTCTATAATTATCAGCATTTCAAAAATACAGAAATACTACTTTTTTTTTTGTAAAAATCATAGATTTCTTTAAAAAGCAAAGATGCATGCACCCAGAGGAGGCAAACACCATATGTTCAGACCATGGTCAGAAAATAACAGAAGAATTAGGGTTCTGAAATAATTTAAAGAAACATTTGAGCATTTTATCAGAACAAGTGGGGCTCTTACTATCTAAACTATTGAAATAGTATGCTGGACAGAAGTTTGCATTACAGTGTTCAATAAACCACTAAAATCACTAACATTTATACTCATCTATTCTGATTGAGTGGACAGGAAGTAAAAGCTTTTAAGATAAAAGTTTATGTGTGACAACGAAGATTCTGAGGGTTTGGACTCAGAAAAGCAGGGGAAAACAACCTCGCTGCACTGAAGATGTGAGTTTAACAAAGACTTACAGGGCAGAAGGATTTTTTTTGCTCATTCATCTGATTTATATAATCTGGGCTCATGTTGTCTCAAAAAATTTATATTCCTTATTCCATGTTGTTTAAATTAAAAACCATGTTGTTTAAATTAAAAATAAAAAAACTGACTTTGGCCAAAAGTGAACCATACATTAGACGTATGAGAGGATTAAATGCTCTAAGAGCAGCATACATGGTTTGGAATAGGTATGATCTGACTTAATGGTAGTTATGGTTCTTAAAAAGCCAAACTAGAGAAAAATTAGGTCCACCTAATAGGTAATTTTGCTCATACATGGATTTGTCTACATGTTAAGACAAGTAATCTTGAAAAGGAATTAGGAACTCAGATAAACAAAACTATATTTGGTGAACCATCATCTCTAAAATTAGAATAATTTTGTTTAAATCCTCTGTTATCTCCCCAGAATTTTCACCATGCTCTATAAGAAATCATACAGTTTTTTCTTGCCCATTATGCCCTCATTTGTCACTTGGAAGAGTGGAGGTGGGAAGGAGTATAGGACTGAAGATAATCCCATCTGTACACGCTAGCTAGGCACAGTTACTGGGGTGAATGTATTATAAAAAGAAACAAGTAAAGTCACGGGCACATCATAGATTCAGTTTTTCTTGTGGTCAGTGCATCTTGTGGTATATTACCAATTCTTGGGAAAGAGAGCATTTTATTGTCCTCTCCCAGATAAAATTTGATTTTAAATGATTAGCTTAAATAGAGTCTGCCTGATATAGCAGAGATTTCACTGAACTATAAATCTAGAGACTGAAGTGTCTGTCTCAGCTTGTTCCTTGCAATATGCTGCCCTGGTTGCTATACATCAATGTTGCAATGTAAGAAGAATCTGAAATTTATGTGTCTGTGTATCTCAAAGGGTTAGCATGATAATTAATATAAAAAGTGTTTGAAAAGCCAAGAATCTATTCTATTGTGTGATTATATTATTGTTATTCTTGTTATTTGAAAAATGACAGTTTCCCGTAATATGAGGTAATGATATGACCTCATCATAAATATTTAGAAGAGACCTAAATGAGTAATAATGGGAAAAGGGTGGGTTGGCACTTCTAATTCCTAGCTTCTTCAGGGATCTCCTATTTGTTTCTATTGTCACAAGTCAGTCTGATTTATATCCAGAAAAGTCTATTTCATCTCAGGGGTTCAGAAAGGCCTCTTGCAACACCCCACCCTCATATATAACCTATACGTCTTTCTTGATGCCTAATAAAAATTCTCCAACAATGTCTTTAATTTCACAGTAAGGACTGGGCCCCTAGGTGAAATAATGCAATGACTTAAATCTACTATCGGTTGGGAATGATTGATTTGGGCTGATTGCCTGTAAGGGAACATTGATGATGGGTAAGAAAAGAACAGGCCACCAGGGCCTGGAGGGACACCACATGGGAAGAGTGAGGACTTGTCGGGTTGATGCAAAACTCATGGCTATTTTATCCAAGAATGACATCCTTTAGTAAGATAGGAATTTGACACCAAATCTTCTCTTAGAGGTGCTAATACATTTCCATTTCAAAGCCTAAGAGCACAGAAAAGATAAATTTTAAATATGTTATACCGAGTGTTTTGTGGCTATAAAGCAACTTTGATCCAGAAGGCTTATAACTAGAAGTCTAGTTATTTAGATTTTCAGCAAATACTGAAGGACCATAAAAGCAAATATTAAATTCAGGGAGCTGAAATTATGCCAGTAAGAAGAGACTTTTAAAAAATTGGCTCAGCAGTTAAGAATCCAGGTTCCAGAAGAACATAGAATTATAAGTTCTGCACTTGGAAGCACAATCAAATTGGATTCTGGTGTGGAAGATGAGCAATCTAGTTTTTCCTTGCCTGAGGTCCTAGGAGTTTATTGTAGTAGGAAAGATATTGGGGGCTTGAAATGAATCCTCCCCCTAACAGAGGTGGGAACTTGGAGGCAGGATTGCAACAAACTTTCTGTCAAAGTCTGCACAATGGAAAATTTTGAGTGAAGATATGAACAAAGGCAGTAGGACTGACATAATCCCTTTCAACCTGCGAAAGCACATCTGTGCCTGTCAGTTTGGAGTGGTTGCCAGGCTGCAACTGTGGGGTTGCAGCCATGGGAGGATTAGATCTGAGTTGCCAGGCAGGCCAGATAACTCTAACAGCTTCAGGCTCAGGAATCACATTTCCTATTGGACAAAATGCTCTCCACGGCATAACTGAACATACGGTTTCCCAGCTTCTCTCTCCACTAGCCCATGACCTTGGAAGTTACAAGCTTTTGTTGTTTGGGAAAAGATTTGGGTTTTGAGTGTGTCCAATACACCCCCAGCTTAGCCTCCTGGAGAGGAAGAGGCTGATCTTCCAAGTGCTTCTGCCACTCCCTTTGAAAGAGGGCTGGATAGGAAGGGCCTCAGGAGTTACTTCCTGGCTCTGACTTCAAAGCTTAGATGAATGTTTGCTTTAGAGCTCCAAGGCCTACATGTCTATTATTATTATTATTATCATCATCATGATCATCATCATCACCATCACCATCATTATAACATAAGAGCAAGTTTGCCACGTGTTTATAAATGTCCCATGACAGCGAACTTCACTGGCTTGCAGGTATAGCATGAAGCTATGCTTGAACAGGAGAGGGTGGGAGTACTTTGCCACAGGGCTCCAAGTCCAAGTGGGGATGATTCAATCCCATGGAGGAAAATACCTCCTGAGCGCATGAGGGGTCGTAGCATTTCCTTATTTTTGGTGGACAGTGCATTTTTTAATAGGAAATGGTCACTGACCGCATGCCTCTGTCATGTTGACACATTATGAGAATGCAGCACAAACTTGTGATTCAGAGAATTCAAAGGAAGCTGCCAGGAACTAGGAGAGGGAACCTGATGTTACTGTTAACCAAACCAAGCGCTCAGGACTTCAACAGCCCACCAGATTACGGGATGGCAGGGTGAAATTCCAGGGTAATAGGTCTGTAGGTCCTTGGGGCAGAATGAGCTCAGTACATTTCTTAAAGGTAAGTGAAAATGGAAATCATTGACTGGTTGTTTTGTTTTCTTCACAGGTGAGATAAAACAGGTAATTATGAGCTAATGAGCAGCAAAAAAGAGGGCAAGCAAAAGCAATAGAATAAAAAGTAGAGGAAAAAAATAAATTGGGGAAAAATGAACAAAGGAATGTATTGGTGTAGATTCTCTAGAAGCATGGTTTAAAACAGGACATAAGGTGCTCATGATATATTGAGACAGGACCCCCAGAGAAGGGGAGTGAGGGGAGCAGGAAGAGGCAAAGGAGTGAGCTAAGACTGAGTCTAGCCTCAGCCCACTAAGAGTTCTGCAGCATCACTTGAACCACAGAATTGGTCTCCCTGTGAGACAGGAGGACAGGTTCTTTATATCTCAGTGTCGTCAGTAAGTCACTAGCTGAGCTTACCAGAAGGGGGCAAAAGTCGTCATAACCTTCAGGCTAATGATTCTTGCTGAGAGCAGTTCTCTGGAAATGGGGCAGCTGTGAGTCCTCAGCAGCCAATACTCACAGCAGTTGGCAAATGGGTGTGTAAATGGTATCCAGGAGGACACCAACAGTATCCACTTCTGGGGCCAAATGGAGTGACAGCCAAAATTTATTATCATTGCCAGGAAGTGCCTATTCATCTCTCAGTCCTTCATTAGATCATGTGAGGGATAAATTCATGTGGGCTAGAGCAATGGGCACCAAAATACTGGTGGTCCCTTGGATGGTTGCATCTGAATCTCCCAAAGAGCTTTTTAAGAGACATAGATGCCCAAGTGTTGCTCTCAGGTACTGTAATACAGAAAGTCTGGGATGAGTTTTGGAAGTCTGCATTAAAAATATTCCCCTCCCCATAACCTAGTAATGCTAGGGAAAATCTTCCACATGTGCACAAGAAGACTGGCCCAAAGAAGCATGTTGAAACATTGCTGGTGATAATGAAAAACAAAAACACTCTAATGGACCACCAATGGGGAAATAGTAAAAGGTATTGGTGATGTTGCCATTCCATAGAATACAATATATCAATTAATGCAAGTGAACTATAGCAATGTAGATCAACACTGATAAATATAGAAATCCTAAAGGTGAATGAAAAAAGCAAGATGCATTGCAATGAAAACAATATAGTGTATGTTATTATTATATTATCTATTATGCTATTATGTTATCTATCTGCTTCCAATATTTTCCACCTCCTCCACTAGAGTATCAATTCCTAGAAGGCTGGTGTTTTGTTTTATTTCACTACTATCTAAAATTGAGTCTGGTACATAGCAGGTTTCAGATAATACTTGCTGGACATTTGAGAAGCTGAATTAACTATCAACTCTTGTGGTGGGCACTCTTTTATTTTACTTTATTCTCAGGGATATTCCGTATTTTTAAAAGTTCCCCTTTATCCCCACCCCAACTTCCTTGAAAAGTTCTTCAAGCAAATTGCATGTTTTGTGATGATCAGAAAGTTTTGGGAACCATGGGTCTATGACAGATGTCGCTGCAGACTACAAGCTTGACTCTAAATTTAGCCTCAAGAGAACTATGCTAAACCAGCTGATTGAGTTTTACATTTGTTTCTTAGAAATCAAACAGCTTCGGTTAAAAAGCAAATAAAATCAATCTCTCTCAGTCTCTCTCTCTCTCTCTCTCTCTCTCTCTCTCTCTCACACACACACACACTCACACACACTCATAACCAAGAGTTCATTCAACTTGGGCTTTATCTTAACACTCTCAAATAAGATGAGCAGATGCATGCCCTGCTCTACCCCCACCACAGCTGCCCCTAGTTATAAAGCTAATCTTCTCAGTAAGTGGATCCAGAAGTGGAATGAAAGAGATTCTCACTGAGTAAGAGATGGCACTGCATTGAAGTGTTTATTGCTGAGTCATTGGGAATGGATTATTTAAAGGACAGAAAAAACATTCCACAGAATTTACCTACATTGGAAGTACTTATGGAAGAGTAAAGGAACATGAAATCTCTCTCTCTCACACACACACACAATTTATGCAAAGCCTTTTAAAAAGAAATTGCTGGTGAAACTTGTTAGATTTCACACAATACATAGCAGAGTTGGTTTTTGGTTTACAACTTGTTACAGATAAAATTTCAGAAATCTGAATACGATCACTCCTCTAACTACTACTCTTTCTTCTTTCACTTAAAAGAAAGTAAATTTCATACAGTCAGAATCTAGTCCTGAATTTTAGGGGATATTTCTATTAAACATCTTTAGAAATGAAAAAAAATATACTAGCTATTTAAAAATGGAATCTGTTTCTACTGTTGAGTTGGTCTCACTATTTATACCATTATATAATAGTAAGAAGGTGCATGGCCTGACTTGTTCTAGAAAACAAATGTCAGAGTCATGTTAAATAAAATTTAAGTCAACTGTGTTTTCAGAATGCAACAAATAAAGATAAATTGTTCTTTATATGCTAGGAAGTCAAAGGGGGAAAAGGAGCTCTCGAGAGAAGGAGATAAAAGAGAAAAGCAGTGGAAGCTTTGATTTCTAACCCTGGATTCTCCCTTTATCATTTCCAAACCTCTATCATCAAAATGGATCACATGTTTTTTTTAAACTTTTGTCTATTAACTTTTCTTATGTAAAAAATGTAAATCTCAATCAGGATTTATAATCAAAAGGAGATGAGGTGATAAAATTCCAACCCAAAGCAAAGAAACCTGATTAAACTCTTTTCAGCCACATCACAGACAAATGTGTGAGTCCCTTCAGGGTAAAGAAAAAAAAATACCCTGAAGGGACTCACATTTGTCTGGGAGGGGATAGTGGGGAGAAGGGTTTTCAGGAACTACTATAAAGGCCACATGGACAAAACCAAGGGGGAGGGTGGAAGCAAGGGAGAGAGGGGGGTTTGGCTGGGGTGGGAGAGGGGTGGGGAGAAAATTCAGACAACTGTAATTGAACAATAAAGTAATTAAAATAATAATAATAATAATACAAAGAAGAAGAAAAGACAACATCTGCCTTAAGGACTTCAAAAATATAAGACAAAGACTACCATGAAGAGAGGATATGATGAACCCATTGGCAAGGGCTTTGAACATCAACTGGTATTCATCCAGATTGACTGCATAAAACCCATGTTGAAAAATGACGAAGCAGATGGTTGGAATAGTGGAGTCCAGCAAGAAAGCAAAGAGAACAAGAGTAGTAAGAAACAAGGGAGATCATGAGAAAGAATACCCTACCCTTCTCAGATATTTCTAGAACTACTGGTGGCCCCAATGTCATACTTTACCAACCTTCAATTTTAGCAATGTTGTGTACTAAATATATGCAACTGAATCTTATTGGTAATTTCTTTCAGACATTTTTTACTTAGATTTATTTCTTTTTTAAATATATAATTTCTATTATATTTTTCTGTTACAATTTAATCCCCTTATACTCTCCTCCCAGCATTCACCACACTGTTGTCCATGTCCATGAGTCCTTTTTGCTCAATTAGATTTATTTCCAATGTATTGTTTAGACTTCTTCAGAGTCAAACAGAAGACCCAAATTATAAAACAATTTATAACTAAAAGTCTAAAGCTAAAAGTCCCCTAATACCTGTGCCTACCATTTTCTAAAGATGTTGAATTTGGTTCAGTACCTAAGTAGCCTCCTTAAAAGTATCTTATGGTAATTTGATTTACTCAGACTCTAGTATCTCTCAAACGTTCCTTGATTACTAAAAATGTTTATGTAACACAACTGAAAGAGAAAACAAAGGGGGATTCCTCAGTTATATATCTTCTAGAGCCATTGGGTTGGTATTAAACATGTTTCTATATTGCACAACTTCAAACCTTTAATATGTCAACATGCACTGAGAAGGCACTAGAGTGAAACATAGTATGCAGTGTGTCTCCAATTTATCCCCACAGAGACCTATTTGTTATCAGAGCCTACCTAGAGACATGTGTGCTATAGAGCAGACTTTAGCAAAAACAGACCTAGGATTAAGCCAGTAGGTTGAATTATGCTTTAAGCAGAAGGTATGCTTCTCTGATCACATAAATAAATACTTATCTCTTCAAATTGAGACTCTGGTGCCCAAATTTATATAGAGGTTAGTGTAAAGGGAAGTATGTTGAGGCCAACTGCTCCTTGGGTTTGTCAAATACTGACTGTCTCTATTTGGCAGAGGGTTTCTTTAACATTTGAACTCATTTTCCTCCTGGAGCAATGCAACATATATATATTGCTGAATCATAGGGAAACATTGCTTACTACTAGCGAATATATAACTACATATAAATGTGTCTTGCCCTCAATAACAATGATCAACCCAGGGAAATTCCTTTGAACTTTAATTTATATTTCAAAGAGTTCAAGATCATCCCGCAACCACACATCCCTGAGATTTGGGACTCTAAATGGGGAAAACGTCTCTCTAAAGGCATTCTCTGACCTAGAGCTCTGTTTCCTTTAGATACTGAAGTTCAATAAAGTAACTTTATAGCCATGGAGGAAATGAACAGGCTGTTGTTCTCAAAGAATGTGAAGGTCTCACCTGTGCCCTGGAGATAGGAGATTTATGAGACTCAGGGAACAGGGATAGCCCCGGATGTGAGCTGTCTCCAGAGAAACATATTTGTTTTTTTTCCCCCTGACGAGTTGGAAATCCTGCCACATGTCCTTCAGTGCTTATTTCTTTGGCAAGGTCCCATAGTCTCTGGTGTCATTCAGAAATTTCATGGGAGCAAGACAATGGATGGAGAAACAATAAAAAGAATTCAATTCTTTAAGGTATGAGTCATCTTTAACATTGAAATTTTTGGCCAAAATCTGAATAGAGAAGATAATATGTTTTGTTTTGGGGGTGCTTTTTTGGGGGGGGGTTATCAAAGGTGGTATTTCCATTGAAGAAAGAAAGATGGTTACAGGGTTTTAACACTCAATATGTGGTTTGAAGGCATTTTCTGTCACTTGACTTCCTGTGTGTGCTGTTAGATTGAACCATGGGTTTATGAGAACTATCAATATCAGTTCCTAAGACTAAGGGGCTTGGTGTCATTAATTAGGTCATCTGCACATTATGGCATGTGTTTTTAGAAACAGTAAAAATAGCTCATATTTATTGAGTACCTACTTAGTCCAGAACCATGTTCTAAATGCTTTACATATATTTTATTAATTAATATGCATACTATCCCATGCAATAGATGTGGTACATTGTGCAAAAAAAGTACAATCCACCCTCTCTGTATCTTCACTCCTTTACAATGTGAACTTTCCAATTTTGTGACTGTGCACTAGTATGTGCAATCAATATCCTTACCTTCTAAATCTGGGCTCACTTCCTTGTGACTCTGAGGCCACCTAGGTGAGCTTGGAGCTGGCTGGTCTAGGGTGGCCCCACTAGGTATGGCTTTTTGCCTCCATATGGTTTCTCACATTTCAGTGGACTATCCTGAGTTGTTCACATGGCTGGGCAGGGTCTAAAGAATGAGTGGAAATGTAAGACCTTCTTGAGGTTTAGGCTCAGAGCTGGTGTAACAATATTTCTACATACTATCAGATGAAGAAGGTCATAATTGCCAGCCCAGATTTAAAGTGTGGGCAAAAACTCTACCTCTTGATGGGAGGACCTACAAAGCCACATTGCAAAGAGAAGGAATACAAGGAGAACTATTTTGTGCATCAGTTTGAAGTGACTATTAGGTTATATATTCCATCACCTAGGAAAGCAAAAAGTAAACTAGTGAAGAATAAATCCACACATCACCTCTTTGTTCATCAGCTTTAGATACTGCACACAACCTTGTACCTACTTACTCACTCATAGCCTAAATCCATGACCTCTTCAAATGAGTCAGCCAAAAGTTGACATTGCCTATTTTCCCATTTATACCCTCAGCCTCTTAACTTTCATGGAAGACTTGAACAAAATTCATTAGCCATCTTATAATAAGTATAGTGAATATATTACTCAAAACAGTATTGCACACAGCAAAAATCTGGGAAGCAGAAGCCTCCATTTTAGACAAGAAAAACCTGATGCTGTACTTTTCAACCAGGTGGTATATTAGAATTTATCTGAGAAGTGTTTTTGAAATTATTTAACTACTCTGATTGTGAGATGTATTTTAATTGCCAGAGGAAGAAAAATGGGGACAAGCAACTGTGTTTCAAACAACCCCTAGATGATTCTAATATGCCTTTCCCTCTCTTGTCTCCCCCAGTTAAGAATATTTGCCCTAGTAATATGATTCAGTTGTTCAAATTCCTTTGATAAGGCAAAATTACTACAGAAGTATGATAAGATCTGTTTTAATACAAGTTCTGACATGTTATAGCTCTGAGACCTAGAACAAATCACTTAACCTCTGGAATCCTCAGTTTTCTCATCTATAAATCATCATAACTTTCTCATCTCAAAGGATCAAACAGGGTGATTTAGAGGAAAATAAAATGCTTTGTGAACTGTAAACCTTTAAATAGCTGGGAAGAATAGTTACCATTAACTACTCCCTTAATTACACAAAAGCTCTGCAATTTAGTCTATAGCATTCCATATAAAATGGTCCAAAAGTTAGTCCTCCTGTTTCCTGATTTGTTTCAGTCATTTGGTCCCTCTGGATGAGATTTTCCAAATCTGGCTAACTGATCTCCCTTAATATACATACAGTCCTGTAATATTAAAATCATGCTGAAGAGCTGGATACAAGGTAAAAGCTGACATTAAAAGGCCATTTGCTGTTACCATTTCACAGGGAGTACATTACCAAAAGAATTTGGCTTTGTGGTTAGTTGGAATAAAGATATAATAATTACTTGTGGTAGTTATATATAGGCATGTTAGAAAAACAGAATTTTAGAGGAAGGAAAGCTGATAATTTACACGTGCATTGTGGGGGAAGGGCTGTAGAACTAGAAATTGCCTTAGATGGTTGCTTTCCATAGAGGGGTGGGATTTGACTGATGGGGCAACTTGAAGAGGAAAACGATTGAGGTTTTCACCTTCTCAGCTCTGTGAGACACACACACACACACACACACACACACGCACACACACAAATTCTGATCCAGAATATCATACAAATGAAAGGCAAGTTGTGAGAAAGTGTATATATTTTCGTATAAATATGTACTATCCCTAGATTTCACAAACCACAGGTAACAGAGGTTACCACTGGGATGGGGAACGTGGAATTTTTGGTCTGAGCAGTGACGCCATGGAGCACAATTCCAGGGAACTATCCACACCACAGACTTTGTGTGGCAGCCTAAATTGAGAGAGACACTTGTGCATATTTACACAGAATGATGGATAATTGCCACATTTTAAGTTACCCATTTCATTTAAAGTTTTTTTAATTGAAAATTTGTTGACATGTAAGAAACCTTTACCATTATTCCTGATTTTAGAAAGGACAATGCAGAGACTCAGAAGGGATCCATTTTCTAAGATCACACAGCAACTGAACCCAGGAATAAAATTTGGATTGTTTGGTTCTTTTGTCAACTTGCCTCAGAAAATCACAGTAACCACCCAAATGGGCTATTTCCTAATGCCCTCCTGTTAGGAGTGTCCCTGTGTTTGTGCATTATGGTGTTGATAGCTTATTTCACTTTCATACTTAGATGGCCTTCAGGGATTTTGAGATCTACTTCTCAGAAGTTATATTGATGCATAACGCAGTAAGGAAAGTCCTACAGTGTCTAAAATAGTTACAAAATGTCTGTGAGATTCCAGTAGGGTCTGCTTTTTTCTTTTCTTTCTTTTTTTCCCTCTGCCTTGTTTCATTTTATGACAACTTGGCAAACCGAT
Organism: Phyllostomus discolor; assembly: GCF_004126475.2. Lineage (NCBI taxonomy): Eukaryota > Metazoa > Chordata > Mammalia > Chiroptera > Phyllostomidae > Phyllostomus > Phyllostomus discolor. Next base: position 74,226,259 of record NC_040911.2, on the reverse strand, counting down.
GCTGGAACAGCAGGTTGAAATGCTTTTCAAGTGCTTTGATTACCACCATGAAAACAAATTGCTTTTTGGCCTTGTATAGACACAATGTCTGAAAATTCTTATAGTCAGTTTTCACTTATGATTCAATGAAGCTTCCCAATTTCACAGCAAACGCCATAGCAGCCTTCCTAATTCATAGCCCAGCATACATGCAAGATTCCTTGGAGTATCTTTAAGATCTGGGATCACATAAAACAGCTCCCTCTCATAAAAACACACAAACTTACCATTGTTGAGTGTTTTTTAAATAGAATCAGGAACAAATCTGTGACCTTGTGGCCCTGAGGTGGGAACACTATCTATAAAGTTGCCCAGACATTCTGCCTGTCAGTAGGACGTTTTCATTGTACATAGGTATAAAAAAAGAAGGAGCCAGGATAAGTCCAAATTTTTTACATGCCACAGTGCACACTATACAGTTTAAACCTTGTTAACATTTGCTAACAAGAAAGTTAAGAACTTTGAGCTATAAAAATAGGAATGTCTTGCTAACTAAACAAATATATGTGTGAACCTTGGGTCTTGCTCCCTGCTCTGGACCAGTTTGTGATCATACAAAAGGAAAACAAAAAAAATAAAAAAGGAGCCTAGCTTAGCCTTGTAAAATCTCTAATAATTCCTTAGAGTTTTCTTTCCTTACATGTTTCTCAGAGTTTCTGTTGATTTTATCCTTTACAGAATTCAAATTTACATGAGTCATTTACTTGTTGACTAGTAGGGTTTTGAGGATTCTAAAGCAGTTAAGTTAGATTTGCAAAATCATATTAAGAATAGAAACAGCGGAGATAAGTACTGGCTGATATGCCTTAACTTTTGGAAAAAAGAATTACGTGGGACATCCTTTTCCCTTATCACTTTTCATCAACTTCCATCTGTGTGTTTTCTGGGGGCTTGTAAACCATTTCCTCTTTTCAATTTTTTGCCTCCCACTCTTGCCTTTGTCACTTCCTAGTGGTAAACAGCTTCCTTGCAGGATAGCAAACAGCATTATTTTATAATAAATTAACTCATGAGTTTTCACTGAGAAGCTGAAGCTTTGCTCTTTCTTCTCTCCAATCATTTTCAAGGTTCAAAGACAAATATACAAATACAATATGAAAGGTAATAAGCTAGAAAATAAAAACTAAATAAATTCATACTGAAACAAAAACAATTTAGGTGAATGCACCTTTTGTAGAAAATTGATAGTAGATGGTAGATGTGAATTGGTTCATCTTAATAGGAGTTAATTCTACTGTTTAAAATCTGTCTCAAAAAAAATAAAACAAATAAAATCTGTATCCAAAAACTCACTTTATCTGAGCTTGGAAAAACTGCCCAGCCTAGGACAGTACCAGCTGGGATCTTAAGCAGAGCAAAGACCTGTAATTCACATATGCTTCTATGCACTTTGTGTAAACAAAGCAGTTGACCCTGACCTCCTGGGAAGGCAGGGGCGATTATCTCCATTCTGTACTTGAGGAGACAGGCTCAGAGATTCAAAACTGACTTCCCTGAGGTCATACATATAACTCTTCATGCTAATATCTGAACCAAGACTGTTGGCTCCACCGTCCTTGCTTTAAGGCACCCTCTGGCACTAAAAGAGCAAATGTCATCTGAGGTAAAATTCATCAGCCCAAATGAATGTCTCTCAGGGGTCCCCATCTGAGCTTTTGCAAATCCCAAATCCAGTATCTTTACCATTGTTCCTTCTCCCCAGCTTTGCCACCTACTCATAATGGCTATCTATTATATTTCCCACAGAACAACACTTTTGCCTCTGTTCCTTCCTTCCTGGCCTTCTTCAGCCTTTGCTTCTATTCTCACTAATCCTCTCTTCTCCCAGGTGTTTTGGATTTTCAGACAGAATCCTGTCTCTCTCAAAGACCCTTTCTGCTTTCCATTCTACTATAGCCCCAACTACCATAAATATTATCTTGGGGACAAGAAGATGAAAAACTCAAACTGGATTTCAGCCACCAGTACCTTCCTCATGTAGATATCCTGGCTCCGTGGCCTATCACTCTGTCACCAAAGATTACCAGCTGGAGTCTCCAGTTACTCCTACCCTCTAGATGCCATCTCCAGTTAAGATTTTGTTTAATGATGGCCCAGAGTGAAGGGCCAGACCAGAGTCTTACTATCTTAAGGAAGATCTCTATTTTGATTTGCTCTGCTACTCTCAGGTCTTGGGAGTTCCCACTTAGCATCAAAGTCCTGTTTCCTCAGATTGTAGCCTGAGGTAAATTTCTGTGTGGGTCTAGAACACTTCTCAAGGTATCCTTATGTCCTTGAGATAGTGGGATGCTGACTCCCTAACCTCCATAAAACCTCCTGTGTAGAGGCTTTAATAATTATAAAGACTTGTTAAAACCTGAAAATAGTCTCAGGAAGCAATGCCTAAATCCTAGGGAAGAGCTAATTGGCTTTGGAGCCTAAGGTCAAGTTCTAGAAGTAGAGCCTAAGGCAGGAATTTGAGTGTATATTATTCATTGAGGGAGGTTTCTGAGGAGAAAGGAAACAAGAATAGCAGGGAGGGCAGAAGGAGCTAGTATGTGATCTTGGCTATTTAGTCTCCACCTGATCCAATGGGGATTTCTGAATCATGGGATATACCAGAGATTGTCTCCCCTGGAAACAAGGAGGTGGCCTTTGTTTATCCTCATCAATTAGATATTAGCTGCACGATGCCCCAGATTGAGGGAATAAACTTCTGGGAAAGTTGTTACTTTGGGTCAAGATCAAACCTTCAGGAAAAATATGAGAAATGGAGTGTGAGCGCTTAGCATTCAATACTCACAGCAGCTGGAGGACAGGTACACTAGTTTGGTAAAGAGGATCTGATGGTGGACCAAGAGTGTTCATAACATGGTTCAGAAGAACACAGCCACCCTTTCCCCTAAGGGGAGCTTTCCAGAGACAAGCCTTTGTTGGTCTTATTTCATTCCTAGGAACCTCCAAATCTAGCTCTAGTAAGCCTTAGAAGAAGCCTAAATAATATGGTTTATTTGTCCTGGAAGGCCCACATTTCATATTGTTGTGCTTAGATGAAGCTGTGTGGTCTTAGTATCTTCCACAGAATAGACTTAATAGATAAACATTTAATTAAAATATTAGAGTAGAAAGAAAAAATGAATTTGCTTATAATGGTTCTATTTATTCTTTATCAATGTTTGACTTGAATTTGGGCAAAAAAAGGGAAGGCAATCTAATCTATTTACTGTTATTTATGACTCAACTTTCAATTTTATTAGGAAAGGAGATCACAAAACTTCAGAACACAAAGGGACCTTGGGCGTCTTCTAGCCTGACTTTTATTTTACAGATAAGGAAACCAGGATCCATGGAGGTCAAGGTCTTATAGGTTGTGGTTTTTTGTGATTTCTTCTTTCTGTAATGGTAACTGTACTAATGACCAGGCCAAACAGCTTTGCCTAGTTCACTTACACACATTGAAAGAGTCCATGCATCTGGACAGCTGATCAGAAGGGAATCAATCCCCCTGGGGTGGTGGTAACTTGACTAAATACCTTGCTATGATCAAAGCATCTCTTGAAGCCATTAACTCTATACAGAAACATGCTGATGAAATCTGTGGAAGAGTTGGATGCAATCTGTGAAAGACTTTTTAACAGCTCTCCAAGTTCCTATATAAGACCCTACTCGTACATCTTACCTTGGCTGTGACCTTGGCATTCTCATGTGTAAAATGAAGTCACTGATGCCCCACCTTCCCAGAATAGTGGAGTAGCTCTGAGGTTCATATGAATAGCATAAATATATAGTTTTGTAAATCTAACAAATCATATTCATGATTGACTTATTCAGTATTCTCATTTAATTTATTAACAAATAAGTTCAGAATAGTTCATAGAATTATCTAGAATTAACAAGGAGGGATTGATTAGTCATAGTCTATAATGTAGGCAGATCTCATCACCCTGGCTTTTTTTTAACTAAGCAGAATTATTTGAAACTTAGGATGTAAGGGAAAAATCACATGTAGTCAAAATTCCCACTAGAAAAATCTTAAATTTATGGAGTGCCAAGCTCTGTACATTCATTTTGACAGACTCCACAAGAGCTGATTTCAACAGTTTGTAGCAGATACATCTCCCACTTTGATTATTTCAGAGACTGATGAAGAAATGTTTTGAACCTTCCTACCAGGATCCAGAATATTATTCTACAACTTAAAAGTGTTTTAGAGTCAAATGCTAGATGGCTATTGGACTAAAGGTAAGCTCCATGCTCCAGCCCAAGTAACACTATACCAGGCAAGACTAAAAGTCACACCAAGCCCATATCCCCAGGACACATTAGGTGAGTCCCCACCATGCCATTTATATCCAGTCATCAGAGGCCTAGCAGGTCCTTACCAATTCAACAGCCACATTAACATTTGATTTTTTTTACCAAGGAAAAACATAAAGGATAAAACCCATTCTACCCTCTCTTGATAAGCCACAAATATTAATTTATTGTATCATATGATTTACTGATATTCTATACAAGATGTACTTTGTCAATGTTTGTTCGATGGATGGATGAATGAATGTCTTACAGAAGATTCAACTCTTTTCTGATAAGAGGGCTGACTATAGTTGAGGTGATCTGTTAAGTATTAAACCATCATCCAATGCAGATTTAAGGTTATTCCTGTGAGGACAGGTTTCTTAATACTGGAGTAGATCTTCATTATTTACTAAACTGCTGTCTCCAAAGGTTTAGTTTTGATAATTTGCCCCTATTGGGAAGTAAACAAAGTATTTATTCAACACATCTTAATTGGCTCTAAAGTTATTCTATTCCCTCAACCCAACCCTGATTCAATACAACAGTTGAATTTCAAGTGTGAATTTCAAATAAACATTAGATCTTTCTGTTTCCTATGTTTCTTCTTAGTTACTATTAAAAGAGATAGGATATACCTTATAATTTTCCAAATTCCATTGATTTGCTCTTGATCCCGATTAAACCTTGGATTTAGGTGCAAAAATGTCATTCAGTGAAATCAAACTCCTAAGGGGTATGTTTTTTGTTGTTGTTGTTTTAGTCTCTACTACACTGACTGTGAAATTGGCCACAATGATTCACCCCACCCTAAATCCATGTCCTTTGCAATGTGACTTTGAAGCAACTCCAACATCAAGTAGAGTCTATTTCCCTATCTCTGGAATTTATTTGCTCTGACCAATAGAAAATAGAAAACTAATGGGCCTTTGAGCCCAGGCCTCCCAAGCCATGCATATTTTGCTTTTTAAGAAAACTCCTTCCATCCCCCAAGCTTGGGATAGCCTTCTGGAGAGTGAGAGACCATGTGGAAGAGAACCAAGACCCTGCTAGACCAGCCTGTGAACAATTGACCCCTAAATATATTAGATAGTCCATTCAAGATCAGCAAAGCTGCCTGCTCAATCCACAGCTGATCGGGAATATATCATTGAGCTCAGTCTGTTAAGACAGAAAAACTGCCAGCTGACCAATAGTCCTATAAACCACAATATGTGTGCCCTGATTTTTAAGACACTGGTGTTTTGTTATGTGACAATAATTATTAACACAGGTAGAATAACTTAGGCAGGGAATATAAGACTAGCTTATTATATGAGAAAAGTTCTTGATGTCATTTAGTTGGGATGCTGGGGATTAACTTGGGAATGGGGTAAGAGGTACACAATAGCTGAAACAAGTATTAACTGTTTTATGCAGCCATAAAGTGGTATGGCTCAGTGGGTTGAGCACAAGTCTGAGAACTGAAAAGTCACAGGGTTGATTCCCAGTCAGGGCACATGCCTGGATTGTGGGCCAGGTCCCAAGTTGGGGGCGTGCAAGAGGCAACTGATGTTTCTCTCACATATCAGTGTTTCTCTCCCTCTCTTTCTCCCTCCCTCCATCTCTCTCTAAAAAACAAACAAACAAACAAATAAATAAAATCTTTAAAAATGGCTACCAACACCAGAAATTTTGAGGAAGACAGATGTTGGATAAAATTCCCTGGTAGTCCAAGCTATACAGAGATTGGTGAGATGGCCTGGAAATGTGGAGAGAGTCTCTTGTCACCATGAGTTTAGTGAAGCTCAATTGAAGGGTGAGCTCTTCAAGAAACTGTAATCACTCTGGGATGTGTTAATCACAACTCTTAAGGTTAAGTGGTTAAACAAAAGTCCAACTCAAACCTGTTTAGGCAAAAATAATCCTAGACAGCCAGACAGACAGATAGATAGATGATAGATAGATAGATACTTCTCCCCCCACCCCACTTTGGCCTTCTTCCGTCCCTCTTTATCTCTAAATCTTTCTTTTTCTCTGTGTTGTCTAAATTTTCAGTCAAATTTTCTTCATGTATAGTTGCCCTGGGCTCCCAAACCTTGTGTGTACTATAGAAATCTGCATAAAAACCCAAAGTTACCCTGGCTGGGTGGATCAGTAATGTCAACCCATACACCAAAAGGTTGCAGGTTCAACTCCATCAGGACACATACCTAGGTTACAGGTTCGATCTCCAGTCAGGGCTCATATGAGAGACAACCAATCAAGATCTGTCTGCTTTTCTCACTCCCTTCTTCTCTCTAAAATCAATAAACATGTCCTCTAGTATTCACCAGGGCAATCCTTTACCTAGTGAGGATTCTTTAAAAACTAATGTTTTTTCTTAAATGTTTATCCCCAAAAGTTATTGAGTCCATATTGTCCTGAATTGGATCATACATCCATCCCTAAACAAAACAATGCCCACTGCTATGGTGGGACTTGGGTCATGTGCTCATTACCAGAGATGACTGAGTAAGGGAAATTCAACCTCATCCAAATTATATAGGATAAGAATGGGGTAAAGTGCTCTGCCAAAGTAAATGGGAAAGCCATCACCAGAAAACAATAGGAATGGGTTCTCACCAAATAAAAACAGCATGTCTTCTACTAGATGCAGTTAGATCAAAGAACTTCATGGTTCTTTCTTACATGTTTCAATCATTGTTCACAGAAGGAATGAGGTCAGTCTAAAGGATGTGAATTCAGGATTGAGGGAAAATCAGCCATCTCGAGGCAATTAAGTTCAATGCGGCTCAATTCAATAAGTACTCATTGAGTGCTTACAATGAGCTGTTCTAGGTGCTTTGAACGCGTCAGCCAGACAACCCCAAAACAATACTTTCTTTTCTGCTAGGCCACCACCTGAAAAATGCTGTAAAAAGTACACAAAACCTTCTTTTTCCTTTTGGCCTTTCTTCCCCCATTTCTTCTTTTTTGAGTTTGAACTCAGCTGTAGGGGGGTAGAGTTAATTATATTCTTCATTTCCAAGCATATTATCATCATTGTCCCACATTCTTAGTTAATTATTTCTCATTACATCTCCATTCCCCAATTATTCCATTCATCCCCATAGGCAACATGACTGTGTTGAATTAGTGTCTTTTTGTTTGTATATGCTTTTATAAGGATATATTTTTACATATTGCATTTTAATTTACTTTTTATAAGTTATATATGTAATATACTTGTATATTTTATATTATATTTATAAATTTATATATAATATACATAGTTTAGTTTTTTTACTGTACTGCCTCTCCCTGTTATAGATTTTATTTTATTATTTTTTAACTTTTTAAATAACATTGTAGCTTATTATTTATTTATTTATTTTATTTATTTTTTACACTTACACTTTGAGGGTTTTTTATTAGTCAAGTGGTCAGAATACCAGGTAAGTCTACAGATGATAATGTTAAACTAGAAGCTTCTAGTTTTTTTAACTTTAACATTCTTTTATTGTTGTTCAAGTACAGTTGTCTCCATTTTAAATTTACTTATTTGTTAAATTTACTGTGGGTGACAGTGGTTAGTAGATCATATAGGTTTCAAGTGTACATTTCTGTGGTACACGCTCTGTACACTGCATTGAGTGTCTACCACCCAAAGTCAGACCATCTTCTGTCACCATATATTTGGACCCTTTTGCCCCCCACCATTACCCATCCCCTTCCCTCTAGTAACCACTCAACTGTCATCTGTCTGTGAGTTTCCATTTTACATCACATATATGAGTGAAATCATATGATTCTTAGCTTTTTATGACTTATTTTGCTTTGCATAATATTGTCAAGGTCCATTGATGTTACAAATGGCAGTAATTCATCTTTTCCTGTGGCTGAGTAGTTTTCAATTGTATACGTGTACCATATCTTTTTTATCCAGTCCTCTAAGTACACTTTTGTTGTCTACATATCTTGATCACTGTGAATAATGCTGCAGTGACCATTGGGGTACATTATATCTTTGTGAATAAATGCTTTTGAGTTTTTGGTGGATACCCAGAAGAGGGATCACTGAATCATATGGTGATTCCATTCTTAATTATTTGAGAAACAACCATTCTGTTTTCCATAGTGGCTGTACTAATTTACATTCCCACCAGCAGTGAATGAACCAGAAGTTCCTTTATCTCCACAATCTCTTCAACTCTTATTACCTGTCTTATTGAAAACAGCCATTCTAACTGGTGTAACATGGCATATCATTTAGTTTTGATTTGCATTTCCGTAATAGGTAGTGAAGTTGAACATCTTTCTATGTATCTGTTGGTTGTTTGTATGCCTTCTTGAGAGGTGTCTGTTCAGGTCCTCTGCCCATTTTTAACAGAATTGTTTGGTGTTGAGTTGTATGAATTTTTAAATATATTTTGGATATAACTCTTTGTTGGAGCTGTTTGCAAATAACATCTCCCCTTTGGTTGGTTGCCTTTTAGTTTTGTCATTGGTTTCTTTTGCTGTGCAGAAACTTTTTAGTCTGATACAGTCTCTTTCATTTATGTTTGCTTTTACTCCCAGTTATAAATTTTAAATCCGCCCATGTTTCTTTATTTACATGTAGTTGTTACTCCTAACTACTGCAGATAAAGTTTTCCATTTTATAATTTCTTAAGGAAACTTAAATGTTAATATCCTGTAAAGCAGGAGTGTCAAACTAATTTTCACCAGGGGCCACATCAGCCTCAAGGTTGCCTTCAAAGGGCTGAATGTAATTTTAGGATTGTATAAATATAACTACTTCTTAACAGTTAAGCAAGAGCTCAGGACTGCCCCCAGGTAGAGAAATGGTGCCAGGCCAAATAAAACAAGGTGGAGGGCTGGATTCAGTTCATGGGCCTTGTGCTTGCCACCTGTGCTATAAAGAAATGATTCCCTGATGTGCATGAACAACTGACACCTGACCCTGAAACAAGTCTCTACAATGATGGCATACTAGGGAATGAGAAAGGAAGTGAGGGGAAATGCAGATGTGAGGATGATCAAGTCTCTTCTGTCACTATCATCCGTGGGATACTTGCTCAGATTTGAGAAGATATGTCTCATCTATCGACTCTGACAGTGAGCATACATAACAGCTCAGTTTTTCAGAGGGAGGAAAACAAACCACAATTTATCTAGAATGGGAACCTGAACTCCAAACACTAACATGGCAGCTCACACCAAAGAAAGTCCACTTAAACGAAACCTAAGTGCCCCTGCCAAATGTTTCCAAAGACTTTTATCTGCCAACCTATAGTGAGCCTCATCAATATATGTGAGGTCTCCTTTTGAATGGCAGGAATGAAGAAAAAGAAATACATTTTGAAAAAGAGTATTAAGTGTTTTGAAGGCCTATTTCCTAAAGCAAATAAAATTTTTAAAAAATATCTCAATAGCTGGGTGTTATTAAAATTCTTAGGCATAAGACCAGCCATGTGCCAACTCTTCAAAAAGAGGTCTTTCCTCTGGTACCCATAGTTAGAAATGATTACATGAAATCCATCATAATTTAATCTCACAATTTTGTTCACCATTGAAACCCAGTTCTAAAGGAGATCAGGTTACCTAGTTAGAATGGGCTTAAATCTTGATATGTATAATGGGAAGTATGTATTCACACATACATGTAAATATATTCCACTACTAGTTAGGACTTTTTATGGGATTATTTATTAAATTATACACTTATTTTGAATTTTTGGTTTTAATTTCTTTCTGTACCCATATATTTCTGTGCCCTCATCATGGATGGAGTGTATACTTCCCTATACTTGGTTTAGGGCAGCTTGCCCATGTGACTTGGTACACCAATGGAATGTGGTTAGAATTAACAGTTTGACAACTCTCAGTCTAGGTGTTAAGGGAGTCTGCTCGACCTCCATCACTTTTGTCAGAAACATGACAAACTTGCCCCAGGTAATGCTGTCCCTCAGCTTTGGACTCCAGGGTGCATACACATAGAGCAGGCCAGAGCCCAGCCTTAATGAAGGCATTATGTTAAGCCAGACCTTTAGTTCAAAGCAGAACTGCTAACAGAGCTCATCCTGGTCACACCAACACTTAGCCAATCCACAGATACTGGTGAGAACATATGATTGAATATCATGAATGTGATACTGCTTGAAATATCATGCTCAGTTTTCTGACATGTTAAAAATACCTTATCTGAATATGTTATCATCAGTCTCCATTAAAACATTTATGTTGAAATCAGGGGTATATATCCTCATTACTGTTTATTTATTTACTTATTTAAATTTTATTTTTCTATTACAGTTTAGATTCAATATTATTTTGTATTTGTTTTAGGTGTGAAATGTAGTAGTTGGACAATCATTACTTTACAAAGTGGTCCCTTGATAATTCAAATATCCACCTTACCCAGTACACAATTACAATATTATTGACTATATTCCCCATGCTGTACTTTATATCACCCATGCCCCAACACCCCTCCCTTCTGGTAACAACCAGTCTATTCTCTGCATCTAAGAGTCTGTCTCTATTTTGTTTGTTTTTCATTGATTTTGTTCCCTAGAATATATGAACTACCATGTTCACTGAAGCATTATTTACAAGAGCCAAGATATGGAAACAACCCAAAGGACCATCAAGAGATGAGTGGAATTAAAAAGCTGTGGTTCATATACACAATGGAATATTATTTGGCAATAAACAGAATGAAATCTCACCATTTGTGACAGCATGGGTGAATTTAGAGAGTATTATACTAAGTGACACAAGTCAGACAGAGAAAGACTTACTGTTTGTTTTTAAGTTTACGTTGCTGCCCCAAAGTGTGACAGAACTGTCAGGAAATTTTCAGGCAGATCAGTTTGTAAAGCATTTCTTCAATAGCTTCCTTAACTACAACAGTGCAGTGAAATAGTATGATAACAATAATTCTGCTGTTATCAGTAGGAAACAGTAAACCATTTTTTATCAACTCACTTAAATATTTATGTGTTGTAGATATGGAAGCAATGAGGGAGAATAAATTGATCCAATGACTCCCAGCTTGTTCAGGGGATGTTGTCACTCCTCTTGAGGAAGAGTAGTGAAGGAATGAAAAGGAGACTGCTTTTAAGCTTGGGGGGTCATATATGACCATATATGGGGTCATATATGGGGGTCAGTATGTATCCATAAATCTACATAAAAGCAATTTCTAATACGGATATATCTTTCCTTTGTTGAGGTCTTTCCAGTTGTTTCTCCCTGATCTGCTCCTCATCCCTTTGGAAACTTCTAGGATGCAAACTGAGCTCTACATTCTAGGGAAAACTAGGAAAGCAGTTTACCAAGGTAAGCACCTGCTACTACTACATGGCAGTTTCTCTTGTAGGTGCTGGGGACACACTATATAACTGAGATTAATTCACATAAGTGTCTTTGTTCTTATGAAGTTTCACTTTACTAGTAGGAGATGAATATAAGGAATTAAAAGGCAAAGCAATAGTTTCAGATAGTGTTAAATGTAATAAAGCAATGAGAACAAGGTGATGAAATGAAGAGTTATGGGGATAGTGTGCAGTGGCTAGAGAAAGACTTTTGAAAGAAGCCTAGTAACATAGAATGATTCAGGGGAAGGGTATCTCAGGCAGCATAGTAATAAGCACACAGGCCCTGAATCTCAAACAGCTTGAGATTTTGAAGAATTAAGTGATCAGTACATAATGAGCACAGGAAATGAAGGGGAGAGAGGTATCAGATGAGATCAAAGAGTTAGAGACCACATTGTTTAAGGTCTTATAAGTTAGAGTAAGAAATTTGTATTTTCTTCTAATGTCAATTAATAGCATTGGCAGGTCTCAAGCAAAGAAGTTACATAATCTGGTTTGCATGTTGTGTAAACAATCACTTTGGCAGCTAGCTATGAGAGAAAAAATTGTAGGGAGGTAATAGTAGAAGCAGGAAAACTAAATAGAAGGGTACTGCAAATATCCAGAGACAGATGATGGCAGCTGAGATTGTATGAAGAGGTCAGAACAGAAGTTTGGAGTAAGGAGCCAAATAGGATGTATGTAGATTGGTATAGATGGAGAAGCAGAATCCCCCTGAGCTTATGGTCTGAGATGCTGTTGAGATCATGATTTTATAACTGATAGGAGAAATACAAGAGATTAGAAATGATTCTGTGGGGAAATTAGAGTATTTTTATTCTGTCAGTGTTATTTTTGAAATGCAATTTTTTAAAAATATGTTATTGATTATGCCATTACAGTTGTCCCATTTTCCCCCTTCACTCCCCTACACCCTGCACACCCCCTCCCACCTGAATTCCCCCCACTTTAGTTCATGTCCATGTGTCGTACATATAAGTTCTTTGATTTCTATATTTCCCATACTATTTTTACCCCCTCCCTGTCTATTGTCTACCTACCATCTATGCTACCTATTCTCTGTAACTTTTCCCCCTCCCTCCCCTCCCACTCCCCTGTTGATAACCCTCCATGTGATCTCCATTTCTGTGGTTCTGTTCCTGTTCTAGTTGTTTGCTTAATTTGCTTTTGGTTTTGTTTCAGGTGTGGTTGTTAATAATTGCAAGTTTGCTGCCATTTTATTGTACATATTTTTTATCTTCTTTTTCTTAGATAAATCCTTTTAACATTTCATATAATAAGGGCTTGGTGATGATGAACTCCTTTAACTTGACCTTATCTGAGAAGCACTTCATCTGCCTTTCTATTCTAAATGAAAGCTTTGCTGGATAGAGCAATCTTGGATGTAGGTCCTTGCTTTTCATGACTTGGAATACTTCTTTCCAGACCCTTTTTGCCTGCAAGGTCTCTTTTGAGAAATCAGCTGATAGTCTTATGGGAACTCCTTTGTAGGTAACTGCCTCCTCTTCCCTTGTTGATTCTAGGATTCTCTCCTTCATTTTTATCTTGGGTAATGTAATTATGATGTACCTTGGTGTATTCCCCCTTGAGTGCAACTTCTTTGGGACTCTCTGAGCTTCCTAGACTTCTTGGAAGTCTATTTCCTTTGCCAGATTAGGGAAGTTCTCCTTTATTATTTGTTCAAGTAACTTTTCCACTTGTTGCTCTTCCTCTTCTCCTTCTGGCACCCCTAAAACTCAGATGTCGGAATGTTTAAAGATGTCCTAGAGGTTCCTAAGGTTCCTTTCCTCATTTTTTTGAATTCTTGTTTCTTCATTTTTTTCTGATTGGATGTTTCTTTCTCCCTTCTGGTCCACACAGTTGATTCGAGTCCCAGTTTCCCTCCCATCATTTTTGGTTCCCTGTTCATTTTCCTTTATTTCACTTAGCATAGCCTTCATTTTTCATCTAATTTTGACCAGATTCAACCAATTCTGTGAGCATCCTGATTATCAGTGTTTTGAACTGTACATCTGATAGATTGCCTACCTCTTTGTTGCTTAGTTGTATTTTTTCTGGAGTTTTGATCTGTTCTTTTGTTTGGGCCATTCTTTTCTTTGTCTTGGTGCTCCTGTTATGTAGTGAGGGGTGGAGCTTTAGGTGTTCACCTGGGTGGGGTAACCCACATGGCAGGATTGTGACGCTGTATGTGGGTAAGGGGTCTGAGAGGGAACAATGCACTTGCTCCACTCTCTGCCGCATTTCAGTCACTTCCCCCACTTCCCACAAGCAAATTGGACCCTTTGGTGCTGATTCCCATGTGAGTTGGCTTGCATGTGTTCTAGGACCCTGTGGGTCTCTCCAACCAACTTTTCTGTGAGGTTGGGAGTTTCTCTGAGCACCTCAACCCACACAGGTGTTTTCAATCAGTGGTTTGAGGCTTTATTTCCCTGATCTGAGACCCTGGGTTGTGCGGTCTGTCCCACTACCCAGTTTTGCCTGGTTTATCTGTGCCCGAAAGTGGAACCCCCCGGTCCACCAGCCACCTTGTGCACTTTGCCCCCTTCCATAATCTGTCGCTTCACTGGGTCCACCAGCCACCACTGTGCCACAAGCCCTCTCATCCCTGGCTGCTCAACTCCGCCCCTCCTACCAATCTGGATTAATGTATTTTCTTTAACTCCTTGGTTGTTGGACTTTCATACAGTTCAATTTTCTGTCAGTTCTGGTTGTTTTTTAATTATTGTTATCCTTCTTTTGGTTGTACAAGGAGGCACAGTGTGTCTACCTATGCCTCCATCTTGGCCAGAAGTCCTTGAAATGCAATGTTGACATCCACAACCTAAGTAGGGCAAATACAGGGAAATTTGGATTCAGGAGTTTAATATGGAAAAAAAAAGTATTTTGCATTGCAGGTGCTAGGAGCTTTTCAGAAATACAATTGTATTTTTAATCATTGTCTCCTAAATTATACTAGATGAATTTCCTGCCACAATCATTATAGTCATTTAATAAGACTATAAATCATCTCAGAACACAAAATCAAAAAATGCAACATAGCCAAATGTAGTTTATATTTTTTCAAGATTTTATTTTTAGAGAGATGGGAAGGGTGGAAGAAAGAGAGAGAGAAACATCAATGTGGGAGAGAAATTGTCTCTTGCACTCACCCTTTCCAGGGGGATGGAACCCACAACCCAGGCATGTGCCCTGGCTGGTGACTGAACCAGCAGCCTTTCACTTTGCAGAATGACTCCCAACCAAGTGATCCGGACTGGTCAGAGCCATACATTTTTTTTAAGGGAGTCCCTACTAACTTTTGCCCAAAATACTAGTTTTGGTGACAAAACATTTTGTTCCGTGGAGTATTCTCAAGTGGTAAATAAATGGAGCAGGCATAGATAAACAGCAGTTAAGAGGCTGGTGCCTACATGCCCTAGCCACCTCTCTCTACTATTCCCACTTACACACATGCTGTACACACTTCAGCCCAAGAGTTCTACTTTTAGGTTGTGGACTCTCAAATCACTTTATTTGAATAAAGAGTCATGGCTTTTAAAGAACTTGGCATTCCCTGCCCCAAAACTTATATATTTTCCTAAAATGTTTTCTCCTACATTTCAGCATGTGCAATAGTTGGTATTAAGTAGATTCTATTTATATTTTTTGCATCTTTAGACAATTCTGTATCTTGAGCCAAGATGCCTTCACAAATTCTAAGAACTGAAATAACCTTAGGTTCAGAGGCCTCAAGCCTTCAGCTGAATGAAGCAAATCTGTCATCAGCTGGAAGTGCTGTGGCAACCAGATGTCACTTTTCCCAAAGCAGAAGACATGAGGACAAGCTCCCATTTCTCATGCTTCATTGTAGAGGGCTGAAATTCACTCTAAGATTCTTAAAATGATGATGGAATCAGAAGCACCATAAGTTCTAAGCAGTGTTTCTACAGGCATGTTATAAAACCAACTGTTAATTTATAAATATACTGAGATGGCCCTGGATTTCTTTTGTATGTATATTGTGTTAAGCACATGCTTTGATTATTATCTAAGGAAATTAGTAATGTAATACATACCAGGCTGACAAATAAAAAGTGACCAAGGGATGTATACACAGCAGAAATGGCTAGGAGATGGGAGATCACAAAGCAAAACATAGCACAACAAAACAAAACAAAAAATATGCTATTCTTTCCTTAATATAAATTTGTGCTAGAAATGGGTGCCACAAATGACATTTCCCAGCACCCCCTTGCAATTTAGGTGAGGCCATATGGTGGAGTTCTAGCCAGTGGAATGTTAGCAGAAATGAAGACCACTTCTAAAAAGTGAAATCTTCAAAAAAAAATGTAAGTGTGCTTCTCTGTGATCCTTTCCCCTTCTGACTGGCTGAAATTAAATATTTCACAGAAAAATTCTTGGAGGCCATCTGTTAAATATGGCATTATTTTCCATTAGCCTAGGTCCAACTGCCACAAGGGTATGAGCTACCTGGTACCCTATTTACGCATCTAGTACTCGTGTTTCAGCAAGAAAGAAGAATCTGTCATGTTATTGTTTATTTATTAGAGCCTATGCTAATTAATATAAAATGCAATGGTGAAAATCACCAAAGTTTAAGACAACCCCTAATATTTCCAAATTAAACTAAACAAAATTTTTACTTATTGCTTTTTTTCTCATCACTTTTAATGTCATCACACTTTTGAGAACACATAGTGATTGAAAAAGTTCTGTGTAGGACTATGGCTATTCTACAGAGTTGGATAAACTCGGATTTTACCAAACCACTTGGCAATTCTGGAACTATCAGTCTATTGGTGGTTGACATCTCTTTCTTTACCCACTCAGCATCCATGATGCCTTTCTTGGTAATTTTCCTTTGGAGAACTACAGATCTTTCATTCATTTATCCCTAGTGTAAATGACAATCATGGGACTCCATTCATTCTTGGTCAGTTGTTGAGCAAAAACATATCTAAGTTGACCAGACCTTCTGTACCTGGAATTTTTAACAGAGTATGGAATGTAGAAGGAAATAATAATGGTCATTGCCAAATAATTTTGATAGCTGAAATCTGCAAATCATTATTTCCTGCTTCCTGGATCTCTAGAGTTATCCTCAGTCCCTGAGTCTTTTCTGGAGTTTCCTTCAATTTTTTGAACTTCTAAATTTCCTTTCAATGAAATACTTTTTATTTACATTTTATTGTCAGTGTTGTATAGTTGTTATTTATTGCTACAAAATAAAGTATCCTAAAACTTAGTAGCTTAAAACAATAGTAAATATGTTATTATCTCACACAGTTGCTGTGGGTAAAAGATCTGGGGGATTTTTGTCTCAGGGTCTTTCTCACAAGGTTGTTGCAATCATATGTCAGCCAAACCTATAATCATCTCAAAGTTTGACCAGAGAGGAAAGAGGTCTCCTTCCAGAACAGTGGCTCATTCAAATGGATGACAAGTTGTTGCTGGATTTTGGCAGGAAGCCTCAGCTCTGCTTCTCATGGGCTTTCTTAAATGTCCACATGGCATGATAGCAGGCTTCTTTCAGACAAAGTATAGAAGAGACCAAGCTGGAAGCCAAAATGCTTTTTTATGGCCTACCTTCAGGAGTTACATATTGTTATTTATGTCATATTCTATTGGCCACACAGTGTCAGCCTTGATTCAGGGTGGGAAGTGTATGTATATACAAGGGTGTGAATATCAGGAGGCAAAGATTATTTGGGAGCCATCTTGGAGCCTAATGACCACATGGGGTTAATTTTTGTTTCTTGCAACCACAAAAACCCAGTTGGTATAACTATTTTTGTTGAATAAGTACAGGCTGCTTTTATGTATCCTTAAGGACAATTCTAAAAAGTAAAAGAAAAGAAAAATTAACTTCTAAGAGAAAAAGTCACAAGAATTTGGCAGTATCCCTTGGACAATATACTTTTTTTTTATCAGGCTCTATATTCCTGACATTCAACTTTGATTATGGCAATTATAAAATTTTTAATTGCAATGATGTCTCCAAATCCTGGGAACTTTTAATAACACTCTACAAACTTTAATGATGGTGAGACTAGGCCCAAGATCACATTTTTTAAATCCATGGCATGTGTCCACATAACTTCCTAATCTCTCACATTTCCAGAAGATTATCTTCTTAAATAAGTATTCACAGTAATCCTTTGAAAGGTATCAACATACCAATATAAGTCATTTGTTTTTCCCTCCATTAGTCATAGTATCAGATGGAAATCATTCCATTGAGTAAAGCAGAATCAAAGAGATTTGGGTCCTATAATCCAATGTCCTTGTTTTGTGGATGAAGAAACTGAAACCCACAGAGATTATGGAATGTTCCCATAGCCACACAGTCAATGCAAGAGCCATAAAAAGAACCCAAGTACCCCAAATTCTGTACCAACATTTGCCCCATTATATGAAATTAATTGTGCTATTTGACCAGTAGCCTAAAGTCAATTCAATCACTCCATTTGATATTTGACTGACAAGTAAGAGCATGTTATACTTCCTTCTGGATTTTATCAGAAGTAATAACAATTAAATTATACAATATAACTACTTAATCCCTCTGGAAACAGGAAATGGAGATCTGAGGAGGCAGTTCTTTAATTTTTTCCATTAAAAGTAAAGAGAAGAAGCATAATAAGATTTTTTAAGATAATTTATAGGGTATAAAGATTAATTGTACACTTCCCTAAGTGATTTATAATATCATCTCACTTCTACTTGGGGTGTGATCTTCATTTTACCCAAGGAATTCCCAATGGTTTTCAGCTTTTACAAGCTATGTATTAGAGAATGCCTGTAGGGGCTATAATTTTGACTGAGGAAGAAGTCTTCAGGGCAAATTGCTGAGAGAATGAGATAGAAAAAATAAGTTTGGAGTTCTTTCTACTGAGTTCATCAAATGGCCTTCAAGTTCACATTTCCTCTAGGGGTTCTTAGATAAGCCAAGTTATGCCTGTTTTCCCTGAAACTCTTGAAGTAGTACTATTTTAAAGCACAAGACAGATTCATTGCCATATATCTTCACCTCTAAAATTTTAGATCCTGGGATTTCAAGTCTAGCTCCAGTTGAAGGACTACAACACAGTTTCTCAACATTTGGGACAATCTAATTCTTTCTTACGGGGGACAGTCCTGTGCATTGTAAGATACTTAGCAATATCCCTGGCTTCTACCCAATTGGAGGAGCATCTATCCTCCAACTGCAACAAACAAAAATGTCTCCAGACACTACTAAATGTCCCCTGAAAGACAAAATCTACCAAGATTGACAGTCAGTGCCTTAAGGCAAGGTTCTGGATCATAGAGACAGCCTCTGGCGACAATCTAAAAGCATAAATTTATTTTGCTGGATGTGGAGAGCTCTTCAGGGGCAATTAAGTCATTTTCATCAAATGGTCATTTGGTACTGCTATGCATCAAGTACCATGTTAGCCACAGCACCCAGTCCCTGACGAATTAATGGTTACTCTGTCACTCAGGTTACAGTTGGATTAGTCAGATTTATTTACTCCTAGAAACTCAGTGATATTTTAATCAAACTCCCAAACCTCCAAGTTTATAATGAAAACTAAAATATTAATTCAATGATAATATCACTAGGAGATGACACTAAAACTCACAAACAACAGGAAACATACTGCATCCTAAAATTATTTCTGATTCTCTCCTAGATTTCCTGAGGGTTTTGTAAAAAGTAAGTGAGACTTTTCTAAAACTGGAATAAAATTTTTGCTCAGATACACTATGTTCTTTGCCTTGCCAGCCTACATAACTGACAGGGTGGAGGCAGTGACACACAAAGCTCCATCACATCTGCTTATGGGGAGATCAGAAAGATAATTAAAACAAGGATGGGGCTGTTCAGTTCTTGGATCTGCTTGATTATGAAGTCACAAACTTGCTAATAAGTCAAATGGCATTTCTAAAAGACTCATCTTCCAGAGAACCACATGATAATTTACAGACAGATTTCCCATCCAAGCCTTGTGATGTCGATTTATGAAAATTGAATTGGAATCGTGAATCACTCTATAACTTGTAACTAAAACAATATACTCCTATTTTAAATATTTATAGCCTGTGCCCCTCTGGGCTTTCAAAATTCAGAAGTGAATTTTGGAGGCATTCAGAAACTTGAAAAACCAAAAGCATGCACTTAACACTTCTTTTTAAACCACTGACTCACCCTCTAGCTAGAGGAGAGAAATCCCAACAAATCAAATTGAAACTCAGCAAGAAAAAAATGTACTTAGGGAGAATTTATAGAGGAGCAGAAAAGGCAAGGGGAAACAGCTTGTAAGAAAAAGCAAAGTCAAAATAGACCCTTCTGCATGAACCAAGGAAATTGAGATGCAACATATACTCCCAAAATGCTGGATGAAATGTGTTTATGGAAAAGGTGACTTTATGGGCATTTTAGAGTCACAATAGTGTCCAAATTTCAATTCTGCCAGTAATTTTCTATGTGACTTTGGGAAAATACTCAGTTCTTTAAGTGTTGGATTCTTACAACTGCAAAGTAAAGTTATAATCCACTTCTTAAACTGGTTTGATAACTAAATGTACTAATATATTTAAAGTGCTTTTCTATCATTATGCCTCATACATCATGGCCACAAATTTAATTTTCATGACCTATTTTTTCCCATCTGAATTAAGTATGGGGATAAAATGAAACACACAAATATATATATGATGCTATGAATACAGATATGTCAAGCACCAATGTTGCATAATCTCAAGAATATGAGTACTAGGTTTAGATAATTCCCATTTGAATCTTTAATCTACCACATACTATGTAATCTTGAGGAAGTTAAACTATAGCCTTGTGCCTCAGTTTCCTCTTATGTAGAATAGTAAATTACATTTTCTACACATGGCATGTGGTGAGGGCTCCAAAAGGTAATTAAAACCAAATGGTTAGCACATAAAAAGCTCTCAGTAAATGACACATATTATTATAGAAATAATGCTGCCCATAGATTATAACAATGTATATGAATAATACTTCATTATCTATATATACATGTATAGAACCTATTTATAGGTATCCCTCTAATAAATGATCCCAATTTTCAAAAAAAGTTTCTGTTCTACTTATTAGAATAAAATTTGATATAATTATTCCTCATGTGTGCAATCAAAGTCAAAATTTTTCTTTTTGCTGTATCATTGATAAAAGCTAAGAAATTGAGCCCAAATGTATTTAGCTATATTTGGTTATTCTTCTCCGGCTCTAGTCCTTTAGTATGCCATTTCTGTTGCTGCTTGCTGTTTTATGTTAATCATTCTGTTAAAGGGTTTGTCTTACAAATAAATACTTTTATAAATTGCCCTGGCTGTTGTGGCTCAGTGGATTGAGTGCCAGCCTGCAAATGAAAGAGTCACCGGTTCTATTCCCAGTCAGGTCACATGCCTGGGCTGCAGGCCAGGTCCCCAATAGGAAGTGCTCAAGAGGCAATCACACATTAATGTTTCTCTTCCTCTCTTTCCCTCTCCCTGCCTCTCTCTCTAAAAATGAATAAAATCTTTAAAATAATATTTTTTGTCTTTTTTAAGGGTACATTTATTATGCACATCTGCCTCCCCAACCCCAAAACACACACTCTAACTTGAACAAGAAACAAGAAAGACAAGGTGAAAGGTACTGCAAATGTTCTTTGTGGGAAGAACTAGTTTTATGCCTAATGAGTTGAATAAGTAGCAGTGAGAGACAGGGTATTTAGAAGTGTGTTTGGGGATGGAGTGGAGAGAGGTCAAAAAGATTTACATGGTCCAGGACTTGAATAAAGGAACATACTATGATGAGCAATAAAATGATGGGTACTATTTATCAGACCAGACATTGTTTTTTATATGTCTTCTCTCATTTAATCTCAGATCAATACTGAGGTAAGAATTCTTATTATGACCAATTAAAGCTGCAAAAACTAGATTCTGAAAGACTGAAACACTTGGCCAAAGTCACAAAACTAATCTATTATGGAACCAGGAAAGAAATCCACATCCCTTTCCTATGGTTAGGCTCTTAGCTACTGTTCTAATTTATTTATTATTTGTTCTATTTATTTTATTTATTCTTTTTACAATGGCCCTACAAGGTTAATATTGTCATTTTCTTCATTTTCCTGAGAAGAAAACAAGGTTTAGAGAGCATAAGAGACTTGCCCCAAACTAATAACGGCCAAAATTTGGATCTAAATGTAAATCTAGGTCAAAACTGGATCACAGAAAAATTTATATTTGATATTTTTCTAGCTTCAGAGTGTTAATAAGTTGAATTTTCCTTTGAAGGAGTAAAACCATCTGACTTGTAGATGAACATAACAACCAGCCATGAGAAAAAAATGAGGGAAGTTTGAGTGACTAAGTGACATGAGGGAAGTTTGTGATAGACTAAGTTTCTACAGGTGTGTGCCCATCCTTTAGTTGATCTGTACCTCATCTGCCCATATTAGTTACCTACTTACCATACAACCAAACACTCCAATGTCAATGGCTTAAAACAGTCACCATTTACTGTGGTTCAGGAGTCTAGTGTTCATTTGAGTACATTGTCTAGCCTTGGCTGAGCTGACTTAGGTACAATATCTGTGATCAGTTGCAGGTTGGGAACAGCTGTAACTGATTTCCCCTATGCTTGGGTCAGTCAGCTGTTGGCTGGTACTCTTTGTCTTTGGTCTCTTATTCTACAGCCTGTCTGGGCTTGTCAACATGGAGGTGGCAGAGTCCTAAGAGCAACAAGGATTCATGAGGCCAGAACTTAGAAGTAGGACATTCTAGATTCAAACAGGTGACAAATAGAATCCAGTTCTTAAAATGATGAGCTATTGTACAATACAACATTGCAAAGGAGTAGAGAATCCCTGTCCCCCTCCCCCTCAAACAATGACCACAGTACTCTTATAAAAATAAGCCAAACTTGTTCTTACTAGGTATTAGTGAATGATGGCATTTGTTGTATTACTACCTTGTGAACATTTGCATTTTGCAAAGTAAAAATATCATAGGAAGACTTGAGCCATTATGTGGCTACTTACAGCAGTCACAAAGGGTATTTCCTCACAAAGGGTATTTCTGAGACTAATTAACAACTGTTTTTGAAAACATATGCCTCAAATAACTGTCACTATACCTCAAAATCTAAGAATAAGACACAGTTCCTTTTCTCCAAAGTCCTGCAATTGAATGGGGAAGACAAAATGTTTACTGAAAGCTTTAAATCTGCTGATGCAGCCTTCTGTGAACAGGAGAGTGGTTTTTGCCTTTTTAATTATTTTCCCTGTATCACCTTACTGAGAGCAAAACAGAATAACCAATTTGAGGGAATGTCAAATTAAAGGTTGGAAAGGAGGCATCAAAGGTTTTCTTTTAAAAAGGAAGTATCAGACATTAAAAATATCAGGTGTTCCCACCTGATTCCTTATGTGTAGAAGAACATTAACCACCTGCAAAGCTGTTCTTGTTGGAAGAAGACTTCCTATAGAATCTGAGAAAAGCAACTAAAGTAGGAGGAGGGAGCTGTATTGGCAGGGACTGCCTCAGAAAATATGTTAGTCTGATGATGTGTAGATAGAGTGGGGACATTGTGTTAAGAAACTCCACCTCTCTTTGTCTTTAGAAAAAAGCAATGGGAGGTGATATTTTTCTTTTCATTTAAAAATTGACATGTTACAAGAAGAAAAACAAATAATACCAAAGTTAGCAAGGATATAGAAATTACAAGTTATATACATTGTTGGTGGAAGTGTAAATTGATTCACTCACTTTGTAAAAAATCCTTAATATTATCTAATAAAATTGAACACACGCCTTCCTTATGATCCCCAAACTCCATTTTTAGGAATATCTCTAACAAAAATAAGCACATATGTTCACCAACATGTACTAAAATATGTATGATAGCATTACTGATAATGGCCCTAAATGGGAACCAATGCATATCTATGCATGTAGAAATCAAGATAATGGTTACCTTTGGTGGTGAATGACTGGAAGGGGACATGAAAGAAGGTTCTAGGTGTTTTTAATGCTCTGATTTTAAAGAAAGTATGTTCAGTTTATAAAAATGTATCCAGCTGTTTTGTTATATGTGTATTTTTCTGTGAGTATATTATACTTTATGTCTTTCTAAAAAATCTGTGCTCTAAATAAGTTAAAAATCTAGTTGAATCAATGTAAAACTAACCCACACATTACCAAATAAAGCAGAGGCCAGCACACTTCTAGACTCCAGAAGCATCTGGAGGCTTTGAAACATTGAATTTTATGGGTCAAGTGGGACCTAAAGCACTTCGGAGGTGGCAAAGTACCAAAATTAGGCCCTCTGATGGGAGTTTGTAAAACTGGAGGGGCCTGTGTGGTTCACTTTCAGGATGGCAGGTAGAAAAAGCTGAAGTCCCTGCCTGAAATGATGACTGTAAATTTGACTGGTTTGAGGGGTAATATGAAGCAGCTATTCATAGAATCTGGGGAAACTTAAGGCTGGCTCAATGATTGAATCATTTCTTCCCTCATCACCATGGACCAGGATCTCTGAGTCTCAATATAAGTTCTGCTTCCAGACTGAGAATCTGTCGGGACCCAGGTGGAGGCAACTTCAGAGCCACCAGAGAGAAATGAGCCAGAAAAACATAGAGGGGGAAACAAACAATCCTGAGTCTACATGGTAGAATTTCAATGTAAATGACAAAACTAACACAAGAAAGTAGTTAATATCAAACAAGTAAGATATAAAACAATTCTTGGAAAAAGTTAAAATGATAAAGCAATTCTCAATATAATTCTTAAAAGTATATTTAGCCCTGGCTGGGTGGTTCAGTTGGTTAAAGTGTCATCTCATACACCAAAATGTCGTGGGTTAGATTCCCTGATTAGGGCACATACCTAGGTTGTATGTTTGATTCTCAGTCACGGCACATATAGGAGGCAACTGATTAATGTTTCTCTCTTACATCAATGTCTGTCTGTCTGTTTCTCTTTGTCAAATCAATAAATATATCCTCAGGTGAGGATTAAAAATTTAAAAAGTATATTTAGATCCTATGAGGGATAGAATGAGAAAAATGCATTATATTTTAAAAAATATTTAAAGTAAACATGCAAGGAGAAAGATAAGAATGAAGAATAGATGAATAAAAACCATGATGGGCAAAGAATTAATAGATGATGAGCAAAATATGTGAGACACTTCTTAGTATCCTAAAATAGAAAAATTCAAATAAATACCTATCAACTGGTACATATGTATTATATCCACAAAATGGAATACTATGCAATAAGAAAAAGGAAAAAAGTACTACTACATGTTATGACATGGACAAACAAAAAAGACATTAGGCTAAGTGAAAGAAGCTAGATATAAAAGACTACATGTTGTATAATTCTATTTATATAAAATGTCCAGAAAGTAAAAGCAAATTGAGACAGAAACTCTTCATTGTCCTTCTAGGAAATGGAAACCAGGATTTCTGATTCACTTCTTACATGTTTGCAAGCACTTTTGAAAGTCTTCTGAGTGGATGGCTTGGAACATGGTGATACATAAACAAGCAAGGACAAATGAGTGTGTATGTATGATTTCTGAGTGTTAGGCAAGTGGGGGGGAAGATAGGAAAAGTGTTTGTTAGTATTTACCTCTTAAAGTCAAATAGGAAAAGGTATTGCCTCTGTGCTCCAAAACTCCATTCTTTTAGGTAAATGGAAGAAAATGTGTTTTCTCCTAATCCTTATTGAGACCCATATAACCAGCCTGACTACCTTCCCTAATCTAATAGCTTGTGTTTGAGCTGAGTTTTTGTATGAAAGATGCCATAGTTTGCCTGACTGCATTTTTCCTCTTTATCTTTCCTTGTGTAAACACAGAATCAAAATGCTAGATTTGCTCCATTTGGAATAGTTTCACCTGGAGCAAACATATATTCCCCTTGTCTCAAAACCTGGGAGATTCAGAGCTGGCCACACCTTTGGATTCAGTGATCAAAACAGCCTCACTTCATCTAGGCATAATTCAAAACACTATGTTTCTGTTTTCCAAGTCCATCAAGGACTGACCAACCTTAAGGCATGCTGCCTATAGGTTACTTCCAATAATTCTCAGTCTTAGAGTTTAGGAATTAACCAAATTGATTTCCATGCAATTTCCATAGATGGAGAATTCACTTTCTGTTCAAGTCCAACTGAGTCCAATGTGTTGATATCTGGGACTGGGACTGGGCCATTGTATGTGCCCAATAGGTAAGAACAGAACTACTTATTGTAAGAAAATAAGCCCCCCCTCCCCACTGCAAAAGTCTTCCCTTTGAAGTTCTGTGTAAAACCTTATGGAATTGTTGTAAGGATTTGTGAAATATTAAATATCTTTGAGTTTGGGGAATTGGCATTGTAATAACAGTAAAAAAATTCTCCTTTCCCCGCCTCCTTTGCTTAATAACCCTGTTACATGACCTTCTAAAGGCTTTGTTCCCTTAGGAAACATAACATGATTTGCAACAGTCTGTAATAAAACTTGGAAAAGATAACCATAGCACTGGTTCAATAATCGTGTGAATTGCTTTTAGATGCACTTTTCCAATGAAGTGTTCATATAATTAATTGTAAACCCTGGAACAATGCTTTGGCCTAGAGTACAAATGTCCCTTCATGTGTCTGTGGTGTGGGCCCAGCAATTCTCTCCTTGTGCCTCCATAAGCCTTGTCATTTGTCACATGCATGACCTTAATCTCTTAACTGGCCTCATGAATATGGGAATAAGCATATGGCCTTATTCCTGGAAGTACAGATCCCTTCCTGGCTGGGACTTCACCTTCAGTTCTAAGAACTGTGATTCCACGATCCCACCTTCTCTTCCAACTGACACAAGATCAGCCTGTTTGCACACTGAAGGCCCATTCTTCAGTAGATGCTGTGATTGAAGTTCCCTGTAGATACAGTCAACACTTCAGTGCCCTGTGATGGTTGTGAGCTGGCATCTATTAGCTGATGGCAATTTCTCTCTGGGTTTCTCACAGCTTTGCCATCCTGTCACCTCCTCACATAGGAGTTCACATAAATTCCTCCTTACACCAAGGCCCCCCAGAATGTTATTCATCAAAATGACCTGTGCTCTCACCTGTCATAGAGACTGGTTGCTTCTTTGTAAGAGGTAGCCACTTGCCTGGATCTTCAGATCTCTGGAACAGAGAATATTTCTCTGTCTCCTTTTCCAAAACAAATGACTTCTAATTAAGGTTTTTTTTTTCTTTTGAGTTTTCACTGTCCTCTTGGCAATCAGACAAAGCATTGCCTGCCCACTTCATAGAAAATAAATAAAAGCTGGTCATTTTATAGGAAACTGAAAAATTGAGTTGCTTGAAGAATTTCTAAAACAAGAGCTGCTTTTATGAGACAAGAAAAAAGACTGATACCAGTTTGTAATAAAACCAGAAACTTGAGGCTCATTGAACTGAAGGTGACAGACCCCCATTAACAGCACCTGTTTTAGAGACAATACACTCAATTTCAATCCGAGAAATACAGAGACACATAGAACAAGAAAACAGAAGGAAAAGAGAAGAGTGAAAAAGAAAGGAGAAGAGGGAACAGGAGAAGGAAGAATTAAAGGGTACAGGGATAAAGGAAGATGAGAATTTCTCTCCAATTTACTTATAGTAGATGTTGAAAACAGTTCAGGTTATCAAAAGAGGTTCATCAAAAATGTGTTAAGATTGGTTTGGATGCATACTTGGTGCACAGAATGTTCCTGTGTGTTAATCCATGCTAAGAAAAACACAAATCACAGGGGCAGGATCTTGGTAGCTCTGTATGTTCAGGAGGGTTTGCAAACTGATGTCATGTTAGTCATCTTGTGCTTTTAGCCATGACTGTAATTTAGTTTGCCTTACTTTAGTTTCAGCCTTGATCCTGAAAGTAAAGCACAAGGACCCTCTTTCTAATTATTTCAGAACACATTTTCCAATTATTTTTACAACCTAATTCTGACATTCTTGCCCATCTTTTTGATTGACTTTTTTGGATCAAGAAAATGAAGACTTTTAATGAGTCTTTTCTCCTTGAACTGAATTGGGTTGCCATTGTTGATCCTTCAATATTTAGTGGCAGCTCCAGTGAACAAAAACAACAGGCTTTCTTCCTCTGCTCTCTTTAAAACGCCTTAATAGGAAACACATTCTGCATTCCCCATGTGCAAGTTTTCAGTGCAAATCTTTATTTAATCTTAATTTAGTCCAAGGGCTCTTCCACTGTAAAAAAGGGTGTTACTGATGGGAACACATCCCTGAAGACCTTAAGGATGTGGTAGATTCCTTAGGGGCCTTTGGGAAGAAGAGCAGTGCCTATTGTCCCTGAATCATGTTGGCATTTCAAAAATTGGCCTGCTTCTAAGGATATTTTTCCAACCAGAACCAGAGAGAGAAGAAAGAAAAGGAGTAGAGGGAGGAGAGAGGAGAGGGGAGAAGAGGGGAAGGGAAGGAAGGGAAAGGGAGGGGAGGGAATGGGAAAGGAGGGGAGAGGAGAGAAAGAGAGGGTAAGGGAGAGGAGGGGAATAGAATTCCTTATGCCAATCATTAATCTTTAGGGATTCATTTGTGTTCTTACTTTCAGTACCCAGACAATAAGTTCCATTCTGTTCCAATGGATAATCTGAAGGGAATACTGCCAGCTGGGCAAAAAAAAAAAAAAAAGGAAAAACACTTAATAAATTTTTTGCTTCAGCCAAAACTTGTATCTTCTCTGGGTATCAGGGTCATTTAGCATGATATTATTTCCTATTCATTTCTGAGTTACAAAATTCCTCTAGATTCCTTCTCATTGGCTCCATGTGAAAGCAGGTAAGGAAGCATTTTGTCCAGAGTCACTGCTTCAACCAGTCCACTTTGTAGCAGAGGAGCTGAGAACCTTGGTGTGTTCCTTGCTAGCCCATGTGCTTTGATGCTGTTTGTCTTGGAGGCTTTATCCTGAAGAACCATTCGGAGGCAGCTCTGCCATTCCCTTGGGTGGATTTATGCTATTTTAACACTGAGATTAGAGAGTCATTTTTTCACATTGCCCTCTGTTAATTCACTTTACAAAGAACGACATGAGTGTGGGAAGCCAGGAGCCACTTGGGAGCATTTGAGCAGAGCACCCACCTTGGCCAAGGAGACCCCTAACACATGACTGCTGGTATGTCTTTGTATAAAAGTTAGACTGAAATGGGCATAAGGGAACAAAAGAGAAGCCCATTTTCTACTGTCTAAAGCAAACGCACACTGTTAAGCTTGTTCAGTTTTCCCTTTAACAGTCTTCAAAGGACACACACATTTTCATTAGCATCCCAGGGCCACAATTCCTCAGAGGGAGTGTTGCTGTTTCCTAACGTAATCCAGGTCTCCCTTCAAGAGACTGAGAAGTCCTATGGAAAATGGGCCAGGCCATGGGCAAAACATGAAGTGACGGATGTTTGTCTTTGGCTTCCACACACTTTCCATCTAGCGTTGGCCTCCACCCTACTGATCAAAATTTCAGGTTTTATAAAGAGCTGGTGTTCAGCGAGGATTAGGTCAGGAGAACAAAAAGCTGAGTCATTACAGGAAGGCATTGAAGCTGGCTTAGAGGCTTAATCACCTCCACCCAGACCTGCATTTAAGAAGAGAAAGCTTTTAAGTCAGGTGAATCTTTAGCAGTAGGATGGCAGGCAATGCCAGATGCAGTATCTTAAATCATATAAATCAAATCATAAAGAAGATTACTGCCTTGATATCCCTAGAAGGCTAGTCTTGATCAATATCTCAAGAAACCTTTTTTATACCTTCACATGTGGTGAAGTGTTAAATAATTAGTGCCAGTTTGGAGGGCTCATTGCTCCTTTTTTAGAAACATTGTACCACCAGACTTGTGGGACTTGAAGCACTATCTTTTGAGACCTGCTGATGTGGGTGACCCCCTTGTTCTGCCAATATCAGTTCAATCTTCAATAGTAGGTTCCATATAGATGTAACCATACTTCTCTCTGTTTCCTTTCACATTTCATCTTGAACTCAGACTATCAGAAAGAGCCAAAGTCACCCAATGGTTCCTGATTAAGGAAACCTCTTAGAATTTCTAAGAGCCAAAAGAAATTCTAACATTCTCTATCAATAAGCAGATTTCTCAATGGTAATTTCACTTTAATTTCACAATTAAAATATAAGTAGTACAGATGGGATTGCAATCTCACCTCTAGCATGAACAAAATGCTATTGGAAATCTCTTCTTTTCTGCTTGTCTTCAGATAGAGAGTATGAGCTAATATTTACTTCATGGCACCCTGATGTTGGATGAGGGAAGAGAGTTCCTGCCTTAAAAAAAAAAGGCATCATCTCCAATGAGGTTGCTTTTGAAATAAAGTTTCTAATTGAACTTTCCATACTGCACTGCAGTAATATGGGGTAAAATTTGCTGTTTGGTGTGTTGGAAAACATGTAATCGTAGGAGACGATGTGGAGGTTGCTTAAAGCAGTATGAGACTGTAATTTCTTAGGCATTGCTGGTAATCATTCATTAGTAAGCCAAGTTGCTGAGTTCAGGCAAAGAATGCTTTACTTATAGCTTGTATATCAAGAATAGCCTTGATTTGTGTTCCACATAAAAGGAAAACAGACCAGCATCCCAGCTGCTTTTCCAAATGCGAGAAAACCATGAAGACATCTGTATATCCAGTCCCTTAGCCTAGACCATTTCATTTGGAGTATAGATGTCAATGAGGCTGAAGTTCTCCCACTGGAAGGATGGTGCAAAGTATAACCACATTCCCTTTTGTTAATTTTAGCAGGTATGTTTTCCATTAATGGGAAAGGTTTTATACTCATAGTATGTACATGGTTAACATTCAGTCTGGACTCTGCCTTGTCCT
This sequence comes from Phyllostomus discolor, assembly GCF_004126475.2. NCBI lineage: Eukaryota > Metazoa > Chordata > Mammalia > Chiroptera > Phyllostomidae > Phyllostomus > Phyllostomus discolor. Next base: position 74,195,725 of record NC_040911.2, on the reverse strand, counting down.
TTCTTTGAATGGGTCAATGTGTCAATTATTCCCTCCCAAAGCCTTCTGGGTTTGGGAAGTGTTCAAACTGTCTCTCCTTTCTGCTGAAATTATATTTTGCAATGAACACATGTAAGGGCCTGCCTAGTGATTCTAAGATTTCCTATTTTCTCTTGGGCTCTCATGACCTGCAAGTCCTAATTATACCTCTGGTATCACTTGAGACTTCATTCCCCATATGGCTCCTTTTCTGGAGGTGGAGGGAAGACTTTTCATTCTGCTTCCAAATCATGGGGCTACAAGAAATACCCCCCCAGGTCTCCTTTCAAAACTCTAAAGTTATTTAGAAACAATGTAGCACAGTTTCAAAACTCTAAGAAATATCTACTCACTTTTCTTCCAGGTCTTTCAAGAGTCTCTTTTCAAAGCAATCCCCTATATCTAAAACCATCAGGAAAAGGATAAAAATAAGAGGAATTAATATACTAGTACACTGGCTTCTTTAGTCCAACACAATCCATCCTTTTGTATTAAAAGGATAAGGTAAATATTTTATTCTGTTCCTTTCATCTGAGAGGCATATCTGTTTTAACAATAACACATTGCCTTTTTAACCTCTGTTCCAGCTTCATTGTTTCTCCATATATACCATTGCTATCAAACATACTATAAATTTAACTTATTTACCTTGTTTCTGCCTTCCCCACTGAGTTGTAAGCCCTGTGAGGCTAAAGATTTTTATTTCCTTTGTTCACAGTTATCTAGAACAAGATGGACACATAATATGCTCTGTATGAATATTTGTTGAATGAATAAATTTCATGATGTTGATATCAGATATGATGTTAAGTAACCAGTAATCACCTGCTACATTTCCAGCATCAGGCTGAGTGCTGAGATCACTAAAGTTGTATGAGACCTCCAGGGTCAGCTTGAGGCATCCATTTCTTAGATACAAGTAAGAGTGCCTCTAATTCCTGCTCCTTGCTTAGAAGAGGTCCCATTATAATTGCCCCTAGAAAGAGGGAGGGCATATGTTCTTGATTGCCCCTCACTCTAAACTCCTGCTTCTATTGTGGCCTTCAGTCATCTTGGCATGTCCCTATCATGAGCCCAGAGGTACCAGGGTTTGCATAATTTTACAGTCACCCAAGAAGTTTAAGGAGATAATTTATGAAACAAATGACCTTAAGTTAAATTTTACAGATACCTGAAGAAATTCTTTGTTAAATTTGCTCTGTTGTTCACAAATCAATATACCTTTTTAAAATTTTTTCCAAATACAACTCATTTTAGTCCTAAGATTTTATTTATGTATGCTTTCTCCTTCACTGTAAATCTATGGCCTCTACAAAGCTAATTTATTAAGACTTTTTTATAAAAAGGATAGTTCTTTCCTAATAGGAATTCTTATGTCAATGATTAAACCTTTTGTTCAGTCTGCTACAAGCTAATGATAGAAAGGGCAGAAGACAGAATTCTTGTGCCTTGGATTTAGTTAGGACACAGATGGGGATGCAAAGTTCATATATACAGCTTAAAAGTTTAGTGGACAAGACATTTGAATGGAAGTTGTCTTTAGTTTCTCTTTATCTGGTGCTCAGGTGCTCGGGAGTCTATGTTGTAGTATCCCAAACCTGGGCTTCCTTTTTCTCTATAACATTTTTAAATTTTATTTTCTCAGGTTCCAATTTAACATCTGATAAAATACTAAACAGTCATTTAAAAAATTTTAGACATAAAAGTAGATGAATCTTAGAGATTTATCCCCTCCCTGAGGATGATTTCTGAAAGAATATGTTCGATTTCTATTAAAAGAAACCACACAGAAGTTGATGGAACCTGTTTAAAGAAGTCTGCTTCCTGCTCCATTCAAGTAGATTATACTGACAAGAAATCCCAAAGAACCAAAGTAAGGATTGGGAAGAGTAAAACCAGAAAGATGACAGCAAGTGGGCAACTAGGGCTTGGCACCACTGGAACAATCTGAGGAGCCATGAAGAATGCACTTCAGAATTGTTCATATCAGGAACAGAAGAGGGGAATATATAACTTCCATTCATCAAATATTATCCCATGGGATGTGAACCCCCTTCCACTCCAGAGTGAACCTTGAGAAGAAATGTAACTGTCAAGGACTCCTCATGGTTAATTGAGAACAAATTCCTAACCAGAATCAGTAGCCATTCTTGACAGAGGCCTGTCAAGTACTCCCCATTTCAGGGAAAAGCCACAGACTGAGACTCCTGTAGTCTCAATTAACTCATAAGAAAATTCCTGGTTTTGTCTTCAACCAATGGACTGCAATTTATCCCATTCAACTAAAACCATGCAAATATATCTTCATTTGCATCTCTACTGACCAATTAGAAATTTTCCATAACCAATCAGAATGCATGATGTTGACCAATCAGGTCTATACACCTCAGACCAATCAGAACTGTATGAATTTTAATTCCTCATTTACATAAAAGAAACCTGGGTGGAAAACATTCTCTATAAAACTAAGCTTCCCTTTGTATTAGCAGAGTGCACTTTTGGTTTTCACTGCAGGCTGTGTTTCCCCAGTTAGTTAACCCTTCACCTGAATAGTCTTTCTGCATCTAAGACTGGGAAATTTGTTGACACTAGAGAAGAAGGCAAGAGATTGGCAGTGTAGTTAAAGTGAAGCTCTGCCATTACAACTGTGTGAAGCACAGTCATGACAATGACTATAATAAAATGTAGGCTAGGAAGATATGACAGTAGGCACAAGAAGTGACCCTACAAAAGGAAAATCTAATCTATATATATATTTTTAATTTCAACTATTATATTTTAATATAATATATTTATTTATTTAAAGAAAAAGAATGCTAAAGTTTAAGTCCTAGTAGTGCTAAATCAGATTCATATAAACTCTCCACTGAGGACCATTAATAAAGTTAGTTGAATTACCAAAAACAAACATATAAACAAAACTGACTCAAAAGCATCAAAGATCTCAGAAGACAGAAAAAAATCTACCTGTCCAATTTTTTGAGAAGACGAAGTCCAGGGATATAAGCACAGGTAATAAAAGCTCCTTATCTCTTGAGCAAAAATTTTTTGATCATAAGAAAACAGCCAGCCAAAAACCTGAACTGAACTTTTCACAGCACTCCCCACCACAGGGACAGAAGCAAAAATCAAAGCTTTGACTCCACCAAGGGTGGGAAAACTGGAAAACCACCCCTCCTTGAGGAAAGATCCATGAGCTCTATTCCCTCAAATGGTCATAACAGAGTAATAATGAGCCTCCTTTGAGTATTTCTTTTTATCTGATGATCCAGGAGACCTCAGGCCTTAAATGAATGAAGGTTGCCTGGGGCTAGTGGACATCCATTCCCTTCCATTCTCTTTCCCTTTCCCTTCTCCTCCCTCCCTTCCTTCTTCCCTTGCAGAAGTAATCATTATTCCAGGCCTCAAAATATTCCTGCAAATAGTATTTTAAACAAATGTCAATCATAGAAAAATAAACTACCAGGAAAAAAAAAAAAGAAGAAACAGGCTCATTGAGCTAGCAGATGTACCAGAAACAGATCCACAGGAAGAATATCACATCTAATCACAGAATAGTAATTGGTGACACAATGGTCACAGAAATTAATTAATACTGCATTTGAAATTTTGGTAACAAATTGTAAATTGTAACAAGGAATCAATAGATTCTAAATATTTTAAATTTATGTTGGTATTTCTTCCTCATCACAGGAAATCCTTAAAAGTACATTTTCATATTTTCAAATCTATGGGAATTTTTGGTTTACATGTCCATTGTTGATTTCGATTTTAATTGCATCAAATATGAAGATCTTTATGATGCCAAGCCTTCAATATTTGTTGATACTATGACCTAGTATGTGGTCAATTATTTTTTAAGTTTCATGTGTTCTTGAAAAAATTGTGTAGTTCCTGATTTATATATATTTTATATATTTTAATATAATTTACATATTCATTATATATTATGTGTTATATATTATAAATTTATATTTTACATATTACATATTTTATATACCTTTATATGTTTTATTATATAGGGTCTGGCACAGATGATGTCTTTTTTATTATAAAATCTTTTATTATAAAATCATAAGCATTCAGTAACATAATATAACAATTCTGTTACATGACAATATCATACTCAAGCACACCATATATTTTAGGTGAAATGTTCAAATTAAAAGTCTAAATTATTATACCCATATTAATTATTACCCTACCAACCACATTCAAATAGGCCTTACTTCTCCTGGACCCTGTATATGTATAATATATACATATTTTCTCTCTGCCTTTTAATGTCTTCTAATAGTCTTTTCTTTTTGCAGTTTCAACATTTTTGTGAATTTACTTTTGTTACCATATTTGTATAAATCCTGATTCTCCTATTGTTATATTTTATTGATTCTGAACGGTTTCAGCATATCTTTTCAAACTTTATTCCCTCCTTTATTCTTTATTTATTTCCCTGTAACACAGGTTAGACATACCCATTAGATTTTTTTCTCCATCACCTATACTCTTAACTTCCTTCTACTTTTTTGTCTCCTTTCTCTTCTGTGTTGTCATCTATGTAATTTCATCACATCTTGGCATTCTCATGCTAATTATCTGTTCAGCAGATAATCTAAATTAATGTTTAAACTACACACTCATGTTTTCAAATCAGCAATATTTTTCACTTCTAAATATCTTGTGTAGTTATTTTTTAAATCCTTCTGGTTACTATTGATGATATGCTGTTACTCCTTTTTTTAATGGTTCTATCTTTTATATATTTAAACATTATATAATTTGTATTTTTTTCTATTTCCCAACTGATAGTCTCAATATCGCAATTATTTAGCTATCTAAATATCTAAATATTGTGGTTTTTGTTGACTCACATGGTAATTTGGTTCTTTATTTAATCTTATTAATCTTGATCTGTGGAAAACTAGGAGTTTAATTAAGAATGCCTTCTTTCAAAAGAGAAACTTCTCCTGTTGGTAGTCTTTCCAGTCCCCCTTCCAGGTCCACAAGGATTAATTCCTGCCTCTTAGTTTTGGTAGCTTCAAGTCTAACATCTGGTTTCCTGACTACACCACTAATACGGGCATCTGCCTTCAGGGAAAGTCTACCTTTTACCTTTGTTTAAGCTGCACAAATTTGCAACCGAAGAAGATGGTAAAGAAGTATTGAACTATGAAGGATCTGTATTTGGGAAAGCATTACTTGGTGAACTCAGAAAATCTCTGAGGAATCAAGTCTTGGGCTGATCTCTGATGAAAAATTAGGAATTAATTAGGTTTTTTAAAAAAGTGAAGTCTTGGGTAGCAAAAACCACATATACAAGTGCCCTGTGGCAAGAGGGAGAATGACAAGCATGAGGAAATAATTTACTTTTTGATTTTGGTTGAGCTCTTCTAAGTTATGTGCAAACACTGTGGGAGACACTTAGTGATCTTACCTGCTATGAAGCTGCCAGAAATCTGAAAGAGTAATATGAGCTGGAATTATTTTGGAAAAAATCCCAGATCAGAGAGGATGGTAAGCTACCCTTGGAAGAAATAAAAGGGGAGGAGGGTATTGCAGATGAGAGTAGTAGAGAATTAAGAATCAACTTTGGAAATGGGCACAGTGGATGCAGAGAGAATCCAGGAAGCTTTGTTATAAGCAGTACTCCTCAAACTTTAATGTTTAACTGGGATCTTGTTAAAATGTAGATTGTAACCCAGTAGGTCTGACATGTGTCCTAGAATTCTGCATTTTCACCAGTTTCCAGGTGTAGACACTGCTGGCCTGGGCTATACTTTGGTAAAAACAGTGAGCAGTCATCAGAAGAATACCTGGATAGAACAAAATCACTTCCTGGGGACCTGTAATACTGGGATAGGAAATTTGGCCCTTTTACTGAGCTGTAAAACTGTAAAACTTTAAGTCATCGGGGAAGCTTATTAGTCTATAGATGTTCAGCCCCGCCTATCCAATTCAGAGTTTTCAGGAAGTAGGGTTCAGGCCACTAGAGCATAAAGAACTCTCCAAGTGATTCTAATGCACAATAAAGTTTGAGAACCACTGTAACTTAGAAACTAAGAGCCCAGATAAGATTGTACCATGCATAGTAAAAGGATAAAACATTTTAGGAAAGAGACTGGCACATAGGACAGAGGACACAGGCAAAAAGAAAACTGGTAAAATTGCTAAAGCACAGCTGCTTTTTGATGCCTTTACAGGCTCAAAGCCAACACTCTCTCATCTAATCCCAAAACTCTATCCCCATTTAAGACCCAGTTTTGTCATATGGCTTTAGCCTTTCACTGTAGTGTGAATTTATGCAGAAATTGAGTTGAAAGAAAAGCATGTATGTGCCCCCTAAGTATGATCAATATTTAATATACATTCATAGTTGACTTTTCAAATCATAAGACGTGTTCATATGTCATAAGTCATATGACGTGTTCCATAAAAGTGAAAAGTGTCATTATGCTCCCCAAAGCATGACTCAGATAAAATGTAGGCAGCTGAATCCACTAAAGGACCCAGCAAAACAAACAACAAAACAAAAACACACAAATAAAAATTATTTATTTGCAGGTACTCTCATCCTAAAATTTTAAGGGATTCAAGAAAGAAAATAAAAAGTTTCTTGCACAAATTGTTTATGTGATTCATCAATAGGGTATTAAATAATTTTTCAAATCAGCTAAGTAGACAGTCACTTAAAATACACATGTACATCTCTTAATTCCAATTCAGCATGACAGCTTTTGCTATAGTTAGTTAGCTTTGTTTTTCTTTAAGTAGCTGGTCCTTTTGTTGTGTGGCTTTGTTTCATGAGGGATGTCACTGGGCAACCCAAGAGGAAATTCAGAAATAAGAGAAGATTGTCACCAATTCCTGATATCTTAGATCCTGATGATTGTATCTGGGGTGGAAAAGAGCAGAGTAAAGATACGCATTACACAGAATCCACAAATGTAGTTGTAGTATTAATAATCAATCATCTGAAAACAGAGAATTTACTACTCTCTGCCAGAGCATGATTCTGTAGGAAATCAATGTACTAAAAAGCATACATCCTGCTCTGGCTGGTGTGGTTCAACGGATTGAGCGCTGGCCTCCAAACCAAAATGTTGCTGGTTCAATTTCCTGTCAGGGCACATGCCTGGGTTGCAGACCTGGTCCCCAGTTGGGGATGTGTGAGAGGCAACAGATTGATGTATCTTTCTCACACTGATGTTTCTCTCCCTCTTTTTCTCCCTCCCTTTCCCTCTAAAAATAAATAAATAAAACATATATTTTTTAAAAGCATATGTCCTTCAGGCAACATTAATATTGAAATGGAAAATCTCCTCCAAATCTGAGTTTGCCATGTCAGATCAAGAAGGACCCATGCAAATTGCCAGTAGCTTATCCTATATGGTCATCTTGAACTTGAGAAAGTTCAGCCCATGCTCACAGTGAACTGGCATGTGACAGCTCCTTTGGGCCTGTTGTGCCTTGCAGGTACAGAGAGACCTGATTACCATAAAAGATCAGCCAGGCCTGCCCTGTGTGTTTATCCTGTTTGCCCTGGAATGTGCTTTTATCTTGAGGATATCAGCATCTGTGATGATTCCCCATATGCCCCACACTCAAGCATTAACATGTGTGGCTTTTGTGACATTATAGGAATTGTCACTTTTTCTGAATTGCTTCCCCAGGCCTAAGGTACTTGTACCAAATCTGCTTGGCAAACTGTTTATATATTTAAATAACTAACTAGAAGAAATTATGTGTGTTGATGTTATGTGCTCTGGATTGATATTTCATTAGATCTTATTTTTATGTGCATTAGCTCATTTTTGGCTTATGACACATGTGCTCTGTTTTGGCCTGCATGTCTATGTCCTCTCCAAAAGACATGGATTGAAATATGAACTCCCAGTGTGATGGTATTTCACAGTGGGGCCCTTGGGAGGTAATTAAGTCATGAGGGTGGAGTCCTCATAAATGGGATTAGTGCCCTTATAGAAGGGCCCATAGAGAGTTAGCACACTTTCTGCCATGAAAGGACATAACAGTGGGAAAACAGTGGTGTGAGACCAAGAAGGCCATCACTGGAAGCCAACCACACTGGCACCTGATCTCAGATATCCACCCTCCAGAACTGTGAAAAATAAGTTCCTGTTGTTTATATGCCACCAAGCCTATGGTATTACGTTATAGCAGCCAAACTAAGGCATTCTCCTTAGAAGCAGTTCTTGCCCACCGCTTTAATAAGGTGTAGTTTACATTTTGTAAATTTTCCTCCTTCTCCTTTGTTCCTACTCCTGCTCTCTCCACACTCCATTCCTGATGCCTAGTGATATTTTACCTTTTTATAATAACTTTTTTCTAATTCATAATTTTTAATGAAGACAAAAGTACAAATGCCAGCATTATAATAAAGAGCAACTGAATCTTCAGATATTTGTGTCTGGCCAGATATTTCCACTAAAACACATAAACAAAATAACCTTTGGTATATCTAGATATCACAGATAATGAATAATTTTAATCATCCAAAAATAGCAGCCAGTTGACTGCAAAAAGCAGAAAGTATACATCCTATGCCTCTAGGATACTTATTATCACTCTGTGCTACTCTATTATTGTCAGATATGATTGATGCAATATTTGGAACATATTTACACAAAAATTATATCTAATTTGTATCTAAAAATTCAAATTTAACTTTGTGTCCAGCATTTTTATTTACTAAGTCTGGCAACTCTATTGTACTAGGATACATAGCATTTTATAGTAAAAACCATTCTCAAATTTTACTTTATCATCACTCATAAGAAAATTTGAATGGCTTTTTTTCCCCACTTTCTTTAGCAAAAGCATAGATGGGTACCTGTGTTACTCTTTCTTGGGTTTCTTAAAAGTCTCCACCCTCTAAATTCAACAACCCCTACTGATGAAAACCTCTGAATAATTTTTTTTCCAATGGGTTTATTTTAGATTTGAACTACTGTTCAAGTATTTCCTTTAGCTCTATACCAAAACTCAATGATTTTTCGATCTAGGCTTTCCAAAAGGGAAAATATGGTGTGCTGAATGCAGAGGAGTTGCTGAAGACACTGGGAATCCTACCCCTGCAGAAATTAAATGTCTTTTTCATCAATCTTCAGGGAAGCTAAAGAAGTGACATGATCACAGGCTTTGATGTCAAGTTGGCCTGACTAGGTTCTTGACAATGGCATAATTAATCAAATGAACCTTGAATAATTCACTTATCTCTGTCATCTATCTCTTCATTCATAAAAAAATTAGAGATTGATAGATGGATATTGGCACAAGATTTCAATGTGATAACAAATGGAAAGTAGTTGCTGTAGAATAAATTTTTGAAATGACAGCCAATATATTGTTCACTCCTAGTAACATTCACTGTCCTGGCCATGACAACTAAAACAGCCATTGCCTTAGCAAGAAGGTAGACCCTGGCAAGAATGAAAAGGGCATTGCCTTCATTGCTGAGGTTTATATTTCAAAATACAATTGACTCTTGAATACTGTGGGTTTGAATTGTACAGGTCCACATATACACAGATTTTTTTCAATTAACCCACACAGTTCAACTGACCTGGAAAGTTCAGTTGACCCATGCAGTTCAAATCTGTGTGCTATTCAAGTGTCCCCTGGCAGTTGGGGATACATGCATGTGGAGGGCCAACTTAAGTTATGTGAGGCTTTCCAATTGTGTAGGCAGTTGGTGTCCCTATCCCAGCCCTACCCCATTACATTGTTCAAGGGTCAACTGTGGAAAGTAATATGGTATGCTGGTAAATATTTAGCTATCAAGCAGCTCTTTAAAAATAAAGTCCTATTTTATAGCCCCTAATGATTTTTGTGGTGAAAATACTCCCATCAAGCCTGATTTCAGTCCACTGATGTGACAGTATTGAATACAATGTTCGGAAGGGATGCACACATGCACTAAGGGTAGAAGAGTATTTTCTTAGAACTCCCAAAGCTGGGTTTTACTTTTAGCCTTAAGAGAAGAAATATGTAAGATATGATGGGATACAGTTTCTTGTCACCCACCATAAAAACATATGTGCATAAAACTTTTCATAAGCTAAGGAAATCATAGAGTCATTCAGAGGGGCTCAATCTAAGAAGTAGCTGAGCCACCATGGCCTGGCTGTAGTAAGACGATAGAAATGTAAATAGGAAGAAGAATCCAACATTGTACTGTGTTTCCTCCTTGACATTTTGAGAAGCCCTCTTTGAAATTCTGTGAGATGATAGAAGCCTAGGTAAGAAGAAATATTCAAACATTGGACTGTTTTCTCCTTGAAATCCTGTGAATCACATTAGAAAAATGTGACTGTGTGTCATTCTTAGGCAGAGAAGGGGCATAAAATGAGACCCCCGCCTCCTCAAAGACTAGAGTGATGGATATCCACATCTTTAAGGCTCCATTGAGAAAGATGGAATGTTCACTTGGCATGGAAACATTGTGAGATGCCCAGCATCCCTGGTGGAATTGTCTAAGGAGCTTGCTAGTTCTCTTCAATTCACCCCTCTCCCCTGTATCATGGGAGTTAGAAACCTGAAAACTGCATTTTCCAGACTGCTTTGCCTACAGAGTGCCAGCTTATATTCCACTAATGAGGAGCTCTTAGGTGAGGTTTGAAATGTGGAATAGAAGGGTCTAGTATCAGTAGACAGAACTGCTGGCTTCAGCAGACAGCAGATGTAGCTTTTGCTTGTGCCTTCTCAGGAGCCTCTTAAAAGTCACCCATCACAACAAAAGGAAGAAACAAAAGAGAAAAGACATCGCCCATCCCATAGTGCCATAGGCAGATCTCCCTTGTCTCTATCCTACTCCCAACCCCTCTGATAGAAACTTTCGTCCACGTGCTCTACACTCTTCCAAAATTCTCCTCGGATTTGGCTGTGATTGAATTAGAAAGGGCTGTTGTGGTTGGTTCATTGTCATTGAGCTAGAGACTAGGTTAGTTTTAAAGCTTAAGAGGAGTCACATTCAGATATAGAATCACCTTTGACTCTTCTTTCGAACACCATTATTCACTCCTTCTTTTCTTCATTTATTCATTCAATGTTTATTAATTAAGGCATTGTACTTATTCTGGGACAGCTCATAGAATAACAGGGAAGAGATACTGGTTGACCAGGCACTAAAATATAGAGAATGAAGTATTATTATAAGGCTAATACAGATGTGTTGGTAACACAGGAAAGGCTCTCGGTTTAGTCTTAAAGAGTCATTGAAGGCTTCCTTGGGAACATGATTTTTCAACAACACACATGAAGCATTAGAGAAGTGAGACAGGAACAAAATGTGGGGGGAAGGAGCTCCCCAAGCTGAGTGCCTTCTTTAAAAAAGAAAATGAGCCAATAAGAGTTTTGGGTAAAGAGCAATGGACTAAGCATGAAAAGCCCTGCAGGGTGTGAAAACACCAGAGGTGCCTCTCTACTGACTCTCAACCCAGCATCCAAGGCCCAATCAATTAACCAAGAAAGAGGAGCTGGAAAATAGAAAATAGGTACAGCCTAAACAGAATAGTGAGAGAAGAGCAATGGAATTTGGTGAAGAGCTAAAAGGTAGCAAAATAAACAGATAAAAGTTATACAGAATGCCATTTAGAAATAGATTGTAGGTGAACACACAATCAGAGAAAGTAGTAGAGAGTTCTTACATGAGCTGGCATATGCAAATAGCAACTACAATTCTGCATCCAACATTTCTCCCTTTGCCAGCTGGTGTCATACAATTAAACTCAATTCTGACCCTATAAATAGGAGGCATCTATTTATCCTGGAGGATAGCTTCAGATGCCATAGGTTAAGGGCTAAGTCTTACAAGACTTCCCCTTTCACAACTTCAGACACCAATGTTCAGGTTGTTAACTATGCTTCTGACAGACAGGCTATCAATGGGAGGTTCAATGACCCCCTTCATGGATTCTGTTAATTTTCCAAAGAGACTCACAACATTCATAAAAACATTTTATATACTATATTATCAGTTTCCTATAAGAGGAACGCACACAACCAGGTGGAAAAGATGCATCAGACAGAAACAGAGGAAGTACCATGGAGTGCCCATGCTCTTTGAGCACACCACTCTCCTGGAATCTCCCTGTGGAAGCTCTCTGAATCCTATCCTTTGGATTTTTATGTAGGCTTCATAATAAATTTTTTATGTAGGCTATGTAATATAGGCATGATTGATTAACTTATCCATCATTGGTGACCGAGCTCTACCTCCAGCCCCTCTCCTTCCTAGGAGATCTGTGGGTGGGACTGAAAATTCTAACTAGCTGACCCTGAGGTTGGCAACCAGCTTCTATCCTTAGGCACTTTCCAAAAGGTCATTTCATTGACATAAGGAGGAACCCCCAAAATGAAATTTATTTATAAAAAATTGTGTATTTATTCTTAAACATTTAAGCTTCAGTCACCTTCAAAGCAGTCTTCATTTGATGTACTACATCTATCAAGATATTTTTTCCACTGCTCAAAGCAGTTTTTAACTTGTTGATTTTGATGCCTTTTAGTACTTCTGCCATTTTCTTTGTTTTATCTCTTCTACATCAGCAAAATGTTTCCCTTTGAATACGTTTATCTTCCAGTGAAACAAATAAACAAAAGAGTTGCTTGGGGTGAGAGCCTGTGAATAGGGAGGGTGGCACACAGAGGTCATACCATTTTGGGTCAGAAACTGCTGCATATCCAGTACAGTTTGGACAGGTATGCTCATAAATCACCCACCACAAAATGGGCAAACACATTGAAAGAGTCTTCAAAAAAATTCACTGGAGTCAAATGCAGCCTCTCATGACAACAACAGCTGGTACACTGGTACAGATGGATTCCTGGAACACTCATCTAGTGAGGAAAGCCTATACTACAAGGGGCCCACTCTCCAGAAAATAATTCTTTTTTTTTTTGAGGGATCCCTCTAGTGTAACAAAAGATACCTCTATTGTTCTTATCATAGAAAATAGCAAGAGTTATAGTGGCTCTATGCCAGGAATGGGGACTAAGATCAAACATATATTTTTATAAATCACAACATCACAGTGTGACAGGGACCCTGAAAAAAACATTTAGATACCGGGTCAAATTAATTTGACAACTTTCTATGAGATCTGTTGGATGAAGAGATAATTTTTCATGTAATAAAGGTATACAGAAAACTCAAAGATCAACAACTTAAGGTAATCTTAGAGTAAAGCATTTTATCAAAGTTCCCCAGGGGTTACAATTGTATGCACTAGATATTTTATGTTGATCGATTAGATATAAATTATATATAAAATATATTAAAGTATACAGTAATCATTTAACCATATTTTACAAATAATATTTTAAATCAATAAATTGAACAATAAAAGATACCACTGGCCTTCAGGATTTATTTTGAACTACCAAGAAACTTACACTTAACCAATTCATTAGGGAGGCAAAAAAGAAAAGATTATCCACTTGAAGTTCCTAAGGAATCATTTATTCATTTTTGATCAAACAGAGCTATATATCTTCCCTCATTGATTCTCTGGGACCATCAAGAAAGGCTTTGACTTTCTAACATTAAGAGTGAATTGTAATTCTTGGATAACAATCCACCTAATTAGTTCAAGAAGACAGCTGGAATTGCAAGACCTGAATAAATGTGGAGTTTCTGACCATAAAATCATTGGCCAACAAGCCCAATGTACCCTGTAATGGGCATTCTTCTACAACTAGACATACTAACCAAGTAAGGGAGGTTAAGTGGCACAACAATCTTTCACCTATAGTAGGAAAGATTGAGTGTATCACATCTATTTGGCTCATTCACACACTGAAAAGATAAAACAATAAATCTCTTCATTGTTCATATTGAAAAAAAGAAATGCACAAAGTGAGTCTTGGCAAATCCAAAACATTACAAGTATATGACACAACATGTTGTAAGAAGACTGAGTGTTTTAAGAGCAAAAAACCATCCTAGTGCTATTTGTTCCAATGGTAACATGGAGAAATATTGCTTTAGGAGACAGACCACAATGAGCACATTGGAGAGAGAAAGGAAAAGAGCCTCCCCTCTACATGGTAGAGCCTACAGCCTAAAAGAGAAGTGCTATCAAGCAGTCTGAAAAGCACGAGGTAACCTTGTTGGATCAGACATACATTTCTAATATACAGCTAAATGTGAAGGAAGTTTTCATCACAGGAAATTCTGTTATACATAGGGCTGGGCAAATGAGAAGCTCTACATAGGCTGAACTGAAGGGGCTTCTTAGCAATAACCCCTCCTTCAGCTGCCTCCCACAGAGCCTGAATATCCTCCCCAGGGATGTTTCTTTATAGTAATACATTGCTGGATGAAGGTTCTCCTTTAAAATGTTAAGATGTTTTTCAAAGCAGAGTCTTATGAACATTAGTTTTTCTAAACCGGAAAAAAAAACCCTAAACATGTGTAGGATACCTGATTTATGTTCCAATCTTCCAAAGAACTTTCCTTGGGGAATCAGAAGTTAATTTGGAGCATTATCACCAAGTTGTTTTTACATATATTGGGCCAGTATTCACAGCAGTCCATACCCTTCAGTGCTTGATGGATTTATTGTGTTCCTGGGCTAGGAGCTTTCCAATGGAGCACCTGTGCATTGATTCTTCTCAGTCCTGTCCAATCCAGAAATGAGGCCAAAAGGAGAAGTTGTAGGGTGGATTTTCATCATTGTGTATCTGGTCAGGAGAATTGGGAGAAGTCAGGAACAACAGCTGGAATGGTAACAAAAACAAAAAAGGAGGAAGAATAGCTTGTAGGAATTGCTCAAAAAGCACAAGTCCAGAAGTTAATGAAAGGAAAATATCAATGATGACAGAAACCAAAGATGTTGGAGGTTTGTGTTAATAAAAAAGCCATCTCAAGAACTGAGAATCAGCCCTGAATTTAGTTTCTTTTTAAATTGGAAAAGAGCCATTTTAAGAAGATTCTGCCTTGAGAAATGAATTACTTCTATTGTGGTCTAACAGTTACAACTTCCCAACTGAGTAAAAAGAACCCTTGGCTGAACAGTAACTAAAAGATGAAAAAAATAGCACTTCTAGAGCACACAGGAAAGAAGTGAAAAAAAATGGAGAAATTTTCTTGGTCATAGAATTTCCTGCTGGATCAAATTACTGCTACATTCTGGCCTTCCTCTAAGCGTCATGACTAGCTGGGGTATAGAAGAGAGACCATCTCTCTTTGGTGTAGTGGCACACTGAACCAGCCTAACTTAGAGTCCTGAATGATGATAGCCTAAAACCTGTAAGCTTGATTACTCCACAAAATTCCAGAAACACAAAAAAAGAGTGTTTCTTCATTTTTTTCTGGTAATATACAGGGCACTGTACTGCAATCTGCTCATGTTTCTCTGGTATATTTGATGTTTGTAGAGAAAGCAAAGGCAGTTATCTTCTCAAAAAGGAATCTTGAATCTGAAGCTAATCTATTAACTATTCAGATGTTAGTAAAAGGAATGTCTAATCATTCACGGTGTTGTATAATCTGTAGGCCAATGAAAAGCAATGACCAGCATACTTATCAAATGTCATGAAGATAATTAATATAATTTTAACTGCAAGTGGCAGTTTTATGGACTTAATTTTAGGTAGTTGGGAAATCATTGTCTCTCTAGAGTCATATAAAGTTTTTCCCTAGTTTTATATTCAAATAGTTGTACACAAATCTCTCAAGAAAATGCCTAAAACCGCACTTAAAAGAACCCAACAGATATTTCTTAAATCTTAATATTTTGACTAGAAGAATATGTTTAAGTCCCAAAGAATGGAAAATAGCATGCCTGGGTCTGAGGAATGCTAGTGTTCTTTCCACGGCAACCTCAACTGGGCCAAGTGTATGTAATAACTTATAAGAATCCAGTCTCTTTTCAAAGGCTTGATACTTCTCCATTGCCTCCTGGAATTGCTGAAAATGACAAGGATTCACTTGGGTACAATTACAAGCATTGCTTTTCAGAGAGTGTTATATAAATACTGCTTAGAAGAAAGAAGTTGAACAGATAAATCAGTAATTGAGAAAACTTTTGGAGATTTTATTTTTACCCTTTGTGATTACCTTGTTATGAAATTATAGGTAAAAAAAAAGTATATGCTTCTGTCTCTATTCTCTATAGCAAAAGCCAAACAAAAATATATGGTCCTAGAGAAATAAAAACACTCATTCATGCACACCACCAATATTTGTAAGGAAAACTAAGTGAGATGCACATAGTAATTCTCTTTGCTAGATCTGATTTTGTGTTTTGTCACATGCAGGATTTTGGAAAAGGGGTTAGGTATTTCCTTTTCTCTCCACAACAAAGACGCATCCCGATTTGCACTGTTTCAATGTGTCCAACGATAATCATACTGAGTCATGAAAAACTACACTTATAAGAATACCAGGACCACACAAGACAGGTTCAGAATCCAGAGGTCAATTATTGGCTGAGAAAAGTCAAATTTTGAAAAAAAAAGAGAAACTAGTTCTGGATTTTCCTATTTTTCTCTGTGGCTAGAATCTACCGTTGGAGGGAAAAATCATGCAAATATTCAGCCTACCCTTTGGAGTTCTTAAAACAGATCTCCACCCTTTTGTCTTTTATTCTAATATGCTTTGTGGCAAAGCAACATTCCAGTGGTGCCATTTAAACATAAAAGCAAAGCCACAAAAATGTGCTGCCTCCATTTGAATTCCTGAATATAAAAGTGATTCTCAGTTTACCTTCAGACCTTTGCTATATCTGAGCTATGACCTACTTGATTCTTTGTTGTAGAAGGTACTGGTGTTCTCCTGTCCATTACTGGGGTGTCTCCTTTGCCTTCTTTTTCTCTAGTCACTAATTCTGGTGGGATGCAATTGGAAGCTCAGCTCAGTTAGAAACCTTGTACTGGATTCTTTAAAAGTAAAACCAGAGCAACATTCCAGAGCTGTGGTTCTCAAACTAGAGTGCATCTGTCACCTGGAGGGCTTGTAAAAACAGATTTTGGGACCCCACTCTCAGAGATTCTGGTTGATGAAGAGTAGGGAAAAGGGAGGAAGAATGAGAATTTAAATTTCTAACAAGCTCCCTGGGGGCTGCTTCTATTGCTATTCTGAAGAGCACACTTGTCTAGAGTTGTTCACAGACATGACACCAGGCAATAAGAGAAATGATTTGTTTGTGTATTCATTCCTCTTGTATTAGTCACATGTGGCTAAGTCTCAGGCCTTCTGCCAGGCTTCGTGATACACACTTGAATGAAGCCCAGGGCAGTAAGATAGGTATGTAAGTATAATATGTTATGGGTGATAATAATAGAAATATGATCAGAAAAGATTGGGGTGTGAAGGAGACAAGGCTCAAGTCTATCTGGATGTGTGGGTGGGGACAGAAACTGACACGAAAATTTTGAAGAATTTGAAGGAATATGAGAGTGCTAATGAGGCAGAATCATAGGAATTAAGAACAGATTGAATAAGGGGAGTGAAGAGACCATCAATGACAGAAGATCAGGACAGATGGGGGAATGAAATTAGTTCATTCCTAGACATGTCAAATTTCAGTTGTCTATGGGGCATAGAGGTAGATCTCTCTATTATAAGGCAACTGGACATACAAAGAAACAGATTTGGGCTACAAGTATTAAACTTTGCCCTATCAGCAGTTGAATTTTTAGGGGCAAATGAGATTTGTTTATCAACTCATTAAATGTTTACTGAGAACTTAGTACATGTCAGGTACATATAAGGAGTATATTAGTTTTGTTTTGTGTTGTTTTGTTTTGTTTGTGTGTGGTAGGAAATTACCACAGATTTAGCAGTTTAAAACAGCACACATTTATTATCTCACACTTCTCTAACCAAGAGAAGTTGGGCTTATTCCTCTGCTACAGATTTCGCAAGGCTGAAATCAAGGTGTCTGTGTTGGCAAGGCTGGGTTACTTTCTGGAGTGTTGGGGGATGAATTTGCTTCCAGGCTCATTTGGGTTGTTGACAGAAACTTGCTCCTGTAGCTGTAGGACTGAAGACCTCTCTTTTGCAAGACAGCTCTGGTCCACTCCATCTACTCTGCTCAGGCAAGACATCAGTGTTTCAGCTCCAGCTGGGGAAATATTGTATGAGGTGGAAAGGGAAAGTGTGCTCTGTGGGCTGGTGGGGAACTGGCTTATACAGAGAGAAGCCCCTGCCCCTGGTCCCTGATTAGTCCATCCTCATCTAAATGAAGACTCCAAATCCTCATCTAATGAAGACTCCAAATCTTCACAGATCCTGATTGGTCTGACATAAGCCACTCTGACTGGTCATGAATATGCTGATGGAGACATAGCTGTGTAGCTATGATTGTACAGGGAAAGCTTCAGTCCTATTGGTTGAAATACAGTTCCAGGAACTTTTAAGGGCTGGTTTGGATGTCAGGAACACAGTACAGGCAGGCAGTTTCAGTGCAAGTGGCAGGCAGTTTAGTGCAGGCTTCTCCCTAAAGCATGGCTTGCATGAGAAACCCCCATTTAGGAAGAGGTGCTAGGCTGTTTTTAAATTTGAGCCAAATTTGCCAAGAATCCTTCTTAATAGGAATCTTCTTTCTCATGTTTGACACTATTAAACCACTCTCTTGGTTTTCTGTCTTTCCTGTTTCTTCATCATTCTTGCCCTAAGTTGCTGGTTCTTCTTCTATTGCCCACCTCTTCAAATATGGTTTTATCAATGCCCTAATCTTGGATCTTCCTCTCTTCCTAATCTCAATGTCATACATTCCTCATTCTCTAATCAACCTCTTCTATTTTGCTTTTTCACATTCAAAAGATAACTTTATTTTCCTGCCTCCAACAATACAAAAGAAACAACAAAATAGGAACTCCTGCATCTTTAGGCTACACATCCTATAATCCCATCTGATTTCTATCCATTCTTGCTTCCATCTTTTTGTTGTCTCATTTAGGATAGGTGTCAACAGTCTTACCTAAACTGTTTCTTCACTGCCATTCTGGTCCTTTCCCCTATCACTGTCTCAGTATTTACCAGACTACTGATTATAATTTTTCCTCATATTTTTTAACCTCTTTCGTGAATTTCTGACATCAGCATGTTAACATGGTCAAGACTTTTCTATCTTTCAAACAAAACAAAATGACACCAAACCATATTTTTCTCTATCTACCAAAAAATTATTTACACATATTGTTCCCATTTCCTCACCCCCACTCACATCTCAATATCCAACCTTCATCTCAGTGTTTTTGGTGCAAACAAGCAGATCTCACAAAAGTCACAATGACCTCCCTATCACCAAACCCAGTAGACAAATTTCAGTTTCTCTCTTAAGAAGTTCTCTGACATTTGACTCTCTTCTTTAATTCTTAAAATGGTTTCTGGCCCCAGCTTCACAGCAACATTTGTTCTTGATCTATCTCCATGGCCCATTTTCAATGTCTCCTTTGTAATCTCCTTCTCCTCTACATAATCATTAAATGTTGTAGTTTATATTACCCCTTCCTAGTCCCTCTTGACTCTCACTCAGTATATACCCCTTTCAAACAATCACTTCTCCCAAAATGACAACTATCTATACATTTAAGACATTTACTTTTTAAAAAAAAACCTCAGGCTAAGTTGAAGGAAGAAACCGCCATTTATTAACTGAAATACAAAGCATAATTTATTACTGAAGTAAGAGGGACTTGATTCATAGACACAGCCTCTCCAAGCAAAGCAGACTACTGATTTTATACTGGATTTTTAGGAAGCACACAGTTCAGAGAAAAGGTTGGCATGAGCTATAGAAGCATGGTTGTTTAGGTATGAGTGCTGTGAGTTGGTTGACATTCTAGTATGTTCACCAGAGAAAGCTCTTGCCAGCTGGCTGTCTTTCTAAAGAGGGGCACTGTTGCTCATTGGCTGGCTTTCAATAACCTGTTCTCTGAGCATATTATAATTGTTTGATTAAGCTGATTTAAAACTGGTTGTAATGGTAACTTGTAACCATGGCTACAAAATAATAAGTCTTTCAAAAGAGTATGGGAAATTATTAAATTCCTCATCAAACCATTTTTTACAAACTGAACTTCAAATATCCAAACATGTATTTGCCATTCCAGCTTGGATATCTCAAAGCTCAGATATCCAAAAGCACTATAAATTCAACCTATCTAAAACCACATGTGTGCTCTTTCTTTCAAACTCGATCCTTCTCTTGAAAGACACATCTATATATCTAGACCAGGATTTGGGCAACTTTTTCTGTAAAGGGCCAGAAAATAAATATTTTAGTCTTTGCAGTCCATAGAGTTGCTGTCCTGACTACTCAGCTCTGCCATTAGAATACCAAGAAGCTAGAGGCAATACCAAAACAAATGGGTGTGGTTGTGTTTCAATAAAGCTTCATTTACAAAAAAAGACAGCAGTCAAGTTTAGCCCATGGCCATAATTTGACCATCACTGATACAGATGGTTGAGTCATTAATATAGGAATTATTTTGGACAGCAGTGGGATAGAGGACAGAACATATATGAAAGTGCTAGTGAGACAGGATCACAAGAATTAAGAATGAATTGAAATTCTCTTTCCTCAACTCTCTTCATCTCAGTATACTGCTCCCATCCATTATTCAGATCTCAATTCAATTTCCATGTCCCTGACAAAAAAAAAATTCCTTCTCCATACAAACCAGAGCAGTTGCCGTTTTTCTTCACCATACCTTTTATACTATGGCGTTCCTTTAGAGATTTCACCACACTCTATTATTAAACAATTTTCTGGTTTAAATATAATCATTTGATTTAGATCTGAACATTTGGTTTAGATCTAAACATCCTCCTACTCTGTAAACTCCATGAAGCCCAGGATTGTGACTGTTTTTCTAAATGCAGAATCTAGTTTGCTGTGATAGGCAGAATGGCCTTCAAAAATGCCCACAACTTGGTCCCTGAATCCTGTTAATATTTTGACTTACATAATAAAAGAAACTTTAGAAACTCAATTAAGGTTATGGCCAAATCTACACACTTCACTCCTTAAAAACAGAGAGTAGACAAGCTATTCTAGCCTCTGTACTGAATGAGTAGAACACTTATGGAGTTTATGCCTGATGGCTCTCATTTTCTTAACAAAGAAAAACAAGGCTGCCTGCAGTGAGTGACATCAGTGAAAGACAAATGAGTAGGTGAGTTTAAGAGTGCTAATAACATAGAATATCTTTATGGGTAATGAAGGAAGCAAGCAAACTAGAGTTGTATTAAAAAACCTACACTTGAACTAAAATGAAGATTCACTGGAGATTGGAGACAATTTGTAGTAACAGAGGTCTATATTGGGAGGAGGGATATTCATCACATACTTTTTGGAATGGCTAGATACTGATTTGCAAGAACACTTATAACAAGTCAGTGAAACATAGGTGTTTCATTGTGGAGAGGTGGGCTGCAAAAGGAAGGGAAGAGTGGACTTGAAGAAATAAAAGGAGTTGAACAATTAGACATCTTAAAGTATCCAGAAAACCTGCATATAGGAAAGAAGGGGAGGGAAAAATGTAGGAATAATTATGTTCAGAAATTTGTTATGGAATTTAAGGTTTCCCAACCCATGCCAAGGTTCTAAGTATAATCCTAGTAGAGATTGGCTCACAGGGTGGGACAATTATTGGAATGTAAGAAGAATCTGTCCACATGGATGATGAAGACAAGCAGGATGATGGTTGATCACAGAGGTATAAAAAAGGAGACAAGAAACCACATACCAAAGCCTGAAGAATGATGGGGTACTTTAGCTACACAGGGACACCTCAGAGAAGGGAGACTGCTTAAAGGTAGAAGCATAAAGAGCCATTGGTAATAAAAGTCACCAGTGCCCTTCCAACATTTCTTAATCTTACTCTGTCTCTTTATTTTGCTGAATTTGGTTGCCTGGCCTGACTAGTCAAAATATCTGGCATCACTCTGAAAGCAAGCTGAATGAGATTAAGAATTATTGTCACTTGTCAGAGGGGAGGGGGGTTTGAGGGGCTAAATGAAAAAGGTGAAAGGATTAAAAAAGAAACAGATAACAGTTTGGTGATTGCCAGAGGGGAAGGTGGGGGAGGGGGGGAATGGAAGAGGGCAAAGAGGGGATAAAAGGGAACTGAAAGAGATTTGACTTTGGGTGGTGAGCACACAATGCATTGTGCAGATGATGTGTTAATAGAGTTGTACACTTGAAATCTGTATGGTTTTATTAACTAATGTCACCCAAATAAATTCAATAAAAAATAATTGCTGCCAAAAGAAACCATAATGAGAAAAACACTGGGGCTGGTGCAATAGAAGGAAATCCAAATCAGCTATTAAACTGTACCTACCTAAATGCCTGGGGCCCAGACAGGATCAGGATCACCAAACAGAGGCCAGTCAGGATGGTTGGGCCAAGTCAAAGAGAACAGTTCATTTTAATTTTAATTTTTCTATACATTTTACTTGGGATATATGAAAGCTTCCTATTAAATTTTCAGCATACAGTGATCTTAATGGAATGATAAACAGAAAGATGCTGAGTAGCAAGTGCAGATGGGAACTATGGAAGGTACTGTTACAGAACACAACAAGGGGGGCCTGGGATGATATACTATTATTGAAAGAAGGCCCCGGGTCCGTTATGTCCGCCGCCAGAGGAAAGACGTCTCTCAATGCCAGAGATTCGTGAAAAGGAAAGGAAATGTTTATTTAATGCTATACAAACTTAAAGTAGTGATCTAATGTCTTTACCAAAATCCCAAAGTTCCTTAAAACACCCACAAACACACAGTCCTTCTTTCCTTCCCCCTTTGTCCAGTCCAGAGTACCGTATCTCAGGAAAGGAAATAGAAGTCCATGGCTCAGGCAGTCCTCTGGTTCTTCCCAGTTAGTACTCCATCTCGACTGGGAGACCTCCCTGGGTTCCCGGCACCCTCAGCTGAGTCACCAGGATCTCTGCTAAAACCAGGTGGTGGTTCCCCCTTCTAAAGCTGTGGGGGTCCCCACTCTGCCAGGCCGTGTGGTTCCCTCTCTCTCTGGGATGCAGGAGTCTCCACTCTGCTAAAGGCACGTGGTTCACTCCCTCAGGGCTGCCGTGTGGTTCTCCCTCTCTCAGGGCTGCAGGAGTCTACACTCCATTAAGTCCGCGTGCTTCTCCTTCCTAAAGCAGCATGGTTCTCCTCCTCAATGGCCGCCAAATCTGGGTTTTAAATCCCCGCGCCAATCTTCCTCTGCAGCCCCATCTCCGACTCCTCCCACACTCGGCTTCACATGCCGGAACTCGTATCCTTCCAGCTTTACTGGGCTGCCATCATGAGTCTGGGCAGGTGTGGCCCCATGTCCTGGAGCCAATCCTCTCTGAGCTCCCACGCAGGTGCTGTAACTCAGGGGACCTGCCCCCACAGTTACATCTGGGTGGGAAAGTTACTTCCATTCCCCTGTCTTAGAGCTGATCACAGCTACTAACATATCTATGCAACCAGTCAAAGGTTATAGATATGCCAAACGACCACGCCAGAGCTTAGCTGCAAGGCTGTTGCTATGCTAAAGAGCTCTCAATGGCCCTGCTCCATTTGTCCCTTCCCCCAACCCACACCCTGGGCGGGGGGGATGGAGACATCTCAAAATCTCCTGGACACCTTAAGTTCTGGACCCCATTTCAAATGCCTATTTGGGGCTCCCCCTCTTGGCTGCACCCTGTAACAGTGCCAGGGTAAAGCCTGCTCCAGAATGACTAGCCCAATGATGTTAGTGAGAAGACCTTTGGGGTGGATGGCACTGGCTGATGAGAACTCTTTTGCATTTGTCTATGAGCCCAGCATGGAGGACTTCACAATAGATGCTAAGGTTATTCCTGGGACATGTTTCCTGCCTTCTCAATATCAAATGTTGAATGTTTTCTAGCCCTTACTATGTTTCGCACCAGGGCACTTTGAAGACTACTCTTGTCTATAATTTCTCTCCTCTGTCTTCTTGCTCCTTGTTTCCCCTTCTACAAGGGCAGGCTCTTTCTTGGCAATTTTTATCTCTGAGCTTGAGTCCTTACCTATCTCCTCAGTCTCTTTACTCCTCACATGTGTTTTGATTTATTAAGAGATATTCAGGGAGCCTTAGAACTAAAAGAGCTAAAAAAATGATTTTGCTACATTCTTCCAATCTTCTTAAGCCCATAGGCTCTAGGAATCAACTGCCTAAGTATTCATAGAAAGTTAATTTAGAAAGTGAATTTGGGGCTATTGTGAAGTTCCAATGGATTTAGATTCCTCACAGCTTTCTGATATAAAAGCTTGTTAGATGGATTATCTGAAGCTGTGTAGCTTACAGATCTCTGAGTTATAATTATAGTCATGGGTCTATCTCTAATTCTTTGTGTTAGGGCAAGACACTGAACCACTCTGTTCTGTAAAATAGGGAGCACAAATGTAACCATCCTTGAAAAACTGTGGTCAATAAACACTAATAAATACTGCCATGAAATGCCAGGACTTGGATACAGAAATGGGGTGCCTGAGAAACACTAAATAAAATGATGCAGTGAACAGCCCAAGAAATGAGATCTCAGAGCTGTCTGCTAACTGAAAATACCAACATCCTTCACTAATACAGAGCCAGGGCTTTGTAGAGACAAGATTCTTCTATAGGAACACAGTACTACCATAGCCTCACCTTCTCTTAATTTGGGATCTCTTTCCTAATGTCCAGGGCAACAATGCCCTTTTCAGTCCTGCTAATTGTCAGGACCTGTCCATCTCTATAGACCCCACTCTGGCAGAAATCTGCACAGTGTCCTACCACTTTCCCTTAATTCCTTCCCTCCAAGTTTGATCTGGCCTATGAGCAAACCTGCAGGCCTTCATTGTCTGCTGGATGACAGTAGATAGCAAGGGGATTAATAAGGGTTATAATTCTAGCAAAGTGTTTTGTTCCGGCTAAGTAGTAATTCCTTGACTCAGTACAAATATGTACACTTTCCTAAATTGCCCTTAAGTGTTCACTAATCC
This sequence comes from Phyllostomus discolor, assembly GCF_004126475.2. NCBI lineage: Eukaryota > Metazoa > Chordata > Mammalia > Chiroptera > Phyllostomidae > Phyllostomus > Phyllostomus discolor. The sequence goes on along the minus strand of NC_040911.2, from coordinate 74,170,741 downwards.
TGGATATTTTAAACAATATAACTGCATTGCTATGTAGAGACTTTAGGTTATCGGGGTTTTCAGCATTATGAAAGCAGTTGTTAATTCCACCTACATCCATGGAAGAGGGCCATCCATTAACAAGAGAAATCAATATCTCAGGGCAAAATTTCTACCTCAGTTCAAGGGAACATACTGATTACTAAGACAACTTTATCCCCCATATCCAACCAAGCAATAGGAACCTCTTTGATCCTGACCCAACTCCTTAATAATTTAGGTAGTGCAGATAAAGCCAACTTTCAACAACCCACGAGTGGATTATCTACAAATCTAGTTTTTACCTTCTTATGTTGACATTGTCATTCAGCTTGTCTATTTAAGCCCTCTAAAAGCATTACTGTTGCCTCTGTTTACTCTTATTCCCTACATGCAATAGTGATAATTCCTAACATTTGTTTGGCATTTTATGGTTTTTGAAACATTATCACATGCATTATCTTATTTGATGTAGCCTCTAACTAATCCGAAGTTAGAAGGAAAGTCTTTGAAATAATAACATTTTGTCATCAATTTTTTTCTTGGGATGGTATTGCTAACATGTTGGAAACTGATTAAGAAACAAAACAAAGAAGCAAAATAATATATAATCTCCAGAAAGTATCCAGCCATGTAATATGAAAAATAGAGCCAGTTATTAAAGAAGATACAAGAAACACTGTACATAGGACAATGATGCCTTCCCCCTTCAAAGTAGGCACTCTGGGACCTCACACAGTTTTCCCAATTGCCATAAGCTGCCCTGTCATATTTTTCTGAATTTCATCCACACTCTGAAATCTCTTCCCTTTCAAAGGTTATTTAAATTTTGGGAAAAGCCAGAAGTGACAGGGTGCCACGTCTGGGCTGTAGGGTGGCTAAGTTACCTGGTTGATTTGATGTTTCTTAAAAACTTCTCCACAAGATGTGATGCATCAGTGAGCATGTTGTTATGATGAAGATGCCAATCACCAGTTGCCCATAGCTGTGGCCTTCTGAATTATGTGAATAGTTTCCATGTAGGAATATTCAAGATTAATGCAAAAATTGATGCAGATTCATTGCTCTTCTTGCTCACTCATTTTGAATGCAATGGCCATATAGTACCCATGCTAAGTCAATGGTGTCTACCACCCTGACTGACTGTTCATGCATGCACATTCCAGACCACTCTCTTTGGCTGCCAGGTTACACAGATGTCACACAAACTCTTCTCATTATATTACAATGGCTGGACTTTTTCTGGACAGACCAAAATATACAATCACGCTGGTCTTTTGCACAGGTTTGAGTGGTGCCAGTGACTATCCCAACAATAAAGGGGGATGAGGGAGGATATAAACAGATAGAAGCTTAGAAACCTCCAGTTCCTCATGGTACTATATTTTTGTTGGGCTCAGATCCTAGAACATCTCCTATGTTTGAAGGCAAGAGACCTGAAGTAGGAACTAAAACTATACAACTTTTAGAAGAAAACATAGAAATAAATATTCATGGTATTGGGTTAGATATTTTTTATATAATATGACACTAAAAACAAAATACATAAAAGCAAAAACTAACAAATTGGACTTCACTCAAATTTAAAATATTTTGTACATCAAAAATACCATTAAGAAAATAAAAAGACAAGTCATAGACTGGGAGAAAATATATTCAAATTATATCAGATAAAAATTTATATTCAGAATACACAAAGAAGTCTTACAGATCAATATATAAAATGAGCAACTCAATTATAGAATAGGTAAAAGATTTGAACACACATTTCATCAAAGAAGATACAAAAATATCTAAGAGCACATGAAAAGATGCTTGGTATCATTAGTCATTAGGGAAACACAAACAGAACCATAATGGGATGCCATTTCACATACACTAGAATGGCTATGACTATAAGTAAATAAATAAGTGGCAAATTATTGTTGAGGACGTAGAGAAACCAAAATCTTAAATATTACCGATTAGAACATGAAATAAAATGAAACAGTCACTTTGGATAACAGTTTGACAGTTTCTTAAAAGTAAAACTTTAATTTACCACATAGTCCAGCAATTACATTCCTAGGTATACATCCAAGAGAATTAAAAACTTATGCCCACACCAAGACATACACTCTAATGTTCATAATAGGATTATCATAATAGACAGACTGGAACCAAACCTATTGTCCACCAACTGGTGAATGGGATTAAACAAGTTGTGTATGCCTATTCAGTGGAATACCATTCAGCAATAAAAAGGCATGCAGTTTTGGTAAATTCTACATTGATAAAACCCAAGAACAAGATACTAAGTGAAAGAAAACAGATGAGAAAGAATAAATATTATGTTATTTCATTTATATGAAATGTTCAGAACAGGAAAATCTATAAAAGCAGAAAGTAAATTAGTAATTGTCTCATGCTAAGGCAAGGAGAGTCCTTTGAAACAGAACTGGGATTAACTGTAAATGAAGATGAGGGATCTTATCAGGATGATAGGAATGTTCTAAAAATGGATTATGGTGATTGCTGAAAAATTCTGTAAATTCACTGAAAAATCATCATATGAGTGAATTTTATGGTATAATACATATCTCAATAAAATTGTATAAAGATGCATTAAGAAGTATAACTGAATCTCCATTCTCATTTTGATTTATGAGAACAGACACACGCAAAATCTCAAGCTCTAGATTATCCAAGATTTGTCATTGCATTTTGCTTTAATATGTTTTCCAACATGTAATTGAACCTGAATTTGTCCTAGATTCAGTTAATTCACTTTCCAACAAAATCATGATGAAGGAAAAACTCATTCATGAGGAACTTGGAATTAATTTTACCTTTCTTTCTTGCCTACTCAGTTCGTCCTCTGTGTCCAACAACAGGTTTTCAAATGACATTTTGTTCAATGTTGTTAAGTTATAACATTAATGAGAGAATCGATTACTGGCCTGGTCCACTGTCAGAAGTTTGCATGGCCTCCCCATGTCTACATGGGTTTTCTCCAGGAAATCTGATTTTTTCCCACATCCCAAAGATGTGCACATGAGGTGAATTGTGTCCATTGTGCCGGTCTGAGTCAGTGGCCCTATGACAGGGGGGTGTCCTGTCCAGGGTGGGTCCTACTTTACACTCTGAGCTGCTGTGACAGGCTCCAGCCATCCACAACCATACTCGAATAAGCAGTTTGGAAAAGCATTATCTTGTTTTTTGTCATCTTTATTAAATGTATATGTAGCTCACATTTATTTAAGTGATTAGTATTAGAAGTGTTTGTGGTCTTTATTTAGAAGCTTGGTGATATTTTCATAATAAATATATTGTAGGAACTTTACTTGTTTTTATCAATTAGGCTAACATAAAATTGGTTTCCTCACATGTTATTTTGCTTACAGTAATAGTTTCTAAGACATATCAACAATGTTAAGTGAGGACTTGACTGGTAGAGTGTGTTGTTTCTCAAACACACCAGGCGAAGAGGATCCATTAAGTTGAAGACTTTGAGCAGAGAGACTTACATGTCTGTGGTTCAAAGTTTAAGCAGCATGACATGTTCAACATGTTACAAGGCTGGGAGATATTTATTCTAGCTTCAGTTTCTCATGAACCTTGGGGCCATAACATAACCCACCTCGTTTTCCTTATCCTCTTATTTAATGCTACCTTCCTCATCTGTAAATGAAAATAGATCAGTTCTCTAGGCAGAAGCAGATTTATTGTTTGAGGTATAAAAGATCTGTGTGTTCTAAGAATTGATGATAAAGGGAATAAGTTAGATTTTATATATGTAAAATATGCATTTGATATTATAATAAATTAGGAAATATATACACACAACTATTTCTTAAATGTCTGTGGATTTTGTGATTAATAAAATACAAAGTTATTAAAGTGTTAGGGAATTTATTATATTTGTGCTTTTAATTTTTTAATAGATATATTTTTGAATGGATGATGTATATGTGTGTATTCATTCTTATACCCCTAAAACTAAATGTATCTAAGGTCACTTTTATCTATAATTCATGCCTTCAGGCTTCTCTGATATACATAAGTTGGGCTGAATAAAGCTGATGTGATATTAACAAAACTTGCAATTAAGTATACAGTTTTAATTATTCTCAGTGAATATGATACTATGCCAGTTGAGACATTTCTAGTTGAATTTCTTTAATTACTGCACAGATAATGAAATGTTTACTGTACCTAGTTAGAATAACTAAACCAAGTGGCAATCTGCTATCTAGAACATTAAAGTTTTAACTTGGAAATAAGGGAATGTTCTAGTAAATGTGGTAGAATTCTTCCAAGACCTCCATCCCCTGGGGTATATGTATAATTCCCTCCTTTTGAGTGTGGGCGGGAGCTGTAAATAAGATAGGATACCACTGTGTGGTTAATTATGTTATCTGGCAAAAGCAAAGGGATTTTGTAGATATATTAATTAAAGGCCCTAATTATTTGATGCTAAATCAATCAAGAGGGAGATTATTCTGGTTGGACTTGTTCTAATTAGGTAAGGCCCTAAAAGAGAAAGTACAGGTCACAAAAGAAATGAGTCAGCAGTGACTCTCTCCTGGTGACTTTGAAGACACAAAATGGCCCTGTTGTGGAGAAGGCCACCTGGTGGGGAAAAGTGGGAGCCCTCTAAGAGCTGAGGGATTCAATTCTACAACTGTAAGGCCTGAATTTGGCCAACGGCCTGTGAATTTGAAAGAGAATCTTAGCTGAGATTGCAGCCCCATCTGACACCTTAATTTCAGCCTGGTAAGAACATGAGCAGAGGACTCAACCCATATCTGAACTCTCAACCTGTGAAAACTGAGATAATACATTAAAGTTGCTTTAAGCCACTAAATTTGTGGCAATTTGTTAAAGAGTAGCACAAAATGACTACAGACAGATTTGGTAGAACAATGAACAGGGTTTCTGGAGGAAGCCATCTCAATTCCATTCCTCTCTAACCCACTGGGCACTGTTCAATGTCAGAAGTCCTGGTTGACAGAAGCACGTGTAGTATCTTCAATGGCCAACCACAGGGTTGACTGAATAAGGCCTTAGCTTTCATTACTGCAGCACTTAGTGATGAGGGGCAGGGTGGGGCAGGGGTAGGGGGTTGAGAAGACCACAGAAACTGGAGATATAAGGTGTTCCCACCGTCCTGTGATAGAGCTATCTGAGTGAGGTGGTGGGACTATATATGCCTATGTTCACTGGAAACTCCCCCACAAAAGTCCCTTTCTACAGCTGCCCAGAGGAACCAATATCCTCTTTTGCCTTACAGTAGCATGGCTTAAAAGAGCAAATATGGGACTTATTCCTGGAAGACTTGAATTCTCTATGTTGACTTAGTGACTTCACTCTAGAAAGAATAGCAGCTGGCAACTTTAGCTAACTAAAAACAAAACAAAATTTCCACTCTGCCAGATGCTCTGATTCTGCAATAATATCTCTGTACCCTCCACTTCACTCCATGCTTTGTTCCCTAAAGATCATGGGTAATGCTTATCCCAGTAGCTTTAAAAAAACACAGCTCAATTACAAGCTTCTGACCCATCACCTGATCAAGACCGCCATCCCCTCCTGTCTGTTCCCTGGGTGCCTTGGCAGCCCCCAGACACGATGGCTAGAGCAGCCTTACAGGGATGACAGCTATCGTCCCAAAGGACAGATGCAAAGTCCTGGCTGCTGGCCCATTTCAGCATAATTATCCCGCCTGGGTTTTTGCCCATCATATTATAACGAATTGCTTTGGAGGAGATCAAACAGCGGGGAAAACCTCAAGAGGAAGAATACATCTGTTCAGAACTCCCACCAAAAATGTTATAAAGCATTTTTGTTTACTAAATCTTTCAAGTCTGAAAATGGTTCAAGGGCAATTTAGCTGCTTTGTCTTAAGGAGACAGAGATTGGGGGGAAAGGGGAGGGGAGATTGGAAAACAGACCTAATAAGCCACCAAAACTAATTAAAAAATAATACCCACAATACGTACACAGAAAGCCATATGAAAGTACTGGTGCTTTTGTGGAGCATAAATATCTAAACATGTTTGTAAGTATTATAAATACACATCTTTAAGATTGTCTTTGTATGTGCATTTAAGACAAAAAGGCTCCAATAGCACATAGAAGTGCTTTATACACAAACACATGTGATCCCAATTTAGGATTGTTTCTAAAGATTTTAATTCTTGGCTCTGTACCTGATTGCAAGAGATTCAAATGAATAAAATTTTTAAAAAATTGTGTGTAGATACTTGGAATTCTCTCTGTCCTCTAGCAAATACTCTGTAAGTTTCAGCAATTACTAGACATTTGTGTCATCATTGTGATCCTATAAAATACAATATACATTAGAAAAAAAGAGGGAAAGGTTGTAATTTCACTAGTTTTGGGGTCACATAATGGGCACTGGCCTTATTTTCATTATGTTAATTCTGAATTTTATTCCCCTAAATGATTATGCTTGCACTTTGAGCTTAAGAGTTGTCTATTCTGTGACTATTCTGTAGCACAGATAATACTTATTATGAACCACCCAAATGTATTTGAATTGTAATATCAGACTGGAATTTGCAATACTCCACAAACTGATAACCAGGATGACTGGGTCCTAAACACATTCTCTTGAAGCCACAACTGTGTTTTCCTTCTTCTCTTCTCCCTCACCCTGCTCCTCCTCCTGTCCCTTTCCTCTCTGGAAAAAAAAAAAAAGATAAAGACAAATAGTTGTATAGAACCCCACAAAAGCCCAGGAAACTGAACAAAGAATGACAGGCTTGGAGTACAATTTGCCAGAATTGCAAATAGGTCTCTCTTTCTTGGGTTTGCATAGAAAGCCTTCTGAATGAGCTTGAGGCACCCTATTCCCTACCTTCTCACAGACTGTTAATACAGGCAGGAGGGAAAGTACACACAAAAGGGTTTACTAGGAGAAGGGAGGACCCTGGGAAATTTAATGAAAATTAGTGGATCTTCATTCATGCAGTGGAATATAGTCCACTGTTGATTGTCTGCACCAGTGTTGGAGGCAGTGAGCATAGGATCCAAAGCCCAGATATGGTTTCCTTGTAGCCACAAGCAAGGAGCCTGGCTGCTCTTATCAAAGCTTTTTCCCTCTCTTAGGTGCTGTGGCTCAACCACTTCCTCCACCAGCAATGACAGACCAAACTTCTACCATGGGCAAAGGCCTAAGGGTGGCTTCTCCACACAGCAGAGCAGAGAGGAGGGCATGGGAAGAAAAGGCATGGTGCTTGGCCCGCCAAGAACCAAGGTGCCTGAGTCTCATTAGACAGCCCTGTTTCCCCTGAGGCCCAGGCTAGGTGGACCTGGGTGTATTTGTGTTTGAGTTTGTGAGCAGGTTGGAGTGGGTTTGCAACAGCAGAACCAGCCGATATGGTACTGAGTTGTTTTTCAGAGACAGCAGACCAAGAGTGAAGTCATTCAGCCAAAGCATGTGCAGAGAAAAGAACTTTGACTTCCAGTGCATTGGCAACCAAAGTTTCCCCTCCCTCACCCCACAGAACCAAAGGACCACACCATAACTGGAACTTGAACACCAGAACTCTTTCAGAAGTCAAGGGTCTGTTGTTTAGGAAGATCTAGCATTGATGCCCCTTTACTGTAAAATGCCAAGTTTCCAGATCTACAATTATAACTTGCCCCAACAGCACTTCTGCATACCTGTTCTCCCCAGGCCCTTAAAACCCTGGCCTGGTCCAGTGAGCAAGATGGGTCTCAGGCAGCCCTGGTTCTCCCATCTTCTCAGTTGGCACACTTTCCATCAGTAAACCTTTCTTGCTCTAAATCTGATGTTTTCAGTTTTGGTCTTTTGAAGCGTCAGGCACATGGACTAGGGATTAGGTAACAAGCTGTGATCAGTGTTATTTGGAAACTGCCTGGGTCAGAACCATAGGGGAAGCCTCCCTAGTCTAACTAAGCCCTGGACCTCCCTGCCATCCCAACATTTGGTCTGAAAATTCATATGCTGCTCTTTAGGATTCAAAAATTTCACACACAAAAAAGAAAACTCACCAAGCTGGCACTGTATCAGGTGATACTTTTACTTTCAAGGAGGATTCTCGAGGCAAGTGTTTTAACTCTCCGTGTCTCTAGTTAGACACGGTGCTGCCTTGTGGGAGGGGAAAACCTTATAAGAATGAGCTATTATTTCTGCCTTCACATCACCAAGGACACATGTTCTCTCCCTAAATAAGAGACTTTATAACAAATTTATCACTACTAAGCCAACCCCAAAATTCATACAACTAATCATTTTTAGTATTTTTTCTTTTTTAACACTCAGAGGGTTGTTATGATATATTTAGACCCATGGGATGCAAGAATACCTTTGTTTTGTAAAAGAATAGACCAAGGCTTGAAGCAGAACTGTGCAAAAGATAAACTGTGCATATGTACAGCGAGTCATTAAATCTGGGGGGAAATAAGAGAAAAATTCAGGAAAAATATTAATCATAACATCATTTCCAAGTATTTCTAATATGGATACACTAGTGATTTTTTTCTGCTAGTCTTATTTTATATACAATTACTTTTTAAATTTATGGTGTTTTTTGCACTCATACTGTTTCCACATACTGTGTGAATTCTTACACTTTTAGATGATGTGAAAAACAAATTTTATGTCAATTACTTATTTTGACAATAAAATATGTTCATGAATGAACATGCATTCATTTACTAAATGATTTTCCTGATTTTTCACTTTCAGATGGTTTCTAGTGTCACACTAACACAATGAATTGTTCTGTGTTCAAATATTTGCATTTATTTTTTACTTTAAAAAAATTGGTTAGTCCTGGCCAGGAAGTTTAGTTGATTTTAAGCATTGTCCCATACACCAAAAGATTGCAGGTCTCTCCCTGGCCAGGCCACATACTAGGTTGAAGGTTCGACCCTGGTTGGAGCACATACAGGAGGCGACTGATCCATGTTTTTCTCTCACATTGATGTTTCTCTCTCTTGCTCTTTCTCCCTTCCTCTCTCTCTCTAATCAATAAAAACATCCTCGAGTGAAGATTTAACAAATTAAATGAAAAATAATAAAAATACTAGTTAAATGCAACCAATGCTCTGGAGAACTTTTAGATTCAGATTTTTAAAAAAATATTTGAAAGTTACTTTTTTAAATGTGTTGCTTGAAAATTTTCTGTTTTACAGTGACTTTCTTTAGGTTTTTTCCCCTTGTATAGTCACAGCTATAGTCTTTATATTTCCACAAATAAACAGATATCAGAAGTGTATTTTTTTAATTGTTGACTTTTTAAAAATTGGTTCAGGACATTCAATGAAGACATCAGTCAGAATAAAATTGCACACTAAAAATTAATTCTGAAGTTTTTCTTTAAAAATTCTTTTTGTACTGGACGAAGATAAGATATGTACATACAATGGAACACTACTTAGCAATAAAAAAGAATACCTTCCCATTTCTGTCAACATGGATGGACCTAGAGGGTATGATGTTAAGCAAAATAAGTCAGACAGAGAAAGACAAATACCATATGGTTTTACTTATATGTGGAATCTAAAGAAGAAAACAAATGAACAAAACAGAAACAGACTCACACAGAGAGCAAGCTGATGGTTGCCAGATGGAAGAGAATTTGGGGAAGCATGTAAAAAAGGTGAAGAGATTTAGAAGTAAAACTTGGTAGTGATAAAAAAAAAGTCATGGGGAGGTAAAGTAAAGCACAGGGAAAATAGTGAATAATATTGTAATAACTGTGTATGGTGTCAGGTGTGTACTTGTAAAATTGGGGATCACTTCATAAATTACATAAATGTCTAACCACTGTGCTTTACATCGGAAACTAATATAAATTACTACTGAATGTCAACTGTAGTTTACAAAATTTTAAATTGTTTTTCATATATGTTTGTCTATGTTTTGTTTTTCATACCTTGGCTAACTGAATAAATACAACAAGCCAGATAACTAGAAGGATTTTTGTAGGAACATTTAGCTATAGAAATAACAGTGAGGTTTATAATGGAGCCATAACTCAGAAAACAGCTATGCCTGGCATCTGTGGCAAAAAGCAGAGATGGAAACATTCTCACACACTTCCTCTGGCCTTCCGGCTTGGCCTTGTTTACTTGGAAACATAGGCAGCCCCTCCCTCTTGTGGTGTCACAGTTCAGAAGCAAAAAATACTTTAAAATTTAACACACAGAACAGCTAAGTCTCTTCCATTTTAATGTAATTTTTATGCGTGAGGAAACAGTCAGAATATAAACAATTTTATTTTCTGCCATTGACATATTTTGTCACCTTCCCTAATCCTGACAGTGATTTTCACAAATGACTGTACACTTGGCTTACAGTATTTTCACTGTGTTCCTCTTTGTCCTTCTTTCTGCCCCATGGATAACAGCATGTCCCAGCATTGCAATGCATTTGTGCACAAAGCAGCTTTATGTCCAGAAACAAATGAAACATTCCAAAAGCTCTTCTTACCAAGTCCAGACACAGAGTGACCCCTTGGCATCTCATCTGCAGGCACACAGTTGGAGATGGAGGATAGATAACCTGAAGCCAAACTCAGCCCTGGAATTCATGTGGCTTTCTGAGTTTATGAATTAAACTTAGAACATTTATGATCTGTAAAATGAATTTTCTAAAGGCTGAACCCACAATTTTTGGCCAATTATATATGAGGGTAAAATACGAAGAACACCTATTCAAAGCAGTATCTTTGAGTACTCCAGCTATATTCCTACAACTACCTATGTTTGGGCAAGTGTCCACAATACCCTTGTACTTCCCATTTCTACAGCCTGCTTTCTTCCAAAATGCTTGAAAGTAAACATAACATTTTTGAAGGTTTTTCTTTCAAACTATAAGAGAAAGTTTATTTACAAAGTCACAGAGGTAGAAGAAGTGAGTGGTAGAAGACATGAGCTCAGAAAACAAGTTACAGTGGCAAAGGAAGGGAACCTTAGAGCTTAGGAGAGAAAGAGGGAAGTGCAGGAACGAAGCCTGGAGGGAAGTGGGTGGGGAAAGGCCCAGCACCTCCCAAGAAGGAGAGCACTTGTTTTAGATTTTAAGCCCTAGTTTGAGTTGGTGTTTTTCCTTAGAGTTACTTTCTCAAGTGCTTTTAATTCTGCCCCAAGATACAAACTTGACTTCACTGAAGAAGAAAAAAAAAAGGAAGACAAAACAAACAAAAAGTAACTGAGAATGGTATCTCCAAAAGCTAGGAAAACCGTGTGTGTGTGTGTGTGTGTGTGTGTGTGTGTGTGTGTGTGTGTGTGTGTTTTAACTTCGGGTCAAATATGATTGTTTGTCGCCATCTGCTGGCTACATTTTGGAATTCTTCAACAGAAAGAATTGAAATGCTGTGGTGGAAATGTTTATTTAGATCAGCTGTGTGTGTGTGCATGGGCATGTGGAAAGAGGGCACTAAACTTTTCAGTATTCTACTTTAGCATATAGTAAGCGCCTATAGTTGTTGGAGCCCCCATATTCTCTAATTTCAAGGAGAAATTATAATTACAGAATCATCACAGACAGGGTGAAGTGAAGACAGATGAGCAACTGCATGGATTAAGGAGAGTTATGAAAGGAAAGGGCATAAGCACGGGTGCAATGCGAAGTGGCCTTCTCTGAGGCCTTGGTATAATTCTCCTCAACAGACTACAGAGCACTCAACCCCGTGATGGCAACTATCTCCCTCTAGAATCCACTCTTCTGAGTGTCCAGGACTTCCTGATGTTTTGTAGTTAACACAGAAGATTTAAACCAATGTACTCCTCCCATGGGGCCATAGCTTGGCTAATCAACTATTAGCCAACCTATTTGGAGGGCTTTACCCAAACACATGTATTTAAGCCTCACAATAACATTGAAGAGCAGTTACTAAAATTCTGATCCGTAGAAGAGGACATTGAGGCCCAGGGAAGCTATGTGAGAGAGCTAGGACCAAATCCACATTGCAACCCAGTGCCCCAAGCACCAGCTTAACCATGATGCCACCTGAGTTCTCCAGGTAAACCAGTGTGCACTGGTGCAACCTGCAGTGAACAGAATTCCCCTTTCTCAGCTTAGATACAGGAGGCACCTTCTACTTCCAATTCATCTCTTCTGAAATTTGGAGAATTTGTGTCCAAAATCACTTATTCCAAAAGCTCTTCTGAATTCTTTCTCTCTTACCCCTTGGAATATGCTTGTCCTGTGAAATTTCATTTGGCAGCTTGTCTGCTTTGTGTCCCTCTAATGTTCACTAAAACCATAGCCAACATTCCTCTATTAACAGAGTGTACTTTCCAGAGACAGAAAGCAATTATTGTTCTTCTGATGCTTCCACGTAAATGGTAAATGAAGGCTCCACAAGCATCTCCCACACATAGGAATATGTTCCCAGTTTAGGAAAAAAGTCACACATGTCTGTGTTATTGGACACTGCAGCCAGTGACCTTCTGCAGTTCTGTAACCCTGCCGGCACTGATAATACAAAGCAGCTTCCCAAGGTAATGTTTCCTAGGAAACCAACATACCTATACTACTTTTATTTTCCCACATACTGGAAATTCTTTTTCTTCAAATTCATTTACACTTTCTCTTTTTTTCTTCCTTTCACATTTGCACTCAGTGACTGTTGCAAGTAGGATTTTCTGGAATCTGATGCCAACACAGAGTGCGGGGTTCAGGATCAATGCCTGTGGAAGGCTGAGGGGAAGCTGAACTGTGAGGAAGATTCAAGGAAGTACTGCCAACCCAGTCAGGAGCTCTGCAGTAAGTACTGTCCATCAGAGTTGGGCCCTGAAGGCAAACATGGCCATGTCTTTGTATCTGCCTCATGGGTCTCAGGGTACAGGTAGCCCCAGGAAGGCATGAACAAGATGAGGCAGACTCTGAAGGAGCTGACTGCTGTGGTTACCTCATGACTGCACTCCTTGCAGCTGGGCAAGCCCTTTCTGTTGGGACATCTGGGTGTCCTATGTCCCTGTTGACCAGGATGGCATGAACCCTGCCTGCACCTCACACACAGGGCCATGTATGTCTTACAATCCATGTCACACAAGCTGTGCTTTTGCATGAAACCAGGGGCTCACCTACCTACTAATACATACATACTCTCTCTTTAGAAAATTTATTAAAATACAGAGCATTGCCCAATGTCCATAATCTATGAGGGAATCTGATCCTTTGAGGAGGTGACCGGGGAAGGAGGCATGGCAAAGTAAGAGCCCTAACTTTGTTTATCCAGTAGAATCTCTAAAGGGCTTCCAAAGGCTGCGTAAGTTCCTTCCAAGAAGTGGGAGGTGAAGGGGCCATGGGGCACACTTCCATCCCTCACAAAGGGGAGGGCAAGCATTTGTGTTCCCTTCCCCAAGGGAAGGGAATTCCTATAACCCAATCCCTTGGCTCTCTATAAATGTGTCAGTTCAGGTCGTCTAAGAAGCAGATGCCTAGAGAAACAGATGTGCACATTTTGGGAGGAAATTTCTATGATAAATAAAAGTAAGAGGAAACAGCAGTAGGGAGGAAAGCCTTTTGCCCTCAATGCAGGTCTGCTGCTGTGAAAGAACAGAGAAGGTTTGAAGGAGCAGGCAGGGTGAGCCTCAGACCACAGCATGGCTCTGAGGAAGTCTTGGGCCGATGGGCAGCCTTGGAGCAGTCCTTCTTTGGGCAGAGGTAACCTGGCTCTGTTTCCTCACTGTAATAGGTTAGGGATAGTCTCGGAAGAGTGTATCTCCACATGAAAGTTGCTGTAGATTCCAAAAGTGCAGCAGACAGAGGCTGTCAACTAATGCACTCCTTGTGAAAGGTACTCTCTTAGACAGAGATCTGAACTGTACACTCCCTTAACTGTCACACATGCATACCTTGCAGCACTGAATCCTCAAAAATGGACCTAGAGTGAACTTAAGAAAAACACATAAGTAGGTTCATTACCTCCATTTTTCTTCCATTACGTACTTTAGTCCTGATTCCAATGGACAGTCTCCAAACACACCCCCAAAATTGACAGCTGATTCAATGGAAAGTTAAGCATTTAACTGAACATGGGAAACACTGAAGCATTTTAACTGCTGTGTGACTCAAATGTAAGCTCAATTTCACAACTGTTTAATGAATCTGAATACCTATGAGGCACCAGATACCTGCTGGTTCTGTGGATTAAGTTATTGATAAATCAGGCAAAATCTTGACAGGCCCACAGGGTGTCACATTCTGGATAATTGAAGAATAATACTTTAGTGCTGATTTTTGTGTTTCTAATCATTTCTATCTTTCCATTTAATGTAGCTTTTTAATTTTTGTCAAAGCAAAACCCATATGTCAAGTTGAAATAGTGCATACTGTCTTGGATGAAAAGCAATCTTCTGCCTTAAATCCATTCTTGAGGTGACTGTTTCTAAGCTTTATTTCTGAGGTGACTAGTTTCATATATTTCTTTTATACGTTTACTGATGCTTCAGTCAAATCTCCAAAATACTGTTTCTTCCAATGTCTGTTATCAACTAGTCCTTATCTTTTGACTTTCAGATTTGTTGGATTCCTTCAGAGTACCACCAGACGACCTGTAATCAAAACAAAGCTAATGTCACTAAATGTCAGTGCATTAGGGAGACAGCACCTGGTAGTTTCAGCAGCAACTCAGAGGGGATGGTCAGAACCTACCTTACATCTGCACTTAAGTGGTTTAAGCAATTGGGGTTGGACATAAATTGTCACTTTAAAATGAGTCTGGATAAGAAAATGTTTGACAAACAAAATGTTTTCCCAAGTGAGCTAGTGTTATCTCAGAAAAATTGATCTGCTGGAATTTCCTGAAAGCAACAGTGAAGTTATTTATTGATGAATAATCTTATCTTTCTCAGGAAAAGTTTTCCTGGTGAAAACAACTAAGTCATGTTGACACAGGTTGTCTCAGCTCTTTGTTCCAATAGCTGGTAATACTGATGCAGGTGGCCACTGTTCTCCGCTCCATGAATATCAGCCCCCTGCTATCACCTTCCTACCTCTTCTCAACAGTTCTGTCACTGTTTTTCATGGTCCTTGTAGCTGTTTTTGGTAACTTTAGGTAGCTTTCTTATCTCTCCATTTCTTTTTCTATTGGTTTTAGCCCTTGAGTCTTACTTTGTGAGATCGGTTATTAAGACTGCTACCTTTCCTACGTTTCTTCCCTCTTCTTTCTACCAATTTCTGTCAGCTGTGCTGTGCTCCAAGGTTTAAAACATTTGCATTACGCTTTCAGACATAATGAAATGTTCTGAGTTGTTACAAATGATTGAGTCAACAACTTGAAAATAAATTCTGTTTATATGAATATAATAATAAATTTGTACAATTCACTGTGTACAGGGAAAATTTTAATATCTTTATGTACATTAACTGATATCAATTTAATAGACATTATTATTACTAGCTTGATTTTACAGATAAAGAAACTGGGACATGGAGAGGTTTAGTATCTTGCCAAAAATGATCTGCTTATTCTTCTACAAAGTTACAACTAATTCCCTACCCCAAAATTGACACTGATCAGCCACGCTTCTCCATTAGTCCACTGCACACAGCTCTTCCTAACTCTGGACTATCTTAGAGGCTGCTCTCTCTGTGTAGAGGCTCCTCTCTCAGATCTCAGCTAATATTGGTTCTTCAAAGAGGCCTTCTCTGACTGCCATGTATCAGAAGGTCTTCTGCTTTTCACATGTCATCCATTCTTCTCTTTCCAAATACTGCACAATTTGTAAATACATAATCCTTTCTGAATATATAAGTATAATGCTCTCTTTCCTTCTCAACAATAAGATGCATCTTAGGACAGTGCTTGGCACCTAGTAGGTAATTAATTTCTCTATATGCAATAAATTAGAAATTTACAAATACAATTTTATTTTCAAGTTAAAGACAAGGTTATTAACATGGAATTTTATTGGTTATTGTAGAATAGTAGGTGAACTTGTATTGAATCCAAGAACTATTATAGAAATTAATTTTTAATACTTCTACAAAAGTCACTTGCTTTCCTGAAGTTTGATTTATATGAGAACAATGTAAAAAGGACAGATGAATGATCCTCTGAGCCATGAGTCATATCAATAATAATAATAAACATTTGTAGAGCTCTAAGCATTTTGTAATGATTTCACAAAGCAAAGCATTATGACTTAAATTTCTCCCCATGACATTGTGCTGTCACCAAGTAACTTGCTCAAGGTTATTCAAACTGGACATGGAAGGAAGGAAACACACATTCTCTTCTCTAGGGCAGTACTCTTACTTCTAGCTCCTCCACCTTCCGCTTCCTCAATTTAACTTCTGAAGCTGCATTTCCTGTAAGAAAATTTTGACTTTAGTAAAATTTTGACTATTTTGACTTTTGTAATGAAATTATTTCCAGGTTATTATCAGTGATTTTGATTTGTTTGCAACATAAAAACTCTCTTGTTTCAGCAGCAGTAACTTAGATCTCTTAGAGCAAAATTCCTTCCATGGGATTTCTCCAAGTTCTAGAAGCAGCCTTAAGGGAGAGGAATTGGAGTTCAGCCTTGATGCCACAGTAGGAGGCTCAGGTGAGGAAGAGGTTGAGTTTCAAATGCTTTGCTTCATGACACACTTTCTCCAACGAGCGGCAGCACTTGTGTTTACTTTTGGGAAAACATCCCTGAAGAATATTACAGGCCATTTATATTTTTAGAACATTCATTCATTCACACACTCCTTAATGAATTTCACAAAAAGCTCTATAGAAAGGACTTTTTACTTCTTACAAGATTCAAACTCCTTGAAACTATGCCTGCATTTATTATCATAGCACACAAGAGAGTGTGTTAAATAACTGAGGTTTTGCTGCAACTCTTGGTTGATTTTGGACTTGGGCCATAAGGACTAGAACTAATAAAGTTTGGCATTCTTTCTATCTCAGGTTGCATTTCCTAGAAGCAGAGTCTGAGTTGGGAAAGAGTATAAGTGATTTCTTGAGGCAGTGCTCAGGAGAACAGAGAAAGGGGGCAGATGGGAAAGAGAAGGGGCTGAGCAAGGGTGTGGCCTCAGCCAGGGGGCTTCAGCTGATCCCCGAGGAAGCTCTGCACCACGCTGCACCACACTGCACCACAGAGTTGGTTCCAACTGAGGTATGAAGGCCAGTCTTTTGTGCCTCCTTATCAGTCAAGTCTTTAGATGCCAGCTGATGGGCCATAGAGGACAGCTATGAGCCTTCAATAGCTAGTACTCTATTTTAAAATTTTTAAGAAACCTCCATACTGTTTCCCACAGTAGCTTTACTATGGAAAAGGTTTACCATTTTACATTCCCACCAAGAGTACTCAAAGGTTCTCTTTTCTCCACGTCCTCACCAAACTTGTCTCTCATCTTCTTGATAATAGTCATCCCACAGTTTGAAGTGATATCTCATTGTGGTTTTCCTTTGCATTTCTCTGATGATTAGTGATACTGAGTATCGTTTCATGTACCTATTGGCCATTTTGTATGTCTTCTTTAGAAAAATTTCTATTCATGTCCTTTGCTCATTTTTTAGTTGGTAAGGAAATAAAAATAAACTATCAAAGAGATAGCTGCACTCCACTGTTTACTGTAGCACAACTTATAATAGCCAAGATATGAAAACAAGCCCAGTGTCCATCAGCCAAAGAAAGAATGAATTTAGAAGATGTGGGGTGTGTGCTCCCCCACACACAAAACAGACCATTCAGCCATGAGCAGGAATGAAATCCTGCCACTAGTGATAATCCTTGAGTACATTATGCTAAGCGAAATAAGTCAGAGAAATGCAGATACTCTATGATATCACTTAAATGTGGATCTTAAAAAGTCAAATTCATAAAAACAGAGAGTAGAATGGTGGCTACCAGGGGTTTGGGGGGTGGGAGACATGGGAGAGATGTGGTTGAAATGCACAATCATCCAGTTAGAAGATAAATAATTTCTGGAGATCTAATATCCAGTATTATCATTATGTATTATACAATACTTATTGCAATGTAGTAAGTATTGTGGTATGTATTAATTTACATGTTGAATAAACTAATCTGTATTTACTTATTATTAACACAAATAACACTGCACTATATACTTGAAAGCTGCTACGAGAATAGATCTTAAATATTTTCACTACAAAATAGAAATGGTAATTATGTGATATGAAGTAGATGTTAGCTAAGATTATGGTGGTAATACATAAGCATATTAAATCAAAATGATGTACACCTTATAGTAAGTCACACAATGTTATATGTCCATTGTATTCAATAAAGTTGGGGTGTGGGGCAACAACAGTCAACACTCTCAGCAGCTGAGACCTGGTTACACAGCCCAGGATACCAGGGTACCAGGTGTAGGTTGGACACCAACATAACCACTCACACCATGCATATTTGTGCAGGGATTAATCCTTGAAAAGATGACAAAAACCTTTATGAAACATCAACTGTCACCCTCCAAACAACTTACGCAATAAATATAAATCTGATAATTATAAACTAAATTTAGGATAAATTTTCATTTATATTTGAGCGACAATAAGTCACACATGTGCCGATTCACTTTTATACAAATTGCCATATACCCTTGGTTTCAGTTTTAGAAGTTTAGATTGTTATATCCATATCCCCCTCCCATCTCCAGCTCAAGAGAAAGGTCACATTTCACACAGAGATTTTTCTAGTACATTTAAGCTGATTGTTACATGAGGATCTGGGGTGTTTTAGAGAAATGTTAGAGCATATGTAATTAATTGCAGGAAGTTAAGGAAGGAAATGACATAAGTCAAGGCCTTCCAGTCATTCCCAGTCACTAGAGCACAGAGGTCATTTGGGAAATGATGAGAGATTAGGTTTGGAAATGAAGGCAGAGCTCAGATCACAGAAAGCCTTGAATAATATAAAAACAATTTGACCATTATCTTAATGACAATGGATCTATCAGTTTCCTGAGTGTGTTTAACAAATCACCACAGACTGGGTGGTTTAAAATAAAAAAAACTATGGTACATTTACACAATGGAATTCTATGCAGCAGAAAGAAAGAAGGAGCTCCTACCCTTTGCAACAGCATGAATGGAACTGGAAAGCATTATGCTAAGCGAAGTAAGTCAGGTGGTGAAAGACAAATAGCATATGATCTCACCTTTAACAGGAACCTAATTAACAAAACAAACAAACAAGCAAAATATAACCTAAGGCACTGAAACAGAGAATAGGCTGACAGTGACCAGATGGGAGAGGGGAGGGAATTTCAGGGGAATTTCAGGGGAAGGGTATACAGGAATAAGTATAAAGGACACATGGACAAAAACTAGGGGATGGGTAGAAATGGGAGGGAGGTAGGGAGGGATGGGTGGGTGGGCTGGGATGGGAGTAAAGGACAGAAAACTGTACTTGAACAATGATTAAAATAAAATTTAAAAAGGAATAAATTAGAATAAAAAAAGAAAAAGAAAAATGATAAACTAGTCTGTATTCTTGTAGTTATGACATTCTATTAAAGTAATTTACACTGCACACAGAAAAAACAATAATGTATTCTCTCTCAGTCGGGGGGAGACTAGAAGTCTGAAATCAAGGCAGGGCCACACTCACTCTGGAGTCTCTAGGTGAGAATTGCCCCCCCCCCCCCCGCCCCGTTCTACTCTAACTACTTCTGGTAGCTGTTAGCAACTCTTGGCTGTGACCCCATCTCTCTGCTCTGTCTTCACAAGGCCTTGTCCTCTATGAATCTGTCTCCCTCTGCCTCTTTCTTATAAATACACTGGTGATGGCACTTAGGGCCCACCCAGCTAATATGGAATAACCTCCTCATCTCATGATCCTTAATTTAATTATATCTAAAAAGACTCTTTTTTCAAATAAAGTAACATTAACAGTCTCCAGAGATTAGGATGTGGAAGCCATTATCAGTATTCCACAATGAGATGTGTGGAATCACTTGAATCAGAGGATCAGCTCATGATCGAATTCATGTTTAGAGAAAACAAGGACTCTACAGCATTATGAATATAGATTAGATGGAGTTAATACTACAGGTGGGAGAATTTATAGGAGGTTTGGCCAACAATTCCAATGTTTGATGGTGAAAAATTATATAAAGGCATTGGTGGTGGGGAAGAGAGAAGTGACCGAAGGTATAACTGGGAGAAGTTAAAGGCATATTAGATAGATGTATGGATAAGAGAGACCTAGGAACCTGGGATAGTTTCAAGAGTTCTGAATGGGGTAACTGAATGAATGGTCATCCTTTCATAGAAGTAGGTCATACATAAAAGAGCAGGCTTGATAAAAAGGATGCTTGGTTCAGTTTTGGCTGAGGTGCAGGAGGAGGAATGTACTAGAAGAGGTGCACAATCCTGTATGGTTGTTAACAGATCTCTCCAGAAGATGGCTCTCATACATTTTCTTTGATTCCTATTTCCATTTTAGTTGGAAAAATAATTATAAGTTTACATCGACACAACATATTGATGTATGACTTAAGTATATTGATAAATCCATGTCCCATAATATAAAAAATGTATCTCTCATCCTGCTTCCCTGGGGCATCAGAACATTACATCTTGACAGAATTCAACATTAGAACATTGAGGAGGGAAGCATACTACAGAGTGTGATGCACAGCTCTACTGATCCTTGTTTATGATTTCTGAATGTGTTGAAGTGAGATGACTGCAAGATAAGCAGGTGAGGTTGTGTAAGAGACACCCAAGTGTTGTGTACTTGCCAGTACAATCTAGAGACATTTTTTAAGAAGACATATTCCACAATGGCAGTCTCTAAAGATAAGAGAACCCCTAATACATATTTAGAAGAAGTTAATAAGGTTAAAAGAAAAGATGTAGGGATCAACAAGATATTGATCAAAATATTACCATGTAAGGCTGTATTAAAATATATTATTTTTGAGTGAATGAACTTCCCAATAATTCTCCTGAATGTTATTCCTTTTGAGAACCCTAATGCCAAGGGAGAGTTTGGGTCTTGGTGTGAACATGCTGAGCTCCCTTAGAAAGACTTATAACATGTTTTGTGTGTCCATCCCCCAGCTTTAGTCACTTTAACTCTAATTCCCCGAATCTGTGGCTCCACTACATGGGACTCTGGGGGCTACTGGAGCATTCTGCACATTCACATGGAGGCAGAAGTGCTTGAGACAGCCTTTGGCCAACGACTTCGATGAAGAACTTACAGCTTCCAGTTCCCCTGTGGGGTCAAGTGAACATTTCCTCCTTGGGACTTTACTCTTGCTTGCCTTCCTTCTGTCTCTGCTCTGCTTCCTCAGGTCATTCATTGACTTCCCCCTGGGAGCACCACCAATTTACACAATGCATATGCATATGCCTGTACATATGTCCCTGCCTCCGGGGTTTACTTTTGAGAAACCCAGCCTAACTCAGATGTCTAAAACAGATGCAGTTACTTAGAGGCCTGCTTGAATTTTGGCATCTATAAGCAGGTCTACTTCTTCTTGCTAAGCCTTTTAATTCCAAACCCTTCCAGATGTCATTTCTAAACTGGCAAGATCTCTTCCCTTCAAGTTTAGTGCATACTTTTTTTGGAAATCACAAAAACATCACAGATGGCCTTATGATATAAATAATTAGTTATCAAGACAATTATTGCTCATCTGTGATGAATCAATTTTTTTTAATTTAGTCAACAAAAAGCTGGACACAGTCATTACAATGCCCTTGGGTCTGTGCAGCCAGCCACACATTTTTGAAAACTGTCCTATATTCCTGCCTCATGGGGTTATATGCTGAATATTTATCTGAAATGTCACTACTCATATATTCTCAGACTATCTGTTTCTATGTTAATATTTTTCTTGGCAGTTGGTCACAGGCTCTGCAACCAAAACTACAGACTTTATTTACAATAGATTCACATTTCAGCACTTTTCTTAATACCCTTCATAAAAATAAATTGCTCCTCTGATGATTTAACTAAGCTACCCAAAAAGGCAAAACAAGTCCTTCAACATACTATTTAACTGTGAGGAAGAGGACCTCTTGGTTTGTACCCAGCTTTATGAAAACCTCTAATTTCAACATCCTTTATGACTTTTATTGATTTAAGCTATGATGGTTACTCTTTATAACTTAATGATCACTTGGTCCCAGAAGCACATAAAGATACATATTCCTAAATAGAATGATCAATGAGAGACATATTGAATCAGAAGGCAGACAGCCCCAGCTATCTTTCTGCATCTGCTTTTACTTGCCTAATGACCATGGCAAAGTCTCTCAACCTTTAATTCAAGTATCAAAGGAAGGAGTTGGCATCATTACCAACAAAGTCTACTTTATCTCCAAAGTTCTAAAGCTCTGGGAGTTTGGGTTAGACCCAATTAGACTAAATACACATCAATCTTTGAAAACATTATGAATTAGTAATTATATTGTTGGTTCTCAAAGTGTGATCCTGGAATCATCAAGATCAGCATCAGCTGAGGAGTTGTTAGAACTCTGTATTATTGGCCCCAGTCCTACTTAATCAGGGACTCCAGGGATGGAGCCCAGCTACCTGATACCTGCCAAAGTTTGAGACCCACTGATTCATGAAATACAACTCAAAAGCCACCATAATGATAACAATAACTTAATTTTACTACATAACACTCAGTGGTCCCCAAAATTATTAAGTGTGGTTTCCAATCGCCACTCAATAAATTAAAGTCAGTAGATCTGGAGTAGCGTCTATGAATCTACCTTTTAGATAAACAACCTGGAAGATTTCAGGGACCAAACTTCAGACAGTATGCATCTAAAAAGCAGGGGCTGAGCTGCTACTCTGCCTTCCCAGCACCTGGTGCAGAGCAATGGCTCAAGAACTGACTGATGGAGGAAGGAAAAAGGATTGGGGTAATGACAGAGGTAAATAGGACAAAAGAAATAGCTGCATATCATGTCATTGCTGTGCTCTCAAGGCTGGAAAGTATCAGTGTCTCCAACTGCTGCATGTCCTTGCTAGAATATTAAGTCCTGCTAGAACAAGTAACAAATAGCCCTTGATAACATGTTTTTAATGCAATTTTGCATAAGTGGTTTAAGATGGGGCAAGGCATCACTATGGCATTATACACATTATGGAATAAAGGACAGGCTCTCCTGGGTACATGTCAAAGCTAAGGGTCAACAAGAAAAAGTGTATGATCCTTTGTCTTCCCATTATCTTTGAACTCCTGCTGCCCCACCTTCTTACAGTACAAACATGGGAGTGGGGAAAATGTGGAGAACTCACAAGAAGCCATCTGAATTTTCAGGATGTGATAGTTTTAAAATATGTCTAATTATTATCACTCCTTTCAAAATGTGAAGCCTAATGATCCTCTCTTGAAATTTTCATACTGAGTAACTCACTCCCAGCAAAAAGAATGTGGTGAAAGTGAGGTTGCATTACAGCTGAGGTTAGAGCATGGAAATCATCACAGCTTCTGCCTTCCTGTCTCTCACCTGTCCTAGGGAAACCAGCTCCCATATTGTGAGAACATTTAAGCAGTCTGTGGGAAGGTACACATGGAGAGAAACTGAGGCCTCCTGACAACAACCAACCCCAACCTGCCAGCCATGTGAGTGAACTGCTTAGGAAGTAGACTATCCAGTCCCAATCAAGGCTTCAGGTAACTAATAATGTAAATAATATTATGAGCTCTAGGAAAGATAATGACCTGCTTCCAGAAACCTTAGAGGCTTAGGAGAAGCTTCAGCAAATCCTAACGGGAAGAAAGCACAAGAAGCTGAGTTTGGGCTAGGCTAGAGTCTGGAAAGAAAGCCATTGTCAGGCAATCAGAAAGCTCCTGGAGTCATTCTAAAAGTCTTGCTTATCATGTCACATATAGCAAGCTCCACTCACAAGGCAAACATCTCCACTTTGCCTGGGAACTACCCCTGCGTGGCACATGGTCTGAGAAGGATAAAGAAGAGAGAGAAATTTAAAAAGTTATACTGGGAAGTCCCTTTGGTTCTTTAATTATAGAGGTATATCATCTACTATGTTTGAAGTAGTTTCAGTGTATCAGTGAGCTACATTTGACACATAAGAAACCACATCAAAATTTAATAGCTTAAAACAATTAACATTTATTTAGCTAAACAACATATGAATTGGCTGGAGGTTGGTTGTCCTAAGACAATCTTGCTCATATAACTGTGGTCAATTGGCTGGTAAGCTAAGTTTTGTCTTTATGCTCTGGGCTGGGCTCTCTCATGTCTGTGGCCTTAACTGGTTGCATCAGTTGACTCATCTCAGCTCCATACTGGTCTCTTAACTTCCAACATTCTAACCTAGTTCTACCCTGGTTCTCATGTTGCATAAGGAAAGTTCCAAAAATGTGAATGGAAACATGCAAGGCTTCTTGAAGCCCAGACTCAAAATGGCACATGGTGCCTCTGCCACATTCTATTTGGTCAAGGCAAGTCATACATTCAAAGTGTAGAGAAATAGATTACACCTCTTTATAGTAGATACTGAAAATTCACATTGCAAAGACCATGTATTCAGGGAAGAATGAAACCATAACCAGTGTTACAATCAACATTTCAAATTCACTAAACCTAATATTAAAGGAGAATCAATAATTATTGTACCAATATGCACCAGATTTCTGCTACACAGTTTATTTGCACTGTAAGTAGTCTAAAAAAATCTATAGGTAAATAGTATTGTCCAAGGAAGAAAAGTGAGACTTAAGAGATATCAAGTAACTTCTCTAATTTAAGTAACTGATTTGGGAATACAAACAAATGGATCTGATAGCAAAGATACTAATATTTAGATATTCAGTAAAATTAAGTAAATAAATAAAAAGTCATTAGGATGCAACAGTTGTGAATATATATTAGTAATATACTGAGGTCCATATCTGGCACTTAGTAGGTATTCATTACATGTTAGCATTCTATCAACAGCCACAGGGAGCTTGTTGTTGAAATTTAGACAAACACATACACATGCACACGCACTGTTTTGGTATTAATCATGTCCTTGAGTTTTGTGAAATACTCACATATCCTTATTTGAATCTGTTGTTTGTGCTTTAGCTACTGTGATGGTCATTTGCCTATTTGCACTCAATCACCATTTCCATCCATCTCTGCTGTGCTCAGCTATAGGTGACTGAGACTCTTCAAACCACATTTTCCAAGCCTCCTTGAAAGTGATATCTAATCAGTTTATGCTTATAGGAGACCCTGGTGAGGTATTTAAAGTTGACAAGAAGGGAGAAGTGAATATCTTCTGATTTCTGCATGTGTCTCCATTAGCAACAGAGGCAAGAGAGCCCAGGGTCTTGAACCATGCACCAGTATGTGAAGCTCACTGGGCCCCACCTGGGGGTCATAGCAGCTTCACATTTCATCTCTCCTCCTTTCTTTTGGCTCATCCAGAACCTCTTTTTTTGTTTTGCTCATATCTTTTCCAGGATCTTTGTAACCAATTCTCTTTATTAAATTCTGCCTATTTTCAATACTTAGAGAGGTTTTTGTTTTCCCAACTAGAGATTAACTCATTTAGGGTGAGCATGAAGTGTTTAAAATTTTATGCAAAATATTGTATGTGTTTGAATGTTTAAGAAAAGAGGTCCCAAAATTTGTATTACATTTCTCAAAGGGGACACTATCTTTCAAGAAATTAAGAATTACTTTATAACAGAGTCTGAATTCTGGAAAGTCATTTCTGTTCAGCAGTCATACTTTTCCATGTAATTTTTGTACTCCTGATTATAGGACCTTCCCTCCTACTATTAGCTTTCTAAAATTATGTTATCGATATTGGGCAAGTCTTTGATGGCTGGACACATTTTAGTTTCTTGAGCATGCTCAACAGAAAGAGTTTTTCAAGTTTACCCATGAAGATTAATCAGTTCTTTAAAAGAAGCAGTGTAACAAAGCTTGCAGTTCTACAGTAGTGGTAATAAATGATGGGGTATTACAGCCCTGGCTGGTGTAGCTCATGTAGGTGGTATTGCTCAGTGGATTGAGTGTCAGCCTGCAAAACAAAGGGTCTCTGGTTCAATTCCCAGTCAGGGCATATGCCTGGGTTGTAGGCCAGGTCCCCAGTGGGGAGGGCATGAGAAGCAATCACATGTTGATGTTTCTCTCCCTCTCTTTCTCTCTCACTTTCCCTCTCTCTAAAATATATATAAATAAAATCTTTTAAAAAAAGATGTCTTTAAAAATGGCGTATTATGCACATTTATATTATGTACCACATCAAGAGTTTAGAAGCTCTCTCAGAGGAAGTTTTGTGGTACAACCAGTCACAAAATTAGGACTAGGATACAAGGAGTCCAGTCTCATCCCCACATCTAATGTGTGTGTGTGGGGTGGGGGGGATGAGACTTGACTCCTAAGCAGTGTGAGGTTGGGAAAGTGAACTAGCTTCTCTAGATCAGAGAATCCATCAGTAAAATGGAGGGATTAGGCTAAAACCCATCTCTAAAAAGTGTCTTTTGTTTGTCACATTCTTTGATTCAAAATTTAATATATAAGTCAATTGAAAGCCTCCAGTTTTGCATCTAGACACAGGACAAGTGTACACTGGGCAAGTCTCTAAAAAAACTAAGAGAGGGCTGTGAATAGAAAGGTGGTATGATATTCCCATGAAGAAAGTGACATTTTTCAACTTTCAATAGTATTGAACTTTTGTTTACAGTGTGGGTGTGTATATGTGTATGCATATGCACATGTGTGCATGCATGTTCATAGTATGTGTGGACATGTAAGTCCATTCAAGGCTTAGGACCTTCTGGGACAATTTTAAATGTTACAACATCCACATCATAGGAGTGCCAGAAGGAGAAGAGGAAGAGCAAGAAATTGACAACTTACTTGAAAAAAATAGTGAAGGAGAACTTCCCTAATCTGGCAAAGGAAATAGACTTCCAGGAAATCCAGAAAGCTCAGAGAGTCCCAAAGAATTTGGACCCAAGGAAGCACAAACCAAGGCACATCATAATTACATTTCCCAAGATTAAAGATAAAGAGAGAATCTTAAAAGCAGCAGGAGAAAAGAAGAGAGTTACTTACAAAAGAGTTCCCATAAGACTTCTCAAAAGAAACCTTACAGACAAGAAGGGGCTGGAAAGAAGTATTCAAAGTCATGAAAGGCCAGGACCTACATCCAAGATTACTCTATCCAGCAAAGCTATCATTTTGAATGGAAGGGCAGATAAAGTGCTTCCCAGATCAGATCAAGTTCATCATCACCAAATCCTTATTATATGAAATGTTAAAGAGACTTATCTAGGAAAAAGAAGATCAAAAATATGAACAGTAAAATGACAGCAAACTCACAACTCTCAACAACTGAACCTAAAACAAAAACAAAAACAAACTAAGCAAACAACTAGAACAGGAACAGAATCACAGAAATGGAGATCACATAGAGGGTTATAGTGGGGAAAGATGGGAAGAGAAAAGGGATAAAGGTACAGAGAGTAAGTAACATAAATGGTAGGTACAAAATAGACAAGGGGAGGTTAAAAATACTATAGGAAATGGAGAAGCCAAAGAACTTATATTATGACCCATGGACATGAACTAAAGGAGAGGGGGTGAACACGGGTGGGTGGGTGTGAGCATGGTAGAGGAGAATAAGGGGGAAAATGGGACACCTGTAATAACATAATCAATAAAACATATTAAAAAAAGAATAGCCAAGACAACTTAAGTCTATTGACAGTGAATACATAAAGAAAATGTGGTATATAAAATATGGAGTATTATTCAGCCATAAAAAAGCAGTATTGCCTTTTGCAAAAAAAAAAAAAAAAAAGATGATGGAGCCCGAGGGCATTATGCTAAGTGAAATAAGACAGAGAAAGACAAATATACATTCTTGTGTATATGTGAAATCTTAAAAAGCTGAATTCACAGAAATGGAAAATAGAATAGTGGTTGCCAGGGTTTGCAGAGGTGGGAGAAATTGAGAGATTGGTCAAAGGGTCCAAACTTCCAGCTATCACATGAATCAGTTCTAGGGATCTAATCCACAGCATGGTAACTATAATTAACAATACTGTAGTATGTACTTGAAAGTTGAGAGTATTTCTTAAATGTTATCATCACACACACACAAATGGTAACTGTATGAAGGGAAGGAGATGTTAATTAACCGTATTGTGATATTATTAACCTTACATCCACCAAATCATCACACTGCACATTTTAACTTACATATGTTATATGTTAATAATATATTAGTAAAGCTGGGGGGGGAAATGAACCCTTCCCATAAGCAACTGACAATTTTGGCTATCTCTCCTTGTAACAAAGCTGCAATTTCAACAATCAATATGTAGATATCATATTCTTTATTTCCTATAACTGATCACCTATTCTACAATTCCAATTTTTAATGATGGCATGAATGCAGAGAGTTGCCACTTCATATTAATCTATTCCTTGTTTAAATAGAGTCTTTAGTGTTTTCTATGGAAACGTTCTATGAATTTACAGTCCACAGTCCCTATCACAACTGTTTCACCCTCTCTTTTCTAGGAGAGACAATTCTGCATACAGTTCAGTTGCAATGGTAGGGATTGTCCTATGGCCCATATGCTGTCCTATGGGTCATCCATCAGTTGACTGAGTTGTTGTTTTCGTACCTGGCACAGTCTAGCTTTGGGGAATGGCTACTATAGACCATTAATCCTGACTGTCCACATGAGAGTACTCTTCCTTTCCATGCCACATCCATCTTCAGGTATGGGGGGTGGTGAATAACTGTCAACTTATACAAGTCAGCATAAAGTAACCTAAAGATCTCATTGCAACTGTGATACTGAATTCACATGGCCCAGGATATCCTTTGCACCAAGTTTCTTCTGGAAATCCTGATTCTTTCTCTTCCTCTAAACCCTTTCTTTTTTAACTGTACTTACTGTAAATTCATTCAGGCAATGCTGAAGTATAACAATTAAAACTCAATTTTTTTCATCACGTAAATTACTTTCTGGAAACACCATTGATAGTTGATGTCATCTATCTATACCAACCTGTTGGCTCATCACTCATTCAAGGAATGGTGTTTATTACATCAAAAGGAAGACAAAAAGTTGAGATTTTTTTAAAAAACCAAGTGAGTTTCTGACTAGAACTTTAAAAAGAATGGATTGTGAAGATTATAGTATTGAAAGTAGACACATTTTATTGAGACAGCTATGTTTTTGAGGGGGGAAAAACATCTTTTGAGGCCAAAGCCTGGTTTTAAGAACCAAAGAGTCTGATGGACTCAAAGAGTGACATTTACATCATACGCAGAGGAAGGAATGTACAAGAATGTAAAAGTAACTTCCTGGGCTAGAAATAATAGAAATTGTCCATAGAGGAATGGGAATTGAGAAAAAGAAATAAGAAAATTGGTTATTAATCTTTGCAAGGGTTCTAAATTTTCCCCACCTATGGTGAGATTCTGGGAGTGGAATGAAGAACTGAACTGATTTCTCAGATCTCATGAAATGCAAGGGTGCCCCGCTCAGATCTCCTTCACCAGGAGGTACCCCTATTCTACAGCTCTGCTACCTGTTATTTGCTAAATTCACAGCTGCCCTCCCCTTGCCAGAGAACTGCCTTCATCTTATGGGAGCTGCCTCTTCTGGGATATTACACTCATCTATCCTTGCATCCAGGAAGTAGCCTATAACCAATTATTAACTGATTCAGGGAACAACCCAGCACTTTTGTTTGCCTGAAGATGAAAAAAGGCTGTGACTCCATTTACTTCATACAGCAACTCCTGCTATCAAAATACCATGAGACCAGACTTCAGCTGAAATTACATCGTTTCTTTTTGTTTTATGTTTTTAGCTTTCTCTTCTAACTGCTTCTTCCTTCACTCCCTTGCAGTACTCATCCTCCATCTTCTGAAATCCCCAAGTCATTTGCAAGCCCCATTCCATTAATAATGGCAAGTTACATGAGTTGCCCAGTCAGCATCTGCCCATCAAATCGATTCTTTCTCTCTCCCAACTCTCTGTTCCCTTGAACAAGAATGCTTACTTAAAATCAGAGACCTGCTCTAATTTATGAAAATCTATTTCTTTTGACTCTGGTTGAAATACACAGAATATAATCTCACATATTTACATCAAACGCTCCATCTTCTTTATAGGATCTCTTGTTCATCTTCAGGTGAAAGAAATTTTGATTGCTTTTTATTATTGGTGTGAAAAAACAGGAAAAAGAGAGATATTTTTCACATCGTCAGGTTTCATAGCTGTTAGTTATGTCTGTCAGTCATAGAAATAAACATCTTTAAGTTATTTTTCTGCACAATAACATAATTAAGGAAGTGGTTTCCTGGGCCAAGGTCAAATGAGTTAACTGACGTTGACAGCTTTTAAGAGATTAGTAAACATCTATTTGATTATTAACTCTATTCAAGATTTTAAATGGCCCCACCCTTGATATCAGGATGGATCTTACTAATGAGTAATCAGAAAAGTGCCTGATACAGCCTGAGATCAGTGCAGTGGAATGATAGCAGTAGTTTCAGTACTGTATCTCCACATGTTCTTTGGATTCAATAGCTTTTCAGAAAACTAAGGCAAATCTTTAGTTTTGACTTGGGCTGTTTGTTAGTTTTTCTATATCTTGAGTTATTAAATAACTCAGGGAGAGAGAACTTATGAAGAATAAAATGATGAAGGCTTATGTGCCCAACAATCAACTTAAGCTCTATAGGACAAAGTATTCATTCTTCATGTCATTTCCTCTATGAGTTCCTTCCTCCAGAGCAACTACTAGCTGTGATATTTATCATTCCCATTCATTTTTAAAATATTTTTCTACCTGTGTATGTATAAATAAAACATAAAATTTTATTTTATTATTTAAATTTGAGTGGCATCTACATATATCATTTTCCTTCAGCATTACAATCTGGTGATTATTTCCACATTGCTAGACCTAAGCACTTATTTAATCATTTCCACTTCTGTGGAGCACTTCATCATAACATTCATTCTCTTGGTGAACACACTGAGAGTGTTTCCATTTTTGGCTTTTGTGAATAATGAAGCCATGATAATTTTTATATCTGTCTCCTTGCATTCACTGGGGACTTTAGTGAATGCATAGAACTTCTAGAGTATGTGTTGTCAATTTTACTTTATTGCCAAAGTTTTCCAAAGTAATGGTATCCTTTTATTGTACCACATTAGTGTAGAGACTGTCATTACTCCATCTTCTTAGCAAAATTTATCACACTCTACTTTTTACTGAAATAATGGGCATCGGATTTTTTTCATCTTTTCTAATTTCAATTTCTTAGATTATATCTAAGATTACATACCTTTTCATCTACTTACTGGTCATTATGTTTTTCTTGCCTATAAATGGCTTATTCATATCCTTCCCTGATGCTTAATTTGTTAATATTTTTCTTTTTGAGTTGTCAACATTTTTATATGTCTTTAATAGTAAGTTTCTGACATAAATTTATCATTCAAATGTCTCAGTCTGTGGCTTACCTTTTACTTTGTGTACAGTGCATTATGAAGCATAGATGTTTTTATTTATTGTATCAGTTATAAACAAATCACCCCAAAATTCACTAATATGAAACCACAATCATTTGTTTGCTAAAATTATGTAAATCTGCAATTTGAGCAGGGTTCATCTCTGCTTTCTGTGACTTTAGCTCATCTCACTCAAGTGTTTCGAGCCATCTGGCAAGTGTGCTTGGAAATAGCTGGTCCCAAATGGCCTCTCTCATATGTCTAGCAGGGGGCTGAGATTTTTGGATGGGTCACTTTGGTCTTCCTCTATATACATGGTTTCTGCACCCAGCTACTCAGGCCTCCTCACATGGTGGGTTGAAGAGAGTGATGATATAAGCTTCATGTGTCTTGAGGTCTCAGCTTGAAAGTCATCAACATTAGTTCCACTGCTTTTTATTGTTCAAAGCAATACACAAGGTCAGCCCAGATTCAAAATAGTAAATCCATAGACTCTTGATGGGCCAAGCATGAACAATATGCTGCTCAGAGGAGTCCTGCCAGGAAAGGTGGAATTTACAGTCTACCTATGTTATATCTATAATGTATTTACTAATCTTTTAATTTAAATTCTGTATTTTTTATGTTTTGAATAAGAAATTCTCCCACTCTGATTTCATAAAGATATTTACCCATATTTTCTTCTAAATTTATTAGAGTTTTGCTTTTTACATTTAAGGCATCTAATCCAGCTGAGACTGATTTTGGTGTATGGTATGATTACATTCATATATTAAAAACAATTTTATAATAACATTCATTGACTATTCTATCATTTCAGTGTTCAGTTGTAGTGATACTTCTGTCATATTCAATAATTACATTGATTAAGTGAAATTTATGAGACAACAGCAGACACAAACTTTATTTTCCATGAATGCCCATGCAAACACATTCTCCTCCCTGCCTGAGTTTGGAACCCACTATAGAGATATCAAGAACTGAAGCAGATAGATTTCAAAATACCAGCTTTCTTACTGAAAAAAAGCTGAATTTAAGGGCATCACCTAGATATCTAGCAATAAGGAGCCCCCTTAACTGTGAGACCAAAACTTGAGCTGCCAACCTATCTAGAGCAGCCCTGAAAAAACTACAGTGTTAACTCTGAATGAAGTTTGGAGTGTACTCTCATGCTGAACTGAACATGCTAATTCTTGAACTGAAGAAGTATGAGGGACCCAAATGACTGAAGAAAATTTAATTGCTTGAGTGCAAGGATGTAAACTGTGAGCCTTTCCAAGATTTTGTCTGTGGAACAGATTAACTATTTTACCTTAAATTATTGGTGATATGGAAACTAATAATCACAATACCTACATTTTGAACACTTAAAGTGGTTGGCACTTTACACGTCTTTAATCATCAAATTAGGTTTATGAGGTGATTTAGTTCAAGCTTTCAAAGAAAAAGATACCAAACTGGGATTAGATGTATAAGAGATCTATTAGGGGAAATCTCTATGAAAGAAAGTTAGGAGTCAGAAGAGCCTGAGAGAGCCATCAGACCCCAAGTAAGGAAGAAGGGGAAGAAATAAGCTTTGGTAGAACGGTCTTTGTCTGCAGTGCTCATTCCAAGGCCTTATCTCAAGGTCAGTAAGAGAGTCAATATTGAATTCCTATTGCTGCTGTAACAAGTCACCATGAAGTCTGTGGCTTAAGCAACACAAATTTATTTATCTTACAATTCTCTAGGTCAGAAATCCTAAAAACAAGTTGTTGGTAAGTTCTGGAGGATCTAGGAATGAATATCTTTCCTTGCTTTTACTGGCTTCTACAGGTCATCTATATTCCTTGGCTTGGGCTCTCCATGTTCGAGGCCGGCAGCACAGCATCTTCAAATCCACTCTTCTCCACCACTGTATTTGACTTCTGTGCTCTCACCACGTCTCCTTTTTCTGATTTTGACCATCTTGGCTCCCTCCTATAGTGAACCTCGTGATTACATTAGGCCCACGAGGATAATCCCCTATCTCAATATCCTTAATCACATCTGCAAAACTCCTATTACCAGGTATGGTAACATTTTCACAGGTCCTGAAGATTATGAGGTGGACACCTTTGGAAGGGGCCATTATTCTGTCTACCACAGAGCTTTTAAGCTAAATCACCCATTAGAGTATTTTTGCATCTTTCTATGGTGAGCTTCCCTCAATATCTCTGCTATTTTTATGCACTGACTGGGGGAAGTCTCATTGAACACAGTCAGAAATCTGAAGGCTCATTTGCATGGCTTCCACATGAAGCAAGTAGAAAAAAAAATGAAGACACAAAGAGACTGTGTAACATATAAAGATACAGCA
This sequence comes from Phyllostomus discolor, assembly GCF_004126475.2. Classification (NCBI taxonomy): domain Eukaryota; kingdom Metazoa; phylum Chordata; class Mammalia; order Chiroptera; family Phyllostomidae; genus Phyllostomus; species Phyllostomus discolor. Next base: position 74,136,950 of record NC_040911.2, on the reverse strand, counting down.
ACAATGAAAATTTTTCTTTCTCTCTCTCTCCTCTATGTCTCAATATCTAACTTTTTCCTTTCTTAATGCTCTGTTTTGGGGCCTCAACATATTGCTTGTTCTGAGATTGTATAACACTGGCTAATTTTTTTTCTATTCTACCTAATAACTGCTCAGAATGGCAAATTGTTAAAACAATTTAAAATCATGGGGACATAGGGTAAAAACCCAGCACCCTCCCATGAACCCAATTCTGGCTTCTTCCAACAATAGCAATTCCTAACAGCACTGAAAATTAACTGAAATCCTGGTTACCATGTAACTAGCTCATCCTCAGTTTCTCCCTGAGTATACCACAGACAAAGAGCTTTGGAATGGTCTTCCTTCACCACTAGAGAGCACAGGCCTTGGAAGGCAGTTATGGGGGTCTCTTCAAGAGGTCTCCATTCATCGTATGGGAATACAAAAATATGCTGACTCCAAAAGAACCTGAATTTGATAAAGGCTGTTGTATATAAATAAATCTATTTAAATATTATATCTGCTACATCACAAGGAATATATTCACTCTGCTGAATCCAAGAGGTTATATACTAATGTGACATCAGTGCTGGCTATTATTTATTATATTTCTAAGGAAGAAATCATTTGAATTCTAAATTATAGCTGTATATAAAGCCATTTCCCCCAAGAATCGAGGGAGTTTCTGAAATAAAGCATCTGGCATACAAATCCACATATATTAAGAAAAAAAATAACTTTCCCTCCCCCATAACTAGAAAAAGATCAAAAGGATAGTTTTTCAAGAATAAAACAACAGAGAAATAAAATGCTGAATGTTCTAAACACATGGTACCCAGGGATTGATCATTTTCAAAAAACCTGTGTTAAAAAAAATCTTGGCAAGAGACCTTACAAGATATTTAGACCATATTTTCTAATATTTCTTTCTCCCATTCTAAACTCTAAAAGGACCAAATGGGTTTATTCTATATCCACACTGTCACTAAAAATTTCAACTTAATTTGAAGAGTATAAACACTTACATATCCAGCTCATAAACCACACTGACTAATCAAATAGTTTAAAATGATGTTTGGAGGTACATTTATTTTAATTCAGAGAACAGTATGGAATTTCCTCAAAAAAACTAAAAATGAAACTGCCTTTTGACCTGGCAATTCCACTGCTTAGATTGTACCCTGGGTCCTGACACACCAATTCAAAAGAACCTGTGCACCCCAATGTTCACAGCAGCACAATTTACCATCTAAGTGCTAGAAACAGCTTAAGTGCCCATCAGTAAATGAGGGGATCAAAGAACAAGGTTACATTTAGACAATGGAATATTACACAGCAGAAAAAAAGAAGGAATTCCAACCCTTCACAACAGCATGAATGGAACTGGAGAGCATTATGCCACATGAAATAAGTCAAGCGGTTAAAGACAAGTGCTATATGATCTCACCTATAAGCAGAACCTAATCAACAAAACAAACAAGTGAGCAAAACAGAACCAGAGACACTGAAATAAAGAACAAACTGACAGTAACCAGAAGGCAGTAGAGAGGGAGATAACAAGGGAAAGAAGCGGAAGGGTCAAGTCAAGGAACATGTATAAAGGATCCAAGGGCAAAGACAACAGGGAGGGTGAGGACTGAATGTGGGAGGTGGAGGGGGTGGGAGGGCAGGGGAGAGTAATGAAGAAAAATGGGGACAACTGTAATTGAACAACAATAAAAAGAAATTTAAAAAAATGCAGAGACAGAAATCTGAATGTGAATGACCCTATTTTCATAGTTTTAAACTTCTAAAATAGTGATGAAGTACAAATGTTTGTAAACATGCTCAGAGGTTTGCTTCCTATATTAATTTAAGTCCTCAACAATAAAAAGGTAGTGATCTCAGATAATACAAATTAGAAGTAAAACAGCCAATCACATTTCTGGCAAAATCTGCAATGTGTTTCTGATGAGAAAACAACAGAATATGGATTCTGGCTCTTTCCTTTTTATTCTTCACAGGGATGCAATCTCTTTCTTTACCCAAAGGCCTTTCTCCACTTCAATGTTTATGGCATCTGACCTCAGCATTTACTAACAGAAGGATTGCCTGGGGCCTGAAAGGATTCTATTTCCCAGCATAGGCTACAGTGTCTGCCTTGTTTCTTGAGCCATCAGTGAGACTGGGATGGGCAGGGGAGGGAAAAGAGGGGCCATTGCTTGGGTTCATCTTTACCCTACTCAGCTTATTCCTTTTCTTTCATTGTGCACACAAATCACTCCTTTAGAACCTGGGAGCTGAAAGAAGGTAGTTTAAAGGGGTATGCTGAGCTTTACAAAAGCTATTTCTTTGCTCCCTGTGCTGTTTCTTCTCAGAGCTAAATAACATTCATCAACTCATTAACAAATGTATCCTGTGGCACTTTTCATGCAGCGAATGTTTTTATTACCCATGTCTGTTTGATCTCCTGTGTCATGTTGCAGGTACATCAGAAAGAAATTTCTGCCCACAAATGTTGTTTGAACCAAAAAAGACCTAAATTCAAACTATATGGCAAAAGCAAAATTTGATGTGCAGAATAAAAGATGTGATTTTTATATTTTATTCATCAATATCTGTGATCCTATTTTTAAAATACGTATATTGTGCCATAAACTCACACTGACCCATGATATAACTGGGAAGTCTCTTGGGGTGGTACATCACATATTAATATTTATTGCAGTTACAATAGTAATAATGATATCAAGTAGCATATATTGGGCACTCGGTATGGAAGGTACATGGTGCCATGTGCATTATATGAATTCCCTTTTTAAATCTTCAACAAGCATATGAGGTAAATGCTGCATATTTTATAGGTAAATAAACTGACACTAAAGAGATAAACTTGCCCAAGGAGTCCTGACATGTAAACCCTAAACCCTAAACTATTACTTTACACAAACTCAGTGAATGCTATTGAATTTTCTCACAGTAATTCAAAGAAAGTTTATACAAAGCAACACAGAAAGTGACCAAGAGGAACATGTTCACAATCAGTTTAGATATATGCCAATTTCCCTTTACTCTTTAGTCAAAAATCAATAATGTTTGTGCCATAGATGGTCAATTTCAAGTTATATGACACAGCAATAGCAGAGAAAATTCAAAAGTACCTGACATACTACTAATGACATCAATGAGATCTCTAGTTTCTTTGAGCTAAGTGCTTCTCAAACATCAGCGCACATAAGAATTACCTAGAGGGCTCACAAAAAATCATACTCCTGGGCCTCACCTTCAGAGATGTTGATTAAATAGTTATAGAGTGAAGCCTGAGAATTTGAATTTCTACTAAGAAACCAGCAGATGCTGATGCTGATGCTGCTCTTCTGCAACTTCATTTTGATGGGCACTGGTTTAGCTGACAGCAATAATAATCTCCTACCTGCAAGTTCAGTTTTGCCAAAAAACAGGTCAAAATCTTAAGAGGTCATCACTGGAAAGCTTGCTTGTAATGGGAGCTGCAGAATGCCCCCAGCATAATTCATATGCATCTGGTAGTATGCAGACCACACTTTGAGAATCAGCTTGGTCTCTGGATCGGCTAGTGAAACCTTGATGTGTATGTAACTGGAGTGTCCCCTCCTTTATCAATAAAGTTCTAAAAATATATGAGGTATTCTCACTAACTGTGCAATGAATTTATAATAATTTAGTCATTAAGATGCTTCCTGTATCAGGTCATATCCTCATCTTCATGACTCAACCAACACTTACTTCATGTCTGCATGTACCAGATATTGTTCAAGGTACTGATAGCACAGCAAAGAATAAGACAGAAAATGCACATGCTTGTACCAACTTATAATTCTCTTCCCAGCTCCCATTCCATAATCCCAGTTAGCTAGGAAACTGCAAACCCCCCCCCAGCCTCAAGCCTTCAACCCCTTCCCCTGCAGCAGATCCTATGTTTGGCATCCCTGACATCAACCAGATGGCTTTATGATATGATACAGACATCCCATTAGAGAGCAAGGATTGTCTCTGCCTAGAAGTCACACTCTCACCTCCCATTGTCTTGCAAATATTTACCCCTTGAAACCAGAATTTATTAAACCTCCTTCTACATAAAGATTTGGAATTCAACCCCCTCAGATGACAATTACCTCTTTGTAAAAGGCACATTTCACTGAGTCAACCTCAAGTCATCCTTCGTTCCTATCAAGCATTCCCAGCATGGGCCAGACCATTTATGGCAATCTCAGACCACATAGCCTTCCTATCTTACTCTTCAGATTCCTGCTAAGGCAAAACTGATTGTTTCAAATGATCAGCTATCTGGTGAGACAGTTGAGAGCCAGTGATTCGGGGAGGCAGTGTGAAGAACAGCAGAAAGAGCTTATGCTTTAGAGAGTCATCACTGCCATCCTAATTCCACCACCTAACATCTGTGTGACTGTATGCAAGTTTAACATCTTTGAGACTCATTTTCTTCATTTAGTAGAATTGCTATCATCAAGTTGGTAAAGGCCCTAGCACAGTGCCAGCCATGAAATAGGGAACCGAAATTGGTCAGCCATTGTAGTAGGTGACTACAAAAGGAACCCTAGTTCTCCAGCCCTCCCTGTTTCCATGCCTCTCATATCAGTCAACTCATGCTGCCATTACAAAATACCATGGACTGGATGGCCTAAACAATAGACATTAACTTCATCACAGTTATAGAAATCGGAAATTCAAAATCAGTGTGCCAACAAGATGAATATCTGGTTGAAAGCATTCTTCCTAGCTTGCAGATGGCTGGCCTTGCTTTGCCCTCATATGGCAGAGAGTGAAAGAGCCAGCTCTCTAGTGTCTCTTCTTATACAGACATTAATCCCCATCACAGGAGTCCAACTCTCTTGATACCATCTAAACCTAGTCACTTCCCAAAGGCCACATTTTCAAATAACAGTACATCAGAGGTTAGGCTTTCAACCTATGATTTGGGGCAGGGCACAATTCAGTCTAACTACCCTGTAAAACATGATTTTGCAGTTCCTCCATCAAGAGGCTAAATCTGTTCCTCCAGCTTGAGAATCTGGACAGCATGAGACTTAATTTGGCCAAAAGAATGTAGTAAATGTGATGAAAGCCAGTTCTGAATCTTGGCCTTAAGAAGCTTTGCCAACTTCTCACTCTTTCAGATTCGTGCCCAGTTGCCATGAGAATAAGTCTGAACTCCCCTGGTGGATGGCAGAAACCTTGTGGAACAGAGCTGAGTCAGCCTAGTTATCTTGGCCAAGTCCTCATATATAAGAATGAACCTAGAGTAAGTCAGCAAATTGCCCTTGTTGAGCTGTAGCTGACATCAGAGGTGTGCATGAGTCCAGTCAAGATCAGCTAGCCTGGTTCAGATCAGTGCAATCAACTTGCCAACCTATAAACTCTTGAAAAATATTAAGTGATTATTCTAATAGAACTACTAATTTTGGGGGTGGTTTACTTTATTATAGTAGATTTCTATCTACTGATACACTTTATAGCCCTTTCCTCCAATTCCTTTAACTATTATGTTCAATATTATTCATCAAAACCAAAACTAGAAATATCTTTATCTACTTTAACTACTTCCTCTCCCTGTATCCCAATACAAAGCTTCAGTCATCATTTCAAATTGTCCCAGTGACTTGAATGCTGGTATCTTGAGGATCTCCTGGGAAATTTTCTTCCCTGGGGATAAAAGCTCTTCCCCCATACCTTCTTCAAGGGGATATGGCTACATGAACAGTTCTCCTAATATTGATTACTAGTTTATATCTAGTGTGACTTGTGAGTTAGATAATTGTCTGGAACCCTTCCTTGGACAGATCACATGAGAGCAATGGTTTCCTGATTCTCCCCAAAGCTGCAAAGGTCTGTGGACACAATGTTGTCCACGGCTCAGCTCCTGGGTTCTGAACCAGGCTCTGTCTCATCGAGAGAAGTTGCTTTCTGTCCCACCCCACCTTTTTTCTCCCTCACATTATGCTGAGCAACCTGGCATCAGGATTGTATCCTTTACCTCTATATCACTAACATCAGGTTCACAGAAGGTGCTTTTTAGACATATGTTCTATGAGAAAATAAAAATTTTATAAACTCATGCTCTTCCCACTGAAAAGATTTCTCTTTTCCATTTATTAACTTTTATTTTTTTTTAATTTCTGTAAAGGCCAGCTTAAGTGACAATCAGAAGACATTGACTATAACTCTCCATGAGCATATTACCTTTCTGCATTTTTAATTGTCTCTCTAGCTGACTTTTGGAATAGTATCTAACTAATGATAAAATTTTATTCCTTCCCACAGTATCATAAACTCTTTCTTGAAACAAACTGAATTTAAATTCTGGGTCAAAATCTCAAATAAATGTGTGTTTCATGCTGAATTGGAGCCATAGTATATGACTTTCCCTTTGTCCTAAGTCAGAAGGACTAAATAGAAAAGGCTAACCTAAATATTCAAGGCACCACAAGCAGCTTAGAGATCTACTGAAGTGAAAAGATTAGACAGATACACCAGTCTGCTGCATAAGATACAATACTGTATAACAAACTCAGTGGCTAAAAACACATTTACTTCTTTTTTTTTAAAGATTTTATTTATTTATTTTTGCGGAGGGAAGGGAGGGAAGGGAGGGAAGGGAGGGAGAGGGAGAAAGAGAGAGAGAGAGAGAGAGAGGGAGAGAGAGAGAGAGAAACATCAATATACAGTTGCTGGGGGTTATGGCCTGCAACCCAGGAATGTACCCTGGCTGGGAATTGAACCTGGGGCACTTTGGTTCCAAGCCCACGCTCAATCCACTGAGCTACGCCAGCCAGGGCCATTTATTTCTTTAGATCAGCTGTGATTTGGCTGGTCCAGATAGGGTTCAACTAGGCTTGGAGCCATGCTGCAGTTTGGGTCCAGGTCTGACTTACACGATACTCCTGTCCTTCTTAGATCAATGGCTACTAGTTATAGGTTCTCATGATAAAAGATAGGAGAAGCAGAAGAGGTCAAGTTCAGCCACAGAGCACATTTAAATCTCTTCATGCAGCAGATCCACAAACACTCCACTGACCAAAGCATTTCACACAGTCAAGCTCAACATCAATGGGTTGGGGAAGTAAACTCTACTTACTCTAGTGGGAGGAGCTATAAATGCACAATGAGTACAATTCCAGAAAGGGGTCAATAATTGTGGACAGTAATATACTTGTGGTTGGAAAATTAATGCAATGGCAAGCAGATGTATTTGGAGTTCACAAGACCTAAGAGAAGTATCTCAATTCGAAGATGCTGCTTCATCAGTGAATATACTCAAATCCATCATTTTATATATATTCTAGGTTATAGGTCATTGAAAAGAATGTGACATAATTAAATCCATTAGAATGTATTTTAAATGGCAAAACAGAAAATACATTTCTGTCCCTTTCTCATCCTGTTCAGCTGAATTATAATCACCAAAAAGTTTAATTTTGAAATGACACCAGCAACTGGAAAAGCTTTGATATCAATTTATTACTCAAAGAAAAATTTCTGCTCGTGCATGCATTTTCTGCTTTAAGAATTCCCTCTGAGATCAAAAACATTCTTTATTTAAAGTAAAATGTATTACCGGCTAATATACCATATAGTATAGATAACCTTAAAAACCTGTAGGATATATAAATTTGCTACCGCTGTGATTCAAAGTCAAAGCAATAGCATATTTCTTTATGTTCTTTCAATCACATTAAATCTAATTTCAAGTCTGGAAGGAAATTAAATCTCATTCATTATTAGAATCTATCCCATGACTCTCCCTTAACCTGGCCCCAGCCCCTCCACCCTCACATTTGGCAGGGCCTTGAATAGTACGTGAATGGGATCTCGGGCACCATGGAACAATTTGTGAGGGCATATGATCTCCAGCACATACCAGTGACCAGTAAATTCTTTTTTTTTGTTGTTTTTACATTTTTTTATTGTTGTTCAATTATATTCTTTATCTTCCAGCTAAACTGGTCTCTCAGGCCTGACAGTTCTGCAGTTTTCCAAGCAACTGGGACACAATTTTCATGTGCTGTTAAGAGTTCTCTATCCTGTCCAAACTCCTTCATGTACCACACAGCTGTCCTCACAGTAGTCCCAATAATTTCTGGAATGTGTAGGGATAGGGGTGGGGAATCCTGGGTTACATCTTCTAACTGGACACACAGACTTCAGTCTCCTTACAATTCTTGGGAAATTTCTTTTTCCTCCACTTATTTTTTATTCTACTCTTTGACAAGCACTCATCTACCTCCCTTCCAACTGAAATACCTGTCTAGCTTCTGAGGGGTGCCTTGCATAATCTTACTGAGTTTTAGCATTTATAATATAAAACAAGAAAAGGTATTTCAAAGAGATTTATTTTTCTCTCTAAAACAAATTTCAACTGAGGCAAGAGCAGAAAGGGGAAATGACATCTACTTGACTGGAGTGGATGTGGGTTAAGTTGAGGTAGAAATACAGAGAACAAAAAACACTGTAGCCCTCATTCAGCTTGCTTAATACATAGCAGTGAATTAAAACCACAAATTAATAAATCTGAAATTATCCTGCCACAAAGGTATTTATTTTACTATTTTTATGTCAGTTTCAGAGTGAAATTACTTCATGTGCTTCAATTTCTTTAATACTATGTTACTTTATTCAGTGGAACTGCTAATTAGAAGACTTTACTAATATGGAGACATTCTTAGTTCATTACTTATAACATATACTACTATTGTCGATTTCCTTTATTTTTTCTCTTGGCAGTTATAATTTAAAGTGTACAGTTTGAAAATTAACTTTAGCATCTTTCAGGAAACCCTGTGAACAGCAAACACTAGAATATCAATATTTCACAAGAGGACATATCACAGCTTAATTTGTTTTATGGATCTTTTTGCAACAACTGGATTTATTATAGACAAAAAATTTTACTCTAATTCATTCTTAGAACTACATGCTAACTTTTTCATCCTTACTCCTTTAATTACTTTAATCCAATAGATAAAATGCTGGAAGTTTCTTCATCACTCAAAACAAGAGTTAAGCTTGTCTCCAATGCCATTCTATGTTAATCACTAATTACATTTTATCTAGAACCTATAATGTACCTGTGTAGAAGATACATATATATATATATATATATATATACACACATACACACAATTTCAGTTATATGTGTGATATATGTATGTATGTATATAAACATACATATTTAAATTTATGTTCAATTATGGTTTCCACTCTATTTAGCTCCAACTTCAGTTATCAACAGTTATTTAAAGCAATATACGATGTAATCTTCATTTACATACAACCCCAATCTGATAAAACAGTTGACTAGTATTTGTAAAATTTGTTCATTAAACAAGTACTTCATCAGTACTTGCTAGATTCCAGGCAAAAATGTTTAAACTACAAGATAATACAGAGCATGGGACAAAAAGCATTATGTGATTTCACTCTTATTAAATCAAAGACATCTGATATATAAAGTAATATATTTCCACTACAAAAGTACTAGATTCACTGCTATGTTTGTCTAAAAATATGCAATAAAAAGTACAGCATAGAGAATATAGTCAATAATACTGTAGTAACTATGCATGGTGCCAGGCAGGTACTAAAGACTTATCAGGGAGATAACTTCACAAATTACATAAGTTTCTAACCGCTCTGCTGTATACCTGAAACTAATATAAAATAATATTGGATATCATCTGTAATTGAAAAAGGTAAACCCTCTTTTCATTCTGCATGAATCAATCAACTATTGATTCAGTTATTTCCATATTTTACTGATTCAATTAAATTTTATGGAATAAATGGCACAGTGTTAAATTCTAGGAACACAGCCAAAAATAAGACAATCACAGTCCCTGTCTTTATGATGCTTACAGTCTTTAACTTACATGTGAATATAAACCTTTAAAGTACAAATACCAGAATGTACCAATTCAAATAATATCTCATTTCAAAATATCCACCACAAAATTGTATATTGGGAATATTACCTCATTTGAGATTTTTTCCAGAGCCAATTTATGCTCAGTTGAAAATAATACTTCCCAGTTAAGTTCCATAGCATGATACCCAGACTTCTGCATTATGTTGATTCAACTCCCAGCAAAGTGTCTCATTTCCTGAGACACTTTGATTAACGTTTGATTGGGTGGCAGCCTTGCATGCTCATTCAGGGCCCAGTTTCCTTCTGTTTTCTTCACTTTCCTTCTCCTAGGGTGATAGATGGGGAAGAGAGAACACAGAGGATCCATTGCAGGATGTTTTCATGGTCCAAGTCTGAAAGAATTGCATATTATTGCTAGTTACTTTTCTCATACCAGATTGGGTCACATGACTGCAAATAACTACAAGGAAGGCTAGGACATGTAGCATAAGGTTGAGCCCAGAAAAAAGAAGAAATTGATTTGGGAGAACACAGAGCATTCCTCTGCCACAACTTGTTTCTGGATGCATCTCAGCTGTTCCCAGAAAAAACAAACCTGTCTTCACAGACACCAATGTATGTCCCATACAAAGCTATTAAAAACTATGCCACAACCTCTCTGGTTCTCTCCTGATTAAAGCTATGCTTTCAGGAAACTCTGTTAAGATATTTTCACAGAAGAGTTGCAAAGATGGCACAGAGAGTTCTTTACACCCTGCACCCAGCTTCTCCTAAAGTTTAAATCTTATATAGACATACAAAAATTTAAAAAAAATTAACATTGGCACAATGCTATTATAGATTTTACTTTATTTTCTACTAATGCTTTTTTGTTCTGCTCCAGATAATACCAAACACTTTTAAAACACACATACACAGGGTCCATTCTTTAAGTTTCCTAATTCCTAAAGTGAAAGACATTTCCCTGTTCTTGTAGGTTTTTTTCTCTCTCTTTCCCTTTCCACTCATGCATAGAGGAAAGGTCATGTGAGGACACAGGAAGAAGGTGCCCATCTGCAAGCCAGGAAGAGAGCCTGAGCCAGAGACTGATTTTGTCAGCACCTTGTTCTTGGACTTCAAGCCTCATGAACTGTGATAAAATTAACTTCTGTTGTTTAAGCCACCAGTCTGTGATATTGTTATGGCAACTCAAGATTAGTAAAAAATAGATGAGAAAGCCAAGCTCAAAGAGGTTCAATAACTTGGTCAAGATTAGGAAGCCAGTAAATTACAGAGGTAGGATTTAAAAATCAAGTATGTAAATTATGAAGTCTAAGATAGTTGCATTATATACAATCTCCCAACTAGTATTTTTGAATGAAAGTGTTATATTTAAATGAAAGATGGAAAAGAACTTCTCACAACTAAGTTAAGTCATCAGAGATCTAGAGCAGAAAACAAGAAGATGAGAGGAGTGACAGAAAATGATGGGGGAGAAGAGCACAGCTCGAGGCAGTTCCAGTTCTGGGGTGGGGTTCTATCTAAACACTCATCTGATGTGCCCGCTAGGAGACACAAGCAGATATAGATGTTAGAGGGAAAAGGACTGAGGTTTTTGAATTTATGCCCTTACTCTTCATAATTCGGCATTTACCTAGGATGACAAATGTTTCTTCCTCCTGTTTTCAGAACCAAATGGAAAGCAAACTGGTTGGATGAATAAGAGTTGTGATTCTGAACCTTGGTCATTCTGAGCTTAGCATTCAAACCTTCAGTCTAACTTTCTGCCTGTCCTTCTTTTTAATCTTTGCAAATTCAAATTCTCCCTGGCAGCCTAGTTTTGAGACTAACTGCTTGGCATTGCATCTCTAACATCCTCTACCCAGACAATGGATGACAAGCATTCCCTAGTGTCTGCCAGCAGACTAGGCCAGGCAGGGTCCATTGTAGGACTTGTCAGCTGAGATCCACTTTAGAAAAAAATCTATTCCATAAGAGCAATCATTCTCAAAATGTGCTCCCTGGACTAACAACATCAGTATTACCTGGGAACTGGTTAGAAATGTAAATTCTCGGAGCCCCCATCCCAGCCCACTGAGTCAGAAATCCTGGGTGATTGAGCACAACAATCTGTTTTAACAAGCCCCTAGGTATTCTGGTGCATGCTAAAGCTTGAAATGACTGACTTAGTGTCTTGTGTCTTCACATTCCTTGTGATGCTTATTGGTACAATGGATTAAAACTGAGAGGACTTAATGTTTGATAGCCCAGCAGCTTAGCTGGATTCATGACCCTGGGTCCTTGCTCAGCCTCTGTACTTTTCTATTTTCTCATTCTTTAAAAATAAACCAAAGAGCTATAACACAGCTTCTCATTTTTTTTTTCTGTTTGCTGATGAGTAGTTAACAGAGGGTTGTGCTATTGCCCATGCTAACCTTGGCTGACTAATATTTAGCAATGGTTTTTGTTCTAAGCTTCCCCTCATAATTTTGAGCCTCTTTTCCTGCTTTGGATTTAAACAACAATATTCCAAAATTTTTGTATTCCATAAGTCATTAGGGCATGACCTGTAATGCTATATGCTCATCTATTTGTAATTAAACTTAATATGGATTTAACATCATTTAAACTTTCATTAAGCTTCAGTATTAGCTATAATGGAAGAAGACCTGACCTTTATTCTAATATGGAAGGTCTTTTGTCTTGAAGTAGTTGAGGTCAGGGAATGAGAGAGGACTTTTATGTAATACACAAATATTCTTCATATGAAGATCAGGTAAAAAACTAAAACTTTCCACGTCAGAGTCTTTCATGCAATTAAGCAGCTAAAAATCATGAGATGAGGCTGGTAGCCACAGAAAATATCAACCCTGCAGAAAGAATCGATCATGCACATGCTATCTTTTCAGGAACTGGAAGAGCCTTGAAAGTGCCATACAGAAGCCACTCTTCGGGAACTGTTCTTTTGGATCAGAACCGAAATCAGGGAGGTGGGTGAAAGGAGAAATAGCAGTGCAGATGAGTGTTTTAGTTTGGATCCTGCAGAGGGAGATCTTGAGCAAGAATTGTAGTGCAAGTGCTACATTTAGGATGTGCTGCCCAGAAATACTGGTAGAGTGGGGAACTGAGACAGGAGGGGAAGGAGGACAATACAGTTTGTATTATCAAGCAAGTTATCACTATCAGCAATTGAATTTTAGAATCAGAAGTTCAAGTCCAGGCTCTGTGGCTTATCAGTTTGGTCTCTTGAAAAATCATACCACTCTTCGTGCATCACATCCCTCTTCTAAGAAGTGGAGACAGAAATGCCCATTATATGCGATGAGGCTGTTGCTACTGATAACACAGAACTGCCATTTACTGAACACTGAGCCTGTGCCAAGCTCAGTGCTAGTTCTCCCCCAGTTACACAAAAACAGGTATATATTCTTCGCATACATATAGACTACATAATTTTAAAAACATAAAGGGATTTTGTAAACTGTAAGATGATGTTAAAGAGAGCTTTCTACAGCTTTTCATGTGGCATCAGGAAGACTGTGCTTTAGTTATAACCTTGTAATTCATCGCCTATTAGGCCTCAACCAGATCACTTGCCTTTTCAGTATGTATGCCTCTTATTTTTAAAAATATGCAAAATGGATAAAGGGTGCACAGCACCTCCCTGAAGATGTTTTTGCAATTTCCTATAAATCTATAATTACTTGAAAACAAAGGTTTAAAAATAAAAGGAAGTCCATAATGTTATGGACTGAACTGTCTCCCCAAAATTCATACCCTCAATGTGACCATATTTGGTACAACCAACATATTTGGAAAATTGTTGGGTAGAATTTACTGAAGTCAAACATATGCACACATGTGACCCAGGGATTCTACTCATAGAGAAATACACAAGAGATATAGATCCTATACCCACCAAAAGATATTGTACTAGAATGTTCACGGCAGGATTTCTGAAAGTCAAAACCTGCAAACAACCGAAGTGACCATAAACTATAGCAATGAATAGATTGTGATCTGTTCATGTATTAGAATATTATAAAAGAAACATGAATTACACAAGAATATATAACAATAAAAATGATTCTCACAGACATCGTAGGCAGTGGACGGGCTAGATGTAAAAGAGAATGATAAAAGTCCACTTTTTAAAAAGTTTTCAAACAGGCAAAAATCACCTATGCTGTTAGAAGTCAGGCTAAATGGGATGGGAGCAGTGACTGGAAGGGAGCAGGAGGGGCTTCTGGAGTGCTGGTATTTATCTATTTCTTGTTCTGCTGCTGAGTACCTGGCATGCTCACTTTGTGTACTCACTGACTGAATTATGACCTGTGTATTTTTCTACATGTACATTGTAATTTTTTTAAGTTTACTTTACAGAAGTTCTGAGAGTTGAGTTAGATGAATTTGAAGGTTTCTTCTGGCTCTAAAATCCTGATCGGGTGATTAGGATTAGGTGCAGATATCACCCCCTTACTATAGAGATGGAGCTGATACAGATTGGAAAACTTGACAAAACTAGATGAACAGGCTGGCTCTCTTCAGTTCCACCACATGAAAATGTCTCTTTGCTTGACAGTTCTTTTTACCTTCACTGGTACCCAGCACAGAAATTTACACAAAGATGTGCAATAGTAGCCATGTGTTCAATGCTTTGGGATAATACAAATTCAGAAACTTCCATAAGGTGGCAAGGATGCTATTACTTGACAGTCTTTATATATTTATGGCCTTTCTCCTTTTCTCCTACAATTTCTTCCATAATGTGTATGTTTCCCTGTTAGTAGTTAAAAAATCAGAGAATACACTTTTATATACCATAGTATTTTTTCTTTAAAGATTTTATTTATTTATTTTTAGAGAGAAGGGGAGGGAGGGAGGAAGAAAGGGAAAGAAACATGGATTGGTTGCCTCTCACACACCTCCAACCAGGAACCAAACCCACAATCCAGGTGTGTGCCTTGACTGGGAATCAAACTGGCAACCTCTTGGTTTGAGGGAAAATCTCAACCCACTGAGGCACACCCGTCAATTGCTTGAATTATGGAACATTGATGAGAGATATAATGAATGTTCCACAATTCAAGCACTTTAGGAGACCAATCTATAGCTTAAGAATACAAATTAAAATAAAATAAAAGTATATGCACCAGAAACTTGAATTTCTGAAATATTAGAAAACCAGAACAAGAAATGGGCAAGGGGAGATAACAGAGAAATGGGTTGTGGGGTAGCTGAGTACAGATACAATGTGCTCAATAGGGAGCCCTTATCTTCTCCTTCATAAAATGCTCTGGGCCTCTTGATAAGCACAGACCAAACTTATATCCACACTAGCCAGAAGGTGATAGGTCATTTAGACAAAATGACTACAGGTATTTCCTTCCATGCATTCACATCCTTTTGCAGTTATTTTGCAACAACCCCTATTAAGGGGTGGAGCTATTTCTTCACCTGTTGAATTTAGGTTGTTTGGTGTTATGGCCTGATTTAACCAATAGGAAGCAGCATAAATGATTCTCTTCTAGTTCTGAACTTAGTATTCAAAGGTCCTTGTACATTCCCACTTTTTCTCTTAGACCGCTGCCTATGTCATGTGAAGCAGTTACATTTGTACCTTCTGGAAGATCAGAGGCTACATGGATCAGTCATCCCACTGACCCAGTCAGCCAACTCCTGGCCTTTAGCTAACCACCAGCTGGCCAAAGATATATAAGCCAGACTTGCCAAGGTCCGCTGAACCTCACTCAGGTTAGCAGAACCACCCACACGTCTCACAGATCTAATGGCAATAGCAAATGATAATTGTTTTTAGCCACTAAGTTTCAAGGCTATTTGTTATGCAACAATGGCTACAGCCACATCAGAAATTTCAATTGCACTTGCTTGCCTTCTGTTAACCTTTCCCGATGTAGCTTCATCATATGGATCAAGCCTTAGCGTGGAAGTCAACAACTTCAGATTCAAGTTCTTATAATGGTAGAAAAACTTTTAAAAATTGGAAAAACCACCTCTGAAGTACTGCTCAGATATATGTTAGTGGGTATTTTTATCTTGTAACAAGTGCACAGTTTATGTGTTAATTCTAAACAATGAATTCAGTCTGGGTACCACCACAACGATGAAGTGATTGGGAGGCCTCATTTCACTGGAGGCTCTTTAAAGGCATAAACTGTGACTTACGGGGAATGGGGAGTGTCCTAGGATGAATTTCCCCAGACGTAGACACTGGAACAAAGATTCAAGTTCAAGTAGTTTATTTGGGAAGTGACCCAGGACCCCTTAGTGAATGTGGAAGTGACACAGAGAAGGGAAGGCAGCCACATAGGTGCATCATCAAATAGGTTACCACCATGAACAATTACATTTATATCCTGCTGGAGAATTCTGGGAAACTGTTTAAAACACACACCTTAAATTTATCCTACCTCAGGGGTAAGGGAACTCCAATGTTTATCCCATCAACCTCCCTCTATCATTGGTTGCAAGCTGATTTTGAAGGTAGTTTATTTTCAAATACCTCCAGCCACATGTATGGCCAGGGTAGGCTCTGGTAATAGAGAAAGCACTCAGGCAAAGAGACAGAGATGCTGGACAGGGGTCAATCAGGCTGGGAATGGTAAGGACTGAGAGGAAACAGAAGAGCACCAACAGTATCTGCAACAAGATTGTGTCTCACATCTGGGATACCTTAGACATGCAATTAATCTTTGCATATATAGTCCATTTCTGACCTAAATATTTTTCTCTTTCAGAAATTAACTGATTCCCCTCTTCAACTTCCAGTATATAAAATGGGTTCCATTTTCCCTTCCTGGATACAGTTCAAGGCTGTGTTTCTCTGTGGAATCTTCCTTATGCAATCTTGTCTTGCTTTCCCACCAATAAATGATAGGTAGGTAGACAAATAACTAGATACATAAATACACACACACATAGATAAATACATTAAACAGGCAAGAGTGTGCTGTATTCAGTAACTTTCTACATTTTATATATGTTATTATGTGGAAGTATAATTACATTTAGAGGGTCTTTTTCTGGCTGCTTTTTAAAGTTCTTTATGCATATATGTAATTTTAGCATGGTGTCTGGCATCTATCAGTCAGTAAATGCTGACTTCCTGACCAATGAAATGCACCAATGGGTACTCACCAAATGCGAATAGAAAAGCATGATCATAACTTACATATGCCCCATGACTGTTAAATGTCTCAGCAGGAATGTTATGTGCTCTGTGAAGGCAAAGATACTGTTTCTAGTATTCACTTTTGTACCATAATACTACACAAAATGTATTTATTGTAGAACAAACTAATAACACAATAAATAGAGTTCAGTAAAAGAAAAAATAATTTTTGAAATATAAAAGCTCTAGTGAGAATTTCAAAATAACCGGAAAATATTATTTAAAATTTTCTATATATTACATTCCATTAGACATAGTAGTTAATTTGCATTTTGGATGGGTTCTGTACAATTCATAGGTTACCTAGACCCAATTATAAACTGCACTTGACAAAGAAATTTGCTAAACATCATGTTGGTATATTACTGTTATAAACAAATCACAGGTTTCTAAATACAACAAAATGAAATAAGTGAACCAGTGTTTGTGGTCACAGTAAAAAACTTCATAGCTGATTGTTTATTATTAAGCTGTTGTTTATGTTAAATTATATGTATTTCAAGATTATTACATAATAAGTTTTTTAAATTAGTAATTCCAGAATATGATTTTTCTGTAACTACATTTGTCAGAGGTCAGCTTCATACCTAAACCTACTTCAACAAGAGGCCGGTATACTGGCTGAGCTGGAAAATGTAGAAATTATTCTAAACTACCAGTAGTTCGTGAGTTGCTTTTGAAGAAATTCAAGGCATTCTAGACATTTTGAGATTATCAAAGGTACAGACCAGAAAAAATAGAAATAAAAACTATATAGAAGCAGGGACAGTTCCATTCACACCAGTGTCAGAGTTCATTGCACAAGTGTCTTAATTTATCATTTTAAGATGAATCTGGAAATACTGAACACATCAAAAGAAAGATCTGTTGTGATGTGATTTCTTTTGAGAGCCACATACCATGAGAAAGCTTCTGTCATCTAAGTTATTCCAAGACAGTTTTGTATTCCTGCTGTAGCTGTGAATGATAGCTTAATATAACATTTGTGGAGGAGGAAAAAAAGAGATTCTTGCTCAGAATCAGGACTTCCATGTGCTTAAAAACAGCTACAAAGAACAAAAGCATGTTCAAATAACTCCTTCAAAAAAACCTTCACCTGAGGATATATTTTATTGACTTCAGAAAGAGAGAAAGTGGAGGGGAGGAGAGAGTGAGGGAGAAAACTGCCTTCTATACAGGCCCTGATGAGGGCAACCAACTGAACCACCAAGCCAGGGCTTCGAACAACTCTTAAACTCCAACTTAAGGTGCTTTTGCATCCATCCTCCCTCAAGTATTAGTTGATGAGATGAATCAGATATCATATGGGTCTAATCCTATGACAAATTAAAGGCACTTTGGGCTGTTACCTTTTAGAAATAGAGTTCTCAACAAGGATCTTACACCTCCCGGGGAATCATGAAACTACCCCTTACCTACCTTAAACTTTAAGCCTCTGGACAAGGAAAACATTTGGAAAAAAAACAGTTCTACCCATGAACATCTATCATCTCTTGTAGAAACTGACATTTCAAGATTGATGCAGAGTGTAAAAAATGTTTTATGTTATTTATTTTTTGCTTTACTGAAAACTTTATACTAAAATTCAAGAAAGAAATCAACCAGAATCCTACCCTGATGTTAGCATTTTTTATTTTACTAATACAAATTCCATTCTTAGTCCATAAACATATTCAAAGCTTACATTTTTATACCATCATATAGTGGGTTTTGTAGTCTACACATTTGCTTAATTTTATAGTGTGGCTCTTCCCCCATTTCCCTACATGCTTTGTTTTGTTTGGTTTTGTTTTTCTACTTCTCCTTCCCTTTCTCATGTACTCTGCCCACCCCATCACATTTCTAATATAACAAATATTACAAATATTACATTGGTGTATATCTTTTTAGATTACTTTTCTGTAATCTGGTTTGTAGAAATCTAACCCCCAAGAACCATGCCCTTACATATTCTCAATCCTTGAGGATGGGCAAGACTGTGAATGTGATGTTACTTGTGATTAGATTACATTATATGGCAACTTGAAGGGGTTTTGCTGATATAAGTACAGTCCTTAACTAACTGACTTTAATAAAAATGTGTTTGTCCCGAGAGGCCTGACCTAATCATATAAGGCCATAAAAGAGGTACTGAGCCCTTTATAAAAGGAGGGAAATTCTCCTGCTGGCTTTGAAGAGATAAATCGCCAAGTTGGGAGAGGATTTTCTGGCTGGAATCTGAGGGTAGTCTTTCATAGCCGAGAGTAACCCCTAGTGGATACAAAAGGAGAAAAACTAGGACCTTTGTCCAATAGCGGCAAGGAACTGAACACTGATGACCTGAAACTTGGAAGAGGACCTCAGTTGAGCCCAGCTAACACTTAGATTTCCACCTTGTCAGGCACTGACTGTGCAGAAAACCCAGCAATGCCATGCTCAGATTTATGACCTAGAGAACTGAGGTACTAAAGAACATTGTTTTAACTAACTGTGTGGTAATTCGCTTTGGCATCAGTGAACTAAAATATACCATTTACAAACATGTAGAGGTAATATTGCTGTTGTTTATAACAGGATGTTAAAATGGAACTCTCTAGCAGACAAAATTACAACTGTAGTCAAAGATTTCACCTCTCAATCAATAGTGAGAGAGAAAATTAGATACAAAATCAGTAAGACATAGAATATTTCAATAGCACAACCAACAATCTTAACCTAATTAAGCATATCATCCAACAATAGCAGAATGCATATCCTTTTCAAGGACACATGGAACATATTAAATGGATCATATTCTGGGTCATAAAATAAATTTAAATGCATTTAAAACAATGAAAGTCACAAAAGTATTTTCTTACATCAATAAAGAATTAAATTGTAATTTAATAACAGAAAGACTTGGAAAATACCCCAAATATTTAGAGATTAAATGACACACTCCCTAGAGGAGTATACATAAGGATTATGTACATAGGGATTATGTACATAATCCCTAGAGGAGAATTTAAAAAGAAAATTATAAATATTCTTGAACTACATAAAAATAAAAGCAAAAATGTCAAAATTTATGTAAATAGTAATTAGAAATAAACTTACAGAAATGGATTTCCATATTAGAAAAATGGAAGGTCTCAAATGAATGTCTATAGCTTCTATATAAAAAACTAGAAAAAAAAGACAAGGAAAAGGGCCATATTAAGCCAGAGAAAGACAATAATAAAAATATAGGTATAAATAAAAGAAGTAAAAACAAAACAAGAGAGATAAATCAATGTAACTAAAAGCTGGTACTCTGAACACACCAGTAAGAGTAATAAACCTCTAGGCACACTGATGCAAAAAGAGTGAGGCACAATTTACCAAGTCAAAAATGAGAGGAATTGTATCATACAGTTTCTATAGATAAGAAAAATAAAAAATAGAATATTATATAAAAACATTATGCCAATAAGTTAAACAACTTAGAAGAAACAGAAAAAAAATCCTTAAGGCTTCTAAGATGGCAAAGTAGGTAACAGCTGAACTTGCCTCCTTACATGATCATCAAAATTACAGCTAAACTACAGAACCACTATTGAGAGCCACCTGAAATCTAGCTGAACCAAAGTTTGGTAACTAAGGATATACAGAGGCCATGTGGAGACTGGAAGGAGGAGCAGACATGCAGAATCAGCTGGTCCCACACCTACATGTAGTGGTTAAAAATGAGAAGGGATATCTTGGCTATGTGATTTGCACTGAATATTGGAGTCCCAGCCCCATACCAGGCTCCCCAGCCCAGGGTTCAAGTGCCAGGAAGAGAAATCCCCATAACTTTTGGCTATGAAGACCAGAGGTAATTGTGGCTGAGTGAGATGGAGGGCTCCTGGAATCTCAGGTGATCTTCTGAAAAGACCAGTGTATGGGCTTACTGCTGACAGACTCATTCTGAGCTCCAGCACTAGTGCAGCCACTCCGAAGGCACCAGGGACATTTGGAGAGCAACTGAATTGTCTGGCTTCAGGGCAAGGGCTAGAGGGGCAGCTTTCTCCCAGACAAAAGTTCTGGCAGAAGCCATCATTCCTTTGCTGAGCTCACCGCCTATAGGCACAGACAGGCACCATATCTGAGTCTCAATCATCCTGGCCAATACTGTTTTTCATGCCCTGGTGAGACCCTGATTCACCTAATTTGTGGGTCGACCTAAGCCCCTTCCAGTAGCCTTCCCATAGAAACAGTTTGTCTTAGCTCATGCTGTGAAATTTCCTAAAATCTTTCAAAGGCATGCAAACTCCAAAATGCAGCATCTGACCTCAGTGCCCCCCATACCTCTTGCTAACCAGCACTAAGCCTGACACTAGCTGTAGCCTGGCCTTAGGTTGCAGCTTACCTTCTCTTAGAACCCCTCAAGCCTAGAACAGAGGGAAACTATCTACTGATCACTTTTTAGCTCATACCAGGTGGCACAGACAGCAGCTGACCTTGGCCTGCACCTTACAAGAGGCCTCAGACCAACACACTGGGTTGCCAGCTTCAGACCACACCAGAACACTACCTAACTATCTCCACAAATGACACACTCAAAGGACATACTCAGTAGGCACCAGAGCCCCTGCTAAAGTGAATCCTGCTCTGTGGGGTCAGTACCTGCACAACAGCTACTCTGCTGTATTCACAACCAATCTTTACAACCAATCAACCTAAGGGTAAATCCCTCCCATTCACTTGCCAATCAAGACTCAACTACAATACAAGAACACACACAACCAACACTTGGCTCAGGTGACCAAGGAGACTGTGTGCCACTGAGTATGAATATCAGGAGATGTAGCAGTTCTGCTTTATACATAGAAACAAATGAAGAAGGAGCCAAAATGAGGAGACAAAGAAACATGTCTGAAATGAAAGAATAATACTCCAGAAAAGAACTAAACAAAATAAAGACAAGAAATCTACCAGATGCAGATTCAAAATACTGGTTCTAAAGATGCTCAATCATCTCAGTGAGAATGCCAGCAAAGAGATAGAAAACATAAAAATGGACCTGGCTGGTGTAGCTCAGTGGATTGAGTGTGGGCACGTGAACCAAAGTGTCACTGGTTCAATTCCCAGTCAGGGCACATGTCTGGGTTGAGGGCCAGGTCCCCAGTAGTGGGGTGTGAGAGGCAACCACACATTGATGTTTCATTCCCTCTCTTTCTCCCTTCCTTCTCCTCTCTCTAAAAATGAATAAATAAAATCTTTAAAAAGTAAAATAAAAATGGAGATAGAAAACATAAAAAGAAACAGTCAGAAATGAAGAATACAAAAACTGAAATAAAGAATACATTATAGGGAATTGACAGTGGTGTAGAAGAAGCAGAGGACTGAGTCACTGATTTGGGATATAAGGTAGCATAAAACACCCAATGAGAAGAGAGAAAAGAAAAAAGAATCCCCAAAAAATGAGGATAGTTTAAGGGGCCTCTGAGACAATATCAAGTTAACCAACATTTGCATCATAAAGGTACGAGAAGGAGAACAGGCAGAGTAAGGAATTAAAAACCTGTTTAAAAAAATAAAGCCCTGGTTGGCGTAGCTCAGTGGATTGAGCGCGGGCTGGGAACCAAAGTGTCCCAGGTTCGATTCCCAGCCAGGGTACATTCCTGGGTTGCAGGCCATAACCTCCAGCAACCACACATTGATGTTCCTCTCTCTCCCTTCCCTCTCTAAAAATAAATAAAATCTTAAAAAAAAATAATAATGACAAAATATTTCCCTAACCTGGCAAAGAAATAGACATACAAGCCCAGGGGGCACAGAGTCTCAAACAAGATGAACCTCAAGAAATCCACACCAAGACACATCATAATTAAAATGCCACAGTTTCAAGACAAAGAGAGAATCTGAAAAGCAGCAAGAGAAAAGCAGTTAGTTACCTACAAAGGAACTACCATAAGATTGTCAGCTGATTTCTCAATGGAAACTTTTCAGATCAAAAGGGATTGGCAAGAAATATTCAAAGTAATGAAAAACAAAGACCTAAACCAGGATTATTTCTACCCAACAAAGGTATCATTTAGACTTGAAGGGTGGATAAAGAACTTCCCAGACAAGAAAAAGTTAAAGGAGTTAATCACCACCAAACTAGTATTGCAAGAAATGGTAAAGGGACTTATTTAAAAAGAAGAAAAAGAAAAGATCAAGATATAAATAATAAAATGGCAATAATTACATATCTATTAATAATTACTTTAAATGTAAATAGGTTGAATGCTCCAATCAAAAGACACAGGGTGGCTGAATGGATAAGAAAATGGCATCCTTACATATACTGTCTATAAGAGATTTACTTCAGATAGAAAGACACATACAGACAAAGTAAAGTGATAGAAAAAATATATTACCTGAAAATGAAAACAAACAAAAAATGAATTGGTAGCAATACTTATACAAGACAAAATAGACTTAAAAAAAATAAAAGGCTATCAGGAGACTGAGAATGACCTAGAAATTGCACTTATGGGTATGTACCTGAAGAAACCTAATACACTAATTTGAAAAGACATATGCATCCATATATTCACTGCAACATTATTTATAATAGCCAAATAAGAAAGCAACCTAAGTGCCAATCAACAGATGAATGTATAAAGAAGTGGTGCATATAAACAATGGAATATGATTTAGCCATAAAAAAAGAAGAAATATTGCCACTTATAATAACATAGGTGGATTTACTGGGTATTGTGCTGAGTAAACTAAGTCCTACAGAAAAGACATACCATATGATTTCACTTATATGTGCAATCTAAAAAATAAAACAAAACAGAAATAAGCTCATAAGTACAGGGAACATTTTGACAGTTACTAGACTGGAGGGGGTGCGAGAGGATGAGTGAAAAGTGGGAAGGGATTAAGAAGTACAAATTGGTAAATACAATATAGTCATGGGGATGCAAATTATGGCATAGGGAATATAGTCAATAATATTGTAATAACAATGTATAGTGTCTGATGGGTGTTAGGTTTATCCTGGTGATCACTTCATAAGATTTATAAATGCCTAATCATTGTTGTACACTTGATACTAATATAACATATGTCAACTGTAATTGAAAAATAAACAAATTTTTAAAAAATTATTTAAAAGACACAATTAAAATGTAATAAGGAGTAAATATATGACCTAAATAACCTTGCATTTATTGCTGAAATGAAATTTAAAGCTAAAAACTAACCCAAATAGAAAAATTCAGTCACAGATGGCTCTACATGGTTAATTCTTACACCTACATGGAAGAAAAAAGCTACATTCTAATTCTGCAGAAACTTCCAGAACATTGAAAAAGAAAAATATCATTCTATGAAAAAAAAATTACTCTATAAAGTCAGTATTACACTAATACTAAAATCAGAGTGAGGTATTACAAGTAAGGAAAACTACAAACCAGTATCATTCATGAACACAGAGGCAAAAATTATAAGTAAGATTTTAATAAAATGAATTCAACAATATGTGAAAAATAATACATCATGACCAAATAGCATTTACAACAAAAATTCAAGACTGGTTTACTATTCAAAAAGTAGTTGATATAACTCACTATATTAAAAATTTCAGATAAAATTTTAGAATCATCTTCATAGACATAGAAAAAACATTTGACAAAATCTAATTGCAGCTGATACTGGCCAGAAGTATCCATCTCGGCTGTGGATGTTTGTCGAAACATACTAAAAACATACACAGAGACAACCAGGTCCTGTGGGGGAATCGGGACAGCAGGGCCACTCCTCACGTGGGGAGTGCCTAGACCACCCTCTCTCCTGGAGGGTGCTGCTTGGCCACCCTGTCTCTTGGAGGATGCCATGGCCATTCCTCATGTAGGGAGTGCCTCATCCCCCTGCACAAGCAGGGTTTTATTCTTGAATACCAATACAGTTTGCAAATTACAAGTAGTTAGCTTTTGAAAGGTGCTGGCGGATTTCCTACTGGGATCCTAAGCCAGAGATTTTTGGGGTTTTATCATGTAAAAAGACTACAGGACTTAAAGCTTAGTTCTGTTTCCTGTTCATAACTTCATATTCTAATTAAAGAACATCCTCCGGCAAGCAGATTTCACAGGGTCTTTCATATTCTGTGTCTTAGGCCTGATTACCCTGGGAGTCTGCTGTTTCTGTTCTGGACTGTACTGCCCCTGTTACTTCCAATGGGCCTGAGTTGGGCAGAAGAGACAAAGGCAGCTGGGAGACTTGGATTTCTCAAGGACTCAGGCATTGGCAAAATTGGTAATTGATTGCTGATCACCCGTTATTTCCACAGCCCTGTGAGTCCTGTCCCTGTCATTCCTTCGTGAATGCATCTGTCTTAGGTTTATTCTCTATTCAAGAGAATTGTTACCCGTCATTGATTATTGTTTATGCCAGTGAACTAAGTTTTGTCTCCTTCAGTGGCTCCTGGTCCGGAGGTCTTTCACTCAGTGTAAATCATGGAGGATTACAGCTTCCTGAGATCAGGCAGGGCGGCCCCCAATACCTAATAAACATTGTTAATAAAAATACAGTAAACTAGGAACAATAGGACCTCTTAAACTTGATAAGGGACATCTATAAAAACCCACAGACAACATGCTTAATGAAAAAAGATAGAATGTGTTCCCACAAAGATCATTTACATGAACAGGATGTTTATTCTTATGAGTTACATTCAGCATCATGGTGGAGGCCCTAGCCAGAAAAAGAAGACAAGCTCAGTGACATCAGCAAAATGGCAGACTAAGAGTTTCCAATGCTTGTCTTTCCCCTTGAAAAACAACAAAAACAATGAATAAACAACTGTAAACTTATGAAAGTAGCTCTGTGAAAGCTCTGGACTACACAAAGCAGCATCAGAAACTCTGTGGAGAACAAAAACTGAGGATGGCCACATAAAAGTGTAGGAAGCATCTGACCTGTATTATCCATCCCCCAGCCTGAAGTGAAAAATTATGCAGGGTTCAGTACCATTTATGGTTTCAGGCATCCACTGGGGGTCTGAGAACATATCCCATATTGTTAAGATGCCAATACTACCCAAAGCAATCTACAAATTAAAATCAACTCCTATGAAGTCCCAATATTTTAAAAAAATTATATCCTAAAATTTGCAATGAATGTCAAGGAATCCCAAACAGCCAAAACAGTCTTCAAAAGAAGGACAAAGTTGTGGGTCTCACACTTCCTGGCAGTAATCAAAACAGTGGCAAAAGGACAGACATATAGACCAATAAAATAAGACAGGTCCCAAAAATAAACCCTTGCGTATAAGGTAAAATGATTTTTTTATAAGTATTCCAAGACCATCTAGCAAAGGAAGGTGATGCTGGGAAAACTGGATATCCACATTCCAAAGAATGAAGTTGGACCCATAACCTAATACTACAGACAATAATTAACTTAAAATGGATCAAAGATCTATACATGAAAACTAAAACTATAAAATTCTTAGAATAAAACATGGGGGGAAATGTTTCATGACATGGGAGTTGGCAGTGATTTCTTATTTACAACAAAACACAAGTAACAGCAGAAAAAACAGATAAATCAAATTCTATTAAAAGTGTGCATCAAAGGAAAAATGGTAACAGAACATGAGGTAAAATATTTGTAAACTCTCATATCTGATAAGGGAATATCCAAAATATAGAAAGAATTATAACTCAACAACAACAAACAATTAATTTTAAAAAACCTAAAGAACTTGTATAGACATTTCTCCAAAGAAGACATAAAAATGACCAATAATCTTATGAAAAATGCACAACAATATTAGGGAAATGCATAGTAAAACCAAAATGAGATAACACTTCTGTTCTAAAAATATAACTGGTACTTGTTTTAATCAGTTATAATGAACACACCAACATGGAAATGCATGTAATGAAGAAGTTTATACTCATATTTCTAGAAATAGGATGCCATTCAGGGCTACCTGGGGAAGTACCAAGGTGAGTCAGAAGCAGGTGGAAGGGGGAGGGCAAGGCCCAGACTCTAATGGAGTTCTCCTGGGGAGAAAAGTTTGAGGCAATAGAGATATATTAAGTTAAGAAAATGGATTGTTAGAACAATTTCAGAAGGTTCTACTCCACAGTAGAACCTATTTGTCCAGTTCCTGGACCATAAAGCAGGAAAAACATTATCTTGGTGTGTGAGAATTTGATAAAGAAGATGCTTGGAGATGTGGACTCTGGATTGGTTAGTCTGTATGTCAGAAGTGTTTTAATAAGGGAATCATTTGTTATCTGCAGGAATTAGCCAGCCCCTTGAGGGACATTCTTTCCAGGATCAGATGGTAGATGCATCAAGAATACAGAAAATATTCTCAGTACAACTTCACACACATGAAATTCCTATTGTCTAAAATACAGAAAACAAGTGTTGGTGAGAATGTGAGAAAATTGGTACCCTTGTGCACTGCTGGTGGAAATATAAAATGGCACAACTGCTATGGAAAGCAATATGGCAGTTCTTTAACAAATTAAGGAGAATTTATATGATTCAGCAATTCTACTTCTGGATATATATAAAAAAGAACTGAAAATGTGAACTCAAACAAACAGTTGTACACCATGTTCACAGCAGCATTATTTTATTTACAATAGCCAAAAGATAGAAACAACTCAATGCCTATCAACAGATGAATGGATGCAAAAGTGGTATATACACACAATGAAATACTATTCAGCCTTTAAAATTAATAAATTTCTCATGCATGTTGCAACATGGATGACCTTGAAAATATCATGCTGAATGAAATGTCAGACACAAAAAGATAGTGTATGGTTCTACTTATGTAAAGTATCTATAGTAGACAAATTCATAGACACATAAAGTATAATGGTTTCCAGGGGCTGGGAAGAGAGGAAAATGGGGAGCTGCTCTTTAATGAGCATGGGGGTTCACTACAGGACACTGAAAAAGTTCTGGAGATGGATAGTGGTGATGTTGCACAACAATGTGACTGTACACTATGCCATGGAACTGTACACTTAAAATGGTTAAAATGGTAAATGTTATATACATTGTACCACAATAAAAACAAAAGTAATTCAACAAAACAAAACTAGGCAGTTTATTTTCATAAGTTGTATTCTTCACCATTTTGTTATAAGTAACAAAAATACTTTCACCAACATACACTTGTATGAATATACACAGATGCATAGATATATAAAGCACCATTAACTTAAAGTTAAGTGGGTAAGAAACTTTGAGTATGACTGTCTTATGATATCTCATAGAGTAACCTATAATCAGATCCTAAATAAGCAAAAAGAGTACATAATATATTTTTGAAGAAAAAGTTATAATCTACCACTCAATATTTTCCCATTAAAATAGAATCTTTATCCCCTAGTCCACCTTCACTTTTTCTATTCAATTATATTCTTCTTCTCTTTTTCCCTCTTATTTTCCAAATAATCTATAGTCATAGCTTCTGCTACAAGCACACCAAAAAGAAAAAGGAAGCTACTGACATTTCCATGGGCCAAAAAGTTTTTAAAATCTCCAGTAATTTCACTGTTTCTCTTGCAGATACCCTCAAAAAATAGAGTAGCAGAGCAGGGAAGTATCATTCCATAGAGAGCATGACTTCCAGATTTTACTAGCCTAAAATGCAAATGTATATGGCCTACAGAAAAGCTAGCTTTGTAGACAGAAAGCAGAAATCTCTCACGATACCATTTTGATCAAGATCTTAGTTGTAAAGTAAAAGATGACTTTTCCCCCCATGAAAATCAACTTTAGCATTGTCCAAGGGCTTTAAAGTAGATAAAACCTACTTGAATAGATTCTTAAGAAAGGGATTTACTTATTAAAATATTTTAGTAGCTATCAGAATTAGTGGTTAGCTGGAGGAAAAGATGAGACTGAGCTCCCAAAACAAAGCACTAACCATGCTACAGAGTGAGCTTGAGTCAAGGAGAAAAAAAATCAATGCCACTGTACATCATGCACTGAAATGAGGGAACACAGACAGACATTCTACAACTATTTCTGTTGTGTGCATCGATGCCACTTGTGATGGCTTTTTTAAAAAATTATTTTATTTTTTTTTATTTTATTTGTTCAAGTAGTTTTCTGTCTTTTACTCCCATCACAGCCTGCCCCCCAGCCCTCCCCACCTCCCTCCTATTTCCACCCCCCCCTAGTTTTTGTCCATGTGTCCTTTAAACTTGACACATGTCAAGTATAAAGGCTTTTTTAGTATGTCAACTTGGTTAGGCTCTAGTCCCCAGTTATTTAATTAAACACTAATTTAGGTTTTGTTATAAAGGGAGATGGGAGTTGTAATTTAAGTTGTAATCAGTTGATATTAAGTAAAGGAGATTATCCTGAATCACCTGAGTAGGCTTTACTGAATCCGAAGACCTAGAAAGCAGTGATGAGGCTTTCCTGAAAAAGTGGGAAGAAATTCTGCCTGTTAATGGTTTTACTCAATGCCCATGGAGTTACATGCTGCCCACCATCCTCCTTTCCTGATTGCCTGTCCTGCAAATTTCCAAACTTGTTCAGTCGACCTACACAATTGCATGTCAATTCCTTGTAACAAATGCCTCCAGATAACTAGAAATCTGCAGAGATAGGTGTATTAGATATACAGAAACAGAATCCTGACTGCCGCACCACTTTGTGACAAAAAAATCTGATTTTGAAACCACTACCATCCCAAAATCCATAGGCTGATTCTGAGCAAAATAGAACCCTACTCAAAACAATTTCTGGCTGTTCCCCACTTCCAAATCAATGCCTTCCACAGGTAATGTAATCAAACACCAATGTCCTATCTACAAAAGAACTAGGAACACAGTTCTTATTTCTACTTTGGAAAGACAGAACTCACAAGAAAATTTTCCCAAATACAGAAATACTATTCAAAAGATACAAGGTAGCTATCGATATAATTACTTTTTCCATATTGCTGGTTTCTCAAAACTTCTCAAATGAAGAATTCACTCTTTTTAATTATTAATCCCAAGTAATAGTTGAGTAACATACTCAAGGTTACATAATTGAGACACTAGCTTTTGTTATACAAACACATGTGATGATTATTTTTGTATGTTAATAAATATAGCCCTGTGTATCAGTCAGGATAGCCTAAGTTTTCTTCAGCTATAACAGATAACCCACAGATCTCAGTGACTTAATACAACAAATATTTTTGTTGTTGTTCACAGTAAAAACCCTATGTGTTTGGGAAGGGGGATTTTTCATTGTAATCACTCAGGAAATCATGATGTATTTTCCTTGAAAACATACTTCCAAGATTGCCAAGACAATAATAAGAAACAAGGCATATTAGGTATTCTACCTTAAATCTTCTGCAGCAGGTGACAGAGGTTACTTGGGCTCACTTTTGCCTACCAAATGTAGGCCATACTAAATTCTGGAGGTTTCGGCAAGTGTAAACCTACCATATTTTTAAAAGTAGAATATTTGTGAACCTTCTTGACTATTCAAATTTCTAACACCTGTAAAAGAATGCATGTGCTTTATGTTCAAAGGCTTATTTCATAATTTTAAAAAATATCAATTCTAAAGCTCCTATTTATATAGCAAGCCAGATCTAGTAGGGAGTCAGAGCATGACAATTCCATGATAAATCTTAGTAGAGATGTGATGCAAGGACAGAATGCATGGGCGTGAATACAGAGATTTCTCTCGAGTTGGGAAGTAGGGAAAGGAACCCACTAAATATATCAGCTCTTACAGAATTGCAAGAGAACCTAATAACATCAGGAGGAGGGTGAGTGAACCCAAGTCATAGGTGCTGACTTAAGTGGAGGGCACCTCTCTAAAAGAAGTCACATACATTTGATGGCGTTTTATCAAAATGTATTGGGAAAATAGCATTTGCACAGCCTAAGACTGAGATCTTGAGATCTTCCATTTTCTCAAAGTCTTCAGGAGGCATTTAGAAAACTCATACCTTGGGACCCTGTCCCTGCCCCTGCAGAGGGATGGGCACAGATGTGTGGCAATGGCCTGATTATGTGATAAAGAAACCACAGTATGCCATACAGCAGAAACAAAAGGTTGGACCCAGTCTGCAGAGGATGCCTGAAAAAAACAACTCAGAAGACAAGTCAGGACTAGTCGCACCTCAGCAAGTACCAGCCCAGGAACTCAAAGACAGTCAGTCACCCATGGCAAAGATCATTTATGATTTGAGGACAGTTAGTGTCTCTAAGGTTTCTACCAATACTCCACAAAACTCTTCCTTTGATGCACCATTTGAGGAAAGCAAAGGAAAGCTGGATAAACAAGAGGTCAAATCATGCAAAACTGCGAGTTTAACTCAGAAGTAACTGAGAGTTGGTCACTAGCAGGATGAGACCCCAGAAGAACTTTTTGGACTGTTGTAGAAATTCATAAGATTTGTCTTATATATATAACTGTTTTTTGTAAATGTGTGATTTAAGTACAAATACCTTCAAATATCTAGTCTTTTTGAGTCTATTTCCATGGAAGATTTGACCATTTACCAAAGATGAAAGAAATATTCAAGAAATGGAATATCCTTTAAATATTCTTCAGAAATTGTATTCTATGGCAACCTCTACAAACAAAAACTATT
This sequence comes from Phyllostomus discolor, assembly GCF_004126475.2. Lineage (NCBI taxonomy): Eukaryota > Metazoa > Chordata > Mammalia > Chiroptera > Phyllostomidae > Phyllostomus > Phyllostomus discolor. Next base: position 74,105,321 of record NC_040911.2, on the reverse strand, counting down.
CTAGAAATCTCTCAATTGAAAACTCATTTATTTATACTTCTCCAAAAATGAAAAGAATACCACAATGATGTCCCATATGTCTGTCATCCATATTCAATAATTATCAATAGTTCATATTCTTGTTTCACTATGTTCTTTCTCTTTGCTCCCTTTCTTCTCTCCACTATCTTCTTTTAGTCTGTCTTTCTTTTCCTCTTTATTTCATTTTTAAGGCTGTTATAATCCCTACAGGCAAATTTAAAGATCATAGTACAAAGAAATAAACTCAGACTAATATCACTTAATGGCCACTGGCATAAAAATTCCAAATAAATTACAAGTGAAGCAAATTCTGCTTTTTCATAAACAGTAACTTATAAACACACATAAAAATACCATTAGGGAAAGTTGGGTTTATATTAGGAATGCAAAGATTTTTTTCATTGAAAAATCTATTAATGTAATATGATATGATTAAAAGAAAAAATCATTTTCAACAGATGCAAAAATCATTTAATGAAACCAAAATTTATTTATTTAAAAATAAATACTTGCAAGCTAAGAATATAAAGAAACTTGTTAAATCTTAACTAAGGGATTACATTTTTCTAGGTAAATGATGGGAACATTTCCTTTAAAAAGTGCATCAAGATAAAGACATTCACTGTGAATGTTCCTTTCAGTATTGTACAAGAAGTCCTAAAAGGAGCTTATGAAGTGCATCAAGATAAATTGCATCAAGATAAAGACATTCACTGTGAATGTTCCTTTCAGTATTGTACAAGAAGTCCTAAAAGGAGCTTATGAAGATGAGAAAAGGAGTTTTAAAAAATATAAATATTATAAATCAAATACTCACTGTTAATAAATGCTGCAACTATTATAATTATCAACATAAGAAACTCAACACAAGTTAGTAGAGTTAATAGAAGAGTTCAAAAATAGTACTAGGAACAAAATCTTTGTAAAAATGCACCTCTAGATACTAGGAATTAACAATTCAGAATATACCTGTAAAAGGCATTTTGTAAAATGTTCATAAATCTTATTCAAGACAGATAAAATTATAATACAGTATTCAAAAACATAAAAGACTTTCAGTAATTGAGATATAAACCAAGCTCATGGATGAACAAATTCAATACTGTAAAAATGTCAGTTCTCCTAAAATTAATCTATAAATTCAATGCAATCCAATCAAAATACCAATAGGATTTTAAGGAATGTGAAAAACTGTTTTGAAATTCATAAAAAAGAATAAAGGACAAAGAATAGTCAAGATAATTGAAGAATACAGTAGGGGGTATCAGCCTATGAAATAATTATTAAAATATAAGTATTATAATGAACACATTATAGTACTGGTGTAGGAATAAACAAAGAGACCAGATAGACAGCTCAGAAAAAGAAGCACAGACAGGTCATCTTGATCTATGATGGAGGTGAAGGTTAGTGAAGAATGGATGGATCAGACAGTAAATGATACTGGCACAATTATTATCCATCATACATTCCTAACACAAACCATATGAAAAAAAAAAAGCCTTTTCAGTTGGATTAAATGCTTCAATGTTAAGGGCAGAAAATGTCTCTATAATCTTGGTATACAGGAAGGATTTATTTTTATAATGCACAAACAATGGAGAAAAAAAGAAATGATGGCTCTACAATGTGAGCTTATCACATTGTATTTAAGTTTCTTGAAAACAAACGAGCTGGCAAAATTTTACCAGAGACGTTGAAATTAAAAACAAACTGACAGTAACCAGAGGGGAGGTGGGAGGGGATAATGGTGGAGGGGAAGGGAAGGGTTGTCAAGGAACATGTATAAAAGACACATGGACCAAGCCAAAAATGGGTAGCATTGAGGGTGGGAGGTGGGGATGGCTGGGGTCGGGGGAAAATGGAGACAAGTGTACTTGAACAACAATAAAAAATATTTTAAAAAAAGATTCCTCTTATTTTAAAAAAGCTTCTTTGGGTGCATTAAAAGACACATTTTTAAAAGTGCAATTGATACCTAGGCATTAGAATAAAATATATACAAGGTATACACACAACAAAGTAGTAGCACCCTCTGGATGCATGTATTAGTTTTTTATTGCTGCCAGCACAAATTACTAAAAACTTGTCAGCTTACAGGACATAAATTATCTTATAGTTTTGCAGTTAGAGATATGATGCAGGTCTTACCAGGCTACAATCAAGGTGTTGACAGAGCTGTGTGCCATTTCAGAGGCTCTAGAGATCTTTCTCTTTGCTTATTAAGATTCCTGACAGAATTCAGTTCCTTGTATTTGTGGAACTGAGGTCATCATTTCCTTGCTGGCTGTCAGCTCAAGGGTATTGCCAGTTTTCACCCTTGTTCTTTCCTCCATGTTTCCAGCCAACAAAGGTATGTTGAATCCCCTCTCATGCTTTGAATTTCTTCTTCCATCTTATCTCTCTGACCTACCTCTGCTTCTCTCTCCTTCTTTTAAGGGCTCATTGCTTTCACCCAGATAATCCAGGATAATCTCACCATCTCAAGGTTCTTAACTTCATCACATCAGCAGTCATTTTCCCCCCCATACAAACTAATATATCCACAGGTTCTGGGAATTAGGACAGACATCTTTGGGAGTCATTATTACCTGTGCATATATATTTCTCTTTCTCTCTTATCCATGTTTTACCTCATAAAATGTGGATGAAAGATATGAGCAAGGAAGTTAAAGCTCAACTTGATAATAAATACAAAAAGATTTCTCAAATCCCTAGTAATGATAGAAGTAAACATTAGAATGCATATTATTTTACCTGACAATACTTAGTGTTGGTAGAGAAGTGAAATGGTGCAAACTCTCATATCCTATTGGTAGAACATTAAATGTGGGAAATAATTTAGGAGAGCAATTTGTTAACACTGGTCAAATTAAATATCCTTATCCCTCAATCCAGCAACTTCTCTGGAAGTGTCTGTGACAAACTCTCATGTACAGAAAGAAGGAAATTTGTACACTGTGTTGCAGCTGCAATGACAAAATAGGAGACACAAATGGATGCCAAGAAGAAAATGGATATTTTGTTTTGTCTACATAATGGAACATTACACAGCAGTAAAAATATAAGAACTAGAAATGTTAACATATGTATCAACATAGAAGAATTTCAAAAGATATTAAGTGGAAAAATAAAGCTACAGAAGATACCCAGAACACTATAAATTCTATATGGTTTTCAAACATACAATCTACATACTGTTTAGTGATACAATTATATGCAGTAAAATTATAAAGAATTATAATTTTATAATAAATAATCTTGTAATTATTTGTATAAAATTATCAATATACAAAAATTTATAAAGAAATGGGAGTATGCAGAGAGCACCATTATGCAGCTCCATTAATATATTTAAAAAAATAAATGATGAGTACATGAGCACTTATTCTTTTTATATACTTTGTATGTTTGAAGAAATTTATAGTTTTATAAGAAAAGTATCACTGGGAGAAATGTGGAGAAATATTCAGAAGGGGCAAAAATAGGTAGACAAGAATAGAAATGGAGGGGTGGATTCCAAATATATTTTGGAGAATTTTGGGGGGTGGGCTGGGAAACCTACTGACAGAGGGCATCACCCATCTAACTAATCATTGCCTCATTCTTACCAGGAATGTAGATTTAATGTATGGTAAGATAAAGAGGCCCAGAAAGAACTAGGACAACAGGGAAAAGAGGAGGTTCTGTAAAAAAGTAAGTGATTTTCTTTTCTTTTTAATTTAATCATTATTTAATTTGTTATTTTTTAATTTAATCATTAATTCACTTCCTTTTTTTCCATTACCATTTAGTCCCCTTAGTCCCTTTATACCTGTCTTCCCCCATCACCACACTGTTGCCCATGTCCATGAGTCCTTTTTCCTTTTTGCTCAGCCCCTCCTCCCCCTAAACTTTTCCCCTCCACAGCTGTCATCTGCTCTCCATCTATGAGTCTGTCCCCATTCTCCCTTTTAGTTCAGTTTGCTCATTAGATTCCACATATGAGTGAAATGACATGATACTTGTCTTTCTCTGACTGGCCTATTTCACTTAGCATAATGTTCTCCAGGGCCATCCATACTATTTCAAAGGGTAAAATTTTTCTTCTTTTTTATGGTCAAGTAGTATTCCTTTGTGTAAATGTTCCATAGTTGTTTTATACACTCATCTACTACTGATGGATATTTGGGCTGCTTCCATATCTTGGAAATTATAAATCACACTGCAATGAACATAGGGATGCTCCTGTTATATTCAATTAGTGTTTGGTATATTCCCAGAAGTGGGATAGCTAAGTTGAAAGGCAGTACAATTTTTAACTTTTGGGAGTATCTCCATACTGCTTTCCACAGCAGTGGCTGCAACAATCTGCATTCCCACCAACAGTGTACAAGGGTCCCCCTTTCTCCATATCCTCAGTAGCACTTGTTATTTGTTTTATTGATGATGGCCATTCTGATGGGTGTGAGATGATGTCTCTCTGTGCTTTAATTTTCATCTCTCTGGTAATTAGTGACATTGAGCATCATTTCACATGTGAATTGGGCATCTGTGTGTCCTCTTTGGAAAAGTGTCTATTCAGTTCCTTAGCCCATTTGTTGATTGGGTTGTTTGTTTTTGGTGTTTTGATATTTTGAGAATTTTTTGAAATATTTGGAGAATTAATCTGCATAACCAATTTAATAGAGGATGTAATATAATATAACGAGAAATATATATTTGGTCTTTGTTCCTGCTTCCTGAAATAGAGCTCTTACAACCTTTGTAATTAATTTCCTGAATGACAGAAGTGAGAGTAACATCTTTTGTTATTGCTAACGAGCCACTTTTAACCATACTTGGGTTTGCTTTACAGGTGTTTTAGGGAGAGATTCTAGTTAATGTTCTGGCTTGGGTGATATATTCTAACCAATAAGCCTGCTCCACTGGCATAAAAGGGAAATCAAAACAGCTTCCAGAAGTGTGAAGTTGACAGTTCTCCACTCCAGCTCCTTCCCCTCCTTGCAGGTAAACCCTGGGACTTATACTTCACAATCTCCTAGAGTTTCACATGGAGCTCCAGTTACTCATAGTGCTAACTCACTTGATGACACAACCTATACTTTCTTGTATTGACTTTCTTCCCTGGCCTATCTCACTTCCCTCATCCCCTGGTATTTCCTGTATCACCCAGTTTAACAATTTGTGCTCAAGCCCTGAAGGCCTTCTCCTAAGGAAACTCAAATGAAAAGAGAAATGTATCCAAAAAATGATGGTGGAATTGCGAGGGGAGGGGGAATTCCAGCACCAGTCTTATCCAGGTATTGTCTAGCTAGGCTAGAAAAAGATGAAGACTCCTAACATAGGAGTGGACAGCAAGTTCCTGTCTAGTCATCAGTACTGCACCCCAATCCTGACAAAATCTTCACAGGGTGTTCTTGTTCGTGTTGTTCAGGAACAACACCATAGGTGACTGGTAAGATTTTCTTAATAAAACAAAATGACAAGTTAAATTTATGTTGTTGTCACTCTGATTTAAAAGAATTACTAGCATGAGGGAAGAATTTCTGCTTGTGGAAACACTGTTAGTTGACAGCTAAAAGAAAAAAAACATGTAGTGATAAAGTTAATTAACTTTACGAGGTTTCTCTGGATTTTACAATACCTGTCTTTTTTAAAGGCCACTGCCAGCTATCTTGGCACAAAAAGTAATGAGCTCTCCAATAGTAGCTCAACCTTCCCATTTCACAGCAAAGCCTGCAGTGAACATGTGGCACTAGAAGGAACAAAAATTACACAGTTCAAATAGCTCTCAGTGGAAAATGGCCATCACTGGCTATCTTTCAGATAACTAGAGCTTCTAGAACAGAATTTTCTAAGTATGATAGATATATAATTTGCATCAGAACCCTCAGTGGATCCTCTAAAAATACATAATATTGGGATCAAATCCAGAATTATTGTATTTGAATCAATAAGCATGGGGCATCAATAAGATGCTGCATTTGGGGTAATTCTTCTTAGAATCCTTTGTATTGGGTTGGCCAAAAAGGTTGTTTCGTTTTTACCTTACGATGGCTCTTGTAGTGCTTGGCTGTCTTTAACCTATTAGGAGCAATTTTGTTAGATTGTTTTGTTATGGCTGTCATACCACTGTGCATTTTTAAAAAGCTTTCAATATTGGTGAATTTTTGTGTAGCAGTTTTAATATTCAAGATGGAAGAAATTACACAAAAATTTTGGCATATTATGCTTTATTATTTCAAGAAAAGTAGTAATGCGCCCTGGCTGGCATAGCTCAGTGGATTGAGCGTGGGCTGCGAAACAAAAAAGCATTGCAGGTTCGATTCCCAGTCAAGGCACATGCCTGGGTTGCAGGCCACAGCCCCCAGCAACTGCACATTGATGTTTCTCTCTCTCTCTTTTTCCCTCCCTTCCTTCTCTAAAAATAAATAAATAAAAATCTTTAAAAAATTTTTTAAAAAGCATTTGTTTAAAAAAAAACAAAAGTAATAATGCAACTGAAACACACATACAGAAAAGATTTGTAATGTGTATGGAGCAGGTACTGTGACTAATCAAACATGTCAAAAGTGGTTTGTGAAGTTTCTTGATATTATTGATATTTTGGCCAAATAACTCTTTGCTATGGGACTACTTTATGCATTGGAAGATGTTTAGCAGCACCTCTGGCCTCTGCCCATTAGAAGCCAATAGTGGAAGATAGCCAACATACTCACAATATTCAAATTAACAAAGTTATTGGTGAAAATGAAAAATGTGTCTTTTATTTTACAGACAAAAACAAAATGGACTTTTTGGCCAACTTGATACTTCCTGCAATACTACCAATATGAACTTTATTTGGATTAGCAAGGATTTTTTTATATGTAAGCAAATTAATATATTTTCAGCCATTTATACATCAATATTGAATTTAAATGGAGCTCATATAGTTACACTAGAGCAAGGGTTATCAAACTGCATACAGAATATGCTGTATGGCCCTAACACATGTTTGACTCAAATTCTATTTTAAAGTACTTTAACAATCTAATTTACTAACCTATATGTGGACATGTGTTAGAATCCAAATTTTTAACATGTTGGAGGCCACCAGTTTAAGCCATGTTGCCAGTTCAAATAGATTTTATGTTGGGTCCCAATAGTCTCCTATTAACCCTTTTTATATATCCCACTTTTATGGGGGTCACAGATGAGAAGGTTTAAATTCTTCCCTAAAAGTTTTTGCAGGAATAACATGTCTGTGCATAAAAATTGTACCTCAGTTCCAAACAGCAGCTCATGCTCACCCTGTTCCCTCACATGCTGGTAGGGTAAGGCATAGCGCAGTCTCCGCTCCCGGCACAGGAAATTATGTACTAAGTGAACACACACACATTTTGCATGATGATGTCAGAGTTTTAGACTTTACGAATTTCAAGTGTTTTGATCTATTATTTTTATTTATAAATGTTATAAAATTCCAAGTAACAGTTATAAAGTTACTCTTAAAAGTGGAAATGGATCACACCTTAGAGAAAAAAAAAAAAAAAAAAGAAGAAATGTGTGGATAGAATTGAGAGGTTATCCTGGAACATGAGGAAATGACACATTACTCTACAAGAGTGTCGATGGGTTTTTCAGCCAAAGAGGGTCACATTTGTGACAGAATAAAATGAGATACTTGTAGTGAAAATTCTCATGAGTCTCCAAAAGAAAACAACACACAAGGATAGTTATTAGGCATTTGAGTTCTTCTTAGGAAGGCAACAAGTGCTCACTGAATTTAGGTGGTGAAATTTTCAATCTTCTCCTATAGCTCTTCCCAGGTTACAATGCCATATCTAAAGAAAACATAGTAGGAATAAAAATAAGGATTTCAGCTTCTTTTAGCATAAAAATATATAGCTTTATATAAAAAAGTATGCAAAGTTTAGATATGAAGATTAAAAATATACTAAAAACACATTTTAAATCTTTAAAAATAAAACACTATAATGTCATTCAAAGGAAGTACTGCAATGCGAGAGGAACATGCTGCACACATATCACAAACAGCAATAACATCAGAACCTTGACCTTATGCTAACAGGAAACATGTAACAACCTTTGTCTAACCCATTCAATTGATGAGTTTTCATTTTAAATTAATCCAACTGAATTCAAAGAGGATTGACCTTGTTGCCATCTCGGCTTTATTTTTTGAGCAGTGTGTTTTTGCATATGAACATCAGGAAGACTGATGCTGGAAAATGCTGGACACACAGGTGGGGAAAATACTGTTAAATCTTTATGTCTATTTTCAACTTGCCATCATAAATCAGCACTTGCATGTCAGACCACCTGAGCTGATGGTGAAAATGCAATATGGCAAAGTATGACAGGAATGGAGGCTTTCATCAAAAAGTTGCTGAAATGTGTTCAAGTGAGGTGAGCTCTATGTTTTGATGCTGGTAATTGTTAAAAGTGTTGCATGATAGTATCAATGCTGTCATTTTTATAACAGGGTTACTTTCCAATTATATGTGTGTACATTCTCTGAAATCACATGAATAAGGATATACATGTTTTATCATTTCCTGCAGGCATTTATAGACAGCCTTATGGTGAGGGGTTACTCAAATTATTTCTATTGAAATATATATATCCTGTATCTCTTTATCCATAAAGTATGAATAAAGGATAAAAAAAGAGCTGTTTTTTGCATGCACATACATGACCTGTTTCTGGTAGTAAGTTTATCTGGATGACCTACTGCAGTGACTTCCAACCAGTGTGCTGCAGGATTTTTAAAATATGCAGTACCTATTTAGTCAGGATGCTGAACTCTTTTCCCTTAGATTGTTCAGTAAAAATGACAGCAGCCTACATAACAACAGCCATATGTGTGAATGAATCAAAATTATACCTATTTTCATCAGATTAGCAAAAAATGTAATATATATCTGTGGCATGCCACAAAATTTTAGTCTATGTGCACCACGAGATGAAAAGGGTTAAAAGTTGCCAACCTACTGTATACATTGATGAGGTTAAGGCAACGGAAGCAGAGCCCATATGGCCACAACTTAGTGGACCTGCATGAGAAGAGGGGAAATGCCAGAAGAGAGAAGAAGAGGAGGAGGAAATTGAATCCCAAGGTGCATATTTGGGTTCCCACCACCTCACTTATTCTTCCCTGACTTGGAGCTGGGCACTGGCTGCACCAAGGTAGAAAGATACTTCAGTTAAGAGTAAAGGGAAAGCAGTTCCCTTGAAGATGACCCCTGTGCTTAGCACATATTCAGAGAGATTAATTAGAGTCGATAATTTCTGAAGTATAAAGGGATTCCATTAGCTATCTGAACCTCAAAGTTAACGTGGCTGCCCAATTTTTCCCACCTTGCTGGATGGATTTTTCTTTTCCCTGAGCTGAATGAACTCTATTTGGCCTTATAGAAAATCATATTATATTTGAATGATTTCATAGAATGTCAGAAAAAAAATAGCATTTGACTTTTCTAAAAACTTTAGTACATCACTGAAGAGACAAGCAGATAGACTTTTTTTAAATGAGATTGCTAAATATTTTACATTACTAAATATGTTTGGAAAAGCATTTTCTATTGTTCCAAAATGATGCTTATTAAAATTGATATTTAAAATAATTAAATATTTGGATACTTAAAATAATTCTATTTTGAAATAAAATTTTATCCCATTTTCAAATTTGTGGACATGTTTAAACTGTATTTTAATATTCCAAGGTAAATTGTTACAAATATGTTACCATTTGCCACAGCTTATTTGTTTGGATTGGGATTTTTTAACTGTACTTTAGAAAATGAGAAAAATTATATGATCATGTTGGTATCAGACTCCAAATGCTCCCAGTAAGTCCTAATTTTGTATCTGTGTTCAGACAACATCCTTAAATACTCTCCTGGTTCAATTTATAATAAATACATCTAATAAATTGGAAATTGCAAATAAAATAACAGACTCTGGCCCAGTAGCTCAGTTGGTTAGGGCATTGTCCCAAAACACCAAGGTTGCAGGTTCAACCTCTGGTCAGAGCAGATACAAGAATCAATTAATGATTCCCTCTCTAAAAATAAATAAATAAATAAAAATCTTTAAAGAATCAACTAATGAAATGCATAAATAGAAGAACAAGTCAATGTTTCTCTCTCTTCCCACTTCTCTCTCTATCAAATTTATAAAACACTGCTTTTATGTGTCTATTGGAGCATGTAAGACTTTGTTAGGGTTTCATTATAAACAGCCTTTGCAAAGCTAAGACAGGAGGATTCTGATTGGGAAGTGAGGTCAGGGAGCATGGAGCAGGGGTTCAGATGAGGCCTGGGCAGAGCTGTGGGGTAATGTGGAAAAAGAAGGGGACCCTGAAGAGGGAGCAAGAGATGTCTGAAGAGAGGTGTAAAGAAGAAGATAGCACAGATAGCTTTTTCTGCAAACTTCTATCAGGTAAAGCCTATGCCCAGAAAAGAGGCTGTCATTATAATAAAGTTCCACAGCAAGTGCCAAACTGGCATTGTCACCATTAGGAATTTTTGTCCTTTGGGGATCATACATGATTAGAGACTTTATTTTCTGGCTGCAGTGTCATTCATGAAAATTGTACCCTAGACCACTTCACTACAGAGTAAAGAAGATCTGACTCCTATGAAGCAAGCTGATAAGCTTTCCAAATGGGATGGGAAATTTAAAGTGTCTAATAATAATTTCTATGCATTAAACATTGCTTTAAAGAAACCTCAGTTTCTCAGTACAGTTATTATTTAAAAGAAAAAAGTTTCAAAAATAAAGTTCCCATTAAGGAGAAGAGTCAAATTAGGATGAGAAAAATGTGTAGGACATCATAAATAGGGAAAAAATAGTAAACTCATGGGAACTCATTGGAGGTGGAAAATTAATTGTATATTCAATAGTTCAGGTGGAAGCCCAAGCATACTGGGCTTTGAATACACCTTGTGGTATTCTCAGGAAAACAGAGCAATTTATTATCTAGGCCAGATTTGAAGAGGTAGCCTTGTGGGTAAAGGGCTTGCTGCAACATTACCAATTCATGGGGCATTTCAGCTCTGTCATAAATGTCTGTCATGACTCCAGTGCTAGGAAAAGTATTTTCAAATGATCCAATAGCAAATAGCATATCATAATTGAATAAAGTCAGTTTCAAGCCAGAATTATTAAGCAAAATTGCTATCTCTGACCTGGAGATTTACATATGCCTGAGTTGTTGAGGAGCAAGGCAGTAAAACATACCTGAGGATTCACAGGTTAACATGGCTTTCCTTGGATTTTTAAAAAAAAAATCCTCATCCAAATATATGTTTATTGATTTTTAGAGAGAGAGAGAGAGACATTGATGTGAGACAGAAACATCAATAGATTCCCTCCTGTATGCACCTGACTGGGGATAGAACCCTCAACCTAGGTATGTGCCCTGAATGGGAATTGAACATGAAATAGTTTGGAATATGCAATGACACTCCAACCAACTGAGCTACCTGGCCAAGGCATGTTCCTTGGCTTTTGAGTCAAGAATACTTTTAGTTATACAACCATACCAGACTAGAAATTATCTGCCCTTCAAACAACAGTTGGGATGTACTAGCTATCCAATTTAGATGATAATTTCAAATTCTGAAAGCTCATGAGGACTGCTTGAGTGTCCTCACAACATGGTGACTAGCCTCCCTTAGAAGGAAGAATCCAAGGGAGGAAGGAGAAGCCACAAAATCTTTTATGACTAATCCTTCGAAGGCACACAGTGATGTTTCTGCAATACCTCGCTGATTACACGGAGCATCTCTTTTCACATGGGAGGGAATTACACAGGGCGAATATCACAGAAAGTGGAGACCACTGGGGGTCACCATGAAGGCTAGCTACCACATTCCACCAAAACGATTTTTGTGGAGCCTACTGCTCTCCTATCCCTCTTCTATTTTAGAGGAAGAATAGCTCCCTAACACCCTGAAACATAAAAGTGCTAACCATTGGCCACTCTTGGTAGAAAGAATAAAGAAGAGATTATGAAGAATAGGACTACTGAGGGGTAACAACATTTCAGGCTTATATAGATTACTGAAGTCCTGAGACCAAAGGGATGCCCAGGAGAATCTGTTAGAAAAATCTCTGAGTACTAGGCTGACCACAAGAAGAAAAAGAAGTAATCTACAAGACAGAGATGAGGGAATGCCTTATCTCAGAGGAAATTTAGTAAATAGTATAGACAAGTATTTAAAACAAAACATGAGATTGTGTGCCCAAAAGAGAAAAGTTTTCTGTAAAAAAAAATTAAAACCCCTTTTAAAGAGTGCTTTCCACATATACTTGGACAATTTCAATCCAATTTCCTCTCGCCTTCCATTAGAGTCTTGATTCTTTGTACCACGCTAAAAAGTGTAAGATACCTGGCTTATAACCAGTAGTGTGCTAGTAAATACTTAACACTTGGCTCTCCAGGGAAAAAAAATCTGACTTGAAGGATTTGTCCATTTTCATAGTGGAAAGATTCCCATCATTGCTGATTTCAGGCCACCAACATGATGTCACATGCAAAGCTGGAAATGCACATTTGGATCCAGAACACCTCTGCCTATAACACATACTTAATACATAGTAGAGTCTTTTGTTCCCTTCTTGCTTTTGTCCATCTTACCATGGCTAATGTCCAAGAAAGACATTGGTAAACTTTTTCTTAAAGAGTTAGATAGTAGTTATTTGTAACCTATACAGTCTCTGTTGCAATGTTTAAGTCTGCTGCTGTGATGTAAAAGCAGCCATAGGCAATAAGTAAATGATGGGCATAGCTATTTTCCTTGCTCATATAAATAAAACTTTATTTGCACAAACTGGTGACTGGCCTGCAGGCCATAGTTTTCTGACCTGTGATTGGATGTGAACAGATCCCCTGGAAGCAGAACCTAAGACAAGGATTCAGATACATGTGCTGTACTGAGGGAGGACTCCCTATAAGGGGAGCAAGACAAGGAAGGGCAAGGACATGAGCAAGGATGTAAAATGAGATAAAGCTCTAAACTTGGCCTGATCCCACAAAGGAGCTATGGAGCATAAGGCATACTAGAGAGTTATTCTTCCTGGAAGTAAAGAGGTTGCGCTATTGTCTCCTCTTATCAGTTGGCTGATGGCCAAAGTTCTGAGTGGTGATGTGGCATTACCTCTGAGATGTCTCCATGTCTGAACAATGTTGTTCAATCAAGCACCACTGTTTGGAGAAATTTGTAATTGTGGGCTGTTAGCTGCCAACAGATAACTGCACCAGCTGGTAAGAGGAAATCTAGCCTAGTACCAGCAGTACCTACTATATAGCACAGATTCTCAAATTTTCGTTTGTTGTGAGAACTCCCTGAGGGGCCTGTTAAAACAACAATCACTGGGCTTTACCACCAGAATTTGTATTTTGATAAGTCTGAGTTGAGACCCAAGAATTTGCATTTCAGAGTCCCCAGGTGACACTAATGCTGCTAGTCCAAGTTACCACACTTTGAGAACCACTGTATTACAATATTAATCCATTGTGTGCAGAAAGCTTTGTATTATGATCTGAAAGATGGGAGGGAAAGTATGGGGGAAGGAATGAACTTTTAAAATGGTTTTTATTCCTTTGGGCTTCTACTTCCCTTTATTTTATAAATCCTTTATCTGAGATACTTTTGTAGCATGCTGCATGGATTTAGTGAAACAATTAACAAATATTTAAAGAAAAATTAAGAGTTTAATTCTTTTTTGAGTTAGTACTATCATCTTCTGACTGCTGACACCTTCTGTGTTCCGTAAATTCCACAACACCTTTAAGGTGATAAATTATTAAGAAGTATTAACTCTTAACCTGAACCTGATCTTTATCATCCAAGTTCATTGATTCAGGGCACAAGAAATCTATCAGGTTATCTGCAGAGCTTGCTGGGACAGCTGCATGAGGTATCTCACCTCCCACAAGCACTGACAGTGGAAACTGGGAAGACAGCTGCTCTTGCCATACTGTGCTGCAGTGGCAGAACTGAGAAACCATGAGGTATGTAACAGGTCTGTGCTCCTGGTTGGGCTATTTAGTCCCATAACCTTGCACTAGCCTTCCTACAGTGAATCCACTGCTTGCATCCTCCAGGATCATTAGCTCTGTTTAACAAAGAGAAAAAAAGATGATGGTACTCGTGACCTATCCTAACTTATAAATATGCTGTGTTCTTCCTTTGCATTTTTATTTCTCCATTTTTATCTTATAGAAAGTTTATGGCTGGATTTCCATAAGAATAGAACTGCAGAATCTAAGAACTGTAAGGATTTTAGAAATATCTAGGACATTTGTGACATCTCGACACACCAGAAAGACCCCTCATTTTGGAGTGTGACTGAGTAACTTGTTTCTAATAACAGTAACATTTGCAAATAACCTATTTCAATGATGTGGAATGGACTTGATTTACTTTTATAATGTCAATGTCATACACTTGTATATAAAATCCTTTTTTTTAATTGTTCAAGTACAGTTGTCTCCATTTCCACACCCCCCCCGCCCCCTGCCCATCAAAACAGTATGGAAGTACCTCAGAAAAGCATTATAAAGTCTTTTGGATTGAGGGAGAATCTCTTGATACTAGAGCTAATGTTTCTGGAATTGTGCATCTCCCCACCTATGCCAATAGTGGTATATCACTTGGAAATATCAATGGGCATGTGCACGAAGAAATATCAGTACAACCACCATAATCCAATGGAAAACATATTGTGAACTAGAAAGGTAAATCACATATGGATTTCTAATGTTTATAGCAGTCACATTAGAAGAAATAAAAAGAAACAGGTAAAGTTAATTTTAGTAATGTATTTTATTTCACCCAGTATATCTAAAATATGATCATTTCAACACACAACCTAGATTAAAAAAAAAATGCTAGTCATTTTAAATTCTTTTTTCCATGCTACTCCTTTGAAACCTGGTATGTGTTTTATACTTAGCAAAATCTCAGTTTGGTTGTGTTTCAAGTGCTTAGTAGCCACTTGAGGCTAGAGGCTACCACAATGACCAGCTCAGGTCTAGACTAATCCCTTTAATTCCTGGCAAAAAAAAACACAAAATTACAAGGCCCAAAGTGACTTGCCAAAAGTCGTGAAGCTTATTACAGAAGAAAAAGGAAATTAACCTATGCTCACTATCATACAGCAGCAAACCACAATACCTCAATTATTCAGAAGTTGTTATTTTAAGTATTTCCCTCTTAGAAGAAAAAGCTGAATAAGAACAGATCGGCTTTACCCTCAGGGCAAAATTGTGTGGTGGTTAAGAGCAGGGACTCAGGGGCTAACCTGCTGAGATTCCCATCCTGGCTGTCTCATGCAGTATAGTCTGAGGCAGGTAACTTAGTTTCTCAGTACCTTAGTTTTCTTTTCTGTAAAGTGCAGATGTTACAAATAGTACCTGCCTCTCAGGGTGGTATAAGGATTAAATGCATTAATATATACATATGTATACAAATACATATAGATAACCCATACAAAACTCAGAAAAGTAACTGGAACATAGAAAGTACCATGTAACTGTGAGCTATGTATTACCAAAATTTTTCAAAATCTTCTGATGCATGATTTTAAGTAAATATAAATTAAGCCCAATCCCATATGAGTTTACCTGACAACCCTGCACTATATTTAAAGGAAAGAGTCTAGTGTGTCATCACAATATATTTATTAAATTAACAGATTTTAGAGAATTTTTAATTTTAAAAAATGTTTGCAGAAAAACTGAGTTCCTCATTGATTTTTGTTTAGCTCCAAATCTGAATATAAACCTCACTATGTCTCCAATAGTTGACTTAATTAGGTTTTACTATCCTGCTTTGTAAGTTTTCTTCCTGATCTCAAAAGGACTATAGATGTAGTCAGCTATCCTTTGGCTTAGAAAGGTATATATAAATATCTGAAATCTAACCAAATGCACCAAAATTGTAATGTTGAGATTTCACATGGATCAAAACAATCTATTCACTGCCAAGTCAGTACAAAACAAAAACCACAGCCAAAAGTACCCCCAAAGTCTGGTTTACAGCTAAAAATAGGAGGATTTCTTTATTTCCAAACTTAGATACACAAAGGTCAAAATAATTTTCTTTATTGCAAAGACAGAAATTTTTTCTATAAAACATGTCTTAGAATATTGGTATCTGATTACCAAAGAAGGTAACTTTATCTGTCTTTCTGAAAGGCTTTAGTAGCTGCTGTTGTTTGGAGAATTTATAGAGTGAATTTATTGTGGGAAGGTTGTGAAATGGGGTCATAGTCCCATCGTCTTAAAAAAAACCCAGCTTTCCTACACTGAACTGAGCTACGGAAATATGTAATTTCACCTCAACTGGTGGCATTTGTTCCTGGAATCTGGAAAGTTTTCATGTGTGAACAGTTAGATTATTTCTCAGGGACTACATTATCTTATATTTCTATATAGTGTACATTTCCTAAACAGCCTAAAGCCCTTTTACATATTATTAATGCCATCCTTTGAACTCAAAGACAACCCCTGGGCTGGTAGTTCTGGCTAGAATGGGGATATTTTGGGTGATTTATGGAGGCCCCAAAGTCTTTTGCCACAGCACATAACTGCCAAACTATGCTTCTGGGTTATAATTGGGCCTCCATGTCTGATTCCCATTTCTCATTGGGACTATTTCCTTGTCTTAAGTAGACCATGGTTTCCCATATGGAAGTAATAATAATAAAGTGGACTATGACTAGCCACTGCATGCCAGATTTTTCTTCCTTCATCTGCTATTTAAAAAACATTTTTTATAATGCCATATTAACTTTCTCTGTCCTCACAATTCAGCTGTTTTTTTTTTCCTTTTTGATTCCAGTCCAATTTGCCTTGACATAGACTTTAGTAACCTTCTAATATCTGTTATCCATGCCCAAAGAAATTTGTTAGTGGTAAGCATCATTGTAATGTTTGTTGACTTTCAACATTTTAGAGTCCAGTTGGAAATCTTAGTATTTGTTTTTCACCAATAACTTGGAGAAGATTTGGAAAATCAATAGTTTAATTTCTCTCCAACTCAAGTAAAGCAAAAGAGCTCAAACAAGAAACAATTTCACTGATATTGGCAATTCAGGGACAGATACTTTAAGTACATATTCAGGCTCATATGTGCAGATAGTGCCAAATCATGATCAGTATTCTTTTTATTTTTTAAATAACATTGTAGAAGGAATACTGGATCTAGGATCAAAGGAGATGGATACAATGTCTGTTCCACCAAATCTGGACTGTGGGACTCTGACAAATCCCTGAATCTTCTTGTCCCTTCATTCCCTCATACATAGAACAGGGTTTAGAATCAGGTAAGTGTGTGTGTGGGGGGGGCATTTGTCTTTCCAGCTAACCCTCCCTCAGTGACATTAATCTGTTCCTACCTCATGCCATGAGCACAAGGCTCTCAGCCATGGTCTAGAACACTGATGACAGGGCGACAAGTGACACATTCTAATCCAATCACATTTTCTTACTCAGATTTGAATCTTGAATAGAGATTCATGGAATGGAAAATAAAGGAACTGAGTCACTTTAGTGATTCCATGAATTCTAAATATTTCACTGAGGACTAAGCATCAGACACTGTTCTTATGTTTTACATAACTTGTCTCATTTAGCTCTCACAACCACTTGACCTATAATACCTATCTATGAGCTACAATATTATTATCTTAAATTGGATTTTTCCAAAAGCAGAAACCATGGAAGAATTTGGGAGCAAATATTTCTTTAGGAGGTAATCCCAGGAGGCATAGGGTGTTTGCAGTGAGACAGGAAAGAGAGAAAAGCCAATGAAGATTGCGGTAATCATCCACAGCTTTCATGATGGGCAATGTGAATTACAACCTCTCCAAGGATCCCAAATCATAAGTAAAACTGTTTCTATACTTTAATGAGTGAATTTCTGTATGATTTTATTTTTCATTATAATTTCTTATAGAGATCAAAAACGGGCTTTTGAGATCAACATGATGTCTGGTATAAATAGTATAGATGGAAACAGAAGGTCAGAAATAGTAGAAACACTTAGTTTTCAGGAAGCATAGAAATCATGGGGTGAACATTAAGATTTCACAGGATATGGGATGTCTGAGAACATGAGATTGAGATTTGTATTTTCTTTCATACATTCTCAAGATATCTAACTTAAATTAAGTAAAATAAGCACAAAGTCACATATACTTACTTCTCCTGAATTTTCATAATTATTATTTGTTCAAATATTGGGCCATGGTAAAGTGTAACTTCTAGATTTTGACTGATTCTCAATAAAATATGCTCTACCCTTAAGGCCAACACTAGATAAGTTCACCTTAAATATTAAACAGCAGCTGGTACCTCTATAATTTGTATACTATTACCTTTGACACCACCTAGTAATATATGAGTATATTTAGCTTTGCCAAGGACTTGAGATCCTTTGATTAAGAAATCTGAAATCTGAAATTCAAATTATATTTTATTTTCATATTTTAGTATACAAGATGGATACCAGGAAGGAGAAAAACTGAGTTCATTCTACTTACATACAGAAAAAAAGAAGACTTTACTCGGCAAATAGGCTGAGTACATCCTGACTACATCATAAGTTTTTTCAACAGTATCTTAAATCTAAGTTATTATACCAAGTTGTTTATCTGGTACTCTGTATTGCTTAACACTTTCTGTTGACAGATTTAGGACATAGTATAAGTCCTGCTTTACACTTGAATTCTTGAATAACCTGAAGATAACAGTAAAGATGCATTTGGTTCTGAGATGGTTATACACACAACCTCAGTAATACAAGATATGGTATTCATTGTAAGGGTATGATCAGGTTCTCAAACTTGGCTATTCATAGAAAGTGAGTATGATTCTCATTGTTAGAGAATTCACACACCTAAATTTAAGGTCTCATAAACAGGGTGGGCAAAATTAGGTTTACAATTGTTCGTATAGAAAATAATACAGTAAACAATGATACAAGGATAAACTCTGTTTTGTGTACTCATGACTATAAATTTGCTTTTGCCCCACCCTGTATATTTTGGAAATGAGAATCAAGACTTTGTAAAGCAACTCTTACACTGGCACAGGAATTCTGGGGCTGGATATCATCTGGGGTATCTCTAACTCTTCATAGCTAAGTTTGCTCCAGTCTACCCTCAATAGAATATCAAAGTCTTCCCTCAAGATATCTGTGGAGTACAGGGATGCTTACATTCTAAATATACCCCTCTGGGCTCCTGCATCTATCTGCCAAGGAAGACTGGCTTAACATCCTACATGTTTAGTACCTGTTAAGCTACACATTCCCCTATGTAAGCCTAAGTGTGGAACACATTCTCATCGATATTTGAGAAACAAACATAATATATACCCATAATGCATGTCATTTGTGCAGCCTATTTGATTTAGAATTTAGAATGACACATTTTGGGGGCTTATATTGTAAGTGTGGAAACAAGTTATATGGAATATTAAGTATCACTCTTCATAAAACTCTTTTACATTCTGCACCACCAGTAATTGTCCATTGGTCAGTTCATTTCATGTAATTCATTTAAATTTCAAAACACAACATTTTAGTTATAATTATTATCAACCTCCTTTACAGATGAGGAAGTGAAAACTCAATAGGGATAAAATTTTCTCAAGGTAATCTATCTACAAGAAAACCAGGATTTCTGAACCCACATTCATCGGAGTTCAAGACTCACCTTTTAATCACACTGCTATTCTCAAACAATTCTGCTCTACCTACCTCTCACATCAGTTCCTTAAACTGATATCCCATCTATCCAACTTCCAAAACATCCTGCTTATAACTCTCAGCCTAAAACATTTCTTTCATATTTCCTCCTCTTGCTCAAGAGCTTGCAGTGGCTCCCTTAATACTAGTGTGGTTCAAAACCCAATACACCATCTAATAATTCCAACTCCATGTCTAACTCTTCCTTGAATGCCAACCCAGCTCCTCCAGTCTATAAGCATTTTTATTTTTTATTATTGCATTTGTAGAATCAAAGTACAGTAATTGTTTATCATTTTCATATGTTAGCTTAATTTCATGACTGCACTGAAGGTTACTCTAAGGCAAAATAGTGGGTGGTTATTTTGTTTTTACTGTTTTCCCTCCCACCACCCCAGAACTAAACAGTATATGTGACAACTTAGGTATTAAGTGAATGCTTATTGACCTCAGTGAAAACTGTATTTTTATTCTGTTCATCTTCTGTTTTTGTTTTGTTTTGCAAATAGTGATAAGAAGCAAAGAAAGAATATTAGATTCTATAAAAGAAAAGATGCCCAAAATATAAACTATTTTTATCTCTAGGTGTTTACTCCAAGCATTGCTTTGGTCAATGAAGTTTAGGCTACAGGTAATTCTTAGAGATGACTAATTCCAGGTAGATCAAATCTTAATATCCTTTTGAGGATGATTCACTTCAATTTGCTGCATCATTACATTTTTTAGGAGGTAGCAAATGACAGCAAACACTATATACTCTTGTGCACTCTAACTTCCCTCCCAAGTTGAAAACAATTTTAAATTAATTCAAGATAAAGTTCAGACAGTTAGCTAGTTATAGCATTCTCTTAGAGTAGCATTAGCATTAATTAATGTTTGTGGACTGCTTTGAAAATCACAAATGCTATGGAAGTGCTGACTATTAATTTAGTAAAAGCACAAGCCATGAAAGCTGAAATTTAAAGCAGTTGCACACTGCTGAAATGTTTTAATATTTAAATGAATCAGCCTGAAGAAAGTCTCTGACCTCTCATGTTTATAAATCAGGGAGGAAAGAAGTCTGAACTGGTGATATTGAAAATGATTTAGGAGAGAATACTAAGGTGGAAGTGAATAGGAATGATTGTTGACTATTAGAGAAGGGTAGTTACACCCAAATCATGATTGTGAATTCACACATCCTACAATTTGGAGATTCTTCCTTGCACTAGGGATTGACAGTCACTTGGGAGGTGTGATATGGGGGAGGAAGAGAAAGGAAAAAAAGAAAACTAAGAGGAAGAAAAAAAAAGAAGAGGAAATAAAAGGAGAGCTCTTGAGTATGATTAAAAATAATGGTGATCAAAAAACTATGTTACATTTATTTACACAATAGAATAATGCACAAATAGAGAGAAAGGAGCTCCTACCCTTCATGATAGCATGGATGAAACTGGAGACTATTATGCTGAGTAAAATAAGCCAAGTGGTAGAAGACAAATACCATATAATCTCACCTATAAGTGGAATTTAATCAACAAAATTAACAAATGAGCAAAATAGAACCAGAGATATGGAAATAAAGAACAAACTGACAATGACCAGAGGGGAGGGGGATAACAGGGGAAAAAGTGGGGAGGGGCAAGTCAAGGAACATGTATAAAGGGCCCATAGACATGAACAACAGGGTGGGGACTGACCATGGAAGCTGGGTTTGGATGAGTCAGGGAAGAGCAATAGGGGAAAAAATGGGACAAGTATAATTGAAGAACAATATATATAATGAGGCTAATGAAACTTGCACTTCACTGCAAGTCAGCCCAAGAAGAAATTCTATTATAATAATGACTCCAAGTTGAACTGTCTCTTGATTCCATCCTCATGAACAGTTATCTCCAAATCCCCGTGTCATTACTGGTTGACTTGTAGACCTGAGATGTTGTTCCCCCTCCCATCTTAGGATATCTGCATCCTTTTGCATTCAAAATATGGCTTCTGGAGACAAAGCTGGCCTTCTATAACCCTTCTCACCTTCATCCTCCACTTGTACCAAGACACTAGGAGGGACTGGTCCTGGCCCCTTTCACACATTTCCTATGTGATTTTCTCTTTAAGACTGTCCTTGATATTCAGCTTTTCCAGTATATTCACACTAGGCCTTTGTCCCCATAGAACTGCTGTCCTGATGGCTGAGACCTACATGCTCTTCCCAAAGAGGATTCCTAGGAGAGTGGATTTCCATGACTGCAAAGATTGTGAAATTGTTTAACTTGTTCCCTGGATGGAACTTTCTAGATATCATCCTTGTGGCACTACTGGAAATTAGGGGCATAAATTAAATGACCTGTACAGCAATCTGTAATGTTATAAAGAATCCTTAGAGAAGAGATAAAAAATTGTCTTCCTTCCCTTCCTCCTTCCTTCTTTTCTTTGGTCTTTCAACTAATTTATTTTAAGCATAACTTATATTTATATTGTAGGATATTTGGAAAATAGAAAAAACATAAAAAAGTAAAAATATAAATGTAGCTCATCTGCCCAGTTATACCACATATGTATTTAGCCATAAAACTTATGTGTAGTCACACTTATATTATATAATATGCATGTATGTTATATTATATATGACTATATAAACAGCTATATAAATAACATTTATAAATATATAATATTTATATTTAAATATTTAATATACATATAAATATAGTAAATACAAATGTTTGCATGATACATAGTGAATGTATTATATAACATAAAGAATATCTTTATATTATAAAATATTTTCCACAGATGTCTTTATAATGGATGGTTAATATTATACCATATGAATATACCATAATTGTCTTTTAAACTTATAATTATACTTTTATTGTTCTCATAATATTTATCCTTATAAATAATGTTGTAATAAATATCTTTGGGCAAATGTTTTTGTCAGAATTTTTGAGTGACAGAAGGCCTATTTTCAACAAAGTCATTTATATCTATTTCACATTTTCTAATTTCCTTACCATGACTTTCTATAAAATGTAAAATACCCAGTTAAAAAAAGTTTTTCTCCTAGTCACAATAATTAGGTAATCTTTATGAGTATGATAATCACTACATTATAACAATTTCCATTTCAGAGATTCAAAGCCTATATAAAGAGCAAACAAAATGAAATAAATTGTTTGTAATACATCTCTTAAATGCCCAAGTGTGTCAGGTACTGAGAACACCAAGATGGTGCAAGAGAAAGCAAGGTCAATAAAACCTGTTCCCTGCCTATGAAAGTTCCCTGACCCTACATTTGGCCTATGTCATAGATAGATTGCAAAAATGGATAGAGTTCTTTCCCTCCTTATATTCACATCAGTGGCAGTGTGAGGTTGAAGCATTTTTTTGTCCATTCCCTACCCTCTGAGTATTGGCTGACCATGTGACTTGCTTTTACCAATGGAATGCCCCATACGTGACTATGAGCTGGTTTCAGTCTGTGACTCAGGGACTTTGCACACCTTTCTTGCTCTCTTGCAATGCAGCAATTGACATGAAAAAGCCTAGACTAGCCTACTGGAGGAGGAGATATCACAAAGAGTAGAGATGAAGCGGCCCACAAAGGTCACCTTGAACAGCCAGCCCCCAGTCATACCAACAGTTGGCCACAAACACACACCAACTAAGGCCAGAAGAACCACCCAGCTTCACCACACTCCTGAGGTAAATAAATGTTGTTTGGGATGGTTTGTAACACAAGAGATCCTAATTAATACAACCTGTAAACCAACCACAGCAATGTGTTTAGTATCATAATAGAAGAAGAGGCAAGGACCTGCAAGCAACTGGCTTCCTTTGTTTCTTAAGCTGCTTTTCACCTTGTTGACAGTGTGCTTTAAGACAATGAGGGTTATGTTAAGAGGTAGCTTTCTACAAAGGTGTGAAAACATTCTGATGAAGGAGAAAGGTTTTTTTTCCCCTTAAACAATTTTACCTTCAAATATGTACCTTCCTTGGGCTAGGATGCAAGTTTACCAAGGTGACAGAGGTGACAGCTCTTGAACTGAGCTACATACTCTCCTGTTTGGGGATCTGGTTATGGGTGGTCATTGATGCTGCCAGGCAAGCAACTGCATAGGCATTCTGGCCTTGAGAAGTAATTATTATGGAGTCTCTATGAATTGCCTTGATTTTTTCCAAGTCAATAGCATTAACTAAATAGTTCTTTTCTGTTCTAGCAGTAGCTTTGGGTTTGCAGCTCTGGTTCAGATTAGCCACCATCCTCATGTTCTGAGCTGTTTATCTTTGGTAAACCCATAAATAAGAGTCTGACTTACTTTCCCAAAGTTCTCTGTGTCCCCATCAAAATCTAGCAGCCAACTGGACCTTTCCCCAGACTCCTGCTTTCTGATACATCAGTACATCTCAAAGTTTATTGTACATAGGAATCACCCAGAGCCATTGTTATATGCAGATCCTAACTCAATACATCTTGCATGGGGGCCAAGAATTTGAATTTCTAACAAGTTCCCAGTAATGCTGATGCTGCTCTGCCCAGTATAACTTTTCAAATATTAAGTTACTACATGACTAATGAACTAATCCCTGAACCAAAGTTTGGTTAATGAATAACCTGAGTTAGAGAGGGCCTGATCTTAGTTAGCAATAAAATCTTACCAAAATGCCTTCATAGTCAGGTAAACAAATCATAGACTTTACCCTCTAAAAAGAAACAAGAAACAGGCTAGCTTTGATAGTTCTGTGTGATGAATATACCAATAAAGGTGTATTTTCAGGTATAACATCCTTTTTTTAAGGACTCACTCATCAGAGTTCACTCATAACATGGTGGTTCCCCATGAACTCTACACCTTCAACTTGTCCTTGTTTTATTTCATCCCTAGCTGTCCTGTTTGTGAGCATCTCTTATTTCTCTGTTCCTCCCCTGTATAGCCCCTGCAAAATAAACCAGCATTGACCAATTTTCCAAAATCTCCCAACTCCTACTTATGGTAATTTTGTGAATCCCCAAAGCCCCTACGCCTAGTACTAGTACTACATTTGTTGGCAGTTCTGTTAGGATATGGTTGATTTCTTATACCTGCTCCTCCTCAAAGCTGCTACTCTGTTTGAAAATTCAGAAATTAACTTCCTACCTAGCCAGGCATTTAATATTGTAGACCCTCAATACTTCAGGTATGATTCAGGATCAACATTCTCACCTAGGAGCTTGTTAGAAATGCAGAACCTTCAGCTCCATCCCAACATATTGAATTAGAATTCTCAGTTTAGCAACATTCCTAGGTGACTTTAATTAAAATCTGAGCCCAACTAGTATAGAAATGGAAAAACATCTAGTTGTTCCTGCAGTATGCATTTCAGGGCAATTCTCACAGTATGATAGAGAAAACACCTGGCTTCAAACTAAATGTTTCCATTCATGAGGTGCATTATCCTTTATATCTGAGAATAATAGATAACAGGGGATTACATCTACTTATAGAATGGTGACAATGAAACGAGTTGAGATGTATAAAAACATTTTGCTCAGTGCCTGGCACACTGCGGTTATGGAAAAGAATAAATTTTGTTTAAGAAAAAATAAATGTGAAAAACTTTTAAATATACTGAATTGAGATTAATGCATTTAAGAATAAAATGTGACAAGACAGGCATTGATAAGTAGTACTTTATAAGCACAGAGCAATACACAGGGGTGGGCAAATGTAGGTTTACAATTATAATACAAATAATAATACAAGAATAAAATCTGCCTGTTTGGCATTCTCACAACTGTAAATCTACTTTTGCCTACACCTGTATGTATAATTCTTGAAAGTTTACTTATTAGTTTGTAATGCAATGAATTTTTGTTACTCAGAAAGCATGTAAGTGCATATATTTTGAAAATTAATACTACCCAAACTTGAATAATGCTACAGATGTAATTTCAGAAACACATTTGCTTTAGAATTGTCCAAAAATCCATATGGCTGCTTTGTGCTCATAAACATAGCAAAACCTATCATTCCAATACAGAACATACATGTTTAAAGAGCCAAATTACTGCTCAGAGTGGCAAGATTTTGAATGGAAGTTACTTTCTAAACATTGAAACTCAAAGGAGAGTTAGAGTAAATAAAATCACTTGGAGTTCGATGTTTCCTTGGCACCCCATTTAAGTGACTGTAAAAGGGTAATTCTCCTTTGAAACTGGTTGTTCTTGAGCAATACTAATTGCCAAAAAAAAACTAGGTTTGTATATCTTGAAATCAACAATAAGTGGAAAAGCTCAGCATGATTATTCACTCTAGTGCATAAAAACATCAATACAAAGATATATACAAAGGTATTTTTATATTGTCTAATCAACAATAAAGGGGAAAATCCCCAAGTTTGATATCTCTCTCTCAAATGTTATTTTGAATATTGAGAAAAGGAATCATGTTGCTTACAAATTCCACAGCTAGTATTCATTAAACCACTTCATTGATTATCCCTGAATATCCTTCTCTATACTAATAAGATAGTAGAGCTAAATCTGTCTTTTTTTTTACTTCTTTTTTTAGTAAGCAGATCCATTTTAATTTAAAATATGACTTGCTCTTTGAGAGATCTCAGACTAACAAAAGTACAAATCCAAGTTGCTCTTTCTGGGATTGTTTCAGATTCATACTTTAAAAAAATAGTCTAAAAACACATGTTGCATCATCTGTTAGACTGAACCACATGATATTGCTAATATTTAATGATTGCTAAGATATAATAATGACATTTTAATATGGTTCAACTTAAGTTTCCTCTCTCCACACTAATCACCTTATATAGGCATTTTCTATTTAGTGTAATGTCAATTAGGAAAATATATATCTTAAATGGCCAAGAACCTAAGTTGCTTTCTGACCATTTTTGGCATTCCTTAATTTATGTATATAAACCACCTTGTGAGTAGACCCGTCTAATGCTGTTCTGATTAATTCTTGGCAACTGTGTCAGCAGCCATGCAGTTGAGCTCTCCCTTATATTTAGAGGAGAAAACAAGAAACTAGGGTGTTTAAAACCTTAACCTGGACATTTTAACAATAATATGGCTTTAAAAACTGTTCTCTTTAGGTACATGCTTAGACTAAATAATATACATGTATCAATAATAATAGAAAAGCTATAATAATAACTTATGTCCCAAACTCTACCACTCTAGTTTTAACAGTGAGTGATGAACAAAGTTATGAGAATTTTGCTCAAGAAATAATTGGAGTGTCATGGAATAAAACAGAATCAGCTCATGCATCCACCTTTTCATGTTTGTTGTCCAGCACCGTGAAAGGTGTTGTATTTAATGATTATACAGATAAATGGGAAAATCCTGAACTGCCTTCAAAGTCATTAAGGAAAGTCAGTCATGTTCAGTAGAGCATTAGACATTTATGTATTTCATTGCTTCTCAATTTCCTGAAAACTAGTAAATTGCTGGTTCTTACAGAGTGATAGTATACAAAATTAACTTTGATGTGGGCTAACCAAAAGTCTATATATACTACTGTTCTAAACAATAAAACATTTCTTTTAAAGAGAGGCTTATAACACCCTGCCTCTTTTCTATGATAAATGATATCCTGGCCTTCAAAGCATGTGTCTATGATCCAATGCCTTACAAATTAGGTTGTACCATTAGAAAGTACAGTGGCTCACATGCCAGATCCAGATGCAGCCTGTGAAGCTCCTCAGTCTAATTATTAAGATAGCTTCTTTCAGCCCACTCTGCAGTGGGAGGGCAAGTTTTCTTATATTTAGTTATCACAATTATCACCTAAGTAAAGTCCTCAACTGAGTGTCCTTATTGAGGCTCAATTTCCAGGTGAACACAACTGACAGGCAAGGCCCAACCACTAAAAGGAAGGCAATCTAAACACAACATTATCACATGTAAGAAAGAATAAATTAACAGAATTTATCAAAGGTTCATCTGCCCCAAATCCAACATATTTAAACGACACAAAAGTAAGCAAGGTGCCTTTTAGCCCCTATTAATCTTTCTAGAGTGAGTTGTAAACCATCTCTCACAAGCAATAAATTATTCGTGGAAGAATATCTAACATGTCAGAAGAATAAGTGGATCTGGCCCGGAAAACGATGTTATGCATTTATAGACATTTCAAATCTCCATGATGAAGATGGAAGATATATTATAAAACAATTATTAAGCAATAAACAACTGTAAAAAGAGAGAACTGGGTGTGAACTTTGCTCAAAACTTCCAAGAAAGAAATAAGTTGACACATACCTGGCCCAGCTGTCTTCAGCTTGAGGTGCCTAGATTAGCACTTCCTCTTTTCTCAAACAGGGAGAAGTTGGAGCCTGCAGAACATGCCCCCGCAACTTCGGAGTAACTGCAAGACTGGTGGAGGGGAAGGAGAAGGGCTGGGATGATCTGGGCTGAGCCTCAGGAGCCAATCAGAGAATGGCGGAATCATCTCTTACCAACTCTTCCCAGAAGCCCAGTCTTGCTGGATTGTGGGAGTTCTATGAGGGTCAGGAGGGGAATGAAGAGATGAGGTACACCTGGGTGCCTGGGGTGCTGGAGGCCCCTCCTTCCATACTGCTTTGTAAATAAAATGGCTCACAGGAGCCAGCATGCAAATACCAACACTCAAGGATTCTTTGGCTCCCTCCCCCCGGAACCCTTCACAGGCAAGGTACAGGGAGCCAGCCTCACCCCAGAGGCCTGGCCAGGTGCAGGAAAGGGCTGTGGCCCAAAGGCTGTGCAAGAGAGAGACCACCTGAGGCCAAAACCAGACACTGGTGTGAACTGAACATGTGCAGGGGCAAATGTATAGTCTTCTAGAAGCACATAGGGCCTGGCATCATAGAGGCATGCAGAGCAGATCCCTGGGACATCAATACAAACTATTTCTTATGGTTCTGCACAAAGATAGTACAAAAATTTCAAAAATTTCAAATAAGCTTATATTACATGTAGTTCAACTGAATTATTTTATGTCTATGGAATCTAATATTGTTTGCACTGGGATTTTATCTTTTAAATTTATTTAGTAACTTTTCTATTGTTTTACAAAAATATTGGTCCACAATGGATTGGAAATTTTTAAAAAATAAACAGCAAACAAAAACAAAAACAGATAGTTCCTGTTCACAGAAGTTCTAGTTGAGGGGTGTCAAACTCATTTTCACCAAAGGCCACATCAGCTTTGCAGTTGCTTTCAAAGGGCCAAATGTAATTTCAACTCACTTAACAGTTAAGGAGTAGTTACATTTATACAGTCCTAAAATTATTTCAGCCCTTTGAAGGCAGCCTTGAGACTGATGTGGCCCCCAGTGAAAATGAGTTTGACACCCCTGTATAATCTAGTCAATCTCTAGATTCCAAATAAGTTCTTACTAAAGCCAGCCATTGCTGGATGCTTTCATCTTGTTTTTAAAGATACCAGAGAAGTTATTTCATGACTTTCCTTGGAGTTCATTTTAGTGTTTGGTGCCCTCATTATCCAGAAATCCGGGATGATAGCTAACATGAATCTGGAGGCTGCACTGTGGTGCTGGGGATAGACATGGGAACAGGCTACCACGTTCTTTCTAGTCTGTTATCCAATACTAAGAACAATATTGCCTTCGTTCTCCATGTCCACCTTCCCACTCACCCCTCTTCCCCTTTTATGCAAGGAAAGAAGATGACAGAAAATGTAGCTAGCTGATTGATTTTTACCTGAGCTAAATTTTAAGAGTTTAGAATACTAAGCAGCCCACCATTACATTTCTTTTTCTTTTCTTTTCTAATGACCATGAGGCTAAAATTAGGCTTGTTTTATCCAAAGCTCACAAGGGGTTCCCAAAAACTTAGAAAAGTGTGTTCTTCTAACCAGGTCAGACCAGGTGTATGGCTTTGGTGTTGGAGACAGTGTGTCTTGAAATTTGGCTCACTGTGGTTGTTTTGTCCATCAGTCTTGACACCAAGGGTTCTTATCACTTCACCACCAGTGGAATCTTTTAAGTCAGCAGCAGCTCTAATTATTCACCAATTAACCTTAATTAAGACTGTTGTTGTATAATAGCACAACTTGAGAGTTCACTAAACAAACAGCTTGACAAACACTGTCATTTAAAATCCTCTTCAAACATGTTACTTTCTTAATTAGGAAGTTGGGTTGTGAAGACTCTATGTTCACAGACAATATTTGGAAAATTAGAGTAGAGAAGGGAGGGGGCAAGCTCCTCTTCATGCTCCTCAAATGCACTGGTTGCTGTGGAATCTGCTGCCATAGATGGATCCATGGGAAATGCCACAAAGAACACCACTGTGCACATTTTCTCCAGGTGGGCAATAAAATGGTATCAAATTACTAAAGTCAGTTTCATTTTTTAAGGAGAGATTAGAAAATGAAAGGAGGAATTTCACGAAAATAATGACAGGATTTAAGATTAATATTTTTCCTGTTTCTATTAAGCTGAAAGTCACACATATACTCTACATTTAATAGAAAATGCTGACAAATTTGGTGTTTTGAATCGTATCTTTGACATCTTTATAATATGGGATCCTTTCTTTTAAAAGACATATTTCTATTCATTTAAGTCATGATTTATGTTATTCAACAGTTTTATGTTGAACCTCCACATTTCTTATAGTTTTATTGCTTTTATAAATTGAGTCTTTTCTTTCAACATATTAAATTTTATTTTTAAATAATTTAATGTGAAATTAATCATACAGAAATGTATAGAATATGTATATGTAGTATTTTAATAAAATTTATAATAACATTAAGCTTAAGAAATAGAACATTAATAATAATTTTAATTATTATATCTCCTTCCTTCCTCCACTCCAGAAATATCTTCTCTTAAGTTTATGCTAATAATTTTTTATTATGTTTAGAGTTCCCCCACATATCTGTAGTATAAAACTAAATTGTGTGTAATCATACACATTTTGGCATTTATATAAGTGAAGTCATACTATAGCATTGTTTAAATTTTTCCATGAATATATTTTTGGTATTCATTCAAGTATAACAGTATAACTCAACTTTGTTTTCACTGATATAAATTTTTCTGCCATATGACTATTGTGAAAAAAATCTAATGTCTCCTCTAGGGATGGTGAACATTTAAACTGTGTCTCAGTATTCTAGGATAACCCCCAGGATTTCTAACCCCTGGTATATGCGTACATTCTCATATTTATTCAATCAAACAGTAATCTAGTTGCTGCTATGAAAAGACTTTGCAGATGTAACTAAAATTGCTATTTATTTATCTATTTATTTAAAGAAAATTTTACCTTTTGTGACAGCATGAATGGACCTAGAAAACATTATGCTAAGTGAAATAAACCAATCAAAGAAAGACAATTATCATATGATTTCACTCATATGTGGAATCTAATGAACAAACTGAACTAACAAGCAAAATAGAGACAGACTCATAGAGAGCAGGATGACAGCTCTGGGTTGGGGGAAAGGGTTAGGGGATGGAGATATTAAGCAAAAATGTAAAAGGACTTATATACATGAACAACAAAGTGCTGATTGTGAGGGGTGATGTATGGGGGATAAATGGTAATGGGAAAATACAATAAAAATAAATAATAAATAAATGGAATGAAACGAAATGAAATGAAAAAAATAAAATCCCTAAACAGTTGACTTTAACTTAAGGATAGATTCTTGAGTGAGCATGATCTATTCATATGATTCCTTAAAAGTTGGAGAGATTTGAAGCAGGTGAGGGCTATGTCGCAACTAACCACTGGCAACCTTTGGAGCTGGTAGTGGCCCACTTTGAGAATTTAAGCAGAAATTCAGCTAGGCCAAGCACAGACTTTTGACTTATAAAAACTGTGAGATAACGAATGGGTGTTGTTTTAAGCCATGTAACGTGTGGTTATTTGTTATGCAACATTAGAAACAATGAAGGTTACTTGCAGAATTGTACTTTTAGAGACAATGCTGTTCTGAACACTTTTTATATGTTTCCTGGAGCACACATGCAGGAGTTTAAGGCACATACCTAGGAACAGAACAGAATGGAATTGTTACATGACATGCACATTACTGGATAATTATGTCAAATTGTTTTCTAACATAATTTCAATTTATCCTCTGACCAGCAATCAAGAAAGTTTCCTTTGCTTCACATCCTTCCAAAAAAAATGGTATTGGCAGGATTTAAAGTTTTGCCAGACCAATGATTGTGAAATGATATTTCTTGTAGGTTTTAACTTGTAGTTCTCCAAATCATTAATGACAATGAGCATCTTTTCATGTTCATGTGCCATCTGTATTCCTTCTCCTGAGAAACACTTTTTCAAGGAAATCTTTCTTACTGATCACAGGAATGGGCAAATCATCTCCCCACTAATCTGCTGAGCCAGTTTGAACTATATCAGCTTTCAGATTCAAGGGTCTGTGTGTATTTACCTACCTATATTACTAAATATTTTTATGGCTATTTTGGGCCCTTGCTCTTCCAAATATGAGGTTTTTAACCCCTTAAAACCTGGAATTATTTATAAAAAACTGTGTGTTTATTCTTACATGTTTAAACTTCAGTCAACTTCAAAGCACTCTCTATTTGATGCAATACACCTATCAAGATATTTTATCCACTGCTCATAACAGTTTTTGAACTTGTTGATTTTCATGACTCTTAGGGCTTCTGCTGTAATTTTTGTTGTTTGTTTCACCTCTTCCATATAGGCAAAACATTTCCCTTTGAGGACTTTTTTCAACTAGGGAAACAAAAAAAGGTCATTCGGAGTGAGATTGGGTTAGTAGGGAGGGTAGGACACAGAGGTCATGCAATTTTTGTTCAAAAACTGCTGAGCACAGTGTGGGCAGCTGTGCTGTAAATCACCCCTCATGAAATGGGCAAAAGCATTGAAAGAGTCTTTAAATAAAATTCACTGAAGCCAAACACAGTCTCTCAAAACAATGCCAGTTGGTACACAGACACAGATGGGTTCCTAGAACACTCACCTAGTAGGGCAAGCCTGTACTACAAGACACCTCCAGAAGATAATTCCATTTTGGGGGGATCCTCCCTTGTACATTTTAAAATGAGCTTATCACATTTTATTGTTAAATGATATTTGATTTCTATTATATTGAATCTATAAATCAATATGAAAACAAGTGCCATCTATAAAATGGTAAGTTTTTCTATTCACTAAAATAGTATTCCATATATGCGGTTATTCTTTAATGTCACTTATTAAAGTTTTATAGTTCTATACATAATGAATGATCTTCTATACTTTTTGTGGAGTATCTGTCCTATGTACCAAATACATTTATTGCTACTTCTTATGGCATCTTTTTAAATCACATTTGTGTAATTGTTTTTGGATAATGTATGGAAGTAAAATTGAATTTTTGCATATTTATCTTACATCCCCAAAATTCACTGAACTTTTATTAAATCTAATAATTTTCTGTAGAAACTTTTATTTGGGACAATCACCAAGGGGAGATCTACAAACTTGGTTTTGGCCTTTTTAATCATTCTATTTTTGATATTTTTTCTTGTCTCATTAAAATGAATAAAACTATGGCACATGCTAGACAGAAACATTAGTAGCAAGTATTCTTTCCATGTTACTAATTTTAAAGAAAATGCCTTTAAATGTTTTATCATTGTAATGGCTAATTCTATGTGTCAACATGTCTGGACCACTGTGCCGGGATATTTGGTCAAACATTCTACATGTTTGTGTGGAGATATTTTTGGATGATATTACCATTTAAATCAGTGCACTGTGAGTGAAGCAAGCTGTCCTCCATAATGTGGATAGGCTTCAACCAATCAGTTAAAAGCTTGGATAGAGCAAAAGCCTGACTTCCCCGAAGCAAGAAGAAATTCTAGGAGCAGACAGCCTTCACCCTTCCACTGCAATGTTAGTTCTTCCCTGGGTCTCCACCCTGCCGGTCCACCCTGCAGAACTGGCACTTGCCAGCCTTCACAATTGTGTAAGCCAATTCCTTAAAATGATTCTCTCTTAAGATATCTATCTATCTAGATATATAGGTATATAGATATAAATATAGATATAGATATATAGATAGATACCCTAATATCTTGTGTTCTGTTTTTCTAGAGAACCCTGACTAATATAATCATTAGAAAGATGTGTTTGTTTCTTTTTAAAATAGAAATTCATTATCAGTTGAGGAGGTCCTATTTTTAAGAGATGTTTTATTTGATTTTGTCAGGAATGGTTGTTAAATTTTATCAAGTGCTTTCTTACTCTATTGCAATGATCATAAAACTGTTATATATTCTTTTTCAATGTGCTAATATAGAGAAATTCACATAATAGTCTTATAGATAAATAATAAATCCAACTTGGTCATGATGTAAACATGCATTGTGTTTTGTTTTACAATGCTGAATTCATTTCATTGCTGATTTTCTTGTAGGAAATTTTGGATTCATGCCCAAGAGTGATTGAATTATAATTTCCATTTATCTTATTATCTTACCCTGATTATGGTATCAAGATTTTATTAGCTTCAAGACATGAATTTCAAAGTATTATCTTTTTCTAGTCTCTGGAAGAATTTTATTAAATTTAGAGTTATCTACTCCTTGAATATTTGGTATTACTTTTCTTTAAATGTAAGTAAGATGAGAATAAGGCAACTTAAATTTTCTATTTTCTGGAAGTATTCACATTTCTGGGAACAGGTTTCAATTTCATTAAATTTTCCAGTATACTGGCATATATTCTCTAGAACTACCTCTACTATCATTTTATTATCTGCATCATTAAGAATGTGTTTGTGTTCTTATTCTTCATGTATTCTGTTACAGAATTGTCAATTTTTATAATCTTTTTAAAGAAATAAGTGTTGGTACTACTGCTGTTATCTATGATATACTTCTTTTCTTTTCATGAATTTCTGCTCTTATTACTTATTTACTTTTATATCTTTAGGTTTATAATGCTTTATTTTTGTTATGCTTTTTCTTAAGTTGAAACCATAGTTCATTAATTTCATCCTGCTTTTATGACATAAACCTTTGTGGTTATTTCCTCTTTAAGAAGCATTACCTATGTCATACAAATTTCAATTAATAGTAGTTTTATTATTATTTAATGCTAATAAATTGTTAAACACAAGTAAAGTCCTTTGCTTCCTCTCTTTTTCTATGCAAACATGTGAACCTCCAAAATGGGGTCATCTCATGTTCTGTATTTTTTATGCTGTACTTTACTTCTGTGTTAAGACTTTACCTTCCATATAAAACTAATGATGGGTCTAAAGGCTCCCAATTTGCTAAAGAACTCTCGTTGATATTTTAGCCACACAAGCAATAATGATTTACTTTTTAAAACTGGTTTTTAAAAAGATTTCATTTATTTATTTTAGAGAGGGGAAGGGAGGGAGAGAAACATCAATGTGTGGTTGCCTCTTGTGAGCCCCCTACTGGAGACCTGGCCGGCAATCCAGGCATGTGCCCTAGACTGGGAATTGAACCAGTGACCCTTTGATTCACAGGCCAGCACTCAATCCACTGAGCCACACCAGCTATAGTGTTGTGGAAAATCCACACACACGTGGGGAGATAACGAAGCACAAACTTTATTACCCGGGGGCCCAGAGGGGGTGGTTAACATCCAAATCCCCTGAGCACCGATCCTCATTCTCCCGGGGTTTAAATAGTCCCGGGCTTCCTACCTACGTGGGGAAGCAAGGTTACAGAAGCTGAATGCGGAAGTTAGGTCTAGCTACCTTATATGGGAGACAAAGGGAAAACACAGGAGGAATTTGCAGAAGCTACAGAGCACAGGAGCTTATCATGGGAGTCTGTGTACGACCTTGAGTAACTGGCCGTTGCTTTGGTTACGACTGGTCAGCTTCTACAGTCCTGTGTGAAATTTTGCAAGTGTTACAGTTACAGAGCATAAGAAACTTTTGGAGTTTTCTTTTCCTGCCACAATAGCTGGTGTATCTATTTTCATATTCCTTTTCAGCTTAGTGATCACCTGAACTTCAGTAGCTAAACTTCACAGCTACCAATTACTGGACTAAGAATGCTGATTTTAACTTGGTCATTCCATCTCACTTATACTACTATTATCAGTATCCATTAATCTAAATGTCTTTTGATTCTGTCTCCACAGACATAAGAAAAAACTTATCTTATGTCTGAAATTTTTATTTAAAAAATAGTGTCCTACATACCAAGTAAAAATGACCATTGTTGTGGGAAACAACAGACTCTCCCCCTTTGCAATGTCTGCCTGACAGGGATTTAACAGGCTTCATGAACATCAAAGGCTATACAGAGCTGAAGAAAAGTCTCATAATGCCTTTTAAGTCCTTTATCTTTCTTTTTCAAACCTGCAATGTGTAAGTATTCATTTTATGCAACTTTCGTTCAGATTTCTGCTGTTCAAGCAGAAAAATGTCTCTCATCAATTTTAAATTCTTTAAATATTTTCTAATCCTCTACATGTAGGTTAGAGTGAGTGAGCAGCCATTTAAGAAGATTGAAATAATACCTTCTGATAACTGGACTTAAGCAAACTATTTAGACTATAAGCAACAAAAATGCAATTGTGCAAATATACACATAAAAAGAGAATTTATTAGTAAGATACAGGGGTTTTTGTGGACTCTGTGACCTGTTAGACCTGAGAAGGGTCCAGAAGAAGTTCGAAATTACCTATAGGCTGCTAAGAGATCAAATTACTTTATTTTTAATTAATTAACTGTTTATTTTTAATGTTGATTTTTTTATTGTTGTTCAAGTACAGTTGTCTAGATTTCCCCCTCACCACTATCCCCCACCCCAGCCATCCCCACTTCCCACCCTTGATCCTATCCCACTTTGGTTTTGTCCATGTGCCCTTTATACATACTCCAGAAAACCCTTCCCCCTTATCCCCCCAATATCCCCTTCCACCTCCCCTCTGGTTACTATCAGTTTGTTCTTAATTTCAATGTCTCTTTTTGTATTTTGCCATCATAAATCATAAATCAATAAACAAATGTTGGAAAGGATGTGGAGAAAAGGAAAGCCTAGTGATAGGATTCTCACTGATATGAAGTGGTATGTCATTGTGGCTTTAATTTGCATCTCTCTGATGGCTAGTGATGCTGAGCATCTTTTCATAAGACTCTGGGACCTCTGTATGTCCTCCTTGGAGAAGTGTCTGTTCAAGTCTTTTGCACATTTTTCAATTGTGTAGTTTGTCTTCCTGGAGTGGAGTCATGTGAGTTCTTTACATATTTTGGAGATCAAACCCTTGTCTGGGGTATATTATTGGCAGATATATTTTCCTATATGGTTGGTTCTCTTTTCATTGTAATGCTGTGTTTTTTTTAGCTGTGCAGAAGCTTTTTATTTTGATGAGATCCATTTGTTTATTCTTTCCTTTATGTCCTTTGCTCTAGGGGACATATCGTTGAAAATATTGCTGTGTGGAATATCTGAGGTTTTCCTGCTGATGTTTTCCTCTAGGACTTTTATTGTGCCATGATTTATATTTATATCTTTTGTCCACCCTGCATTTATTTTTGTGTATGGTGTGAATTGGTAATTGAGTTTCATTTTTTTTGCATGTAGCTGTCCAGATCTCACAACACCATTTGTTAAAGAGATTATTTTTACAAGAGACCAAATCACTTTAAAGTCCATTATAAATTCTCAAGACAGCGAAAACTCTATTGATCAGACTTGAGACAGATGCCCATTCATTGTCTAACCAATGGTGGTGATAGGAACAGAGTATTAAAGGGAGTTTGGAGATCAATTCTTCTATGTGGAACCAACAATTCTTGGGAGCAGAGAGGTAGCTATTCCATAAAGAGGAGGATCAATCCTGCATTAAGCAGTTGGGTGTTTCTTCCAGAATATGGAAGAAGTCAAGCTAAAAATGATTGGAGATTTTTATTTCTTCCTTTTGTTCCAAATTGTTGGTTTGAGTTCTGGTTTCCTTCCCATCACTGCTGGTTCCCTGAATACTTTGATTTATTTCACTTCTGATAGCCTTCATTTGTTTCTTCATTTTGTGACCAAGCTCAATCAGTTCTGTGAGCATCTTGATTACCAGGGTTTTGAACTCTCCATCAGATAGGTTGGCTGTCTCCTCATCACTTAGCTCTTTCTCTGGAGATTTGATCTGTTCTAAACATCCAAATGGAACAGAATAAAGAAACAAGAATTCAAAGAAATGAGGAGAGGCTCAAGAGCCTCTGAGAAAGCTTTAAATGCTCCAGTATCCGAATCATAGGGGTTCCAGGAGGAGAAGAACAAGAGCAAGAAGTTGAAAACTTATTTGAACAAATAATGAAAGAAAACTTCTCCAATCTGGCGAAGGAAATAGACTTCCAGGATGTCCAGGAAGCCCAAAGAGTCCCAAAGAAGTTGGACCCAAAGAGAGGAACACACCAAAGCACATCATAATTACATTACCCAAGATTAAAGATAAAGAGAGAATCCTAAAAGAAGCAAGAGGAAAGGAGAGAGTAACCTACAAAGGAGATTCCATAAGACTAGCAGCTGATTTCTCAAAAGAGACCTTACAGGCAAGAAGGGGCTGGAAAGACGTATTCCAAGTCATGAAAGGCAAGGACCTACATCCAAGATTGCTCTGTTCAGCAAAGCTTTCATTTAGAATGGAAAGGCAGATAAAGTGCTTCTCAGATAAGGTCAAGTTAAAAGAGTTCATCATCACCAAGCCCTTATTATATGAAATGTTAAAAGGATTTATCTAAGAAAAAGAAGATAAAAATATGTACAGTAAAATTACAACAAACTCACAACTATCAACAACTGAACCTAAAAAAATGAAAAGAAAAACAACAAAACAAAAACTAAGCAAACAACTAGAACAGTAACAGAATCAGAGAAATGAACATCACATGGAGGGTTTTCAGTGGGGGAGGGGAGGGGACGAATAGGGAGGAAAAGTACATGGGATAAGAAACATAACTAGTAGGCACAAAATAGATGGGGAGAGGTTAAGAATGGTGTAAAAAACAGAGAAATCAAAGAACTTTTATGTATAACCCACAGACATGAATAAAGTGGGTGGAGAATGCAGGAAGGTTGGGGATGCAGGGCAGAGGGGACATAAAGGGGGAAAAATTGGGAAAACTGTAATAGCATACTCAATAAAATACTTTAAAAATGGAGAGAATATAATGTAATTTCATAAAAGAAAATGGAGAGTAAAGATGTGAATAATCAATGTTTCTTGAAAAGAAGAAAAGAAAAAGGGTATACTACAAACAGTTGCTAGCAAATCAAATTAATTAGGCACAATAAAAATATATTCCGAGATAAGGAAAGATCTGATCTGGGAAACAATAATTAAAAATAATGATTCTAACACATACTGATGAAAATCTTATGTAAAGAAATAACAAATGAATATTACAAGCTGGCTTTTACTTCTTTTATGAAGTTTACATGCCAGAACCACTCTGAGAAACATCTAAAGGTTTTGAGTAGAAAATTTGAGACAACCATAATTTAAAGCAAACCAAGTTTTTTCAAAGAAAGATATTCTCCTCCCTTCCTATTGGGGAAAAAGTATTCTGACAACTGAAAGCACCTATTTCCACAGCCTATAACATTCGACACTTCTCACTTGGCATCTCTTTTGCTCATCATCCTTCAGAGTCTGCTCAATGGCAGTTGCTTCCCTGGGCCCACACTAAAGCATGTTGCCATGTTATTTTCTCTTTCAAAGAGCAAAACCATTTTATATCATTTCACATTCCAGAATTTATGTTTATATTGATATTTTCAGTTGTGTCCATCCTGAAATATCAATCTTCCGTATGAGGTTATAAGACTCATGGGGCACTGGCAGAGTTCCTATTTTGTTCACCACTGTATACGCAGCATATAGCGCAGCATCTGGTACATCGTACTTTAAATGTGATGGGAAAGGAAAAAGAGAAGGGAGTCATACTTCTCACCTGAATTGATGGGGAGGCAGGCAACTGGACAAAAGGAAAAGAGCAGTAAAAGGCAGTAGGATAGAGTCTTAGGGAGGGTTGCTATAACAAAATACCACAAACTAGGGTCTTACAAGCAACAGGAATTCCTTTCTCATATCTTTCCTAGGGTGCCAGCAGGGCTGGGTTCTGAGGATAACTTTTCTCTGGGCCACAGACTGCACACTTTTTCTTGTTTTCTCCCATGGCAGGGCAAGCAAGCTCTCCAGTGATTTATAATTGTACTAACCACAATCATAAAATCTTTACCTTCATGATCTCATTGAATCCTAATCACCACCCAAAGAGTCCACCTCCTAATCTTATTACATTGTGGGAGAGAGTTTCAATATGTGCATTTTGGGGGGACACCCTCATTCAGTCCCCAGATAGACTGGGCAAAGGATATAAGAGGGGTCCCAAGAGCTCTGCTAGAGAAGGCCTCATTCACATCTGAATGTGGGGTATCAATAGTTAGTGAAGGCTATGCAGAGTGGTTAAAAAAAATGGATGAAGGATTTTGTGAAAACATGGAGAGCAAAGGGGTAAAAGATGAGAATATCTTTTTCTAATGCCCAGTGGAAATCCCCCTCTTTTAAATACATTTTTATTAAATAAGTAGAAATTGTTCTTTGTTTCAAAGAGAGAGATTTTTAAATGATACATCTCTTAGACTGGGTATTCTCTTCAAAGAGTTAACAATGAAAGTTGTTTTTACTGTGGAAAAAAAGATTTTCATATTATGCCTGTTCAAAATCCAGCAAACAATAGCATCCTAAAAGCAACAAATTCTCCCCAGCTCCTTTTGTAATGAGATAGGTTTCACCAACCAAGTGGCCAGTACTGGGCATTGCCCTCTACACCTGTACAGTTTTTCTGGCTGTTAAGGAATCCATTATTTGTTGAGGTCACAGGATAGTGTGTCTATGTGTGTCTATGTTTTTATTGTAATTGTCACAGAATTTTGGCTTTGGGGGATTGCCCAAACCAGGCCATTCAAACAGGGTTAGACAAAGTCCCAAGGCACAAGTGACAGTCCACTGCTAGAAGACTTTCATGGGTGCTGTGCTGATGATTATCAATGGAAGTTCAATATCTATGGTGAGAGATGAGCAACTAATATAGCTCTTCAATCTGGAAAACAGATAGTGTTAGCACAGCATGGTGACTTGGTTCAGCTCTCAGTGCTGGGTGCTAGCAGGTATGACTCCTCCCCAATGCCAATTCCAAGTACTCCTTACAGTTGCCTTGGGTTAGTACTCTAACAACATCCCACCTGACCCAGGCAGTGTTCTTCTAGCTTGGCTTCTCCTTAGTTTTTGTTTATTCAACACTTAAAAGTCATCTCTCCCTTGCAAATTCCAGCATATACTAATAAATTCAGTGTTTATAATTCCCATTAAAATTTTTAAATATTTAGTGCATGTTTCTATTTATAAATATTACATGTAGAATGTGAAACCAAGGGAAATAGATGTATTTCAGAAGTAACATTACCAATCAGTGAGTAAATAATTATATGTAACAAATCAGTGTTATAAATTTGGTTGTTTAAATTATTTATATGCATTTTTATATTTCTCAGTTTAATTTACTGACTTTT
The DNA here is from genome assembly GCF_004126475.2 of Phyllostomus discolor. Taxonomy (NCBI): domain Eukaryota; kingdom Metazoa; phylum Chordata; class Mammalia; order Chiroptera; family Phyllostomidae; genus Phyllostomus; species Phyllostomus discolor. The sequence goes on along the minus strand of NC_040911.2, from coordinate 74,064,015 downwards.
GTTAAAATTTCCAATGGTTCTGTGTTTGTCAATTTCTCCTTACAATTCTGCAAGTTTTACTATATCTTTGAAGCTTATGTGCCTGCAAGTTCGATTGGCATAACTCCCCATTGGCTGGATTTTTTTTCATAATTATATGGTGGTTTATATCCTACTCATGTCTTAAATTTTACCTTGATAGATATTATTTTTGTTACACTGTTTTTTTTTACTTAGCATTTGTTGTTTTTCATGCCTTTATTTTGATTCTTTCTATGTGGCGATGTCTTAGGTGTATTTTTTTGTCTTGTGGAAGCAATGTATTTCTAATCCAATTATACACAGTGTGATTTTTAATAGGAAAATTTATTTATATTTTCTGTGAGTTTAGTGGCATTTACTTTTTATTTATTAAAAATTTTCAATTATAGTTGGCATACAATACTATATTATTTTTCAAGTATACAATATAAGGGTTAGATATTTATATAACATACAAAGTGATCATCCCTGGAAGTCTAGTACTCATCTGACGCCAAAGTGGAGTTTGTTTCTATCCCCTTATTTTTGGTTTGTGATAACCTTGCTTTTTCTTTATTGCTGTAATTCTCTTCCTCTGTCTTCTGTTGGTTTCATAAAATGTTCTATTTCCCCTTTTTAATTTATTTTGCAATAAATTGTTTTGCTTGTTTGTTTGATTTTGGTTTCACAATTGTCTCATCTGGCCCCCCGGGGTCTCAATCTGGAGCTAAATTATATCACCAGCAGCCAAATAGGGGATGTGACAGATTATGCTCAGATGACTGGTCCAGTTGCCACAGGTCCTGGCCATGCATGAGTCCATGTCCCGCTGTTATCAGGCTTCAGCTCATTAGGAACTCTATCCCCAAGAAAGGATTGGCAGAAGAGTTTCACCTTCCTGTCATAAGCCAGGGTGTCTCCCCAAGCATCTGTCATCTCTTACAAGAACACTCTTAATGCTCTTTACCTGAAAGTAACCAAACTCTCTTGCAGCTACTGCCTACTTAACATTCACAATGTAACAAAGTCTTACCTTCTGCTCTGCTCAACATTTTGCTTTTCTGTTCTGTTCCTTGACTGTGGAAGCTGTCTTTTACTGAGCCCAGCTATGTCTCTCTATGTATTTTATGTTTCCCCTCTTGCTATATGATTGGTTAAAGATGCCATCCTGACTCGAAGACTCTGTTCTCTTTATAGTTCTATGATTATGTCCTAAGCATTGCCCTCTCCCTCAAGTCATCCCTTTTGATTCTCAGAAGGCTGTTTTGGAAGTCAGAAAGCTGAATGTTGTTTCTTTTTTTCATTTCTTCTCTATTGATCTGCTTATCCTCAAGACAATGTAGATGGCCACTTACTGAGAAGGGGAAAGGTTGTGATAAAAAGGAAATGCTACAAAGTAAAATCTGAAAAATTGCTATTTTGAGATGTTTTCTATATATGTCCTAATTGAGGTATATGCTTCAAAGCCCAGCTTAAGCTACTCATGTGTGTATGAAATTAAACACACGTCATTCTAGCAACAACTGCTTAGACTGAATTAGTGTAGCTTATTGACTTCTTCCAGCATTTTCTATTCCATCTCCTGTGTCAAATACAGGAACTTAAGAAAGATGAGGAGGAAATGACACATCCTTTAGGCCCTGCTGCCTCTAAAGAGTGAGAAGCAGGGAGGAAGAGAGTTTGCCACAATGGGAGCAGGAAGTCACAATAAAAGGGAACATTCGAATAGGTAAGGGAATTAAGTAACTTATTTTAAAAAATGTCCTGACGTACTAAAATATGTTTTCTAAGCTGGCTACTCTGCTCACAGCAAAGATCTGTTCATTTTCTATTCTCTTCTGGCTAAACGTTTATGAAACTCCTTTGTGTTCCAGGACACTCTGAATGCCCAGGTGAGCCAGACTCTACGTGGAAACAAGAGGCACACTGCAGAACCCATGGCTGATCAGGGCACATGGATCACTCGATAACTGTGGACTCGCTTTGAAAAATTCTATCTCGACACATATTTTAAAAAGTAAGTACAGTGGAAGTAGGGCAACACAACTTAAAGGAAAGCATGGACAGAATTTCACCATTTAAAATCATCTTTAGAAGGTGGTGTGATCATCAGTTTTATGTGTCAGTTGGCTAGGGTATATTCCCAAGTCATTCAGTCAAACACTGAAGGTGTTGCTATGAAGATATATTATGGATGTGATTATCTTCTATAATAAGTAGACTGCAAGTAACAGAAATTACCCTAAAAAATCTGGGCAGACCTCACCCAATCAGTTGAAGGGCCTTAAGAGCAGAACTGGTATTTTCCTGTGAAAAAGAAAGAATTCCTGCCTGTGGGCTGTAGCTTAAGCTTGTGCCCAAGAGTTTCCAGCCTTGTGTTTCTGATGACCCAGTCTATGGATTTCAGGGTTGCCTAGTCACCCCCCCCCCCCACAATTACATTGGCCAATTCTTACAATAAATCTTTTGGCACTTCACTGTATGTTTGTGTGTATGCGTGCACATGAGCCTGTGTGTGTGTGTGGCCTACTGATTCTGTTCCTTTTGTGGAACCCAGATAGTCACAGATTTTTATGTTAGAAGTGTTTGAGAAGGACAGAACCTTAAGAACATGTTTTCTTAATGGATTTTGAGATATCTGGAAAGGGTTCTCTAGTTTGATTAGCTTAAAATACAATAATGAATATTTCTAGTGGTAAAGAGGGCACTAATAATCCATAGTATGGTATGACAATAGAGATAGGTGAAATATTACCATTGGACACTCCTTATCAAATACATGGACAGCCATGTACTTGATACTGTATGACATTATAGTCAAACTAAGCGATATAATGAGATTGGCTGCTTGGTCCTGCTTACACAGGAGAAAGTAGTGAATAGAAATGATGAGCTCAGAGCTCAAGTTCTGCATAGACAGTTTCCATGTCTGCCCTAAAAGAAACATTTATGTCCTTCCTATAGCTGCAGGGCTGAGATTTCTAACAACCAAACTCTGACTCTTGTCCTGAGAATGGTGAGTTAGAATGCAAATTGAATTCTCAGCCTAAGGGTGTCCCCTGTTAAGGTGAGGTCATTGATTGAGAAGGAAAGTGGTTTTGAAAACTGGAATGGAGACATATGAGAAGGTTCTAGTGAAGCAGCATGCATTAAACCCCTAAATGCTGACAGTAGAAAAGGACAGTAGAAAGGTCTAACCTCCCCACTTCTGTGTGTGGAGGTTAGACCTGCTTGGCTTGAGGAAGCCATAACAGCTTCTCCTTGAAGTGGTTGCCTTGAAAGACACCTTTGATTCCCCTCAGGATCTACCCCACCACTCCTCATTGCTCCTGGACCTAAAACTCAATTCCCAACAGGCCTCAGAGATGAGACACAAACTGTGACCTGCAATGTACAATACATAACAAAAGAAAACTGTGATTTTTCCAAATTGCACAGATAGAAATTTGTTTTTCCAAATTACATAGACAGAAATTTAAAGATGCAGCATGATCATGTGAGGAATATGCAGTCTGGCCAGACTTAGTGATATGGGCCCTCTTAGCAGAGATTCTGCATGTAATGTTGTAGCTCAAGGGGCTAGAAAAGACTCTACTGGTTTGTTTGTTTAATCTGCAGACACATGGACCAAAAAGTGACTAAATGAAGTTTAATTTTCAGATCTGCTTTTGTATACTAATTTTAAGGAGATTTTAATATTAGAATAGATTAAATTTATGATTTAAAACCTGCTCACCCATGCTGGGGCAGTCTAGGGAACACTTCTTGCACCAGGACTCTGAGAAACGTACAGATTCATAAGGGAACCCTGGCATCCTTAAGGAGCTCTGTGCTTCCTCTTCTCTGTAGGGCAGAAATTACAGCTGGATATGCTGATTGCCACCAACCTCTGATCCCTAAAGGCAATGGGAATAATTAGATCCCAGAGTGGCAAGTTCCCAGTGGTGCAACTTAATTGTCAAAGCTAAGGAGGTGTGGTTACCACAATGGATGGTGGAATCATACCAATAATCAGAAAAGTCTGACTTCCAGACCTCTATGGTGTTGGCTAATTAATCATGGTGTCTCTAGAAAAGAAATAGATTGGAAATCTATTAAATTTTTACTTGATGTGCATCAACAGTGGAAAGGGAATATAGGTCTAACTTGAATCACCAAAACAGATAGTCACATCTCATCAACCAGTTCCCAGATTTGAGTCAATGCACAGACCCAGAACTCCTTGAATGAAGAGGAGGCCCTGTCCCTTTGAGGAAAGACCCTACTACACTACCAAAAATGTGTACCTTCTTACCAGAATAAACACACCAACATGGATTTGCCTTTCCTGCACACAGTACTTCTACCAAGATTGTGGACTTATAGAATGACTTATTCACTGTCATAGTATTCCAAACAGCATTGCTTCTGATCAAGGAACTCACTTCCCAGCAAATAAACTACAGCAATTGAGCTAGGCTCACAAAATTCACCATGTTCTCCATCATCCTCTAAAGCAGCCACTTGAAAGAACAGTGGAATGGTCTTTTAAAGCAATCTCAACAAGGTGGAAATATTTTGCAGAACTGGGGCAATGTCTAAATTAGCATTCCATATATGAAGCTGATTCTCTCATAGCCAGGATTAACACACAGGCCCATGGATCAAGAAGTGAAAATGGGAGTGGCATCCCTCACTATTACCTTCAGTAACCCAGTAGAAAAATTTTGCCTTCTATCCCCATGACCTTATACTATGCTGTTTTAGAAGTCTGAGTTCTAAAGGGAGAAATTCTTCTATCAAGAGGTAAAACAATAGCCCTGACTGGGTCACTCAGTTGGCTAGGGTGTCATCTCATATGCCTAAAAGGCTGTGGGTTCAATTCTTGGTCACAGCATAAACCTAGGTTGTGGGTTCAATCTCCAGTTAGGGCACGTATGGGAGGCAACCAATTAATGTTTCACTCTCTCCTCTCTCTCTCTCTCTCTCTCTCTCTCTCTCTCTCTCTCTCTCTCTCTCTCTCTCTCTCATTCTTTCTCTCTCTCAGTTTCTCCCTCTCTCCCTTCCTCCCTCTCTAAAACCAATAAACATACCTTCAGGTGAAAATTTAAAGAAAAGACAGGCTGACAAATAGACAGAGAGAGACAGAGAGAGATACAACAATAATTCCATTGAAGCAGAAGCTAAGGCTGCCATCTGGCCACTTTGGACTCCATATACCTTTGAATTAACAGGCAAAGAAATATGTCACTATACTTCTGGGGTGCTTGAACTTAATTAGCAAGTAGAAACTGAACTGCTATAACACAATGGAAGTTTAAAAAAGAGTGTCTGTAATACAGGAGATCTCTTAGGATGTTTCTCAGTGTTACTAAGCCCTGTGATTAAAGTTAATGGCAAACTACCACAAGCCAATTATGGCTAGTAATATCTAACACCCTTCAAGAATGAAGGTTTGGGTCACCCCACCAGGAAGAGAACCATGACTAGCTGAAGTGCATGTTGAGGGCAGGGGGACTATGGAATATGGAATATGGAATGGGTAGTAGAAGAAGGTACATATAAATACTAGCTATATGGTTAAAACCATGTGATCAACTACAGAAATTAAGATTTTAATAGTTATAAATATGTTCCTTATTATGTATATGTTTGTATGTATAGCAGATATTTCTCCTTTCCTTTTTTATCACCTTATCATATAACATGAGCTATTAGTAGTAGGTAACTTTACATCACTGTATTTAATTTACAGAATATTAAGAAAAAGAGTGGCCCTGACCTGTGTGGCTCAGTTGGTTGGGCATCATTCTGCAAGGGGAGAGGTCATCATTTGATTCCCAGTCAGGGCACATGCCTAAATTCTGGGCTCAGTCCCCAGTTGAGGCACATATGAGAGGCAACCAATTGATGTTTCTCTCAAACATCTATGTTTCTCTCCCTCTCGTCCTCCTTCCCTTCCCCTCTCTAAAAATAAATAAAAAAGAAAAAGAGTGAATATCACCCAAGTACTTTGTATTTTCTTCTGGGAAAAGGATTAGAGCATTTTCAGCTGTACAAAGAATAGTTACATTATTTGAGATGAAAGTATTTCTTTATCTAGATATTATATGTGGTTTAAGGAGATGTATGTGGGCACCAAGTTGAAAAGGGGTGGACTTTATATGCCAGATTAGTTAAGCTGTAGTCCTTATTCAATCAAACACTAACCTGTGTGCATCTACTCTGTAGGAGACCATTATGCATGGCATGGGCCCAGTTCCCACTCAGAAATGCACAGGACCCACTCCCATGGATAGGTTCTCCCATGGAGAGTCAGGCCTGCAATGTGCCTAGGCCACATTGAGTCTTGCTCTTGTTAAAAAAATCCCTCACCCTGAATTTAGGACATTTGCTGCAAAGTAACTTCCTAAAATCCATGCTAAACCTTCCAAGGATGAGTATAACCAGTTCAAGCACTTTTGCCTTTTCATTTGCAAATATCCCTCTTCTGTGATGTGATTAGCAGCATTGGCTTCTTTGTTTTCTGTAAAAGGTAACCACCTAGAGCTAACCTGTGCATAGTAAATGAGGACCATCATGTAATGTGCCGAGAAACTCAGTAAAGGCCCGTCACAGCAAGGGCCAAGGCTTTTGCTCCCCTTGAAAGAAAAGCCATGCTGTTCCTTTTTTTCCACTGGACTAGGTAGTCTGTGTGAATGTCTCATTTCATTCATAATGACATGGACACTGTGGGCCAGTGTCTGCATCATACTCTATAGAGATGGACCAAAAAAATAAATAAATAAAATCCAACCCCAAACTTTTTATGTTCCCTTCCATGATAGCATTAGTTTTTCAAAATAAGAGCTATATATAATTCTGATTAGTAATAGCTAGGTGCTGTATAGATAGTGTTTTATTTAATTTTCATTATAATCTGTGAGATGAATGATGACAATACAGAGAGTGAATAATAAGCTTGAAGTATTTCAGTAGTAAGTTTAAGATCAGGATTTAAAATCAAATTGTTGGACTCCAAAACCCTGAGATACAGGGATTCGCACATATGGCTTCAAATTCCATAAGTGCTTAGAAATAGCTTCTGCACAAATTGCTGAGCCTTATATTACAGCCTTTTCTTCCATGAACCCTTATCTTGTTTACAACAACAATATTGTTTTCTGGACCAAGTGATTTTTAATACCCTTAGGGCTTTCAAAATATATTTGCATTCTTGCTAAAGGAAGACTGCATAATTTAAAGAAAACAAGGGGTTGAGGCCAGTCTAGAAATCCTCCCATTCTTTGGCTGTATACTCAAGCAAGACATTTAAATCTACTGGGCCCCAGTTCTATTCATCAATTATTAAGAAATAATAATAATGAAGAGATGATAACCTTTAAATTCTTCACAAGATTTTTGTGAGGGTTTGTTGAGATGCCATAAGTGAAGCTACTACATACATTTAAGAATTGAATTGAATTCTTTCTATTGACTTAGACTGTGAACTGCTTGATCATAGCTCTGTATCTTGCTGACCTTTATGAAACAGTGGGACATGACCTTATGCAAAATAGTTACCATAATAAATATGCATTGATTTGGGTAAACAGTAGGTGCTAAATTTTAAAAAGGTGATATCTCTCATAAAGTTGGTGGTTATGTCTATTGTTTCCACTGGTGTATTTCCAGTATCCAATATTAGTCTAGCATACAATGAAAATAACTGAATGCAATTAAAATGACATCATGGTCAAAGGATTAATTCCCAGGTCTTTCACTAATGGACATTAAGAGAGTAATTATCCAAATCTGTCTACTTCCCATTTTCTCTCTGTCCCTTTCAAGCCTCCATATTTATATTCATCCTTTAAAAATCAAGCTTCTTAAATGTATGGCCCAGATGACAGCAATCTTTTCCTACTACCCATGCTTTCGGCCTCTTCCTCCTGGGGATGTGCCCTTGGAAGTCATCGATAGTCACTGGCTGATGGATCCTGATGAAACTTTGAGGTCCCCTTTGACTCTATTTGAAATATTTTGTATTAATTTTTTATTTTTGCTCTCCTTTCCATCCCAAATCATTTAGACCTATCAGTATTAATGCCTATCAGTTTTCTTCATCTAGGGGATGTGATGATTACTTACTCAGGGATAAACATTTGGAATTATCATTGTGACAATTAAGTATCAATAACAAAAATCCATTAAATATTTGCAAAATTGTTCATTTCTTAGGTGCAATTTTCTTGCCTAAAATTAAGTTTTAGTGAGAAATATGAAAAAAAACTCTAAAGCAGCAAATTTAAATTGCATACTCAGACACTTTGTTGGTAACATTCTTTAAAAAAAGAGGTACAAAGAGACTTAGGTATTTGCCTCCAATAATTTAGAGTCTCTGTTTTCCCTCTGGTCTTTTACAGTGTCTCCACACTATGAACACTCTCAGCCAGCAGGGAGTTGAGACAGAGTTACTCAACCCCTGCATGGTGGAGGTATCAACATTATCTTCCCCAGAGCTCTTGTAGCCAACTCATCTACTCTAGTCAAAGTGGAGTTAGAATTCTAGTTAATAACAGTATCCTTTACTGAAAGAAAGATGAAAGAAAAAGGAGGAAGGGAGGAAGAGAGGAAAAAAGGGAAGAAAGAAAAGAAAGAAGAGAAATAGAAAAGGAAATATTTAATTTCCATGAAGATGTCCATCCATTATTTAGTATTAGAAGAGCAGATTGCCACAAAGTTCTAAAATACTAAGACATGAATTACTCATCCTAGTAGTTGAGCTTTGCTTCCATGTTAAACTAACAATTTTGAAGGGGAAGAAATAAGAAACATGGGAGACTTTCCTTTCTTTATGTTTTAATATAAACACTCCCTGGATCCAGAATAATGGATCAGGTCCCTCTACCCACTAATAATTGTCTAATGAGACAAAGGCTCTTAGAGGAAAACATATGGTTGAGAACCAGTGGTCTAGGCTCAGACAACTCAGCTCCTTGGACATGAACCCAGACTGTTGAGGCATCCATGAAGAGGATAAAACATGAGCCTGAGAAAGTCAGCCTTGACTTTGGAGACAATGTAAGAGAGGCTGTAGGACATGTTCTCATACTCAGTCTCCAATTAAGTGGTTCTCTTCTCTTATGTTAATAAACTAGACCACATATGAAACTGCTTCTGTGGCACAAAAGAAATGTCTAAATCTATTCTTTAAAAACTCCAATGGTTGGAGGTGCCAAAGCTAGAAGCAATATCTTCAGGCTTAAACTTTATAGGCTTTTGTTCCAGGAAGTTATAGCACCTCCAGCAATGCTGCCCACTTTCAGGGTTAATAGAAAGCAGGTCCTCTGTCTCAATTTGAGGTTCCTCATCCATGAAAAGGTGAGTGGGAACAAAATATGACTTGTAAGAGCATTATTAGGTGAAGTCTCTATTATTGAGCAAAAGAAGCCTGCTGAGTTATTATTTTCCAGTACATTTACTTATTTTACCAGGGAGTGGAGTGGTTTGGGATGCAGGGTAGGAGTATGTGTATATTCCTTTGTCTGACTCCAGGGGACAGTAGCTTCCTGAGTAAAGAGAGGTCAATGAGGAATAAACAGCACATGCTCCATCTCTTAAACACTGAGGTAAGGAAATAGCTCCATTAAAATGGACTTTTATAAAGAAACATAAAATTTTAAGAAATCATGCACCCATTCTAAAGAAATGATAGCTCCAAGAAGATCCTCAGAACACAAAAATCATTTGTGAAATGACAATATTTCTCCTGAAGGGTTTTCTTTAGATTTTTCTGGATGTGTTTTTGGTGAGAGCAGATTTATTTTTTTAACAAGTGCACACATGGCATCCTCTGTCTTGATGACAAGGGCTCTTCTTCCCCAAAAATGTGCCTGGCAAGACCTGGAGCCAGAGAAACAAAACCAAGAGGCTTGAAGTTACACAGTGAGTTACAAGTGATATCTGAAGCTTTTCTGCTTTCCTGTGGCTTCCTGATTCCACAAGGGTGCGTTGCATTAGCACTCTGAAGTTTCCTACGTAGCAGCAGTTCTGCAGCTTTACTCTGTTTTCCCATTTCCACTGGGAGGAAGGAAGGCAGGAAGGCAAAAAATAGCAGAAGTCTCAGATTATTCTAATAGAATTGTCAGTTTTTAATTTTTCCCCATGTGGCTTTACGCTCAATATTTGTAATAGAAGTCTTTGAAATTCTTAGAGGTAGAAAGTTGAGGTTTCTGAAGGAATGAATATGCATGGTACACATAATCCACAATTTATTAGCCTGCTTCACTGGTCATTATTGAGATTTCATTGCAATACTTAGTGGCATTAACATCCTCTCCACATCTCCCTAACAACATTTATGATCAGTAATAATATTAGTTCAGCCTGTGAGCTGTGCTCTGCAGAATGAATCTGCTAGGGCTCATCTTGCCTCATTACTCCTAACAGGGCTCCTGTAGTCATGTCAGACTCCAGTGACACACCAGACACAAATGACATCTTTTAAATATTTTCTCTGACATATTTCATTTGAAACGCTAGCCTTTCCATTAGTGCTATGCATCAGGAAGTGACAGATTGTGAAGGAACAGTTCCTTCTTCCGGTGAGTAGGATAATAGGGGGATGTCACAACAGTATTGGGGGGTGCAGAGGACTTCCATGAATATGTCCAGGAAAGCCCCTTTGAACTTGTTTTTCAGCCCAAATGGACAATGTTGGTCCTCCATCAGAACCTTCATACCACTTTTATTGGCATTTTGTATCCCCATTCCCCCAGCTTTTGCGTGCTCTGCTACTAAAGCTGTGTCTGCCACCATGAGCATTGCAGCTGCCTAGACCCTGCCCCACAAAGGAACCCACAGCTAATGATTGTGTGGCACAGGTGTACGAAAGCCCAACTCATTCACCTTGAGGCTGGACAAACCTAGAGGTATAATTTATGCTCCAGAGCCCCTTGCGGGATCAAGCTGCATCTGGGACTTCACTTCTTCTTTCTCCCTTTCCTGCTTCCCACCACTGCTTCCTGGCCTCTCCAGGAAGCCCTTCCTTCATAAATCATTTGCACAGGAATGTTTGGATCAGGGTCTGCTTCTGAGAGAATTTGATGTCAAATGATTTAGGCATACTCTTGACTCTCCAGCTCTGTGCAAGCCTCACAAATTTGCTCCTCTAAGGCAGAAAAATCTCCTAGCAGCCCAGCATTTAAGTCCTCCCAACCTTCTCCACTTCCACTCAAGGCCAGGGATCTTCCAGTATCTTGGGCCTTCGGTTCAAAATGGCTTAAAGAAATCAACATTTTTAGATTGCTTACTATCATCATCTAGGTATACTTCCATTTTACCTTCTCACCATTTCAAAAGCATGTTAGTAGAGCCATTTTATAGGTAAAGAAACCAAAGCCCAGAAAAGTTATAAAAACTGAACAAATTCCCACACCTCAAAAAATGTGAGGCCCTTAATCTAACCTTTCAACTCTATATTCAGTGAATTTTTCACATACTTTACTACAGGGGTTCCATGGGTAAACAGGACATGATGTTCCCAATGGAATGTAAATAATGCTCATATAAGGCCACATCCTGGTCACATCTGCAGCAGGACAGAGGCCAATCCATAACCAAGATAATGACTAAACAACCTCCCTTTTGACTAACATGAGTAACTGCCATTCTTTACCAATGACAATCTTGGCCTCACTTGGGGCCTCCTAGGTAAAATATTTCTAATTTCTTGACAGCATCTAATCTAGAACCAGCCTCTGCTTCTTTAATTCCTCCTTAGATTCATCCAAAGTCCAAATCCTATCAGGAGCCTTGCTCCTATTCCTCCTACCTGACATACTCCCAGTCTTCTATTCTCCTTTGCCACAGCACCTAAATAAGCCTAACTTCATTTACTTCAGCTTTGTCCCTACGATTTCATCAACCAAATTTCATCACCCACCGTTATTTTTCAAAATAACTTCTAAGAATAATTATGCCATTGCCCAGTGCCATGTTTCATGAAATGTTAGGCTCTATTAATTATAAAATGCACATGTACCAATAGAAAGGAGAAAACATGCTGCTGATGTAGGGATTCCAGGGGCCCAGGGGCCTGAGGGTCTGCGACCTGCTGTGGGTCCTTGGCTTCACACAGGAAACAGTTCAAAGTCGAGCCAACATGGAGTTTAAAGTGCAAGTGAGTTTATTAATGAAGCAGTGAGACAGAGAGACAGAGAGTGGGCTACTCCACAGACAAAGCAGCCTACCTTTAGCAGAACTGGCTTCCTTTATTTGGGTTCATTTAATAAGGGTAGAGTATTCAATATGGGAGAAGAATATTCCAGAACTTCCTGAGAAAGGGTACAGATTTCTCAGAGGAGCTCTGTCCAGCCGTGTTGTGTCTTTTAAAAGGGCTTTTCATTTCTGATCATGGTGGTATGGGGTGTGTTGTTTAGCATACTGAGGTATTACAATGAGCAAATAATGAGACTAGGGATTACCACTAGGTGAATTTAGCCATCATGTTGGATTGAGCTGGTCTCTGATGGTTTTAAACCATAAACCCTGTGGGGGGGGGGGGGTAGTCTTCTTTCTTGACAGTTCCATAGCTTTTATCAATAGCAGCTCTTTGCCACATACCTTATCTTACTGCCCATTAAACTATGCCCTGCCTTTATGATAGTCCTGTGCAGTGCAGAAATCAGTTATTTCATCTTTCCGTGGCTTTGTTTATTTACTTATTTTCACATAGTCCAAGAAGTGTGGCCATTTCTCCTGACTTCATTTGTACTGGTTGGTATGTTTTGCTTGGCCCTCAGTAACAAAGCTTCACTACTTTTGAGTTTCTTCTTTTCTTTATTCACTTAAAAGAGTTGGTGTGGCTTTACAAGAAAATATGGAATTACATTTATTCCTCTAATATCAAACATTTGCTTTATTAAGAGAGGTCTATTCTTCTGTGTTTCTGCTTTTAAAATATTTTATTTTAGTATCATGTTATTGAGTACAATTAAACAGAACTCAGTACCACCAAGATATATAAAGTAGGTGACCATATTTTCATAGGCACAGGCAATGCTGCAAGGTTCCAACTTTCACCTGACTCACAGGGGTTGTAAGAAACAAGACACATCATGATTTTGGCAATACTAAGATGTGGGAAAACATGCATTTTAGGATCAATAAAATATATGAATGTAGTTGCCATTAATTTTTATTTGAATAGAGTTCTTCATTGTACTATTTTACAATTAGATATAAAATAGACAAAAAGACACTTTCAAAAAAAGCAGAAGTAAAAAGAATGCTGTTATCTTTGCTTTCAACTGAAGGGAGTATGTAAAGGTTCATAGTTTAATTTCTTTTAGAAAAAATATGCATTTACCTTTTTAGAGACAAATATATTTGTGTTAGTAATATTATTTTCAATGCATATTCAGTTTTGTCATCTGAAAAAATAAATAACAATGTATTCCACGTAAATAGTGTGATGCAGTTATTCTGTGTACATAGATAGGTGGGAAAGGGAGATGCTTGGGTTAAATGGAAGAGAATTCTCCTTGACTCCATCCCATGCCAGGAGTCAAATGTTTATAAGAACTTGCCCACTCTAATTTAAACCTTAGTGATCCCCTCCATTGTACCAAATACTGGGTGACCTACTCATTTCTTTAAGCGGTCAAACTATTACTCTAGGAAGCTAGATAAGGGAAAGAAAGCAAAGGGGACCAGACACTGAGCCTGTTTTCCCCACCAGGAAGCTACAGATTCATTCACAAACTGCGGGGGACTGCCACCAAGGAGACTTAACCCCTCAAAGCAGGCAGGAAATCTGCCCAGGAGCACTGCCCTTCTTCAGGTATGGAATTTGGGTGGGCAGGAGAGGTAACCACAAACACAATAGAAGTCAAAATGGCACAGCGAGAGGTACTTGACCACAGAGGCCTGTCAGTCAAACCTGGGGAAGGGTTCATTGGTCAGAGGATGGGCCCATAAAAGCCTGGGAAAGCTTGGGAATTTGATTGGTTATTATTGAAAACTTCCTGGTTATTACCCCAGGGGAACAAAAAAGCTCTCTTGCTCTTTCTCTCTCTCTGACCTACACTTATCCCATTTGTTAGTGCATTTCTCACCTGGGAACACACGCAACCATGTGGATCTAGCAGCCACATGAGCCTGCAGCAGACCAAGCAGGCTCCAAAGGACTGGACTTTAATATAAAGCAGAAACTGGACACTGCCCTTTATTTGGCCATGTTAAAGACATGGTTGGACTTTTTCCATGGCGGGACAGATGAAGATGAGACATTGGAAACCAAGGGGCAGATTTTTACCCAAATAAACCTCACCATACTACAGTCTCCCTTGAGTGGGTTCATGAAATGATTTTTCTCATGATTCTGTGGAAGAACACGATTTGCATCAGCAGCAAAACCTTAGCATATGTGGTAGGTGCTATTGGTGTCTCTCCCAAACCTCCTTTAATGGGCTGTTCTGCTCATCCCCCTAGCCACTGTGAGTATTGGCTGCTAATGACTCAGAGGAGCTGCAGGGTAAATGAAATCAATCAGGCTCCCTCACCTGGATGTCTGGGCAACTAAGAGAAGCAGTATTCCCGTAACCTTGAGTGGGCCCACATGCGTAGAATCATGCTTTGTTATACAATCTCTCACTACCTTGCCAGCTTTGTGTGCATTTAGTATATAAGGGAGTTGGGATTCCCTGCCAGTATGCCGCATGGCTTGCGGTGTGCATGGATCGCCGCACCCTGACTAAAGGCATGTCAGGCATTCTCATGGCTCCACATATTTTCTGTCTTCCTGAATCCCATGCGAACCTGTCCAGCCTTGAACGGTTGCAACACAATCGGTGTAGCTGCCAGGATTCATCGCAGTACAGTATGAAGGAGTCATTGGTCCTCTAGGAGGTGGGTCTGGAAGGGTGGCTGGTTACCACTATGTGGTATCTGGTGCTGAGTCTCTCGGCAGCATGGGCTTCCCCTAGAGTTGGCCCGATGTTAGTGGCACACTTGTCATGGTAGAGAAGCACTTGGGGAGACCCTAGAGAAATCAAGCACCCAGGCAGCCCTGGGAGCTGTAGGCTAGGTGTTTCAGCTTTGTGATCTCAGATAGAGATTGTGCTTCAAGATGCAGTGAAGGTACAGTAACTCCAAAGCAGAGAGGAAGCTTTGGAGGCCAGAATTTGTGCCCCAGAGAAAGACCTCAAAATGGCAGAGCAGTAACGATCCCCTTCCCCATGTGTAGTAAACGATGCAGAAGAAGAGTAGGAGAATTGCTGCTTCCATACCCCCTCCCCCTCCCCTTCCCCCCCACAAAGACATGGACCACAGTTGCTGGGAGCAACTGGGCCAGAGGACTGCAGTCCAGGTTGGGTGCTCTGGCAGTGGCAGCCCTGGAGCCTGGAAAGCTCTGCTGTAAGCACACTGATCAGAGCAAACAGCGGTGGCAGAGCAGGTGGAAGAGACTGGAGCCACTAAGGCAGCAGCTGGCTGATGACCCAAGGAAATGCAGCAGCAGTTGGGAGGGACAGTGTCTTAAGCTCCTCTGTCTAGCAGTTTAAGAGTGACCTGTGTGTTTGGAAGCTGAGCATCGTTTCCTGTGGCCCCAGAAGAAAAAGTTGGTGAAGAAAAAACCTGAGGGTGTGCCTCAAGAAGCCCGTGCTGTGCTTCTGATGGACCATATGGCTGTGCCACCCTCCTGAGGAGAGGAAATATCCTCTGGACATTTAAATAGGAGGAGGGGTAAAGAACCCATTAACAGAGGACAGGCGAGGACTGGAAAAGGTGAAAGCTGCGTGGTTCACCCTGAGTATTGGGCATTTCCACCCCCCACGAATATACTGTTTAGGTGCCCCCAATTCCTGAGCGTACCATGGGCCCCTTGTGGGGTTCTGTTGAGGCTTTCCGTAGGGATATGCTGAGCATCCCCCCATTGAGTTGCCATCCCCACAAAGTGACAGCGGTTAAACATTCACAATCTGGTTTAATACTGGATGAAGTCAAAGTAGCCAGTGGGCAGAACTGTGAGTTATGAGGCTTCTGGCTGCAAATGAAGAACTTTGCCTGACTATTTGCACAGATAGTTGGGCAGTGTACTGGGGGCTAAAAATATGGATCTGTACATGCAAATAAATGGATGATTATCCATAGGCCATTATGGGGGCAAGCCTTGTGGCAAGACCTCTGGGAGTTATGCTGCCAGAAACAAATCTCTGTATGTCACGTTCCTGGGCATGCTCCCCTTGTTTCCCCTGGGAATGATGAGGCTGACACCCTAGCCAAGGTATAATGGCTGGAAACAGTGCTGTGGCTGAAAATGATGCCTGCTGGCCTGTCAGAAAAAAAAAGTAGCCCAGTGGCTACACCATTATTTCTTACATGCTGGACACAAGACCATGTGGTCTACTATAAAAACTTGGGGGTTGCCTGTCACCTTGCCAGAGGTATAGGAAGCTTGTGAGACCTACGTTCTGCTAGGTCTCCCTGGGAGAGTATCCCTGGGAGGCCTGTGGGAACTACTGGGCAGGTGGTACAGGGACAGTACCACTAACTCAGTGGTAGGTTGATGTGATGGGGCCCCTGTCTAGTTCAGAGGATTATAAGTATGCTATCACATGTGTGGACATGGCTACTGTAAGTTTAGCTGCTTACCCTGCACAGCACCCATATCAGAAAGTGGTAGTCATTGTGTTGGAGCATTTATGCCCTGCTTATGGGCAACGCTTGATCATTGAAAGTGATCAGGGGACACATTTTACTGGGGATTTAGTGCAACAATGGGCCTGGGACCTGCAGATTGACTGGAAGTTCCGTGTGGCCTATCATCCCCAAGCTGCTGGGATGATTAAATGGTATAATGGTCTCTTAAAGCAGGGCCTATGAGCCTCAGCTGCCATCCCCACACTGGGGGGATGGATGAAATGCTTACAGACTGTCCTCTGGACTCTAAATTAGAGAAGTCAGAGGAGGGACCCAGCTCCGGTATAAGCACTGCTCCACTGGACTGCTGCTCCAAGTCAGCTGCAGGTACAGGCTAAGGACCCCTTGCTGAAACCAGGCATGGGAAATCAAGGAAATATTCTCTTGCTGGCCCCTGAGGGCCTGGAGAGAGGGGAAACATCCAGTTGGATGTAGCCTTGGGAAATAAATGTCCCCCAGATGGGGGACATACTCTTGGGTGGCATTGGGTGGCTCTTCTTTCCCTTGGGGATAAGCGGTGGGGAGAAGCGAGTGAGTATGTCATACCCTCACCCCCTGGGAAAGGCCTATAGCCAATGATTTCAGCCTTTGACATTAGGGGCAGGTAAAAATGAGCCGTTTCTTGACTCAAGGTGGGAATTACTCTGGTGCAATTCATGCTCCAGAGCTCAGGGTGAGATGAGGTCTAAAGCTAGATTCATGCCCTTATGTGACCCTTGCCTCTGACTTAACTTCCTGCCTTCACTTCCCCTGACCATGCCTCTCTTGAGAGTTCCTCTCAATAAATCACCTGCACAAAAAATCCCCATCTCTAGTTCCAGAGCCAAGGGAATCTAGGATGAAAGTAAACCCAGTCCTATTAGTCTTTGTATTTTTGTGTAACCTGTTCTTTTCTCCCTCTCTATGTGCAGTAGTTCTCACAGAACCTAAATCAGCTAGACAAACCTAGCTTCATCTTAGTTAAATTAACTATGCATCTGTTCTGAACCCTGTCTCATAGGGAAAGGAAGAGAAACTTCAGCCTATATCCTCCATCCGTTTACCTGAGAGTAAGGAAATGAGGAGATGAAGACTTCTCAGCCACTGCCTAGAGAGAATTTCAGAGCTTATAGAGAAAGTCTTAAGGAAAAGTCATTTTTGAAACCCTGGGCTTTCCTGGCATTCATCCACCTTTTTACTATGTATCATACTTGTTTGTGGTTTTAGATGACAGCTCTTTGGGTCCCCATCTCTCTACACAGTGTCCCTTCCCTAGGCCGGCTGTGTTGTGACTGGCAGACTTAACCTGCCCACAGCTTGATTGCCTCTCTGTCTTCTTCCCTCCTTACAGTGCTCATTTTCCCGAGTCCTTTCTTTTCCCATATTCAGTGATGATATGTAGGCTGCTGTTTCTCCATAGTACTGTAAACAAAACCCCCAAAGGATTTGAATCAAACTGTCTCTGTGTTGGAGAAAGAAGAAATATCCTTTTGAGTGAGAGACCTAGACATTTCTTTGAGGTAATGTTTGCTAGAGTTAGTTTATTTATCTTCCTCCCCCAGTACTTTCTTTCCATCACAAAATAGCCCACTCTTTTTTGCTGATGATTTAATTATCATTGCATCACAGCCATTTAATAGATGTTCAGCTCAAATTACTCTATATACAAGTCCTTAAGATTTTTCACTCTTTAAAATTCCATTCTGTTCCTTCCACATACTTTACATTGGCATGTTTACCTTTTCCTTATATTCAGTCCCTGATTTATAGTTCTCAAACTCTTTTAGGAGATTTATATAAAAAATAGAAGATTAGAAGAAATAAATTCTCTGAAAATGTTGGAGTTCTTTTTCCAACTAATTTCTCTTCTTCATTTTATAAAAGGTAGAAATTTGGGTAAGATCTTCAAGTCCTACATAAGTACAAGGGTGCCCAGTTGGTCAGCCACGATGAAATAATTGGTCTTGGCCTCAGATTTGCTCAAATAGGGGATCATGGCCTCTGTCCAGTCTCTCTGCCATGTCTCAAGAATATTTAAATGGTCTTCTCTTCTCCCATATCCCGAAGTGTCAAGAAGAGACTAGATGTGGGTTTAAATCAGAAGTCAATTATTTTCTTTAAAGGGCTGCATGGTAAAAATTTAGGCTTTGCAAGCCATGAGGTCTCTATTGCAGTTACTGAAATGTGTAATTTTATGCAAAGCAGCTATAGACATTGTGTAAACAACTGGATGTGTCTGTGCTCTGATGAAACTTTATTTACAAAAGAGGCCATAGACTGGATTTGATCCATGGGCTGTAATTTGCTGACCCCAGAGGAGGGGGTTCTGATTTCTAAAAATAAAAAAACTCCCTGGCTGGTGTGGCTCAGTGGATACAGTGCCAGCCTGTGAACCAAAGGGTCACTGGTTTGATTCCCAGTCAGGGCACGTGCCTAGGTTCCAGGACAGGTCCTCAGTAGGAGGCGAGCAACAGGCAACCACACATTGATGTTCCTCTCCCTCTCTTTCTCCCTCCCTTCCCCTCTTTAAAAGCAAATGAATAAATTTTTTAAAAGATTTTTTATTTATTTATTTTTAGAGAGAGAAGGAAGGGAGGGAGAGAGAGAGAGAGAAACATCAATGTGCGGTTGCTGGGGGTTATGGCCTGCAACCCAGGAATGTATCCTGGCTGGGAATTGAACCTGGGACACTTCGATTCCCAGCCCACACTCAATCCACTGAGCTACGCCAGCCAGGGCTCAAATGAATAAGTTTTTTTTTTTAAAAGTCTTTGAGCTACTATAGTATGGGTAGAGATGTTAGAGATGCAGGAAGACATACATATGCAAAAGAGGTGTCCTGGACTTTATCCATTACTTTAATACTATTGTTAGTTAAAAGAAAATGTCTAATAATAAAATGTCTAATAACTTCACTTCCTTATATTTTCTCTTCTGTGGTCTGATGATACCTGATGCAAAAATTCTGCTTTATAGAAGCAAGCTGATGTATTCATACTAAGGGTGAGAATGGCTAATGAAGCTTGATATATCATTCCAAAAGTCACTTGCAATTTAACAGAGGCTAAGCCCACTTAGTACTGAATAGAAGAGAAAGGGCATTAAGGAAAGACTCCCATCATTGAGAAGCTAGATCAGCAGAGGGAAAGATAACTAACATTTTTTTGCCACTTACTGGTGCCAGTTCCCAGGTATCAATCATGGCATTCTTTTATTCCTCTCAGTAACCATGTAAGATACAAGATGTTATTATCTCCATTTTAAAGATGTGGAACTGAAGCTTAAAGTGATTGAGTAACTTGTTCAAAAATAATTAGTCGATAATTATTTTTGTAATTAGTGTCACAGCTAAAACTCAGTCCTAAGCCTCTTTTTTCCCAAAGTTTGTTTCATACTCTCCAATGGCCATTCCTTCTTTTTCAGTGGTTCCAAAGGGTTCTGGGATCCCAGACCCCTTTGAGATTCTGTTGCAAGCTACAAATCCCAGAAAAAAATACTCCTATGTACTTTTGTACACAACTTCACACTATTTTGCATGGCATGTCAAATAACAAATCTCTACAGGTTGTATTCTCCAGAGATATATTCCTTCAGAGAGCTTTTAGAAGCTTGAGATTGTCATGTACCAGCTGTCTATTGACCCTTAAACTCCGCATATTGATATTAACTCTGTGTGACCCTAAAAATACCAAACCAGTCCTATAGTTGTATTAGACGAAGAAAGGGAAGATGAGAAAGGTAAATCTTTTTTGAAAATTTGATTTTTTTAATGTTTTCAGTTTATTATACATTTACCATGTGCCAGACAGAGGGCTTCATGTTTTAGACAAAATATGTCACTTAATATTCATAACAACTCCAGGAGGTAGGTTTATTATTGGAGCAGTGTGTGAAGGAGGATATTATGGTTCACTTGAGAGGCAAAATAACTTGTTTTAATCATTACTTTCCACCCCACAGGAAAGAAGGGACTCTAACCAAGGAAATTTATTCTCCAGGACATCTGTTCTTAACTGCATACACATCCAGAAAACCTTTCTATAGACCTGTAGATGGAGACAGACAGAGCTCTCTGTGTCCTACATAAGAACAACTGGAAACCTCTGTGATGAATATTTATTATTTAAAGTGCTAGTATTTGTGCTGTATGCATTGTTGTCATTAAAAAATGTGAAGATAAATATTTATAAACAACTTTTAAGGAAACTAGACTTCTGGGGAATAATTTTGAGCTCAAATTGCCACTTGGAGGTTTTCTTTTAATCATGGAAATATGCAGACTGACTCCAAACAGCAACCTTTCGCCTATTGCAATGCCTGCCTTTCCCTGCCCAGCAAAGCCACTCTTAGAATTTAACACTAGGTCCCATGAAAATGACTGCTTTGAAAATGTTTAGCTACAAGGAGTTACCTCTCGCCAACTACAATAGCTAAAACAATCAAGGCTAGCAAATACCAAAGACTGGAAAGAATGTGGAGCAACTGGAACTATCAAACACTGTTGCAGGGAATGAAAAATGGTACAATTCCTTTGTAATCATTTGGCAAAATTGTTTGGCAATTCCTAATAATGGTAAATTCATTCATCTACCCTATGATTCAGAAATTCCTTTCCTATGTATTTGCTCAAGAGAAATAATAACATATATCAATCCAAAGAAATGTATAAGAATTTACTCTGCAGCTTTATTCATAAAGGATACAAACTGAACACAACCCAAATGTCTATCAACAAACAGATGTGTAAACAAATTGTGGTACAGCCATACAATGGAATACTGCTCAAAAAAATGGAACAAGCTACTGATACCTGATACAAGCTACTAATATTGGCTACCACCTGCAAGATGAACATCAAATACATTGTTCTGAGCAAATTAAGCCAGACAAAAGAGACTTTATACTGTACTGTTTCATTTACAAGATACACTAGAACATGTAACCTATAGTAGCAGAAGATAGGTTGGTAGGTTCCTTTGATGACTCCAGTATTGAAGCAAAAGGGCAGGCAGGAATTTGTTGAGGAGAATTAGTGTTGCTATCCTGAAGCTGCCTTTTTAGGATATTGATTTTTAAGATGTTTATTAAGAAATAAGACTCAGAAAAAAATATTGGCTCTCCTCCCCTTCCTGCTTAAGAGATCCAGACTGGAAAACCTGCTTTGGGAAGGAATTCTAAGGATGTTTAGCTTCACCTAATTTGAAAAAAGTCATAAATAGGGGACTTTGGGTAGGGGCTTGTTAGCTAGATAACACTTCTGTCCCATTGTTTCTAAGTTGCCTAGCAAGAACTCATCCTCACCTACCTGCAAATGGCCTATTCTCACTTCTAAAACCTAATACCTCATCCGCTCTTTTTCTCATTTGTCCCAAATGTTATATAGACCCAATGTTGCCTCACTACCTTTGGAATTTTCATGCTTATATGAATTCTTTGCACACATGTATCTAAACTATTAAAATTTGATATTCTCCTATTAATTTCTGTCAATTTGATTATATGTCCAGCTAAAAGAACTTTAAAGTCAGAGGAAAAGTTTGCATTTTTTTAGCCCTCACAAAGTATGGGTTTATCTGCACCCTGTTCTCTATCTTGATGGGTGGTAGGTACTATGGCTGTTATGGGTGCATCTGGACCTTGTTCTGTATCTTTATGGGCAGTGGGTACTTTTCAAGACTCATTGATAAATACACTTAAAAATCTGTGTTTAGCGGACTTCTGGCCAAGATGGAGGCACAGGTAGACACACTGTGCCTTGTCACACAACCAAAATAAGGACAACAAAAATTTAGAAACAAACAAACAAACAAATGACCAGAACTGATAGAAAATTGAACTGTACAGAAGTCTTACAACCAAGGAGTTAGACACATTCATCCAGTCTGGTAGGAAGGGTGGTGTTGGGTGACCGGGTGGAGTCGGGCACTGGGCGGGCACTGGGCAGAGAGGGGTCGCAGCAAAGGCTTGTGGACCCTGGTGCACAAGGCAGCGGCTGATGGACCCCAGGCTCGGGGTGGCAGTGGGCAGACCCAGTGAGGCGTACAGGGTGGCTGGCTGACCGGTTGTCCCACATTTGCACACAGACAAACCAGGTGAAGTTGGGTAGCAAGACAGACCTCTAAGCCCAGGACCCCAGCTCAGGGAAATAAAGCCTCAAAACACTGATTGAAAACACCTGTGGGGGTTGAGGTGCAGGAATAGACTCCCAGCCTCACAGGAGAGATTGTTGGAGAGACCCACAGGGTCCCAGAATGTGCAGAAGCCCACCCACCTGGGAATCAGCACTAGAAGGGCCCAGTTTGCTTGGGGGAAGTGGCAGAAGGGACTGAAATCCTAAAGAGAACAGAGCAAGTGCTGGACCCCACCCCCACATGCAGCATCACAACCCAGCAACTGGGATGACCCACCCTGGTGAACACCTAAGGCTCCGCCGCTCACTATGTAACAGGCAAGACTAGACCCCCCCCCCAAAAAAAATGGCCCAAGCAGAAGAACAGATCAAAGCTCCACAGCAAATACTTTTAAGCAACAAAGAGATAGTCAACCTATCAGATTCACAGTTCAAAGCACTGGTGATCAGGATGCTCACAGAATTGATTGCTTTTGGTTGCAAATTAAATAAGAAAATGAAGACTACACTAAATGAAATGAAGGAAAACGTACAGGCAACCAATAGTGATGGGAAGGAAACTGGGACTCAAATCGATGGAGTGGACCAGAAGGAAGAAAGAAACAATCAAACAGAAAAGAATGAAGAACTAAGAATTCAAAAAAATGAGGAGAGGCTTAGGAACCTCCAGGACATATTTAAACATTCCAACACCCAAATCATAGGGGTACCAGAGGGGGAAGAGGAAGAACAACAAGTGGAAAAGTTATTTGAACAAATAATAAAGGAGAACTTCCTCAATCTAGCAAAGATAATAGACTTCCAGGAAGCCCAGGAAGCTCAGAGAGTCCCAAAGAAGTTGGACCCAAGGAGGAACACACCAAGGCACATCATAATTACATTATCCAAGATTAAAATAAAGGAGGGAATTCTAGAAGCAGCAAGAGATAAGTGGACAGTCATCTACAAAGGAGTTCCCATCAGACTGTCAGCTGATTTCTTAAAAGAGACCTTACAGGCAAGAAGGGCTAGAAAGAAGTATTCCAAGTCATGAAAGGCAAAAATCTACATCCAAGATTACTCTATCCAGCAAAGCTTTCATTTAGAATGGAAGGGCAGAAAAAGTGCTTCTCCGATAAGGTCAAGTTAAAGGAGTACATCATCACCAAGCCCTTATTATATGAAATGTTAAAGAGACTTATCCAAGAAAAAGAAGATAAAAAACATGTATAGTAAAATGACAGCAAACTCACAATTATTAACAACCACACCTAAAGCAAAACCAACAACAAAGCAAATGACTAGAAGAGGAACAGAATCGTAGAAATGGAGATCACATGGAGGGTTAGCAACAGGGGAGTGGCAGGAGGAGAGAGGGGGAAAAGGTACAGAGAATAAGAAGCATAGATGGTTGGTAGAAAATAGACAGGGGGAGGGCAAGAATAGCATGGGAAATATAGAAGCTAAAGAACTTATGACACACGGACATGAACTAGAGCAGGGGAATGTGGGTGGGAGGGGGTGTGCAAGGTGGAGGGGAATGAAGAGAGGGAAATGGGACAACTGTAATAGCTTAATCAATAAAATAAAAAATAAAGAAAAATACAAAATAAAAAATAAAAATAATAATGCACTAGCATAATGTGCTATAGAGTACCACAATAACCAACTTTCCTCCAAAAAATAATCTGTGTTTATTGTATGTAAATTATACATACAGTTAGGGTCCTGGGACAAAAACAAAAGAGTTGAGATGATGAATGTGCATCCTTGGCAGGCTCAGCTGGTGACTCTGCTTCCTAAGACACAGACCTCCACAGATACTCACCGATCCTTGCAGGTTCTTTGGCTGGCCTGCTCTGGTACAAGGAGGGGCCAGGCCAGAAACATGCCTTTGAAGACCTACTGCCCCACTTTTCCAGCTCTCTATGTAAAGCTAGAAAAGGCTTCCCCATTCTAAAAGATAGTTAGGATGAAAACAATCTGTCTTGCCCATTTCAGTATTTAGTTTCTGGAGTTCCAGACTGGAGAAATGACTGAAACTCCCCACTAAGAATTGTTTTGGTGGATTCAATTTCCTTGCTGGTTGATCTCCTCCTAGTTTGAGCTACCTTTGGAGATAACTTGAGGCTTGGAGGAGTTGAAAGGGGCATGATATTACAATAAGGTACATGCCAAAATGTATGTGTTTTTCATGGGAGCGGTCCCTCTGCCATTCTGATAAGCCTTGACCTGTTTGACAACCCCTCCCAAGGGAAATGCATGGGGCATATGATCAAGGACAGTGGTTAAAGTCATTGCCACTGCATGGATCAGGAAAATGTCTCTGCCAATTTCCATGAGGCCTTCTGAAGTGACTAACCCTCCAACACACTTAATGAATTTAGAGACACATTAGCTTGATTTACAAAATAATACTTTTAAAATACATGATTGCTTTAGAGAATTAATTGTCTTCTTTCTTTCCTTCATCAAACTGAACTGTGGCATTACAGATACCCTCTCACAGATCCTCAGAGGCAAACTTGGCAGAGGAGAGAGAGGGAACATAGAATAATCCATGCCTTGCAAATGCCAAGAAGAAAAGCAACCTGGAATTAGGTGGCAAGTCAATCCCTAACTGCAGGATGGGGGGATAGGACAAGGATACTAAAATGATTTTGTGTGGGGGAAAGATGCATTCGCCTCTCCTGGAAAACAATGCTGCCTGTCAGTTTATCTCAGCCTCCTGGGGGCCCTCTAGTCATTCAGAGCAGAGCTGCAAGGGGACAGAATGCTACACTGTGGTGCTTAGGGGCTGCCAACAGGCGGGTGTGTGCTGGGCTCTGCAACGTGGCATGCTTCCAGGCCCCAGGAGCAGCGGCAGCCTTCCTCAGAGCACCTGTTCTTCCCCTGCTTGCATGGGGAATGTGCCATCTTCCCCCACCCCATGCTGCTTTTCCCTGCGTGGCTCCTCTTTGCCTTTTCTGAAGGCAGATGCACGCTGACTTCCTCCTGGTACTTGCAGAGCACCGGAGGACAGGACGGCCTTGTCAGAAGCATCCCTCTCCCAGGCACACTTCTGCTTGTGTCCCAGGTATCAGTCAGCAGCAGGTGCTGTGACATTATGACAAACACTCAGGCCCTCAATGACTGAATGCATCACACGCTGTGTCTCAGAGTCTCTGACATCTCATCAATCACAACCTTGATTATGCCTCTCAGAGACTCCTGGCTCAACTTTGGGCTTCAAACAGAATTTATTGCTAGCTGAATATCCTTATTTCCAATGTGGGCAGGGCAGTCTTGTTTAAAATAGCATAGTGAAGGTAGAAGATCACACTTCCACACTCAAATTGACCGATGTTTTCTCTTGTCAATATTTCTTTGGTACACATCAGTCACAAGAAGTTGCTGGAGAATTTCACCACCATCCTCCCATTGTAGTAGGCAATTAGATAGGCATGAGCAGAGCAGGAATGATGGGTAGGTACAGAGGGTCACCAGGGTAGAAAGCCCCAGCTGCCTAGCAACAGACAAAAACTACTGACTCTTGCGTGACCACTCCCTTAAGCCCGGACCCCTGGAGATGATGTGTAGGCCTCAGCTGTGTTTGAGCTCCAAACCCAGAAGAGAAGCAAAAGCAGACAAAGTGATGCCAAGGCTGATATTAGGACCAACTGCAATGACTAATGAACCCCAGCCCTGGTGCCGACCAATCAGTGGAGACCATGACCTTGAGGAGATACACCAGGAAAACTGATGAATATTCTATTGAAATCCTCCCCTGAGACCTCAGACAAAAGCTCTTGGGCCCAGTGCAGCTTCCCCCACCTCTTTCTTTCCCCAGGGCTCTCTCTCTCTCTTTTCTCCCCCATACTCAGCATATTGGAAGCTCTCTTCTTTGTTTCTCAAGGTGTGTTTCTCCCTCTGTCTCTCTCTCTGTCTCTCTGTCTCTCTCTCTCACCCTCTCTCACCCTCTGTCACTCTCTCCCCTCCCTCCCCTTCTCTTAAGCTTCAAGGGCCCTTCTTTTGTTGTAACTTGCTTCTTGAGCCCCCATTTCTTATACAGCTCACTTACTCTACCTCTGTGACTTTATAAATAAACTTTCTCTTGTAATTTTAGTCTTGGCTGTAAGTTCTTCTCTTAGCCAGAACTCAAGAACTGAATTAACACCTGGTGCCATTTTTTCTGTAGTTAGCACCATCATTAGGTACAACTGAACGATGCATACTGTTGTGTCCTGGAGTTTTGTATTTGAGGGAAGGCTGTAATTATCAGCACACTATGTATAATTGATGGATAGTAGATCCTCTCCTGGAAAGGAAAGAGAGGGAAGGATTCTGGTGATAATTAAAAGCTTGGTCCTAACAGGTTGCCCACATTGATGCAGACACCAGCCCATAGTGTCCGTGTCATTATGAATGAAATGAGACATTCACAAAGACTACCGAATCTGGTGGAGGAAAAGGGGCAACACGGCTTTTCTCTCAAGGGGACCAAAAACTTTGGCCCTTGTTGTGACCTGCCTTTATTGAGTTTCTTGGCACATTACTTGATGGTCCTCATTTACTATGCACAGGTTCACTCTAGGTGGTTACCTTTTACAGAAAACAAAGGAGCCAATGCTGTGAATCACATCACAGAAGAGGAATATTTGCAAATGAAAAGGCAAAAGTGGTTGAACTGGTTACACTTCTCCTTGGAAGGCTTAGCATGGATTTTAGGAAGTTAACTTTGCAGCAAATGTCCTCTATCCAGGGTGAGGGAGTTTTTTAGCAAGAGCAAGACTCATAGTAGTCTAGTCACATTGCAGGCCTGATTCCCCACGGGAGAACCTATCCATGGGCATGGGTCCTGTGCATCTCCTAGTGGGAGCTGGGCCCACACCACACAGAACGATCTCCTACACCACGTGGCATGGGGCTGTTTATTAGCACTAATTAAGTTGAGAGCCATGATGAACTGTGTGTAAGACCCTGAGGGCAGAGAGGTAAGAAAACTATAATTGCTGCTCAGAAGAATGAATCTAGTTGGAGGGAGAATTATACAAATATTTATGTAGCAAAATATTAACCAAACTTCTTTGCCAGGTAATGAATGTATCTTACAGTTTGACCACAGGAGATGGGTCCTCATATGCCTTGCCAGTTGGTTCACTCTCTTTCCCCTTTTTTATTCCTCTAGATTGAGGCTCATGCACTGTCTTCACCTGGAGGCCATTCCACAAATACTTCTCTAAACCAGAAGCCAGCAAGCTTTTCCGATAGAAGGCCAGATACAACATATTTTATTTAAATATTTATTTATTAAATTGTGAACCAAGAGGCAAAATCCAGCAACAATTCTTGCTGAAAGGTTAATAGCCTTGTTTACTTTCTTTTTATTTACAGTTTACATTTAAGAATGTAAAAACCATTATTAGCTTATAAATACAGAAATAGGTTGGGGACTAGATTTGGCCTGAGGGCTGTCGTTTGTTGATTCCAATCTAAATCCTCTGTCTTTCAATACCCAGCTCAAACCCCAGTTGTTGTGTAAAATATATTTGACATTCCTCATCCAAAATTCTTCTGTGTCTTAGAAATGTCTGGTATATACAATTTGTCTAGTAGGTATTCTTACTTTGTGAATGTATCTATCAGTAAGTATAGTTGGAAATTTCAATATTAGACCAAATAATGTTTAAATCTTGACTTTTCAACTTCCAAGTTGTGTGGCACTGTGAAAACCACTTAAATTTTCTGAAAACATTGTTTAAAATAAATATATCAAGATATGTTTGTATTGGTATAGGGGATGATATCTCTTTTTTTCTTACCTAGATTCTCTAAAATTGTTTACATTAAATGCACATCCTTTTTATCATGTAAATATGTTAATTATCAAATCCACAGCATTATTTGTATTAAATAAAATGATATACCTGAAATGTTGCAAAGGCTCAGTAAATAACTTTCTCTCATTTCTTCATGAATTCTTTCTTTATCCTTCATGTCTAAAACTAAATTTCATTTTTCTTGAGGATAAAGATACTACTTTATACTTATGCCCTCTGTAATGCTTAGTGAGGCCAGTGGTGAGAATTATTTACTATTAATTTAAATGATACTAAACTTTTCAAAGGAATTCTCTCTATTCATTTCAATGTGCTTGGCCACCTCCCCAATCTAATTCAATCTGTCTTCTTTCACCATCACTCAATCAACCTCCATGTCTCTCAATCCAGTGAACACATTTTAGGGCTCACCTTATTTGATTTCTCATCAGCATCGGACTAAAACACTCCCTTCTTTTTGACACCTCAGTCCCTTTGAATCCAATACTAGGATTTCCTGAGCTTTTCCTTATTCTCTTATCTCTCCATTTCTGTCTCTTTGGTAGGAGCCTCCTTATTCAGAGACCCTTAATTATAGGCATTTCTAAAGACATTGTCCTTGCTATTAACTGTCTATGCATTTCCATCCATGCCCCTAGTTTCAGATAACATATATACACAGGTGTGTCACAACATTTAATCTCTCTCCAAGATCTCTTCTGTAGCTGAGTAATCTCACTCAGAGACCCCTTAAAATTAACATGATGAAGACTAAAAGCCACGATCCTTGCTGACTGCTCATGCCTGCCACCCCAAGCTAGTCTTCCTTCAGGGTTTTCTATTTCAGAAAAAGGTGTCACCATCCTTCCTGTCAAACAAACCAGAAACCTAGGAATCATGAACACCTACCTCTCTTATCTTGATAGCTAATTCATCACCAATCTCTGGAGATTTTTATCTCTTTAATAACTCCCCAATCCTTCTATTTTTTTGTTTATGGTGAATGCCACTACTATAGACCAAAAACAGCCATTTGACTCTGTGCTAACTTACCTCCACTTCACTGCTTCTCCCCATCTGTCCTCTACACGACAGAGTGACATAATCCAAATCCAAATTTATAACCTCCTATTTACCCTTCATATCAACTCAAGTGGCAATTTCTAAGGGTTAGTTTCTTTAACTCCATCTTCTAGAGCATAATCTCCAACTGATTCCTTCTGCTTCAAAGTTCTTGTTTCAGCATTTAATTAATCTCTGAGTTGGACTATTATCTGATAGTTTATCTTCTTACCTAGAATAGAGAATCTGAGAGCCTCTATCTAATATGTCTAGGTTTGATGGTTACTAAAACCTAGGCATGTGGTATAATGTCTAGCAAAAGTACTTTATTAACATTTTTGCCATAAATAAATGGATGAACACATTGGAAATGATCATTTAAAAAATGTCGTTACCAAATCTCTGGATCACCTGAACATTCAATCATGAATCAGTGTCTGAAGTTAAAGTATTAATGTTTTTATTTTTAAAAAGGGATTATTTGGGAAGTTCTAACTTTCACCATCCATTTACAATGTGTCCAAATGCTTTTTTTCCTAATTATTTGACCTGTAAATTTACATTGTCAGTCCCTTCAGGTCTAAGATGCAGAGACCCTCTCAGATGAACTCAAGTAACAGAAATTGCAAGAATAACATGGAAACAAAGGAAGTAAAACGTTTAGGACTTCCCCCAAACCAGATTATAAGGGGACTGGGCCTCATGGGAACCAGAAGCAAAGGGCAGTTTGAGCTGAGATCACCTATTGCTTGCCTTTCAGTGGCAGCAGGCAATGGGACTTCATTCTCACAGTCATCCATTAATATAAGGCAGGTGCCACCTGACACTTGACACTCTGAATCCAAGTGGTTCTCTTCTAGATGCCAACTGATTGTTGAGACACAATCTAACTGAACCAAGTAGTGAACACTTAGCCTGTTCAGACAGGTTTTTGCCCAGGCCATCACCCAGTCTATGGACTAGTGACCCAACAGTTCTGTATAAATGACAGGAAATGAAGTGCAGAATACGGGCCTAAAACTGACTCCTTCATGCCCTAAAAGCAATGTGGAATCATTTCTCCCAGAAGAGCATGGTAGAAAACGCTTCTGAGACTCCACTCAGATCTCTTTGAAGATTTCTTTGGAAGCTAGAATACCAATTCTTATGCTTGGCATTGCCTGCTGGGGTTCACAGGTGTACACTTCTCCAGAGAATTAGCATTGGCTATTAGAAGTGACTACCTGTGTACACTAAAGCACTTGGTATAACAGTACAGCCTCCTTAATTTTGGGTGCAAACAACTCTAATGTCTCAAGAGACGAAGAAAAGCCACATACTGGGAAAAATATTCCAAATGACACATCTGATAAAGTACTATTATCAAAATATGCAAAGAACTGTTAAAACTCAACAATAACAAACTAATCAACCTCATCAAAATATAGACAAAAGACAGTCACTTCACCAAAGAAAATATACAGATGGCAAACAAGTATATGAAATAATGTTCAACACCTTATGTCATTAGAGAATTGTGAATTAAAACAGCAATGAAATACCACTACATACCTATTAGAATAGCAAAGATCTAAAACACTGATATACCAAATACTGACGAGGATGTAAGAAAGACAACAGAAACTCTCATTCATTGCTGGTGAGAATGAAAAATGGCACAGGCACTTTGTAAGATAAGCAGTTTCTTATGAATCTAAACATACTCTTACCATATGATCCAGCAATTATACTATTTAATATTTACCCAAATGAGTTAAAAACTTATGTTTACACAAAAACCTGCACATGGATGTTTATATCATCTTTATTCATAATTGCTAAAACTTGAAAGCAATCATGATGTCCTTCAGTAGGTGAATGGATAAATAAACTGTACATTCAGGCAATGGAATATTATTCAGCACTAAAAAGAAGAGCTATCAAGCCATGAAAACAGATGTGTGAAACATAAATGCATATTACTAAGTGAAAGAAGTCAATCTGAAAAGTCTACGTACTGAATGATTTCAACTACATGGCATTCTGGAAAAGTCAAAATTATGGAAATAGTAAAAAAGTTAGTGGTTGCCACTGGTTGATGGGGGGTGGGGATAAATAAGCACAGTGCAGAGGATTTCTAAGGCAATTATTTTCTATGATAGTACAATGACAAATACCTCTCATAATTTCTCAAAACCCATAGGTGGTACAACTCCAGGAGGGAAACTTAATGCAAATTATGGACTTTGAGTGATAATGTAGGCACATAGGTTTTAACACAAGTATTGCTGTGGTGCAGGATGTCAACATTGGGCGAGGTTATATGTGCTTGAGGGTGAGGGCTATATGGGAATTCTCTGTACTTGACACTGAATTTTCCTGTGAACCTAAAACTACTCTAGAAAGCAGCATTTATTAACTTTTTTTAGAAAGGTCTGGCATACTTTATGCTGCATGGGATTAGGCTGAAGTTAGATTTTGTGTAAACTCACAACTTTTGCTTTATTCCCCTGCCTTATTCTACTTCCCCATTTTATTTCTCTTCAGATCATTCCCTGAATACATCACTTTGGCAAAAAATCCCCATCACTGGCTCTGCTTCTAGGGAACCAACCTAAGTCAGAACTGTAGGTGTGACATACATTATTGCTGACCTGTTCAGAACTTTTCTTCTACTTGAAAGAATGGGGCATGGCAGAGTGATTTTTGTTGAAAGAGGAAGATAATTAACAGAAATCTGGAATATAGGTGCTGATAGAAAAAAAACAGATGTGGAAATACTTGAAAGGAAATCTCATCCACATTACCATCACCACACCTAAGGAGATGGAAATATGCCAAGGACAAATTGTGCCTACTTTAAAGAGATGTCTGGGTGCCAGCTCCTAATGTTTTGTGAAGGAAACAAAAGGCTCTCAGTTCCTTTTACTCACTACATTTGTTTCCTGTGGCTACTCTAACAAATTACCAAAACTGGATAGCTTCTAACAACAGAAATTTATTCTCTCATAGTTTTGAGGCCTGATATCAAAAATCAAAATGTTGACAAAGCTGTACTCCCTCTGGGTGCCCTATGGGAGAACACTTCCTTGTTTCTTGTGGCTGTTGGCAGTCCTTGGCTTCTTTGGCTTGTGGCCACATCACTTTATCTCTGCCTCTGTGTCCATGTGGCCTTCTCCTCTGTGTCTGTTTTCTCCTCTGTGTATGTAAATCCACCTTCCATTGGCTTTAGGGTTCATCCATGTAACTAGGATGATCTCAAAATCCTTCACATAATTACATCTGCAAAGATCCTTATTCCAAATAAGGAAATATGTACAAGTTTCAGGGATTATGACATGGCCATATATGTTGGGTGGCCACCATTCAGTCTACTATACTCATCAAATCCTTTTATTCTTAATTCTATATAGTAATATTTCTTATGCTTATATATCAATTTATATGCTACCTAGTTCCTTCAACTAAACAGCCTATCAATTACCATGATGAATAACATAAAAATAAGAATATGGACTGTTAATACATTTTTCTTATGTCCCAGAAATACTCTATAAGCTCTTATTCTTCCTATTTTGCAGCTGAGGAAAATGAGTCTGAGATGAGGTTTAATATTTTACATTTGGTATTTTAAACTTGGTAACTCTACTGTACTTCTCTCCTCTGTGAGAGCTTGAATTAAAAGGATTTTCAACAGTAAGGGATTCACTTTGATCCGTGGGTTACTACTCTAAGCATAAGTCAGACAGTAATATTCTTAGGAGCAAAGCAGACTAAGAAGAGTTCAGGCTGACATGGACAGGCCCTCATATGTACTTTAGAGTGCTGTGGCAGAAAGAACAAGGGCTCTGTGTGTCTGTTTTGCAGAGGTAGCTACAGTCCCTTCACTGTGTACTTTTACTAGCTTCTGGAATTTGGGCAAGTCACGGAATTTCTCTAAGGCCAATTCCCAACCAATTAAATTAGGATATTCCCACTTTGCTCATGTACCTGTTTAAGTAGTAACTGAGTTAAAAGCAAAATCACCTTCACTAGAGCCAGTACACATTCATACCCATATCCTTCTATATGTATTTGCAGACCACAAGCAAGAAAACCCCCAGGATAACTTGACATCTGTCCATATTTTCATCCTCGACAAAGACCTTTCAACCACTCCTTCGTGCTGGCTCCCTTCTTCTACCACAAGGTTGAAAGATGAAACTCAGATACTCTGAGAATGTAATTGTTCTCTTTTCATCTCAATCAATGCTCCCCCTACTTTTATATAAGTACTTTTTCTTTAATTACCCGTAAAACACCAATTTCTAAAGGATAACAGTGCTTACATACAGAGCAGGCTATTTTCTTTTCTTGACACCCTTGCCCTACATCACCATCACCACCAAACTGTCAAAATGTAATGTATAAACCTCCTAGACAAAAGAGGCAATCAAATCACTATTTTGCAGGATAAGGAAGTCATTCAGCATATCAGGGCCACCATTAGAAAGCTTCAGTGTCCTTTGCATCCTCAGTCCTCCATGCGTGGAGCCTAAACCACCAGCCACAGCAGCATCGCCTGGGACTTAGAGAGGCATGCATACCTACAGCAAACCCTAGGATCAGAACCACTGCAGTGAGGCCTGGGAGTGTAATAAGCCCTCCAGGTGACTCTAAAGCACATTGAGGTTTTAGAAGTGCTTTGCTACAACAGTGGTTGTCAGGCTTCAACATGCATCAGAATCTCCTGGAGGCTTGTTAAAGCAGATATTTAGGCTCCATTCCCAGAGTTTGTAAAGTTTGTGATTCATGGACTTGAAGCTGGGCCAGAGGATCTGCATTTCTCATAAACTTCCAAGTGACACTGGTGCTGCTGGTCTAGGGATCACATTTGGAGAACTGCTGTACTGCTGCACATCCACAGGGAGATTTATCCATTGTGTTTTCTTTCTGGATAGAAAACCTTGAATTGGGAGCATTGCTGGAAGAAAAGGAAAACAATCTATGCCTAACTTTCCCATTACATTTAGGGTTCTTGTATGCCATTTTGATATTTTGTTAAGAACCAGTCCCTTCATTCTCTATGGTCAGGACATCAACAAGTCTCTTCATGTCTCCATCACAATCTCTCAGACCCATCGTTTGCATGCTGAGGTTGATTATTGCTCCAAGATGGTCCTTTCTGCCTCCAAGTTTATTTCATTTTTCTGTTTTCTCCATATTATCATGAGCTATACCTTACCTAAGCCATACCTTGGTTGTAAAGTTTGTAAAGTTTTCAAGGAATCTTTAGTACCTACAATATCAAATATTAAATCTAACTCTTTCTGCTGGTTTTCAAGAACTCCCATCATCTAATCTCTCTTTACAACTAGTCTTCTAATGCATCGACTCCCTCCACTTTGCCCAAATCAGCCCCTTTACTGTGCCATACAAAACTAAATTCATTTTTCTTCCTTGTTATTGTATTTGGAATGTTCTTCTTCCCCATCTAAAACCTATGCACCCTTCCAGGCTCAACGGAAGTGCCATTCCCAACCAAAGTTTGAACACCAGCTACCATTTCTCTCTGTCCACAGCACATATTACTAATGAGTCAGGTAGCTCAAGCTGAGATACCATATATCACCTCTGGATCTTAACACAACACTTGAGGCAACTGTTGCCAATCAAAGTGTGCACAGAAGGTGAAACCTCAGTGTACTATTCTTTTGTGGCTGTTGTTAATCAAACTACCCAGATTCCACCACGTGGTATCTATTCATTTTTATTCACCACATTGTAGGCTCACTTAGGTGAGAAATAAGTTTTAAAATACTCCTGTACTCCTCCCGAATCTCACATAGGTAGTCCTCAGGCAAGACCTGAGGAATACCAGTTTGTTTGCTAATTGATTAATTAGCAAAGTATTGTAACAAATACCAGTAACTCTTACACTTGATCTGGCTGACTTCATTCTACATAAAGTCAAATCCCCATGAGTTCCTCATGTACCACCTCAAAGGATAATACCAGAAATATTTGCTTAACTAATTCCTTAGGTTTCCACAGAAGAAGATGGGATTTATCCTCATCTGTTCAGTAGAGAAAGAAGCAGAAAGATATAAAATTTCTATCAGATCAAAAGCAAACTAGCACTAAATAAATCTATAAACCAAGCATTTCATCTAACATAAGAGCAATGGTATGAGATAATGACAGTTTTTGACAATGGCACCATGTAAATACTGAGCCTCATCTTGGTTTGAATTAACATTTACAAGAGCTATTTATTAAATCTAAAATAAAATCTTGACCCCAATTCTGCTTTTTCCTGTTTATTATCTTGACATACAAAATACTAAGGGAGAAGTAGGAGAGGCACAGAGGTGGTAATTAAATCTTCTTGAATCCATTATTGTCTCACTTTTCATGAGCTCTAATTGAAACATCTTATTTATAGTATAATGTTCTTAAGATTTTTATGGGCATATTTAAATGGGGATAGTTAATTGG
The DNA here is from genome assembly GCF_004126475.2 of Phyllostomus discolor. Taxonomy (NCBI): domain Eukaryota; kingdom Metazoa; phylum Chordata; class Mammalia; order Chiroptera; family Phyllostomidae; genus Phyllostomus; species Phyllostomus discolor. The sequence goes on along the minus strand of NC_040911.2, from coordinate 74,027,949 downwards.
GATGGTTCTAGCAGAAGTTGGGTCCAATCTCATTTTCTAGGTAACAGCTCCTTTCTACTTCTAACAAAATAATGGAATTTCTTTTTTTCAGTCTGATTTCCATGTTCATTGTTACTGCTCTGAATATTTTGGGAGTTTTATAAAGTTTTTAGCTTTAATATTACTATTAATGTTTTCAATCCTCACATCATAAATTGGTATCTTCCTACAGAACTTCCTGTACCTCTTGACACACACAAAAAATAAGTAAACCCTAAAGCAGGGAATAGCTAAAAAAATAGTGTAAATTAGGAATTGAAAGAAAAGTAAAAACTATATGCTATATTTAAAATGTATACTTATTAAATGAGCTTAGAAAATGAATAGAAATGATTTTCCAACTGCACATAAAGTTGCTTTCCCACCCACTCTTATTCCCAGCTAATAAATGACTTAGGTAATAAGTAAGTACAGTTTGATCACTTATGGCTTAATGGAATAACTTCATGCCAGTATAGAGGGCCACATGCAAAGTTAGGTTAATTATACACCAGCTTCTCTTGTTCTCAAAAATTACCTGTTTTAGGTTGAGTTCTCCAGAAGCAGATCCTGAGACCAGTGTGTGTTGTTTGTGAGGGACAAAGTCCAGGAGAAACTGGTAGGAGATAGGAGAAGGAACAGGGAAGGGGACAAGACCATGAAGGGGTTGATTTCAGGTCTCAACTTCTGCCTGATCTGCGGAGGAGCTCCAAGTGTAAATGACACCGGAGTTTATCCCTCCTTTAGACAAGGGAGCTGGGTTTTCATACTTACCAGTTGCTGGCTACTGGTAACTCCTGAGGAACATAACCTCCCAGGGACTTTTGCCTCTTAGTATGTCTGGGCAAATCATCTCCAGCAGTCTAAGAGTAGCCCTATAAAGAAGATTGTAATAGCCAGGTGTTTTCATTGATCATCTTGTCCATCAGGTCAGCTATAATGATGCATTGTTGCTTCTCCTAAGGATGGTTTATTTTTGGAGAACAGCCTCCATCCATATTCTTTCTAGCCTATCAGAACTTCTCCACAAAGAGTTGCATGCCTGGTCACAGACCTCTACAATTACTATTCACCCATACTTTGAAATGCAGAAACATTATCTCTATCAGGTTTCACATCTCTTCAAACCTTCTACTGCTAGCTTACACATCATAAACAAAATTTAAGTGTCTTAAAACAATAACCACTTATTTAGTGTAGAAGTCAATGGGTTGGCAAGTTGGCCTGGGCCCACTGGGTAGTTCTTCTGGTCTTGCTGGGGGGTTACCCATGTGTCTCAAGTCAGCTACAGGTCAGGTAGGAGGCCTTCCCGATTCTGAATGAACTCTATTTTATCCCTGAGTTGGGACAAATGGAATGATTCATTTCTCTTCCATGTGGAATGTGTTCTCTCATTCTTCAACAAGCTATCCCAAGCTTATTCATATAACTGTGACAGGGACACCTGCAGAACAAATAGCATTGTGTAATGTCTCCTGAAGTCTAGGCTCCTTACAAACTCATTATCACTTCTGCTACATTCTATTAATCAAAGCAATTTAACAGCCAGGCCAAGAGGTAGAAATTACATGCAGAGTCATATTGCAAAAGGCATGGATACAGATGTAAACAATTGTATATATGTTTCACAATAAGCCACAGCCTGTCAACTCACAACCCTCTTACTCCCAGAAACATTAACTTCCAGGATAAGACTAATCATCCCAATGAAGTTCCAGGTGGAAGTTTTCTCCCTCTTGGCTCCTGACAGTGAACGCTTCTACCCCCGCTCAGTGCAAGATCTTCTCTGTTGTTGGGCAGTGTACTAGTAAAGATTCTCCAGAGACAAGTAATCAATAGGATATCTAGAGACATAAAAAGGGATTTATTGGAGATAGAAGATGGTGGCATGGCATGAGAGAGCAGATTCCACTTTCCCCTATACATGGGAGAAAAACCTAGCCAATCTATGGAGGAACAGAGCAAACAGCCAACAGTTCCACAGCATATATGAAAATAGGAGATCAAAAATTGTAGCAGACACTGAAAAACCAGATGTTTCATTCCTTCTTCCTTTCCAATTTTATCTCTTCTTCCTTCCTTCTTCTGCTTTTATTTCTTTTCTTCTGTTTTTTTCCTTTTTCTTTTTTCCTTTTGAATACCCACAAGTGAGACAAAACAAAAACAAAAAACAAAACAGGAACTGTGAAAAGACCAGAGTTGGACCCAAAGAGGGGCCATCCCAACAGCTGAGACAGTGAGACAAATTTCACTTTGCTGTTACAGAGAACCTGCAAGTTATTGCACATTTGTATTATTATTTTTCATTATTCTTACATCTTTTATTTCAATATTATTTTTGTATTTCTCTTCTTTCTGTGTAGTCTTCTTTGCTTAGCTGGTTATATTGTATCATTTGACAGGTTTCCCCTGTTATCTCACTCATAGTGTATTGCTAATTTACTGTCCTTCATTTCATTGGTGTTCCACTGAAGTGGACACCCCATTGGTGTATACTCCATTAATGTACACTACTCAAGGTTCTATACTATATTCAGAAAACTACACAACACTGAAGAAAGAAATCAGTAAATTTGTGTAATTAATTACATAAATAAATGGAAACATATACCGTGTTCATGGATTGGAAGAATTAATATCATCAAAATGTCCATACTACCCAAAGCAATTCACAGATTCAATGCAATACCTATTAAAGTAACAATGGCATATTTCACAGACATAGAACAAACACTTCAAAAATTCAAAAGGAACCATAAATGACCCCAAATAGCTGCTGCAATTTTGAGAAAGAAGACCAAAGTAGGAGGGATCACAATACCTGATACTAAACGGTATTACAAGGCCACTGTAATCAAAACAGCCTGGTACTGGCATAAAAAAACAGACAGGCCAATGGAACAGAACAGAGAGCCCAGAAATAAACCCAAGTCTCTACAGTCAATTAATATTTGACAAAGGGGGCAGCAACATAAAATGAAGTAAAAATAGCCTCTTCAACAAATGGTGTTGGGAGAACTAGACAGCTACATGCAAAAAAATGAAACTCGTCAGCAACTAACACCATACACAAAAATAAATTAAAAGTGGATAGAAGATTTAAATATAAGTTGTGATACCATTAAGGTCCTAGAGGAGAACATAGGCAGGAAAATCTCAGATATTCCATGCAGCAGTATTTTCACTGATATATCCCCTAGAGCAAGGGACATAAAGGAAAGAATAAACAAATGGGATCTCATCAAAATAAAAAGCTGCTGTACAGCTAAAGAAAACAGTATTAAAATAAAAAGAGAACCAACTGTATGGGAAAACATATTTGCCAATGATACCTCAGACAAGGGTTTAATCTCCAAAATATATCAAGAACTTACAAGACTCACTCTGACTGGCGTAGCTCAGTGGATTGAATGCGGGCTGGGAACCAAAGTATCGCAGGTTCGATTCCCAGTCAAGGTACATGCCTGGGTTGCAGTCCATGACCCCCAGCAACCACACATTGATCTTTCTCTCTCTCTCTCTCTCTATCTCCCTCTCTTCCCTCTCTAAAAATAAATAAATAAAATCTTAAAAAAAAAGAACTTGCAGGACTCCACCCTAAGAAGACAAGCAACCCAATTGAAAAATGGGCAAAGGACTTGAACAGACACTTCTCCAAAAAGGACACACAGAGGATCCAGAGATATATGAATAGATGCTCAGTATCACTAGCTATCAGAAAGATGCAAATTAAAACTACAATGAGATACCACTTCACTCCAGTCAGAATGGCCATCATAAACAAAGCAACAAACAACAAGTGCTGGAGAGGATGTGGAGAAAAGGGAAGCCTAGTGCATTGTTGGTGGGATTGCAGACTGGCACAGCCACTATGGAAAACAGTATGGAATTTTCTCAGAAAACTAAAAATGGATCTTCCTTTTGACTCAACAGTTCCAGTGCTAGGATTGTATCCTAAGAACCCTGAAACACCAATCCAAAAGAACCTATGCATCCCAATGTTCATAGCAGCACAATTTACAATAGTCATGTGCTAGAAGCAACCTAAGTGTCCCTCAATAAATGAATGGATCAAAAATCTTTGGTACATTTACACAATGGAATTCTATGCAGCAGAAAGAAAAAGGTGCTCCTATCCCTTGTGACAGCATGGATGGAGCTGGAAAGCATTATTCTAAGTGAAATAAGCCAGGTAGTGAAAAACAAATACTATATGCTCTCACCTTTAACAGAAACCTAAAGAACAAAACAAACAAACAAGCAAAACATAATCTAAGACACTGAAATAGAGAACAGGCTGACAGTGACCAGAAGGAAGAGGGGAGGGAATTTCAGGGGAAGAGGGGAAGGGTTTACAGGAATAAGTATAAAGGACTCATGGACAAAAACTAGGGGTGGGTGGAAATTCGAGGGAGGTCGGGAGGGATGGGTGGTTGGGCTGGCATGAGAGCAAAGGACAGAAAACTGTACTTGAACAACAATTAAAACACAATTTAAAAAAGAGATTTATTGTGAGGAGCTGGCTCTTGTAGAAACACCCAAACAGAAGCACTCAGACATAATGTTGACCAATTATCTGGGTATCCCTTAGTCCACCAAGTTGACACATGAAATAAACCATCACAGGTACATAGAGTAGGGAAAGGAGTTAGGTTCATTTCCTATTTCCCCCAGAAGCAGGGTTAAAACAGAAATTACTCTCAGAGATTATCCCTCTAGATATATTCAACAATGCTCATTTTCTGTTCAGTTTGTGTGGGGGTGAGTGTGTTATGCATCTTGTTTATCTCCATGTGACATCTGATGAATGACAATCACAACAGGGAGCAAGGAACATAATTCTTTTACCCACTGGGCACATTTGGCTGTTTTTCCAGGAGATCATTCCAAGTAATTTTAACTTGTGAATTGGATAATGACAAAGGTTCTTTGTATGACCACATTCAGGCATCCATTTTAAATAAGAAATTCATAACTGAAGTCTGTCCATAGAGTGTGAGGCTGAGGAAAGATCTCTATGAGCTTCAAATAATCAAAGGCTCAAATGCTATCCCCAAAGAATTTCTGCACAAGGTAGAAAAGACATTACATAGTTCATCAGTTCTAAGATGCTAATTTTTCATATTTTAACATCTCTGTACTTGAGATGCATCTTAAAATTTATAGTCTCAAGATTATTTGGCAGCATTTTCTTAATGGCCTATAAAATAGTGGTGAATTTTACAACCGATGTCTTAGATTCAGTGATATATGATAACGAGAAGAAGTAGTTGTTTCCTCATATAAAACACTGGCCTGTAAAACACACATGATTATTAAAGGGTAACAGGCAAGCATTTTGACATGACTGCTCAGTGATTTAACAGGCTTCACTCCTTAAACGAGGAGTAAATTAAAGTTCTGCTTCAGCCAAGTTGCGTATATCATGGGGTGGGATTACCATGCTAGCAAGCATCAGAGGAATACTTCAGAATCATCTTCAAATACTCTGGAGTTAAAGGGGGGAAATCTGGCTGCTTTAATAATCAGCTTATATTTAAAATTAGCTGCACTGTGTAAAAAACTGTTACTGGCTTACTGTATAAAGTATACAGTAAAGTATAAAGTAGCCATGTATACAGTAGCCTTATAGTGAACTAAAAAGCAAAATAGTGACAGACTCAGAAATAGAGAGCATGCTGATAGCTGTAGGGTCAGCAATAGGGAAGGAGGTCGAACAAAAAAGAGAAAAATCTCATGGACACAGACAACAGTATGGTGATCATCAGGGAGAAAGGAAGTGGGGAGAGGTAGAAGAAGGTATAGGGGTTATAAATGGTGATGGAAGGGGACATGACTTGGGGTGGTGAACACAGATGATGTGTTGTAGAATTGTGCACCTGAGACCTGTATGATTTTATTAACCAGTGTCACTCAAATATATTCAATATAAAGGAAAAAATTTTTTTTAAAAATTGACCAAACATTTAGGTGATCTTGTTCAAATGAATAATAGAAGTAACTTAAAGATGGGGGAAAAAACAAAAGTAGCCTTAGATGCATAAAATTATGACAATTCTCTTGACTTACAAATTTGAGTAAAGGAAATTCATAGAAATTAACTGAGATCTGACATTTTCAACATCATCCTTCACATTCATGCATCATATACTCTATCTGAAATGATTTTTCTCATTACCATCTGAAAAGGGTTCCCAAGTCTAATTTCAACACGTGGGGATGGAGGCTCCCTCCATATGAACTAACAATTCTCAGACACCAGCAGGATGTCTGAGAATTCAGCTTAATTCTAATACTATCCAGGTTGCATCAGATTCTACAGGTTAAGGGCTCAGTACTACAAGAGTGTGCCATCCCCAACACATACACATTTCAGATGCAGCCACCAGTCCAGGCTCTCACCTTTGCTTCTGACCAACCAGCTATAGATTGGGGGTTCCAATGACCTCCTCTAATTCCAAATTCCAATTATAAGTCCAGGTTTTCACCTGTACTTCTGATGGACTGGCTATAAGTCAGAGGTTCCCATAACTCTCTCCTTGGGTTCAATTAATTTTCTAAAACAGCTCATGCAACTCAGAGAAACAATTTACCTACTAGTTTCCCCTGTTTATTGTAAAAGGCTATATACAACTCAGAAACAGCCTGATGGAAGAGATACATAGGACAAGGAATATGGGAAAAGGCTCAAAGCTTCCTTGTCCTCTCCAGATACATCACTTTCTCCAATCTCCATGTGTTCACCAACCTGGAAGATCCCTGAACTCCATCCTCTTGGGGATATATATATATCCCCAATAATATATATATATATTATTATTACCTGATGAAAAGTTACCTGATGAACAGCAAAAAAGACCAGTACAAACACAAGAAGTAAACAAGGTAATAATAAAACTAACTCAATTGTTACACCCCTGTATAACGCCAGGCCACTGACCAATGGAATCCTCACATTTTCATGGGGTCACTACTACCGTCATCTTCACTTTACACATGAGGAAACAATGACACAGAAGGGTTACATAGCTTGCTTAAGACCACAAGTTTGTTAATGGGGAAGAAGAATTTGAACATGAGTAATCAAGCTCCAAAGCCCATTCTACTTACATTTTGATGAAAAAATAGGAAATGAATATAAATAAACAGGTCAGAGTCTCATTCTATTCTATCACCCCTTTGTAACTGCACTGTGAATGGATAATTTTTTCTCTCCAAACCCCAAATTTCCTTATTTTAATATGGGCATACTGTCATTCATATCTGGCCCCTTATCAAATGAAATAATGAATATAAATGTCTTATAAACTGTCAAGTAATGTGTATATATGCTATTATTAATATCATCCCCTTTTCTCCCTCAGGACTTGTAAGAAAGTGGGAAGTGGTTTCCTCCCCAGATCTTGCTCCCAAATCATACCACTTTCTCCTATTCTGATAAAATACCAAAGTATTTTCTCATATCTTGGAACTATCCCCAGTAGCTATAATTCTCACTGTGCCATCATTGTCTTGCTCAGGATTTCTCAGAGAAGACAGTAAATGCAGCACACAGGTGTCACAACTAACCCTTCCTTTGTCCACAACAGACTTTGATAATCAAGCATAGCTCTCAAGGTGGCTTAGCTGAAGCTCAAATGCTGCCTCAGAATTCTTCTTAACAAGTAATCTAAGCAGCCACTTAGTATGACCACCCAAACATAATAAATAGCTGGCTTAAAATCTACTTGCCATTCCTGTAGCAAAGCAGTAAAAAAACAGAAATGAAAGTTAAAAAGTAGAGAAACTCCTTGAAATATGAAGTTGATAATAGAAGCAGGGCTACTTCAGTGCTCACACAAACTGCAGGTGGCTTGGCCTTTTGCATTTCCATTTCCTCATAGTTCTAAAGAGTTGGATTCTGGATTCCAGCAAATTCAGTTTTAATTCTGGCCTATTAGTTTCTTTTGTAACTTGTAACATCTTCAAAATTACTTTCTGCCTTTCCTCATATGCACATGAATTGCCACCCCTAATTCTTATTTTTGACACCTTCAAACTCCATGTCTACTGCAAAGCTATTTTTTGGCTTTGACTTCCACTGACTGATTTAACATTAATCATCCATTCAGTTGACGTCATATGGTCTGGTGAACTAGACTGTAAGCTCCTTCGGGGACAGGTACAGGAATCATATTCCTTTCATTCTCAATGCCTTGCACAGAATGTTATACACAGAAAGAAGCTTAATGTTAAATAACTGAGTTTACTTTGGGCGTTTTAATTTTCAAAGACCTTTCAAGCTTTATGTGTTCTAAATTGATCTCCTCAATTTTCCTGATAATTTTAACCTTAGAAATGTGTTTTAATGGTAATATTTAGGAAATTACTAAAATGGGCCTTCAAAGTTATACTTTAAAAACACTTAGTTTTCTCCATAAAGACTATAGTCCATCTCATTATAACAGGGGTGTAAACTGGGAAAAAAGAAGAAGTGAAGAAAAATATGTCTCAAATAATAACCTCAGGATCATTTCCTAGGGCTCAACCTTAATGTGCATCATTCTGAGGCTGATTTTAAATGCTTCTTTTAGATATTTTACTTAATGTTATTGTATGCACTTAAGCACCTTTTATGATTGATATATAATTTAATTATAATAGGTTTGATATAAAGTATAATAAAGTAATACCATTGGTTTAAAATGTAAATATATTTATAATTTGAACATAGATATTATATAAAATAGTCAGCTTTTATAATTGTATTTAATACTTTGTTCAATAATTATTATTTACACCCTGCTTATTTGTCCCAAAACTCTTTGAGATAGATTAAACCTTTTTTAATATAGTTTTTACTCCAAACCTACCTTCACCCCATATCCTCTTGTTTTTATTTTGATGTGAAACATTTTGTGTTGCTTTTCTCTTTCTAATATTAGCTTTCCCAGGTGGACCCTATAGTTAGAGCTCCAGGCTTACAGCAAAGGGTATAAAGAAAGTGGAAAGGATTAAGACAGTTGGATTATATGATAAAGAATGTGACTGGAAAAGAAATTTCATTACTACCACCCCGGAATTTGAGCTTCTTTCTTTACATCAAAGGAGAGGGTAAATCTTCAAAATGGATCTCCTTTTATTTCCACTTCAATTCACTGTGGTTAGTTGTTCAGTACATTCCACAGTCTCAGACTCTGAAAGAATTTGAATTTGACTTTAATATATTGAAAATTTGAATTCATGCAGATCCGACAGGAGAAGACAGATGCCTAAACAGATGCATCTTGTATAGAGAGAGATTTTTTTAACCAAAAGTTGCTGATTTTTTTCCTATAAAAACCTTTTCCCTGTTAAGTTTTAAAGTGTGAAAATTTTGACATTTTTCTTTGCACATTGCAGGTTTACTGTGTTTATCTGTGTGTGTGTGTCTGATCTAATCATCCCATAGTGGTGGGGGGGTGGTGAGTCTGTCTAATGAAATCCTCCTATAGTGGGTTGAGAAGGCATTATTCAGATTCTGTTAAAACCCCTGGGATGTTGACATGTTTTTGAAACTTCTAGCACTCTGCTGAGCTTACTAGGGGCCTGGTGTCCCTGATTTGTGAATTGCTGTGAAAATTTAAATGTGGCCAATGTTAGAATCTCTGTTGACAAGCTGATGAGGTCCATGTCCCTGAAGTTCCTCTCAAGTCTCATTGATCCTGTCAGAAAAATCACTACACCTGCTCCTAATTGCTACCTGAGGAGAAGACTAAGACTTTACAGGCATCTGAGAAGGTTGTGAGAAAAAAAGGTGAGAATTCTGGGCAAAGGAAGAGGAATTTCATAGAGCTGAGGGTAAATTGAGCTGGTGTAAAAAGCATAAATGATCTCATGTTCTATATCTACATGAACAAACATCTGAAAAGAACAAATACAGACATAAAGACAATGGAGGAAAATGAAATGAATGTTCTTCCTATCAGTCCTACATTTTCTGTAACCATGCAACAAAACATGCCACTTAAGTTGTTTGATTGACCGACACTGACCCTCAGTATATCTGAGATAGCAAATCCAAGAAAGAATAACCCACTTGTCTGCATCCAAGCCCTCTATTCTTCTCAGTGACATCATTCCCTCCTTTCTCTAGAGCAGTAGCCCTCAGAGTGTAGTAACTAGACCACTCGTATCAGCATCACCTGGTAACCTGTTAGAAATACAGATTCTAGGGCTTCATCCTAGACCTACTGAATCAGAACTCTGGGATGGAAGTCAGCAATGTATCTTCACAAGCTTGCAGTGTGTTTCTAACGCACAAAAACATTTGAAAACCATAGTGGAAAGCATCATCAGTTTCTCAGTCTCGGCTGATTTATTCTCATCTGTGTGCAGTATGTTCTAATTCTTGCTACATTTAAAAAATTCTCTTGTGTCTTTATAACTTCCAGATACCTTCCCTCCCTCTCCTCCATCATGACATTCTTTCTTTTATAATACTGTCTATAGAGCAAGATAACAAAATAGGAAGCCCCAGACCTTACTTTCCCACAAAGACACTGATCAAAAAGCCTTTATGAGAACTCCAGAAAGAAACCACAGTACCCAGGCATACTTAAAGCCCAGAACAGCTGCAATGAAACAGGTTAGAAAAAAAAACATTTCCTCTCATCCATGTACCACCTTTCCCAATCCAGTACAGCTTAGCATGATTAGAAGTAAATGCCCAATTCATGGCTTTTTTATTAGCATAGGGGAGGAAGAAGAAGAATGAAATGTATGTCCGACTTTCCCACTTTTCAGGAGGCTGCCTGAGGGACTAATTCCCATCTTGCCTGACTCTGAGCACTGGTAGAAATCTGGCATAATTTGGACGTCTGGGGATTTTTGAGAAAACAATTTAAAAAGAGCTCCTTGGCCTGTTGCAGCACCAGAGAAACTGCAAAACTGAAGACAGATGCCAGAGAGGAAAAAGAGATTTCAAGATCATAAACAAAGAGACCCACACCAAAACACATTATAATTAGAATGTCAAAAGTTAAAAACAAGAAGGTAAGAGAAAATCAATGTATTACATGCAAGAGAACCCTATAAGACTATCATCAGATTTTTCAGCAGAAACTTTGCAGGCCAGAAGGGTGTGGCATTACATACTCAAAATACTGGGAAAAAAAAAGAACCTCTAACCAAAAATACTCTACCCAGGAAAGTTACCATTCAGAATTAAAGAAAATATCAAGTTTTCCATACAAGCCAAAGATAAAGGAGTTCATCACCATTAATCTGGTCTTACAAGAAATGTTAAAGGGACTTCTTTAAGCTGAAAAGAAAGAACACTAATTAGTATTGAGAACACATATGAAAGAATAAATTTCATTGGAAAGGTAACTATATAGTAAAGGTAGTAGATTAATGAAGGTTTAGAAGTGGAAAAACAAAAGTGGTAAAACTAACTGTAACTATCATTAGCTAAGGGATACACAAGATAAAAAGAAGTGAAATGTAATACCCAAACATAACATCAGCAGTGGGAAAGTAAAAGTGTTGAACTTTAAATTGGGATCTAACTTTAGCTGTTATATGTAAGCCTCGTGGTTGTTACATGTAAGCCTCATGGTAATCACAAAGCAAAACATATAGAAAATATATAAAAGAGGAAGAGAAAGTAATATAAGTCACCAAACCACAAAAAGAATAGAACTAGAGAAGAAGAAATAGAAACTGCAAAAACAACCAGAAAACAATCAACAAAATGGAAATAAGAATTTACCTACTAAAAATTACTATACATGTAAATAGACTAAACTCTCCAAACAAAAGTCTTAGAGAAGCTGAATGGATGAAAAAACAAAACCCTGGCGTAGTTCAGTGGATTGAATGCAGGCTGTGAACCAAAGTGTCGCAGGTTCGATTCCATGTCAGGGCACACACCTGGGTTGCAGGCCAAGGCCCCCAGCAACCGCACATTTATGTTTCTTTCTCTCTCTCTTTCTACCTCTCTTCCCTCTCTAAAAATAAATAAATAAAATCTTAAAAAAAAAACAAGACCCATCAATATGCTGCCTAAAAGAGACTTTAGAAGTAAGGACACACAGAGACTGAAAGTGAAGGGATGGAAAAAGATATTGCATGCAAATGGAAACCAAAAGAAAGCTGGAGTAGCTATGTTTATTTAAGATAAAATACTTTTAAAAATCAGTAATGATACAAAGATAAGCATTACATAATGATAAAAAGATTAAACAAACAAAATGATATAACATTTTTAAACATTTATGCCTCTAATATAGAAGGACCTAAATATATAAAGCAAATATTAATGGACCTAAAGGCATTGATAGACAGCAATACAATAATAGTAGAGGACTTTAATACCCCACTTACATAAGTGGAAAGATGATTCAGACAGAAAATTAATAAGGAAACATGGACCTTAAATGACACATTAGGCCAGAGGAATTTAACAAATATTTAGAAAATTATATTCAAATGCAGAGTACACATTCTTCTCAAAAGCACAGCAAACATTCTCCAGGAGAGATCATACATTAGGCCACAAAACACTTCTTAATAAAGTTTAGAATACTGAAATCATATAAAGCATCCTTTCCAACCACAATAGTAAGAAACATAAGCAAACTAGAATATTCGGTAATATGCGAAGATTAAAAACATGCCATTGAATAACCAATGGATCAAAGAAGAAATTGAAAGAGAAATAAAAAAATACCTTGAGACGAACAGAAATGGAAATGTAACAATAAAAATGTGGGATACAGCAAAAGCAGTTCTAAGAGGGAAGTTCACAGTGATTAATGCCTACCTCAAGAAACAAGAAAAATCTGAAATAAAAAACCTAACTTTACACTTCAAGAAACTACATAAAGATGAATAAACAAAGTCTAAAGTTGGTAGAAGGAAGGAAATAAAGATTAGAACAGAAATAAATGGAAACTAAAAAGAAAAGAAAAGATCAATGAAATTAAGCACTGTTTTTTTTAAACAATAAACAAAATTAACAAACCTTTAGCTAGAATCACCAAGAAAAAGAGCAAGGACTTAAATGAAATCAGAAATGAAAGAGGAGGTGTTACAACTGATACCACAGAAATGCACAGGATAATAAGAGACTACTATAAACAATTATACACTAAGAAATTGGACAACTTAGGAGAAATAAATAAATTCCTAGAAACAGAAAACCTACCAACATTGAATTATGATGAAATAGAAAATCTGAACAGACCAATTATTAAGGAAATTGGATTACTAATCAAAATATCCCAACAAACAAATTTGAAGACAAATAAATTCATCAGTAAAGACAACTTTACCGGTGAATTTTACCAAACATTCAAAGATGAATAAACATCAATCATTCTCACACTTTTCCAATAAATACAAGGGGAGTGAATGCTTCCAAACTTATTTTACAAGGTCAATATTTACCCTCATACCAAAACCCAACAAGGATGCCACTAGAAAAGAAAATGAAAGGCCAATATTCTTGATAAACATAGATGCAAAAATCTTCAAAAAATTTTAGCAAAAAAAGTCAACAATACACTAAAAGGAGCATACACTATGATCAAGTGAAATTTATTCCATGTATACAAGAATCATTCAACATCTAAATTTTAGTCAGTATGAAACACCACATTAATGAATATAGGATCAAAACTATATGATTATCTCAACAGATGCAGGAAAAATATTCAACAAATGCAGCAAACTTTTACAATAAAAAACTCTCAACAAAGTGGGTATAGAGGGAACATACCTAATACACTACAGGATATAAATGACAAGCTCACAGCTAACATCATACTCAACAATAAAAACCTGAAAGCTTTTCCTCTAAAATCAGTAACAAAACAAGGATGCCCACTGTCACCACTTTTATTCAACACAGTATTGCAAGTCCTAGCCAGATCAATTATGCAAGAAGAAAAACAGAGGTAAACTGTCACTTTTTGTAGAGTATATAATATTATATATAGACAATCTTAATGACTCTATCAAAAAACTGTTAGAACTAATAAACAAATTCAGTAAAGTTTCAGGACACAAAATCAATACCTAAAAATCTGTTGTGTTTCTACGCATTAATAACAATCTATGTGAAAGAGAAAATGAGAAAAAAAATCCCATTTATACTTACACAAACATACCTAGAAATAAATTTAACCAGGGAGGTAAAAGACCTGTATATTGAAAACCATAAGATGTTTATGAAAGAAACCAAAAAAGGTAAAAATAAGTGGAAAGATTTCTGTGCTTATGGATCAGAAGAATTAATACTGTTAAAATGTCCATATTACCCAAAGCAATACACAGATTCAACGAAATCCCTATGAAAATTAAAATGGCATTTTTCACAGAAATAGAACAACGTTCCTAAAATTTGCATGTAACTACAAAAAATCCCAAACATCCAAAGTAATCTTGAGAAAGAAGAACATAGCCCTGGCTGGTGTAGCTCAGTGTATTGAGTGCGGGTTGCAAACCAAAGCATGGCAGGTTCGATTCCCAGTCAGGGCACATGCCTGGGTTGAAGGCCATGGCCCCCAGCAACCGCACATTGATTTCTCTCTCTCTCTCTCTCTCTCTCTTTCTTCCTCCCTTCCCTCTCTAAAAGTAAATAAATAAAATCTTTTTTTTAAAAAAAGAAAGAAAGACGAACATAGCTGGGAAGTAAAAAATGGACACAGCTGGAGGCATCATACTCACTGATTTCAAACTATTACAAACCTATAGTAATTAAAACAGTGTAATGAACAAACTGAACCAACAAGAAAAATAGGGACAGACTCATAGATAGAAAACAGACTGACAGCTCTGGGGATGGGGGGGGGGGGGGTTCAGGTGGTAGGATTGAGCAAAAAAGAAAAAGAATTTATGGACACAGACAACAGTTTGGTGATTTCAGGGTGCAGAGGGTGGAGGGAGATGGAAGAGGGTATAAGGGGAATAAATGGTAATGGAAAAAATACAATAAAAACAAGCTCTTAAAAATAAAAATACAAATGAGCAAAATAGGATCAGAAACATGGAAATAAGGAACAAACTGACAGTGACCAGGGGAGAGATAAGGAGAGAAAGAAGGGAAAGGTCTAGTCAAGGAACATGTATAAAGGGCCCATGGTAATGGACAACAGGGTGGGGATTGACTGAGGGAGTGGATTGGGGGGAGCAGGGGAGAGCAATGGGGGAAAATTGGGAAAAATTGAACAACAATAAAATGTATATATAATAAAATAAAACTAAAAAAGTATGATATTGACATAAAAACAGACACATAGATCAATGAAACAGAATAAAAAGCCCAGAAACAAACCCACACATATATGGTCAATTAATTTTCAAAAAAGGTGTCGAAAACATACAATGTGGAAAGGCTAGTTTCTTCAATAAATGGTGCTGGGAAAAAATGGACAGCTACATACAAAAGAATGAAACTGGACCTCTTTCTCACACCATACACAGAATTAGCTCAAAATGAACTAAAGACTTTAACCTAAGACCTTAAACCACAAATCTCCTGTATGAAAAAAGGCAGTAAACTTTTTAACATAGGTCTTGGTAATGAGGTTCTGAACCTGACACCACAAGCAAAAATAAACAAGTGGAACTTCATCAAACTAAAAAGCTTATGCACAGCAAAGGAAACCATAACGAAATAAAAAAGCAGCCTACTGAATGGGTGAAAATATTTACAAATTATATATCTAATAAGGGGCTAATATTTAACATGTATACAAAATTCATGTAACTCAATAGCTTGGAAACAAACAATCCTATTTAAAATGGGCAGAAGATATGAACAGACATTTTTCCAAAGGAGACATTCAGAAGGCAAACAAGTACATGACGCTTAACATCATTAACCACCAGGGAAATTCACCTCAAAACTACAACGAAACATCAGCTCACGCTTGTTAGAATGGCTATTATGAAGAAGACAAGAAAAAAATAACTGTTGGCAAAAATGTGGAGTAAAGGAAACCCTTGTACACTATTGGTGGGAATGCAGATTGGTGTAGCCACTATAAAAAACAGTATGGAGTTTCCTCAAAAAAATTAAAGTAGAACTACTTTAAAGTAGTTCTAAAGTAGAACATATGAGACAACAATTCCACTTCTGGGTATTTATCTAAAGAAAAAAACACTAATATGAAAATATATATAAGCCCATGAGTTTCATCTATATTTTTGCAAATAGCCAGATTTCATTATTTTTCTTATGGCTATTTACCACAGTTTCTTCATCCAGTCATCCGTTGATAGACTCAAGGGGAGAAGCTACATAAACCTGTCATGTTCCAAAACTTTCTAGTGAGATCAAACCAAAGCTGGATTCCACTGGAGCCTGTATTCATACCTGCCCTCTTTCCTATTCATTCTGCTTCCTTCACTCCTATGAAGGTTTCTCCTGAGAACCCTCTGTCAATACATCACTTATACCAAAATCCCTAGTACAGGTTGTTTCTAAGGACACAACTAAGATAGTTGTCATTTAAAAAGAATAAAAAAACCCCACTAATATGGCTATATAATTTTAAAATTACAATAATTTATCTTTTCAGACAATTGTTTTATCTTTTTACATAATCTCTAGGAGAGGTACAAAATCTGATGTATAAATCCTGAACAAGTGAAAAGCTGAATTGTTTTTTGAACCAAGAGTCAGGGAAACAGGTGTACCAGCCATCTGTTGGTGGGTTGAGGATGATCTTTCCCCAAATGTGTCAGTCCAGACATCACTTCATGTAAGACTCAAGATCTACAATGCCTTGAGGGAAATGAGATAGAAGGAACAGCTTTGTTTCCCTCTGTAAGCCAAGGCAGGTGAATGTAGTCAAATGCCATGACTGCTTTAGAAAATGTCACTTGGAGCCAGCTGTGCTTTTTCATTGAAGAGTCCTTTCACTTTATCCCCAGACAGAAGACAGTGCAGGGAGTCAGCACAGATACCCAAGCTCCCTAAGTCATCAGAGCCCCCAACTGGGATCCTGTGGGGTGCCCATTTCTTCCACCTCACTCTCTTCATTGTTTGACAAATGCCAAGGCTTCTGTGAGGACACATCTCTCCTGTGGTCCATGAAACAGAGTTCAAACTAGAAAAAACACACCATAGTTTGAACGAGAACAAATGGAAAATTTCTGTACCAGTCAAATACAAACCCTGGAAAACATAAACCAGAGAAACAAACACACCTTAGCTAAACAATTGGGCTCTTTCACTTAGAGTTATTTACTTATTTATGGAGAACTCATCTTATGAAGGCATTTCAGAGGGTTTTATTTTTAATAACATCACCAGGCTGGAATGACCAGTATTTGCTAAAGGTTTTGTAGATAAAATGGAGAAGAAAGAGCAAAGTAATGGGAAGAGGCAGTGATGCAACCAAAAATAGAATTTCCAGAAACTAAAAACAGGTTCCTCAAGTACCAATTAACCTGATATTCCACACAGAAGAAGAACCTTTCATTCTGTGCTGATTAGAAACCTGTTGCCAGGATGTGTTAAATTCTGGTTCATTCAGCTAATGGGACAAGATGCAGTCATTTATGAAAAAGGAGACATTATATGTTTTGATACAAATGCTCTGCAAAATAAAATGTTTAATGAAAAAAAACAAAGATGAAAAACAACGTGCAAAATATTTGTGGCAAAACAATGAAGATTCCATTTTAGATACGTGCATGTATATAAATGCATATATGTAAAATATTACATATACAAATACACACATACATTTGGAAAAAGGTTGGGAAAGGGATGTAGGAGAGAGAATGTTTTCACTGTTCACCCTTTTCCTATAAATATTTCCATGTGCACCTACAACCTACTCAAAAACATTTAAGCAGACCATGACCCACAAAACAAAACAGATTATAATGTTCTAAACAATACAGCTTTTTGTGAGGGTGGGTAGTTAAGTACCACTATTCTTACTTCCTAAGTCAAATTTTTATTATGTATACATTGTTCTTTGGAATTCCCACAGATACTTTGAAAATATGGCAATGATAGTAGCTTCCTGGAGTACCACATTATATTCCTAAACCATAACTTCTATGTCCTAACACAGTGGTCTCAAAAACACATCTGTGTTTACTGATTTCAGGTTTGAGCCCTTAGGAAAAATGTACGCAGTGGGAGATCCCCACCCTCAATATAATCCCCAAGGCTGAGTTGGGGAGAGATTGTCTGGAACAATGGGTCCCAGTCCCTGCTAACTCACCCTAGGAAGGCTAAATACCTTTTAATAAATAGGGTATTTATTCAGGAGTAAGAAAGAGATTCCCAGGTAGATAAAGGCTTCAAAGTCCAGACTAATTCTTTGGCACCTGTAATTAGAGTAGCATCCTCGATATTTTCTAAAAATATTAGGAATGAAAACACAAATCTCTAAAATGTTTACTTGAGAGCAAAGTGTAGCATCCTCCTAGTAATCCTCAAGGATGTAGCTGCTAAGAGCTAAAAATATCTCCTGGGGGAGGGCTGTGCAGATGGGGCTTTGAGAGCAGGGGGTGCACAGAGAACCCAGAAGAGCAGTCATGTGAACAGATTTCACAGGATTAATAGGGAGTTTGTTGGCTGGTGGACTTTAAAAATAGAACCTCATTTCTAAGTGGTGGGTGCCCTGCTCCTGAGCCCTGGAAGGAGCCTGCTGAGAGGGATGATTAAAATGAAAGATTGTGCAGCTTTAAGGAAATGTTGGCATAAAGAAATGGCAACAATTACTGATGCTCCAGCCACCTTCTAAAAGGTTTCTGCAAATTGCTTTCCTTGGAAGAAATACCAAATATCTGTTCCCAAATGTTATGAAGCAAAATAAATCACATTCCATTGACACATTCAATATGTCGTATCAGAGACCCTGAATCCAAACAAAGAAAAGCTGCTATTACCCTGGCAGTATTACACTGCTCTCTTTTGGTTCTGTATTAAGGTTGCAAGACGAAAACTTGTTCCTTGTAAACAAGAAATTATCTCTGCCTCCTCCCTGCAGGAAAGGAGAAATCAAATCAGGCACTGACAAGTTTTTAGAGTTCAAAACTTGGAAATCATTTACTGTGACCCCTGACTCATTTAATAAATGAAGAAGGTGAAGCTGAGAAAGGGTAGAGCCCTTTCCAACATCACATTGCTGGAGATGTACATAGACCGGACTGGAATCCAGATGGCTCAACTCTCAGCTTATCAATAAATATCCTTTCTGCTAAATATTGTATACTAAAAGATTCAAGGTTGTATTTCTTTGTGAGACCTTGCATTTTCACTAGAATCAAAATTCTAAATCTAAGAGAAAGGCTATTTCTCAAGCAGTAGCTGTTACATGAAGAAGGCATTTTTTTGAGTTATGTGAAGAAGGGAATAACATTTAATTTCTTCATTTACAAAATAATTCAGTGTTAAGGTTATATGCACTATGGGACTGTGTTGCACTTCACTGATGTAAATAATGAGTCACAGTACAAACAATAATATTCACTGAGGTGTCGTCGCTGCTGTTGGATCACCTTCACCAGCATGTGCCCTCACATTCTAGCTACTGGGCGTGTTGGCTGCTAAGAACTCAGGACTGTCCACTTCTCCAGAGATTTTGTAATGGGAGGGAACCCCCTCCCCCAATGGGGAGGGGTGGAGAGCATGGAAGACGGCCTATGCTTGCGGTCCCCCCAGCAACTGGGATGACAAGCACAAGACACAGAAAACAGAGGCGCACAAGGTTGCCACCAAAAGCTGGGAAGGTGGTTGGATGGGAGGGACATAACCTCCCGTCTACTTCTTCTGCATGAGGAATTATGTGGGGATCTTTAAAAGGCAGAGCACAAGCAAGCATGCACTTCCGCTTCTCCATCCCTTGGCTGCTGGGTCCACGGCTGCGGCCTGAGTTTCCTGAGCCAGGACCTAGCTGGAGTGGTTTCGAATGTGTCCTGCCATAGCACTCCAGGACCTGCCTGTCTGGAAGCGCAGCAGGTTTCTGGTAGGAGTGCGGGGGAGGCTCAGGAGGAGGGCAATAGGGAGGCTCAGGCCAACAAGCCCCCCATAGCCCATGCTAGTGCAGGCCTGCCGGCTGTGGCCCCAATGCAGCCTCAGCGGGTCAGGGCCCTCACCCCTCCCTGAGTGCTTCGGGCCTGACTAGGAGCACTGCCAGTGCTGAGAGCAAGGATGGCAAGAAAGGCGTGGTGGGGGGACAGAGAAAAGATTAAGTCCAGCTGGTCCTGGAAGGCCAAGCAGCTGGGCGGCAAGCCCTACACTCCTCCCCAGTGTGTGAAGCTGCAGTAAACCACTGGGACTGTCTCTCACCAGCAGCCTGTGTATGCCTCCAGTCGCAGGGACGAGGATGGGCATTAAGAAATCTACTGTCTTACTTACACATCAGTAAAAATTCCGTTTTCCTTTCCACCAGACTCTGTCTCCAGAGTTTTTGTCTATGGACAGCAGACAGTGGGACCCCTGTAGTTCAGTTACAGTAGTGTTGCCCAATGTGGGGCCCTAGCCACTGTGGCAGGTTGAGCCACCACCCAAGGGGTGGGACTGTGGGGCTTCCCAGTTGCTGGGAATTCTCTGCACACCCACTAGGGATATCAGCCCCTTGAACATGCCTGGCAGGTGGAAAGGAGACAGGTCTGGGAAGGGAATATACTAGGAAGTAGGAAGGAAGGATCGCCTGAATTTTAGGGCTGTGAACCTGGGTCTAGGTAAGAACCCATTTTGGGGGAGACCATTACTTGGGTTCACTGTTTGTGAGATTGGTTGACAGAAAAACTTGCCTGTGAGCATTTGTTAAAATCACAGAATCATGGATGCCAGTTTTCTCCCCATGTTCCCAGGTTGCCTGGCTTCTTTTGGTCATTGGGTTAGGCCTGTTGTGTATCTGGGCCAGCAGGTGCCATTTTGAATTGGTTCCTGGAATTTTAGCAGACTGGGGTACATATAGTCATTATCCAATGTCCAGGGAAGTATCAGCTTATTATTGTAATATTGTGTGGCTTACATATGTTTTGGATTGTGGGGAAAGGCAGTCCATGGGTGCTTCCCTAGGTTATTGCACTACTATGCAACTGGAATAGTATTGCCAACAGTTGAATAAATGGGATGAAATCTGTTATGTCAAGGCATTTATATCTTGGACATAAATAGGAGAATTCTATCAAAAAGGCGGAAGTAAAGCAACATATCTCTTTATAATACAAAACACAGCTAGATTTACGTATAAGGAACACTCTTAAAATAATTTTAAAATAACAAGGATAAATGGAGTGAATAAAGAGATACAGGAAAATTGAAAGAAAGGAAAGCAAAAATAGAAATATTAATGTCAGTGAAGTGTAATTTAAAGGTAAAAGAACCAAATAAGTTTAAAAGGGGCATCATATAGTGATGAATAGCACAATTATAAAAGAAGCAGCAGTCGTAACTGGTATTGGCCAATCACCATAGCAACTCAATACTTTATTTGCAAAGCAAGAAGAACTTGCTAGAAATATAATTATGGTGGCAACATCAATATGATTTTCTCAGAACTGAAAATCCAGTTGAAAAAATAAAGGACACAAACTAAAAATGCGATTAATAAACAAATTGATATGTTTGTCAGCTTATCTTTGAATGTACTTTTACAGATAATCATTTGGTTGGTCATATATGTGGCTACTGAAGAAAAAACTAGAAAAGTGTGAAAGTGGACAGTTTTTATAAGCACATTCTCAGATTAGAACCTAATAAAAGTAGAAATAAATAATTAAATGGTAACAAAACATATATCAATGACTTGACAATGAAGTAGCTTGCTTCTAGATAATTTTTGATCAAAAATGAAATTAAAACCTGCCTAGAGGGCAAGGAAAATAAGCACTCCATAATAAAACTGCAGAACACATCAAAAATGATGTTCAGAGGAAAATTTATAGACATAATTGCCTCCATTATTAAAAAAGAAAGCTGGTGAATAAGGTAATTTTTCATGAAAAGAAAAATTAAGCACAGTTAAGAAAAAGAAATGTAAAGGTATTTTTAATGGGTAAAAAAGCAGAAGAAAGTAAAAATTATTCCAAAGCTCTTTCTTTGAAAACACTGATAAAGTGCATAAAATATCTTAGGATTCTGATAAAAGAAAATGGCAAAAGGAAAAGTAAATGAGACAAAGAATGGGCATGAGACACAGCCACGACATAAAAGATATTCATGGCATCCTGAAAAATCACTACATGCATGCAACACTATCGCTACAGATGAAAATGAACAGTTGTTTTTTAAAGCAAAGATCTCTCTAGTTCACCAACTTTTCGTAAGTCCTTATCCGATTTCATGATTTTCCTCTACTTTTTATATACCTCATTTTGATCAGCCACCTTCCCTTTCATTTCCAGCTCCACATTTTGATGGATATTTTTCCCTTCAGTCAAAGGTCACTGTAGTTTTACTGGCCTAGTGTGGGTCTGGGAGGAGACTTTGTTTATTACAGCTCAAATTCAATGAGAGTAGATTCTGTACTTTCACTTTAATACTATCTTACCATGTTCTTGGAACACTTCTCATAGACCCCATGTAGCCCCTACATGGCAGCTCTCTTGTTAAGTTTAATGTTTTAAAGCATTCTCACATTCCTTACAGTAATAATATTAAAAAAATTAGATTAAAAAGAAAATGTTACCACCCCATGCAGCAGTTTTATGAAAAGTAAAACAAATTGTTCTCACAAGCTAAGAGAAAGTTTTTTACTAGTTTTTAATTATTGAATGTATTTTGCACACACATACACACACCTGCTCACACACACATACATAATATAGTTACAGTACCTCACTAGGAAATAGATCAGCCATGATTCTCAGCCTCAAGAGACCTGAAATCAAGTAAAAGTGCTTACAACTCAGTAAGACTGTAGAAATTTCATAACAGTTTATATAACTAGTAGGTACATAACTGAAGGGGTAAAGAGTCTAGCTCTGAGGTGCCCTTTTTTCCAAACCTGGACACTCTTAAACAAGTCATATACTTTTAAGCTCACTTGCAGAGAATTAAATAGTCTCATTTTCCAGATAGGAAAAATCCAATATAATCAATAATAAATGCTTACTTTCTGTATCAATAAGCATTTGCTGTATAAAAAACCACCCCCAAATTAGTAGCTTAAAACAACAGCTAATTAGCCTACAGTTCTCCCAATCAGCAGTTTTGCCTCAGTTTGGCTGGTTCAGGTGCTCCTGCTGCTCTCCCTGGGCTCTGTCATTTGTTTATACTCAGCTCTGTTCTCACACGTCCAGGGATTTGGCTCAGGAAATGGACTAACTAAACTCTGCTCTAGAAAGTCTCCAATTTTCCAACAAGTTAACTCATTCTTCTTCAGGAGGCCCATTGAGAAGGGTTCTTGAGAGACTCAAAGTGTCTGAAGTCCCTTTAGGCACAGAATTGGAACTGGTGTAGTATCCCTCCCACTAAATTCTGTTGAATGAAGGGAGTCACAAAGCCTGCCCAGGTGTTGTGGATGGGGAAACAGACTCTGTTTCTCGACAGGAGAAGCTGTGCAGATCCACTGGAAGGGTGGTTACAAGGAGGAAGTTCATAGGCACTTTGCAACCCCAACTACTTAAGTCTTATTTCCTTCCTGTGGGTGCATGGCTGCCCCGTGGGAAACACCATTTGTGTCTATTGCTGCATGCCTTCATTTAGCCCCATTCCATTCAATTGCTCACCCTCTTGCTTCTCCAGCTAGGAGTCACACATCAACCCCTGAGTTTCTCTCCTTTAAATGCCATGGACATGTGTGAGGTTTTCCAAGTGGTGTTCCATAGTCTCCTCACTTAAAGTCACCCTTACCTCCCCCATGTGGTGGCGGGGAGATGCAGGCTATCCAGCAAGTCTGCCCATAGCAATCCT
Organism: Phyllostomus discolor; assembly: GCF_004126475.2. Taxonomy (NCBI): domain Eukaryota; kingdom Metazoa; phylum Chordata; class Mammalia; order Chiroptera; family Phyllostomidae; genus Phyllostomus; species Phyllostomus discolor. The sequence goes on along the minus strand of NC_040911.2, from coordinate 74,004,074 downwards.
CACTATCAGTGTTTCTCAGACTCTCCATCTCCTAGTTCCATGCATGAGTGATGTGCTAAGGGATGAAAAACTGGTTTCAGGTTTTTCTTACTTTAGGTTTCCCTAGGGGCAATGGAAAATGCGAGTGAAAAAATATTGCTTAGGAGGAGATCCTAAGAAACAGAATAAGGAACAAGGAAGAGAGACAGGGAGAAGGAAGCAAGTACAGAGTATGTTTTCCAATCCAGTCACCCTATGGGCAAAAATTCTGGGAGTCAGTGTATGACATGGACCTCAAAAGTATCCCACCCAGGGTGAGGGACCTAGGGCATATATGCAGCGATCTATCTTTGTACAGGTACACCATTTATACAGTCACTGCATCACAGATTGAAACAGCAAGGTGAGCAGTGAACTCCCTGGCATTTCCAGCTTGCTTTGAATATGTACAGGCAGAGCAGGCATGATCAGCCAGAGAAAACCATCTGGCAAGAAAAGCAGGTGCTGCTAGTCATGAAGTCTGGCCCTTTTATTCTGAAGTGGTAAGAATGAGGGTCATAGTGACAGCTTCTGTCTGTTACACTTGTCCTATGTAGATGGTATAGCAATTCCATCAGACTCCAGAATAACAGGAAATGCTGATTTAGTATTCTATTTCACAGGTAAATATCTCAAAATGTCATTCTCTTAGTCTCATCTCTTTTCAAAAGTATTTTTTTCTTCCAGCCAGTCTCTGCCTTTTTATACATATTTCCATGCCTGTTGTTCAGAAAGCCTTTAATCCTAAGGTTAAGATTCATTATCTCATCCATTTTTATCTAATTATCATCAATTCTCTCTTGCCAATATATGGAAAGTTATAGATATATATATGTCCTTAGATATATGTCCTGCATCTACTACAGGGTCTGGCCCATAGAGGAGACTCAACAAGTATTTCTAGAATAAATAAAGTAATAAATGAGATTCATTATTGTTTGCAATCAGGCATCTATGATATTTTCTGTGACAATATCATATATAAAATATTCTTGTATTTCCTCTTCTTGGCTCCCTTGAGACATGTGGCTTTTTGTTACCTGAAAGTTTGTATTAGTTTTAACCAGTGGTTTATCATGGAAGAAACTCAATCTGACACCTCCTATTCGTCATTGTCAGTCTATTTCCTGCAACTTTTAAAAACTCTTCTGTAGGTCAATGTCTATCACTTTTCATTTTGTAAGCATATATTACCATTCATAATGTTCTAAGAATAAAGAACTGCATTTCTTTCTCCCTCTCCCTTTCCTCTTTCTCTCTCTCCCCTTCTTTTTCTCCCTCTCTCTCTTTGCCACATGTACAAACATAGCCATGAATTATGCTTTCACATTGTTCTCTGTCAAGAATTGTATTCCCCTCTCATCATCACCTATACATGTCAATTGTTTTTAGTAAACTGTCTGTTGAGGTAAAATACCCAAGGAAAAAGTGCAAAAATCACAATACATAGCTCCACAAATTTTCACAAATGAACACATGTACAGCCTGGGCTCCTTCCTCAGCCCTGGGGAAGCCAGTTGTGCACCTCCAGCCTTTCAGTTGGGGGGACCTCACTCTTCTACCAGGACCTGTGACAACCCCTCTAAGGCTCTTTCCCCACAATAGTCCACATCCAGGCTGGGGAAATCCCCAAGTCCTCATTGCCTGTGGAAGGCAGATAAGAGATAAGCCTCTATTCTGCTTATCTCTCCAGCCAAGGTGTTATTTTTATTTTCAGTTTTTGAGTGCTACCTGCTTGTTTTCTAGTCCCTTCAGCCTTATTATCTATTGTTTGATCTTCTCTTATATGAATTCCCTTGTGCTCTGTAATTTCTTTGAATGAATAGAGAGTAATTCACTGTTTCATACAGTTAAGTTTCCCATGAGCATTCTTCACCTGTTCTTTGCATATGACATTCATTTCACCCTTTTGGAGATTACATGTCAGGATTTCTCTGTCTGCTTCCTTCTCATTCTATCCCCAGTGCTTACAACAGAACTTGGCACATTGACTACATGAAATATTTACTCAGTAAATGTGGGGTGAATCTATGCCTGCTTTCTATGTTGAAGACCTTTGCCTTATTCCTAATCATTGAACGGGAGCAACTCTCAATATTGAATTTACTAAAAAACATCCAATGGGTGTATAGGGCAGGATTTAGTATGGATGATTAGAACACATAGCAAACTGGGTAAGCCAGTATTGTGACAGTATAGACACAGCTATGTTGCATTGTAATGATTTTCTGCTAATTTTCTAGTTTTTGTCCTAGGAATTTTCTATCAGCTGTTAGTTCCTCCTGCCTCCCCATACAAATATACACCACTATACACACATTCAGTAAGCACCATTCTGTACAGTCAACAGTGATGAATAGCTATGGTGGTGTTGGCCTTTTAAATCCACTCAGCATCATGTCTAGGCTAGTTCTCTAGAGTAACAAGTCAGGTGATTAAAACAACAATGACAATAAAGAGAGCATGTTCAAATTATCTTTTCTTTGGCTCCCTGTCCCCACTGCTATGCCAAGCCAAACAGCACATTTCAGGGATCTACCCTATTCTCCATTTATGACTCCCATCATATTCCATTTCTTTATCATTCCCAGAGAATTCTTCAACTTATTTGCAGAGAATACCACATACTGCTTTAAATCGGAATGGTTCTGTGTTTATTTGTGGTATTTTCCCTTGAATTAATTTATTTTACCCAAATTTATCCATATTTAGTTAATGTTTTTTTCTTGTCTGTGGTCATGAACTTCGACAATCATCAGTGTATCCAGGTAAGACCTCGTTTCAATTCTATATTGCTGAACCCCTCAAGTCAGCAGGTCTCAGGAGGAAAAGTGGAAAGAACTTATTGCTTCACCACCTATTCCTGGAAGTCTTATCCTGTAGTTGAAAATGACTTTTTTATTACTAAGCCACTTTAATGTAAATGTTCTCATACCACAACTGAATTCTGTTTCCCTTATGGAAAATAGGAAGAGCGAATCAGTAAATAAAAGCATTTCACAGGCTCACCATTCTCCAAGGAAGTTGGAGTTAACATTCTGTTATCCTCAGTCATGTTCTTTGGACAACTCTTAAACCAGTATCTCAGAAGTGACTGAGCGATGGCTTCTGAGATTTGAACTTCTGTGGAGTTACTTCCTTACTTTAATTACTACTTTTATCTGTTCTATTTCTTCTTAGGGTATAAATACTCATTCACTAACAGCAACTCAGAGATTGGATGGAGGAACGGAGTCAGCCACCAATCATAGATCCATTCTAAAATTTAAAAGGGAAGCTAGAAAATCATGCTGCTGGATTTTGGAAGTGTCATTTCGTATGTCCCCTGCTGAAGCCAACTTGTCAATATGTGGTTCTGAGAAATATCCTTTGTCTGATGACAATAAAATAAATGGGCCCATATGCATGCATGTACACCAACTTCCTGCCATATTCAATGGCCATGGCTGCATGTAGGCACACTTCCTCTGCCCTCTCTTCCTCTACTTCCACATGTAGTTGGATGTTCACTGCTGTCTGCTGGGCACTAGGATCTTTTTAAGCAAAGAGTTCAAGTTAAGAGTTGTTTCTCAAACTGGGTTCCATTGAGTGCTAAGGTCCCATTAAGATGTTCCATGATAAACAAGGGTTATTCAGGGGAAAGCTGAGTATATAAGCCTCCAGACTCTTCACCCTCAGGTCAACCAGTGGAACTCTGTTTTTACCTGGTCTGTGTATGAAATTCTTGACATAATGCTGATAAAAAAAAGAAAAGTTCTACTGATAAAAAATATTTGAAAACTTCTGTAACCCAGATGATGTTCATGTATCAGTCTTCTACACCACAAAACTCAACCTGGAAATCTATATTTTTATTAAGTACTTTATAATTAATAATGGTTGGGATATTCAATAATGCAATTTAATTTCATTTTTCCATCTGTTCTTCCCATTAATACACAAGTCAGAAATATGGTTTCTCTCTTTCCCCCAGGATTTGTGTGCCAGTTCTAAACCTTTCAGGCATAGAATTGGATGAAAGGCAACTGAGGATGGATGAGGTGTTTTCCAGCTATGATCATAAGGGCTGGATAGGAGTACTCACTCTCATCACTCACTGAATACAATGGAATCAGTTAGTCTAAATCATAGTTTTTTAAAACCAGCTTCGTTCCAGCTTTAGCATAAGGTTCAAAGGTGGCTGTCAGTAGTTGGTGACTGGTGGGCTGACATATATGTCCAGAGTCTCTCAAAAGCCATTCCAAACACAAGAACCCAAACACCCAAACATCAAACTCTTAATATCCTGCTTTAATTTATTCTATAAGATATGTGGCATTTTTGCCACCTTCCTCCAATTTTACATTCAGGATTATTGATCATCACTACATATTTTCCTAAATATAAATATCAGCAATATTTACAGGCTAGAGATGAAATATTACAATGTTCCTTGGGGGGGAGTGCTCAAAATCCTATGATTAATAATTAAATAGCCTAAAAGAGTTTCATGGTGTTAAAAAAAAGAAGCTGAAATCAAGTATTTATTATAAGCCAGAAAGTGATAAAAGTTTCTTTTTAATTGGGGGTGGGGATGTATGTATGCATGTGTATGTTTGTCATGGCTATTAAACTTATTTTTGTTCTCACTGAATTGTAAAATAAATGAAGAATCACACTACACTCTCCAATTGTTGAAAGACTGAAAAATCACCTGAGATCTATTCAAGCAGATGAACATGGAGTTTTTCTGCAACTGGGATAGACCTGCCAGAAACAAAATTTTGTTTCCTACCCAAGTTCCAGTTAGAGGGACTGTGTTTGTTGAACCTAGACTCAAAAGTAAGTGTGTGTGTCTTGGGATCTGATCTGGTGAGATGGCTGATTGAAAAGATTAACTCACACAGACACACACCCATGCAGAGACATCTATGGAAAAATCAGGTGTCACCTCATAGGACCTCGGTCCTGCTCCCATATTTTTAGCTGTAGAAGGGAGTAAAAGAAAAGAAGTGTGGTTTCCTATAACCTGCTTTCAAATAAAGCAGCAAATTCTTAAGCACAGTGGAAGAGCATTTGCAAATAAAGCTTTTGAGTGGTTTTGTGGCTTCTGTAAGTATACATACACAAAAATAGAATGCATATTTTTGTTTTCTTTAATTTTTATGTACGTACAAAAATATTTTATAATTCTAGCATATGTATATTTTCAGCTAGAAATGAAGTATTACTCTGGCTTTCAAGTTCTCCCCTGTTGTGTGAAGTTGTAGAAGACTGAAGCTACAGATCTTAGTTCAACCCAGAAGAACCAGCACATATCTCAGTTATAATGGAAAAACTCTAGGCCAGAGTCTTGGCTGCCTTAAGGAATTTCTCCCACCAGATTTGGGACATCCCAAGAGGAACCAGAATTAATGGCTTATTAAAGGCACTAAAAATGGTTCTGTGTTGAATGATTTGAATATCACCTTCCCACAACTATTCAAAGCATCATTGTTTTTTTTTTCTTTAAGTCAGTATTTAAACCTTCTTTTGAAGTGTAAATACCCATAGGGAAACACAGTACATCATGGGACAAATTATACACTTTTTTTCATCCTTGAAGTCAAGATGGGAGAATGGAATCACAGGAAGAAAAGGAGGTTTTGACAGAGAAAGATGATAAGAAAGAATACTGGGTCAATAGGAATTATAGCTCTGTGTCAGTTCTGCTTAAGTCTGGTCCAAGGCTATCTAAGCTAGCTTTAAGCTGCCCAGCAACACTGTCCAGTTTTAAAATTCATCAATAAACATAGAAGCTATGAAGATGCAAATCATCCAGCAAAAAGACTAAAGAGATAAATAAGAAAGTCTAGTTTATCATTAAATCTATTTATTTCACCTCCTCAATGTCTCTCTACTTCTACTTCCTTCCATTCCCAGCGGCCACATTTAAATCATTATGATTCTACAGCAGCCTCCCAAAAGACCTCCCCACATTTATTTTCCCCCAACTCCAACTCATTTTTACAATGCAGCCAGAGCAACTTAGTTCAAAATATAAATCTGACTAGGTCAATTCACTACTTGAAACTCTTCAATGGTTTTGCATTGTCCATGGAATAGGATTTAGATTCCTAAATGGCATATAAGCTCTGTAAGTTAGGGCCCCTGTAGCCTGACTCTGTTTTTTATCTAGCATCGTGTCTCCTTGTCCCACCTGCTCACCAAAACTCTCTTTCTCAGTATCTCTTCAATCTTCCCTTCTTTGTCCACCTACTTGCCTTTGATATCCAAGTCTCACTTCTTCAGAGAAAACTTCCTGGCCTCTCTATGCCAATACCAGCTGTTAAGTAATATTCCTCTCCTTAAAAATAACTGCCACCATTGAAATTGTCCATTGGTTTGATATATGTTATCTAATTAATACCCACCTCCCCAACTTTATTTGTAAGAGGCAAATGAGCAGGAAGAAAGTATGTTTTATTAATTATTTGGGCCCATAGCTAGCCTATATGTCCTAGTTAGGTGGGTGTAGCCATATGACTGCCTTCTGGCCAAAGAAATGTGGGCAGAAGAGATACAAACTGTTTTAAGAACAGACCAATATAAAATTATAGTGCAATGCTATGCATTTTTCCTTACATTGAAATGTACAGAAAATGAACTTAAAATCCATAGACTAAAGACGTTGAAAACCTGAGTCAAAAACAGGGGGAAATTTATCCAACCCAGAACATCCACCATGGGCTTCTCTTTGTGTTAAGCCATGGAGATTTGAGAGTTTATTTTTTATGATAGCTAGCACTGCTCTAATAAAACACAATTGTATTCCTCAGACATAGCACAGTATCTAATACATAGTTGATATTCAGTAAGCTTTTGTTGATCAAATGAAAAGTGTTGCTTCTTGGTATATGGAACATCTTTGGAGTTAGTAGAGGGGATCGAGTATCTGTATTTGTTTGATTCACAAATTGGCCCCAGAGGGCAAGAAGAGACTGAAGAAAGGGGCATGCCACTCCAGACTGATAGGTGGTAGGTTTAATAAGCAAGGGAACTAATATGGGAGATTTTCCTGGGGTGGCTTCAAGATTAATAGATTTCCACAAGCACCCACCAGGGTCTTAAAAGTTTATATAGAGATCTTAACTAGGTTCATCCATGTATACCATCCAGATTGTCTCACAACATATTGCTCTCTCAAGGCTGTGTCCTTTAAGCAACCCCCACTGTGGAGATGGTGATCAGAGCCTACAAACTAAGGACAGGAGAGGAAGTAAGGATCCTCCAATTGCTTGGGTCCAGCTAGCAAGCCAATGGTCCATCACATCCTCTCAATTACCTTCTTCAACAGTTTGATCAAGACTTTTGAGATTCAGAACCTAATGGTCATTTGCAGCATTTCAATGCCAACAGAAATCCCTAATTTGGGATGTGGTGAAGAAGAAAACTATATTCAGTGGAAAACAGCTCAATTGTGATGCAGAACAGCTGTGAAAATAGCACAGCTGTGTGGAAGTATAGGGCCAGTCGCATCTCCAGCTAGACAGCTCTGCTTTCCTCTTCATCTGCTCTACTCAGATCTGCTTTCTGCTGCACCAGTCTGCTCTGCTCTGTTCTGTGGCATGCTCTGGCATGCATGGGACTACTCCAGTGAGACATCTTCTGCTTAGCTAAGGAAACACAGTAATCAGTCTTTGGAGGAAAGGAAAATTGCACTCTCTGAGCTAGTGAAGCTGGCTTATGTACACAGAAGACTCCACTCCTGTTTCCTGACTCAGCCATCTTCATGCAGATGAAGACTTCTGCATGGTCCAAAAGGCAATATTCTGATTGGTGAAAAATGAACTGCTCTAATTGGTCTGTGAACATGTTGACAGGATATAGCTGTGCAGCTCCAATTGAATTGGAAAAACCTCAGTCCTATTGGTTAAAATAGTATTCCAGGTCTCCTTTATAAGAGCTGGGTCAGCTGGCAAAAGTACAGTGCATGCAGGCAGGCACCTTGATGCAGAAGCAGACAGTTCAGTTCAGGCTTCTTCTCTCTGTAGTGCAGTTTGTATGAAAGGCCTTTGTGTAGAAGTGGCTGCTGGATTCTGTTTGTTTTTATGTTTTGGAGAGGGGGGTTGAGCCCAGTTAGCTATCAAGAGCCCTTTTTAGTAGGTATCTTCATTCTTGGGGTCCATAAGATCATGACTTTTTCCTAAGATTATCTTAAAAGGAAAAAAAAGATGCACACAGATACCAAGTAGAGAATGAATTTTCATATAATAAATGATTCATCCTTAATTTTTTATGTCCTTAAACAAGGCAATTGCATATACATCCAAATTTACTGACCACCCATAAGGTATTAAAATACTAGTTTTAGCCTCAAGGTTTTCCAACTGGCCCACATAGAAATTTCTATGAAATAGTATTAAAGAACAGAAGGAGTAGAGGCTATAGAGAAGATCAAACCTGAATATGATGTTGTCTATTCCAAGTATGGGCTGAGTCACCCTGGACAAGACCTATCACCACTCCAAGCTTCAGTTCATTTTCTGTAAAATGGGAATATTGTAAAAGTGCTTAATGTAATATATGTAAAGCATTTGCTGGAGAGGAAATTTTTTTAATTCTCACCAAAGGATATGTTTATTGATGACAGGAAGAGACAGAGAAAGAGAAAGAGACATTGATATGAGAAAGAAACATCAATTAGTTGCCTCCTATAAATATGCACCCCAACCAGGGATCAAACCCACAACTTAGATATGTGGTCTGACTGTGAACAGTCTGCAACCTTTTGGTGTACATGACGATACTCCATTCAATGGAGCACCCAGCCAGGGGTAAAGGGAACATTTTTGCATTTCAAATTATGGTGGCAATAATAATGATGATGGTGGCAATAAACATCAGCAGCTTCTCTAGTAGTCACTATGAAAAAAAAATGGCATTGAGTTCTGGGACTAGAGAGCTAATAAATCGAATTGTACAGATTTAGTAAACTAGTCTGAACTATTCATTCAAGAAGTCACCAAGCTGAAGTCACCTTTTAAATGTACATCTTTATCATTATAATAGTAACTTTTACTACATACTTTTTAAAAAATGCTCAGGTATAAACAAGAAAATAAAATGATCACTGCCAAAAGAAAATTGATATCAGTATTTTAATGCATCTGTGCCAAGATTTTGTCCCTCTACCTAGTAATCCTAAAATATAAGCATATGTGTACATGTGATTTACAATTTAATCTTTAAAAACCTGGGCTCTGATAAGAGATTGCCTATGTTTGCATCTTGGTCTCACCATCACTAACTCTGGGCATTTTTAAGTCTCAGTATTTTTATCTGTAAAGTGTGACAAATGTGACAACTTCATAAAGTTATGTTAATTAGACGATGCAATACATGTAATATGCTTAGAATAGTTCCTGACATAACAGAAACATAAAAGAAATGTTAGCTATAATAACAATTATGATTTATGCATGTGTTTGTTTAGAGAAAAATAAATGCAAAAAGGAAAACAAATGTCAACATAGTAGCACTTCATTTTGAATGAGTGCTTTGATTTCATATTAAGTATATAACTAATGAGTCATTCTTAACCTATAGAAAGTCATTTGATCTTTTACAGTTTCAATTTAAAAGTCTATTCCAGAGTTTCTATTTTACATATTTGCTCTACACATTCATGAAACCAGTACCCACACAATAAATTTTTTTTACTTTATTCTGACTATTTTTGTAAGTATATTTGTTATTCAGCCTTTCCAAACTATTTTTGGAATTAATATATCTCATTCTTGTAAGTAAATTTTAGGACTTTTAATCATCTTCTAAACTAATTTGGTATTATTTTGCAATTGCATTAACTTTCAGAATTATTTTTTAATTAATTGAAACTTGACAATATTGAGGCCTTTCAAAATCAAAAATATGTCTCAATTATTCAATTCTTATTGTTATATATTTTAGATTTTATTGTTTTCATTTTTAAAAAAATAAAAATTGCTTATTTCTTGTTTATTTCTAGGTAGTTTTTATTTTTTATTAATACTGTGAATGGATTTTTTTCCATTTCATTTCCTAATTAGTTATTTTTGCTGTAGAAGAAAGCAATTGATTTTGTACCTAGGAAAATTACTGAGTTCTTTTATAAGTTTTATTCATCAATGATCTTGGATTTCTGAGATCAACAATCAAATCATCTAGAAATAATAATAATTGGGCCTCCACTTCATCAATGATTTATGTTTACTAACCTAATTATGCTCACTGAAATGTCTTTTTTAAAAGGTAATTTATGGCGACAATAAAGGAAACCATATCACTTGTCATTTCCCTAATTTTACAGGAGATGCCCCTACTTCTTCCCCATGAAGAGGAATGAACACCAACATTGATGGCTTGATACTGATTTTTGAAACTCACTTCATAGTAGATTCTTCTAATAATAGTTTAATTTATTTTTTAAATTAAGGCATATACTAAAATTTCTCAAGTGTATGCTGTCAAATATCAAAAGAACCATAAAATTTTGTTTGCATTATACGATTCAGAAAGTAGATTAATCAATCAGTTTCTTTATAGTGAAATATTTCATGTTTCTAGAACAAGATGTACTTAGTCAATTTGTATTATAATTATGATCTTCTCCTGGATTGTTGACAGATACTTCAAATAGAGTTTTCATGCTTTTATGTATGGTGGTACTGTAATGTTTAATAAGGCTTTAGAATCAAGGGATCTGCTTTAGTGCATAAACTATAAAAGTTTATTACCCCCACATTGTTTTCTGGAAGTTTCAATAGCCATACTTTATTGTTGTATTCAATCTACTCAATGCATTCCTAGGTTCAGGATTCAAATAAATATTTATGAATTCAATTATATTAGTGAGCTAATTCTAATCCTCTGTATTCATACATACTTTTTTTGTCTAATCAGAGAAAAATTGAATGTTATATCAAATTATTCACTGTATATTTGTGTTTATTTTGTCACAGTACTAAATTATTTTGTGCTATATATATATATAAAATAAAATCTATTATACTGGACTATATCTCATCTATCATATCATTTACAGGAGCTATGTCTTTCACTAACAGTAATTAGTGAATTACTGTTGCTTATATCTGATTCCCTTGGCCTTGGTGTAAACTTTTCACTTTTAATATTTTCTTTGGTATTAATGTTGTTTCCATTTATTTCCAAAAAAAATACCTACAAATATACTGTGGCATTGAACAATGCCTTAGATGAAATGGACTTAACTGATATACATAGAGCCTTTCATCCCAAAGAAATACACATTCTTTTCAAATGCACATGGAACATTTTCAAAGATAGACCACATGATAGGACACAAAACAGGCCTCAACAAATTCAAGAATATTGAAATCATAACAAGCATCTTCTTAGATCACAAGAGAATGAAACTAGAAACCAATTCCAAGGGAAAAAAACACTCAAAATAATGGAGATTGAATAGCATGCTATTAAACAATGAATGGGTCAAGGGTGAAATTAGGGAAGAAATCAAAAAGTTTCTGGAAACAAATGAAAATGAACTCACAACAATCCAAAACTCATAGGACACAGTGAAGGCAGTCCTGAGAGGGAAGTTAATAGCAATACAGGCATACCTAAAAAAGATAGAAACATTTCAAACAAACAACCTTACCCTAAACCTACAAGAGCTCAAGGAACAACAACAAAGACAGCCCAGAGCAAGTAGAAGGAAGGAAATGACCAAGATCAGAGCAGAATTAAATGACATAGAGACTAAAAGCACAATTCCAAGGATCAATGAATCCAGGAGCTGGTTCTTTGAAAAGATAAACAAAATCGACAAGCCTTTAAGCAGGCTCATCAAGAAAAAAAGAGAGAAGACCCAAATAAACACAATCAGAAATGAAAGAGGAGAGATTATAACTGACACCACAGAAATACAAAGGATTGTAAGAAAACACTAAGAAGAATCACATACCAAGAAATTTTAAAACCTAAGTGAAATGGACAAATTTCTAGAAAAAATACAACCTGCCAAAACTCAATGAAGAAGAAGCAAAGAGTCTGAACAGACCAATAACAGTAGATGAAATTGAAGAGGTAATCAAAAAACTCCCAACACACAAAAGACCTGGACCAGATGGTTTCACAGGAGAATTCTACAAAGCATTTAAGGAAGAGCTAACCCCCATCCTTCAGAGACTATTCCAAAAACTCGAGAAAGATGGGAGACTCCCAAACTCTTTTTATGAAGCCAGCATCATCCTAATTCTAAAAACCAGATACAGACACAACAAAGAAAGAAAACTTCAGGCCAATATTGCTGATGAACATAGACGCTAAAATCCTCAACAAAATATTGGCAAACTGCATCCAATAATACATTAAAAAAGATCATACACCATGACCAAGTAGGATTCACCCCAGGGATGCAAGGATGGTACAATATTCGCAAATCAATAAATGTAATACATCACATAAACAAAAGCAAAGACAAAAATCACATGATCATATCAATAGATGCAGAAAAAGCATTTGATAAGGTACAGAACCCATCATGATAAAAAACACTCAGCAAAGTGGGAATAGAGGGAGCATTCCTCAACATGATAAAGGCCATATATGAGAGACCTACCAACAACATCATACTCAATGAGCAAAAACTAAAATCTTTCCTACTAAGATCAGGAACAAGAAAAGGTTGTCCACTTTCACTACTTCTATTCAACATAGTATTGGAAGTTTTAGCCACAGCGATCAGATAAGAAAATGAAATAAAAGGCATACCAATCAGAAAGGAGGGAACAAAACTGTCACTGTTTGCAGATGACATGATAGTGTACATAGAAAATCCTATAGACTCTGCCCCAAAACTGCTAATAAATGAATTTGGCAAAACAGCAGGATACAAAGTCAATATCCAGAAATCAAATGCATTTTTGTATACCAACAATGAAACAGCAGAAGCAGAAATCAAGAAAAAATCCCAATTGATATAGCAAAAACAAAAATAAAATACCTAGAAATAAACCTAACCAAGGAAGTATAAGACCTTTACTCAGAAAACTACACAACATTGAAGAAAGAAATCAAAGAAGACACAATGAATGGAAGTTCATGGATTGGAAGAATTAACAACATCAAAATGTCCATACTACCAAAAGCAATTTGTAGATTCAATGCAGTACTTATTAAAATACCAATGGCATATTTTACAGATATAGAACAAACACTTCAAAAATTTATATGGAACCATAAATGACCCCAAATAGCTGCTGCAATTTTGAGGAAGAAGAGCAAAGTAGGAGGGATTACAGTACCTGATACCAAACTGTATTACAAAGCCACTGTAATCAAAACAGCCTAGTACTGGCATAAAAACAGACAGATAGACCAATGGAACAACACAAAGGGCCCAGAAATAAACCCAAGTCTCTATAGTCAATGAATTTTCGACAAAGAGGGCAGAAGCATAAAATGAGGTATAAATAGCCTCTTCAACAAATGGTGTTGGGGGACAGGGACAGCTACATGCAAAAAAAAATGAAACTCAATCACCAACTTACACCATACACAAAAATACATTCAAAGTGGATAAAAGATTTAAATATAAGTTGTGACACCATTAAGGTCCTAGAGGAGAACATAGGCAGGAAAATCTCAGATATTCCATGCAGCAGTATTTTCACTGATATGTCCCCTAGAGCAAGGGACATAAAGGAAAGAATAAACAAATGGGATCTCATCAAAATAAAAAGCTGCTGCACAGCTAAAGAAAACAGTATTAAAATAAAAAGAGAACCAACTGTATGGGAAAACATATTTGCCAATGATACCTCAGACAAGGGTTTAATCTCCAAAATACATAAAGAACTTACAAGACTCCACTCTAAGAAGACAAGCAACCCAATTAAAAAAATGGGCAAAGGACTTGAATAGACACTTCTCCAAGAAGGACACACAGAGGATCCAGAGATACATGAATAGATGCTCAGTATCACTAGCTATCAGAGAGATGAAATTAAAACCACAATGAGATACCACTTCACTCCAGTCAGAATGGCCATCATAAATAAAGCAACAAACAATAAGTGCTGGAGAGGATGTGGAGAAAAGGGAAGCCTAGTGCACTGTTGGTGGGATTGCAGACTGGTGCAACCACTATGGAAAACAGTATGGAATTTTCGCAGAAAACTAAAAATGGAACTGCCTTTTGATCCAACAATTCCAGTGCTAGGATTGTATCCTAAGAACCCTGAAACACCAATCCAAAAGAACCTATGCATCCCAATGTTCATAGCAGCACAATTTATAATAGTCATGTGCTAGAAGCAACCTAAGTGCCCATCAGTAAATGAATGGATCAAAACACTATGGTACATTTATACAATGGAATTCTATGCAGCAGAAAGAAAGAAGGTGCTCCTCTCCCTTGTGACAGCATGGATGGAACTGATTAGGAAAGCATTGTGCTAAACGAAATAAGCCAGGCGGTGAAAGACAAATACCACATGATCTCACCCATAAGTGGAATCTAATCAACAAAACAAACATACAATCAAAATATACCAAAGACACTGAAATTAAGAACAGGCTGACAGTGACCAGAGGGGAACGGGGAGGGAATTTCAGGGGAAAAGGGTGATGAGGTTTGCAGGAATAATTAACAGGGGGGAGGGGCAGTGGAAATGGGAGGGAGGTAGGGAGGGCTGGAGTGTTGGGCCGGGGTGAAGGGTAAAGGCAGAAAACTGTACTTGAATAATAATAAAATGCATATATCTATATTGCATCCATTTCTTACTTGCTTTTAATTTTTTTCCTAATATATATTTGCATATTTTTATTTTTAGTCATTCTTTATAGCTCTTTGCTTTCCAAATTGGGTCTATAAATAAGACATGGTTATAATCCCAAACTCTTAAAGAGAAGAGTTCTCTTCAGTCTAGAATAAAGAAAAACAACCAGTGTGTGAAAGCCTCCTTAGAGACTCAAGCTACAGAAGTATATGCATCAAAGATTAAATGCAGAATATCTCTTATAAACCTATAAAACACATCAACATTCCATTTTAGCTTCTGAAATTTAATATTATATATTATAATAATTTTTATCCTAAATATTTTTATCTCTATTTCTTATTCTTCCCATCAACTAATAATATTCAGATGACCCAATTAGTTCTGCTTTGAATGGTTCTTGAAGGCAGGGCAGTAATTTTTAAGTTCCCTCTTCTGTTCCTTTGGCAGTCTAGAGTCTCTAAGCTCTCTCATCTGTCTCTAAGGAAAGCCAGGCCCTCTCCTCCCCTCCTACTTTGGCTAAAAGGAAAATGGTATTATCTGAACTAACCAGGTTCCAGATCAGCAGCACTCTTTTCTTGGCATTGCCCTCCTTCCTTAGAAGAGAGAATTGATATCTGAACACAGGAAGAAAGGTTGGAAGAGATGGTATCAAGTACCCTTAGAAAGGAGCATGGACTAGTGTGTGTATCCAGAATCTTTCTAGAAATTTGACCTTGGGTAAATTACTTAACATCTTTGTGTTGTAGTAGGCAGTCAGAGAGGCATGGGCAGAGTAGGCAGGATAGGCCAGGTATGAAATGTCACCAGTGTGGAAAGCCCTGGCTGCCTAGCAAAAAAACAAACTGGGAAAACAATGCCCTTGCCCCTAGGGTGATCTTTCTCCCCCTAGCATATCGCTGGCCATGCAGTTTGGACCCTCCCTTAACCTTTCCTCCCTTCGTATGTCATTAGACATGTGGTTTAGACCTTCTGACCTTACATATCCCTGATCATGTGGTTCAGATCCTCCCCTGACCTTTCCTTCCCTGTTATGTCACTATCCATGTGGTAGACCTCTTTAAAGGAGGAACAAGGGGGCCAGAGAATATAGCCTCCTACGACTCCCATATAAGCCCTTGCACAACCACTCCCTCAAGCATTAAGTCTGCAAGACCAAAAGGTTCTGATCATCATCAAACAATCCTAGGAACAACCCCAAGTCTGTTGACCACAGAGACAGAGTTGTGGTCACACTGGAGATTACATCTAAACCTAAACTGTGTTTCAGCTCCAGGCAGCAGCAAAGCCAGGCAGGGCAACACCACAGCTGACATCAGGACCAACTTGGATGACTAATGATCCCCTCTCCTGTTGGAGGCTTAAGTGTGAAAATCTACCAAATTTAATGCAATGGCTAGTACTTGGTCAACATTCCATAGATAGGTATTATTGATCACCTTTATCCAAGCTGCATATGTGTTATTCTTCTTATATACTCATGGTACTCTGGTTTTGTTTGTGGAAATATTTGCTCCTACACTTTCCCTTTCTTCCTTTCTTTTGTCCTTCTATTCCTTTATTTCTAAATTAATCATTGATTAGTTCAGAGAAAAGTGATAGCATTTTAGAAAGTCAAAAAGGATTGAAAAAAAGAAATATCTCTGTCAAACGCACCCCAGCCCCCACACACATAACATTCACAGTCAATATAACCAAAATGGCATTGCCATTAGCTTGGTGTTCACAAAAATCTTAGTTCATTTCTCAGTTTAACCACTTCCTAAATACATAACCACTGGCTACTCTTTTATTCTATGGAAAATGTGAATTGACACATAATCCTAGCTCTATATTTACATCTGAACAGGTTACTTTTCTGAGCCTGAATTTCCTCATCTGAAAAACAAGGGTACTAATGATACCAGTTTCACAGGGTTGATGTGAGAATTAAGTAAGGCAATAAATGAAATTAACTGTCATATAGGAGAAGATCAGTAAACAATGGTTGCTGTTACTTTTATAAAGTTTGTTTTCATTTTTATTCATTTTTATTTTTTGTAACTGGAAATACTTTTATTTAAATTTTTTCCACATTTTTTATTGTTGTTCAAGTACAGTTGTCTCCATTTCCTCCCTCATTACCCTCCCCAGACATCCCCACTTCCCATCCTTGATCCTCCCCCACTCTGGTTTTGTCCATGTATCCTTTATACATGTTCCTGAAAACACTTCCCCCTTTATCCCCAATTATCCCCTCCCACCTACCCTCTGGTTACTGTCAGTTTGATCTTAATTTCAATATCTCTGGTCATATTTTGCTTGCTTGTTTGTTTTGTTGATTAGATTCTACTTATAGGTGAGATCATATGGTATTTGTTTTTCACTGCCTGGCTTATTTCACTTAGCATAATGCTCTCCAGTTCCATCCACGTTGTCACAAAGAGTAGGCGCTCCTTCTTTCTTTCTGCTGTGTAGTATTCCATCATATAAATGTACCACAGTTTTTTGATCCATTCATTTACTGATGGGAACTTAGGTTGCTTCCAGCACTTGGCTATTGTAAATTGTGCTGCTATGAACATTGGGGTGCATAAGTTATTATGGATTTGTGTTTCAGGGTTCTTAGTATATAATCCCAGCAGTGGAATTGTTGGGTCAAAAGGCAGTTCCATTTTTAGTTTTCTGAGGAAATCCCATACTGTTTTCCACAGTGGCTGCACCAGTCTGCATTCCCACCAACAGTGCACTAGGGTTCCCTTTTCTCCATATCCTCTCCAATGCTTGTTGTTTGATGATTTGTTTATGATGGCCATTTATAAAGTTTTAATGAAACTTAAGTTAATTAACATGTAAGAGGCTTTGCACAGAGTATGAACACTGAAATTTCTAATTTCCACTTTCTCTTTCTTGCCTCTGTGTTCAATGGGGGGGAAAGCCATTCAAATGGGTTGATGGGGATATTCATTCTTGATCATGTACACTATTTTCCGAAGCAGAGTGAAATAGGTTACTTCTTTTAGCCAGTACTATTGATAACATCTAACAGAAAAAATTCTCAGACAAAACTAGAAGAGCTAAGGGACTCAACTGAAGGGACTGTGTAACCCCTTGACTGTAGCCCAGCCAGCATTTCTCCCTGCCAATCAATGGTGGGTGCCACAACTCCACACTCTCTTCTTCCTACAAGCAATACTTCTGAATAAGTATTCACATCTTCTCTATAATGAGAGTGTGGAAGAGATTTATAAGCAGATTTTTAAGGTTTATGTTTAGGGATTTGCATGAGGGAAGGAGGAGGAAAGGAATGCTGAATTCCAGGGGTAAAGAGGAGGAGGAATCATAAACCTGAAAGGGAAAAGTATTGAATACCAAGAAAACATTGCCTGTTTCATAAATTTGTCAATGTTTGATTGTTAGTCCCAATATAGAAGGCACTTCCACTGTGTATTGAGATACCTGAATGGGTCTCATCCCAGGGAAATCACACACCTTTCTTATTTCCTTGCTGCTACCTCAGCCTTGGAAACTGATAACCTGAAAATGGACTGCCCCAGCTCTTCAACTCTTTTCTCATCTGGTTATTCTTTTGGGGGTAGGTATATCCTTGTGAAATTTACTTTAGGCATTATGGGACCAAAATACATGTTTGGTTCAGAAGTTCTAAAATGAAAGGTGAAATGACTCTCAGTTTTAACTAGTGATTTCATGGAATAGCTCCCCAGGAACTGACAAGGAAAAGAGAAAAAAGAAAGGAGAAATATATTTTATTATAAACTCTTCCACCTAAACAATTACCCAAAAGAGAAAAAAGCAAGGTATTTTAACTGAGGTTTTGCGTGTGTGTGTGTGTGTGTGTGTTTTAAGATATGACCATGATACATATAATATTCCAGGAGCAGGGAGGGGAGACTTTTGGAAGTCTGAGTAAAGAAGACATAATTTGCAGTAAGCAACAATAAGATAAAAAACCCTTATGATTTCAGACATATACTTGAATTGCTGTGTTCTATTTTGGAGTTTGAAATGTAAGATATTTAATCCATGTTTACACATGATGTGCGGCATAGAAGCACATTCACCAGCACAACCACATGTGTGACAATACTCTCGAGACCTGTGTCTGAATTCCTCTTATAATATGTCTAAGGAACACTGATTCAGTGACAGCTCACGTTCTGCAGATTGTGGCCATCTCTTCAGTTTCCCCATATTACTGAAGTCTCATTGTTACACTCAGAATGTGCCTTCTTCTAGGGAGCATTTCCAAAGCATGTCACTTCCTCTGACATGACAGGGTAAGTACAATTCTGATGCGTTTGAATTTCTTTCCCCTCTCTCAGCTTTTCTCTCTTATAGTTTGGCATTTCTTTTCTCTGTGACATCAGATGCCATATTAGAAACTCCTGCTTGATCTTGAGATTTATTAGAAGTGCTGACTAACAAGACATTAGGTGCAGCTGAAATGCAGTCTTTAATCACTACCACTTTTAAAATATTTATTGTGTAATTAGGAAAAAATTGAAAGCATTTGAAAACTTCACATAATGATAAATCCAGATTTTAGTGAGCCTGTCAGATGGTATTACCCCATTCCCCAAAGCAGTACCTGAAGGAGGAGACAATTTTTCAATATATTCAGAAGTAATATTTCAGGCTGGAATATGACCTGAATGTCCTAATTTGGTCTGTTCTTTCTCATTTTTGTGTGTTCCATTCTCTTTTTCTTAAAAGATGCTATTTAAATTTTAAAACTGATGACAATCTTCAAAGTTCTCACAAAAAGTAATGATATAAATTTTCTTAATCTGGGGAAAAGTCTTGGAAAAGGAAAATCATTTTCTGGATCAAAAGATGAAAAGGATTTATATTTAAACCTATTCAATCTGGACTGATTAGCACTCCATTCAATTTATTACACTGAAGCAAAACCATTAGTAAGGCATCTCAACATTCTGCATTAATAAATTTACTTTAAGAAATCCCAGATAATTGGACTATAAAGAGGAGACCATGTAGCCACATATTTATTTTCCAATTAATAAGTTTCCTAAATAAATCATCTGTGTGTTGAAATTTTTTTCTCCAGTGGGAAAGACGCCATGTTTATTTGTTTTAATTTTATTCCTAAATCAGAGGATGTTCAATAAAACAAATAGATTGCATATTATAATACAGATCTACTAATACTTTTCACTGGAAAACTATGATGTTTCTCCTGATGGGTGAGGGATTGAGTGACTACTCTCCAATAAAATTATGTGTTTGTTATAATATTTCTTATGCCTTTCATAAATCTTTAATTTTACTTTAAAATAGATGTTAGATTTTTTGCTCCTACAAAGACAGAATCCTGAATTTATAGATAGAGGCACATGACCTGAGATACACTATAAACATTTTGGAAATAGAATAAGCCAGAGTTAGCAGAAAAGTCTGCTTTTGGGAAAACTTCTATTATGAATAAAATTGTTGTTTGTCACTTTTATTTTACCAGGAGGCAAATTAGTCATCGCATAGCATGTTCTATTTTTTTGTCTTGAAACCAGGTCGTTTAATCCCTTCTGGGATGTGTTCAGAATGAGAGCCTATATTTTCCTCTCAGATTAATCTGGAGAGAATTCTAAGTTGCAAGTCTTCATATAATAGGGCATATGAAAATGGAGTCTAAAGTATCTGACAGTTTTAATGATATAACTTCACTCACAATGGCATTACTTGTGAATATAATTGAATTGAAAATGTAGGTGAACCAAATCCTCACATAACCTCAGCAGTTCCAAAATTATACTATTCATGTAATGTGTTTTATACTTTCTATACCCTAAATACAGCTGGTAACTTCTGAATGTCAACATCGGTGATGGAAACCTATTTGAGCACAATATATCATCTGCCCCTAGTATATAAGAGTTATTATTCATTCCCCTTGGACAAGAGTCCATGTTTAATCATATTTATGATTTAAAGTTAGAAGTAGCTAAATGCAGAAAATTCAAAAGTTCTGTCAGACAGTATTTTGTATTCAGTACCTATTCAGCTTTCTTCCTGTTTTTAAATACAGAGGCACATCCAGAGGAGGGAAGGTGAGATTGTTTCAGTTCCCTGAGTTAAAAGCTGAAGAACCGTAGCATAATTATTGAACTGATATTATCTCTAAGAGAAATCTGTAAATAAAATTTTCCTTTTTTCATAAAAACATCAAAATATGGATTTTAATGCTAGCCTAGATCCATAATCACATAGGAAGGAAATCTAGAAAAAAAATCAAAATAGATAGATAGATGATAGATAGACATAGATAAATTATCAAATGTTCTATAGTGAAGGATTAATTTATTTTGTTTATTTTATTTTATTAATTCATTTTCAATCTGTCAAGGGTGCATACTTTTGTAATAATAAAATTAAAATGATTAATAAAAAATAAGCAAAAGCACACAAACTAGAAAACCTGATTTCAATTATTAAACAGTCAAAAAAAATTACATTGAGATGCATATGACCAGAAAAAATAACAAGAAAGTTGGTACAGAAGCTTCTAAGTGCTTACTCTTAACTTCTGTACTTTTGTCATCACAGACTGGTGACAGTTCATGGACGATTCTAGCAGAAGCACTGAGGTAGAACAAGTATTCTTGCCTTTCCTTTCTCCATATTCAGTTGGTATTGGGTATATATCTCAGCATTTCTAAGTGGTGCACTAGCAGCAGCATTTTAGTAAAAACAAATACTTTTCCCCCCTATGTCTGCCTATCTATATATATGGTTGCTGGGGATGATGACAGGAGGCTGGGAAGGGGGCATATGCAGAAAAAAATGTAAGATGTGGTCCTCCCCCCTCCCCAGATATAACCCATTAAGAAAGGAAACCATTGTGAAATCCTTACTGAAGTGTTTCTTCACTGAGGTCATGGGTAAGTGGGGTGTCAGAGACTTTTTTTCAAGGTGCGATTCCTAGTTGCAGCAAGTAATGTCCTCAGACTGAATAAATGCTTTGTGTATGTGAATTCTCCCACATTCCAGTCAGCGGGAACAGCTGTCATTAACAGAAGGCTTTTTCAGGGCTGGCTGGTGTGGCTCAGTGGATTAAGCACTGGCTCTGTGAACCAAAAGCAGGCTGGTTCAATTCAGTCAGGCCAGCGCCTGAGTTGCGCAGGCGCCCAGTAGGGGGCGCACGGAAGGCAACCACACATCGATGTTTCTCACCTTCTGTATCTTCCTCCCTTCCCCCTCTCTAAAAATAAATAAAATCTTAAAAAAAAGTTTATTCATCTTAAAATGCTGCCTAAATTAATAGTAACTATAAGACATCATGTATATAGTCTGCCAATAAATTCTAGAAAGACAACTACATTTGCAGAGGGTGTGCTCAGAAAGGAGGAAACCGGTGAACATTTTTGAAGAGGTAGCAACAAGGAGAGCTAACGTGGTTGGAGAAGGCACTGGCTGTAACAGAAATTTGAGTTTGTTTGGAAGGAACAGGTGTGACTTTTTCTCATAGAAGTCATTTTAGGTGGAGGGAAAAACACAAGTGAGATCATAAAGCCATAACAAACTTGCAATAGAAAATGAGATCGGTTGTGGGGTTAAGTCGGATGAGGACAAAGTATGTAGCTTGATTGTGAAGGACTTGAAACATTAGGTAATGGTGGACTCATCCATTATACCTGGAATAGCAAACTATTTTCAACATAAACGTTGGAATCTCTGCTGGACAAGTAGTAACTTCCTAAAGCTCAATGTGGAAACTGACTCTGAAATTGTACCCACACTCAAAGAGGAAAAGCATTCTCATTGATTACTGATGTCTGCCACAGGGAAACATCGGCAATGCAATGGCAGACATTTATTATTTTTGCCTCAGAACTATGGTTCCCTAACCTCCCTGAAAGTTAAAAATAAACTAATGGGGTTTTTAAAATTCAGCTCTACAAATCCCACATCATTTAGCAACTGGTCTATATGTTACCAGAAAAACAAAACTTTTAGTTCTTGTCTTCTTGAAGAAAAGATTTCAGTCAAGAGACAAAGTGCAGCAAAGTAGGCAAGAATATATTGGTAGTGCCGAAATACACTCAGAAGAGACCCAAGGACTACCTCCAACAACAGTGCCTTCATCAGTTACAAAGCTCTGGTACTTATCGGATTTTCTTCTGGACTTCACTTCTGTCTCTTCAGCTCCCGGCTTTTGCTTTCCTGCCTGAGTGCATGCTCTGTGACTGGAATGGGTACTGTTTGCAGCTGAACAAAGTCCTGAGAGTGATTTACAGATTTGGTGACTGTAGAAGTCCAGGTGTGCTGAGGCCTCTTCCAGCTGAAAGATTTATGTTAGGCCCTGTGGACGTGCAGGAATGCATGAGGATAATCTATCCCTCCCCCCGCCCTTTTTTTTTTTTTTTTTCCTGCTTGGAGCTCAAGTCTAATTAGCTACCTATCCTAACATATGTAAAAGAGGAGAATTAATGCCTTTCAAGGACATTAACAGTGAAACAAAAGATGGAAAGCTCTGCACTAGATGAAGAAGATTGGGCAAGAGTCCAGAACATGAGCTGATGGAAGGCTGTAACAAGTACCAAAAAAGTACAACAAAATAAAACAAAATCTCATTCGAGAAACATTTGTCAAAGCCATAGGATGTTAGAGCTTCAAGTTAATTTTAACATACCAGACCCCCCCCTTCATTTTAAAAATGTAGAAACATAGACTCCTCGATGTTGGGCTCCTTGCCCCAAAACATCTGTGTGCAATTTAAGGAACAGGAATTAAAACTACAGCCTCTTGTTTCCCAGCTTTCTCATTCTCCACATCTGACATTAGTCATTAAATGTGAAGATCAGACTGAAGAATCACTGACAATTCCAAGATTTTGAAACTAAATTACTGGGAGAGTAATAAATGTACTACTAATAGAGTAATTTTGACTCTAATTTTGATAACACTTAGTTATCAATGAAATGGGACATTAAAACATAAAACCTCAAGAATACAACTACCATATGACCCAGCAATTCCTGTTCTGGGTATCTACCCAAAAAATGTGAAAACATTTTATTCATCGACATATATAGCCCTATGCTCATTGCAGCATCATACACATGGTCAAGACATGGAAACAATGCAGGTGTCCTATGATGGATGGCTGGATAAAGAAGGTGTGGTACCTGAATACAAAGGAATACTGCTCAGCCATAAGAAAGGATGCAATATTGACATTTACAACAAAGTAGATGGATCTTGAGAGTTTCATGCTATGCAAAATTAGTCAGATTGAAAAAAGTCAAGAACCATATGATTTCACTTGTATGTAGGATATAAAACAGAAAGCAACAAATAAACCCATAGACACAAATAACAGTATGGTGGTTACCAGAGGGGAAGGAGGAAGGGGAGAATGAGGAGGATAAAGTTAGCCAAATATATGGTGAGTGAATGAAACTGGACTTTGGGTGGTGAGCACTTGAAACTTATGTAATCTTATTAATCAATTTCACCCTAACAAATTTAATAAAAGAAATATTTATTTTATTAGTAGAGACATTTCACTCCTAAACCCACTAGATGGCATATTCGTCAGAACAGTCTAAGTTAGCTGCAGCAATAAGGACCCCAAAAAGCTCAGCAACTTAACACAACAAAAGCTATCTACTGTTTTCAAAAAGTACATTCAAGGGTACAGGTGACTTTCAAAGGAAGCTATCCTACACCTAGGAGTGTTAACACCGCAAGGCTCCTGATCCCCTCACAATTTTTGGCTACAGGAAGTCACATGGCTATGCCAACTTCAAGGGAGAGGAGTGGTGTTAATCTTCCTTCATACCTGGAAGAGGGGATGCTGGTGAACAATCATAATGCTACCAACAATAATAGGTGCAATAATATTTAAAAGGCAGTAAAGATGAATGTGTTCCAAATGACAAATCTCTAATATATGCATATAACTGTGTCCTGATGACTTTTGGGGGTGAAAAAGTCTGTGTGGTTTTTATGTGATCCTTAAGGGATTCTTGTCCATAAGAATGTGAATAATTGGTAAATCTGTATTTTCCTACTGCTCCATATGGTACATAGCTCAAAGGAAAATTCAGTAAAGGAAAAGTAAGTGTCAAATCAAGAGTAGGATACATTTTATTACAGCATTATGCCAAATAAACATAAATTTAAGACATTCACTTTAGCAAAATAAAAGTCTAACTTACCTGTAAAGATTTACTGATTTTCCAATTTCAATATCTTGTTAAATATTTGTGTATATTTATTTATTTTTTAGAATGCTTGTGTTTGCATGTTATCACCCTGAATAATTTTTAAAGATATCCTTAAAAAACTGCCCACAGTACTATGCCTACTTCAGCTCCATTGTGTCTAAGCCATAACTTCACAGAACAACTTTGAAAAAAAATAATTGGAATTTTTTTTAAGTTGTTAAAGCTTGAATTTTCAAACCCCAGAAATGGACTGAGTAGCCACAAAAAGTACAGCAAGTGATTGAAAACTGAAAAACCATGCCAATCAGCAACTTATTTGTTACCATGTTGCCAAAAGGCCACATTTTGTATATTCTATAAAATTAATGGGTTATACTTGTACAGCTTTAATTTTTTACTTCCATTTCTCAAAAATGTTGGAAACCACAATGTCAACAGGGAAAATGTTGCCTGGTTATTTACACGGACTCTATGTTTGGCTGATATTTTGTGAATTTTATGTCCCAAAGTTGGTTCTCTGGGACCAGCTTCAGGAGCAGTAAGAGGGCCCTTGCCAGATTTCTATTTACCTGAGAGGGTTGCTCCTCTACACGCTGAGAATGACATCTTTGTATGTGTTGCCACTTCAATGGCAGAGCATGACCCCTCCTGTGTACCTGTGTGTAAATTTCTCTGAAGCGGAATTTCTTGGATGCATGTGTTGTATGTGTGCATTAGCAGTGCTAACTTATTTTCCAAGGTGGTTTTGTGAATTTCCACTCCATACATTGATGTCTGAGAGGCCCTTGTTCCATGAAGTGCGAACAAGAGCAGTCGACCTAGCAGAGCACACATCAAGCCTGCTGACCAAGTTTACATTGCCAGAAACTCAGAGATGAGATCTATATAAGTGACTAGGCCTCTCTGAGGCAGCACACAACACACTGGCATGGCCAGAAGTCAGATTCTGGGAAAGGAACTCCCATACTTGGTCTGAGGGTTTTTAAGAACCACTATTGAGAATGCTCCCCTCCTATGATCAAAGACTCCAACACAGCATAGTAAGATGTGGCAGAGTCTTGGCCCCAGCCCTATCTTGTCAGCTCAGTGTCGACAGCTGGGGGTGCAGCAGCTACCCTTAGTCTGACATGACCTGAAGGCTGGCATCTAAGCCTTTGGGTTATCCCTGAAGCACTAAGCCATAGCCAGCTTCCATGGAGCTTTGAAAGATGACAATTCCATTTCAAGAAGGCCAGTCTTCATGGTACCAGTCTTGTACATATTAACCTTTCCCTTTCACTCCACATTTCCCCTTTTTCTTTGGTGTCACTTTTTTCAAAATTATGAAGTTAGAGTATATGGTGAATATGATTGCACACCTTTGAAAGTGAAGACTTTCTGGCATATCATTAATTTTCCTAATTCTTCTAGTCTTGCCAAGAACAATTTATAAATGTAGTTATTATTTCAAACTTGTTAATTATGCTGTTCATAACTTCTGTAGCCTTAAATTCGCTTGACTAATATATCCATCACTTAGAGAGGTGTGTTGAAATCTCCCAATATGCTGATGGATTTTTTTAGCTTTCTCTGTGTAGTTTCATAATTTATTTATTTATTTATTTCAGGCCTATTTTGCAAGATGCAAAAATAGTGTATCTTCCTGATGAATAAAAACTTTTGTCACTATGTAAATGGTTTTCTTTCTCTTTATAATCTTGTTTACTTTAATTCAATTTTGTGTTGTCTTATTATACCCCTCATAACTTTCTTTTCATTAGTGTATGACATGTATTTGTTCTATACTTTTACTTTTCAACTTTTCTGCGAACTGTCTTTTTTTAAAGCACTCATTTATTTATTTTTGTCCAGAAGGGAGAAAAATCATTGAACTTCTTTTTGGGAGTTTAGTTCTTTATTAATTGTGAGTGCTAATACATTTATTCTTACACTTCTAAGCTTATTTTCTACAGAGTGTTTCTATTTTTTTTATTTTTAGTTTATGTGTTTATTTGCCCTTTCTCTATGACATTTCAACTTAGATTTACATTCTCCATTCTATATTTTTAAATATCTACTAGTTTGGAAGTTCTGCATTTAACTTCTATTTCTTTTAGAGCTTCCTCTGGAAATTTTAATATACACTTTTAGGTTAAGATATTTAAAGTTAATCAATATCTTAACTCTTCTAAATATGAGATGAACTTTAAAACATTCAACTCCTGTCACTCATTGTTTCAAATGAGATTTGGTCATTATCCAGAATTCAGGCCTATCTGGATTTATTTAATCTCCCAAATTAGATATTATTATTGTCATATCCAAGTATATGGACAAACGTATTCATTATTGTAATTTTTATTTGTTTTATTTTCATTTCAGACATACCTTCTGGAATCATTTTCTTTTTACCTGAATAAATTCCAGATACATTCTCTTTATGAGGGTCCGCTGCTTGTAAACTTTCAATTTTTGTCTAAAAATGTCTTTATTTCTCTCTTGCTTTCTCAAGGTATGTATTTACAGATTGACAGGTATTTTTTATATTTTCTATCAGCACTGTATATATCTTACTCCCTGACTCCCACCTTCCACTGTTGTTGCCAGAAGTCAGCTGTCAGTCTCATATTTATTCCTTTGTAAGTGATTTTTGTCTTCTGTTTTTATTACTGATTGTAAAAATCTTCTTTCCTGTCTTCAGTGTACAAGTTCACCACCATGTGTATAGATGATCTTCTTTTTATTTTTTTTCCCTTGGGATTCATTGGGACTTTTTAATCTGAAGACTCGTGTTTTTGGTCAATTGTAAGGACTCTTAGGCATTATCTTTAGGAACATTCCTACTCACCTTCTTTCTTTTATTTGGTCCTATATAACTATATTCTTCATGTGTCTTAATCACTCTTTCATATTTTCTATTCCCTTGTCTTTCTTTACTACATTCTGGATAATTTCTTCAGATCTCTTTTCCAGTTCACTAAGTAGCACTTCAGCTGTGTCTAAGCTGCTGTTAAAACATCCATTGCATAGCAGTCCACATCTAAGCTCTGTGCCTCAGAAATGCACAAGTGCAAACAGGTTTTATATAGATGATGTTCCTTGCAGACTTATTTCAAATACAAAAAAATTAACTAAGTATCTTTCAGTAGGCAAATGGTTGAACAAAATACACAAATATTCAATTAAATTAACACTCCTAGATATCTAAATCAGCAGTTTTGCTTCATCTTGGTTGAATGCCCACCTATATACAGTAAAAAAAATATAAGTTACAGTGTGTGTACGTAGAGAAGGGTCTAAAAATGACTCCTCCAAACTGATATGCTGTTAGTGTAGAACACATTCTAAATTTCAAAGACTTGTATGGAAAATGTAAATTATCTCAATATTCTTACATTGATTGATGTTGAAATGGTTATACTTTAAATTTATTGGGCTAAATACGTAATTAAAATGAATTTAACTTGTTTATTTTCACTTTTTCTTCTGTCTAGTAGACATTTAAAATTACATATTATTTTTTAAAAACTGTTGATTTTCTAATTTAAATTTTATTTTACATCTCTAGAACTACTATTTGGATCTTTTACTAATAAGTGCAATATTGATATTTCCTATTTCTTAATCACACTTTCAATACACCTTTACTTTTTTGAACATACCCATCATACTTATTTTATATTCATTATCTGATAATTCTAGCATTGACTGTAATTATAGATGTGATTCTAAAATGTGGTGTTTCTGCTCCCTTACAGTGGCTCATTTCCTCTTGGATTTATTTATTTATTTATTTATTTTTATTAATTTTTATTGTTGTTCAAATACAGTTGTCTACATCCCCCCCCCCACTCTCTCCCACCCCAGCCATTCCCACCTCCCACTCTCCATCCTAACCCTCTTTGGTGTTGTCCATGTGTCCTTTATACATGTTCCTGAAAATCCCTCCTCCTTTCCCCTCGATATCCCCTCCCAACTACCCTTTGGTACTGTAAGTTTGTTCTTAATTTCAATATCTCTGGTCATATTTTGCTTGTTTGTTTCTTTTATCGATTAGGTTCCACTTATAGGTGAGATCATATGGTATTTGCCTTTCATGGCCTGGTTTATTTCACTTAGCAAAATGTTCTCCAGATCCATCCATGCTTTTGCAAAGGGTAGGAGCTCCTTCTTTCTTTCTGCTGCATAGTATTTCATTGTGTAAATGTACCAGAGTTTTTTGATCCATTCATTTAGTGATGGGAACTTAAGTTGCTTCCAGCACTTGGCTATTGTAAATTGTGCTGCTATGAACATTGGGGTGCATACGTTCTTTTGGATTTGTGTTTCAGGGTTCTTAGTGTATAATCCCAGCAGTGGAATTGTTGGGTCAAAAGGCAGTTCCATTTTTAGTTTTCTGAGAAAATTCCATACTGTTTTCCACAGTGGCTGCAGCAGTCTGCATTCCCACCAACAGTGCACTAAGGTTCCCTTTTCTCCACATCCTCTCTAGCACTTGTTTGTTGATTTGTTTATGATGGCCATTCTGACCAGTGTGAAGTGGTATCTCACTGTGGTTTTAATTTGCATCTCTCTGATGGCTAGTGATGCTGAGCATCTTTGCATATACCTCTGGGTCCTCTGTATGTCTTCTTTGGAGAAGTATCTATTCAAGTCCTTTGCCAACTTTTTAATTGCGTTGTTTGTCTTCTTAGAGTGGAGTCCTATGAGTTCTTTATATATTTTGCAGATCACACCCTTGTCCAAGATATCATTGACAAATATGTTTTCCCATATGGTTGGTTCTCTTTTCATTTTAATGCCATTTTCTTTAGCTGTGCAGCAGCTTTTTTTTTTTATGAGATCCCATTTGTTTATTCTTTCCTTTATGTCCCTTGCTTTAGGGGACATATCAGTGAAAATACTGCTGCATGGAATATCTGAGATTTTCCTGCCTATGCTCTCCTCTAGTACTTTTATGATACCATAACTTATATTTAAGTCTTTTATCTACTTTGAATTTATTTTTGTGTATGGTGTTAGTTGGTGATCGAGTTTCATTTTTTTGCATGTAGCTATCCAGATCTCCCAACACCAGTTGTTGAAGAGGCTATTTTTACCCCATTTTATGCTTCTGCCCTCTTTGTCAAATATTAGTTGACTGTAGAGAGTTGGGTTTATTTCTGTGCTCTCTATTCTGTTCCATTGGTCTATTTGTCTGTTCTTATACCAGTACCAGGCTATTTTGATTATAGCAGCCTTGTAATACAGTTTGATATCAGATGGTGTGATACCTCCTACTTTGATCTACTTTCTTTCCTCTTATATTTATTAATTATTGAAACTTTATTTGTGAAAATCCTGGGTTTAATTTACATTTATGCAAAGCAAATTTGCATTTTCTTATGCCATGGATGTGTAACTCTACCACCTCATACAAATTAAAACAAATGTTCACCTTATGAATTTGGGGGAAAGTCACATAGGTAATATATTTTTTACTTTTTTATTGGAGTATTAGATAATAATTTAAAATGTGCATATATCAAAGTTGAAGGGCACAATATGTTTTCACAAACTAAGCATATTTGTGAGGTCAGCACCTAACCAAGAAACAGAATGTTACAGGTACACAGTACCAAGACGTGGAAGATCTCCATGTTTTGAACTCCAGGGCTGCAATATATACAGTGTGTTTTATTTTGTCTTGGTCTGACCCCTTGGTACTCAGAGCAAAGGCTGAGTTTACCAGATACCCTTAAAGCCTCCTCTATGGATGAATGACACTTTTGGGGTCTTGGTTCTGCTTTCTCACTCATTGGGGTATAAGGCTTTTTGTCTCCTGCCCTTTCTTCGAGTGGCCACTATAAATTCAAGTGCCAGGCAATTAGGGGTGTGCAAATATCCCCAGGATAAACATTGTTTCTAGTACTTAAATACTTTCCAGAGTTGAGCTTTTCTCTTAATTCTAACCTTATTTTCCAACAAGCTCAGAATTGTATGAAAGAGAAAGGGAGAAGAGAGAAGAGGAGAGAAAAAAAAAGGGAAAGGAGGAAGGAAGAAAGGAAGGGAGAAATGTCAATTTTAACATGTAAACAGCAATAAAAGAATTAATTCAATAAATTATCATAAATGATAAAGATTAAGAAAATCTATAGCAGTAAAAACCTTGCTTTTTAGGAAGTATTTAATATTATGAGAAAATGCCCATGATGTTATTAAAAAGAAAACAGTGATTCCAACATGTAAAATGTAATCCTAAATTTGCAAAATCAGTTAATTTGTTTGTACAGACCTAACAATACAGGAAAAAAATTAAAGTATTCACAGTGATCTTCTCTGGGGAAAGAACCCATGCATTCTTTTATGTTTTTCTGTGTTTTATGCAAGTTACACACCCTCATTTTATATATTATCTAAAACATGGAAGAATTAAGAAGACTGAGCAGGAGCTTGAAAACAGGTTTCCCACCCACCTGCATTCTTTGTCACACACTCAGATTGTGTCAGTGACATGAGAGAAATGAAAAAATCAAATAGCCCCAATAATGCTCCACAAGAGAAATCTGCAGTGAAGCAGGCACAGCCTGCTCTGCCTCCTACACATGCTGATTACCGTCAAATGGAAAATGCACCTCCATGTAGGAGGAAGCTTTTGACTTCTTCCACCCCTGGGTTTTCTTTTATGTTGTAGCATTAAGCTGTCCTCCTCTCAGCAGCACAATCAGGTTCAGAAGGGATGTAACAAAATTCTTCATCTTCTTTCATTAAAGACTCTTTTTTTTTATCCTTCAGCTTGATTGACCTTATGAAATACTGGAAGGCATGGGAGTTCGAGGAAGTGGGGAAAAGCAATAGTAGCTTTTTACCAATTGATATTATTTGCAAACAAATTATTAAGAAGGACTGTGTCTTCTTCCCCAACCTAACATGGTTGCACTACACTCATTCTTTTTGGGCAGTAACTACAAAGTAGGACCAGTTATTTAATACAAATTTTAGGGCATGATTTTAAAAAATTAAAAGATGGAAATCATATTTACCTAAGACAATGCTTTTATGATTCTCTCTTTGGAGTTGTGTATAGGGGTACCTCATTTCCTATAGGCTTGCCACTCAAAAATGTGGTACACAGGCCAGTGCTGTCAGCATCACCTGGGAGTTTGCTGGTAATCCAGAATCCTGGGCTCCAATCCAGACCCACTGAATTAGAATCTCCAGGGAGTTGTGGTTTAACAACATCCCTAATGATTCCTATATACACTATCAGTTCAAAACCAATTGAGAGCATGCAAAAATGATATGAAGCAATTACAGTTCAAATTGAAAAGAAAAGAAGACAATTTTATTCCTCTGAATATCTCAATTTTTCTCTCATCTGAGAGGAAAACTTGCTATAAATTGTCACCCTAGTAGCCACAATTAAGTGTGGGAACTTTATACACATCAATAAACACAGGTCAGGGCTGCATTTAAGCAGCCTGGTCCATAACTGATTCCCTTTTACATCAAACCCCAGGAGTGAACTTTTTGTTCAATTTCTCCTTTGTCCTTGTTTGAGAGATATAACTTTGAACTAACAGTGCCGCTGTTGGGAACGTTTTGTGCCTTCCATAAATTGCATCTTTCTGTTACTCTCTCTAGTGAGCCAGTGCAAAAATAGGGACAAAACCAAAAAAAAAAAAAAAAAAAGATTCAAGGAAATGCTCTAAAACATAGAAATTTTCCAGCTCAATTTTTTATTTTTTTGTCCTCATGCATTACCATGCTATTTGATTTTCTACCTTTTTTTTTAAACCAGGGTTTACTGAACACAGGAGAAAAAAAAAAAGGCTTGACAATAACCATATGACATACTCTGGCAAATAAGTGGAATATCTAAACTATGCCTTTAGAAATATCTTTCTTAGTGTCTGTCATTCACTACTAAGAATCAATACTTTTGTCAATCTAACTTTTGAAAAATGTTATTTACTATGTGTTTGCAAGGCTTCAGGGTAACAACTTCCTCACATCAAAACTTATCTATTCTACTTCCTATTCCCTCAGAACACTGCATTATAGTAATATATTAAACTCTGCTACAATAGTAATAATAATAGTATATGAATGACTATGTTCCAAATATTTTCCTCCCTTGTTCCTGCTATCAGTTATCTATGATCATAATAATGCTATGTAACAAACAACCACAAAACTTCAATGGCACAATACAATAGCATTTGTTGATTCCATGGCATATGTGATGCTCTGGCCACTCATTTACTTAAGTCCACCTAAAGGTTTCCTATTGTTCTCAGGTTAAGGGTGGAAATCCTGATTAAGGATACCTTGCTTCATGTGAGTATAGAGTCTGCCTCTGTCTTCAACCGTATTTAGCTCCCCTGTACCCTCTGCTCCAGTCTCACTGGATTCCCTTCACTTTCTCCAACGCTACACCTCCCCATACCACAAGACCTGTACTCATGCAGGTCTCCCACTTCAACTAGTCTTCACCTATTTCAACTCCATGCATCCATCAGCTTACCATTCAAACATTGCTTCCTCAGTTCCTCACCCCACTGATAATGTAACGTAGTATCCTAGTTTTATGCTGTCAAAGTTGCTTATAGTTTTCTATTACTGTCTTTTCCACAGTTTATAATTAACAATTATCTGTGTCATTAATTGATTAATATCACCCTCTCCACTAAATTATAAAACTCCATGATGTCAGAGGTCATGTTTACAAGTTCAATGTGGTTTCCTAAAATAGTTATCAAACAATTTAAAAATATATAACACATTTTATTTAACTTTGTATAGAAGATCTTTCATATCTTGAACTTAAATAAAGTGAATATGTGCAATGATTCTGTATAATTAGGTTCCTTAAAAAGGCATTCCAAATAAATGCAGCAAGACATCAATCATTTCTCTGCCTTCCAAATTTATTAGCCAAATCCTTTCTTTAAACTGAGCACATATGCTTTGTCCCTGGAACTTTAACCATAAAATAGATTAGCCAGATTGCTGATAAAATTATTGTTAAAGATTTGTGGGGTGGTGTTTTTTTTGGTAATTTCTTAAACCATTGCCTACATTCTCTGTAAGGGGAAAGCATAAATTCAAGTCTGTGTTGAAAAGTGTAAAGCAAGTGTTAGATATGTATTCTGACAACTGAGAAGCACTACCTAGATATTCAACACAAATACAATAGTATTTCTTATTTTACAAAAACCTGAAATACAATGATGACTGTTAAAACATATGCACGGAATAGTATTTAACAGTGACTTGGTATAATAGAACTTTTAGTATTTCAGAAATTTGGTTGTGTTAATTTGATGAGCTAGTGTAAATGTAACATTATCCTAGAACTGCGAGCCCATTCTTGGCACCAAATGTGGTAGCCCTGTAGATCATGGTGCATCTCCCTATCATGGATGGTTAGACCCAATTTGGACCTCTGATTTGAACTGGAACAGAGTCCTCTTCCTGGCAGTTTGTAATTAGGACACAGATATGCAACTGGGAGGTCAGATAAACTCCAGGACTAAATTGCCCTGGAATTTAGCCAGTAGGCTACTGTGCAATCAGAGAAAGGCAGTCTGCAAAAAGGAAGAGAGAAGCAGAAGCAGAAGGAGAAGCAGAAGCAAAAGCAGAAGAAGGAGAAGGAGAAGGAGAAAAGACATGCAGAGGAATCAGGGCATTCTTGTGGTAGGAGAGACAAAGTAAAAAAGTATGTAGGAGAAACCAAGACATCCTTGGTTCCTGATGCCATTCCTTTCAAAGTCCACACCTGGTAAAGCTTGGCTGTGTTTTCTGTACTATATTTCAAGAGAATTCTTTAATCCATGTAATAAATTCCCTTATGTGTTCAATGAGTTTCTATTTCTTATAAGCACATAATTTCTGGCCAACATGATGATCTTCAAGAGAAAGGAGAGGCCAGCAAACATTTTCAAAGCCCAGGGATTATTGCTTTTTCAATGTTTTACTATGGAGTCTGGGTTCTTTCATTCTTAGGATGGCCTAATGTCATTCTGACTTTATCTGGGCATTTACTTCATATAATAGATTACAACCCTAAAGGGGACCCTTCTATGGGAAAATTGCTTTTAGCATCAGAACAAAACTTTCAAGGAACTTTTTTTTTATTCTACTCATGCACTGGTACTACTTGTAAAATTTACAAGAGCATAGCAATGGGGGCCCAGTCTCCTATTTCAGTAGGTTTGGAATAGAGACAGAGCCACTAGGTTGATATCCACAGGTGATAACTGTATACAGCCTCATTCAAAACAATAGTGCTTCAGAAATCAACCCATCAACCTTCCTTTAAAAAAATAATTGAGGTTATTATTAATTAACCATTGCCATGTGCCAAACAACTTAAAACTCAATCACTTAAAAGAATAACAATTTTTGTTCATGGCTCTAATGGGCCACCTGGGCAGCTTTTCTGTTCTTGGCTGGATCTGCATATTCCTATCAGGTCACATAGGTGCTCTGCTGTCATAACTGGGCTCTCTCACATGTTTGGGGTTGACAGGCTGGCTGGTCTACAATGACCTGAGCTTGGACAACTCAGTTCTCTGCTGCATGGTTTCTCATGATCCTGCAGGCAGCTCACGGTTCTAAGCATGAAGAGCAGAAGTTTATAAGGTCTCCTGACAGAAAGTAAAGAACTGACACATATTATATCCAATGTGTTCTATTGGTCATAGTAGGTTACAGGCCAACCTAGATTCAAGACTTGGATAAATGGACTCCATTTTGGAGTGGAGGAACTGCAAAGTCTTGCAAGAGATGCAGCTACACAGAGGTGTAAATCATTATGGTAAGTTTTTTATTCAATCCACCAGAGGCCTAGAAAGATTAAGTAAAATTCAAGGTAGCACAGAAACAGATGATCTGATTTATGTTGAGTGTGTTCCTACCATCCACACTTAATATCTCTTTTCACGGGTTGTAAATATAGGTTCTCCTTTACAGTTTCTCTTGGACAAACACCTGAGAATATCAATGGCAAAGATTGGTTTCAGTTTCCTTTTTGTGCAAGGTGCCAAGCCAGCTTACATCAATAAGCACTGCCTGAAGAGTCCTTAACTGCCAGGTGGCTTAGAAGGACTCAAGAATACAAAGCCAAAAATGCTTCTCAAATTCAGCCTGCATGACCCAGTCACCTGCATTAGGATGAATGCATCTTTAAATAGTGCAAATTATGAAGATTTCAGTTTCCTTTCAAATGCGGTTCCTGGGAGTGATTGCTGTACATATCAAGCAGTCAAATAAGCTCATTTCAGCAGAGGCAGAACTGGAGGAAAATCAAGTGAAGACTAGATGCAGGTATTGGAGGCAAGTGGAAAAAACAAGTGAGAAAAGAGCGGCAAATTCCTAGAGAATAAAGAGCTTTATATGACAGCTTTCTTCTAGGAAAGTGTGGAAAAAGAAAAAGGGTGTTGTTGACATTTCAAGTCTTCAGACATCAATGTTCCCACAGCACTTGCTACTTCTTGCATCCCAAATCCCATATCACAAAACTGCATCTATATCTTAAACAGAACCAGCAAATATTAGGTCTTGCTTCCATCAGAGCAGCAACTCACGTTAGTGGCACAATGAAATCCTCTGCAAAGCTTTGAAAATACTTATGTCTGCCTCCAGCCTCAGCGATTCTAATTTAATCAGTCTAGGATATGACTTGAACATTGGGACATTTAAAAAAAAAACCTCCCCATTTAGTTTGAATATATGCCTAATTTAAAGGCTTAAATGCATGGTTAAGTCTTAACTCATGCAACCAATATATTACATATGCATCTGTTGGACCCAGAGCATTTTGCCAGATGCTGTGACCAAGAGGAAGTAGGCCACTTGGTCCAAAGGAGACAAAAGATGCCTATGCAGTTGAAGCCACCACAGCTGAATCATCATAAAAAAATATAATGTGAAAGAATTAGTGAAAAAGATTTAGGACAACAAAGAAAAAAGCATGCACTTCCACTGTTACCAATGCCTCAACTTGTTCAGAATTACCCACAGAATTCCACTGAGCAATCAGTCACAGCTTGGATAAATTAATCAATCACTCAGGACTCAGATCCCAGAATCACAGATATGAATCCTCGTTCAACTTCAAGCCCCAAGAGTGATCCTAGGTAGGTGATTTAAGTCCTCAAAGTCTCAATTTCCTCAGTTGTAACATAAGAGCAATACTTATTTCCCACTCATAGAGTTGTTATAAGACTTAAATGAGATAGTTTAAGTAAAGCAATAAGCACAATGTCTAACACATAATAAATGTTCAATAAATGTTAATGTATAATTGACAATTTGTCATAATTAACAATAGAATAAAAATAACACTAATACCCAGTCTTCAGATCCTGTCTCGAGGGCATTTCTTTGATCAGGGTATAGAAAAAAAAAGAGTAAATTCTAAATGATTGCAAAAGGAGAGTCAAGGTAGAAACAGGAGGCAGCACAGAGGTGAACACAGAATCGAAGGATGGATGCAGGCATACTTTGTGTGATTTCAGATGTGTTATAAGAAAGTCAATAAAACTGGTAAATCTTTCTCCCCTGCCTCAATACCACATTCAATAGGGTTTAAGGAGACCCCACAGATCTTCAGTGATTAGCAAGTCACTCTTAATGCCCCACTAAAATCCTCCTGAGAGACCAGGGACCTAAAGACATCAGAAACAATCCCATCATGCATTGCTTTCCTCTTTCCTCCAGTTGCCACAGATGTCCAGGTTATCCTGCTGTCCTAGGCTCTCATCTTTAACTAACCAAGTTTACCCTCATAGCTAAACAAGTTAACTCCTTCCTGATCCCTCAAACCCACTATCTCTGCTATCTTTAACCAACATGGTGCCCCATCAGCAAAACCTCCAATATCCTCATCTTTCTGAAGTGAACCCTTTCCTGTTTAGCTCTAATTAGAATCAGGCTGTCCCTGAGGATGCAACTCCCTATGGCCACCCCAAGGACTAGCTGTAGTTGTTTAATTTTTTCTCCATTTACTAATGAGTCTGAAAGAAACTTACTCCTTATCACTGCTTCCAAGAAATTGACCTTTTCTCCTCCCTAAACAAGGCCACCTTCTTTAGTCTCTTGCCATTAGGCTATACCAGCTACTCACTCTCCTTGTCGTAGCCATCAACAACTCTGTCAGAAATTTCCTCATGTATTAAAGATTTTTATCAATTTCTTTACTTTCTGATCTCAAATAGGATCTCAGTCATTGTTCTTGGTCATTTCAATGGCCACAAACCTGATTTATTCATCACCCTTCCCTCCCAGAACTTTCTCCTCTTCATCCTCCACAGCCTCCCTCTTGGCCTCTCTCCTACATCAACAACACATTACCATGGCCATCTCTGGACCCTGTAATTTCCTTGGCATTGCCAATAACTTCACCTCCTCCAAATCTCAATTTCAAGCATCCCATTCTCTAACCACTACTGCCTATTTTTCTAGTTCACTGCTTCTAAAGGCCTAATTTCCTCAATTTCTAATCCATTGACTGTGCTCTCTTGTCACTATCTCCTCCTTCATAGTTTCTCTTTTCTCCTTCTCTAGTTTATATTCTATTCATCATTATAATGACCCTCATATTATCATACACATGATCATTCTCTCATGTATAAATCAGAATTCTGCTGAAATAACACTACAAATAACCCAAAATTTCTATAGCTGGTAAAAAATAAAAAGAGACAACAAATATATAGATTTCTGAATCAGGCACCACCAGAGTAGCTTGGGGAGCTCTGAGTCAAGCTACAGCTTGGTTCAGATCACTCTATACATCCTCAATCTGGGTCAGGCAGTTGCCTGAAATAGGTTTTCTCATGGTACTGGCAAAAACTTAACAGGGTCAGCCAAACCATGAAAACATGTTTTAAGTCTCTGTTTGCTTGATATCTGCTTGCATTCCATTGGCCAAAGCAAGTCACATGGTGGAGCCCAAGGTCAATGAGAGAATGGTTAGTGACAGGCACTGTAAGTCACATATCAAGGGGTACAGATGTATAATCTTCTTTATTGGAGAAAGTAAATATTGAGAACAATAATACAGCGGACCCCATCTCAACTCCATTATCTCCCTCTCTCTCTCTTTATTAAGATAACAAAGCAAACAAACAAAAACCCTCCAATTCCCATTTAAATTCACTGAATCCACTCTCAAATAGCTGAATATGGTTGGAGAAAAACTCCTCATCCTGCTCACTTATAATAATTTCATCTTATACTCATGAGCATTGATCCCACATGTTACAGAAGTGAGGACCAGAAATTCTATAATTCCCTGGTTAATTTATTCCTCTTTTGGGAGGTAACTATTTCATACCTCCTTAATTCTGTCATGTCCAGCACTGAGACCCATCCTATCAGTGAGTGATTTTTTATTTCACTGAAAAAATTAAAATATCAAAGAGAACTCCCGTCTTCTGCAGTTTCAATTTACCAACCTTTCTGCTCAGAATGTATGTGCTCTGCCTCCTCTACTGGAAGATGCTTCCCTTCTCTATGATCCTCATGGGTGCCAAATCTAATCACCACTTGCCCCTCCCCCTAAGGATTTTACTCTTCCACATTTTTGTCTCTTTCCTGCATCACTAATCTCCTCCCCTTTTATTAAACCCTTATTAGGAGCATACAAACATTCTCTATTGTGCCATACTGAAACTGGAAAAGTTAGTGTTTATGCTGCCTGTCACTACCAGGGCCAATAAGTGGAAACAGGGATTGAATCTTTATGAGCACTTTATTCAGATGCCAGTGATATGAGAAGACATCAGGTTCTGTAACTTCAAAAACCATCTTAAAATTTCATATCAAACTGACCTTTCTATAAGCAGAAGAAAGGATAAGTAAGGAGTTTGGGGAAACTGGTTAATAGGATAAGAGTTGCAGTTTGGTGGTAATTTTCCTAGTACTTCTTTATCTGTTGATCAACAATTTTTTAAATATATTTTATTGATTATGCTATTACAGTTGTCCCATTCCCCCCTTCATTATCCTCCACCCTGTGCACCCCCCACCCACATTCCCCCCCCTTTAGTTCATGTTCATGTGTCATACTTATAAATTCTTTAGTTTCTACCTTTCCCATACTATTCTTACCCTCCCCCATCTACTTTCTACCTACCATCTATGCTACTTATTCTCTGTGCCTTTTCCCCCTCTCTCCTCCTCCTCCTCCTCTCCTGTTGCTAACCCTCCATGTGATCTCCATTTCTGTGGTTCTGTTCCTGTTCTAGTTGTTTGCTTAGGTTTTTTTTTTAGGTGTGGTTGTTAATAATTGTGAGTTTTCTGTCATTTTACTGTAAATGTTTTTTTTATTTTCTTTTTCTTAGATAATTCGCTTTAACATTTCATATAGTAAAGGCTTGGAGATGATGAACTCCTTTAACTTGACCTTATCGGAGAAGCACTTTATCTGCCTTTCCATTCTAAATGAAAGCTTTGCTGGACAGAGCAATTTTGGATGTAGGTCCTTGCTTTTCATGACTTGGAATACTTCTTTCTAGCCCCTTCTTGCCTGTAAGGCCTCTTTTGAGAAATCAGCTGACAGTCTGATGGGAACTCCTTTGTAGGTTACTGTCTCCTTATCTCTTGCTGCTTCTAGGATTCTCTCCTTCATTTTAATCTTGGATAATGTAATGATGATGTGCCTTGGTGTGTTCCTCCCTGGGCCCAACTTCTTTGGCATTCTCTGAGCTTCCTGGACTTCTTGGAAGTCTATTCCTTTTGCCAGATTGGGGAAGTCCTCTATTATTTGTTCAAATAAGTTGTCCACTTGTTGCTCTTCCTCTTCTCCTGCTGGTACCCCTATAATTTGAATGTTGGAACGTTTAAAGATGTACTGGAGATGCCTAAGCCTGTCCTCATTTTTTTTGAATTCTTATTCCTTCCTTCTTTTCTCTTTGATTTCTTTCTTCCTTCCGGTCCACTCTATTGATTTGAGTACCAGTTTCCTTCCCATCACTATTGGTTCCCTGTACATTTTCCTTTATTTCATTTAGCGTAGCCTTCATTTTTTCATCTAATTTGTGACCAAATTCAACCAATTCTGTGAGCACCTTGATCACCAGTGCTTTGAACTGTGCATCTGATAGGTTGGCTATCTCTTCATCACTTAGTTATATTTTTTCTGAAGTTTTGATCTGTTCTTTCATTTGGGCCATTTTTTTTGTCTTGATGCACCTGTTCTGTAGTGAGGGGCACAGCCTTAGGTGTTCACCAGGGCAGGGCAACCCAGTCGCTGGGTTGTTACACATATGTGGGGGAGGGGTCCGAGAGGGGGCAATGGTGATTATTCCACTCCCTGATGAATTTCAGTCACTTCCTCTGCTTCCCCTAAGCAAACTGGGCCCTTCTGTTGCTGATTCCCATGTGGGTGGGCTTGTGTACATTCTAGGACCCTGTGGGTCTCTCCAATGTATTCTCCTATGAGGCTGGGTATCTCTCTCAGCACCTCAACTCCCACAGGTGTTTTCAATTGGTGTTTTGAGGCTTTATTTCCCTGTGCTGGGGCCCTGGGTTGCACAGTCTGTCTTGCTCCCAACTTTCACCTGGTTTATCTGCATGTGAATGTGGGACCACCCAGTCTGCCAGCTGACGGACACAGCGAGGCAGTGGATTGTGAAGGGGCACAGTGCCAGCTGGATTGTGCCCCATGCCCCTCCACAATCTACTGACTCACTGGGTCTGCCAGCTGCCACCTTGCATGCCCAGGGTCCGCCAGCCACCACTGTGCTGTGAGCCCGCTCCACTCTTCTTCCCGACCCCACCCCTCCTACTGGTCTGGATGAAATGTGTCTTCTTTAACTCCTTGGTTGTCGGGCTTCCATACAGTTCAATTTTCTGTCAGTACTGGTTGTTTTTTTTGTTTCAAAATTTTTGTTGTCCTTATTTTGTTTGTGTAAGGAGGTACAGTGTGTCTACCTACACCTCCGTCTTGGCCAGAAGTATTGATTAACAATTCTTTATCTTCAACTTGGGTGTTCCCTCCCTGGAACACAATGGCTCAGGTACCATCTCCATTGCTTACAGACCCCCTGGGGCACAAAATTACTTGTAGACCACCTGGAGTCATATAGGTCATGCATTCCAGTCCCTGGAATAATAGCTTTCCACATGCATTAATCACTTAAGCCTGTTAAGTATAGCTAAGGCTTAAATCTTTAACTCTTGAGTTCCCCTATTAATACCATCACTCAATATCAATGAAATCTTCTTTAATCCATATCTCTCTTCAACTAAACTACCATGATTCTTTTCCCTTTACAGTAAATCTCCTCAAAAAGTTACCTACTCTTTTTATTCCTACTTCCTCTCTTTTGTTCAGGCACTGATTTCTGCCAGTCTACTAAATCATTATTGTCAACTTCACCCACAGATTTCCAGGTTGCCAAACATAATGGTCAATTTTCATTCCTAAACTCACTGGATCAATAAGCAGCACTTGAATCATTCTGTGATTCCGTGTTATGTAAATCATTTTCTTCACAGTCATTCTATGACTCAGTGTTATGTGAATCATTTTCTTCACATGACTTCTGGGATATTGCATTCTCCTGGTTTTCCTCCTATTTTGTTATATCATTTGATGTGTGCTCTTCTCCTCCATGTTGGAGCATCTAAAGGCCCAATTTGAAGACATCTTTTTCCCCCTAATTATAGGTATTACTTAAATTATGCTATACAAACATATGACTTTAAGTATCATTTATGTTTTGATGTTTCATTTTGGCAGTTTCACTTTTACCCTAAACTGCAAACATGTATAAGTGTCTCTCAACACTGCCATCTTCACTGGAACACTTCAAAGTTATTGTAAACTTAATGTGCTCAAAACCTGCTTCTCCCTGGTTCTCCATCCATCTTCTTCACCTCCACTATCACCCAGATGCCCAGTCCAGGACATTTAGAGTCATACTTTAATTGTCTAGTTCTCTTGTGCTTCTTGCTTGATCTATGTGCAGGTCTTGCTGGCCTCATCTTCAGGCTCAGGCTATGTCCAGATTCCCACCTTACCTTCTCTCTTGTACAAATAACACCCCACCCAGGCTACCATCATGTTTCTCCTGGGCAATAGTCACCTAACTTGCCTCCCCATTTTCTATAGTCTGATCTCTATAGAACATTCAGAGTGGTCCTTTTAAATGATAAATACTATGATAATAATTTCTAAATCTAGATTCTATGGCTCAGAAATTCAGACAAGAAACAAATGGAGTGTCTGTTTCACGATGTCTTGAGTCTCAATTGGAAAAACTCAAAGGCTAAGGTGATTTAATGTCTGGTGGCTTTAATTATTAAAAGATGTATTCACTTAGGTGAGCTGGTATGACATAAAGACTAGGAATGCTGACCAAAGTACCTGCTTAAGGTCTTTCCATATAGCTTTTCTTCCTTATGTATGATGGCCTCAGGGATACTTGCACAAGTACTCCCATAAACAAGGCAGGATGTGTGTTATCTTTTTTTACTCAGTGACAAAAACCATCAAGCATCACTTCCCCCACACTGCATTCATCAAAGCAGTCAAAGCTAG
Source organism: Phyllostomus discolor (assembly GCF_004126475.2). Lineage (NCBI taxonomy): Eukaryota > Metazoa > Chordata > Mammalia > Chiroptera > Phyllostomidae > Phyllostomus > Phyllostomus discolor. The sequence continues at coordinate 73,960,590 of NC_040911.2, read as the reverse complement.
CCCAGAATCGAGAGACTAGAAATTTGACACCACACCACCTTTTGATAGGAGAGTGGCAAGGTAACATTCTGGAAGAACACATGGGATGTTCACTGCCAGTTTTGGAAATATAATCTGCCATAAGCCTCCCATCATACCTGGAATATAATTCATAGTCCTAAAAGCTCAGTCCAAGAAAAGGATAAAATTTTGCAAATGTTTATGCAAATAACATAAAAACACCTAAATATATGAAGTAAATATTAACATATACAAAGGGAGAAACAGATATCAGTAAAATAATAGTAGGAGATATCAATATTACACTTTCATCAATGGATAGATCATCCAGACAGAAAATATCAGTAAGGAATCATTAGAATTCAACTTCATGTTAGATCAGACGCACTTAGGCATTTACAAAACACTCCATACAAAAGTAATGGAGTCCATGTTCTTCTCAAGCTCACATGGAACACTCTCAAAGATAGATCATGTGCTGGATTACAAAAAAGATCTGAACAAATTTAAGAAAAACATATCTGAAATCATATCAGATATGTTTTTTGACAACAGTGGTATGAAACTAGGAATCAATTTACAAAAAGGAAGCTTATAAATTCACGGATATGTGGAAATTAAATGACATTCTAAAATGCAAATAATGGGTCAAAAAGAAATCAAAAGAAAAATAAGAAACACCTAGAGGCAAATGAAAATGGAAATATAACATATGAGACTTATGAGATGCAGCAAAAACATTTCTAAGAGGAAAGTTCACAGCAATAAATGCCAATATTAATAAACAAGAAAGATCTCAAATAAACAACCTACTGCCTAAATCTTGTTGTGAATACCATTAGCAGCCCAATCTCCTTGAAGAGGTGACTGATGACACAACTAAGGAAGAAAGAAACAAAGGAACCCAGGCATCTTGCAGAAAATAAAATGCACCCCTGGCTGGCGTAGCTCAGTGGATTGAGCACAGGCTTGGAACCAAAGTGTCCCAGGTTCGATTCCCAGCCAGGGTACATTCCTGGGTTGCAGGCCATAACCCCCAGCAACTGCACATTGATGTTTCTCTCTCTCTCCCTCCCTTCCATGCCTAAAAATAAATAAATAAAATCTTAAAAAAAAAAAAGAAAAGAAAATGCTCAAAACAACCACAAACCTCACAATGATGGATGAACATCCAACTGAAAGAGTCTTCAATGGTCAAGCCTGGAATAATTTGAGCAAAAAATAAAACACAATGTGCTGAATTAGAACCCAAAGTATAAAATAAATATACAAGAGCCTTTATAAATGTAATTTTTTACAAGAGAAAATAACTTTACTGTGGAGAAATCCGAGAAACACTGCTTCAACCAAGTGATTAAAGTCAAAATCAACAGTGATGAACCATGTTAATAGTGTCCACCTTTAATATGATGTGATTATCTTTCTATGTAATATCCCCCCAAACCCACAATTCCAGGCTTATCAGAAAATTTTTAGATAAATCCCATCAGAAGGGTATCTTACAATAAAGCTGACCAGGACTCCTCAAACTGTTACAGTCACCAAAAACAAGAAAAGTCTGAGAAACTGTTAACAGCCATGAGGAGCCTGAAGAGATATGACGGCCAGATATAATGTGTGGTATCATGAGGGGGATCCTGAAACATAAAAAGGCATTAGTCAAAAACAAAGGAAATTTCAATGAAATCATGAATTTACTTAATAATAGCATATTAATATTGGTTCAAGTATCTGGAAGGATGTAAAGAAATTGGAATCTTCTTGAACTTCTGGAAAGAATGTAAAATGGTTCAACTTCTTTGGAAAACAATTTAACAATTCCTTAGAAATTGAAACATAAAGTTACCAAATGACCCAATAATTTCACTTTTAGGTATACAGTCAATAGAACTAAAAACAAATGTTCATTCAAGTACTTGTATAAGAATATTAATGGCAGCCTATTCATAATCACCAAAAAGTAGAAACAATCCAAATATCCATAACAAAATAAATAATTAAACAAAAGTGATATATCCTTACATGGAAGAATCTTGAAAACAGTATCACCAATGAAAGAAAACACATACTGTATGATTATATTTATATGAAATGTCCAACATAGGCAAATCCATAAAGAAAGAAAGCCTAGAAACTGGGTTGGGAGGGCTGGGAGGTAGTGGGAGTGGGAGGTGGATAATAGCTAAGGTGTATGGAATTTCTTTTTGGAGAGATGAAAATGTTCTGGAATTAGGTAGTGGTGATGGTTACACAACCTTGTGAATATACTGAAAACCACTGAATTACATACTTTAAATGGAATAATTGTGTGGTATTTAGATTGCATTTCAATAAAAATGCCTGATGTGTATTTTATACTTACTGCGCATCTCAATTCAGTGTTTAATATCCACATGTAACTGTCATATGCTGAACTAGATAGCACAACTATAGTATCTGTACAAATAACCCTTTTTATTTGAACGGAGCGTGTTTTGAGAACCAGCAGCATCAGCATCACCTGGGACTCAGAGATGTGAAATCTCATGCCCCAGCCCAGACCTGCTGCATCAGAATCTATATTTTAATAAGATCCTAGGTGATTTCTATGTACAACCAAGTTTGAGAAGGGTTGATTATGATAATGTTGCTGGCTGCTGACCCTGCTGAGTGACTTTATGACTGCCCAGTAAAGAAGAAATCATTCTTTAGTTAGATTTAAATTATCTAACATCACCCAATCAGCATTTCAATTCTTTTCTACTCACCTCTCACCCCACATGTCAGAATCCAATCTTGTTATTTGCCCCTAATGGCTCCTTAGACTTTAGTCCACCCCTGGCTGAGAGTACCGCTTTGAATTTGTTTGAAGCTCAGGGTCACTGACTAAATTTTAATAACAGTCTCTTTGTGTCTGTAAATCTACTAAGGATGGTAGTCTTGAAAACCATCCAACCTTGCTTACCCAGAGTGCCATGCAGCCAGGATGCTGTGGAAGAACAGATTATTTATCCATAGTGTATTCACAGCATTTACCAAAATGAACAATGTGTTAATGGGAAGAACATGTACTAATCTTATAATAAACAATTCCTGACATTCCACATCTCCTTTTCTCCTATTATAAGAAGAAAAAAAATAGATATACAGACGGTACAGAAGGGACACATTACCTTTGTTTTTTGTTGTATTTTAGTTTTGCTTGAAACAAACTGCAGCATATTCCTTCAAGGGCGCTCATTATTCATAGAGAACTATTCTGAAAAAGTTGAGAGGACATTTTCATATTTGTCAGGAAGCCATTCTGTCTCTGAAAGGACTCTGGGCTCTAGTTCTTTCACTGTTACTATGGAGTAGGAAATTTCAAACAAACAAAACTCAATTGACATTTATAGCATTGAGGAGTTTCCTCCTTTTCTTTGTGTATCTGGAACTTACTTTTTCTATGTCACCATAACTGTTGTGCCTTTATTTTAAACCTGAGAAATACAGAATATTAAGATTATATTATAGTTTTAATTAAAAACTAGCTGATATCTAACCTGCCCTTATCTCTAATGTATTAGTACACAAAAAATAAAAATAAATCAAGATTGCCCTGGCTGGTATAGCTCAGTGGATTGAGTGTGGTTGCCAGTTCAATTCCCAGTCAAGGCACATGCCTGGATTGCAGACCAGGTCCCCCATAGGGTGTGTGTGAGAGGCAACCATAGATTGATGTTTCTCTCCCTCTCTTTATCTTTCCCTTCCCCTCTCTCTAAAAATAAATAAATAAAATCTTTAAAATATGTATATCAAGATTGTTCTACATATGATGTTCATTTTCCATCCATACATATATGGAGGGGTTCCTTTATATTGAGTTGACCAAAAAGTTTATTTTTTCCATATGATGGTTCTAGTAGTGTTTGTCTTTAACTTAATTTAAAACAATTTCATTAGATTATATTGTGAAAGCTGTCATATCAGTGTGTATTTTAATAAAAATTTATCAAAATTGGTGAATTTTTGTGTACCCAATTAAAGATGGATAAAAATATGCAACATTTTTTGCATATTATTCTTTATTATTTCAAGAAAGGTAAAAACTCAACTGAAACACAAAAACAGATTTGTGCAGTGTATAGAGAAGGTTCTGTGACTGATTCAAAGTGTCAAAAGTTGTTTGCAAAGTTTCTTGGTACTATTAACATTTTAGCCAAATAATTCTTTGCTGTAGGGCTCTCTTATGCATTGGAAGATGTTTAACAGTACCCCTGGCCTCTACCCACTAGAAACCAACAGCAGGAGATAGCCAACATACTAAAAATATCCAAAGCAATAAAGTTATTGGTGAAAATAAAAAAATGTGTCTTTTACTTTATGGACAAAACTAAACCTACTTTTTGGCCAACCCAATACAATGAACTTTGATGAATGGAATGGAGAATACAGAAATGCATGAAACATGCCTGCCTTCCAAAAGCATGTAATATATTAAGAGCATACACATATTGAAATAGAGCCAAAAATTAAGGGACAAAATTGAAAGTATACAAAAAACAACTTCTATGTTATTATAGCCATAAAGGAGAGAGAAGTCACTTTGTCATGGGGGAAGGAATGGATGGCTGAGAGTAGCTGCTGAGAAAAAGTGGCTTTTGAGCTAATTGGAGGATGAGAAGAATTTGGCAATATAACATTGGGATACAGCATTCTATGAAAAGGGAAGAAAGTTTTAAAGAGCCATGGAAGAAGGTAAATTAACTTCTGTCCTAGGAACTATTTTATTAACATCGTTCCGCAGCAGTTGTGACCAAGGAAGAAGATAAACTTGAATTCTAAGGAACAATTTCTTTTCACTGAAACAGCCAGGGAAGAGACAAAATTAGCAATTTTATTTTTAGGAAAAGAAGTATCCTTCTAGTTTTGAACAACCTGCTGAACAATTAAATTTAAATGGATAAATTTTAAAAGATTTTATTCTTATTTTGTATTAGAATATTAACTAGACATAACTAATATATACTAAAAAGTCTTATTTTAATAGAATTTCCAACTTGTTTTTCTTTGTGCCTCAGTTAATTACAAAAAACAGAGAAGAAAGCTATTAATCAAGAAAGAATTTGAAAGCACATCTTTTTAATGCATAAGCTATGTTCTTACAAAGTAAAAACAATAATTTAGGTAAGTAGCTATAACTTTTACAGAATTATCAGAATCCTGTTAATGATACTGATATATTCACTATAAAGAGTTTTCTAAAAACCCAGGGGTCTTTATATTACACATCTTCAAGAAAAACTAACTTTTGTCTAAGGCAGAACTCAGGAACTGAGATAAACAAACATTTTATATTTTAATACCTGTGGTTGTGATTCATAAGCATGTTTTTGGAGTTTTTTCCTCACAAAAATAATGTAATTGTTAAAATGAATTTATTTTTCTCAAATCCAAATATATTTTTTACCTGTCATAATGTTAAACATTATGTTTGGCAAATGATCTTGAAAACAGAAAGTGTTTAGTTGAACCAGTTGGACAGCTGTTGGTTCCTTCTTTTTCTTTCCAGTTAATGAATAAGCACTTCCAGCAAAGAATGGAATGGAAGTTAGCAGTTAATTGACAATATAACAATCTCTAATAAAAACAAGTATCTGAGAGGGAAGAAAAACACCCACCAAGAAATATATTACATTTATGCATCTCAAGTTGATGTAGCTATCTCTGCACCTGTTTGCAGACAGGAAAAAATCCATGTCATATACAAGGAATAAACTCTCTTCAAGTTGATTGTTTCTAAATATAGCTCAGCATAATAGATCTTCAAGATTTGTACTTTCCTTTCAACAAAACAAAGCAAAACAAAAAAATTGATAAGGGTTTTGGTTTGCAGTACACTCACAGCCACTTCAAAATATAGCTACATCTTTTCTCTCAAAAGTTTCATATTAACAACTAAAGTTTATTCTCTCTGACACTCCTATTATCAACCCCATTTAACATTTCTTGTTGAAGACATTGGTTATTTTCTTGGTGGAAGGGAGGGAGGAGGGATCCTCTCTACTTAAGTAAATGGCAAGGTCAGCAATATTTTCAAGGTCACCCTCACTGTGCTATTTGAATTTGCAAAATGCTGCACACACAAAAAGAAATGATGCCAAAAAGGACATTCCTTATTTGTCTTAAACTTGATTGTTTGAAAGGCCTTGCTTGGCAATTTGAAAGATGTTATCAATAACTGAGGAGTTCCAAGTTCTACTTTGAAACATGCCTGTAATATAGAACTTTTAATATTTACGAGGCAAGATCTCTAACAGTCAATGATTGCTTACTTTCCACACAGCCATTCTGGAGCAAATGCTAATTGCCTGAGGAACCAGGAACACACTAAACACTAGATTCAATATTGTGATAGAGTGGGATTTCATCAGTGCAGATGAAGTTTTGTTCAACTGAGCATAAAATGTTCCAGAGCCTGTAGAGATCCTCAGATGAGGCATGTAAAGGAAACTGATATCAGTTCCCTAGACCTGCCCCTCAGAGAGAACAGTGTAGCATTTTGAGATGTTTCTCTCCATTCTGTTGTATGCATGTGATGTGTTTTCTTGTCAGATATCTGTTATAATATAATTCCTTCCTTAAACACTTGGGACTAGACTAGCAAGCAAAATATAAACAGTGTAACATTTTAATCATGTGGGAATATGAATTTTGTAGCATGCCTTGGACCTAGGAGGTATCCCCATTTGATACGGGAAAAATAAGATGTCCTTTGACAGAGTAAAAGTTGCTAACCTAGGGAAAAACAGCTGAGAGTTAACTTCTTAAAATATAGGATCTGAATTGTTTCATTTGAAATTTCATAAATAGCTGATATTTTACTATGCAAGTGTTTACTTGGTAATCAAACAAAAGAGAACTTGCCAAAGGCCTCAATTGATAAGTTTTTCAAAGCCTCAATGATGAAGTACAAACCTTAAACAGAAATTCTCATGTAAAAAGGACAAACAGAATAACTTGATAACAGCAACAGAAATTGTGAGTGTGTGTATATATGTGCTTAGGTGTGTGCAATCTCCATTTTAATGAAATGCTCAGCAATATTTTCCTTAAGTTATTTCACTAGTCATTCAACTCCAAAACATCACTCTGTACAGTCCCATATTAAACAGAAGACAAACGTTCAAACAGAAAGAGTTAAATCTCCTTCATTCATTTAACATATATTTATTGAGCCCTACTACATGCCAGTTTGTTGTAGGCACATGGGATACACAGGTGATTAGAAACAAAGATCTCTCCTCTCATGTGGTCACATCCTAGTGGGGATAGAGGAAGAGGAAAACAAAAATAAGTTAATTAGGTAATAATCAATACCATTATATAGTAGAAGAAGATGACTGCTATTTTAAAAAAGTAAAGGAAAAAGGAAATTGATTGTTCATTAGGGTTGGAGTACAATTTTAAGTAAAAAAGTGGTATTTGAACAAAAACCCAAAGAAGGTGAGAGAAGGAGTCATGTAAATATCTTAAGGAATAGTGTCCCAGGCAGAGGGAATAGCTCGTGGAAAGGCCCTATAGCAGAAGCACGACCAATGTGTTTGAGGAACAGCCAGGAGGCCAGTGTGCCAGGAGTGAGGGGAAAGAGTGGTAGGAGAGATACCAGAGAAGTAATGGGAGGTGGTAGGGCTTAATATACTAGGTCTTGTAGATCAGTTTAAGCCTTGTCTTCTAGTCTGGAGAGAATGAGAACTGGCAGAGTGATCTAACAAACTTACACATTAAAAGGATTCCTATGGCTATTGTGAAAATTAGCTATATGGAGAAAAAAGTGGAGAGAGTCCAATTAACATGCTTTTGCCCCAGTCCAGACAACAGATAATGGCAGCTCAAATCATTGTGGTAGTGTTGCAGTTTTAGAGAAATGTTCAGATTCTGACTGCATCTTGAATGTAGAGAACACAGGACTGATTATCTGATTGACTGGGGGTAAGGCAGGAGAGAACAACAGCAATCAAGGGTGCCTCCAAGGATTGGGGTTGGACAGCTGGAAGGACAGGTTTGCTGTTATTTGAGTTGACACAGGCTACAGAAAGGGTATCCCTGAAGGATAATCAGGCTCTGTAATCCAGATATGCTAAGTTTGAGATGTCTTGGATATCCAAGAAATTACCAACAACCTGGAAGCAGTCATTCAGATATAAGACTTGCTTCATGGGCACCAGTATGGTGTTGGTACTGAGATGCAGAAAGACAGAAAAATATTTTATTTATCCCAACTACCAACTCTGCATAAAACTACATTAAGAAATAGCTTGGTAAAGTTAGAAAAGCTGACATTTGAATCCCAGTTCTTTCATATGCTGGTTACTCTTACCCAGTTTCTAACCTCTGTGAGGTTCTGTTATCCCATCAAGTCTCTTGAGTTATGTTCCCAAGAATCACAGCCCAAGATGGGAACTTTTGTGTGAGGAGGAAGCAGCATAGGGCAGGAGAAGGAGAAGGAAAGGCTGTGTTTCAGCTTCATCTTGATACCGTGGACAGTTCTTGTGCTGGGATTATAATAGAATTGGTCCCATGTGGATGATTACTGGCCTGCAGTATCCATCTCAGCTGTGGATGCTCGTCAAACACGTGAGAAAAACATACACAGAGACAACCAGGTCCTGTGGGGGAATAGGAACAGCAAGGCCACTCCTCACATGGGGAGCGCCTTGGCCACCCTCTCTCTGGTGGGGAGAGCGCCCCAGTCCCCCTCCAGAGAGGCTTTTATTGGTTTTGTTTGAATAAGAATTCAGGTAAAAGCTCATTACTCATTGCTAGGAAGTAAGGATCAAACAATAGATAACAAGGAAGTCTGAGGGCCTGTTTTAAGTCAGGGTCAAAGAGCTATAAAACTTTAAAGAACAAACTTACTTCTTCCTTGGACCCTTATCATTCAACTGAGAGCATTCTAAACAGAGCAGGTTTCATAGGAGTTTACATATTCTTTCTTAGGCCTGATCACCCAGGGAACCTGCCCTTTTCAGCACAGAGCTACATCACCCTGTCATTGTTTCAGGCTTAGGTGGAGCAAGGGAACTAAGGCAACCAAGAGATAAGGAGTTTTTCTCCCAGACGATGAGGACTCAGGCTGTATCAAAGCCAAGGAGCGAGGGTCCATCACCCCCTTTGCTGTAGCCCCCAAAATCCTTTCTTGCGGGCCTCCCACATGATCGTGCCTGTCTGAGGTAGTTCCCCCCTTGGGGAATCTTACCCATCATTGGCTAACCAACCAAGCATCAGGGTTCAGTTATGAATGAAGAAGCAGAAGCAGCGCTCCTGCCAGGGAGATAAGCTTTTGTCTCTTTGCTGGCTCCTGGTCCAAGGCTACACCCTCAGCCTTAGCCTTGGTGGGGGTTACAACTTCTGACACCAGGCAGGGCAGTTCCCAACAGTCCCACCTTGAGGTAAAGGAACCAACAGCATCTCTCACATTGGGGTAATAATAAATATCATTCAAGTTCATTGTGGAATTTAGGGGAGCATGGTGACTATCATCTACATAGTAGGTCTTCTGTGAAAAATTCTGTTATTCTCTCATAATAACTTTATGTCAGTTCTGAAGATTTACTGACAGGTATATTCCTTCTTCTCTTTTCAGTGAATGGTTTACTGGATGCAACTAATCACACACAGATCTATTGCTGCTCCCTTCCACTAGGATTCCTTTATAGAGCTAATTATTCACATATTTTAAAACACAGCCATTCTCTTCAGTAATGAATCTAAGAACATGTTTCTCTTTCACAGGCACTGCAAAAACAAAGGTTAGGAAACTGCTCTCCCACCAATGCTGGGCAGAACACTTTAGTTCTAGAATCAAATATCTGCTGCATATCAAAACATGTTATTTTCTTATGAGAATTCTGACTCATAGCAAAGAAAAGAAAAAGTAGGTGATGGAATGGGGGGATGGATTCTGAAACAATGTTATGTTTATTGCTAATCTAGAAACCTAGAGATCTGGGTATTTGATCACTACATTAGAAAAGGACCCAGGAACGTGTTGACAGCAAGAAACATGTTGACAGCAAGATGAAGTAATTTAACAAGTAGAATCAGCCTTGATTTATACAATGTCCTGATGTTAGAGATCAGCTTTGTACTTTTCCTCTGTCCATTTTCTATGGCAATGTTGGAAGTTTGTGTGTTCTGGTTACCTGAGAGAACGTGTTTGCCCGAAAGCTATTTCTCTCCACCGAATTTTATTGTCACAAGTCATTCTAAAATCACCCTAGCTGTGTACCTTTGCACATCTGCAAATGGACAATTGGAATATTTATACTAAGCCACAAGGGGGTACTAGGTGGGATGTGAACCAAGCAGAACACCAGTGTCCAATCACCTCCAGCTGTGAGCAGCTTCATCCATTCACCATCATGGGGCATAGAAATATCATTACTTTTGCTGTGAGCCAGGGTGCACAAGACTGAGAAAGGATTGGACAAGGACTGTAGATGAAGGCAATGTAAAAGACTGGAGGGAATGCATCTTCACCCAGTATCTTCAGTTGGTTTCCTCATCTATAAAATGGTAGAAATATCTATCCAGGCTATTGCTACAAGAAGGAAACCAGTTAATATATACAAATCATGTAGTATTGTGGTATATAAGAATTTATAATATTCTTACTAAATAAGAAGCTTAACAAAGTATTTGGCACTTATCATAACCCAACAACCAATAGGGTCCTACTGCTCATTGCCAATAGGAAAAAACTCTGGAGACAGAGTTCAGTGGAAAGAACAAGGGATATTTTATTTAAAGTATATACAGTTTGAAATAATGGTAGGTTTCAGCCTCAAAGCCTGTTACCTCTAAGACACCCAAAAGAAAATCACCTTGCCACCCTCTGCCAGCTCAGTTCAAGGTTGCTCCAGGAACCTCTTCTCCCAGCCAAAGGCACCTGCCTTTAAGAAGTGTAGTTGGCTTAGCTGGTTTCCACTTGCTGTCTGGCTCCAGGCATCTTTCAGAGTCTGTGCATCCAGGTGTCCCACTCACAGTATTCTGTCCTCTTCCTCTGGTTGCTGCCCTCCTGTGCACCTATGTATGTGGTGGAGCAGGACCTGTGCAGGACAGCTCCAGTCATTAGCCTGTGGCTTCCCAAGCAAGGATGGGGTGTGGGGCTCGTTACCTGATCACATGGCTTCCAGGACCAGCATCAACTGGTCTGCAAGGCCCCACCTGCACATTGGTGCGATGGGTCTGAGGCCCTCCTCAGGCTGTAGCAGGGGGAGCTGCTGCCATGGCAGGAGCTGCCACTGACAGGGACCCCACAGGAGGAGTATATAGAAGGCTGTATACTATGTAGCAGCAGCTTTCCATGCAGGGGAAGGACTTGTTACTCAGCCACATCACTCACAGGTTCCATGGGCCCAAGCCTCTTCCTTTTCTTTCTACCAGCCTAGTGCCCACTGTGCTCCAAGCAGTCCCTGAAACGAAGGGCATTGGGAATATTCTTGGATCACATGGTCCTCAAGGCCTGGGGACCAGTAACTCCAGCTCCTGGCAGCCAGGAAAAAGGGGGGAATAAAGAGTATGGCATTTCCACATGCTTCACTTTTAAAAGCTGCCCACATAAGTCCCTGTGCACTGGAAGTAGCTGCATCATCACCCTGGTTGTCAGGGCAATGTAGGCTGGTTTGGCAGCTGCGCTGGGGTTGCCACTCATGCACCATCCTTGGCATTTTCCCAACTCTCCCCAATTTCCAGGAGGGATGGTCCCACTGTTATAATAGTAGGAGTTTGTATGGGATTTGCTGTAAAAAATAATTAAATAACCCCAAAGTCAGATATTTCATGAAAGGGAAGTACACAGAAGAATAAGAGGAAGACATTGTGGTCTTCATTTTATGGATGTGAAAACTGAAGCTTAGGGAGGTCAAGTAACTTGCCCAAATTTATATACTTGTAGAAAATATCTTGGTCTGTAGCTGGAAATCAGATCCACAGAATGTCAAGTTAGGGTTAAGGGACAGGCACCAGCCCAGAGCATGTCTGTCTCAGGCAGTCCTGTAGTGTGTGATTTCTTGACTTCATGTAGGAAAGATTTCAAAACACAAGTCCAGGTAATTTTGAGAATACATGTATTAAGTCTGGGTACAGTGAAACAATGAAAGACTTAGGGTGGAAGAAGTAACAAGAGAGAGCCTAAGCAGGGCTGCTTTTGCTCCCTAGAAATGTTATCAGAAAGGAATAAGTCAATGAGGGGCTGCTCCTAGCTCACCTGGAAATCAGAGAAAAGGGGCCCTGGAGATAGGATCAAGGGGTAAGCCCAGATCCAACTGCCACTGCCCTCTCCTCCCCTGGCTTCACGTCTCCTTAGGACCTTTACAATTTAGGAAATAAAAGGTTCATGACTGGGAAGGGACAAGCGCGTGCTCTAGAGTGAGCCCAAGCTGCATCTTTGTTCTGAGGGTTTTTATCTTCTTTCTGCAGGTAAGAATCTTAGGGGAGGATTTCAGCAGAATATTCATTAGTTTTCCAGTTGCATTTTAATATGCTGATGTGTCAAAATGAAGACATAGGGGCTTTGGGGGATATTCTTTGGTCCATTATACTGTTACTTTTATCTTGGGTCTGTCCCACTTTTAATGTTTTTTTTTTAAGATTTTATTTATTTATTTTTTAGAGAGGGAAGGGAGGGAGATAGAGAGAGAGAGAGAGAAACATCAATGTGCGGTTGCTGGGGGTCATGGCCTGCAACCCAGGCATGTACCCTGGCTGGGAATCGAACCTGGGACACTTTGGTTCCAAGCCTGCACTCAATCCACTGAGCTACGCCAGCCAGGGCTTTTAATGGGGTTTTTATTATTTGTTTTTCTGGCTTCATTTGTCCTTGGCTTTAGCTGGTACAAATGACATTAGTTGGGTCTCTGTCTTTGTTTTCCAAGTTAGGCAGTTTTGCACTATGTATTCTTTGGTTGAAAAGGAAAGTTTCAAACCATTCACCCTCAGGTGTTTATACGGCCCCCAGCTCATGGGGTCTGTGACATTGTGGATGAGATACTAGAAATTCACATGGCCTACCCAGTCCTGTGGAGGAAAAGGGACTGGTGTGACTTCTCTCTCAAGAGAAGAAAAGCCTCAGAGAGCCTCAGCCACTTTCCCACAGGGAGGGCACCTGGACCCTTGCCCTGACAAGCTTGTATTGCTTTCCTGGGCACATTACATAATGGTCCTCATTTACTATGCATAGGTTCACTTTAGGTGGTTACCTTTTACAGAAAACAAAGGAGAGGATACCGCTAAACACATCCCAGAAGGATATTTGCAAATGCAAAGGGAAAAGTGGTTGAACTGGTTACGCTGGTTCTTGGAAGGTTTAGCATAAACTTTAGGAAGTTTCTTTGAAGATATGCAATAAATGTTTGCTGCCTCAATTCAGGGTGAGAGAGTTTTAGCAAAAGCAAGTATCATAGCAGTCTAGGTACATTGCTGGTTCTCCACGGGAGAACCTATCCGTGGATGTGGGTCCTGTGCATCTCTGAGTGGGAGCTGGGCCCACACCACACAGAATGGTCTCCTATAAAGTGTCCTTGCTTATGGGAGATAGGTTCTTGCAATTCACCAGATGGCTATAAGCTGCTCAAACTGTTGGACCTTGTTTGATTTTCTTGTTTTAATTTCCCCATTCCATTTGCCCAGGAATTTCTGTAGCTTCTTACTATCCTGCCTCAGTTAGCATACTGTATTTTCAGATTGTCTGCCTTGGTCTCTCATTCTCAATTTTTAGTGATTTACTGGCCACCCTGTTCAAATCTATTTTGGTTGCAAGTTAAGGTGCCTTTGCAGTAGCTTGTTGGACCCTCATTAGCCATGTAGATGAGGGAAGCCTAGAGAAAGGGCTGTAGGGAAAATCAAACCAATGGTGTCAATGCCTAAAATAGCATATACTAAATACTTTATATGATAGAGATAGTCAGTGATTATAGGACCCTTCCCTTAATTCAATCATTCAACAAATTTTTGAGAGTTGAGAGTGTATAAGGTCCCTATGACAGATGTTTTGTCTTAAGAAGAAACATAAAGGCTTTTTACCAGGAGACTTCAAAATGGAGGGGAAATTTAATAAGCCAGTCTTCAAGAAGCCTGCATTCTTTCCTTTAATGAGTCTGCCAGAACAATTTTCTTAAAGAAAGACTCTCAATATCCCAGCCTGTTCTATTTGGATCACTTGGCCAGCTGTTTGGGCTAGGGGACCCAATAGAGAATTCCATCAATCCTCCAGTACCATATTGGATAGGGCTGGGGAAGCATGTCAAAGGCTGAGCAAGGAGCTATTATCAGTTAAGAAAGGGGAGAGATTCTGTAAACTGAAATCCAAAAGATATCCATTCTAAACAAGACCATGAATATTGCAATACAGATGATAAAATATTGCCTTACCTTCAAGATTTTAGACTGATAGAGAGAAAATATGTATTCAAATGTGTATGCTGGGTGGTGAAAAAGTAGGTTTACAGTTGTTTATATGGAAAATAATAAAATAAGTGATAATAATAGAAGAATAAACTCTGTGTTTCATGTCCTCACAACTATAAATCTATTTTTACCCCACCCTATACACGATATATTCATTCCAAAAATTCCTCAATTCTTCACCCTCCCCTCAACCACAATCTTTGTTATGTGGTTTATAATGCCTTCCATCAAGAGGCAACTTCTCACTCCTTGCACCTGGCCTGCCTTGTGATTCAATTCAACTAATAAAATGTACTATAGCAGTTCAAAGACTAGACCTCAAAAGGCTCTACACACCTTGACTGTCTCTTTCAGAACCTACTCAGCTGCCATGTGAACCTGTATGGGCTAAGCTGTTGGATGGATCACAGAGGACAGCCCAGTTGTCTGAGATGATGATATATGGGACTACCTAAAGCCTGCTGAGCCCCAAACATGTGAGAGCCCAGCAAAATAGACTAGAGCCACGTACGAATTTACAGCTGATCACAAACACATCTGTGAGCCCAGATGAGACCAGAAGAACAACCCAGCTGACTCATAGTCTTATGAGCAATAATAAAGTATCACTATTTTTAGCTGCTGAGTTTAGGGGAGTTTGCTATGCAAGTTACAGCTTATTTAAATTTATGTAGTTATAATCCAAGAGGACATTTAATGACAGTTGAAGAGGACCAGAAGTCAATATTAAAGGAATTGTGAGGAAAAGTTGGCTCTGGATTAGTAAAACAGGAATAAAAGTTCTTTCCATCATCCTCTCTCATAGAGGAAGTAATATTCTGACTTAGTTTTAAGGTTAAATAAAATTTCCTCAAGTAAAAATAAAAGGAGAGCTTAATATCTTTATTTTTAATATGAGTAACTATTCATTTGAAGTTTTGAATGGCTTTCTTATGTATTTAATATCTTAGACGTTTATTGCCTTCTTTTCTAAGTGAGAGGAAATATATAGATACATAAATTTCTCCCCCTCACATGTCAAGAATTGAGACTAGAGTTACAGTTTGAAAAGACAATTACATTTCAAGTGAATAGACTAACACCCTACAGCAAATACCTAGATCATCCCAGAACCTATTGAATGAAAATATGAATATGTTATTCATTAAGATCAACTAATTAGCAAGAGTAAATTTTTATGAAAGAGAATTTAAAGGGTGATTATTCTATATGATAGATGTCTTAATGCTCTACACTTAACACACTGACTTAGCCAGCCAAGAAGGAAGGAAGGGAGGGAGGGAGGAAGAGAGGAGGAAGGAAGCAAGGAAGGAAGAGAGGAACCTTATAACATTGTTCAAGTGATCCCTAGCATGTCACCAATGAGAGTTAGTAAACTTTCTCATTATTATCAACGCTCTAATTCTAATAATACTGTGAATAACAAACTGTAGGAAATGAGAAGTAATTATTGCTACAAGAAACATGATAAAACTACTATCATCAAACAATTAAATAAAGGGGGAAATCCTGGAATACAATTACAATAACATAACAAACACATGGAAGAGAAAATCCTATTTTTCCCAGATGCAATGACATAATCACATTCTGCTCACAGAATTAGAATTGCATGCACACACACACAGCGCTCAAATTGTGTATCAAGAACTTATATCAGAACACTGTTTAAAAGCAGTATATTCTTGCATTAAAAATAAACCAGAGAAATTATTCTCAAATTCAAATTCAAAGTTAAGACAGTATTAAATTTACAAAATGTAATTATGATTGAGCCACTCCACTGAATTAAGATTTTTAGTGGCTCCCAATTACTTACAGAACCAAAGTTGAAGTCTTAGATCAGGCTCCCTAAAAGCAGATCCTGAGACAGAACTCTTGTGCCTGTGATTTAGGGAAGTGTGGTCTCAGAAGAAGTGGAGTCGGGGAAGCAGGATAAGATAGGTGGAAGGACCTAGATAAGGATGTAGTCTCAGGTGGTGTCTAGGCTCAACCTGATATCACAGGAACTCTGGAGCATGAACACAGCAACCCAGAGTTGCCTCATCTTGAAGCAAGGAGCAGGCTCTTATAGCCCCAGAGCAGTCAGCTATTGGCAACACTTTTCCCCAGAAAGCAAGGTTTGTATCTTTGTCAGGTATTTCTGGGTGAGGTGACCCCTACAGACTCACGGAAATTATCTGGAAAAGGAGAAAGAGATGAGCAAACACTCACAGCAGCTGCAGGAAGAACGCACTGGCCAGGCAGAGGGGACCTGGGTAGGATAGCAGTAGCTTTTTCTAGGCTTTTATAATCCAGTGCCAGACATTCCTGCTGTCCTTAATTCCCCCTCCTCCCCTCAAGCACATCACAGAGCACACACTTTCAACAGTGATGACTTTGCTAAGCCTGTTCCCTCAAGCTGTACTCCCTTTTCTTTTTCCATTTCAAAAGCTCCAAGTCTCTTTTTATCCCTAGAAAGGATCAGTTACTCACTTTGTATGTTATTCAAAGCCCTAAATATAATTCACTCTTATGCAATAGCCCACCATTTTAGATATTCGTTAAATGAGTTAACCCCCTGGCTAGATCATTAGTTCCATGAAGATAGGGATTGTATGTTGCTTTTTCCTATTCCCAGTATTTAAACAAAAAGCCTGGAGTACAGTAGATGCTCTCTGACTGATTGATTAATTAATCAATGCATACAGGAGAATAATAATCTTCTTTAGGGAAAAACAAAGTCATTCATTCAGATTCTACTTTCTGTTTAAACTAGACAATCCCAGTGAGCCATGCCACTGAAATATCCTGTATAATTAACCTGTTTACTCAAAACCTGGGAGGCTTTTAGCTAAAATGCTGCATTGTCCATTTCAGTGACAGAAAGCATATAAACAATTAAATGAGGACAATAAAAGGACCTTGTTTAAAAATTGCTGATTCAATTACTAGGGCTTCCTGGAATCAGCCACTGGATTCAATTATCTCTACAAGAAAAAGGTGAAAATCAAGGGGTTAAAAAAAGTCACTGATATTGAAGCATAGAGATCAGACTCACTTTTGCCTTTTAGATCTTTTTAGAGGTATTGATCATACCAGATGATCTTCCCACAGATTTTTTTGACCAGGTCTCCCCACTTATACCTGTTATGAGAGAGACCTATGTTTTACTTGGAAATTTTTATAGAAGCATGACATATATACAAAAAGTGCACAAATCATAATTAATCCATAAGTAATGACTCATAAACTAATATTTACAAAGTGAGCACATCTATGAAACCAGCATCCAGATCAAGAAGTAGAATGTCAGCAGCAACCCAGACACTTCCTGCGTTCCCTTCCAGTCACTGCCCTCCCAAGGGCTACGGTGGTTACTACTGTCCTAGCTTCTAACACCATCTACTAGTCCAGTCTGCTTAGGAGTAAGGAGAATCATACAGGGGAAACTTTTCTGTCTGGCTTTGTATCCTCAACACTATATTCATGAGTTTCATTCATGATGTGTATATAACTGTAGACCATCATTGTCTTCGCTGGGTCATAAGCCATTGCATGAATATGCCACAACCGATTTACCACTTTACTGTTTACTGATGAACCCTTGGTTTGTTTCCAGTTTGGGGCTATTAAAAAAATGGAGTAATAAAAATTCTTATATACACTATCTAGTAAACATAATATTCACTTCTATTCAATTCATTAAGTTAATGCCCATAAATGTATTTTTCTCATAGTCATCTTTCTTTGTCAAATTACTAAATTGTTAAGGTAGAAAATAAAATCATCGACAGTAAAAAAAATAAACACATTATAAAAAAGAAAAGAAAAATTAGATACCTGAATTAACATAACTATATTTTGAAAAAAATTGATTCAGATAAATGGGCATATGGGATTTATATGATTCACTCTAATTTTTGCATATCTGATTCATTTTTCAAATTGAAGTTTAAAACATGAACTTCCATGTGATCATTAGTAAACTTCAACAAGTATTCCCAAGTAGATATAAAATTCATGCACATTTGGGAATAAAGAAATTAATTCAACTAGTACCAAAGGTAGGGATATTAAAAATTAGAAAAAATAGTATACATTTCTGTTGAACCCTTATCTAGGAACAGCATTACCAGATTGGACAATGTGTAAACATTTAACTTTTGTAGATACTGCCAAAGTTTTCCTAAGTAATAATACCACTTTAAACCAGAATTTTTCCCAGTTTTGTTGAGAAATAATTGACACACATCACTGTACAAGCTTAAGATATACAGAATGAGGGTTTGATTTATATATATTGTGAAAGGAATACTATAGTAGATTTAGTTAATATCCATCACTTCATATAGACACAACAAAAAAGAAAGAAAAAAATTCTCCTTTTGATGAGAACTCTAGACATCTACTGTGTTAACAACTTTCCTATATATTACACAACAGTGCAAACTATTGTTATGTTGTACATTATATCACTAGTACTTATTTATTTTTGTAACTGGAAGCTTGTGCCTTTGACTGCTATCTTCCAAATCACTTCCCCACCTCCTTTGCACTCCCCACCTCTGGTAACCAAATGTGATCTGTTCTTGAAACTGAATTTTTTTTTAAGATTTTATTTATTTATTTTTAGAGAGGGAAGGTGGGGGGAGAGAGAGAGAGAGAGAGAGGGAGAGAGAGAGAGAGAGAGAGAGACATCAATGTGTGGTTGCTGGGGGTTATGTCCTGCAACCTAGGCATGTACCCTGGCCGGGAATCGAACCTGGGACACTTTGGTTCCCAACCCGTGCTCAATCCACTGAGCTATGCCAGCCAGGGCTGAAACTGAATTTTTAAAAGTATATTTTATTGATTATGCTATTACATTGTCCCATTTTTTTCTCCCATTTATCCCCCTCTGCCCTGCACCCCCCCCCCCCGTTATATTCTCTCCCCATTCTTAGTTCATGTCCATGAGTCATAATACAAGTGCTTTGGCTTCTCCATTTCCTATGCTATTGGTAACCTCCCTCTGTCTATTTTGCACCTACCAATTATGCTTTTTATTCCCTGTACCTTTTCTTTCCCACCCCTGCTAATAACCCTCCCTGTGATCTCCATTTCTATAATTCTGTTCCTGTTCTAGTTGTTTGCCTAGTTTGGTTTTTTTAGATTCATTTGTTGATAGTTGTGAGTTTTTTGTCAATTTCCTATTGATAGTTTTGATCTTCTTTTTACTAGATAAGTCCCTTTAACATTTAATATAATAAGGGTTGGTGATGATTAACTGAATCTTTAAAATCCAGAATTTTATTGTGTGGATTGACCAGTGCATTTCTGCTGAGATCCAGTCTGGATGACCAGGTGTGTAATTTACATAATGTCCATGCTTTCTATCACTAAAGGTAAATTGACCAATATAAAGGATGAGAATGCATTTTATGGCATATTATTTACTACATATATTTACCTTGGGTCAACCAGTGAGAACTCTATTCTCTTCCCAATTTCTATTCCCTTCCAATTTCTATTCTCTTCCCTTTTTCTCTTTTACTTAAACATCTTCTTTCCAGTTGTTGAACTACTTTTTGGCAATAAAGCACTACACATTAATACAAATACATTATCTTGGAGCATTATTACATCAGCAGGTAAGAGCTAGTGTCCTATAATTGAGAACCAAGCTGAGGAAATTGGTTGTTAAATTTTCTTGGGAAGAAAGAGGAGTAAAAAAAAATATCTCTGGAAAGGGGCTTGTAAGTATTTTTTAATTTTTGTTTTCTCTGTGATACCATGAAGTCCAGGAATTTGGCTAGCTGGTACCTGCCACAGAGTAGTTTTCAGCAAACATTTTGGACTAAATTGCTCATGATATCCATCAGAATATATAAGTTATGCATTTAGGGGCTAGTGGGCTAGTTCTTAGGGGTGGACGGGTAGATAAGTTGTTTAAAGAAGCAGGGTGTGTGTGTTTGTGTACATATTTATTGTTATTTTTCACATGGCCAAATACAAACCAGTTTGGGTGTACACAGGACATAAATAAAATGACCAGGGTCACAACTGAATCTAGACTGAAATTGAAAAACTACAGCTCCATGACAAATTAGTCAATTCCATGTACAAACTGAATAATTATACATGAATGTCCACTGTGTATTATAGTATCTAGATTAGATGCACTGTCTCTAACTCCTATGATAATAATGCCACACACAGGCATAATTTTTCTAGCCATTCAACTGAACATGAGAGGGACAAAGTGGCTGACCAAGACCACCTAGTTAGTAAAACAGCAGAGCTAAATGCAAACATGGGTATGTTTGATTACAAAACTCTTGCTATTTCTGTTATATTTCCATTCCCCAGGAAAGAAAAAAAAACATGTTAACTAAGTGTCAAAATTCCCAACACTGAGCAGGTATGAAGGATGCAATGCAATGTTTCTCCCAGGTGGATGAGCCAGCTAGCACCCCTGTTGTGGTGCCATGGCAATGTGTAGAATCTTTAGCAGAGTTATCTTAGATGATGGATGCCCATTTATTGGTTCGTGGAGTTTGCTTAAAAAAATACGTATTAAGAGAACAAAAATTTTTATTACTCATGTCTTTATTTGATAATCACTCTGTACAGGGAACTCTGGGGAAATGCTGCTCCATCTTTCAAAGGCAAATTTGCATTTTTACACATAGAAAAGGGTTTTTTTGTGATTCACTTTTTAATGGTAGCTCTCTTAGGCTCCATCCTTGTTTTAAGTTTTAAAATGCTATGATTCTAAATCTCATCAAATATAATAGAAAAGTTCATTTACTATATCTTACAAAAACTGCCTTCCTGTACGTTATGCCCTTCAGCTATCATTTGAAATTGTAATTTGCAGTTTTGAAATTCTCTCATAAAAGAAGATGTTTTCTTTAGTCAAAATAGAAGTAACTTAATTTTTATTGTCTGGCTAAATTGATCCACTTTTGTGTTCTTCTTTTGTTTGAAGGAGTCATCATGAATTTGTGGAGTTGCTCCAATTTGCAGGGAAATACATGTACTCTTTGGGTCTCAGAGAATGAAAGAAATGTGACTTTACAATGTACTTAGACAAAATAGCTATAATTCTATTGTAGTTTTATTACAGAATCTAGTTTTTAAGGGACAAAGATATTAATTAGTTCAGGTAGGCTTCAATATAATTTGGTATATATTTTGGATGTATAATAAGTATGAGGCTCTGGAGACATTGAAATAAAGTATAAAGGGTTTCTTTCTAAAATAGCTCACAGAAGATCAGGGTTATTTTTGAAAGCTACTTAGAGAAACGAAAGGGTCATAACGGTTGGCTTAGGACTGATTAAATGAGTACTTTGGAAATTGCATTAACTTGCCTACTGTATTTCTGTTAACTGAGTTCAATGTCAGTGCTCAGAAACTATGTTGAAAGAATGAATTGCCATCATGATAGATTCCTTTACTTCACCTATGCCTTTAAAGAGCTCTAGAAAACCTAAAAATTATGTCTCACTTGCATTTTCAGATCACCTCCTTTCTTGGATGAATGTTAAAAGCATTCTGGAATTAAAAGACCAAAGCTTTTCCTGTGATATTGCAAAGTCTTTGTAAAGATACTTCTAAGTGGTAGTTAGATGGCAACTTAAAAGGTAAGACAATTATTTATGGTTGAAAGAAAAGTAAGGTAGAGAGAAAAATCATGTAGATCAATGTAATGATATGCAGTGAAATGAAACTGAGAGAAGAAAGATACTTGTCAGACATAGTTCACATCAATCATTTTAAAATTCACCCAAACGTAGTTAGAGTTTCAGAATCTCTGTCATTGCTCACTTATCTTGAAAATTTTTGAAAGCAGAATGCTAAATGATACTGACATATGTTAAAGTACCTGAAACAGCCATACTCAAACTTGAGAATTGTTCTGTATGGGTGTGTGAATCTGCTCAGACCACCATAACAAAATACCACAAACTGGGTTGTTTAATGCACAGACATTATGTTCTCACAGTTGTGGAGGCTGAAAGGCCAAGATCAAGGTGCCAGGAGGACTGGTTTCCTGCGAGGCCTCTCTTTCTGCCTTGAAGATGGCTACCTTCTCACTGTGTTAGGGCCTTGTCTTTCCTCTGTTCATGTGCACTCCTGGGGTTTCTTCCTCATCTTATAAAGTCACCAGTTCCATTGGATTAGGGCCTCACTCTTATGACCTCATTTAAACTTAATTACTTCAACACCCCATCTCCAATATAGCCACAGTGGGAGTTAAGGCTTCAACACGGGGGTTTGGGGGCATACAATTCAGCCCATAAAAGTGGGCTCACTATCAATCTCAGCATTGAAATCTTTAATACCTTAGAAAATCAATTTCAAAAAATTAGCCTAGGTTCCTGGGCCTGATCTTTGAGAAAGAAAACTTTCAATAAAAATTATTAATCCAAAAGTTAGCCTCTCTCATGCACCAGCATTATTTCATTAGAAATTACCATCCCTTTGGCTAATTTGTTGGGTAATTCTGTATTTATTGTATCTACCCAGAGTTGGTTTAATTTATATTTACACATAATTGAGTTTCTTGGTCATCATGTTCCAATTTGTAAAACTTACCCAAATTGTTCCAATGCTGACTACCCTTGCACTGAAACATTTCAAGCCTCACTAATGCTTTTCCTCTTTAAAATGGAAGCTCACAGAAGCAATCATCAGAATATCAGCTTTTGAAAGTAACTTCCTTTTCCCAACTTAGGTAAATGAATTGGAAGCAATTGTTACTTCAGCTCTTGTACACTAAACTGTCACAGTAATAGCCTTATGAGTCAGATTTCTTTTGCACTCTTTTGAGTTCTTTTCCTGTAGAAAAAATTTCCATCATCACAGTTTTATCATTGTGACTTAGTAGGACCTGACAACATACTAATAGCAGAAGTTCCTTTTACAATTTTTGCCTTTGATGATTGTTGGTTTTGATGTTCATGGGGCTTCTTTGTTCACTCTAAACTGGTATCCACACATTTTGAAGGTGCAAAGTAAAAAGTGTGGTGCCTGTTCATAGGAATGTAGATTGGTGCAGTCACTACGGAAAACAGTATGGAGGTTCCTCAAAAAATTAAAAACGGAACTTCCTTATGACCCAGCAATTCCTGGGTGCATATCCAAAGAAAACCAAAATGCTAATTTGAAAGAATATGTGCACCACTATGTTCATTGCAACATTATTTACAATAGTCAGAATATGGAAGTAAACCAAATGCCCATCAAGAGATGAATGGATAAAAAAGTGATGGTAGATGAATACAATGAAACATTACTTGGCTGTGAAAAAAAAAAGAATGAAATCTTCCCATTTGCAATAGCACAGATGGACCTGGAGGGTATTATGCAAAGTGAAATGAATCAGTCAGAGAAAGACAAATATCATATGATTTTGCTTATATGTGGACTCTAACGAACAAAATAAATGAACAAAGTTGAAACAGACTCAGGCACAGAGAGAACAGATTGATGGTTGACAGAGAGAATGGGGGTTGGGGGACTGGGTGAAAAAGGTAAAAGAATTAAGAAGCACAAATTGGTAGTTAGTCACAGGGATAGAAAGCACAGCAGAGGGAATATAGTCGATAATATTGTAATAACTATGTGTGGTGCCAGATGGGTACTGGAAATATTGGGAAGGACACTTTGTAAAGTACATGATTGTCTAACCACTATGTTATATACCTAAAACTAAAACAAACTAATATTGAATAGCAAGCTATACTTGAAAATGGAATTTAGTTAAAATTTTAAAAATAAAAAAATTTATTTTTTAGTTTTTAATTTTAAAAATAAAAAATTTTAACTCCATTTAAAACAATAAAAACAAGAGAAAAAGGAAATGTGTTTAACAGATGCATGAGAGATGGTGTACTGGAATGATAATAACATTTTGGGTGAAGAAGACCTGAGTTCTGATTCTGGTTCTGGTTCTGCCAAATACCATGTGTGTGCCTTTGGGAACTACTTAACTTTTTGTGTCTTACTTTCCTCGTCTACTAAATGTTGAGAATAAAAGCAGCCTTGGAGAATTGCTGTATATACTGTAGATAAAAAAGTATATTACATTGTTGGGCATTTAGGAAAGGCTCAATAAAGGGGGATTATTAGCGTGTCTTCAATCCTCATCAGTATGTAGTTATTAAAGCAGTTGTATCCATAGTAATAGTTCAGATTTCCCAGTTTGGAGCAGGATGGCATATTGCAGATTCTCAATTTCTCCCCTGAGCTTCAAATAGTTAATTTTAGGATTCCCTACATGTGGGTCTCACTTGAATTCACACACCACTCCTTTTAGTCTTCCCTGCTAATCCCCCTGGTTGATGGCCTCCATCTGTCATAATTTTTGACAGCACAGTGACAACTGTACCAGCTGAGCTGCCTCCTTGAACTTCAAAAGCTTCAAACCAAGGAACACTCAGCATTTTCTGGAGCCTCTGCAACCTGCAGAGGGGAGGGAATGCTCCTTTTCCAAACTTTGCCACCTGAGTACAAATGCAGCACACCTGGGTCAAAAGAGCAGGATGACCAGTTCCCTTTCTCCAGAAATCCTTGTAAAAATCCACCTGTTTATGCTTCTTTCCAAACAAAAATAAAATAAAAACCCATTACACAAAGAAGGTCCTGACACGATAGCCCACCATTTTCTCAGAATTGTCTCTTCTTGTTTAAATTTCACTGTCAGCCAAAACTGGGATTTCCACTTCACTGATAAATAGAAATACCTAGCCTGTCTTATCTAATCATTAAGGCTAATAAATCTATCACCCATGGATTTTATGTCAGTATATCTTAGAATATCAAGGGTTTTTATTATTTTCAGTAACTTTTTATTTTTTAAAAATTAACACATTCTTTTTCTATATCATGCTAAAAACAAACAAATACCCTCTTCTAGCCACATGTCTATAGGTATTTCCTGTCACAGAGGTCATGCTACCAGTTAAAAATACTATATAGATTGAGTTGTTTTACATTTATAAGATGTGGGTAAAATGATGTAATTCAGGAGGCTTCTAATTTCCTATCTTTCACTCTTCTAACCAAAATGAGCTCTCGTTAGCAACTTGACTATGAGTAGCCACAACCTCCAGCAATAGAATTTAGAAAGAAAAATGAGAAGTGATATTTTTCCATTCAATTAGATTTTTAAAAGTAAAATAAGTTTTTTTAATTTAAAAAGGTTAGTTGAAGAGTGGAGACCCTAAGAACACTTTAGTACCTTTGTTATTCCACTAAATTTCTTTCCAGTGACTGCTTAATCTAACCGTAGTTTTATTTACTCCCAGACTTGAGTAGAAGCTATCCGTCTGCAATGTGCTAGCTTGGGGAGTTGAATTTCTTTGCACTGCTTATTAGTGATTGTGTTAAATCTTTTAAAATACATCTTAAATGCTGTCCTCAGGTATCAATGGCTTCACAGAGTTGCAGCAGCAAATAGTCTACTATTGTTTGTGCTCCAAACATCAAAGCAGAAGAGCAGCCATCCTGAGGAGGACAGAGAGGAGAACAATGATAATAATAGTTAACACTCACAGACTTACATGCTCATAACACTTACAATGTGTGCTTGAAACTCTCTTAAGCACTTTATATTCATTAATCATTTATTGACTAAGCACAGGGATTAACAGTGTGGGTGTTTTACTCTGAGATAATTGAGTTTAAGACTATTAAGCTAGAATGGTGAAGCATGGACCTCAGTGAACCTACTCTGCCATGATGAAAATACAAGCGAAACAATCAGACTTGATCATTTCATAACTCTTTAAGTTAACCAAAGGCATAGAATGAAATAAAAAAATCTATTCAGGAAAAACTACTGAATCTCATTAAGAAATAGTGGAGTCCGCATATTTTCACCTGTGAATATTCTCATCCCTCTCCCCTCCGGGCTCAGGGGTCAGGTGGCCAGGAAATGCCTACAGCCTCCCTGCTGACCTCTTTTGGAGCTCCTGCAAAAGCAGCTCCATCTCCAGAAGGCAGCCAATCTTTTGATAAAATTAGCAGCTCCCTGGAAAATCCTCATGCTCAAGTGATTATTATTTGACAACACTCAGATCACATGAAGCACAGTCCTATCCTCAGGGCTTTCGTGAAAACAACAGCAATCTACTGGTAACTCTGCAACTACAAAGCTGCTTAAGCCTATAACTTCAGTTGAGGCAAACAGAGCCCAGATAAAAGTTTATATATTTATTTATTTTATCTGTGTGTGTCACTACACTTTATATCCCTTTTTAAAAAATGTATTAGGGTGGCTTTGGTTTATAGAGTCATATATGTTTCAGGTATACATTTCTATGATACATAATCTGTGTATTGCATTGTGTTCCCATCACTTAAAGTTAGATCATCTTCCATCACCATATAATTGGCCCCCTTTCCCCTTTTCAACCCCCACTTCCTTTCCTCTAGTAACCACCATGCCCTTGGCTGTGTCTGTGAGTTTCAATTTTATATCCCACATATGACTGAATACATACGATTCTTAGCTTTTTCTGACTGACTTAGTTTGCTTAGCATAATATTCTCCGGATCCAGATAAAAGTTTCAAAAGATTTAGAGAAGTAGGTGACTATAGGGAACTTTGAAAAGCTCTGACATATTCCCGAGATTCTAGAACACTGTGCACATGGGCAGGACTGCATTCATGACTAGGGATGTCCCTGAGCTCAGGAAAGACAGGAGGAAGAAGGAAGCCCAAGCATTCAACTCTGACTGACCTCAGAGCCCTAAGCAAGCAGGAAGTGAAAGCTCAAGCTCACCCCTGTAATGTCTGAGGTTTGAAGATGTGTTTCAAAACAGATCCCATTGGCAAAACACTGAAGGAAGACGCACTGTCTCAAGGCAATTAAGGATATCTGACCACTGACCATCAGTGATCCATCTGACCACTAAAATATTTTGACTCAGAGGTGATCTCTCTGAGTCACCTCTGAGTCAAATATTCTTGCTTTTAATGACAAAAACAAGAATTTTTTGAAAGCTAGCAGTAAACTCAAGGAACACACTGTGGGGAATGTACAATCTACAGATTTGGTTTAGGAAAGTTACTAAATAAAAAAGCAGCAATAAGAAAAGCAAAAATAAACAAAAATAGCAACAACAACAAATAATGGTGGAAGTGAGAGAGAAATGTGATACAGAGTTGTTATAATATATTATCTACAGGAGATGTCAACAAGAAATTGTGAGACATGTAAACAAACAAAAGTGTTCCTGGGCAGCTGCCTGGCCCTGAGCGGGGCTGCCAAGGGCCAGCTGTAGTGTGTCAGTTCTTGACTTGGTGCAGGGAAGATTTCACAACATGAGTCCAGGTGACTATAAGGATACAGTTATTAAAGCTGGGGACAGTGCAACAAGGAAGGGCTTAGCATAGAAGAAGCAACAGAAGAGCCTAGGCTGGGCTGCCTTAGCTCACTGGTAAGTCAGAGAACAGGGGGCTTTGGGGACAGGTTCAGGAATTAGCCTGGGGCAAGTTGCCAGCTACCCATTGCCTTGAAGTTTATCATGTGCATGCCTGTGGGGAAAGAAGTTGGGGAAGAAGGGAAAGGAGATGGCATGGGCTGCTCCCCAGAGGGAGAGTGCACATGCTGGGCTCTTTGTCTTGAAGCTTTTCTCTCTTTCTTGCAGGCAGGAATCTTAGGGGAGGGTTTCAGTACAATATTCATCAGTTCACCAGGTGTGCCCTTTCAGGGTGGTGGTCTCTACTGATTGGTCAGTGACAAGTCATGACATCTTTATTCATTGCAGTTGCTTCTGGCCTTGCCCACCTGGTTTTGCTGCTTTTCTGGGCCTGAAGCTGAAACACAACTGAGGCCTGGATGTTAATCTCTAGGGAGGTGACCTTTTGTATCTGGCTGTAAATTGCTCGGCCACTGTGTTAAGCTATCTGCCTCAGTTTCTCTATACCACTTGCCAAAGAATTTTCCTACCTTCTTACTAACCTGTTTCAAAAGAAATCTTACCTATACAAAAGAAAACAGCCAATAGAAAATGTCTCTGAGATGGCCCAGATGTTGGTTTAGCAGATAAAAACTGTTAACTATTATAAATATTTTCAAAGAACTAAAGGAAATCATGTCTAAAGAATAAAGTGTGATAATGGTGTCTCTCCAAATAAATTATATCAATAAAGAGAATTATAAAAGAAGCCAAAATAGAAACTATGGAGTTAAAAAATTAAGTAAATGAAATAAAAAATACACTAGAAGAGCTTAATGGCAGATTTGAGATCAATAGAGAGTACTCAGGATAAGAAAAACAATCTGGCAGTGCCTCAAAAGTCACAGAGTTCCAATATGATCCAACAATTCCACTCCTAGGTAAATACTCCAATGAATTAAGCACAAGTGCCCACTTAGAGATGTGTACATGACTGTTCATGGTAGTATTATTCATGATAGCCAGAGTAGAAACAACCCAAATGTTCATCAACTGATGAATATATAAATAAAATGTGGCAATCTATGCAATGTAATATTATTCAATTACAAAGATTAATGAAGTGTTCACACATGCCACAACACTGTCGAACTTTAAAAACATTGTGCTAAGCAGCCAGTCACAAAAGAGCACATATTGTTTGATTCTATTTATATGAAATGTCCAGACTAAGCAAATCCATGGGGACAGAGAGGAGAGTATGGGTTGCTAAGATGCTCTAAGGCTCAGTTCTGGTGATACTTGTGCAACTCTATGAATATAGTAGAGACCACTGAATTGTATGTATGCTTTCACTAGGATAATTTTGTTATATATGCACTGTATCTCAATAAAGCTGAATAAGAATTTACTTAATCTCTCTGAACCTGGGATCTCACATTTGTATAATACTATACTATGTGATGAGGATTAAATGAAATCAGGTATGAAGTGCCTTAAACTGCCCAGGATTTAGTAAGTAATTTAGACTAGTAAGTTTTCTACCAGCTTCCTAGGAAATATAGAGAAGAAACAATACAGTGTGTATGTTCTGTTATTCAAAATTAGAATTAAAACCATAGTTCCCTCCTAAGTGAGAAGCTCCCTTTAATAGATATTATAGACTAATATTTAGCCAAAAATCATTCACAGGCTAAAAAATTCTTTGTTCATGTACAAACAGCTTTCTTTTTAATAAACAGTTTTCTTTAAGGAATGTCAGCTGATGGTCATTGGTGCCAATTCAACATTAAAAGGAACCCTCAATTTGGGGTGCAGTGAAGAACAAAACTTCATTCATTCCATGCAAACAGCTCAATTGTGATTGAGATAACAACCTGCGGAACAACTCAGGGTGTGTCCGCTCAATTATGAAGCAGCATGGCTGTGGAACAGCTCAGCTGTGAGGCTGCGAGGAGGACCTGGGGCAAGGCCCCTCTCCAGCTAACAGCTGTGCTCTGGTCCTCTCTGCCTGCTCTGCTTTGGCCTGCTCTGGTCTGCTCTGGTCTGCTCTGCACCTCTCTTGCAAGATGTCTCTGGTGATTCAGCTCTAACCAGGGTAGCACAGCCCTCAGTCTTCAGTAGAAAGGGAAAGTGTGCTCTCTGAGACAGAGAGGCTCTGACTTATACAAAGACAAGTTCCCACCCCTGGTCCCATTCTCATGCAAGTGAGGGCTCTGAATCCTCACAGTCTGATTGGTCCAAAAGGCACTGTCCTGATTGTCAAAATAGAACCACATTGTTTGGTGAATATGCAGATAGGTTATAGCTGTGCAGCTCTAATTGGACAGGAAAAATCAATCAGTCCTATCAGTTAAAATAAAATTCCAGGAACTTCTTTATAAGGGCTGGCTCAGACAGTAGAAATACAGTGCAGGTAGGCAGTTAGTTCAGTGCAGGGAGCAGGCAGTTGGTGCAGGCTTCTCTCTGAAGTGCATGAGAAACCCCTCTGTAGCAGTGGCTGCTAGGCTCCGTTTTTAAATTTGACCTCAGTTAGCCAACAGGAGCCTTTTTTGGTAGATGTCTTCTTTCTAGGGATCAAAAGAATCAAGAGTTGTAAATTTTTTAAATGCATGAGATTTCAAGGAAGATTTAAAACAAAGAAATACACTGCTTTGGATTTGATGTGTCTACACAATGCACCAACAATGTATCTACACGGAGAGTTGGAACCTGGTAGTTTTTACTATCAAATAATTTGGTCAAGACTTGTAATATAAAAATTACAATGATGTGTATTAAGAATCTCCAAAGGTATATCTAGTAGAATATGTTTTTCATGATTTCACCATGGAATCCTTTTCCTCTTGAATATTTTAGACCATTGTCCTACAAAACACATTTTGAGAAAGTAGTATGTGAGCACTATCTACAAAATAACACTTCTCCTCCAGTGGACTTTTACACATCTTCTAAAGTAGTAGCTGTTACACCTTCATGATGTTTACAAAAGGTTTGCTCCTTCTTTCCAGGAAGAAACACACATAAATTATACCTGCAATTTTCAGGATACCTATAGTCCCTCTTTAAGGGATACTATTTGCTTTTAAATCTTCCAAAAAGCAAAGAATTTCCTTGAAACATGTGGCCCAACTTTTGCCCTGGAAATTAACAACCTGCATAGTTCCTTCTGCTTTTCTGTATTCCAGACATTAAAGATGCCGTTTTTACATACAGTGTTGCTATCTGAGTAAAACAGTTTTTCTCTTCTTTTGAAAACCAAAAATATGAAGTTCTTAAGCATCTTCTAAAGAATTTAAAACACTGAAAATTACTTGATCAAAAATAACCCCCTCAGTAACACTGAGTGTCTGAGCTCAGAAAATAAAGTAATTACATTTTGAATTTAGAGCATCTTTAGTCCAAGGTGCTCACATACTCTTTGCAGATAACTTAAATCTTTCATTTTCTGTGACTATCTTCACTTCAGATATTTTTTACCCCAAGTGTGCTGGTATTTGTCCATATGTACTAAACTTTGGTTTGTAAAATGATGTTCCAGTGTTCACATTCATTTTCAGATCGTGGATTAATCTACATGCATCTTCCTTGGCTTTAACAAAAAATGGGAATAAGTCAAAAAGATGAGAATGCATCAGAGAGGTTGTTGGGATAGGCACATGTTTCTAGGGGGCTGGAGCATAAGCTTAAAAAGAGAAGTAGGGTACAATGCCAGTAAGCTTTCCTAATTTACATATGAGTCCAGAAAATGTTTGATAGTGATGATGTTTTACATCAGCCCCTGTGCTAAATACTCAGGATAAAAAGGTGTTTCTTACTTTTGAGCTGGTCTAGAAGACCAGTGCTGTTCAATAGAAATATACTGTGAACCACATATATAACTCTAAATCATTTCAATTTATTTTTTAACTTATGTCAAGTAAAGTTCACTTCTTTTGATAGGCAATTCTGTATGTTTTGGCAAATCAATTCTCTGTTGTTTTTTATTGTTCTCATAACAAAGTATACAAATTTAGTGGTTGAAACACAAATTTTACAGTTTTCCAAATATACAAATTCTACAAATCTTAAAGTTGTATAAGTCAGAAGTCTGACACATTTCACATTGGGCTAAAATCAAGGCGCTGACAGGGCTGTGTTACTATCTGAAGGTTCTGGGTGGGTTCCTTTCCTTGCACTTTGCAGCTTCCCACATTTGTTGGCTTTGACCCACTTGCTCCATCTCAAAGCCAGCCAAGGGAAGCTGAGCCCTTCTCCAATCACTTCATTGTGACCTCCTTCCAATCTCTCTCCTCCTCATTTAAGGGTACTGTGACTATACTGAGTCAGCTGAATAATCCAGTATGATCTCCCTATTTTAAGATCAACTAATTAGAGTCTCTGATTATATCCACAGAATTAACTCCCCTTGGCCATGTAACCTAACATATTTATTGGTTCTGTGGATTCAAAAGTGAACATCTTTGAGATCTATTATTGAGCCTATCACAAATGTATAGAATCATGTAACCAACATCACTGTCAAGACATTAAACAGTTCCATCCCCTTCAAACAAGCCCCTCTTTCTCCTCCTTTGTACTCATAGAGTTGTACCCCAACTCCAACCTCTTTGTAACACTGATGCATGAAATCATCCTTTCTGTCTTTTCCAGATGTCATATACATGGAGTCATATAGTTGTAGCTCTTTGAGTCTGGCTTTTTTTTTGTACGATTTTATTTATTTATTTATTTCTAGACAGAGGGGAAAGGAGGGAGAAAGAGTGGGAGAGAAACATCAATATGTGTGTCTCTCACATGGCTCCTAGTGGGGACCTGGCCTGCAACCCAGGCATGTGCCCTGACTGGGAATAGAAATGGAACCATTTGGCTACCAGGCCCATGCTCAGTCCACTGAGCTACACCAGCCAGTGTTGAATCTGGCTTTTAAAAATTAGCATAATAAAGTTTTTATCCATCTGTGGCAAGTATCAATAATCTACCTTTTTTTAGGGATGTGCCATTTATTTTTTCACCAGCTGAAGATTATTTAGTTGTGTCCAATTTTGGAAATTATGAATGAATCTTCTTATCAACATTTGTATAAAAGTTTAGATGTGAACATAGATTTTCATTTCTCTTCAGTAAACACCAGTTGTGAGATGTCAAAGAGTAAATGTATAGTTAACTTCTAGACTGTTTTCCAAAGTAGTTGCACCATTTTGCATTCTTACAAGCAATGTCTTGGTTCCAGTTGTGAAACATCTTCATCAACACTTAGTATTGTTTTTGTTTATTGCAGCCATTCTAGTAGGTATGGAGTAGTACTTATTTTGGTTTTAATTTGCATATCCTTAATGGCTAATGGTGCTCTACATCTTTTTATGTGCTTATGTGCCATTTGGATATTTTTTTTTAGTGAAGTGTCTATTCAAATATTTTGTATATATTATTTGGTTGTTCGTTATCTTATTAATGTGTTTTAAATGTTCTTCATATATTGTGTATATGTGTGTGTGCATATATATATAGAGAGAGAGAGAGATACTCAGGTTGCAAATATTTCCTCTTAGTCTATAAATTCTTATTCTCTAACGAGGTCTTCCAAAGAGCAAAAGTTTCAGTTTGGAAAAAGTATTTATCAATTTTTTCTCTTATGGATTGTGCTTTTGTTGATGTATCTGAGAACTCTTTGCTTAACTAAAAGTCACAAAGATTTTTGTTTTTTTCTTTTTTAATGTGGTGAATTCTGACTTTTGAATGTTATATCACTCTTGTTTCCTGGAATACACTCTGCATGGTCAAAAGGTAGTATCTCTTTTTGTTGTGGTATTTATTTATTTTAATAGATGTAATTGACATGTAACATATTAGTTTCAGATATACATACGTAATGATTTGGTATTTGTATATATATAAAATGATCACCACAAAAGTCTAGTTAACACCTATTACCATACATAGGTACATATTTTTTTATTATGATGAAAAATTTTCAGCTATACTCTCTTAGAAACTTTCAGATATGAAATACAGTATTATTAACTATAGTCTCCATGCTATACATTAAATCATTATGTCTTATTTCTTTTATAACTGGGAGTGTGTACCTTTTAACCTCCTTCACTCATTTTGTTCACCTTCTACCCCTACCCCTACACTCTTACCATTGGCAACCACCAATCTGTTCTTTATATGCATGGGCTCAGTTTTTTCTGCTTGTTTAGTTTGGCCTTGGTTTTTTTTTTTTTTTTAGATTCCACATATAAGTGAGATCATATAGTATTTGTCTTTCTCTGTCTGACTTATTTTACCTAGCATAATGCCCTCATCTGTTGTCAAAAATGGCAAGGTATCTCTCTTTTTTTCTGGCCAAATAATATCCCAGTATGTATATGTGTGTGTGTATATGTGTGAGATATATATATATATATATCTCACACATATGTGTGTGTTTATATATATATGTGTGTGTGTGTGTGTGTGTGTGTGTATATATATATATATAAATATATATATATAAATATATATGGCACAACTTCTTTACTCATTCATCCATTGAATCCACTGATAGACACATAAGTTGTTTTCCTATCTTTAAAAAATGCTGCAATGAACATCTGAGTGCATATATCTTTTTGAATTAGTGTTCCCACTTTCTCTGGATAAATACCCAGAAGTGGAATTGCTGGGTCATATGGTAGTTCTATTTTTAATTTTATGAGAAACCTTTATACTGTTTTTCATAGTGGTTATACCAATTTAAACTCTCACCTTTTTGATAATAGCCATTCAAACAGGTGTGGGGTGATATCTCATTGTGGTTTTGATTTGCATTTCTCTAAGAATAGTGATGTTGAGGACTTTTTAATGTACCTGTGAGCAATCTTTATGTCTTCTTCAGAAAAAAGTCTGTTCAGGTTTGTATCAGAATTTTTTTGCTAATGAATTACGTAAGTTCTTTATATATATTAGATATTAACCCCTTATCAGATATATGATTTGCAAACATTTTCTCCCATTTGGCATGTAGCCTTTGCATTGTGTTGATTGTTTCCTTTGCTGTACAGAAGCTTTTTAGGTTGGCACAGTCCACTTGGATATTTTTACTTTTGTTGCCTTTGCTTTTGGTGTCAAATAAAAAAAATAATTATTCACCACATTATGTTAGGTGTTGCTTTTCTCTAGCTGGTATCATCTTCTCTTGCATTTTTTCCCATAGTTTATTATGTATCTGAGAACTGCTTATTTTGAATTTATCTGTTTTGGGTTTTTTTATATTGTACTTCAGTCCTCAAATCCTTTTCAATGCTTTTGTAGAGATATTCCACACATAACCAACTCAGGGATGATTTCAAGAGTTGTCATTACATATCGAATATTTAAAGATCAACTTTTTCACCCCTGTCCTCCTGGGATTTTTCCAGTTCTCAGAGGCTCCTTTTCCTCATTCACCTCACCAGAAAGGGAGAGCCTTCTTAGATATTTAGTCCCCCACCTCACAATGTTTTAAAGTTCTTTGAATTGAGGCTAAATTGACATTAAGTGGTAAAAGAAAAGAGAAAAATAACATGTACGGTGCACAATCATTGAACACCAGGAATATCTTTTTCTGGTTCTTCTGATAAGGAGACAATGTGTCTCTCAAGGTTTTAGGTCCTTATATCACCACTACATACTTATGGCTCAGTCAGTAGGCTCCGGGCAGGGTGGGAGAGAAGTGAAAAAAGAAGATGGAAGGATTCCACCAACAATCTCCAGCATGCAGAGGTCCCTATTACTAGTTCTTTAGTCAAAAAGGCAGAATTACCCCTTAAGATTTTGCTTTCAGTGCTTGCCATGCAATTATGAGATTTGGCCCTTCTTCAGGTCAAGATGGAAGGCCAAGTTGAACAAAGAAAATATAAATATAGCTCTACCCCCATATTACTCAGATTCTGACATCAAACCACAATCCATTTGCTATTGTTACTTTTTAGAGGTCTCAATATATTCAGAATATTATTACTTCAATATGTAATGTGGTTACTAGAAAATTCGTAATTATATATCTTCGCTATCCAAGAAAAATAAGCTTACTATACAGCCTGTCTCTCCTACTGATTAAAACCCAAAACTCTGGGTGGAATATGAGAAACAGCTACATACTGAACTTCTATTTAGACTACACACTATTCAAATGCTAATAGCCACAGTTAACTGCTGGCTACTGTGTTGGACAGCACAGGCTTAGACTCTAGGCAGGGGTGTCCAACCTTTTTGTGTCTCTGGGCCACATTGAAAGAATAACAGTAGTCTTGGGTCACACATTAAACACACAAACAATAATGAAAACTGATAAGCAAAAAGAAAGTTTTAAGTGAATTTATGATTTTGTGTTGGGCCACATTCATAGCCATCCTAGGTTGCATGTGGCCATAGGCCATGGGTTGGACAGCCCTGCTAGGGCAATGCTTTTCAAACTTTAGGGTACATAGGGCATCTTGTTAAAATTCAGATTATGATTCAGTAGATGTGGGAAGAGAGCCAGCTGATTCTAATATGGCTCATTACATACTTTGAATCACAAGGCACAAGAACCAAATCTGTTGTTTCTTAACTTTATATTTCAGACACCTATAGAGGTATGTAAAATATATGCTATATGAGGGTTCTGTTTCTACATTATTTCCTCCCTGATAATATGAAACTTCTATCTACCACAAGGCCTTAACCGTCAAAGAGAACATGCTTCTCTGGTACTGGCCATGAGCACTTAGTTTTTTACCTTTTTATTCCATATAAACCACTCCTTAATTTGTCCTGATAGGACAAATTAAGAGAAATGGCTTATGTAAGTGCCTATCTTTAACCCTTGACAATTCCATCTACATGGCCTTGGTGGCCACTGATAACTTGGTAGGAGGAAGAAAGAACCTAATATTTGGATTTTGTAGGACCTATAAGTCATAGTTCTATTGTTAAAGCATTTCTATAAAGGGTTATCTTACCTCTTCTTATATATGATAGCTAGTCATCAAGAATCATTTGGGGATGTTCTTGGGCAATGTTAGGGATAGTGGTCATAAAAGGAGAATGAAAACTGAGCTGCATTTGGGTAAGAACTTAGTTTCCCTATTAGTTCAGCAAGCTTGTTTTAGTTGAGTATGACAATCACTTCCACAGATTTCATAGGGCAAGAAAACTTATAGTGGAAGGGGACAAACCATTCTCCAGGATGCAGTATATATCCCCATTTCTGAGCTTTGTTGAGACCCCATAATGCATGGTGGAAGGACCAGTTTTCAAACTATGTACATAGTAGGAGCTCAACAATTATTTCTGTGAGGGTAAACAGAAAACCATTATGTTTTCACAGTTCATAAACCAATTGTTTAATAATTATTCATGCATTCTTTTAACCAGAGTATGTATGTCAATACTTGAATATTTTAAACCACAGATAGCTTACTGAATTTTTGGAAGACATGCTACCTTCACCTCTAAGATTTGGGAAACTCTATGGAGACTCCTTCCTTAAATTACCAAGGTGTAACTTTGCAGAGGTGTGATCTTTTTGCAGAAAGATTACTAACTACACAAAGTAATGGACTCACCCATTTTGCCCATAGGAAATTCATGCTTGATGGTCTTGGGCAACATCCTGGACCCTGGCACTGGTTTTTCTTTTTCCCTGTGCTGCTTAAGAGAAAAGAAGAACCTAACCTCCAACCAAACCAATTGCCACTGGGCTACCTAAAACCCTAACTTGTTGGGTGACTGTGTGTTTTAGGGGCTGGATGTAGGAGACTGTTCTGCATGGCATGGGTCTAGCTCCCACTAGGAGATGCACAGGACCCATGCCCATGGATAAGTTCTCCCATGGGGAATCAGGCCTGCAATGTGACTAGGCCACTTTGAGTCTTGCTCTTGCTAAAAAAACTCCCTCACCCTGAATTGAGGACATTTACTGCAAAGTAACGTCCTAAAATCCATGATAAGCCTTCCACGGATGAGTGTAACTGGTTCAACTACTCTTCTCTTTTCATTTGCAAATATCCCTCTTCTGTGATGTGATTAGCAGCATTAGCTCTTTTGTTTTCTGTAAAAGGTAACCACCTAAAGCAAACCTGTGCACAGTGAATGATGACCATCATGTAATGTGCAGAGAAACCCAATAAAGACCAGTCACAGCAAGGGCCAAGGTTTTTGCTCCCCTTGAGAGAAAAGCCACACTGTTCCTTTTCCTCCACTGGACTCGGTAGTCTGTATGAATGTCTCATTTCATCCATAATGATGCAGACACTGTGGGCTGGTGTCTGCATCATCTGGGAAGGGAATTTTGGGCAGGACAGCCTTAACTCAAATCCTGTATGCCATGGGCTACTTAACTTCTGGACTGTGAAGCAAGTGGTTTACTTAGTCCTATAAAAAAGAGAGCATGAGAAGACCATCTGGGATTAGAAGACAGAACAATGCTGACATAACCAATCTGATCTGTTTTCTTTTTTTTAAGCAATATTAAAATGTTTCCAGGAAAAATCTGGACTGGCTACGAATATTACTTTGAGGAAATAAAAAAAGTTAAATTATAGAAGCCAAAGATCTCCTTTATATTCAAAACACCAAAATTTGTGTAGTGATGATAATACCAGTATATAGGAACCGGTAGTATTTTTTTTTTTTTTTTGGTGAGTGGTGCTGATGCCAGGAAAAAAGTTAGTAAGGAAGTGATTGGGAAGACAAGGGAAGGACTGAATGTCAAATTGGGTGCATTATAGGCAGGTTATCATTGTGAACAACTGGAACTCCATACAGCTGAAGACATCAGGGGAAGAATGTAGAACACACGTCACTGAGAATCATGTCATATGAAGAGAGAAGACTGAGGACTGCACCCAAAAATGGTGCACTGAGGACAGTGACTTTCCAGGACCCTCACCTGCATTTTTATAAGCTGAGCTCTCTTTCCATTGCCAGAGAAAGCACTCAGAAAGAAAGGCATGGATGCCTACAATCAGCACACAGAGGATGATGAGGGCCAGGGGATATGGGTGGCACCCTGAGTTTTGCTGCTGTCCTCCAGGTTTTTAAGTGAGCATGACAATTAGAGGAAGCTGATTTGGCCCTTCATAGCTGCTCCAGAGGGAATGCTAGAAGGAAAGGGGAGAAAGTACAATCATTTAAGTGACTTGACTCTGACTCTGAAATTTTGTTAAGTATAAAATCATCTCTGAAGACTGGATTGCTTGACTTATCTGTTTTCATATATGTACTCACATATTATATGTATATAATAACTAACACAATTAAAGATTCTATTTGTTTCTTTTTCCTTTGTCAGTGGATAGATTCAGTGGCTTAAGAGTATCATTTACAACGTTTCTATTCTAACTCAAGCAAGAGAAACAGCAGTTTGCTCAATCTGTTTTCTCCATTATATTGGTTAAAAAGATCATCTTTCTTTACACCCCCACAGCTTCCCTTAGTTCTACATTTATCAGAAGCAACCAACCCCAGTGGTGGCCTATTTAACACCAGCACAAAACCTAGAAGGTTTAATTGAAAGCCCTGGCATTCAAACTGTGCTTCGTAGCACTCAAAAAAAAAAAAAAAACACACACACAAAAAAAGTCTTGTGAATTTAACACCAGTATTGAGTGGAATCCCATGGGTCTTGGGGTACAGAACCCATGCAGCAAGATTTGAAAGAGTTGAGAGAGGACGCTCAGGCATCAACAGCTACAACTGGTGACTTAACCTAATAATGTAGAGCAAAGAAATTGTTAACAGTTGTTTAGGTAAGGGACTGTCATATCGTATTAAAACAGTCTCTCTTCCAATTAATAATAGAAAGAGATTATAGCACTGACCTGTCCCTTTTTGAAAAAATAACTGGTAATTATTCAAGAAACAAAGAAGACAAGCAAGGTTATTTTTCTGTCATCTTTTTTCTGACAACACTTCTCAATGATTACCCAGTGTTTAGAATTAATGTCATTTTCCTCCCCACAATACCCAGAGTTAGAAAGTTTTTGTTGCTATAATTTCTACCACCGAAACAAAGCCAGTGCATTTCATATAATTATACTTCCATTGATTAGAATGTCCATTTCTGAGTTACTAAAGAGATAGTATGGATTGAAAAAACAATCCTGAAAGCACCAACTAAGAGCCCCGTGAGATAGAAAGGGGAATCACTGTGTCTACCTTAAGTAAACCAGGGACTATTTCTGTGTTGACATTCCATTTTTAGGCTAATGTTTTTAAAAAATGCTTTTTGGGAGGGGACCTTATGTATACATATATATCGAAATGTTAACTTTTCTTCCTCAAAATCATTCTTCAGAGGAATTACAATTTGCTTCTAATTGATCACTTCACTCATCTCAACTTGCAATACATGTAACTGTTAAAAGTCATTAGTGAGTAAATAAACAAATATGTTAAAAGAACAAGAGACAAATGCTCCACAGAGACCCAGAACACTAATTGAACCATCACTGATGGATATTAAATATCCAGAAAATAATAATGTGGATAGTGATGCACTCTTTAGCTATGCATTTAGTCATTATGTTCACAAACATTTATTGACCCTGACTTTGTGTGTAGAAATGCTTTTGGGGACTATAAAGAAATACCCTACTTCCCTTCTTTATTTTTCCCCCCTTGCACCTATGACCACCATATATACTATCTATTGCTTTTATTTCTTTATATTATTGTTTTTTCCCTGCTAGACTATAGGCAAATCAGAGATTACAACAGATGCTGCTAGCATCCCACTTTTATCCTCTGTTATGAGTTGAATTGTGTCTCCCAAAAAACATATCATGAAGTCCTAACCTCTAGTATTTTAGAGTGTATCCTTATTTGGAAATAGGGTCCTTACCAAGATGATGAAGTAAAAATGAAGTCATTAGGGTGGGCTCTAATTCAATATAATGGTGTTCTTATAAAAAGGGGAAATTTGGACACAGGGATAGACATGCACAGAGGAAAGACAAAGTGAGAACACAGGGAGAAAGCCATGTGTCATCAGAGGATTAGAGTGAGGCTTCTACACTCCAAAAAATGCCAGTGATTGCCAGCAAGCCACCAGGAGCTAGAAAGAGACAAAGAAGGATTTCCCTACAGGTTTCAGAGAGAGCATGGTGTTACCGACAACTTGATTTCAGACTTCAAGCCTCCAGAACTTTAAGACAATAAATTTCTGTTGTTCTAAGCCATCTACATTGTGGTACTTTATTACGGTAGCCCCAGGAAACTAATATACCCCTTTAACTCAACATTTCTGTTGATACTGGCCCACCTTTTATCACATATAATTATTTGACTGAGAGCTTTCTCTATCTGCTGGAACCCATTTTTGTAGAGGGGCCCAGGAATTAACATGACCTTCTTGTGAGCAGCCCTGATGGGAGCTAGTAAGAGTATAACACTCCACTCTTTTACCCCTTGAGTGGGACAACTCTAAGAAATGTGGTCTGCACTGTTTCCCAGGTTCCGCAACAGGATCAAGCTCCAATTCTCCACAGTATTTAACTTACTGGGAAACACACCCCTTGCTGACTCCATACTTTGTTGTCCCACTTCCTCACTCCCCTACTGTGATTCCTGATACCACCTCCCAAGTATATGACTTGCACATGAATCCATGTCCCAAGTTTGCTTCTGGGGCAGTCTAGCCTAAGACAGGGCATTTGTGAAACTCTCTGTGAATTCCCAGGGCTAAGAACAGTGTCTGGCCAGGGGTGGGTGTTAAGTATATATTTGTGAATGAAAGAATTAGTGAAGTATAACACATATCACTTGCCTTAAAAAATTCTACAAACTCTCAATGAAATGCAGAACTTGAGAGTAAGAGCAGGACAGCAGTGCAAGAGAGCCTGTGAGAGAGTTTGAAGTCTTGTGCAAAATGGGAACACAAACAGCAGGCACCATAGGGGCAATGAATGGAAGGAGAAAATGTAGGGGCTACCGATGGGCTCATAGGGTTCACCGAGAGCAGAGGTCTCCTTTTGGAATGCACACACACCACAAGTGAAAAAGACTTCTGCTGACATCTTAACCAATAGGTCTTCTGCAATGGGAGAGGTACAATATTATAATTGTGCAAAATGCACAAAACTTACCAGGGCCAAGTTCCACAGTGACTCACTGACTGAACAAAGAACAGAACTGAGGTATTATTTTTAGAGAAAACTGGATGTGATGCTGTTTAATTCAAGCC
This sequence comes from Phyllostomus discolor, assembly GCF_004126475.2. Classification (NCBI taxonomy): domain Eukaryota; kingdom Metazoa; phylum Chordata; class Mammalia; order Chiroptera; family Phyllostomidae; genus Phyllostomus; species Phyllostomus discolor. The sequence continues at coordinate 73,918,592 of NC_040911.2, read as the reverse complement.
AATGTGCATTTATCAGATATGCATGAGTTTCTAAGCACTAATGTTTATGAGCTTGGATGGTATAAGACTAAAAGGAGCATAATTACTGTGGAATTTAGGTGAATAGCAGAAAAAAATCTATAGAGATGATTCAAAGGAGACATTTTTAAAGTACTTCACTGATATTACTACTATTAATTTCTATCACCATGACTACCACTCTCCTCTGAAACCCAGCAGCCATATGGGCAAGTATTCTGCTCAGGGTTTATATGAAGTATCTCATTCAATCACCATAACTACCGTGAGATAGGAATTCATGCTTTTTTACAGATGACACCTGAGTTGAAAATGACAGAGTCAATATTCAGGCTCAGTTCTGTCTGATTCCAATGCAATTCCCATGTGCAGAAATGTTGGGGATGGTATGTACTATGGATGTTTTCTTAATCTTTTTTATTATTTTCAGTTGTTCTGTTAAAGGGGTCAGACTGAGGCCTCAGACACTGTGAGTTATTTTGCTTATTAGGCAATGAGAGAGAATTCACAGGTCTGCAGATCAGCACATATTAGAGGAAGGAAAATATAGCAGATAATATTTATTAAAGATGGCCAAATCAATGTACGTCACATTGCAAATGCTCTTCCTACACTGTGACATTGATACTCTGCCACTGAGATTTGGGACCTATGTCTCCTCCACTTAAACCTGGTGGACATATGTAACTGTCTCGATCAATAGACTTTGGCAGACTTCCTCTGTGATTTCTTAGGCCAGCTAATAAAGGCAATATGACTTTGCCTCACACAACCCTTTGGGCTATGTTCTTTGAGAATCTTGAGCCAGTAAGTAAGAAGTTCAGCTGCATTGAAGCTGCAATGCAAGGGAGACCATGTGGAGACCTCCTGTAGAGATGGGTAGCAATGTCCAAGGAGCTCTGACCTTGCCAGCCTCTAGCTATCTGCTTCTTCCCAGTATCAACCACTAGACAAATAAGGGAATAGACCTTAAGATGGCTCCAGAACCCAGCTCACTTTTCAGCAGAAGCCAAGTAAAGCACAAATAGCTCTTCTCTAATGAGCCCTGCCCAAACTGATGATTTGCAAGCGAGATAAATCCTTCCACTGTTTTAAGCCACTATGTTTTAGGGGTAATTTATTATGCAGACATGATAACAGGAACACAAAACAAAGATACATAACAAAGAGAAAGCTAATTTAATGAAAACAAATTATCCCTCTTAAACATTTTATTTCTAAAAATACATGTAAGAAAAATGCAAAGACATATTTGTGGTATTTATATTTCTTTCCTCTGCTGATGGCATAACTTTTTCCACTTTATTGGGACATAATTGACATATAACATTGTGCAAGCTGAAGGTGTACAATGCGATGATTTGATAGATGAATGTATTGAAAAATGTTTACAATAATACAGTTAGTTAACACACCCTTCACCTCACATAATTACCATGTTGTTGTTGTTGTTGTTGTTGTTGTTGTTGTTATGGTAAGAACATTAAAGCTCTATTCTCATAGCAGCTTTTAAGTATACAATACACTACTGTTAACTAGAATTACTATGCTGTATATTAGACTCTCAGAACTCACTCCTATTATAACTGAAAGTTTATATCCTCTAACTACATATCTCCCCATTTTCCTCACCCTCCTTCCCTCTGCCCCTGGCAGCTAGCATTCTACTCTGTTTTTATGAGTTCAATAATTTAGATTCCACACATAGCGATATCATACACTGTCTATCTTTCTCTGTCTGATTTATTTCACTTAACATAATGCCCACAAGGTACATCCATGTTGCAAATAGCAGGATTTTCTTCTTTTTTATGGCTGAATGATATTCCATTGTGTGTAGCTAGGTAAATAGATATACATATAGATATAGAGATAGAGGTAAGAGATAAGAGATAAAGATAGAGATATCACATCTTCTTTATCCATTGACCTTTTAACAAATACTTAGTTTGTTTCCATATCTTGGCTATTGTAAATAACGCTGCAAAAACCGTGAGAGTGTGTTTATCTCTTTGAGACCCTATTTTCATGTCCTTTGGATATATATATATATATATACACAGAGGTAGAATTTCTGATCATGTGCTAGTTCTGTTTTTAATTTTCTGAGGAACATCTATACTAGTTCCCCTGGTGGCAATATCAATTTTCATTCCCACTATAGTACACAAACGTTCCCTTTCCTCTAAATCCTCAACAGCATTTTTCTCTTATATTTTTTATAATAGCCATTTTAATAGGTATGACCTACTATCTCATTGAGGTTTTGATTTGCATTTCCCTGATGATTACTGATGTTGAGCACATTTTCTCATTCGTTGCATACTTTAAGTGCTAAAAGTCTTCCTTTAATCAGAAATAAAATGGATTTGGAGACCTCTCAACTTGGTCTTCAGGAGACATTCTTCTCAAAGTCACTGAGTCTTACAGACTTTATAACCCATTCTGAGATAAACCACAATGTCTCAGGCCAAGAATGAAATCTAGTTGCCTATGATAACCTCAGACAAGGGTTTGATCTCCAAAATATATAAAGAAGTCATATGACTCAACACCAGGAAGACAAACAGTCTAATTAAAAAATGGACAAAGGACCTGAATAGACACTTCTCCAAGGAAGACATACAGAGGGCCCAGAGACATATGAAAGGATGCTCAACATCACTAGCTATGAGAGAGATGCAAATTAAAACCACAATGAGATACCACTTCACACCAGTGAGAATGGCCACCATAAACAAATCAACAAATAATAAGTGTAGAAAGGTTGTAGAGAAAAGGAAACCTTAGTGCACTCACTGTTGGTGGGAATGCACACTGGTGCAGCACTGTGGAAAACAGTATGGAATTTCCTCAAAAAACTAAAAATGGAACTGACTTTTGACCCGGAAATTTCACTGTTGGGATTATACCCTAAGAATCCTGAAACATTAATTCAAAAGAACCTATGCACCCCAAAGTTCATAGCAGCATTATTTACAACAGCCAAGTGCTAGAAACAACCTAAGTGTCCATCAGTAAATGAATGCATCAAGAAACTATGGCACATTTACACAATGGAGTACTATGCAGCAGAAAGAACTCCTACCATTCACAACAGCATAGATGTATCTGGAGAGCATTATACTAAATGAAATAAGCCAGGCAGTAAAAGAAAAATACCATATGATCTCACCTATTAATGGAACCTAACCAACAAAACAAACAAGTGAGCAAAATAGAACCAGAGACATGGAAATAAAGAAGAAACTAACAGTGACCAGAGAGGAAGGGAAAGGAAGATAACAGGAGAAATAAAGGGAAGGGTCAAGGAACATGTATAAAGAACCCATGGACAAGGACAATGGGGTTAAGGATTGAGTGTGGAAGGGGAGTGGGTAGGGCAGGGGAGAGCAACTGGGGACAATGAGGACAACTGTAACTGAACAATAAAAACTTTAAAAAATGAAATCTATTTCTTTTTAGATCTACAGAAAAGATCATGGCATTTGGTCACAGATATATCTAGTTGAAGTTCATGCTCTTATTCCCTGATTATGGGAGAATTTATATGAAGATTTAGGTTGTTTCATCTTTAAGATTAATTACATGAGAATGCAGCAGAATTAAGATCTAACCAAAATTCAATCATTGCTACAATCCATGCTGAAAATGGCTAGCACCTCTGCCCAATTCACAGACTGTCATCTTGACTACTCCACAATACCTAACCTAACAATATGTGCTGCCTTTGTATCTGTTTAATGAATAAATATATAACCTGGAAACTTGTCTAGGTATCCCATTTTCTATTTAACAATATACCCTAAGATTTCTAATTGTTTTGACTATGTATATTAATAACAATGAAATACAAGGAGAAATGTCCTGTGTGCATTGATAATGTATTTAAGATCCATTAGACATTGATGGCATTAATAAGAAATATTACATTTTCAAAGCCATTGTGCTATAAAAATTCTCTTCATCCATTTATTCTTTTCTTCATCCTTACTCCCCATTTGAATAAGGGGAAGTTGGAACTTTCCTATATGAGCTCATCTCCAGCTCCATTCACTTCTACCCTCGCTCAACTCACATCAGCCCTGTCGATATATTATTGTTCCTTAAACACATCAAGAATATGTTGGCTTTGTGGCCTTTGTACCTTCTGTTCTCTCTGCAGGATATCCTCTTCATAATTTCCTATCTGCAAAGTTTTCAGTTCAGTAGAAAAGATCGCATGTGCATGGTAGAAGGTAATATTTGCTGTCTGTTTTGGGGTTCCCCAAAGTAAAAACTGAGAAAATTATTTAAGTTTATTCAGGAAGGGACCTCAGGAATACCAGTAGGAAAGTAGAAGAGTAAACTAAGGAAAGCAGCCAACAAAAGATGTGTCATCACACTAGTTAGCACTGTGGACAATTCAGGCTTAATCCCATTTGGCATTGTGAGCAACCAAGAATCCCAAGTGAGGGGTGAGGAAGCTGCGGTATTTATTCACCCCAGATAGAGAGTTATTACCAGTACTTCTGCCCAGGCAGAGCAGACTCTAAAAGCCAGAGAAAGCCTCAGACAAGGAGGAGTGGCTTCTGGCAAGGAAGTCAGTGTGTAAGAAAATGCCAAGTGCCATATGGACAGGTCACCCACAGCATCAGCCAGGGTGCCACTGGGAACTATTTTTAAAAAGTATTGTGTCAGTTTAAAGGACAAGTGATTATGTATATTTGGTAGAAAAAGTTAGACTTCCCAGAAAAGCTGTCATTTGGTCTGAGTTCACTAGGACTTTGAAGTGCCATCAGGAACCATAGTAAGCAACTAAGTCTAAAAAGTGGCTTTGCAGGCAAAAGAGGATGAGCAATAAAGAGGAGGTGAGAAACCATAGGTACTCTGCAAGTGAGAAGAATCACTCATCATTAGCAGAAATCACAACCTGCACACACTGAGATGGGGGAAATATTTTTAGTTATTTCAAGACAAAGCTAAAAATATTGAGGGAATTAATTAAGCAAAATTGCAAAAATAAAGGAAACAAAGTGAGAGAAAATATATGAAGAGATATTCCACTGCAGAGGTTGTAGGAATAGCAAATAAACACATGAAGAGTTAATCAACATCTCCAACCATTTGGGAAATTAAAATTAAGACCACAACGAGATTTCACTACACACCTGTTACAGGACATGAAGTTGAAAATAATGATAATATAAATGTTGACAAGAAAACACATAAAACTGGATCTCTCATACAGTGCTGATGGAATGTAAGTGATACAGTCACTGAAAAATTGCCAATTTCTTTAATTTTTTATTTATTTACTCCATTTTTTAAATTACTTTTTATTGTTTATGCTATTACAGTTGTCCCAGTTCTTCCCCATTTGCTCCCCTCCCCTAGGACCCACCAATCCTCCACTCCCACAGGCAATCCTCACACCATTGTCCATGGGTAATGCATATATGTTCTTCTGTTACGCTTTTTCCTGTGCTGTACTTTACAACCCCACAACTATTCTGTAATTACCAATTTGAAATTCTTGATCCTTTCACCTTTTTTGCCCATTATCGCAACTCCCCACCCATCTGGCAACGAACAAAATATTCTCTGTATCTATGATTCTGTTTCTGTTCTGCTTATTTGTTTATATTTCTTGGGATCAATTGTTGATAAATATGTATTTATTGCTATTTTATTGTTCATATTTTGATCTTCTTCCTAAAGAAGATCCTTGAACATTTTTATACAATACTGGTTTGGTGGTGATGAACTCCTTTAGCTTTTTCTTGTCTGGAAGGCCCTTTATCTGTCCTTTGATTCTAATGATAGCTTTTCTGGGTACTGTTATCTTGGTTGTAGGTCCTTACATTTCATCACTTTAAGTATTTCTTACCTGCAAAACTTCTTTTGAGAAATCAGCTGACAGTCTTATGGGAACCCCCTTGTAGGTAACTAACTGCTTTTCGCTTGCTGCTTTTAAGATTCTCTCTTTGTCTTTAACCTTTGTTGTTTTAATTGTTGTGTCTTGATGTGGGCCTCTTTGGATTCATCTTGTTTGGGACTCTGATTTCCTGGACCGTACATCCATTTCCTTCACCAAGTAAAAGAAGTTTTCTGACATTATTTTTTCAAATAGGTTTCCAACTTCTTGTTCTTTCTCTTCTCCTTCTGGCACCCCCATAATGTGAATATTGTTACGCTTGAAGTTGTCCCAGAGGCTCCTTACACTATCCTCATTTTTTTATTATTTTCTTCTTGACGTTTTGACTAGTTGTTTTCTGTTTCCCTATAGTCTATATCACTGACTTGATTTTTGGTTTCATCCACTCTACTGTTGATTCCCTGTAGATTGTTCTTTATTTCAATTCATGTATCCTTCATTTCTGACTGGATTTTTTAATGCTTTTAAGGTCCTCACTAATTTCCTTGAGCATACTTATAACCAGTATTTTAAATTCTGCATCTAAAAGATTACCAGTCTCCATTTGATTTAGTTCTTTTTCTGGAGTTTTGATCTATTATTTCATTTGGGCCATGTTTCTTTGTCTCCTCATTTTGGCAACCTCTTTGTGTTAGTTTCTATGTATTAAGTACAGCTGCTATGTCCTCCATGTTTGGTAGAGGGGCCTAATTTAGTAGGAGTCCTGTAGAGTCCAGTGGCACAGCGTCCCTTATTATCCAAGCTGGATACTAAAGGTGTATCCACCATATGAGCTGTGTACACCTCCCTGTTGTAGTTGAGCCTTGATTGCTGTTGGCACATTCAAGATCAGCCACCAACTGAGTTTTGTCTGTGGTCACACAACATAAGCTACGAAATGATCTGCAAAGGGGGTGAGTCCAAGTAAGTCTGTATGCAGGCCATTTAAGAGGGACTGCCTAAGACTTCAGCAGTTTCTGTTTTCCACAGCCTCAATCCCTCTGGTTTTTATAGCCAGAAGTTATGGGGACTTATCTTCCTGGTGCTGGAACCCTGGGCTGTGGATCCTAGTGTGGGACTGGGACCCCTCCTTCCTGTGATATTTCTCTTGATTTTTATCTGCCACATCTGGGTGTGAAACCAGCCCATTCCATGATTCTGCCCCTCCAAAGAGTCCCAATGTGGTTTCTCCTTTAATTCTGTATTTGTAGGACTTCCATTTGACTCAATTTCTGACAGTTCTGATTGATGATTGTTCTTTGGTTTAGTTGTCATTTTGATGTGGTTATGCAAGGAGGCAAGCCATGTTTATATATGCTGCCATCTTGGCAATTCCTTTAAAAAAAACTAAAACTATTTAACCATAAAATCCAGCTATTACATTCTTGAGCATTTCTCCATTAGAAGTGAAGACTTATTTCCACACATTTGTTGTTTATAGAACCTTTATTTGTAATATCAAAAAAAACAGAAACAACCAAAATGTCCCTCAAAAAGTAAATGGTTAAACAAACTGAGGTACACCATACTGTTGAATACTTCGTAGCAACAAAAAGGAACAAACTATTGACACATATAACTTTAACAGATCTCTCAAGGACATTATGCTAAATTTAAAAAGCTAATCTGAAAAGGTCACATACTGTATGATTCCCTTTACAACATTTTCATAAAGATTAATCTATGGAGATGGGAAATAGATTGGTGGCTAAAAGGGGTTAGAAATCATGAGGAGGAAGGAGTTTAATTTAACTGGGTAGCAGGAGACATCTTTGTCATAGTGGAAGAGTTCTGTGTGTATGTAGTGGTGGTTATGGATATCTACACATGAAATTAAAATGGCATACAATTATACACTCACATTGTACCCATGTCCATATCCTAGTTGTGATATTATAACATAATTATATAAAATGCAACCACTCAGGGAAACTGGGTGCAAATTATTTGGGACCTCTCTATACTCTCTTTTGCAACCTGCTGTGAATTTATAATTATTTAAAAATAAGATTAAAAAAATAATAACACCAACAGTAATCAGCCAGTTCATAAAACCTGATCTAAAAATGAATAGCATTGTTCAAACATACCTGTAAATTTTATACTCTCTTTATCAAATAAAAAGAAAGTTTCTAAATGTGCACATGAGAAGTGCAGAGCTTGCTGAGTCTTCACAAAGCATAACCCTGTAAGTAGCACCCAGATCAAAAAAATGAATGTTGTCTGTTGCCATATCCTGTGGATATTCCATTCCCACAAGGAATACCACTGTCCTTACTTCTAACGGCATAGACAAGTGTTTGCTATTTTTATTTTTTATAAATGAATAAATTTATTCTTAATGAGGATTCCAGTTCATACCTATTATATTTGCACAAAACTGTTAATATCCATCCCATCATAAACCCTTTTCTCAAAAAGAGAAAAGATGCCCACATTAGGATTAAGTACTGAGTCAATTACAGTTAAAGATGGAGAAGTTATTTGCACTCCCAAATACACAAATGCATCCTGTACACTTCATACATGGGCAGTGTGAGGAAATGTAGGTGGGGGATCACACCATTGTAGAAGGAGGAGCAGGAAATTTTATGAAGTTGGATTCTAGAAGTGACTTTCAAATCATTGAAATGCTGTTTTTCAACATAATTATATGTGAAGTATGGTTATTTGTGCCTTCACTTTTTTAGTTCAGTGATGGAAAGTAAATCAAAAAAGCTACTTTGATTGCCTAAACAAGATCCAATTTCAAGCTCATCTTGGTAATGTGTATATTCTAGACACAGACATAATTCCTTTTAGAGAAATGACTACTAATGAAAGTTCTCTAACTTGATAGGAGGGAATGTTCAGTGTATCTTTCAAAGGGACATGGAGGCTAATGGTGTGGTCCCTTGCCTGACTCAGTAACCGGAGTTGTAAACAACCTTGGTTAGGTCTCCCCTGCCAGCCTTCACTGGGTCCAGGTATAAGTCATTTTGAGATAAAAGACCCTCCAAGGTCCCAAAAACTGCTGCCATTCAGCAGAAAAGATTCTTTCCCTGGAGCTAATATTAAATAAGGTGGGATATTTATGACCATAAAACATTTCCAAGTCCATTTAAGGTTTTCACAAAGAATAATGCATTTCATTGACATGTGCAAATAGATACTAGTGAAACAGAACAGAGGTTTTAATGGCTTTTTCTGTCATAGCCTGTAATGGGAGGAACATTTTACACCCATCATAATTCTCTTCCATATTTTGGCTGCATTTGTTTTACAGGAATAAAGAATAACAGGAAATTGTAACTCAAGGTGTGCATACAAATGGTATATAGTGTGTACATCAGGGAGATAAGCTTCCAATTGAAGCTTAGTCATGAAATCAAAACATCTTTGATGATTCACTTCCTCTCCCTGCCCCCCACAGCACTCATGTTATAAATAGGCACATTCATATAAAATGCTACTGAAAAGGAATACTCCAGTATCAAATTTATGTTTTGATTTTAATTTTTAGGTTATTACTTGTGTGTGATATACTCATTTAAAATAATTAATACTTTCCTTTTATAACTGATAAGCTCTTTTAAAGTATTTAACAGCTTAGTAGATTTCATTAATTTTTCTGATGTAATTTTGCACACCTTCTCCTGCCACCATATGAAAACTCACTGTGGTTCATTTGCTTTGGGGTGACATTCTATGCAGTTGACAAGCCTAGATTACTCTTTGCTTTTTCTTTTCTTTTCCTTCTCGATATTTTTAAATAAATTGAATGAAAATAAGCAAAAAGAAATACTGTAGCAATAGATTAATTGGTACAAAACTTTTCTCATTACCAAGTAGATAACCAAGAGTACATTAGGAGCAACCTTTTTTAGCACAAAGAAAAATAGTCCTGTAGAATACATTTTTTCATTGCTTATCAAAGAAAAAATCTATTTTCAAACAAAAAGAAAGAAAAATCAATGTGAGTTCTGCTTTTACTGCTGCACTTTAATTGGAACAGTGGCAAAGACAAGTGGGATGTTTAGGACCATTGACTTCATTTGGATCTATTATTGTGTACAATATTAGTTGTCTCCTAAATTCCCATAAAAATGATGGTTAATAGGAGGACTATTTGTAGATTCAAAAGGTTTTCTAATTGAGAAAACAGTAATAGTTATTACTACCACTATTATTTATGACCATTATATGTTTAATTATTGCTTTGTAAAAAAAAAAAATTCCCACACCTTCTCCAGGTTCCTCACAGGGACTTCCCTCTAACGAGTTATTAGGAAAATTGGGGGTTCCCATAAGGACTAAGCAACCTGATTAAAAGGACACATAAAATCCAAGACACTTTCAATATATATTTTCAATTAAGTGCAAGAAGAGGAATTCCACATGAATTATCAGTTTGAATCAAAAAAAATGTTGATGGTATAGTTTTATTTCTGTTCAGCAGATTTGGAGACTATATATTTGCCCAATATTTTCAGTCCAGTTAAATATAGTTGGTTTCATTTCAGATTCAATTAATGTGATGTACAACATGTTTGGCGGATGTTTTGGTTTCATTAAGTATCTTTTAAAAATATAGGTTCAAATGATCTTTCCAAAGGTTTCCATTTTTATAAGAATCTGAAAAAATATTTTATGTCAATCTAGTCATCACTGAAAAGTGTGTGTGTGAGAAAGAGAGAGAGGGAGAGATCAAGAGAGGGAGAAAGAGAGAGAATATATGTGTATAAAAACTTTATAAAGTGCTCACTTCGGCAGCACATGTACTAAAATTGGAACGATACAGAGAAGATTAGCATGGCCCCTGTGCAAGGATGATACACAAATTCGTGAAGCATTCCATATTTTAAAATGTACTTGAACAATGATTAAAATAAAATTTAAAAAAACTTTATAAAGAGGAAGCAACTTAAGTGCCCATTAATAAATGAATGGACCAAAAACCTACGGTACATTTATACAATGCAATACTATCTATCAGAAAGAAAGAAGGAGCTCCTACCCTTTGCAACAGCATGGATAAACCTGGAGAGCATTATATAAAGTGAAATAAGCCAAACAGTGAAAGAGAAATACTGTATGATCTCACCTATAAGTGGAACCTAATCAACAAAACAAACATGGAAGCAAAATACAGCCAGAGACATTGAAATAAAGAACAATCTGACAGTAACCAGAAAGGAGGAGTGAGAGGGATAATAAGGGTTAATGGGAGGGGCCATCAAGGAACATGTATGAAGGACACATGGACAAAACCAAAGGGGGTAGGTTTGAGGGTGGGAGGTGGGGATGGGTGGGGTGGGGGGCCATGGCGTTGGGGGGGGGGAATGGAGACAAATGTACTTGAACAAGAATAAAAAGAGAAAACTTTATAAGGAAAAACTAGCATATTTTTAGATAATGTAATGTTTCACCTTCAAGGTTTCATCTCAAAGTGGCTTATTTACAATTCTTCAGAACAATTTCTCTTCCTTATGCAGAGCTGTGGGAACAAAAGAACCACAATAAAAATAGCTGGATCCAATGGTGGCTCTTCTTGTATAGAAAGAAGAAAGCCTTGACCTTCTCACAAAGCCCTGAAAGTCTACTGGGCTTTTTAAAAACTAACACACTTTGAGGTTTCTCAGAAGCATTGTTTGGTAACTTTTCAACTTTCTGTTCCTCTTGCCCTGCATTTCACTCTTCATTATTGGATGGTCCCATTTAGTACCATGAAAGGAAATTGAGATATTGAGATTTTTGAAACATAGCTTAGGTTAAAATACCTCATCTACTTTTATTTATTTATTTTATACTTTTTAAAATTAAAAAAATGTTTAAGACATTTGCAGCCTCAGACAACTAGCATGTGGCCACTCACATCACCAGATTCCTGCCGCTCCTGCTGCCAGGGTTTGCTTCCATCACAATGCACTGTGGGCTGATCTCCTCTGACCCAGGTCGGCAGTCTCTGTCAGAACCCTCAGGAAAAGCCTGGTACTACAGGAAACTCAGCATCTGATTCTTCCCCCAATCCTTTAAGAGGCAATATAGTGCTTCTGACCCTCCTGATGGGGCCTCGTACACCTGAGTCAAAGGCACAGGCAGAGGGGCCTGCTGGATGGACATTTCATCCCTGAAACATAACACTCACAGCCATCCAGTCTTCAGTATCTGCTGTTCTGTGTTTTGTTAAAAGCAAGCTTGAAGAATTAAGAATGCTCTATGCTCAGGGGGCATCCCTCTCCTTGTAGGAGGAGGAAGAGGAGACCCCAATGTGGGGACTGTGAAGCAAGAGTGTTGACAAGAAGTCATGCCGAGCAGCCCTTAGGGTGTCTGACCCTGTTCCGGAGCAACCATGGTCTGAGGGAAAAAGGCTTTGTGAAGAAGCCCACACCATGACCCATGACCCAAAGGCCAGCAGACTCCCAAAATTCTTTCAGGAATTGGTCTGAGTAAGACTCTGGGAATGACTCCAGGAAATCAGAGACCCCAAAATATCATTCTGATGCTGCCTGCTGCCACCTCCTCCTCTGTGAGACACTAGTGACAAGGATGATGAACCTGACAAGTTAGTGGGAGAACCTGGAAGGATGCTGATAAACACCAGGTGCTACCCAAATGTAGTAGAAGAGCATGTGCCTGACCATGGTCCTGTCAGTCATGTAAAGCCAACTCCTAGTTACTTCCCTTCCACGAGACAAAGGAAGGGTGGGTGAGTCCCCTAGAAATAAACCCCACTGTCAGCTTCAGCAGTTCATCCTAGTCCTACCTGCCTCTGAACTGTGGGCTTCACTGACCTGCCGATACTTACTCGTATTGCCTCTGTGAGGGAAGCAGGTGACAGCAGCTTTTGAAGGAAGGAAATCTAAGAGGGGGGAAGAGACAAGCCCAAGGTCAGAGAGCAAAAGCAGAATAGGGAACTGAGCCATCTTCTTCAGGTCTCAGAACCTGGTGCCCAGATTAGCCTTCAATCCAAGAAGCTTTATAATTTCTTTTCACTTGAATCTTTGTATTTGAGCATTTCACCTTCTCTACCAGCAAGGATATTAAATGTAGAAGGAAAATAATGTAATTTTGTAAAGGTAAGGAAAGGCTAGCATTATTCAGAGTCATGCAAATGTAAGATATCATAACCACCATATCATCATCATCATCACTAGACCCTCAGGGCACTAAGGGATGCAAAGTTAAAAGCATCCACCGAAGCCTCTTAGAAATAACATATGAGGATATCTGGGACATCTACTCAACTCCAGCAAAGGCCTGGATGCCTGAGGTGCTAAATGAAGGGCAATCCTGTTTAGCATCAGAAGGGGCAGAGACCAAGGGTCTATTTCCTATCACCCTCTTCCATGTAGTAAGCACCTGCCAAGAGCAAGGGAAAGTCTCTGAGGAAAGTGAACGAGAGGGAAAAGTGAGGATGCTATTGCATTGCAGAGGCTTGATGCCCAGGTTTAACGCCTGATCTTGACTACAACCACACAGGCAAGGGAACCTGAATGGACAGAAAGCAACTCACACCTGTTACTGTATAGGATCCTTATGCCATCACTGCCTTGTCCTACAGGGAGACAATGTGACATCTTCATGGAAACTCAGAGAAACAGTTTCAGAATAACCCCACCTTTGCTTCTGGTATGTACAATTCTTCCCCTAGCAGAGACCCCACCTTCCTGTCTTTTCCCTGGATGGAGGAGTAAGAACTGGGTTCAACTTGTTATTCAATGGCAAGTGGGCATTTTTCAGTTTATGCTATATTAGTTAGTCACCACTTCCAAGAACAATGACTACAACCTAACAAAATGATATAAGGTAGAAAATGAGTTAGGGAAAAAAATCCCTGTGTCATACCACAGACCACTGTCCAAAGCCAGCATGGTTTGGATTAAGCTATAGCCTTCACCCACTAGAGAGCCTTCTAATGGTTGATTGATATGTTAGTGGCTCAGAGACTTGGGCTATGGAGAGTCCCGGGAAAGGGCATAGAACAGACCAACTCTGCACCCCCACAAAGAATGAAGAAGAGTCACTTGGTAGACTAGAACTGCTGACAGGATTCACGTTTCATCCTTCCAAGCTGAGGAGTAGGGAATGGGGGCAAAAAATAATTTCTTCCATGTTGACTTTGCTGAACAAAGAGGGGAAGAGAGATGAGATGTAAAACAAAACTCTGGGTCAAGACAAGGTGAGACCCTTGATCGAAAGTGCCAGCAAGTTCATAAAACAAGGAGTGATTTGAAAAGCAATCACCCCTTTTTCCATCTCCAAGGCAGAATGTCTATCATAGTTGCAGAGAGAGAGCAGTGACAATACTTGTCAGTTGGACTTGCTTCACCACTCTCCCCATTCTGGCATTTAGGTAGCAAGAGCAAGGAAACCACAACTTGGCATTCAATATGTCCAGAGGAATATTCCATCATAAAAAACAGTGGTCCAGAGCCCAGAATTATGGGGTATTTGTGCATAGAGACAAGAGGCCTTGGTCAGTCTCCAGTGTGTGGAACTTAAAGGTTACTGTACCTCGGTGGATCACAAAGTACCTAACAAACATCATTGCCTCACTATATCATTTATGTAAGGTACTACTAATGGCTCCATTTTACTTCAAGGGCATTACTGAACTACAGGATGGCCTGGCTGAGAAGGCATGCCCACTCCCAGTTCCAATTCCCAGTGTCCAGAACCCTCCACCTGAACCCCATATGCTATTCTGGTGCAATGCAGAGATATCTACCAAACAAATATCAATACATAATCCAAAGTCCACTATTTTCAAGGACTAGAGGACAGTTCAAGGGAAGGAAATATCACATAAAGATCAGACAACAAAAGGAAAACACAAAGGAACTTTGCCTCTGGCATACTAAGAAACTTAATCATGGGAAGAGTCCACGTTCATATCAGAACCTGGTCTGGTGATATCTGGACCCCAGGTAAAAGATGGATACCATTGACAGGTGCTGTTTTCTCCCTTTTTTTGAGTTTTTCCAAAAGAAACAAGAACAGACAGACTCTTTACTGCAACTCCTCTGTTTTTCCTAACACCCTCTCTTCCCTCCAGTTCTCACTGAGGCAGCTCCCCATAGCACTGGTAGGCTTGAATAAATGAAGCTCCTGGAAGTTCAGGTAGGTAGTACCAGTTCCACAATGGGCACAAATATTTTGCTAAGAATGCGAGAGGCATTCCTGAGTCAACGTAAACCACCAGACTATCAGTAAACAGCCAAACACTCTAACCAACTGCTCTATAGATACTTGCAGCTCTTCTCTTTAAACTGTATATACAAGTTTATCTTATTTTTTGTAGGATTTTGCAAACATTTGTGCTTTCTATCTGGCTGTGTGACATTGGATTTCAGGTCTTTTTACTAGAGTTTATACTAGGACAATAACAATATGTGAAATTAAAGTCAAGATTTTTTTTTAAGATTTTTATTTTATTATTTATTTTTAGAGAGGGAAGGGAGGGAGATAGAGAGAGAGAGAAACATCAACGTGCGGTTACTGGGGGGCGTGGCCTGCAACCCAGGCATGTGCCCTGGCTGGGAATCAAACCTGCCACACTTTGGTTCGCAGCCCATGCTCAATCCACTGAGCTACGCCAGCCAGGGCTGAAGTCAAGATTTTATGCTTCAGCCTTTTAATATTACTGTAAGAGTTTTCTTAATATTTAAAAGCATTTTATAATCTATACTTTCTTTTTAAGTATGCATGATATTTTCTCTACTATGTTTATCAACAAACTATATGTCAAAATTACTTTTATTACATTTTTTCTGTAGAATTAAAATGATCAAACTCAAGGCATATGCTGTTTTTGATGAAGCAATTGGGAAGTAGAATATTGACTGTGCCTCATTTAATATAGTTTATTAACTACTTAATAATGTCAATAATTATTTTTAGCATAAGAATCTCTTTTTAAAGAAAAATATATTGTTTTGTACATGATAGTCATATACTTTAACATTCATTGATTCATAAAATTGAGAATGACAAAAATGACATTATTCAATTCATTCAACAAAATAATTTGTATTTATTGATCACAAAAGTATAATTTTGCAACCTAATATGCAAGTAGTATTATTCATTCATTTCACAAATAATGTTTGTGGTACTCAAGTATTCAACTTCTGTAAACATGCTGAACATTTTCTTTGCCCATCCTGTAGAGGATCCGCCCCGTGTATGACTCAGATATATTACTGTAGACATAGACACAGTAAGAATGTGGTGAACTACTAAGTTAAGAAGAAGCAAGTGATTAAAAATGAAACTATCGTATAACCAAGCAATCCCACTTCTAGGTATATATTTGAAAGAACTTAAATCTGTATCCTGAAAGGATAGATACCTGCACTCCTGTGTTCATTGCAGCATTATTCACAATGGTGAAGTTATAGAAGCAACCAAATGTTCTTTGGTGGGTGAATGGATAATGAAAATGTGGTGTGTGTGTGTGTTCACACACACATGTAATGTAAATATGTCTAAATAAAATGTTATTTAGACTTAAAAAAGAAGGAAATACTGCCATTTGTGCCAACATGGATAAACCTGTTGCTAAGGGCATTATGCTAAATAAAATAAGCCAGACAGAGAAAGACAAATACTATATGGTATCACTTACATGTGGAATCTTTTTTTTAAGCTAATTTCATAGAAACATGGAATAGAATAGTGGTGGCTAGGGGCTGGGGGAAGAGGGAAATCAGATTACGTAGGTCAAAGGGTACAAATGTTCACTCATAAGAAGAATAAATTCTCAGGATCTAATGTATAACATGGTGACTATAATTAATATTATAGTGTTGTATGCTTGAAAGTTGCTGAGAGTAAATCTTAATCATTCTCAACACACACACACACACACACACACACACACACACACACAGAGTTTATAATGGCCAAGTTAAACACCTTGATCTCGGCATTCATTCCACTACATATGTATTTAAATCATCATGCTGTTCACTTTAAATATATACAATTATGTTTTTCACTTCTTCGTTAGTTAAGTTTTTTAAAAAGGGGAAAAAACAAATGACCTTAACACCACTCTTGATTCAGAAATCAGAAAGAAAAATGGCTGAGGCCTCCAAGAGTCAGGCAGAAGAAGGAACAGGAACCCTTTATATTCTTGTTTTCAAACCCATGCAAGTTACACAATTCTCCTAATAGCCTCACAGCACACATACTTCCAATTTCCAGGAGTAGTAGTAATAACTAATTACTTATTCAAAAGAAATGCAAACCCATAAGATTCTGTCTCCTTCTTTACATTCTTAAATGTCAAGTGGCAGGTGGTTTTCAATTCAAGAGACAAACTGTGTCTACTTGGGTAGATGCTAATGGTACAGCAACCACATTTAGACTTTCCCTTGGCTGAGCAAAGGCTTTTATATCTCCTAACTTTTTAAAGCAGAGCTAGAGAGTATTGGGAAGCAGTCTCTAAAACAGGCTTTCAAAAGTATAAGAAGGTCAGAATCACTTTTATATCTTTTTAACAGTAAAATCAAAGTGACAGATTTTTCTAGAAAGTTGAAAAAATAGTAACTTCATTTTTGAAAATGAAGAAACACAAAAAATGAATTCAATGTGTGAATCAGAAATGGATCCTGGAATAGGAAAAATAATAGTATAAAGGATATTATCGATGTGATTAGATAAATTTGGATAAAACCTGTTGATTGGATATTAGTTTTTTATCAATAAAGTTCCCTGTATTTGATAATGTACTGTTGTTACTGAAGTGAATGACTTTCTTCTTAGGAAATGTACACTAAAGATTTAGAGGCAAATGGGTATAGCTTCTGTAACTTGTTCTCAGTTAGTGCAGAAAAAAACATGTGTGTGAGTGTGTGAACATGTGGAAGGAGGGAGGGAGGATGATAAAGCAAATGTAACAAAATATCACTGATTGCTAAATCTAAATGAAGGGTATATAGTATCTCTTTGTACTAGCTACTTTCTTTAAGTTTGTAATTATATAAAAATTACAAAATAAAAATAAGAATACCTCTACTTTAAAAAAGAATAACTCAAACACCTTCAGAATTATATATTCACCTATTACTTAGCTGTTTCAATTGTCAAGAGTAGCAATTATTATCTCCAAACTTAATTATATATATATAGATAGATATAGATATAGATATATAATGATATACATGGAAGTTCATATATATATAATGAACTCCCCAACTGAGGAGGCACATGACCTGAGTAACTCTTACTATTCATAACAAATCACCTTAGAATTTAGTGTTTTAAAACAACAATTAATGTATTATCTCTCATGGTTTCTACAGACAGGAGTTCAGGATGGGCTCACCTGCGTATTTCTGGATTGAGGTCCATAGAACAGCAACAGCCTGGAGCAGCTGGGGGCTGTAGGGAATGCTCTCTCTTAAAGTAGTTTCAGGGACTTTCCATGTGACCTCTCCACTTGGGCTAGACTGCACTTTCTCACAACGTGTGGCCTCAAAGCAGTTGGACTGCTTATATGGTGTCAGGATTCTAAGAAACTATACTAAGAGAACCACGTGGAAGCTATGTCACCTTTTAAAAAGCCTCAGAAATCTACAGCATTCACTCTACTGATAGAGTCACAAGCCCACCCAGATTAAAGAAAGGAAACACAGACCCCACCTTTTGATGGCAGGAGTATCTAACTCACATTGTGAGAAAAACATGTGGGATGAGAGCTCATATGGCTACTGTACTTTGAAAACTATAATTTGTCACATCTTCCCAATATACATTTTTAAAACCAGGTGAGTACAGTTGAGCTATTGGGTTGTTTCGCATAGAAGCAACCTCAGAAATCTAAAACCTATTCCTAGTCATTGAAGTCCCAAGATTTACAGAAAGACAGAGTTATCAGTCTCAATACCATAGAATACCTAAACCACTGCTTTTTGATTGGCTTTGTTTCTACACTTCTAAATTTCTAGTCCAAATATAAGGATCTTTCTGTTTAAAAAGTACTGGTGCATTGTCCAAATTACTACAGATACCCTTGAATCACATAAGCTTTTCTGTTATAGTTGTGGAAGAACATATGGATGGCCAGTGACTTAATCAAGAGTCCCCTTGAAAATGGAGCCTGAGGCAGGGGTGTGGATATAGGTAGTTTCCTGAGAAGTTCTCTCAGATATCCCCAGTGAGGGAAACAGAGAATGTACCAGGGATAGGGAGATACTCAATCCAACTACCCATTATGTTGCCACAGCTGTGGAAAACTGAGATTTATTGTAAATTAAGATCAATAGAGGGAAGTGATGCTCCATCATGTTTGTTCTTTTCCCATTAGGTAAGGGTTTATTCGAGTGGGTGTAGAATACCCCACACTTCCACAGTAGTCCAAAAAAGGCCTGAGCATAAATCAAAAGACAAAACCAAATGCCATGATCTTAATGTCAGCAGCTGCATCACAAGTGCGTCTGAAAGGGCGTAAGGTAGGGCTCAGAGGCATCTAGAATGCTTAATAATGCAAAACAACCCATTCCATACTCAACAATAAAAGGCTGTGTTCCTTTGTGTCAGGATGTAGTTATAAAACATTAACAATTGTAGTCAAAATATTAACAACTGTGGTACACTGAGAGCCTATTGCTAAATGCTCAGGAATTTTATGAGCTAAACAAAACCATTGTTAAAAATTAAATTACAAAACAAATTATGTTAATTACATTAAAAACAAAATTAATAAGCACTCATAATTCATGACTCTATTTAATTTACATATACCCTTGAGATTATTTATGTCATTTATATCTATATGGTGAAAATATTACATAATGGTGCACTATGGCCCATCTCTTCTCAACTCTCAGTTCAGTAGTCACACTGGTAACTTGAAATAAGTCTTGGTAGGAGAACTAACACCATTTCATTCCTGCTACTTCCTGTTAACTCCTACCTCTTCCCCCACCCTCATTCCAGCATGTTTACATCCATTGCCTGAAGGAAAGCAAGCTATGATAAAAGGAGAGAAATAACAACTGTGTTCTAGGATTTTGAGTTTTAAATCACTGGGCTGGGGAGTGGACAGAAGGAAGTTCATGTGCGCAGATATTTTGAAAGAAGATAAGACTTGTAAAAGAAAAGTTTACCAGCTTACCCACCTTTTAAACAAAATAAAGGATTTGACCTGAAGGACAAGCATGAGGGTAGCTGTATAAGAGAGGAAAGGCATGAGACCTTAGGCTCAACTCCTTGGGGCAAGATTAAAAAAAATAGAAGAAGGATAGATTTAGAGAAATAAAGTAATGGAGGGATTAGACCTCCTCTGGTAAAATCCTTGGTGGTCAGCAAGATCCCAGGATGGAAATAGAAGCAGACTGTGTCTATGTATCCAGCATGCCACAGGTAGAAGACAGAGGGCCTCATCTGGGATCTTGCAAACAGAACCTTAGGACTATACAACAACCATTTGTCAGACCAAAGACTGAGAACCTGGACATCAAAATGATGGCACAAAATCAACACAATGGCACAGATATCAACATGATGGAGGGCTTCACGTCCCTGGTCCCACAACACTAAAGCTGTGACACAATGAAAACTCCAGAGCTGACATCCCTGAGAAAGCATATGGAATCCCTGAATTAACTAAAATCAAATTAATGCTTGATTGTTGCATAGGGTCTCATAAAAAAAGCTAACCAGTGTTCCAGTAAATAAAAACAACCAAATTTCTTGCACACTTCAATCTATGACCTTGGATTGGTACCCACTATACCTTGAGTGGATGGGAAACCAAGTTTTGAAAATATAACTATTTTCAGGGTTCTTTTTGAGTTTATTGTGCTATTTCCCACACCAGGCACAAAGATTATGCTTGTTGCTGTCAAAATCAGATTTTTAATAGGCTGTATTGATTCAATTAGAGATTATTACAGTGAGGGTCCCTAAATGCTTCAGGAACTTTTAAGGTACAACCCTTTGAAACATGAATGGGTGTTATTTACTTTCTCATATCTTGTCTACCATCTGGGAAACATTCCTTTGCCAGGCCAATGTCTATCCCAGGAACTAACATACCTGAAGAAACCCGTACTTTACCCTCTCTTTTTAGCTATTTGAAGACTATTATTTTTAAAAATATTAATTTTAATTGCTCTTCTTGTGATAGAGGAGTTTATTTCCCTACCCCTGTTTGATATCCATCTTGTCCATATACCTTGCTCTAACCAATATATATATATATTTTCTATGTTTAATCTTTACTTTTCCTTTTTTGACAAGCAATGTTCTTGATTTTAGGAAACTGATTGCAAAATAACTTCAAATCTTCACCTTTTCCTTTGTAATATGACTTTGTAGCAACTTCCTTCAAGGGTGGAATTCTTCATCCCTAGAACCTAAGCTGGCCTATGGCATGATTTAGCCAATCAAATGTGGTAGTGTTACAGGGTGCAGCCAAGAGGGGGGACCCCAAATGGGCATTTGAAATGGGGTCCAGAACTTAAGGTGTCCAGGAGATTTTAAGATGTCTCCATCCCCCTGCCCCCCAGGGTGTGGGTTGGGGGAAGGGACAAATGGAGCAGGGCCATTGAGAGCTGTTTTGCATAGCAACAGCCTTGCAGCTAAGCTCTGGCGTGGTCGTTTGGCATATCTATAACCTTTGACTGGTTGCATAGATATGTTAAGTAGCTGTGATCAGCTCTAAGCCAGGGGAATGGAAGTAACTTCCCCACCCAGATGTAACTGGGGGGGAGCGGGTCCCCTGAGTTACAGCGCCTGCGTGGGAGCTCAGAGAGGACTGGCTCCAGGACACGGGGCCACACCTGCCCAGACTCATGATGGCAGCCCAGTAAAGCTAGAAGGATACGAGTTCTGGCATGTGAAGCCGAGTATGGGAGGAGTCGGAAATGGGGCTGCAGAAGAAGATTGGCCGCGGGGATTTAAAACCCAGATTTGGCGGCCATTGAGGAGGAGAACCATGCGCAGCCCTGAGAAGAAAAGCCATGTGCAGCCATTGGGGGAGAACCATGCGCATCCCAGAGAGAGAGAACCATGTGCAGCCCTGAGGAGAGAACCATGCGGCCTGGCAGAGTGGGGACCCCCACAGCTTTAGAAGGGGGAACCACCACCTGGTTTTAGCAGAGATCCTGGCAACTCAGCTGAGGGTGCCGGGAACCCAGGGAGGTCTCCCAGTCGAGATGGAGGACTAACTGGGAAGAACCAGAGGACTACCTGAGCCATGGACTTCTATTTCCTTTCCTGAGATACGGTACTCTGGACTGGGCAAAGGTGGAAGGAAGGAAGGACTGTGTCTGTTTGTGGGTGTTTTAAGGGACCTTGGGATTTTGGTGAAGACATTAGGTCACTACTTTAAGTTTGTATAGCATTAAATAAACATTTCCTTTCCTTTTCACAAATCTCTGACATTGAGAGACGTCTTTCCTAGGGCAGCGGACATAATGGACCCGGGGCCTTCTTTCAATAATAGTATATCATCCCAGGCCCCCCTTGTTTGTTCTGTAACAGTAGCAGCAATAATGGGCAAGTTCAAAATCTAATTTTCTAAATCTAAGTCACTATTTGGGAACCCTGATACTATCATGCGAACAGCCTGGATTAGCCTTTTGAAGAATGAGAATGAAGAATTAATAAGAATGAAGGATGAGAATGAAGAATAAGTGGACCATAGATGAGTTCTCCCTACTGAGATCATTCCAGACCAGCCTTTTGCAAGTCACCCACAAAATATAAGAGTGAGCTAAGCTGAGATCAATTCATTCTAACCAAGATCAGCAGAACAGGCACATAACCTCAGGAGAAAAAGTAAATGTTTATTCCTAAATACTGCTGAAGTTTTATGGTGGTTTGATATTTCAGCAAAAGTATGGCAAGAGCTAACCATTACCCAGATTGAGGATTCTTAGTCAGCCTGCACCTCAGGGTGCAGAAGTTGTGGAAGAGGCTACAACAAGCATACAAAAGGCATGGAGTATTAATAAGAAAGAAACCTAGATTTGCCAAGTACTTTAATAATAACAGGCACTAATATTCCTTGAGCATGTATAAGGTGCCAGGCCCCGTTCTACATGCTTACATGTGTTCTACATCACTATTCACCATTGCACAGATGAGAAAAGAGACACTATGGTCCTAAGGCTGTCCAACTTGTAGATGAGGAAGCAGCATGGCTCTAGCACAGAAATCCTAATCACCACACTATGCCAGCTCTTAAAATCTGTATCATTTAATCCAGTACTTCTCAATCATGCCTGCATAGGAGTCACATGGAGGGCTTGTTAAACAGATCCAAGGACCTCATCCCTAGAACTTTGGATATGTGAGATACCATCAAGACTCTGCATTTCTAGCAAGCATGCAAGTTTTTCAGATAGTGCTAGTCCAAGCACCATACTTTAAGGAGAGGTCATTTTATCCTCAAAGAATTCCCCTGAGGAAGATGCAATCACCTCCCTATTTTCAAGGGAGGCTCAAAAGTTGCATTATCTGATAGGTCTCAATCAAGGGATTTTTAATAAAGCCATGGCTTGACTTACACAAGATCACATAAGTTAATGGTACTGCAAGGATTTAAATTTACACTGGATTATTTACAGGATAAATTTTACAATGATTTTACGGTTTGCTTTTTATGAATGTACCTCTCACATACTAGACCAGCAGGCCAACCAGGGAGCCAAAGTTCATGCATTCTCCATTCCCCTCAAGATCTAGAAAAGCTTTCTGAATTTAAAGAGAACCCAGGAATTATTTGTTAAATTGAACTGAAGTTAGAATACAGTACCCTCTCTCCACTTTCCCTGGATTTAAGATTTCAGTAATTAGATTAAAAAGTACTTGCTTATTCTTGGTCCTTTCTCTCATCTATCACAATTTAGTTTGTTTGCTACAGTTTGTTCTTGTGTATATTTAACTTGCAGTTATTGTTTTCATTTAAGCTAACCCTGGAGGCCAGAGAAAATGCAGTGTTTCTTGTTCATTCCTGTTTAACTTGAACAACATACTAATGTGATCAATATCTAGTTCAACTTTCATTGTTAGTAGTGATAAAATATTGCTGTCCAATTATATGTTTCCTCAAAGTAAGTGAAAGCATTTAATAATGCTTTGTTTTGATCACCCTCATATGTGAAAACTCGGTAGACATTTTGGGAAATTAAAAAAAAAATCAATGTATGTGTTGTAGGAGAAAATGGAGCCCCAACATTCAGAAGCTTTGATTTCATACAACTTTAGGGCTTTTGCATCATTTGGAAACTGTTCTAAATAATGAGTTTACAAAAAATGTAGTAATTCTATTTTGTATATTCTATATACAAAACTGACCCCCCAATCTTCCTTGATTCTCATCACTTGACCTAACTT
Source organism: Phyllostomus discolor (assembly GCF_004126475.2). Lineage (NCBI taxonomy): Eukaryota > Metazoa > Chordata > Mammalia > Chiroptera > Phyllostomidae > Phyllostomus > Phyllostomus discolor. Next base: position 73,894,345 of record NC_040911.2, on the reverse strand, counting down.
CCCCTCTGGATACCCCTATTTATATCCATGGTAGCATCATTCTGCCAAGAAAAAGGGCTCAGAAATTGGTGTGCCCTCACTTCACTTCCATTTCCCTCACCTTACATCTTATCAACTGCCCTGTGCACAAGCTATACCATCCCTGTACTGATGTTGTTGCTGAACTCCCAGATCTGCTGTCACTTTTACCAGTTCTGTGTCCATCTCCCAGCTGTGCCCACTCGGCTTCCAGTGGTTCGTACCTGAGGCCTTCTTCAGACAGCTGTGTAATGCTATTGAAACTCTTTACCCACAATACTTAGGAGTCTTTATCACCTTGGGGTGGCCAATTATCTAATGAATGATCATGCAGAAATCTAAAAGCCCAGTTCCCTTGCCTTCAAACAAAACAAACTCTGAGGTGATTTTATGATCCAGCTCCTTGTGAGATCAGGCTGAGGCTGGGACTTGCCCTGAGGGCTCACCCTTGCTTAGTATCTTCTCCTTCCCGGTCCTGCTTCCATGCACACACTTACTGGTTTCTCCTGGGAACAATTCCTCTGTAAATTACATACCTAGAGAACCTGACCTAAGACAGTTTCACATGAGTGCCCACCTTTCTATTACCAAATGTTACTGCCTTAGTCTACTACCTACTGTGTAACTACATCTTATGGCCATCTGGGCTTGTGATTCTTCCCATTTACCTACCTACCTGATCACATCACTTGATCAAAACCTAGCTGTTGTTCCTCATTTGCTGGAGAATTAAGGACAAACTCCTTGGCCTGAAATTTAAAATCTGCCACCATGACTCTAATCTACCAATCATTAAACCCTGCAAATAAATTCCTAATATTGTAAGGAACATGATTTTGAAACCCCTCCTCCCTACACTCCCAGCTCCCTCCTTTGTTCAAAGCTCTTTCTTCTATTTGAATTGTCCTCCCATTTTATCCAAGGAACAAAACCCTTCTTGTCAACCAAGTCCATCCAAGTGCCTTTTCTATTATGAATATTTTATTGATCCTCCTTTTTATTATTTCCTACAGCTGCTATAATAAATTACCACAGACTTAACGGCTTAAAACACCATATATTTACTGCCTCACAGTTCTGTGGTTTAGAAATCCAGGCAGACTTATCTATGTCCTTTAGTGAGGATTCATGAGAATGATTTCAAGGTGTTGACCAGATGGGATCTCATCTGGAAGCTATTGGAAAATAAAAATTACATTTAAAAAATCTACTTTAAAGTGCCTTTGGGTTGCTGGCAGAGTTCAATTCTTCGTGGCTGTATTACTAAAGTCCCCAACCCCCTCTACTGCCAAAGCCGGTCCATCTAGAGTTTTGATTCTCTTTCACTTCCCTTCTGTGGCATCTCCTCAGCCTTTGACAGTTCTCCATTTTTAAAGAATCGTGCAATTACACTGAGCTCACCCAGATAATCCAGGACAATCTCCTCTCCTCAAGGTCCATAATCTTAACCACATCTGCAAGATCCCTTTGCTGTGTAACATAACATATGCATAGGTTACATGGTTTAGAATATGGACATATTGGGGGCAAACCTCCCTACCAGACCCCCCAAATAAAAATGGTCCTTTCCTATTCTGAAATCCGATAGCCCTTCATATCTCCCTTATAGTAGTTTCCCTCACATACAAATTAGTAATAGAGACCTTATTTGAGGAAATTTCAGGGGGGAATGGGTAGGGATTACAGGAACAAATTTGGAGGACACATGGACAAAAACTAGAGGTGGGGGGTAATGGGGAGAAGGGGGGAGGGTTGGGTGGAGGGGCTGGAACGGGAGTAGGGGGGAGAAAACTGTACTTGAACAATGATTGAAATAAAAAAAAAAGGAAAAAAAAAAGAAGACAAGCAACCCAATTAAAAAATGGGCAAAGGACTTGAACAGACACTTCTCCAGGGAGGACATACAGAAGGTCCAGAGACATACGAAAAGATGCTCAATATCACTAGCCATCAGAGAGATTAAATTAAAAGATTAAATTAAGAATAAAATTAAAACCAGGATGAGATACCACTTCACATCAGTCAGAATGGCCATCATAAACAAAGCAACAAACAACAAGTGTTGGAGAGGTTGTGGAGAAAAAGGGACCCTAGTGCACTGTTGGTGGGATTGCAGACTGGTGCAAAGGCTATGGTAAACAGTATGGAATTTTCTCAGAAAACTGAATATGGAACTGTGTTTTGACCCAGCAATTCCACTGCTAGGATTATATCCTAAGAGCCCTGAAACACCAATCCAAAAGAAGCTGTGCACCCCAATGTTCATAGCAGCACATTTACAATTGCCAAGTGCTAGAAGCAACCTAAGTGCCCATCAGTAAATGAATGGATCAAAAAATTATGGTACATTTACACAATGGAATTCTATGCAGTAGAAAGAAAGAAGGAGCTCATACCCTTTGCAAGAGCAGGGATGGAGCTGGAGAGCATTATACTAAGTGAAATAAGCCAGGCAGTGAAAGACAAATACCATATGATCTCACCATTAACAGGAATTTAACAAAATGAACAAGCAAGCAAAGTATTGCCAAAGACATTGAAATTGGGAACAGGCTGACAGTGACAAAAGGGGAGAGGGGAGGAGATAATGGGGGAAAAGGTGAAGGGTTTACAGGAACAATTATGGAGAACATATGGACAATAACAAGGTGGGATTGGAAACAGGGGAGGGAGGTGGGGAGGCCTGAGGTGGTGGGGAGGGGTGGGGTAAAAGGCAGAAAACTGCACTTGAAACAATAATAAAAAATTAAAACATTAAAATTTTATTTTAATCATTCTTCACGTAGTTTTCTCCCTTTTACTCCCAATCCAGCCCACCCTCCCAACCCTCCCCACTTCCCTCCCATTACCACCCTCCCCCTAGTTTTTGTCCATGTGTCCTTTAAATTTGTTCCCATGAACCCTTCCCATTGTCCCCTGAAAATCCCTCTTCTCTCCCCTGTGGTCACTGTCAGCATGTCCTCTATTTCCATGTCTTTGATTATATTTTGCTTGTTTCTTTGTTTTGTTGTTTAGCTTCCTGTTAAAGGTGAGATCATATGGTATTTGTCTTTCACTGCCTGGCTTGTTTTGCTTAGCATAATGCTTTCCAGCTCCATCCAAGCTGTTGCAAAGGGTAGGAGCTCCTTCTTTCTTTCTTCTGCATAGAATTCCATTGTGTAAATGTATCATAGTTTTTTGATCCATTCATTTACTGATGGGCATCTTGGTTGTTTCCAGCATCTAGCTATTGTAAATTGTGCTGCTATGAACATTGGGATGCATAGGTTCTTTTGGATTGGTGTTTTAGTATTCTTAGGATACAGTCCCAACAGTAGAATTGCTAGGTCAAAAGGCAGATCCATTTTTAGTTTTCTGAGGAAGTTCCATACTGCTTTCCATAGTGGTTGCACCAGTCTGCAGTCCCACCAACAGTTCACTAGGGTCCCCTTTTCTCCACAACCTCTCCAACACTTGTTGTTTGTTGCTTTGTTTATGATGGCCATTCTGACTGGTGTGAGGTGGTATCTCATTGTGGTTTTAATTTGCATCTCTATGATAGCTAGCGATATTGAACATCGTTTCATGTGTCTTTGGATTTTCTGTATGTCCTCCTTGGAGAAGTGTCTGTTCAAGGAGGACATACAGATGGGCAATGTCCCTTTGCCCATTTTTTAATTGGATTCCTTGTCTTCTTAGAGTGTAGTCATGTAAGTTCTTTATATATTTTGGAGATTAAACCCTTGTCTGAGGTATCATTGGCAAATATGTTTTCCCATACAGTTGGTTCTCTTTTAATTTTGATACTGTTTTCTTTAGCTGTGCAGAAGCTTTTAATTTTGATGAGGTCCCATTTGTTTATTCTTTCCTTTATGTTCCTTGCTCTAGGGTACAAGTCAGTAAAAAAGTTTCTGCGTGAAATAGCTGAGATTTTCCTACCTACGTTCTCCTTTAGGACATTAATGGTGTCACGTTTTATATTTAAGTCTTTTATCCACTTTGAATTTATTTTTGTATATGGTGTAAGTTGGTGCTTGAGTTTCATTTTTTTGCACGTGGCTGTCCAGTTCTCCCAAGACCATTTGTTGAAGAGGCTATTTTTACTCCATTTTATGTTGCTACCTCCTTTGTCAAATATTAATTGACCATAGAGACTTGGGTTTATTTCTGGGCTCTCTGTTCTGTTCCATTGGTCCATGTGCCTGTTTTTATGCCAGTACCAGGCTGTTTTGATTACAGTGGCCTTGTAGTATAGTTTAGTGTCAGGTATTGTGATCCCTCCTACTTTACTCTTCTTCCTCAAAATTGCAGCAGCTATTTGGGGTCATTTATGATTCCATATAAATTTTTGAAGTGTTTGTTCTATGTCTGTGAAATATGCCATTGGCACTTTAATAGGAATTGCATTGAATGTGTAAATTGCTTTGGGTAGTATGGACATTTTGATGATATTAATTCTTCCAATCCATGAACATGGTATGTTTCCATTTCTTTGTGTCTTCCTTGATTTCTTTCCTGAGTGTTATGTAGTTTTCTTTCTTTTTTTTTTTAAGATTTTATTTATTTATTTTTAGAGAGGGAAGGGAGGGGAGAGAGAGAGAGAGAGAGAGAGAGAGAGAGGGAGAGGGAGAGGGAGAGGGAGAGAGAGAGAGAGAGGGAGAGGGAGAGAGAGAGAGGCATCAATGTGAGGTTGCTGGGGGTTATGGCCTGCAACCCAGGCATGTACCCTGCCTGGGAATCGAACCTGGGACACTTTGGTTCCCAGCCCACGCTCAATCCACTTAGCTATGCCAGCCAGGGACATTATGTAGTTTTCTAAATACAGGTCTTTTACCTCTTTGGTTAGGTTTATTCCTAGATATTTTATTTTTCTTTTTGCTATTTCAAATGGGATTTTTTCCTTGATTTCTGCTTCTGCTGTTTCATTGTTGGTGTACAGAAATGCCTTTGATTTCTGGATATTGACTTTGTATCCTGTTGTTTTGCCAAATTCATTTATTAGGTCAAGCTGTTTTTTTGGTGGAGCCTATAGCATTTTCTATGTACACTATCATGTCATCTGCAAACAGTGACAGTTTTGTTTCCTCCTTTCCAATTTGGATGCCTTTTATTTCTTTTTCCTGTCTGATCGCTGTGGCTAAAACTTCCAGTACTATATTAAATAGAAGTGGTGAAAGTGGGCAGCCTTGTGTTGTTCCTGATCTTGGTGGAAAAGATTTTAATTTTTGCCCATTGAGAATGATGTTGGCTGTAGGTCTCTCATATATGGCCTTTATTATGTTGAGGGATGCTCCCTCTATTCCCACTTTGCCAAGTGTTTTTATCATAAATGGGTGCTGTACCTTATCAAATGCTTTTTCTGCATCTATTGATATGATCACGTGGTTTTTGTCTTTGCTTTTGTTTATGTGATGTATTACATTTTGATTTGCAAATATTGTACCATCCTTGCATCCCTGGAATGAATCCCACTTGGTCATGGTGTATGATCTTTTTAATGTATTGTTGCATGCGGTTTGTCAGTATTTTGTTGAGGATTTTAGTGTCAATGTTTATCAATGATATTGGCCTGAATTTTTCTTTCTTTGTTGTGTCTTTATCTGGTTTTGGAATTAGGATGATGTTGGCCTCAGAAAAAGAGTTTGGGAGTCTCTCATCTGTTTGGATTTTTTGGAATAGTCTGTGAAGGATAGGGGTTAGCTCTTCCTTAAATGCTTTGTAGAATTCTCCTGTGAAACCATCTGGCCCAGGGCTTTTGTGTGTTGGGAGTGTTTTGATTACTGCTTCAATTTCTTTTGTTGTTATTGGTCTATTCAGGCTTTCTGCTTCTTTTTCATTGAGTTTTGGAAGATTATATTTTTATAGAAATTTGTCCATTTCACCTAGGTTTTCAAATTTCTTGGCATACAGTTCTTTGTAGTAATTTCTTACAATCCTTTGTATTTCTATGGTAACTGTTTTAATCTCTCCTCTTTCATTTCTGATTGTGTTTATTTGGGTCTTCTCTCTTTCTCTCTCTCTCTCTTTTTTTTTTGATGAGTCTGCTTAAAGGCTTATTGATTTTGTTTATCTTTTCAAAGAACCAGCTCTTGGATTCATTGATCCTTAGAATTGTGCTTTTAGTCTCTATGTCATTTAATTCTGCTCTGATCTTGGTTATTTCCTTCCTTCTGCTTTCTCTGGGCTGTCTTTGTTGTTGTTCCTCGAGTTCTTGTAGATGTAGGGTTAGGTTGTTTGTTTGGAATGTTTCTAACCTTTTCAGGTGGGCCTGTATCACTATGACCTTCCCTCTTAGGACTGCCTTGGCTGTGTCCCATAAGTTTTGGGTTGCTGTGAGTTCATTTTCATTTGTTTCCAGAAACCTTTTGATTTCTTCCCTAATATCATTCTTGACCCATTCATTATTTAATAGCATGCTATTCAATCTCCATGATTTTGAGTGCTTTGGGTTTTTTTCCTTGGGGTTGTTTTCTAGCTTCAGTCCCTTGTGGTCCGAGAAAATGCTTGGCATGATTTCAATTTTCTTGAAATTGTTGAGGCTTGTTTTGTGTCCTATCATGTGGTCTCTCTTTGAAAATGTTCCGTGTACATTGGAAAATAATGTGTTTATTTAGCTTCTTTTGGATGGAGGGCTCTGTATATATCAGTAAAGTCCATTTCATCAAGGGTATTGTTCAATGCCACAATATCTTTGTTGATATTTTGTTTGGAAGATCTGTCCATTTTTTATAGTGGGGTGTTAAAATCTCCCACTATAATTGTGTTGCTGTCCATACCTTTCTTGAAGTCCTCTAAGATTTTCTTTATGTATTTGGGTGCTCCTATGTTGGGTGCATATATATTTACAATATTTATGTCTTCTTGGTGGATTCTTCCCTTGAGTATTATGAAGTGACCTTCTGGGTCTCTCTTTATCTGGGTCTCTCTTCTGGGTCTTCCTTTTTTGGAAGTCTATTTTGTCTGATATGAGTATTGCTACCCTGGCTTCTTTTTCCTGTCCATTTGCTTGGAAGATTTGTTTCAAGCCCTTCACTTTCAGCCTGTGTGGGTCTTTTATCCTGAGGTGGGTCTCTTGTAGACAGCAGATATGTGGGTCATTTTTTCTTATCCATTCAGCTATTCTATGTCTTTTGATTGGAGCATTTAACCCATTTACGTTTAAGATTATTATTGATAGGTACTCATTCATTGTCTTTTATGTACATGTGCTCCTCTCTCTCTCTCTCTCTTTTCCATCCCTTCCTTAAAGCAGTCCTTTTAGAATCTCTTGCAGAGCTGGTTTGGTCGAGGTGTATTCTTTTAGACTTCTTTTGTCTGGGAAGCTTCTTATTTGGCCTTCTATCTTGATTGAGAGCCTTGCTGGATATAGTAGCCTTGGTTGCAGACCTCTGGTTCTCATTACCTGGAGTATTTCTTGCCATTCTCTTCTGGCTTGAAGTGTTTCCATTGAGAAGTCAGCTGTTAGCCTTATTGGGGCTCCCTTGTATGTTACTTCCTGTTCCTCCCTTGCTGCCTTTAAGATTCTCTCTTTGTCTTGAAATTTTGCCATTTTAATTATGATGTGTCTTGAGGTGGGCCTCTTTGGGTTCCTCCTGATTGGGGCTCTCTGTGTTTCCTGGATTTGTGTGACTTTTTCTCTCATCAAATTAGGGAAGTTTCCCTTCATTACTTTTTCAACTAGGTTTTCAATCCCTTGCTCTTCTTTTTCTCCTGGTATCCCTATTATATGGATATTATTACGTTTCATATCATCTTGCATTTCTCTTAATCCCTCTTCATTCTTTCTGAGCCTCTTTTCCTTTTCTTGCTCTTTCTGGGTGTTGTTTTCTACTTTGTCCTCCAGCTCACTAATCCGATCTTCTGCTTCATCAATCCTGCTTTTCATTCCTTCTACTGTGTTCCTCAGTTCAGAAATGGCATTCTTCATTTCCTCTTCGCCCTTGTTGAGAGTTTCTATTTCCTTTTTCATGTTTATATAGTTTTCAGTGAGATTGTTGTAGCTTCCCTCTAGTTTCTGATAGCTCATTGTGAGTTCATTGAACTTCCTGGTAATCATTGTTTTGAACTCACTATCAGATAGTTGAGTTGCCTCTACTTCATTTAGCATTTTTCCTGAGGCTTTCTCCTTTCCCTTCACTTGGGGATTGTTTCTTTGTTTTCTCATTGTTCTTGGGTTTCTTCTTGTTAGCCTCTGTTTCTTAAAGTGATCTGTTCTGGTTCCCTGTAATTATGGTGTGAGCTTCTGTGGTAGAATACTTGTAAGATTCAGTGGTGCAGTCTCCTTCATGTATCTTGGTGTTCACAACTTCCCCCTACTCTTTTTTGTGATCAGTTGGAGGAGTGAGGCAAAATGGTTTAAGACAGCAAGACAGTATTCTATGATATTTACATTAGCAGCCAGTAGAGAAGAGATGGGTTATCCTTTGGCTCCTTATAGTGTTAACCGTGATCCTCCATCCCACTATCCACGTTTTAGAAAGGATGGAAAGAAGGTAAGACTCTTATTGGGGACAAAAGGATTGTTAGTTGGATCTAGCAAGCTGTGAGGCTGTGGGAGGTCAGATTCTAAGGTAGGGTTGGAACACAGATTAGTAAATAGGAGTGGTGTGTAAAAAAATAGAGACAACCCCCACAATAGTATAGTTCAGGAAATTGCAAAGTAGGCTGAGATCAGGTAGGGGTGTTGAGTAGTATTTACAATTGTATGAACTAGGTCTTATTAACAGTAATAGTAAAGCAACAGTCTTGTGGCAGAATCGATGAGATCTAGATAACAAGAATAAGGAGTACAGAACCTTGAGAGGTGTATTAATGGAACACAAATGAAGGATAGTAAATTATCAAGACACTGTGACTGAGATACCAGGGGGAACCTATCAAATGACAGCATAACCAGCCAAGCAAAGAGGATTATACAGAAAGAAAAAGAATACCAAAATAGTATTAAAATTAAAAATGTTGGAAAAGTGAGAAAAAGATAATACAAATTTACAGTAACTTGCAAGATAAAAAAAAAGGAAAGAAAAAGCAGAAGATGGAGTGCAGGAGAGGTAAATTTGGAGTGAAAGGAATAATACTAGGATGAATGGAAGAGAAACATAAGGGATTGAGAGATATAAAATTAAGAAGAATTGAAAAATAAAATGTCACTTAAAACGTAAGATAAAATCAATCAACCAACAACAGCCACAAAAACAAAACAAAACAAAACAAAACAAAAAAACAAAACAAAAAAACCTTGTTGGTTTCTAACTGGCCAGACCAGTTTTTCTGATCTTGCTTGCTTCAGCTGGCTGAGGGACGTTTAAAATGCTTATCACTCTTCTCAGCCAAATCTCAGTAAGTCTCTCAGGTACTATCCCAAGAACCAATCTGACTTTCCCTGACAGGTCCCTAGGCACTCCCAAGCACACTTGCTCTCCGGAACTCACTGCCGTGTTCTCCCGGGCTCCGGGGTCCCTGCAGGCTTCCTGCAACTTTTTGGTTTCAGGAAGCAAGCTCCCGGAATTGCAGGGAGACTTGCCCTTCCACCAAATTACACCACGGCAAGCTCTATGATCTCGGGAAGCACCCGTGACATTTGGGGATTCACTGTGCCTTCTCTGAGGATCGTAAAAGGGGCGCAGCCATCCACCAAATTTTTGAGTTTCGGGCTCTAGGAATGGACTAAGGGCTGCGTCCCTTCCTGGTTCACAGCGCAAGAGTCAGGATTCCTGATGGGGCACACACTTCCACAGTTCAGCACTGCAGGCTCCAGAAACCTGAGAATGCCCACACCCTTTCCTGGATCGGGGTTTCGAGGTCTGGGTTTTCCAACGATCCACACTCCCACTGGGCTGGGGGTGCGGGCGCACTTCCAGGCAGCCCCTGGTTGTGCCCGCTGGAGGCACTCCCTTCTCCCAGGGCTAAAGGTAGGTGTTCACAGTCCCTGGGTGATTTTTTCCCAGTCCAACTGGCCTCTCTGTGCCTTCAAGCAACAAGGTCTCCCCTGGTGTTGCTCAACCCCCGTATTCCAGGGAGGGAGCAGCGACTCCCCTCTCCTGGGAGCCCTGAGGCAGACCTGGAAGCACCGGGCCTGGGGACTGCAACCCCCCTGGTCCCCACGCTGATCCCTGGGTCCTTTTTGTCCTGAAGCAGTCTCCTTACCATCTGGTTTTTCAATGATCGCTATAATTTTTGATGTCCTGTTTTCAAAAATGTTTCGGTAACTTAGGCCACTTGCTCTGTTCCTCCACTGATCCGCGAGTTTCCCTCCTCTTCACAGAAGCCAAGAATCACGCTGCCTAGAGTAAAGCTGCCATCTTCCAATCCAGCAGCCTTATTTTAATATGTTACAGGCACTGTTCTAAGTATTTTACATAAATTGATTCACTTAGTCTTCATTACAACCCTGTGAGATAAATACTATTACTATCTCCATTTTATAGACCAGAATACAGTGATATAGAGAGCTTTATAGCTTTAAAGCTAATAGATGGTGGAGGCAGGTATGGTGAGAAAATGCCATGTGTCTGCTGTTTAATTTTCCTTCCAGTGCTACCAGAAGAATTTACTTGGAACTGCCACTGTATGAAGGTAGGGCCATGTGACTGATTCTGAACAATAGAAAGTGATGAAGGTCATTTTCCCAGCCTGGCACCTCCAATATGCAGCATGGTTTTCTACACTTACTCTCTCTGAATGGAAGCAAATGACGCCCAGATGAAAAGAGCCTGGACCTCTGAATCACCACTTGTAAGAGAGAGAGAGAGACTGGAGATCCTCCTAACTCACACTGGATAGTGGCATGAGGTCACATTGTGTTAGTCACTGGGATTTAAGAGATCTGTTTCAGTAGCTCATATCACTTACTTCATGAATACACCAAATGCTAAGTCTAGGAAATCTGGTTCTCTAGTCCGTACCCTTAATAGCAATGTTATTCCTTTTGCCTTACTTTTCTGATAATGATACTTCCAGAATTATTGGGTGAATCCAACAGCCATGGAGATATTGTAAGTGTGGTATAATGTGTTCATGGCATACCTTATATGGTGGTGACTCAGACACTTCTAAGTATAGCAGTTTGGGGTCTGGTGTCACTTCCCTTTCTACCCCCTGTCATATTTATGCACTGTTTAACATACAGGCAATTAACACTTGATGAATTCAATGTAGGAAGTGGGGGTTTTCTAAACAAATTAGTTACATAAAATATATCTCAGAGAAAATACTCAGTGTGCTTTAAAAATTAATCACTTTCAAACATTAATAAAGCATCCTATTGACACAGAATGTATACAAGCTAAAGGACTATTTCACGGTTTTGTGGGGGGTTTTTTATGCCTGCTGTTGGACCTTCTCATAACACGTTTATCAGGAAGAAACTTAGGTTACATTGGAAATATCAAAATACAGTAAAGACTTGTGATAAAGTGCTTTATTTAATGATGTGGTTATTTTATAAATTCAGTGTATTGTCCAGGCAGTGAAATCAAGAAGGTCTCCTTTTCTAACACTCAAGATCATCACATAGAATAAACACATTTTTCTCAACCAGGAGGGCATTCAATAGATTTATACATATTTCACTTTGGACTTTTCATCAATTTATATAAATTATGCTGAGATTTATTTTGTAGGAAAACCAGCAGAGAATAGTGGGATAACTGAATTAATCCTACTCTAATTTTCCTACCATAATGCTACAGATTCTCAGAAGGACCAAGAAATAGACATAAAACCAAAGGAACAAAATACAAACTGTTTGCTTACTGTAGTTCTAAGCAGAGGGTACAGCCAGTACAAAACTCAGAAGAGGGTGTTGCTCAGTGAGTTCAGGGAACAGGACAACCAGCATGGATAGCAAACCATGACTAAGGAAGAAAAAGTATAGGATGACGTCAGAGAGGAAGGTGGAGTTAAATCATGGAGAGCCTCAATTCAATATCTATTTCCAAGGGAATCTGTTAGAAAGTTTTAAGCAGGGACCAATCTGGACTGTGTTATGTTTTTTTCAAGAATGACTCTGGCTGCTCTCTGGATAATGCAACCACTAATGTACTCTCTATTTCTATGGATTTGCCTTATCTGGGAAAGAAGGAGAATGGGAGAAAATTGGAGGCTATTATGATCATCAAGGCAAGGAGTGGTATTGGCTTAGACTAGAAATTCTGCAGCAGATGTGGTGAAATGTTGCTAGATTTGGAAAATTCCTGCATGGAGAGCTAACTAAGAGTACTTGCTAATGGAATTGCTACATGTGTGTGCATGCATGTCTGTTGAGGGGGTGTGGTGGTGAATAGAGAGAAAAAGGAGAATTACAGATGATTCCTTCATTTTGCACCTGAGCAAATGTTTCTCTCCCCCACTGCACATGCTTTAGTTAAAGTTCTCAATAGCTCTAGCCTGGACAAAATCACGGTAGTGTCCTGTTCTCTATTTTTATTTATTTTTTGTCTTCCATTCTCCCCACACAATCACCTTCAAAATTATCCTATATGTTATCTCATTAATATCAGAATCTTTTCCCTTAAAAATTGGATTAGTCAAGATCTGGTTAGGGAAAAAAGATCCCCACTAACTATTGTTACAGAGGATTTAGTAAGGGGGACTTTTTACTCAGGGCATAGAGGGGACACTGAGGTAAAAATCCCATATTAGCAATTTCAAAGCCATTGTCACTTCTAGGGTTGAGGTAATCTAGATCATTGACACCTGAAAGATGCAGTTACTACCCTGAAGGCTGGGATAAACAGAGGAGTAAAGAGAGAATACCAGAACCCAAAGCTTGGACAGGCTCCTAAATATCCTAGATTTCAGCTACATTATTCCTTAAACCCCTCAGGTTTTTTTAGAAACCTTTGTACATGTCATTAACTCTATCTGGAGTTCCATTCCCCCTTCACAGGGAACAACTCTGGAAAGCCATCCTGGATTTCTCCACAGAGTAAATCCCATCCTCTTCTTTGACTGCCTGGTGCTTGCTTAGCTCTGTGTCAATATGAATCACACTGCATTGTCAGGAATCTGGTTACAGAGCTGTCGCTGTCTCACCCGAAGGACTACAAATTCATTGCAGATGAGATTGTCTTGAAGATTTCTCATCATTTCTCCTAAGATGTTTACTGAATTAAAAATAGTCACAGATAAACTAGAGGATTCACAGTGATAGACAATTTTTGAAGTTCAAATTGGAGTGAAAAAATTAACTACTAATCACTTCATTATCCATAAAAAATGCAGAATATGATGGTGGTTATAATACATATATGACATCTATATCTGTTAATTTTTATGCTATAATAAAACCACTCCTAAACTTCATTGCTAGCACAGATTCTTAAGGCCTGCCTGCCACAGATTCTGAATCAATAGATCTGGGTGAGGCCTGAGGAGCTGCATTTCTAACAAGCAGCCCAAGTGATGTTGTTGGCAGTTTAAGGACCATACTTTTAAGTAGCACTGCTCTAACCATCTGAAGTAACTTAATTGTATTGAATCCTTATTTCTAAAATGGAAAAGTATTAATAAATTAAAAACCCATACAAACTAAAGCCACTTTGTGAAAAGACTCAAAATTGTGCCTTAGGAATTGACCAATTAATAACTACTGCAAGCTATTTTAAGTACAAGAAGATTCCTTATAGATAATTTATGTTTATATACAGGAGGAAAAAGTTAATCTTGGTCAAGACCATCACCCAAAGTCAGAAATCAAAATACAAAAATAAAATAAAGAATATACATTAAGCTTTAATTATTAGCTTGTGTACAAAATGAAAAATCCATCTCAAGGCTTTCTTAAATTAGAAGATTTTGCTCCTCCTAATTGTGCCATTTTCCAATTCTCTCTAAAATATCTAATAATAGTATAGCCAGTGACAACTACATACTCCATAGCTCAAAATAATTTATATTTTCCCCACTAATAACAGATTACAGATGTTTTCTTGGCAGTCCTCAAGATTTTAGGCTGATCACTAACAAAGCAGCTTACTTAGTGAGTACCAGGTCAGATCTGTTGTGATCCAAAAAACGATATTTGAAAACCATCCTATAAAGAGCCTTTATAAATTATTATAATTAAGCTGATTATTAGCCTGCCCTTCCTTGATCCTAATTTAATTTCCTTCAATGATTTCTTTCTTCTACTTATGTTTCTACTTCAATGCTTAAAAGAAAAAGAGCAAAGCACTTCCTTTCAAAATTGCATAATGTACCTCCATTTTATCATGATCATTTAGATCAGGGTGTCAAATTCATTTTACCAGGGGCCACATCAGCCTCACGGTTGCCTTCAAAGGGCCGGATGTAATTTTAGGTCTGTATAAATGTAACTACTCCTTAACAGTTAAGCAAGAACTCAGTTTGTACCTGCCGCCAGGTACAAACAGGTGCTGGGCGGATAAAACAAGGTGGGGGGCTGGATTTGGCCCGCGGGCCTTATGTTTGCTGCCTGTGACTTAGATCATACTTGGATTATTAGCAGAAAACTGACCTGGATATTATTTTGAGTCTATATTAAATGGGGGATAAGCCTCAAGGAGCAAGAGACACTTAAGTGGTTGTGGGAGAGTTTACAATCCCTCCCAGCCTAAAGGCGTAAGGTTAAAAGTAAACGCTAGCTTCTGTCATGTGGGGCCACAGAGGTGAGACCTGGAACAAAAACCCTACATGCTCCATGTGCAGATTCCAAGATTTATGAGCTCTTACAACTAAACACACACCCACATGTTCTAATGGAATTGTGCTTACATCTCAGAACATGTTCCTGAAATAAATTCTCCTTGACAACTAGGGTATTAGAATAATGAAGAAGTGCTGTGGATGTAAAAAAAAAATCTGTTTTATGTCCTGATTCTTTCTCCTCTCCTCTCCTCTCCTCTCCTCTCCTCTCCTCTCCTTTCTTTTCCTATTCTTTTTTAATTCTTCTCTCTCTTCCTTCCTCCCTCTCTCCTTTCCTTCTTTCTTCCCTTTCTTTTTGGTGCAATTCCTTGAGTAGCTTTCCCAATTTACTCAAGTTATATATTTTTTTGTTTTTAAAACAGTGATTAAAAATTCATACCTTACAGGCTCTATTGGGATCATGGTTTGACTGAAACAATTTTCTTTCTACTTTTCTACATTTTCAAAACTTTCTACAATGGACATGCATTTCTAGAATAAACTTAAGAAGTAATATGCAGTACAGTATTTCTTAGTGTGGCCCTCTTCAGAATGCCTAGGATCAAATTTTGTTCCAGTATGTACTATTTGTATAACTGTAGGCAGCTAAGGAGTCTATCCAGGCCTTAATTTGCCCCTCAGTAAAGTAGGAATAAGAAGCATCCTACTTCACTAGATTTTTTTTAGGATGAATTAATCAAATTTAGTGGAAAATGCTCAAAAAGTATTAATATCATCATCACCATTTTTGTTACTTTGGTGATTATAAAATAGGGTGGTATGCATTGAATCCTTTTTGTCCTTGGCATATATCTTATCATAACATAGAATCATAATTCTTACTTACTATGTTCTCTGCCTCCTGGACATTCACATTAATATTGTTTTCATAATGAAGCATTTGGTTTGATGAATAATTCAGCTTTCTGGAATCACCTCCCAAATAAACACATACATATATTTGAACCTTGTATCAGGGTCTGCTTCTGGGAGATCTCAGGTTAACTCGTATATTTAAAGCTGAGAATGCTAAATTGAAGGAAACCCAAGTAAACCTAAAATTCATAGCAAACTACCTAGAAACTAGAAGACAGTTCACTGGGATGAAACATAATTAACTTGAAAAACAGAACTTGAAGGCAAGAGAAGTTTTGTTCATTAAGTTCCTGTTTGCAGGGAAAGGTGGGGGTAGTATCAATTTTTATTTTATGAGTAGTTCTGCAATGTAAACTAGCCACCAGAGATCACAGTGAGTGGAAATACTATCAGGACTTTTCTGGGAGTACACTTGGTACTATTGTCCAGTTTTTTTAAAAAAAGCAAGGAATGTGAATAGGAAATTCATAAAAGTAAAATGAGATGAATTCATCTGTAGAAATCATGAGAAACACATACATTTATCATAAATTTAAGTGCATTTAAAAACAAATGCCTAATTCTTTTTCTGGCAGTATTGAAATTTACAAAACCAGACTGACCTTCTTACCAAAACCAATTAAAAATGCTAGTTAAAATATAAATAACATATTTTTACATGTGAGAAAGAGTGGGTGAGAAAATGTGGAGTTCTCAGATGCTAAATACTAATTGAGAGTAGTAATCCAGACAGTTTTGGGCTAAGGGCACTTCCAAGTCCAAGGGAACTTGTGAGTTGGTGGTGGCATTTACAGTTTGCTTAAGGGATAGGGTTTGCTAGGATTAGGGGACAATGCCAGCCCTCACCTGTGTAAAGTGGGGGTCTGCAAAGGACTACATTCAGGGTCAAGATAAATACAGAAACATTGTCCTCACTGTCTACCCTCTCCAAATCCTCCCATACTTCACATCACACAAATTAGCAAGGAAAGTTGATCATCTCAAGACTTCGGCATTGGGTGAGAAAGAAAAACATCCTCTGAAAGACTGTAGTCACAACATGCTGCACTCATAGTTTTACAATCCAATTCATATTACCAGTACAGTATGAATAACCTCAAGTTGAGAATTTAGTTTACAGTTGTATTTTTAGGGTATCTAAGCTAACTGCTTTAATAAATAAACCTTGAAATATCAGTGGCTTAACACAACCCACATTTATTTCTTGCTTACACCTCATCCAATTGTTAGAGGGCAGAGGCTGCTGGTGAGGAGTTCCCTAACAGGCACTTCTGTCTCAATTATATGATTCAGAAAGCCTGCCTTGTCAGGGGAACAGGAAGAGGATTCTGTATGAGGATGTTCAGGGTTGACGTGGTAAAATATTAAAAATGACCCCCACTGAATGATGCCTCTCTGAATCATGCCTCTCTTCATGATTCTGAAGAATTATGCTTCTTCCATGAAAAGGTGAAATCTACTTCCTGTCTCCTTGAATCTAGCTTGAAATTAAGATTGTATTAGCTTACAGAATGTGATGGAAGCAACCTTCTGGGGCTTCTGAGCTCAAGCCTGAAAAGGCCAGGCAGCACCCGCATTTTTCCTTTTGAAGACCAACTGCCATGTTGTAAGGATGTCTTGCTAAAGAGAAAGACCACAGAGGCAATGAGAGCTGGGATGTCATATGGACAGACAGACCACATTGGGAAAAATAATGTCATTCCAGTTCACAGTGAGTAACCAGACCCCTGATATGTGAGAGAGACCATCTTGGGCTTTCCAGCTTAATCCAGTTTATAAACTTCATGTAGTTGCATAACTGAGCCTAGTAAGACTGGCAAAATACTGCCTCCAGTCAGTTTCATGAGAAACAATACAATGGTTGTTATGCCTTAAAATTAAGGTGGACAATTAGCATGTTCCACAGAAATGGCCCCTATTCCATAGTTCCCAAGCACTTAGAATAAGCAGAAATAATGTCTGAAGAAATTTACCTTCACTTCAGACCTAAAGATAAAGACATAATTCTTGCTATTACAGATATTTAAAAAGAATATAAGAGGATTTTATACAAAAAAGAGAAATAAGCCAATAAACCAATTCCCTTAAATCTGATGCATTAACACTGACTCAAGAGCACTAGGAAATGTGAGTGGCCCTGCATTCATCAAGATAAGGAATCATCACTTAAAAGCTTCTCCACAAGAAAAACTCCAGAAAGACATGTTCGTGGGCAAGTTCTAACAACATTTGAAGAAATTACTCACTCTTATAAAAGAACAGCAAAAGAAAGAATATTCTTTAACATTTTATGAGGTGAGTATAATCATGTCCTAAAACTAAACAAGATGCTCAGGAAATGGAAATTTAGAAGCTATTCTCACTTATGAACATATGTATAAAAATCTGAAAGAAAATTTTAGCAACCCAAATTGAGAAGTGTATAGAACTGCCTTGAAGGAAATGTTAAAAGAAGTTGTTTAGAGAGAAGAAAAATAATATGGATTGCAAACTTAGATCTACATATAGAAGGGAAGAGCACCAAAAAAGAATAAGTAAAGGAAAAGCGTATACAAAGAAAAAATATTAAAATAACCTCAATAGATTTAGAAAGGATGCTGTATACAGTTAAGTTTACATTTACTATATTTGCTGACAAAACTTCTGGGCAAGTTAGGAATTGAAATAAATTGTGTTAATTTGATAAACAGTATCTTAGGGGATGGGAATGAAGGAAGGAAAACAGAAAGGACTGATGGTAACAAACATATAATTTCATGTAAAAATTTTACAGTGTTTGAGAACAAGAGAATGTTGTCCAATGCAGTAAGGCAACAAAGAGAACTATAAAGCATAAGGATTGGAAGAAAAGAAATAAAGCTGTCATAAGTTAGAGCTGATAAAGAGTAGAGCAAAAGTAGCTTTGCAGTAGTGAATACATAACACACAAAGAGTTTATTTTTGTGTTATTTTTATTATTATTTTCCTTATGAACAACTATAAACCTACTTTTGTCCAACTGTGTATGACTGTTTATAGAAACCTTCCCAAATCTATACACACATTATTAGAATGAATAAGAAAGTTAAGCAAGTTTGCTGAAACAAAATCAAAACAGAGAATTTAATTGTATTTCTATGCACCATCGATAGTAGATAGAAGTCATGATTAATCAAAAAGCACTGAAAATAAAATTTAGTAATGGCTTCTGATTTTCCACAAAACTGATAGTTGCAATAATGACTGACTTTATTTTGAATTTGTGGATCTATTTGGAAAGAATTAAAATTTTAACAATGTTGAATCTTCTTATCCTTAAAAATGGTGTATCTCTTCTCTTATTTAGGTCTTCTTTAATTTCCCTCAGCAGTGTTTGGAGATTTTGTCATACAGTTTTACCACATGTTATTTTGTTAAAGTTATTCTTAAGCATTTCATGTTTTTGTGCTATTGTACATGGTAGACTTTTCAATTTCATGTTCCAGTTTCATTATAAATTCATTTGTATCTAGTAGCTTTTACTCTATGTGTATTACAGAAATGACAAAAATTATCTTTGTGAAAAAATAAAATTAGATCCTTTACTACACACATGCACACACATTCATATACACACAGCTGTCAATGGATTGAAACCTGAATGTGTGAAGCAAAACTATAAAACTCTCTGGAGGCAGGCTAGAACACCATTTATATGATATTAGGATAAGGAAGTTCTTAAACAAGATATAGAAAGTTTAATCAATGAAGAAAAAGGGTTGTAAGCTTGGATATATTAAAATTAATGTTTTCCTGCTGATCACAGAGAAGCAGCATAGAATACAGAAAGGATTTCACATTCTAGAGACTAATGCCCTAGGTTTGAAATCCTGCCTCTGCCACTTGCTATCAGTGTGAATTTGAGCAAATTACTTATACTCTCAGGTTCTCCTTACTCAAAAGAAGGCAAGGTTGATAAGAGTTATCTCCATCATAGAGTTAATATGATAACAAAATAAATTACAATATAAATGTAAGAGTTACATATTTTTAAAAAGACATCAATAAGAGTGAAAAGCCACAATAAAAACTGGGAGATATTTGCAACACTTAACTGATAAAGTGTTCAAACGTCTAGCCGTCTCTCTAACTATCTATCTAATCCATTATCTATCTATCTCCATCCAGCCAACCTTCCTCTTCCCCAAATTCAAAATTAAAAGAAAGTGAGCAAAAGACATAACTGGTACTTCAAACAGAAGGAAACAAAGATTTGGAGGACAATTTGCTATTGTTTAGTAAATGTGAAGATGCTCATACTTTATAACCCAGCAAATCCACTCTAAGGAATATACCCTGGAGGAACCATTATGCCTGTACTTCAGGAAATTTATACAGTAATGTTTATAGCATTGTCAAACAAAACAAAACAAAGCAAAAACAACACAAATTTCCAGCAGTAGTAGATTGGATAAATTATTTGCGTAATTTGATTTTTAGTAAAAATGAAGTTAAATATATCAACTTGGGTGAATCTCAAAAACATAATGGTAAGCCAAAAAAAGCAAGTCATTGAAAAATATATCCAATTTGATTGCATTGATATAAAGTTAAAAACATGCAATAAGAAATGGTGTATTGTTTAGTCATATAAATATATGTGGTAAAATGAAAAACAAAAACAGAAGAATGATATAACACAAATTCAAGCTAGTTACCTCTGTAGGAATGATAAGGAAAAAAATTAGAATGGGGCACAGAGCACCAGACACTTCAATTTTAACAGAAGTGTTCTATCTCCAATTCGATGACTGGTACTAGAGTTTCGCTGCATTATTATTCTTTTTAGCTTCATGTTTTATACTGGGGTTTTTTTTTTTTTGCATCTACTCAATGTTTGGTAAACCAACAGCGATTAAATGCTAAATTCATCACTAGTAGAAGGGAATTATGTTTACAACTTTCAAGTGACTACAGAAAGAAAAAACAAATAAATTTTGATCAATACAGCAAAGGCAAGAAGAAGAAAACAGAAAATTATCGAAAACACTAGACGTTCTAAAGTCAAAATAGAAGGTGGCACAAAAAAATTAGATGTTAGTTGAATTTGTTTATTTTATGGCAATGATTCTCAGATTGTTTCAAGAAAGAAAATAAAACAAAATTCAGCTATAGAGAAATATGTTCCAGGTAAATATAAACTACAGATAAGCAAACAAATATAATAAAACAAATAAAGAAAGCAATATAAGCACTAGCCAAATTAAATTCAAAACAGAAAGTTTTAATTTGGGTAAATGGGTTCATTTTATTTTTCAAAATGATAAAACCTCATTGAAAATAGTGCAGTCATGAATCAAACAATGATCTCACAATATATAATTGCCCCTTATTATTCACAGAGCCCATATTTGTGCATTTGCCTACTTGCTAAAATGTATTTGTAACCTCAAAATCAATACTTCTGGCACTTTTGCAGTCATTCACAGGCATGCACAGAGTGGCAACAATTCTGAGTCACCAGAGAAGCAATTATCAGCTGAGATCTAGCAAGGCCGTGCTCTGCCTTCTGTTTTCAACTCCCTTACTGTAAACAAGTTTCTTTTTCATGATCTAGTTAGTGCTATGTTATTCACATGTTTGTGCTTTTGTTGGTGAGTTCACTATTTAAAATGGCCCCCAAGCATAGTGCTGAAGTGGCACTAATGTTCATGAGTACAAGAAGGGTAAATATGCCTTATGGAGAAAATATGCGTGTTGGATAAGATTCAGATTAGGACCTGAGTTATCATGCTGTTGGTCATGAGTTCAATGTTAATGAACCAACAATAGATATGAATAAGGTGTTTTTAAAAAGAAACACAAATAAAACAAGATTATACATTGATTGGTTGAAGGAAATGTGACCAGAGGCTTGCAGGAACCTAACTCATTGTTTCCCCTAGGAGCAATAATTCAGCATTTGCTAATTCAGTGTTCAAGATGACTTTCAGAACATAATTACCAAAATAATTAGAACTGGCTACATAAAACACAAAATCACAATCACAGTAGGAGAACTGAATATGTCTCCAAAAATTCAACAAATTAGATTAAACTTAATTACAATACAGACAATCTGATAATAGGTACAATAAGCTTGTTTGGGCCTCCAATTCCCCTCTGAGCCCAAAGTCCTACAACGCATTCACACAGATAAACCTGTCAATGCTCCAGACCCCTGGACCCTTACCTCTTCATTGCCAATGTCTTCTTCTCCAGTCCAACTTAGTCACCCACTCCCCTGGTCACATCTTAGATACTGACATCACTAAAAACTGCACTACCATTAAAATCTTGAGTTTAAACATCCTGCTCTCTGCCAATTTTGTTCTACCTAGCTCACTAACTCACAACCCCCCACAGCTCTTTAGAGACTGCCAAAACACTGGCACCATAACTCTCTCACTGCTTATTTATTTCTCCCTTCCCAGTCCAACCCTATGTCCAAGACTTCTCATTATAACCACTCCCTCGAAAGTACCCCCAGCTCTCTTTTTCTCTCCCATTATCTCTACAGGGAATGCTTTCCTTCAAAACCTTTATTGACTAGTAGCTTATAATCCTCAGGACTCTGCCTGAGTATTAGTTGCCCTGGATGGCCTTTCCTGACCACATTATCCAAACTGAGTGTAGCCTCGTATCTCCATCTCAGTTTCTTGCTTCTCTCATAATACTTACAGCAACTTAAAAACATTTTTGTTTGATATGTACTGGAACATGAAGTTCCATCAGGATAGGGATCCTAACTATCTTGTTTACATTCCTAGTACCTAATGTAATCCTTTGTACAGCAAGTACTTAATTGAATTTCTAATGTATACAAAAATTTTACCCTATAAACAATATATGTTATTATCAAATGTCTGTCTATGGAATAATTACAAAATTTAATCACATGTAAGACCATAAATATCACCTTAATTCTATAATGTAGAAATCATACCACCTACTTTCTTTCACCATAGTGTGACAAAGTCAAAAATATAATGAAATAAAAGAGAAGGAACATTATGTGAACATATCAATAAAATAACCTTTTGTCAAGTGCACTCAAGAAAAAGGAAAGATAAAATGTAAGCAAGTATCAGAAATAAAATTGGGCACATATGCACATGGAGGAAAACAATTCTAACTGTAAGAGAGACTTCTAGGTGAATCTTCCTCTGCTTTCTCTAGACCTGTGCATAGGAGCCAAGCTCAGCCGGAGGAAGGTACAAAACAGTTCATTCAGTTCACACAATGGTTTTCCCATAAAACCATAGGTGTCGACTTTCAAAGGGCCTGAACAATGCTCCCTAAGTTTCCCTGTCCTGCTCTCAGTGACAAGCTTACTGTATGTAGTATCAGATTCTCTACATTTTAATCAATCTAATTGATTTGTTGAACTCTCAGAGACATGTTAAATTCTCTAATGTTCTTTAAGAATCTGTAAATTCTCAAACATTGTTGATTTTCCTTTAGGCCTCTCCAACTCCCTGCCAGCTTTCTCCTATTGACAGCCTGACTATTGGTAATTGCAGTCACATTAACATGTATAATCCATAAGATCTTTGTGTCATTCACTGATGCATCTCGAGCACTGAAGAGAGTGTCTAGCTCAAAACCATTGCTCAAAATACATTTGAGAAGCAAGCATATGCTAGATATACAATAGTCTCCCCAAGCCATGCTTTCCAAGCTTCTGTTGCCAGTGGTCAACCCCAGACTGAAAATATTAAATGGGAAATTCTAGAAATAAATACTTTGTAGGTTTTAAATTTTCCACCATTCTGGGTACTTTGATGAGATCTTGTGCTACCCCCCTTTAAAACTGTAAACTGTTCTGAGTAGTATGATGAAATCCTGTGCCATCCCGCCTGTGATGTGAATCATCCCCTTGTCTAGAGCTTCTATGCTTCCTGTCCCTTAGTCACTTAGCAGTCATCTCAGCTATCAGATGGACTGTCTCAATATTGCAGTGTTTGTGTTCAAGTAACCCTTATTTTACTTAATAGTGCCCCATACACATAACATTACTGTAGTACATTAACTGTGCTATTTTATTATTGTTGTTGTTAATCTCTTACTGTACCTAATTTACATATTATACTTTCTCATAGGCATGTATGTATAGAAAAAAACAGTATGCATATATGGTTTGGTATGCCGCTTCTCCATTCCAGTCATCCACTGGGGTCTTGGAACATATCCCTGCAGATAAGGCGGGCCTACTACACACATCTACACTTATCGGCACTCGCTTTCTCTTCTGATTAAATGACAGCAGTGTCCCTCTTTCCAACTCAGACCAAGACTTCAACCCATGCTTGGATTCCTATTCCCTGCCAGTTTTTTTGGAGTCTTACATTATCAGTTACTCTTTTTCTTTTTCTTTTTCTTTTTCACACTCTAAACCATATTCTTCCCAACAACTTTGAACAGTGCTAAAGTTTGTCCCAAAACATAACTCTCCTTAAGCTGACATCTCCCCTCCAGCTTTCATCTTTATCTGTCTTGTCTGTTTCATAGAATTGTTAAAGAATCGCTTACATTTGCCTCCATATGCTTTGGAGAGTCTCCATCCATCCAAGTCCTACTAGCATCTCATTTTGAAGATCACAGCCCTCACCCGGTGCAGTTTGGTTTTCTTCACCATAACTTTGCTGATACTGTTCTTGTGTCAGGAATGGCCTACTTGAGCACAAATTGAATGGTTTTTTTAACACCTCAAACCTATTCTGTGCTCTTGACTGTTTCTTCCTCCTTAAAACACTATCCTTTCTTGCACTTTTCTGGGTTTCCACTTACCTCTTCAGATTCTTCTTTTCTGACTTGATTACAGGTTCATTCTTTTCTCTGTAGTAAGTAAATATGGTGGTCCACAAGGCACTAGCTAGTTCCACTGTAGTCTTACTCAAGCCTTACACTCACAGTTTAATTACTCCCTGTAAGTAAATGACTCATGGAGAGTTTTAGTACCAGCTCAGGTCAGCACTCTGACGTCCACACCTGCATATGCCAGTATCCTCCTCTTTTCTTGCATGCCCATCTGGATATCTCCAAATCCCCTCAACTATAAAATCTTAGAGAATTTTGCCTTAGCCAAGTCAGTTCTCAATCAGATAATACACAGTAAAAGTCGAAGAGCCTAACCCTTCTCAAAATATACTGAAATTTGCCTGCAAAATATTGCATGTTGCAGATTACACACTCGCAATTAGGGAAAACTGAACTGACATTAGTGGGATTGATACACTAGTGTTAACATATTTCTTGGTAACAAAGAAGTCCCCACTGACATCAAGTCTGGGAAGTGCCTCCATCAGGAGCATGGGAAGTTCAGTGGAAATCTATGCAACCCTCACTCCCCATGCTTCATGGGTCACCAAGTTCTATAGCTTGTTCTACTCTCATTGTCTCCTTGCTCCTCAGATCTACAGTCCATAATTCACTTCTTTCAGTGACAAAATTGAAAGACTCTGAAGCCCTCTTCAAGTTCCTACCATATCAACAAATCTAGATGCAAAGGGGCCTGTGTATTCTGTTTTCTTTCTGTTAAGTATAGATGAAATTTCCCCTATTTCTATCAATGGGAGATCTTCTGCTTGTTCAATGGGCCCATCATTTTCAATCTCTCTCTCCTGTACCCTGTCTTTCCCCTCCATTTTATTGAATTACTCTTTCAGCATTCAAACATATTACTTTTCCACCTTAAAAACATTTTCATGGCCCCATTTCTCTCTAGCACCTCAGTTTTGTTCCCCTTTATAACAAAACTCTATGAAAAAATTGTCTACTCTTTTCTTATACTGCCTCCAATTTCTCCTTTCTCTCCTGAATCATCAGAATTAGACTCTTATTCAACATGTCAACAATATTGGTATTATAAAAGTCACCTCCAATGTAAAGCTTAGAAAGCACAGCAATATTCATCACAGGAGAATGAAAGGACATGCCAGTGAAGTAGAAGAAAAAGCTGGACTATGTGCTGTCCCAGAAACCAAGGAAAGGAAGTGATTCAAAAGGAAGAATATGATGACTTGATTCAAAAGCTGCTAAGAGGTAGAAATGACCTTTGGACTATGCAACTTGGAAGCCGTGGGGGACCCTGACAAGAGTGGATTCCATGGAAAGACTGGAATGACAAACTTAAGGGAGGGGGTTCAATGAGAATGGGAAGTAAGGAAAATAACAGAGTCCTCAAGACCACTCAATGTTTCCACAATTTACTATGAGTATTCCTAGAACTCAGCACAGTTGTACTTATGGCTATGATATATTGTAGTGAAAGGATACAAAAAACCAACAAAGGGAAAAGGTGCAAGGGGTGAAGACTGGGTGAAACCAGGCACAAGCTTCCAAGAGTCCCCTCCCAGTAGAGTTACACAGAACATGTTTAATTCCCCCATCAACGGATTGTGACAACACATGTGAACTTGTGCCAGCCAGAGAAGCTCATTAGAGACTCAGAACCCACAGTTGTTATTAGAGGCTTACCATGTACCCAAATTCTGGACTCCCAGCGGGAAAGCAGGTATTTGGCATAAAACTATTATTTATGCAAACTGTTTAGATACAGTAAGCCACTCATATTTAACAGTAGCAGTAACCCTCCAAAAATCAAGCTCCCTTGTAAATAGGCCTTTTAAAGCTAGGCTTGCTATTTTAACACTCTTCTTCACAAGGAGAGAGACTATTCCTTTCATGAACTTGTGGAAAAGAGAATAAGTCACCTGACAGCTGGAGGGAATATAGAATATTGAAGGATTTGATTTTATCTTTCATAGGTGAGAGTACAGGATTTTGAATGCTAAAGAGAATGATCCAGTAAGCAGATAAAATTTGATGATGCAGAAGAGAATGGTATACTTAAGTGGGAAAGAAGAATGAGATTCAGCACAGAATTGAACATGGGGACACAGAAAGTTCACTCATCATATGAGTGATGATGATTGTTGATTTACATGCTAACTATGCCTATCTTAGTTATAAATTTTATTTACAAGAGAGTTCAACGTGATGGCAGCTTCCATAATATACAAAATCAATAGCTGTCTTATTTCAAAAAGTTTATAATGAAACCCTCATTTTCAGTAATAATAGAAAAAATACATCTAGATAGAAATAGACACAATATAGGGTGGACTTTATGAAAAACACTATAAAATTTACTGAAGGGCACAAAAACAGAACAGAATATATCAACACATCAATCAATATTCTTGGAAATAAAGACTAAATATTGTAATATAGTATTTTCTCAAGTTAATTCAATCAAATTTATTCATTCAAATCAAAGCCAATTTCAGAGGGAAGAAATTTAAAATAATAATTTTTAAACTTCTCATTAACTGAATTATTCTTAAGTTGTTTGAATCAAATTGATTTCAATTCACATCAAAACCTAATACTTTTTTTTATTAAACAAACAATATTCAGCTAACCCTTGAAAAACCTGTAGGTTAGGGGTGGGACAATGACTCCTACCTACATAGTCAAAAATCTACCTATTACTTTTGACTCCCCCCGCCCAAACTTAAGTTGTCCTAGTATCTTTGGGGAATTGCTTCCAGGATGCCCAGCAGACACCAAAGTCCAGGGATGCTCCACTCTCCTACATAACATGGCATACATCAACACATACAGTGGGCCCTCTGCATCTGCTGCACTCCCAAATGTGGATCAAAAACTGTACATAAATTTATTGAAAAAAATTCATGTATAAGTGGCCCTACACAGTTAAAACCCATGTTGTTCAAAGGTCAACTGCATATTAATAGCAGGAATACAGAGTACATATAAGGTTTTTTAAAATTTAATAAAACTATGTGCAAATGCAAGACTTGGAGAGCCACTCATTCTTACTATTTTGTTGCATGCTCTTCAAGGCTTTTTCTGTGTTTACAGTCCTTGATCTGTGTGGTGCTGATATGCAAAACTCAGTTACCACAGTTCACTCCTAATTCAATCCCACAACCAAGTGGCTCACATTTCAGTTTCCATGTTATATTAACTGAGAGTAATTGCATAAAGTACAAATTTTGCTTCTAGCTCTTTGGTCCACCAATCACTTCACAAATAACACCAGTGCATCATGATCAGTGACCTATGGTGTTATCTTTTTCCAACTCTGTCTATCAGTGATTGGACACTGTTATTGTGTTCACACACAGACAGCAAAGTTTGCGGCTATGTTGCCTCCTTGTTCCCCAGTTGTAAATCCATGTGACATTTTAGAAAAATGAATAATTGAAACAAGAAGTTGGATAGCCAAATGAAAGTTGAGCATCCAAAGAAGTGATAATGTTAGAAGTGGAATTCGAACAGAATGTAAATTGAGTTATAGAAGAAAGAGCTGACCATGGCAATGTTGCAGCACTGCCATGGGAGAGGAACTTAGTGAAGGCAAACTTACACACACATGAGGAATGGAGCTGTGATGAAAGAACAAAGATGTCCTTGCTGAAGTGATGCTACCAAAAATGCTCCCATTAAAGAAACTCTCGGAGATATTGCATGACTTTGACTGTGCAAAAGATAAAATGTTAGAGGACCTAAACTTAACAAGGAGTATGACAATTTGCCAAGGCATGCAAAAGATGTTATGTGACAAGAACAATGCAAGCACTATTCAACTACTCTTGATAATTTTTATTGAAAAATAAAACACTTTAATTCCCAATTATCCTAATATTTTATATTAGAGCACACGAAATAGGTATTGATTTTACTACTTTTTTATTTCCATACATACTTATCACAGATAGTAAGAAACAACTTGCACATTCAGTTTTATAGTTCCACACTAGCATGCAAAGGAAGGGCTGACTACACTTCATCTTCATTCATTCTTTCTCTCTTCCCTATCTTTTATCATCACTTGTACTTTAACAAAAATGGTATCATAATAGAAACATTGTTTTGGTGTATGGGACAACATCCCAACCGAGCCACACTAGTGCAATATACAGATCTAGTTTCATAGAAATGTACACTTGAAACCTATGTGATCTTATGTCGCCCTGATAAATTTAGTGAATAATGAAAAAAAGAAACGTTTTGAGTCCTACTTTTTGTCTTCACATATATTATTTCCATGTAAAGAAACATAAATATATACTATTTTGCATTTAGTGAATGAAAAATATTCCACTGGCTGTCTAACATTCATACAATGATTCATATTTTAAAACAACTTGTAAGTTGTTGCTTTTTCTATATAGTATGAACAATGGTACAATGCACTTCCTAAAAGTTGAATTGTTAAATAAAATGGCACATGTGTGTATTTTTAAACTTGATAACATATTACTGAACTGAGTTTCTGAAAGTTATACCAATTTACACTTCTTCCTGGAGTGAAAGAGAACCCATTACTCAGATCCACTCAGATTAAAGTGGGCATTTTTAATCTTTCTAATCTTTGCTAATCCAATTAAGTAAAATAGTCCTTTGTATATTTTTGTTAAATAGTTGAACTGAATTGAATTTGTATTGGAGCAAATTAAGTGGCTATGGCAAATTTCTATTTTACATCAGAAAGTACTGTAAAATTTTAGATCAGAAACTTTAGAAATAGTCATATTCAAAAAAGGGCATTTTGTAGTTCTCCAAAGCCTTGAACTATTGTTTTAAAGTAATCAATGTTACCTCCATCTTCACAGACTAGAAAATGGAGATTACACAGAAACGGAATACAAGCTTGGGATTCTGTTTATTGTTCCTTTTTCTGGCCTGTTGGCCACAGATATTTAGATGCTCCTAGTCGTCCACATGAATGAATGCCTCTGTATACCTTAGAATACTTCTAACATTGGAATCCCCAGAAAACAAAGCAGGGATTAACAGATACTGGTTAAGGGATGAGTTTTATACCATGAATATAAATATAACACTGAGAATGGGCAAATATGAGAAAAAAAAAAATATAAGTTAAAACTAAACAATAAATTTATTTCAGTATCAAAAGGTTAATCATAAATTTTAATAGAACAATCATTTCAAAGTTAAACAATAACTTCATAGTTTATACTGTTGAAAAAATGATGTCCTTGCTATTTATGAGGTTAGACTAGCATAGTAATTTTTAAAAACTGACAAAATTTTAATACTGGAAGTGTTCAGATTCCAATTTTTCTTGAATCCTCAGAAGTTCTGATAACATAAGGCCTTTCATTCCCACATGGTGACTACAGACAGGGCCTGAAAAGTAGCCGCTCCCTTTGTAAAGGTGGAAACCTTCATAGTCTTTAACTCACCTTCTTTATTCATTTATATTGCCTGCCTACCTTTTGCCCAAGAAAGGAAATCAATCTTGAATTTTCTTTTTTTTTTTTTAAGATTTTATTTGTTTATTTTTAGAGAGGGAAGGGAGGGAAATAGAGAGACAGAGAGAGAGAGAGACATCAATGTGTGGTTGCTGGGGGTTCTGGCCTGCAACCCAGGAATGTACCCTGGCTGGGAATCGAACCTGGGACACTTTGGTTCCCAGCCCGTGCTCAATCCACTGAGCTACGCCAGCCAGGGCTATTGAATTTTCTTATAAATTTATATTATGAGAGGAAAGAAATGAAAACTTTTATGGACTCTGATTAACATATCAATTATATTTAAAAGGGACAGCAAATAAGTTTACAATCTCTTTAGACATTTAATTTCAGGAAATTATTTTTTTGTTTAATATTCTTAAGTTCCTTCTGACTACCTGCACAAACAGGTGACTTAATGTTGAAATGCAGCGAGTTAATGCACCTGTATGGGTTACACAAATTTCCACTGAAGCTTCCACAGTCCCAATGGAAACATTTATCTGACTTATGTAAAAGGAGCCCACCATTAAGAGGAATGAAGATAATATTCAGGCCTGAGAATGGACCTCTTGATGTTACTCCATGCTTTTATGCACCTGGTACATACTTGTGCTGCCCTGCTCATTTTTCCTTACACTTACTGGTTCAAGATGCCTGACTTTCAATCGCCAGCAATTGAGATGCTTTGACTTTCTTTGTGGCCACAGAACCACATTCAGCTCACTAAGCAAGGACTGAGTGAAAGTGCAGGGAAATTAGTTTCCCTGGGAGCAGCCCTCAGTCTTTGATAGGCTAGATAGGAATTGATGGATAATGATTCCAGTTTTCTTGTCCCTTGATAAATGGGAGTGAGTGGAAAAAGATCCCAGCTCTTTGGCCCCTCCATTGGGATATCCCTGAGCTATGATGATTCTGCACTGGGTCCCAGAGTTCCCCAGCAGGATGAGCTCCATCTGATAACTTAGCTGGCTCCCCTTCATTCTTTCACTTCCCCATTTCACCAGCAGTGTTTCCTCAGATTGCTTTCAAATAAACTACTTGCACTTGAATTGTTTAGAGGTTTGGTTCTGGAGAAAAATCAAAGCAAGAGGGTCTGGTGGGATAAGGCTTTATGCTGTCACTTTAGGTTGTAGACTATTACAAACCCACTGAGCTAACCTTGGAAGAATTAGAACCCCCAGGCCTTCTCCTGGTCCAAGTTATTTGATCAAAAGGAATACTTTCTCCAGCTTCCTGGAGTGTTACACAGTAATAACCCTTTTTAAAAGGGCAAACAGCATAATACAAATAGGTAGTGTTTCTTAGTCTATTTTTTTGTCATTTACTTACGTAGGTACAAAATGTTTCATGGTAATTCAAAGCTCTATGAACTATAATTCACTCTTATAAGGTTATAATCTAGTAACAAACAATTTACAATGCCTGTTTAAAGGGAAAATAAACAACATTTCTACAGGACTCTGAACCTCCACAGACACAAAATAAGTAATCTCAGAGAAGAAAATATATTTGTTTTATTTCTTAAAACACAGCTTAGTCATATACCCAACTGATAAAGTACAATACCTTTTAATGCATGGCCTTAAGAATTTCTCCATTTGTAACTTTTTAGTATGTTTTCCTCAACATTCAAGCTGGAATGGTTTTACATGATGAAATGAGTCATCAATAATAAAGGAATGCAGTGAAAATGCACGTGTGAACTACAAACGTTCAACAGACAATGGACAAGAAGGAAGCAAGTGATTATCAATACTGCAAGCATATAATAAGCACTTACTTAACTTCTTTTGAAATCACATTTAGAATTTTGACAAAATTTATGGCATTTAAAACCTTCTTGGAACTCGAGAAAATGCATAATCTTTTAAAATCATTGTATCTGCTTACTGATTGTTTAGTCAATCACAGATTATATTTATCATTATTCATCCATATAATCAAGTTTAAAAATAAGTTTTAAAAGCATAAAGTCACTAAACCACAAAGAAACATTAAAAAGACACAGGATACTAATAAAACTTAGAGAGAGATCGCATTTAAAACAAGGAGAGAGATTCAACACTGTAATAGCTAAGATCGATTTTTTAAAAAGTGGCAGAGTAAGAGCAACTGGAAAAAAAATAAAACATGACAGGACTAGTTAAAACACTGTGCATGGCAGACTGAATGCACTCATGCCTGTATCCAGACTCTTTGGCAATGCCTCCTGCACTGACTCTGGGCTTGCCCATGTGGCTTGCTTTGGTCAACGAACCAGTGTCAACCTGATGCACACAGAAGTTTGAAAATGTGCTTTCATATCTTTACATCACCTTTGGAAGGCCACTACTTCTCCAGGAACAAACCTATACTAGCTTGCTAGAAGTTAGCAACCATGAGCACTGGAGCTGAGATGTTGCAGGTGAGATTGTCTGTGGTGAGCAAGGGAACATCCCTGAAGAGTCACTTGCACATGCTTATGTCTTTCTGCAATTATTAGGGGAGACCTCCCCAATAAGCCAATAGAATTAAATGCAGATTACACACAGAGAGGAGGAACTTACGCAATAGAGCAAGTGTAGGGTGCCAAGTCCAAGTCTCTAGTCACTTGTGAGTCTGCAGGTGAAGAGGTGGGGAAAGTCTCAAGACAAGCAGCTATAGTGGCAGGATGGGTCCTGTGGAGTTGAAATCCTATTGGGCTCCAAGTGTGACCTGTGCTACAGCTAAGCTCCAGTGTCCAATGGTTGGAACTCTGAGTTCTTCTAGCTTACAATGGTTGGTGGTCTCACTCATATCAGTGCTCAGATGGATTCCTTATCCAAGTGTCCAGACTTTTGGTTCTAGGTGTTCAGGGTTCCTCAGTTACCTCAGTTTTGGGCATATCACCACTTGACATTATTGTCATGTCTGACAGTGATTTCATATTGAGTTGTCCAAGGGTGTCCAAAAAGTCCTTTCTGCTTATGGTCTACACACTATCCTAGACAAATCAATCTCCAGGCACCTCTACCAGCAATATGTAGATGCATGAGAGAGCTTCCAGCAAGATTAGCCAAATCTGACCCAAAAGCAAAACTGCACAGCCATCCCTTGCTTGATGGAAGTAATAAAGGTTGTTATTTTAAAGCAATTAGTCTCAGAATTGTTTGTTATTGTGCAATGTTAGATATGCCCAATATATTAGGTAAAGATAGCCAATAATCACTGAAGTAGAAAAAACGAGAAATACCTGTCATGAATGTGGGTTAGCTCTTATACTTGGAATAGGTTACTGGGCACAGAGTTAAACATATCAAATAAATATAAGCATCATAGAAAGGTTATGACCCAACTGTTGAAGATAATTTCTCCCCCAAAAAATTCAACCAAAAGAAAAAAAGTGAATAAAATAATTGGTTTGCATTATGTCTGAAGTCATAAATGTTCATTACATAAAAGATGATTTCTCTATTATGAGATCCATTAAACAAATACAAATTTAAAAACCCAGAGAACATATACAGAAGTGCCACTACTTAACAGTGCTCACCACACACCAATATTAAATCCTCACCTAGAATCATCTCTGTTACATTTGAACACATGGTCAGAATTTTATTAGCAATTGTTAATTATATTAAAAATACTAGTGATGTGCATATACCATGTATGCTATATATGCCACACCATTAGTTTTGTTTCAAATTTTCATGATTGTTAAATGCTGTTGGTTTCAAATAAAAATCAACTGCCACTCATTTCATAATAAAGTTTTGACAAACTTTTTTAAAAAAGTTTTAAAAATAAAAATAAGTGAGACTAGTGATTCTCAAACTTTGCTAAATATTGGAATTACCTGAAGAGTTAAAAAAAAATTCCAATATCCAGGTGACACCCCAGAGCAAATGCACAGGAATCATGGGATCATGACTTAGACATCAATTTTTTCTTCATGTTTCTGAGGTGATTCCCATATGCAGCCAAGTTTGAGAGCTAATGACGTAGTCCTAGATCTGTGCTTTCCAGTATGATATAGCCATTTTATGTTTTTATTGTTTTTAAAGATTTTATTTATTTTTAGAAATAAGAGAAAGGAGAGAGAAAGAGATGGAAACATCAATGAGAGAGAGAAACATTGGTCAGTTGCCTTTTGTACATGCCTCAACCAGAGACCAAACCCGCAACCCAAGAATGTGCCCTGACCAGGAATGGAACCAGTAACCTTTCTTTTTGCAGGAGGACACCCAACCAATTGAGCCACCGCATGATGGCCATTTTATATTTGAACAGTCCAAATTGAGATGAGTTGTAGGTGAAAACTACACATCAGATTTAGAAGTAGTATTAAAACAAGTGTTAAATGTCATTAATAATTTATATGTATATTACGTGGTACAATAATATTTTGGATATTTGGATTAAATAAAATGCATCACTTTGTTAATTTTACCTGTTTTGTTTTGCTTCTTAATGTGACTACTAGAAAATTTAAAAGTATGTATGCTCCTTGTATTTGTGGCTAACATTTCTTTCTATTAGATAGCACTATTCCACTAAACTAGAGTGTAAGGTATGTAAATAATTATTTTAATATTATGTGATGTCACAAAACCTTGCTTAATGAAGTATGTATTCACATTCTGGAAAATTGGATGTAATGTTCTATAAGAAGTTCATTTTTAAAGAAAAAACACTCTGTAACCCAATTTTGGGTTTGTTGTACTATTTTTGTCATTTCATATGCAAAATAGCATATGCACTTAATTTTATGATTATATTCTATTTCTTACTTTAAATGTCATATTGATATAAAGTTTATTTAGGATTCAAAATTACAGGTATTGCCCTGGCTGGTGTAACTCAGTGAACTGAGCTCAGGCCTATGAATCAAACTGTCACTGGTTTGATTCCCAGTCAGGGCTCATGCCTGGGTTCCAGACCAGGGCCCCAGTGGGGGGTACATGAGAGGCAACCACACATTGATGTTTCCCTCTCTCTCCTTTCCTTCCTTCTCTCTCTAAAAATAAATAAATAAAATATTTTAAAAATTACAGGTATAACTGAAATATGCAAAAGTCACCTTATTGAAAATTTGTGTAAATCACATTTTGTCAGTGGGATAAAATATTAAAGGGGGGAGGGAGTTAGCACCTATAAAGAGAATAAGCAATGCTGTGTCTGCTAAACATCTCATGAAATTTTCATTTTTCCTGATCATATATATTCTTGTAATAAGGAACATATATATTGCTATTTTCTTTAAGGAGTGGGCAGTGTTCTTCTTCTGTTACTTACTGTTCAGGTTGAATTATTTTGAATAGCATTAATAAAAAATCATGGAAAGGAGAATGCTGCATATGAATAACATAAAGCTAACTGTGTTGTAAGTCTAATTTTAAAAGCATTTAATGCTAGTACATTGGTTAAATTTACAAGGCACTATTCCAGTGTTTGTAATATTTGAAAAAAAATCTGGCCCAGGACATATTTTAACTTATTTCACATCTCCTATTATCATTATTATTATTTATCAGATTGTAATTAACATCCATAGCTGGAGGCCACTCCTTTTGTTTTTATTAAAATCTTCCTATTCTGATGTAGGGTTTCCTTTAATCCCAGGTTAATATATTTCCCATTCACTGTGCCAAAGCTCCTGAAATGAGTATCTTCACAAATTTTCAGAATAATATCCTGATTATTTAAAGATTACTAAAATGCTGTGTATTTTCCCCAAATCACTTGTCAATCCGGAGTTGGTTTACTCTCACCCTTGATGGAATATTTCATTCTCAGCCAAAATGAAAAAGGTCACACTATGATAACACTGGTTACAGGAGGAACATGATGGTCATTTTTGTCCACCTGGTTCATGGTTTCCAACTAAATCGTTCCTGTTCCTTTTCTAAACCCAAACCCCTGCCTTTTGTTATGTCCATGTTAGTTTTTCTGTATTTTCCTCATAAATATCCATTATGTCAGGGGACTTTATCTCAGTTTTTTTTTTAAACTATAAAGTCGCAAAACAACAACAACAAAACAGTCAAGACAATAAAGAGAAAACAAAGAGTAAAGGAGTTTATACATCTCGGTGGGTTGTAAATGCCTCTCTTGCCCCTTTCTTAGTGTATCCTACCTACTCTAAAGCAAGTGAGTTAGTGAAATGAAAGCGCTATTTTAACTGATATTTATCAACTTTGCTCAAAACATATTTAAAAGATGCTGTTCTGTTCCACCATTTGCACTTTACCAAACCGCAAAGCTGGGGCAACAATGGAGGCAGGATTGGAAAGAGTGAACCCCCATCACCACCTTCCTAAACAAGATGCAATTGGTCCAATCATTTATCTTCCTCCTTAGGCCCTTGTCATATCCTGCCTTAAATTGTAGTTATGGTCATTCATTTTTCTAAGCTATATGATAAGTTCCCTGAGGACAGGGATATTGCTTAGGACATAATAAATGGCAATATTTATAGATTAAGTGGAATATTTTACCCATTTTTATATGTTCCCAATAGCTATAGGCATGCCCCAAGATGAATTCAATAAACACTTTGAGTGCTATATCATGCACCTATTCTGAGAGGGGGAGTCATTTCAAAAGTAGACTTTTCCTAGGTTTCTCCTTCCTAGTAGCAAGTAGAGTGAATTGAATTGTACTTACATTGTAATAAAATGCTCAGATATGAATACCTACCTCTGCTTTGCACGTTTGGTGTTTAAGAGTACAGCTAGAAATCTGTATTTATTTAATGGCTCATTTGGCATATATTTTCAAATAATTAAAATATTCATGTTCTTACCTTTTGATCATATCCAGAGCAAGGGAGATCAACACTTTGCTCTCTTAAATCTGTTTTTTTAATTTAATGTTATGACCGAGCAAACTGAAAAAATGCTTTCATAGTGCTACTATCTCCTCTTTGTTTTTGCCTTTGGCACTGGTTCACACATAATAAAGTGGCTGCCATTTATTCAGACCCTATTATGTGTTGAGTGCTTTATCCACTTTAATTTTTCATAACCTTATAAATTAAAGATTATAATCCCCACTTCTCAGATTCAGTTGATAATTATGTAATCTTTATAACCTTGCAATGTATATTAGCATTCTCCAGAGCAACATCTATCCATCCATCTTTATATAGAGAAAAGATACTTAAGTATTTGACTCATGTGATTATGGAGGCTAGTAAGTTCAAAATTTGAAGGGTGGGCTGGCAGGCTAGAGAACCAGGGAAGAGTTGCTGTTCAAGTCCAGAAGCAGCCTGTTGTCCGAGTTCTTTTTGTTCCTAGTGAAACTGGAAAAGCCAGCACTGGTGCTGCCTGTCCCTACTATAACCAGTATGCAGAGAGGGGGATTGAATCTTTATGGTGCTTTATTCAGATGGTCTGCGATCTGAGTTATGTACCCTAATAGACTGTCTTAAATTCCATTTTAAACTGACCCTTTTTACAAGAAGAAAAGTGTAGGTAAGAGGTTTGGAATTCAAGGAAAAAGTTAATCAGATAAAAGCTGCAGCATTCTTTTATCTGTGTCCTGGGAGGTGGGTGTCTTACTCTGGAGTACAATGGCT
The DNA here is from genome assembly GCF_004126475.2 of Phyllostomus discolor. NCBI lineage: Eukaryota > Metazoa > Chordata > Mammalia > Chiroptera > Phyllostomidae > Phyllostomus > Phyllostomus discolor. The sequence goes on along the minus strand of NC_040911.2, from coordinate 73,856,998 downwards.
CAGATACCATCTTGATTGCTTGTGTTCTCCTAAGCCACTAAGGTGGAACTGTTTATATGGTCTCCTGGAGTCAAGGTGAGTTGTACCCTCAGTTCCTGGAACACGCATTGATTACCAAGCTTATTAGTTATTACCTGAACTAAAATTTTCCAACTCTTGAGTTCCCTATCAATGGTAGGTCAGTGTTTCTCCGTTAGCCACCCAAAGTGCATTGATTTAAATGTTAATGTCACCTTTAAAAACTACCTTCACAATAAAACCTAGAGAATATGTTTCACCAAATAACTGAGTAGTGTGGTTGGCCAAATTGACACATAAAATTAACTATCAACAAGGTATATATGATCCCATGCTATAAATGAGTACAGTAAGGCTCAGAGATACTAATTTGCACAATATCAAACATTTATTTTGGAGCATCAGGACTTTATAAAAGGGGTTTCTGCCTTCCAAAGCCCATGTGTCTTTTTCACTATATATACTGCTTCTCAAATTAAGTATTTTGATTGATTAGAAATAAGTTATTCCAGGGCCAAATTCATGTTAAAAGAACGATTTAGTGATGGTAGCTGTATACTTTAGTGGTCTAATTTATCCATTAATAAATATTTACCAAGGATGATGACCAAAAAATAGGTGTCTCTCTTAAAGCTACAGAATCCTACTGTCCTTCACAATCACTGAAAGCTTTTCCATGTTTTCCATTCCTGGTGCCAACACTTATATTTAGAAACCTAGAGTATACACTATAGTAGGGGTGCCAAACTCATTTTCACCAGGGGCCACATCAGCCTCGTGGTTGCCTTCAAAGGGCCGAATGTAATTCTAGGACTGTATAATGTAACTACTCTTTAGCTGTTAAGGAGTTGAAATTACATTTGGCCTTCGAATGCAAAGGCAAGGCTGATGTGGCCCCTGGTGAAAATGAGTTTGATACCCCAGCACTACAGTATTTCATGTCTCTAGCCTTTATATCCCTAAATACTGTATTTAATCAGACCACCACCAACCCCTCCCCACCCAAATTCAGTATTTCTCCAATTAGCCAGTGAAGAAAAGCAAACCTTTTGAGATTAAAAATTACTTACAGATGAGCTTCAACTATCTTTCCAGTCGCCATTTGTGCCATTTCCTACGAACGATACGCTCAGGTTAAACTTGTTCCCAACTAGGTTCACGAGCTCATATATTATTTTATTTCTGCAACTTACACCTTTGTATTCACCTTCCTTGCCAGGTGAACTAATCTTCTGACCCTAGCCCTTATTTTTCCAGACTTCTCAAGAATATTTTTCTCTTCACCCCTTCCTCAATTGCTTAGAAGTGTAGTTAGGTTTGCAGTTTCAGGTACGCGGTGATCTCAATACACTCTCCTTACCTGTGCTAAGGCTGGAATCACTTCGGGAAGTGGAATCCCCAACCCAAATATAATCTGTTCGTCAATATCAGAGTGTGCCCTGTATCCTGCACACAGGTCTGCCAAAGTACATGTCCAATAAATGTTTAACACATTTATTAATGAATGAACCAAATTAGAAAACTTTAGTTAGTGGGGCAAGTGCAAGCTAGTCTTTCAGGGAGGCAGGACCCTTGGCGCTCTTTCATTTCACCGCGTTAAACTGACCCAGAGTCACCGCCCATTCTACAAGACCCCAGAAGGCTCAGGCAGTGCGCATGCCCTGCATCCTTGTCCAAAGCCGCCTTCGGGAACACCGCGCGCTTGGCCCCGCCCCCTGCTAGCACTTGGGAGCGCGCGCGCGAGACCCCGCGGAGCGTGCTCTACGTGCGAGTGCCCGCCAAGCTTGCCGGGCGCTGGATTCCCGAGTGCCCGGACCCGGGCCTCAGGAGTGGGCACCGGTCGGAGCGGCCAGCGGGGCGCAGCGCATGCGGCGGCGGTACCCGAGGGGAACAAGACAGCAGGCGGTGAGTCAGGCGGCAGAAAGCGAGCGGGCGGGTGCCTCCGCGCGTGCGCAGCTCCAGACTGCCCGGCCAGGGGCGCGCTCCCGGCTGCGGGTCGGAGGGGCAGAGCGCGGTTGGATCGGGACTGGCTGCCGCGGCCGTTGTTGGGACCCGGGATGCAGGGATGCCTGGAAACGTTGCCCGGGCTTTAGAGGTTTTGGCCGCGCAGGCGTGCTTCCCTTGAGGTTTCGGGCGGGACGGTGCCGGACTCGCGCGGGCCCCAGCCCCAGGGATTGGGCCAGCTGCAGCCCAGGTACCTAGGGGAGGAAAGGCGCGAACCCTAGGGGCTCTAGCTGGCCTGACGGGCGCCCGCGGAGTGCGCGACCCCCGGAGATGGCGGAGGTCCAGCGAGGAGGCGCGGCCGGGAACCTTGGCGCCGAGCAGGTGGCGGGGGCAGGGCCCCTCTCCGGGAGAGGAAATGTGAGCAAACTTCCCTCAAGTAACTTTATTGAGGGAGCTCCAGGGACCGACACCCAGCCCTGGTCGTCACAGGACCCGCGCAAATGATGGTGGGATACTGGGGGCTCAGTGTCCTAGTCCTGGAGCTGTTCTACCAGGTTCTTGGCGGCATTAAAAAACGCGCATTCGCTGTTAAAAGAGAGATACGAGTTTGGTGTTTTAGTTAGAAGGATGTTCGTCTTCTTGGGAAGAAAAGACTTAAACTGCCCGGTCTTTTTATCTCAAAGAAAGTATTGTTAGGGCGTCCTGGGGATTCCTATTTATGAAGCAACCTATTGTCCTGTGTGTGCTTGGCAAAAGCCAGCTAATTCTATTATTAGCCTTAAAAAGACAAAGGGAGATAATTGTGCTTTCTTTTCTTTTTAAAAATACTCTCAGCCATTTCGCCAAATCCTGAAATACATGAGTTCCCGGTATTGCCTGCACAAGAGAATCGCTGGGGAGTTTTAAAACTATGCTCAAGTCACACCCCAGTTCAATTAAAACTCAGTATATATTTTATTTTAAAGACCCGTAGGTGACTCCTGAATATTGCAGAGTTTGGAAACCACAGGTTTATTGTAAGAAAGTCAAAATTTTAGTTTTACAAAAGTACCGTTTAGTTTGTAGTCGGTGAGATGCGCTCTACAGCTTCATTTTCCATAGACAGAACTCACAAAGGGGGGTTTGTTTCCAACTGGGGACGGAGGGAAGCGTTTGTTTTAAACTTTAGCTTAACTACAACATGACTACAGCGTCCAGAACATTGTTCTAACTGGTGTTTTGAATTTCTGTTGGGATTGCTAAACCCACTTTCTCTAGCCCTTTACACAGCCAAAGGATTTCGTCGTCTTTTAACCTTCTCTCTCTCTCTCTCCCCCCTCTTCCCTTCTCTCTCCTCCCACTCTCCTCTTTTAACCATCCCAGCGTCTGAGAGGACTCTCCTCGCCCAAAAAGCGCTGACTCTAAAGGGTTATTGCGGGTTCCCCTAGCAACCAGTTCTCCAGGGAAAGTGGGCGGGTCCGTATCATAGGGTTTCTGAATAGGACTACCTTTTCTGAAGATTTTTGAATTACCGTTTTCAGTTCTTGGGCTGAGCACCGGTAAGGGTGAGCTCATATAGTTCCAGTTTTTCTTGCTAAGTAATTACAAAGTTATTTAAAATGCTCTTGTATGAGGTGATACTGCTGGTGGTTATATTGTTCTTTCCTGAATATTCGTTTCCCCCCCAGTCTTTGCTCTGAAAACTTGTTTAACAAAGTTCCAAAATGAAGTGGAAACAATTGGAAAAAAAAGTTTTTCTCTGTGGTACACAAACCTAACAATTGTTTCATCATTTCTCTAAAGTCCTAAAACCTTAAAAAAGGTATAATCCTACAGCCATGTAAAAAACATTTGATAATTTCTGACCAAAAAGAAATATCAGTATCAGTTTTTAAGTTATTTGTTCCTAGAAAGTACTTTGCCATGATTCTTTACAAAATGTTAAAGCACTTGTAATTTTACACTTTAAAGTAACAAAGGAAAGGCACAGTTTTGTCTACAAAAAGGTCCACTCTTTCCCAAGCATACACATCCAAACAAAGATACTTTCTAAAAATTTTAATTCTTTTATGCTCAAAGCAGATATTTGGTAGTCATTGAATTCCAGTTTGCCTTGCTAGGAATTGTTAAAACTGTTCTGAACAGAATAGTGTAGAAGTATGTCACTTGTCTCAGGCTTTTTGTTTTTTGAAACATTTCTAACTACTGTGAATTCAATCAGTGAATTCCAAAATGCTTTTATAGTCCAGTGATTTGGAACATGTATTGGGTATTCAAGAGGTTTTTCTCTCCCTAATATTTCTTGTTTTATGTGTTAGTTAAATTTCAGTTAATTGGAGTATCAAACAAGTTCTGTAAAGTAAAGTTTCCTATTTCACTCTGAGAATATAATTATGGAGATAATATAATTATTTGATGGACCTTGTAGTTCAACAGTCTGCCGTGTTGCTAAAATAGTAATCTCTCACCTAATCTTTTCTGTTTTCATTGTTTAAAACTCGAGGCCTTCTAAGCAGCTATAGTTAAGAATTTCTACTGTTTCTATGATTTTTAAACATTTAAAAATAAAAAACTATTATCCTTGTTGTAGACATTTTTCAGAATTACAAAAAAAAAGATTAAAAAATAAAACTCCAGAAATAAACAACTGCTCAAGGGATGAAGTTCTTCCATTTGTCCCTTTTTATTTGTCTGCACATATTTTTAAAATAAAATTGGCATTTTAATTTCATCTGTAGTTTTAAATATTGCCCTTTCACTTCAGATATCACAAATTTCCTATACTCTTAAATCTTCCTTGGAAATACAAATTTTGAATGCTAAATATGCCAAGTTTAACTTGTTTTCTATTGCACATATTTCCATTTTTAGTACTTGGGCATGTAGTATTAAACACTAATTGCAAATCCTAGCTTGGCTACTTCCAATCTAAATGACCTTAATTACCTATTTTTCCCCCCTGCATTTCTTCATGATTGTGTAGAACAAGGAGGGTAGTAACAGTTGCTGCAATGGAGGGTAGAGTTTTGTAGAGATGGAATGGACCAAATAAAGGAGGGTCCTCAACAGTCTGGCAAAGGAAGTAGGCTCAGAGAGTTAAGGACATGCAGGCAGGGCTGGGATAAATGCCCTCATGTAAAAGTCTCAGTATGTCTGACCTGTTTGGGTTAGATTAAAAGAGAATTCCTGAGGCAGAGGTGAAGTTTTTTATGACTCTTGAGACAGGTTGCCAATTTGCTTATGCCTAGACAAACTGATTCCCTTAAGCACAGAATGGTCTTCCTATGATTCAGCATTCCAGTGTTAAATCTTACCTGACTTTCTGTAAAAATGTGGTCTTAATTTATATTTTTTGGTAGCTAGTGAATTTAGTAATTAGCTTTTTATTTTACCTTGTAAGAAGTTTTTGTAGGTACTTTGCCCATTTTACTCTTGCTGATTTTTAGTAATGATTTTAAATACCTGTTTTACATAAAGAGTATTGTGCCTTTAGCCTATTTGTGGGATTCCGCCCCCACCACCCTGTCATAATTTGTCTTTTTGATATTTTTTAAACAACTAAATATTTTCATTTTTATATAGACAGCTCTATATCTTGATTTATATCATTATGATTTTTCCTTTTGAGCATTTATATTTGGAAAGTCCAGAGATGAAGAAAATGAAACAAAATTTTGGAAATATATTAGGTTTTTACCTTTAAATCTGTATTAGTGTATAGATATGTATTGTCTTACACCACTTTCTCCTCCCCAACTAGCCAATTCTACCAGCACACTTTGTTAAATATTGGGCTGACCAAAAAGTTCATTTGATTTTGTCTGTAAGGTGGCTCTAGTAGTGCGTGGTTGTCTTTAACATCATTCCGAACAGTGTTGTTAGGTTGTATTGTGACAGCTGTCATATCAGCATGCATTTAAAAAACTTATCAAAATTGGTGTATTTTTATATAGCCATTTTAACATTGAAGATGGAAGAAAATATGCAACATTTTCATCATATTATGCTTTATTATTTCAAGAAATGTAAAAACCCAACTGAAATGCAGAACAAGATTTGTGCAGTGTATGAAGAAGGTGCTGTGTCTGATGGAATATGTCAAAAGTGGTTTTCAGAGTTTTGTTGGGTAGACCAATTGAAGTTGATAGGGATCAAACCAAGGCATTACTTGAGAATAATCAATGTTATACCATGTGGGAGATAGCCAACATACTAAAAATATCCAAATCAATTAAATGATTAGTGAAAATGAAAACGTGTCTTATTTTTTATGCAAAAAACCATACAGATTTTCTTGACCAAACCAATATAATAGTCTATCCTTCCCTCACTGGTTAAATAGTCTTCCCTTTATTATATTTTAAGATCTTAACTAGTTTTGGGTCTAATTCTCTTTTAGGCCTTACTCATTTAATCTTGATTAATGCCAGATCTTTTTAATGTAGATTTAGAATACATAGAAATACCTCGTAGAGCAAGCCACACTTTTAAAAAAAAATCATAATTAAATGCATTTGTCCTTAGACATAGATTAAGGCTTACTGTAAAATAAGTGGTCCTCTACTTTCTCTGTCTCCCCTCTCATTGCAACACCTTTAGTGTCCTTCCCTGGTGGCAGCCTTTTGACTGTTTACTCTGTTCTGAGTTTTTCACTGGGGCCATTTGTAAGGTCATTTTGAGGCTGGTCAGAGAGTGGTCTTCCAGCACCCTGTGCTGTGGAAGGTGTCTAGCTGCCACTGTACCAGGAGACATCTGTCCGGAATGTTAGCAGCCTCTTTGTATAGTCACTTTTGGGGAAGGTTCCCAAGCTCTCACTGTTCAAAGACTTACCTGTTTTATATATTCTTTTAAGAATCAGTCTTCAGTCTTGCTGGGCTCTGGGGCTGAGAGCCAAGGCTCTACAGTGAGGAGGTGGGAAGGGCATCTAGTGATGTAGGGCTTCTCAAACAGCTTTTACGAACCTTTTATTAGCCCGCCACTCTTTCACCAACAGTTTTTGAGTGATGTGGAGTGCTCCTTAGCTTTCATTACTGACAGTATAGTATTTCACTCTTTCAGGTCTGCTGAGTTGCTGCTTGTCCTGCCGCTTTCCACTTCCATGATTGTGTTGCAGTTTACACTTCAGTTATTTAAGTCCTTGGGTCTATATTTTCTAGAAGGATCTCTGTAGTGCTGTTTTAGTGGAGTTTAGAGAGAGAGGATGTACTTGAATATTTTGTGAAACCTGCCATCTTTATGTGGAAGACCCTGCCATTGAATCCTAACAACTAACAAATAACCAATTATGTGTTGCATTTTTATTCTTTGGCAAGAACTGTCATCTATAATGTAGATGTCAGTGTTTCTCTTCAGGGGCATAAAACATTATTCAGAACTATCCTCCTGTCATAGATATATATAACTCTTTTTTTTAATTTAAGTTCTAATATTTCTTATTAGAGTTCCTAGGAATTTATATTGTTGTTGTGACAAGTTCTTCATATTGGCTCTTGCTGGTATAAGAGGGTTGTTGGTTTTTGTATGTATATATTTTTTATAACTGGCTCTTATTATTAAGAGCTTTGCAGTTTATTCTCTTGGGTTCCTAGTTATGTAATCAATTGCAGATAATGACACTTATGTCTACTTATTTCTGATAATTATACTTTTTATTTTGGGTTTATGGCATACTGCACTGCTGTTAGTATTTTGGAACATAATCAAATAGTAATGGTGGTAATGTACAAAATTCTGTTCTTTTTTTACTAGGAAAAACAGTGGTACAATATTGACTTTTATTTTTATCCTATGTCCTCATGAAGACAAAGGAAGCCTATCCTTTTATTTCCAATTTACTTAGAGGTATTTTTAATTTTTTAAGGGTCAGGAATTGAATATTAGCAAATTATTGTTAATATCTGAATTTTATCACTGGTATTTCCTAACAAACTGCTAATGTGAGTCCCAAATATTAACTGGAGTAAATCCTTTCCTTTGGGTAATTTATAAAAACAAATTCAATTCTCAAGAAAATTAAGGTGACACATTCAATACATAATCATGTCTTCTGGGATGGAGTTGGTATAGTTACTGGGATTTTTCAAAAGAAAATATTTCAAATTGGTAAATCTGTTGCCTGTGGAAATGGTGTCCTTTCATGGGGTCATAAGAAAAGGATTTTGGGAGACCTATACATGGAATGTTGAGGTCTTGCAGTAAGATATATTGGGATGGAAATAGAAGGATGCCCCCATTTTCCAATTCCCTTCTTCATCTGTCCCAATATAGGAAAATTCAATCTTGTCTTCCAGCCCAGTACAAAGTCCAGAAATTCTGTGCCATTGGTTCAGTCCATACGAAAGCTTAAGCTAGTTCAGCCTTTGTTTTTGTCTGACTAGCTTAGCTTCTGTTCCCGGCTGTGCTATGGCTGGTATTGTGCCCAGACGCTTAGTTGTAGTCCATGCATTTGCAGTGGATTGTGTAGCTTTGTTTAGCCGGTTTATATTATCTTGGGTTAATAAAGGACTGGGCTCTTTTTCAAACTAACCAATCAACTTGCCGATCTTTTTCAGGCTTGCATTGGATCCTCCCGCTGACCAATCCATTTCCTAGATCTTAGGGGATCCTCTGTCCCTTATTTAATTGACCCTCTTTCCAGACTAGACACTCCATCCTTGTGGTCACCATCTTAGTTTCTACTGCACTTGCCTCATAGTAGGAGGACCTGTCCCTGTGCCATCTTGACTTCTATTAGGCATGCGCTCAGCAGAGGAATTTTTTTTTTCTTTATTGTTTATTTTTTCATAGGCTGGGTAAGTGTATTGGTTATACCCTGGGGATTGAAAAGTAGTCCTTCCTCCCTACATGGGGGGCTGAGGGATATTAATCTCCTTGGCGGGGTAATACTGTGATCTGCTTGGATGCCTGTGAATGCTACAACTTAATAGCAAAGCAGGCTTATGCCACCTAGTTGATTATACGTAGGTTGAGGCCCATCTGAGATTTACCAACAAACCCTTTTCTTAAATATTGTTACATACATCTAGACATAGGTTCAAGGTCATTACTAGCTGAACATTTGTACATGACCAACACCTGGTTTGTAAGGGCATGTGATATTTGATAATAAATTGTATCTGAGAGATACTGGTGAACTCTTTTAAGTTAATGTTGGTGTAGTTTTGTTTCTACAAACTTAAAAGCCAGTGTTGGTATTTTTTGTTTTTTGTTTGTTTGTTTGTTTGCATTTACCACTGAAAATGGCTGGAAAATATATCGAGTCGATAATACAAGAAATGTTGAAGAACTTCAGTGAATGTTACTCAAGTCCGATGATGAGAATGATAGATTTGATTGTGAAAATGAAAGTGATTTAGAAGATGAAGATTATGTGAGAAAGTTCATTGAGAAGATTCAGGTACTGAGCAAGGTATTTCTAGTGAGAAAGTGAAGATGAATTAGACATGAATGAAGAGTATTTTGGGAGAAAGGATAAAGGATCCAAATGGAGGAAAAATCCAGTAAGATGACAAATTTAGAAAACAGCCGCAGAATATTTTGTGTCAACTTCGGTTAGTTCAGTCAAATACAGAAAAATGCCAAGACAGAACTTGAAAGTTGGAGCTGCTTTATCACAAATGATATTTTAGATCTAATGTTATTATATACAAATAAATACCATAACAAAAATTTTTATATCATATTTACATTGATTCTATCTTAAGCCATTTTTCACAAGAAAGAGATGCTAAATGAAGACAAAAATGAACTGAAAGCATTTTTAGGCCTCATATTTAATCTAGCTGGTTTACATTGGCTGAATTGGCAGGATTTATGGACTACAGATGGTAGCGGGATTGAACTTTTTAGATTGATGATATCTTTGTCGAGATTTAGATTTATTCATAATTGTATCACTTTTGATGACAAACTTACCTGCTTTGAATACCTGAAAGTGGACAAACTAGCTGCTGTGAGAGACATTTTCTTATCATTTGTAGAAAATTGTAAAGTATGTTACTCTATGGGAAAGAATGTAACAATAGACGAAATATTACCTGGATTTAGAGGCAAATCTGGGTTTAGACAATGTATTCCGTCCAAGCTCAGTAACTATGATATAAAAATTTTTTTTATGGTCAATTCAAAAGTATTTTACACAGGAAATCTTGAAATATGCCGGTAAGCAGCCTGAAGGTCCTTACTTGATTAGTAATAAACCTGCAGATGTAATCAAGAGACTTGCAGAACCCATTTACTCATCAGGATGTAATATTACAGCAGATAACTGGTTCACTGATATAAACCTTATCTCCGACTTAAAAAAGAAGTGTCTTTTGTGTGTAGGTACTGGTTCATAAGAACAAACTGCAGCTAGGCAGTTTGTCTGTGTCCCTGAATCTGTGTCTCCTTAAAACAGCTCCGAAAAATCCAACTTATTTGCTTTTGGTGCAGATTGCACACTCATATGTCATATGTCCAAACAGGGAAAAAAACATAATTTTAGTTTCAGGTATGCATTTTGATGATGGAATAAATTTAGATTTGCAAAAAGCCTGACATAATGAAATATTACAACCAAATGAAGTCAGTAGTTGACACTGTGTACCAAATGATAGATATGCATAATGGGGCCAGGAGCACCAGAAGATGGCCTGTGGTTACATTCTACACAATTTTGAATATTGCAGAAATAAATGTTCAAACTATTCACATATGCTGAACAGCAATGTGAAAATAAGGCACAGAATATTTTTTAGAAATCTTACAATGCAGTTAGTGTTGGAACAAATAAAAAGGCATAAGCCTCCACAGGTGTGCATAAGCCTTTACAACTGAAACTTCATCAGTTTCAAATAGAAATTGAAGGAAATTCTACCAGTGACATAGATAGAGCTCCCTTGACAAGCAGAAAAAGAAAAATATGTGTTAGGTGCTGCTATGCATCCAAAACAAGTCACTTATTAAAATATTTTTGTACCACCCTGGCTGGTGTAGCTCAGTGGATTGAGCGTGGGCTGGGAACCAAAGTGTCCCAGGTTCGATTCCCAGCCAGGGTACATTCCTGGGTTGCAGGCCATAACCCCCAGCAACCACTAACTGATGTTTCTCTCTCTCTCTCTCTCTCTCCCCCCCCCTCTCCCTCACCCTCCGTCCCCCCTCCCTCCCTCCCTTCCCTCTCTAAAAATAAATAAATAAAATCTTTAAAAAAATATTTTTGCAAGTATTGTGGAAAGTATTTATGCCTTGAGCACAGTGATATTGTTTGCAATGACTTACAAATGTTTTGCAAAGCCAGCTATTGAAGAGTCTGATTAATTAATGTTAAATACATTTTTTGGTCGTGTTTTGTAGAAATATCCTTGTTTCCATTATTTGAAAAAGCTTATTCTTTATGTTTTTATATTTCCTTGTTTAATAATTTATAGATTGCAACTGAAAATAAATAAAAATCATGTATTATATAAATATGAATGCAAATTTGAAGTGTTTTAATTTTTTTTCACATTTCAGCACATAATAGTAATGAATGTATCGGATACACACAGTCTTCTATGCTGTAATTTTTTTGACTGCAACCTCTGCAGAGTTAATAATGTCTGATTCTCTTTGCTCCCTTGCTTTATTATCTAGCTAGTTACCTATGCAGACAAATCCAACCATCGGTTCCCTATCTGAACCTTTAGCAGCATTGAATATAATGGTTCATTCTCTCCTTTTTTGACAAGCTTACCTCATTTGCTTTTGAGGACACCACACTTGCCTGCCTTTCCTCCTATACCACTGGCCCACTGGTTTCTCCTCAGCTTTTTAAAAATTGTGTGGGTTTTCTTTTCTCACTAAACTATTATTTGGGAATGTTTCAAGGCTCGGTTCTTGTAGGACACGTCACAGTTGTAAGACTTTCATAAAATGTATGTAGCTGCTAAAGACTCCCAAATGTGTATTTCTAGTTGGAGTATCTCTCTTAAACTTCTGTTCCACATACTTAATGACTTTTTGACTTCTTCGCTTTAGTATGTAGAAGTTACATCAAGTTTTACAGTAGTTCCTTTTTTTTTTTAAAGATTTTATTTGTTTATTTTTAGAGGGGAAGGGAGGGAGATAGACAGAGGGAGAGAGAGAAACATCAATGTGCGGTTGCCGGGGGTTATGGCCTGCAACCCAGGCATGTACCCTGGCTGGGAATCGAACCTGGGACACTTTGGTTCCCAGTCCGCGCTCAATCCACTGAGCTACGCCAGCCAGGGCAATTTTTACAGTAGTTCTGATCATCCTCTGCAAACCTGCTTTCCCTGCAGCCTGCTCTATCTTGGCTCAGTTTATTTTCAGTTTATTCAGCCAAAGACCTTGGAATCATTGTCATTCTTCTTTTCCTCTCCCATTCTATAATATATCCAGGCTGTCAGCAAATCCTGTTACTGTACTTTCAAAATGTATCCAAAATCTTGTCTTCAAATAAATTCAGGAGTTCAACCCCTTTTCCCACCCAAGTCTCTAAGACCTCTTGACTGGATTACTGCAGTGGCCTCTTCTTTCTCCTTTTATGACTTCCCTTTAATTCCTTATCAGCATAACCACCACAGTGATTAAAAACAAATACAAGACACGTTACCCTTAAAATCCTCCAGTGACTTTCCATGTCACTCAGAGTAAAACTCAAAAGATTTCTCATAAAGATTATAAAGATTCACAAAGCCCAATACAATCTGGTTACCACTAACTCAGACCACTTTCCCATTTCTGTGCCTTTCATATTCTCCTTTCCAGTCATCCTTACCTCCTGGTTCATCTTGGAACAGGTGGGCACATCACCACCTTTTGGTCTTTGTGCTTGGTTTCCCTTCTGCCTGTAATACAAAGTGTGTGTGTAAAAACGTCCAGCCATTGTTAATACAATGAGAATGGTTTATGCAACATCATGTAACCTGGCAGCCAAGAAGAGTTGATTGGACTGCTCATGTGTGGACCGTGATGACTTCTCTGTACTAGTCAGTGGAGTGGTGGATTCCATTGAGTGAGTACGTGTACTGTGTGGCTGTTGTGTTCAAAATGACTGAGCGAGTAGAGCAACGAATCTGCATCCAATTTTGCATTAAGCTTTAACATTCCTCTGCAAAAACTGTTCTGATGATTCAGAAGGCCACAGCTATGGGCATCTAGTGATTAGCAGCTTCATCACGATAATGCACCCATTCATGCATCATGTCTCATGCAGGTTTTTTGGCGAAATATCAGATCACTCAGGTGTCTCAGCCCCTGCTACGGGTTGGATTTGACACCCTGTGACTTCTGGCTTTTCCCAAAACTAAAATCACCTTTAAAAGGGAAGAGATTTCAGACCTGTAGCGTCGAGATTCAGGAATATACAACAGGACAGCTGATGGCAATTGGGAGACTGTGTGAGGTACCAAGATGCCAGCTTTGAAACTGAGGTGCCAGGACTGAGGTGTCATTGTCCTGTGTACAATGTTTCTTTTCTTTCATATCTTCTTCAGTAAATGTCTGTTTTTCATATTACATGGCTAGATACTTTCTAGACAGATCTCATATTTGGAAAATAATAATACAAGAATAAACTGGCATACCCACAACTGTAAACTTACTTTTGCCCCACCCTATATATGAGCAAGAGTGGCCACACATCCAGTTAGAGGGTATAAATATTTTAGTCATGATTGCCATCATATTAGAAGTAAAATTTCACCAGTGACACTGTTCTGAATGCATCTATACTATGAATTTGTCTTGCCTTTGAAACTCTGATTAGCATTGTTCTGGGTTTTGATATTGTGAAGACTCACTCTTTTGCAAATATCACTGTTTCAATCTATTTTATTTTGAACCCTTAACAGTCAGTCCTTTGGGCCAAAGCTGAATGGAAAGCACTGACCTCCATTTCTGCCCTTAGTGTAGGCTATTAATGTATAGCCTAGTTAAAATACATACCTTATTTTATAGTATGATACCTGGATTCAACTATGAAATCTACATACAAATGTAAGTAGTTGTTTTGTATGTAGATTTTTTAATTGACACCTTTCTTATATTCATCTGTTTTTTTGAAAGTGGTGATCCTATCTACCCTGCACCAGCAAATATACCTACTCTATAGTGAAAGAGTAACTTTGGCCTTGGACTATTATTACACATCAGGTGTCTGGATAGACTAGGACTTAACTTATAGACCACCACCTGTTTCCATACTTTTTATTCATGGGAAGTAGAGTGCAAAATTGAGTGTAGTTGTCAAACTACATTTAAATGTGTTTGGGGAGCTTATTTGGGAATTATCTACATTTCTAGAAAGTCTAGAAAATAATACAGTTCTTAACTAAGGTTACAGCAGCCATCTCTTCTCAAAATAGGTAATCTTATTGTCAGCATTAAAAATGGTGAGAAGCTACCTGGTAGCACCTTCTGCTCAAGATGCATTTTCAGGATCCAGACGGCTGTTGCTAGCTACTACACCCTTTTTCTTGCACATTTCTTCCACCGCATCCCCTTGTAAGACACCCACTCTGGCAGGGGTATGTCCAGAGTGCTCCCTCCCTTCCTGTGGTTTTATGTGGCACCCTCTCCTATGGCCTTAGGAGATAAGTGCTAGGAGCTGGTGCCCAGTCTGCAGGAAAGTGGGCAGCAGCAGTGGAGGGAGAGTGCACAGGCACAGTCACTTCTGATGCCTACGTAGTCTCTTGTGGTAGACTTCCCACCCCTCCCTCAGATGGTTTCAGAACATTTTCATAAATATTCTAGAACTTCTTTATATGAATTAGTAGGTTTTCTAGTTAATTTAATACTATTCAACAAGCATTTCTGTGGGACCTAGAGGATTTAAGTCATGCTTACCTGAAGTCTGGGTTACTTTCCTTTGTCTTGTCAGTGCTGTGAAAGATTCCTCAAAGTGCCAAAATTGACCCTGAACTCTTGGTTAGCATACATCTCCTGACATGTACTTAAAATCATCACCAGGCAGTGCTACACTCTTACTAGGTGGATGTTGGTTAGGGATGTCAACAGTTAGTGGTGTTTGGATTGGGTTACAGGAAAATTAGATGCTCAAGATCAGGACAGCCTGTATTTTGATTTTACATCTTCCTAAAATAATACATAATTATTGAGTATGAAGTAATTATGAGAACAACAATCCTACTGATATGAACAACCTCTAAAATCTTTTTAAGAATGAAGCTGGAAATGTGTTTGAACACCAGCTCTTTGGTAAAAGGCTATTTTAGAATGAAAAGTTATTATTGGTAGATTAAATATTTCCTTTGTCTAGACTTCTGCAAAGTCCTGTTTTCCAACAAACTGTTTTCTACTATTTAATATATAGAGAGACTTTGATGTTATATAGTATCAGACACTGTAGTTGTAGAAATAGTATGTGAGGAAGGCAGGTTATACCTAATGTGCCTCTCTTAAATGAGGGAAAAGTGAACAACAGATTCTTTAAATGTTGGCATCCATGCTTGAGGGAACAGCAGAGGTTGCTATGGAAATGTGATACAGGAGAAAAGAAATCACCAGACAGAAATACTTGATTCTTTTTTGCTGGTTTATGTGAAGTTTCTCAGGACAGTTGTCTGTTTGGTGTGGTTTCTTCATTCTGTCTGCCTAATGTACAAAAACCTTTTTATGGAGTGAATGGTTGAGAATTATGCTTTGAGAATTAGTTATTGTTTTCCAGAAGAGTAAAACCAAAAAGCAAGTATGTGTAGAAACCTGGTGCTGATTACTTATACTTTTTTTTTTTTAAGAATTTTTGTTGAAAACCTCTAGTGGCTTATTACCAATCACACTTAGAATAAAATCCAAACACCTATGATGTCAGTGGTTCTCATACTTTTTGTTCTTGGGAATCTTATACTTAAATATTTTGAGAGGCCCAGAGAGCTTTTGTTGTACCTACTTCTATTTATTGAAGTAGAAATGAAACACAAAATTTTTAAATATTTACTTATTTGTTTAAAAATAAACATGTTTGAAGCATATGAAGAAAATCCTCACCCAAATATGTAGCTGGAAAAGGCAGGGGTATTTTAATAGCCTTATTAGATAATTGTACTTATTATTTGATACCTCATCAAAAGTTGAATAGTAGTTTCTTCAACATTAATTGCCATGTGGCATCTAAAACCATCAGTTAACTCTGTCTTACACTCTGAGTGGACCTTTTACCCATGCATGATTCTGTAATGTGATTGCATTGTTATTAGAAAATCTTGGTTCACTGAGTTATGCAACTCTTTCAGATGTTGATGTTTCATTATACAATATCATACAAATTACATTTATTTAGTGTCATCACCAGTCTCATCAGAAACAGTCTTTAACCATTGGGAAGCTATCAAGCTTCTTGTGGCATAATCAATATTTTCAAAATTCTGGTTTTTGCTTGAAGGTTTTAATGTTATCATTGGCAATTGTTAGTTTTTTTGGTTTTGTTTTTTAAGTGACAGGCTCACTTCATTCGTTTTTGGGAAAATGGCTGCTATATACCTAAGTGTGAATAAACATTTTGTGCTGAAATACAATGGTGTTCCATGAAAAAAGTTGCTGGTTCAGATCTAACGTGAACAATTGCGCACATATATTTTTTTTCTCAAGGCAGTAATTCTGTTTCAGTTTCACCAGAAATGCTTTAAAATTACTTCCCATTTCATCACACAGAATATTAAGTAGATTTGTACTCAAGGGTCAAGATTTGATGAAATCAACAATTTTTGCTGCTTATCTCCCAGAGAGCCCTCATGAAACAGTACATTGATTATGGCAGAGGAATGCACAGACCTAATCTGCACTCACCTAAGCTGTTTCACCACTGTTTCTAAATCCCCCAGGTGTGAAGGGGGAAGAAAGGGCAACCTGACAGGTCCTTCAGATCCTTTTCCCTACGGTTGCTCAGGGTCCATTGGAGTGACCTTCAAGTTCCTTAGGAACCAGTAGCATCAGTAGTAAAAAAGAAAATGGAGAGCCAGGCTATGGACCAGTTCTTACAGTTTGGAGCCCTTGGATAAACCCTCCCTTCTGTGTGGGAGCAGAGGGCTCTTCCCATGAGGGCTTTTGGTTATGCTTCACCACTGCCAGATGTCACTGGGAGGTTTCAGGGGGCTTCAGAAATACCTACTTCACCATTGCAATTCGAACTGCTTAAAATGCTTATTACATTAAAATCATTCAGAGTATAAACAGCAGGCACAAAACAGATGTATTTACTTTATCACACCTTCCAAAACATACACTTTTATAAAAAACCAGTTGAGCTTACTTGGAAATCAAGCTATCTTTTATTTTTTGCCGACACATAATTCAAGCCATTGCTTTACAATAATTTGTTTACGTTATCAACCTCACTAAAATGGTTTCAAATCAATGCTGGTGGTAAAAGTTTTCTTTCATAAACATAGCATCCAAGCAAGAGACTTTCCAGTCATGGCTAGGATATTCAGCTATCTTTTTTTTTTTTTTAATTTTTGTTTTAATCCTCACTGGAGGACATTTTATTATTGCTTTTAAAGGGGAATGGGGGAGAGAGAAACATCAATTGGTTGCTCTTGTATGTACCCCAATTGGGGATTGAACCCACAACCTGGGTATGTGCCCTGACTAGGAACTGCACCTGTGACCTTTCTGTCTATGGGATGACACTCCTACCAACTGAGCCACACTGGCCAGGACTCAGCTATCCCACTGTTGGTGTTACCATCTCCATTTATTCTTACTCTAATATTGTAAAAGAATATATAGATGGAAGTTGAGAATTCCTTATTTTAGGGGGAAAAACGCTTGATTACTTCACACTCTGGTTCTTAGTACAGCATGACATATGCTTTTCTCCTTGTGCTTGTGCTCTACAGTAATCTGAAAGGTGACGTTGTCCATCCCTAGCAGTGAGGTTTGTTTGCAGGGTAGATGTGAGTTTCTAGACTGTGCATGTACTCAGCCCTGTATACACAAACCTGTTTTATTACTTTGTTTGAAGATGAGGTGTGTCTAATGTAGTGGAAATTCATCCATTCAGTGTATATACAGACGAAACACATTTCAAAGCCATATATTAAAGTCTCTTTAATTATCCATTTTTTAAAAATTATTCATATGACTGCTTTTTTCCTTTTATGTGAATTGCTGAGCATTTATTATCCTTTCCAGTTCATTAAATCACTAAAATTCTCTACTGGTGCTATAAATAAATATGCCAGCCCATGAATTGAGACAAGTTGATAAAGGCAGCTTTGTCCCAGTAATGGAGTCTTGCTCCCGTTTTACCCACACTTCTCTTTGAATATGTGAACATAATAAAATTTAGACTTCTGAGGAAGTAAAGCCTTGCTTTGACTACATGTGGAGGCTTGCTCTAAGTCTAGCTTTAGTCTTTTCAGTTGGCCTAGATGCCAGTTGCGTACAATATTACAAAACCACATTTGTGTTTAAACATGTTCAGGAAGAGCCTTGAGACACACTTAATAAATGTTTAGATTCTTTACCACTGTACAGTACCTTGTATAGACCTGTATCTCAGATAGCTAGAAATATCCTAGACTTCAGTCGCAGACCATTTTAGCTCAGGACCAGTTGCACTCCACAAATACAATCTAGGGTTCTAGATGGACTTGGAAGTGTTAGATTTGATACTTCCCAGTACTTATGGATTGAAAGCCAGATGTGGGTGTGGTGCTGTTAGCTCTTGTTGGGAGATGTGGAGAGTAGCCCTCAGAGAACTGGGTCTAATCAGACAACATAACACATGATGAAATGTGAGAAAGTGCTGCAGGAAGTCTGGAAGTCCAGGGAAACCTTCCTTAAGGTGTCCTTGGAAGCCTTGGAAGGATTCGTAGACTTCTGATAGGTAGGGTTGTAGGGAAGAAAGGGCAATGAGGATGGCAGGACGCAAAGGGCTCATTTATAGTGCTGGAATACAGTTGACCCTTGAACAAGGAGGAGGTTGGGCACGGCCCCCCTGCACAATTGAAAATCTGCATATCACCTTTGAATCCCCCAAACCTTAACTGCTACTAACTGGGAGCCTTACCAATAGTAGTCAAATAACATGTGTATGTTAAATATAATGTATGTACTGTGTTCTTACAATAAAATAAGCTAGAAAAAAGATGTTAAAATCATGAGGAAGAGAGAGTAATATACAGTAGTTACTGAAAAAATCCACCTATAAGTAGACCCACATTTTTTAAACCTGTGTTCAAGGGTCAAACTCTAGTCTTGTTTGCATTTTGAGTGAATGAAGAGGACAAAATCAAAGAGCTTAGAGCCAGATCATGGAGATCTAAAATGCACTGCAAACCATGTGTCTTCTCCCTGAGAAAGGTGAAGCAGAATTTCTTCTCTTCCTGGGTAGATGCTTGGTCTGTAGTCCTGGCTTTGTTCTGTTAGATTCTAATGGAGCAGAAGGATCAGGAGAGACCCATCCTCACTTAATATGGTAATCCCTTTAGGAAGAGCATTATAGAGTAGTATAGTTGGTAAAGACTTGACCACATGCCCCTTAATAAATACTGCTTTTCATTTCCTTTTTATTGTAATATTTTAAATTTTGTGAGAGAATGTTATCTTAAGAAATACTGACATCGACCAGGTCTCCTGTATGAATGTTTATAGTGGATAACAGCATCCTTACTGCTGGCTATTAAAAATCCTTATATTTTGATCACCATTTCCAGAGACCGTTCTTGCCTTGTTCTACCCATCCTCATTACAGTGTGTCTTGTATGAGTCCATGTAGCTCATGACTAAGGTGAAATGGTTGCTTCTCTGTGTTTTTTAAGTACTAACAATTGAGTTGCCACTTTTTTAAGATACATTTTGACTTGAATGCTTTTATTCTGCTAATGAGAGTTAAGTACATGCACATGTAAATACTGTATATCTGTTATTATGTGATGCAGAGTTTGGGGAAACCCAAATTTAAGAACTTATTTCCATGAATTCTCTTGATTTTCTAAGTGAGACTTATTTATGAGCAATTAAATTATTTTATTCTGTACATCTGGGCATTTTAAGTCCTGACCTACTTATGTAGTAGCTTTAAATTAAAAAATAAGTTAAAAACTCACTGAATACATTATTAGAATTGATCCCTGGCTGGTGTGGCTCAGTGGACTGAGCACCTGCCTGCAAACCAAAAGGTCTCCAGATTTGACTCCAGTCAGGGCACATGCCTGGGTTGTGGGCCAGGCCCTCAGTTGAGGGCATGCAAGAGGCAACCGATCACATCTCTCACACGAATGTTTCTTTCCCTCTCTGTCTCCCTCCCTTCCCCTGTCTCTAAAAATAAATAAATAAAATCTTAAAGAATTGATTTTTTTTTGTTTGAAATACCTTATTTTCTTAGTAGAAACCCCTCAAATTTTATTTTGATTACACCAGCATGAGAGATGGAAGCAACAAGGGAGTACTTTATCAGTGCCAAATTATTTCTGCAGCAAATGGAGGTAACCTCTGAATGTTACATGGTCTTGATATAGTTATGCCAGCATTTATAGGACACTTTGCCTTTATATTGTGTCTTTCACAACAGTCATGGGGAATTATAAACTTTAAAGCTAATTAAAGGTAGCATAAAGCATATTTTTAAATTTGGATTTAGAATAGATTTTACTTTGCATTTTTGCCAGAAGCTGGTTTCTGTAATAAACCTCTGCCACAGGCTTTTAATTCTAGTTGAATTTTTTGTTAGGCAATATTTCTGCACCTCAGTTTAGAAATAAATACACGTGCCTTTTTATTTTCATTTGGTGGCTCTCCAGAAAAAGGTGTTAGAAATTGGGTATACAGGTGCCTTGTAACTTCATGTGTTTGTAACTTCCTACAGCACATTTTTTCTCATTGTAGCGGATCTCTTATTTTCAGATCTTATATTGTTTGTTTAAAATAATTATTTTATTCTAGTCACATTATAAAAATGAAGGAAGGCATTTCATTAAATAGTAATTAATCGAAGCCCTTTTGTGCATGTGTTTATAATGATGGTCAGATTGCAAAATTGATAACTGATCTTTTTCCATGTGGTTTTGCTAAAACAAGAATTGAAAGGTTTTTTTTTTTCTGACTTTGCCTTTTTCCAACCTGTTTTGTTCTACAGTGATAAAAATTTTAAATCTGAAACAATTTATGTCATAACTTCAAGTGTTTGGGAGGGTGCAGTAATGAATTAAATGACAGGATAGCAGTATT
This sequence comes from Phyllostomus discolor, assembly GCF_004126475.2. Classification (NCBI taxonomy): domain Eukaryota; kingdom Metazoa; phylum Chordata; class Mammalia; order Chiroptera; family Phyllostomidae; genus Phyllostomus; species Phyllostomus discolor. Next base: position 73,835,884 of record NC_040911.2, on the reverse strand, counting down.
CATTTCTAAGGCGCTACTAAGAAAACAACACACATTTAGATGACTTATGCTTAGGAATTTTTTCTTTTTAATCTTGTACAGCTTTTTCAGTAGGAACTGTGTATGTTGGGGAAGGTGGTCAGTGACAGCCCATTAATAATCAGGATTGATATAGAATATCTGGTGGTTTGAGGGCTGTCTGTATTTTTTCATCCCATTTCATATGCTCACTGGAAAAGGACAACTTCCTCAAATAAAGCAATACATTGTGAAGTATGTAAGTGAAGAGGAGCTTTGGATTTTAATGATCTGATTGTGGAAATGTTTTTAGTTATCACACTGCTGATATCACAGAAAATATGTATCTCCAGCCAAAGTAAAAAATAACTATGAAAAAAATTTCTTTGACTAAAACATATTATTTTCTTCTATCAACTAAAGCCAACAAACTACCTAGAGAAAGCCACAGCAGATGTTGGGCAAAGTTGTTCCGTTCTAGCATTTCCAATAGGATTAATGTCTCCTGTTAGATCAGAACAGTCTCCCTTCCTGCTTTCTCAGAAGAGACCTCCTAAGGCCTGGTTTTACTTTAAATTATTTTCAGGTACGTAGGAGAAAGTCATACATAGAATAGTCATTGATTTCACCCCTTAAACTAACATTTTATAGATTCTGTTTGGTTGAAAACAATAATTTCTAAGGAGTCATTTATTCCAAGTTTAACCTATGTTTAATGTTGTTATAAGTTAATAAATTTATGGATTGATGGGTAAAATATCTTTAGCAAACATTACCAAGAGAGTTAATGGACTTCCATTAATCAGTTTTATGTGCATGTATAGTTGTGTGCCATGAGAAATATATAGAAATGCATTGTACTACTGCTGAAACTATTACTAGTCCTGGCAAAGGAAATTCTTGTTTTGGAATTTTCATCTAGATTTTCTACTATATCATTGGTTGTCATAGTAGCACTCTTAATTGAGAATTGTGATTGCATACTTTATCAAGTAATTACTTGATGAAAGCTCAGTTATTCTAATGTAATTCTGTTGGAATTCTGGGCCATTGTCTGGCCTGGTTTGAGGAGTAATTAACCAACCTAAAGAAGAGAGTCCTTCCTGGAATTATATCGGTAAATTATATCGATTTTACTGATTGTGAGGTGCCATCAGTTGTAAGACGTGCCATTATTTTATATACCAACAAAAAAGGATAAAAGCCTAATAGTTAGACTCATGAGATGCCATCAATTTTAAGAGACAACCCAATTTCACCTATGTTTAAAAAACGGCACATATATACACATAGAATTTTAGTTGGATTTTGGTCATAATCACAGTATTTAAATGTAAAGAAAACTATTTTAGCCCTGGCTGGTGTGGCTCAGTGAATTGAGTGCCTACCTGTAAACCAAAGGGTAACTGGTTCCATTCCCTGTCAGGGCACATGCCTGGGTTGTGGGCCAGGTCCCCAGTGGGGGTGCACAGGAGGCAACCACACAATGATGTTTCTCTCCCTCTATCTAAAAATAAATACAGTAAACAAAATAAATGTGAAGAAAACTATTTTAAATAAATAATTATTTCTGCGGAACATTGTACAGGTTCTTCAGTCCTAGGAATCTTGAACTGGAAAAGAGATTATGGAGTCAACACTTACACATTAGGACACTTAATATGAGATCCTCTAGAGAATATAAAAATTTGCTGTTGATGACCTTGTTTATCAAAGTATCTTAAACTCTACAAACGAATTCATGGTAGCATTCCTTTAAATATCTATCATTAAAGGTTCACATGTGACAAGTTTTGTATATTCTCTTTTAGGATAACCTCATTTAACATGTGATAGAGAATGATTTGGGATTTAGATATGTTGTTTAGTATTCCAAACAAGGTACACACAGACACACACATAAAAATCAAATATTATGTTAAGCCGTGGCTGGTGTGGCTCAGCAGATTGAACATCTGCCTGTGAACCTAAAGGTTGCTGGTTCAATTCCCAATCAAGGCATATGCCTGGTTTGCAAGTCAGGTCCCCAGTTGGGGACCTGTGGGAGGCATCTGATTGATGTTTCCCTCCCTCTCTTACACCCTCCCTCCTCCTCTCTTTAAAAATAAATAAAGTATTTTTTAAAACACCATGTTAAATACTATATGGAGTTTTAAAAAAACCATTCCTGCGTTTAAGGAATTGTCACATTCTACCTTTGGGTATTTTTCTCCAAAATTTAAAGTATAGTTCAAGGCTAACTTCAGCTCTGTGTGGTGAAAAGGAAATGACTTAGTGAATCTATCCATGAGCATCTGCCTTCCAGCCAGCGCTGAGATATGCCTTTGGCCAAATTCTTGTCTTAGTTATCACTACCTTTGGTGCTAGAAATCAAACTGGGTCACTGTTGAGAGGGGCCAAATTGAGTTGCTAGTGTAGACATTGCTGGGTGGCTAGATCCAGGCTCTTTGAGGAGGTGGGTATGGCAGGGCATCTGCCAATGTACAATAAGAATCTTGATTATGGAACTTTACCTGTCAAATCCAAGCTACCAGGACCTTTTGGCCCTTAGGTGGGGCTGGAGCAAGCCTCCAAATGGGTTGAAATGTCAGTAGCTGTGAGGCCTGGAAGATTACAAGGCTGGGAGCCAGATTAATCATTTGGGCTGTTTATGTTTTGGAAAATTTTATCACAAATGTTTCCTGCTTTGTGTACAGTTGTTGCTAATAGTGAAAGTTTACCTTTGCAGAGTGTCTTAAGCTTTTATCAAAGTGCTTTTGCAGACATATAATCTTGCCTCCACAATAAACCTGAGAGGGAGGGACTGGGTGTAATTACCCCATTTGACAGATGAGAAAATGAAGTAACTTGTTATTGGTTCTTGCTTTTTTCACTATTCTGTACTGACAGTGCTTGACTCCATATTTATTTCTAAATTTAGAAAGCATATAGTCTGTTTTCCAGCAGCTGCTGTGATCTTTAGGGACTGCCAGCATTTTGTCGCTTATCTTTTTTACCTCCCAAATCAGAAGCATAACTTTCATGCAGCATTAAAGCACTAAAGAAGCAAAAACAAAACACTATTTCATCATGACTTACTAGATTAAATTGCTGTCCTCTTTCATGTTCTATTAATAATTTGTGGGAGTGAAAGCTCATTTCTTTAGTCCATACCACCTTGTTTAAACCTTGGTGAAGCTCACTGCTGTAGCTGTAGTGTCTTGTAGTAAACCAAACACAAGTCCAGACAGAGTCCAGAGTCAGAACAGGTTAAACAAGAGTTGCCAACATTGTCAACACAGGATTTGTTGGTGTTAACTGTGAATGGCTGGTTTTCAAACTTTCATTTTATCTGGAGAGCCTCTTCTGTTTTTGAGAAGCTTGCTCATGGCTACTGTGCTTTCGTAGTCCTTCTTGTTACAGTTCCCCTCCATTTCTTTCCAGAAAGTGTCATTCTAGCATTCCTCCTACAGGGTGCCACTGCAGGGTGCAGAGTATGCATGTTCATGGTTTTCATGTCTGTAAATTTTTGCACATACATTTTTATTTTAAAGTAGAATAGAAATATGAAGATAAAGCATCACATAACGAGTAGAAGAATCACTGTGGGCAAACGTTGGAGTAGAACAGACAGAGTTAGGCAAGCGGTGAGGAAATCTGCATTCTAGTCCAGTCATTGCCCCACTACTTAACTGGACTTTTCACACATCTCTTTAATTGTTTGGACACCCAGTTACCTTATCTGTGGGGCAGAGTTGCATTAAATGATTTCCAGAGTCCCTTTAAGTTCCCAACCTCATTCAAGTGCCCAGACTGAACATACCAGGCTCTACTAAATAAAGGTGGGATGTCTGGCCAAACCTCCATGAAGAGGATGATTCAGTGTGCTTAAATTGATAATTTTGTTATCATTGGGAATTGAATGAAAAGAGATATAAAGGTGATTGAACTTCCTGACAGTTATAAAAATACTGATACATTTTATTAGCTAAAACCTTTTAAAATTGGTTCCTAATCTTGTGTACCATTGTGTGCCCAACACCTAATACACTGCATGATCAGCATGCTGTATTTTGAGAATACTCTTATAAAAGATTGATGGAGCAGATTAACCATGTTTCTCAACAGCTTTAAAATTCAGAAGGTATAGAAATAAGTGAAAAAATGTTAGATGGAAATAAATTTTAGAGGTGAAATTTGAGAATAGATATAGGACTATTATTACTCTTCAGTCCAGAGGGTGGTGTTTCTGGGTTATAGATTTAGTAAATGGGGTTTTAACTATTTATATTTTATTCCAAGGAGAGGGAGAAGTCATAATTTGTGTTTAATGAGATAGATGTATAGATATGAAAGCGGAGAATAAAGTGACGTGATTATTTGTATATGCAAATTCATCTTAGATGTTTTTATAACATTTTATTGTGTTCTAGGCTATGGATTACTGTGAAAGACAGATGTCAGCTATGGCTTTTTTTTTTTCCAGAAAAACAAATGCACTCTTCCTGAAGTTTGAAGGGTTTCATGTGCTCCATTAAGTTGATGCAGTCTTGCCTTACCCGTCTTCTGGTTCCCCCTAGTCCAAATTCTGGATAGGAAAAGACCCTGGCATGTTAAACCTTAAAAACCTTTAGAAATAATGTAGACCATTGTTAGGCTGTACTGTGCCCAGGAAATCAATGGAATGAACCCAGACCAACATTAAAAAGAAAAGGAAATAGAATAGAAATATCACAGTGTATGATAACATGTTGAGTTAATTTTGTGAACTGTCTTTCCGTTTGTATATTTGTTTGTCTCTGCCTTAGTACCAAGTCTGAATATGAAATGCATTTCTTGCTGTTTATTGAGGGTAAACTTCAAGAAACACTCAATCTATTCTTAGTGAACCTGTTCATTTAGTAGCTGAGGAAACTGAGGCACTTAAAAAGACAAATGATATGTTCAGGACTCCCACCCCTCAATACATAGTTTAAACTTCAGTCGCAGAGCCAGGGCCGAATCAGATTATTTGATTTGTCAGTTTTACTGTGCCACAGCAATAATTTTTTGAAATAAAATTGTGAAGTAGCCCTGGCTGGTATAGCTCAGTGGATTGAGCAAGGGCCTGCAAACCAAAAGGTTTTGGTTTGATTCCCAGTCCGGGCATATGCCTGGGTTGTGGGCCAGGTCCCCAGTAGGGGGCATGTGAGAGGATATTTCTCTCCCTGTCTTTCTTCCTCCTTTCCACTCTGTCTAAAAATAAATAAATAAAATCTTTGTAAAAAATTGTGAAGTAGATTATTTAAAAATATAAATAGTTCATCTGTTTCACACTTGGCATTTTTTTAATCCTTTATTTTCCCCACTAAAATCATCATTGTCATTGTCCTTTAAAACAATCTGGGCCTGAACTTTTTCCCAGAGAACTGAAAAATGTTCAGGTGCCACTCAGTTGGCTGTTTACACACCTGATTTTTGACACTTGGGGGTTAATCAGAAGAATTTACAAGACGTAAAGGATGTCAAGTTTCAGTTCAAACCAAATTAAATTATTTTGAATTCTTTCTCTATTTGCTTGATAATTGAATGCATAATGTGATGCCAGAGGTTGATACTGAATAATTGAGTAGACCCTGCAGTGTTCCTTAGTTATCTGTATAAAGTTTTCTCAAACTTGAATGTCGTACAGATTACATAGAGGGTATTGTTACAATGCAGGTTGTGATCCAGAGTCTCCCTGAAATTCTGGGTTTCTAACAGGTTCACAAGATAGTGCTCCTGCTGCCTGCTCCTTGGGCCATACTCTCAGCAGCAAGGATGTTGGTGAGAAAAGGTAGCTTCCATAAGTTTTCCATTGTCTCAATTTCATCAGTATTTTCATGCTTTTCAAATTGGCTATGAAAATTTCAATGTCATCCTTATCTTTTAATTGGACTACATTTTGTAGTCAAGACCAGCTCTTTATAACCATGCTCACCAGTTCCCATGTCCATGAATAATATGCCTCTTTTTGCAGCACTGGTCTAGGTGATTCAGATCTAGCACTACTTCCTTAACTCATAGATTCAAGCTTTTCCACAAAACTTAATTTTCCAAATAACTGAAACCTTTAATTTCAGAAAGAATATTTTCTAAGATATGTAATTTTCTTCCTTAACTGGTTACACACACATTTTTCTTTATTTTACTTGTGTAAGAGCAGTGTTTGTTGGAGGCTTTCCTAGTAAGGAGTATTAAACTAAATGCAAAATTAATAAAAACCACAGCCTTCTAAGTTCTTGTGCTGCTTTTTATGCTTTTTCTATTTTTCATGGACAATTATTAGGATGTCTATCTCAAAGCAGCTCATTTCCCATTCCATTCTAATTGGTTACTGTCTTCCCTGTTGTGGCTTCCCTAGGAGGGTGGTGGTCAAAAAGTTTAGTAGCAGTTGAGCAGGAGAGAAATCCTTTGATTTTTGTTTTTGTTTTTGTTTTTTAAATCATATCCTGAACATTTAGCTCAAATGGAAACTCACTGGTTTCTTTTTCATACCCTTTACCATGTGCTTTTAAAAACTAATTTTTAGTTTCTGTCACACGCACACAGATTGTGTGTTAAAATGTGTATGAAGGTGACTTGGAAGTGTTTATATATGGATGTATGTGGTAGGTAGCCCTGCGATTGAAAACATGATAATTGTAATAAATAAGGAGCTTTTTAGGGTCCATGTAAAATGGGGATGGATAACCTGCTAAAGACCGTGGTTCTCTTACATACAGTCTGTGTTGCAGTGGCTTGGCAAACAGTTTTAAAAATAACAATGACAATAAAGAGGATGTTCCTTCAATTAATGCTTTAGGATCCTAGGAATCTAACGTTTGATTTCTTGTGTGTTATCTTTGTTAGATTTTCAGTTATAATAACAATTGAAGCTCCTATTTGTTGAGCCCTCGCTCATCATGAACTCCTTATTCACGTGCATGTGGTGCAACAAGCAGGGCTGTGGTCACGAAGAGTAGAGAGGGCTGCTCCACTGAGAGCAGGTAGGGAGGGAGGAGATCACATGCCCTTGTTAGTGCCTCTTTAGTAAATAATAAGCATGTGTGGAACCTACAGCAGGTGTTTTTGTTTTTGTTAGCTTGCTAAAGTTCGAAGTTGTTGGAGGATTCTTGTCTATAAAAATCACATAGTAGTTTATAGTCTTCTGATTCAAAGCAGAGAGAACCTGTTTGCTTTTTAACTAGGCAGCATCAGAACATTTATCAGTTGAATAATAGCCTTGTTATGGGTTTTGTGGTAGAAATTGTAGATTATATTCTTTTCTTTTTAAAGATTTTATTTAATTATTTTTAGAGAGGGAAGGGAAGGAGAAAGAGAGAGAGAAACATCAATGTGCAGTTGCTGGGGGTCATGGCCTGCCACCCAGGCATGTACCCTGACTGGAAATCGAACCTGTGACACTTTGGTTCGCAGCCCGCACTCAATCCACTGAGCTACGCCAGCCAGGGCAATTATAGTCTTTAAAATTATTACAAGGCTAAATGTAGCCATAATATTTGGATTGTATTTTGAAATCCTGAACAAAGCCATTTGACGTATTTTTAGTGAATTACAACCTTTAAACACTGATACCAGATTTAGATTTGTATCACTTAAATCTTATTTTTACATCTAGAATTTGTCTATGCTTCAGTGCAGTTAAGCATACTGGTATAATCTTAGTCTTCTTAACAGTATTTTGTGATCTGGGACTCCTGTCAAAAATCATTATAGGGGCTAGAAAACATTGTGAGGTAAAATAAATACATAACCTCATCCCTTATTTTGCACTAGATTATAACTTATATTCAAAGAGACTGAAAAAAGAAAATAACATTTTTTTCCATTAAGCTGTGATAAATGTGTTTAGGATGGTTTTGTTATTAATAGTTCCTCATAGCTGGTGAATGGAGGATATTGTGTGAAGTATTTGAAACTGAATGCTACTGGGGTAAAGATTTTACTAGTAGTATAAAGTAGACATCAGTTCCTACCCTTTATTAATTGATCTTCCCTATTTAACTAAGGAAGTAAAAATGTGCATCTACTGAAGAGAAATCTGTGAGCATAAACTCTTCCTGTTTTCAAATGTATTTCATAGGTGGTTTATCTTATTTAAGTATACAATAATAAAGTAGACGAGAGAATGCAACTGCTTGCTGTTCCTTTAATATCAGAACTGTGCATGTTACAATAGGTGTCACTGTTTTGCTTGGTCCAATCATGATTGGTGACTTCAGCTATTGGCTCCAAGCACTGGCTGTCTGACTCCATCTGCAGGGCTGTAATACCTACTCTCTGATCCATTCACCACACAACTTCAGCCGGCTGAACACACTCACACGGCTCCAGCACATCTTGCTAACCTAATTCAGAAAACAAGTGCTACAGCTCTCTGCCTGTCATCTTTGCTCTCTGTAGCATTTTCAGGTGATCCTGGAAACTGGGTTATTTTCATGAGGAAGTAAGAGAAATAGGAATCATGGTGGGCATGTATTTAACAGCCCCAGTACTGGATAAAACTTAAAGCCAGTTACTATTCAACATAGTGAAAAGGTCACCTTGCCTGCCTGAGAAAAGAAGCAAAATACCAGCTTGTTGGTTTCTGTTAACATATCAGCTCGTGCCAGCCTCTTTTCCTTGATGTTCGTACCAACTTGGGATATCTAGCTCTAAAGAGAGACATACTGTACTCATGGTAGATGACAAGGAAAAGAACATGAAATGTCTCACCTTCTTCTTGATGCTTCCAGAGACGGTAAAGAACAGATCCAAGAAAAGCTCGAAGAAAACAAATACCAGCAGCAGCAGCAGCAGCAGCATCAGCAAGTTGCCTCCAGTTTGTTATGAAATAATTACCTTAAAGACTAAAAAGAAGAAAAAGATGGCTGCTGACATATTTCCCCGCAAAAAACCAGCGAACTCCAGCAGCACCACTGTCCAGCAGTACCACCAACAGAATCTCAGTAACAATAACCTGATTCCAGCCCCGAATTGGCAAGGTCTTTATCCTACCATCAGAGAAAGGTAAGTGCCAGGCCAGCATGTTTACTTTAAAAGTTTTCCTGTGTTGAAGTTTCTGCTTTTTGCACAGCCCATACTGTGTTTTAACATAAATCTCTGTTTCCTCTTTTCCCAGCAGCTTTATTGGTAATGGAAAACTGCCTTGTGCCTTTTCCAAAACAGTACAGCTGTTTTCCTCTTAGATAAAAATGTTTTTGCAAGCTGTAACGTTTAAGTGACAGGGTTATGTCTAGGGGCCATAGATGATAGAAAGCTTTTATTTGTCCTTAGTCTGATGAAAAGTTTGGATAACTTTTTTTTTTTTAACTTTAGTTACTCCCCATGTGCTTGCAATGATTACAAACACAGTTGTTTAGTTGGAATCTTTATTTGTAGTTTTACCCTGAAGTTATAAAACTGTTGCCTTGCTTAAGAATCTTTTGTGGGTTCTGTATATTGGGGAGGGGGTATTTAGAATGCTGGCTGCTGTGAATTAATGAATTCCCTCTGTTTATAGAAATGCGGTGATGTTCAATAATGATTTGATGGCAGATGTACATTTTGTGGTTGGGCCACCAGGTGGGACTCAGCGGTTGCCAGGACACAAAGTAAGCAACAGCCGCATTACCGGTTTAGTTCTGAGATTTGCAAGAGAGGACCCTCTCTGTCAGCCTGGAATTCGGGGTGGGCAGCTTGCTGATGTCAGGCAGTGCATGTTTCACCCGATCCCTGTGAAAGCTGAGCCTCTCCAAAGGGCTTTGGCTACGCTTAATTTTTTTTTCTTTGTTCCTTTTATATAGCTTTATATCTCACACAAAAACATGCCCTTTTAATTCTCCAGTCATGGGGACTTGTTGTGACAGGTTAGGAAAGTCGTATGTTCACTCTTTCCCTAGAAATCAGTTAAATAAGCTTTTTCTTTTATTTATTTGTTTTGTAATGAAACAACTTATGCATTAATCTGTTAAAGCCTTTAGACAATTAGCAACATAGAGACTAATTTGCATGAACATCTATCTTACCCTATCACAGGAAGATACACTGTACCTTGACTGTGACAAAAAAACAGGTTTAGGTGTTCTGTGTCCACTGGACATGATTACTTAGAGTTGTTTTTCTAGATTGATTTGCTAAAAATGCTTCAATTTAGAGCATGATTCCCTTTCTCCACAGTATGTTTTAGCTGTTGGGAGCTCTGTGTTCCATGCTATGTTTTACGGAGAACTTGCTGAGGACAAGGATGAAATCCGTATACCAGATGTTGAACCTGCTGCTTTTCTCGCAATGCTGAAGTAAGCATCTTCGTATGTTTGGAAAGAGTTTGTTTAAGCTGTATTTCTACGCTGCTGGTTTCACAGTTAAATATAAGTTCTGTGTAACAGAAAAGGGAGACTGATGAAGAAAGAGGGTGCTGCCTACCTCTTTTGGAGAAAACTGCATTATTCAGTGGAAAGCATGTGGAGTGATGCAGTCGTTTGTAATGACACCTTGGCATGGGATTTGGGGGCAAGTGGCTTCTGATTTGATTTTTAACAACTTAGAATTAAAGAAAAATAACTTTCTGGCATAGACATTATCTAATAGAGAATATCCTCTCTGAAAGCATCATGTGTGAAAAACTCTTTAAAGACAAATTATAGTTTTGTTTCACAGTTCTGGAAATATATACCTTGTTTAAATACCACCAGTTAAGAGGTATTTAAGTTTTTTAGGAGTTATTGTTTCCTACCAGCAAATGTAAAACTTATTATCTGTTAAAATAATCTGATCTTTGCACACACACACACACACCCATATATATACTCTTACATAAAATTAGATACCCTTTCTCAAGGATAAGAAGCATTTGCATTTGATAGTAGAGGAGAAATTTTTGAGAGATGTGAGTTTTCTATAGGTTTATATGTATGTGTACAGATAACTTTTAATTAGTGATATAGCAATGTAAAGCTATAAGGTACATATTTTTTAAAAATAGCTTTATATCTCATGGGTCTTTCAGAATCTAGTATGTGTTAATGAGGTAAATAGGATCCACTTCATTACATGTACTGTTACTAGGCAGGAATAGTCTACCATGTTATTAAAATCCAATGATTATTCTAAACCATATATATAAAATTTTTGTTAAATACTTTAGCACACTTAATTATATCAGAGTTCAAGGTTATCAGCTGTTGCAGCAATTTCGGTTCACTAGAGTAAATAGAATCTTTGTCGAAAAAATTTATTCCATGGGTCAAGTTGGATAGTAATCCCATAAGTGGTAAGTTGCTGTATATCATCTGCTGCCTACTGAAGAGTAAGAGGTATAGTTAGTTCTGTAACCAAATTCAAGCTCACTGCATGACAGCCAATGAGTTAAGTGACAAGGAGTTAGGGCAAGAAAAGCATCTTCACTCAGAAAGCCAAGAAGATTGCAGACTACTGTCCTAAAGAACCATCTTAAGAAGGTGCAGAATTAGGGCTTCTTTTATGTCTAGGGCAGAGGGAAACAGGAGAGGCAAGAGGTGATTGAAGACTGTGGACATCTGGGCACCAGCAGGGGTTTGAGAAAGATTGTGGAACTTCTTTGTTCTTAGTCTGTTGATTTTAGTTGGTGTGAGTCCAGTCATGAATTTAGGTTCCTTCAAATCTATGGTAAACATTATTTTTGTATATACCTCCTTTATTTCCTCAGGAGAGGCAGTTATCTGGCAAGGGGCTGTTTTTATAAAACTCAGGCCACCAGCAGAATTCCTATAATGATTAGCATGTCTGTATGCAAGACCAAGCAGAAGCTATTAACCTAAAGGCCATGGGAACAAAGCAGGCTTGAACAAGATGGAGTCAGGGGGGCCAAGCATTTCACTGTTACAGTATTAGAGCTAACTATTTATTTGTATCATAGTTTCGAAATCTAACTGCTGCTGACTAAACTTTTACAGTGGAAGGTAGGGATATTAAAGGCAAGAGAATGTGTAAGTACAAAATGTAAACTAATTAACATTTTTTAACCAACCAATACTTCATGACCTTTGTAATCTTTTAGAGATATAAATATAAGAACCAATTTTACCTGTAAGACTTTTTTAATTTTTTCCCCATTCATGCCAGCTTTGTATATTTGACATTATCTTTTGCAGAGGGGAATGCTAATGCTAGTTCAGCATTTTGACTTCACTGCAGTTAAGTGGAGTGTTGTGTCATTCCAGATATATACATGATTAGGAAATGTAAGAATCACGGAGTTGTTAAATGCATTTCACCTAAGTCATTTGATTGATCATTTGACAAGCATCTTTTCTCACAAATGTATTATTTAGAATATATGTCGATATAGCTCTTTAAAATTAGATATGCCATCCATGTTAAGAGGTAAAAATCAGAGAAGTGGTAAGGTGCCATTTGCTGTTGTACCCTAGTTGATCAGTGCTGCAATGTCCCAAGGACAGTGGAAGCCAGATTTTCCTCACCTCACCCCTGCTTGGTGGGTGAGTAGCCAGTATTCCTGGGTAGGGGTTGTCAAGAAAAAGATAAAAGTGCTTAGTTGATAGTTCCAAGATAAGAGATAGCACTCTCTTGCTGACTGTGCTTCAGAATCCTCCCCAATGTCCTGGATCTCTGGTTAGAGCACCTCTAAGCTGCAGCCTGTTTTGTCAAGAGGTCTCACCAGTCCGAGAAGAGAAAGATCTTCCTAGGAGCAAAAATGCTGGTTCCATTTGTGATTGTGGACATTTTGTTATTGCAGTCATTTTGTGTTTGTATATGTGTTTTACTTTCTTATAGAAGCCACTGCTAATTTCTTGTTATGTGTATTTCACTAAGTTGAAATATAATAACTAAAGGAAAACTTCATGGGCAAGTAGCTAAACACCCTCACTAGAAAGATTTAAAATGTAAGCATTATCAACATGTATTTTTCACCCATATGTAGTTCTCACTGACTAACTTGGTGAACCATAGCACTCTAAAAGAAGCAGATGATTTCTACCTTTACAGGTCATTCTGAGAGCCTGCACTGTCCCCCAAAACACCAAGAAGTGTTTTATCTCTTGATGTAGGGATGCTTTACAGAATCACAGCAATAGTGCATATTGAGGCTTTCTTACTTTGTCTTCTAATTAAATATATCTGGAAACAATACATTCTTTAATTCTGAAGGTGGAAGGAATGTGTAGGGGGAAGAGAAAGAATTAGTTTTTTTTTTAAAGCCAACTACAAAGCCTGTATTGGATTCTGCGTAAAGGTAACTGGAAGATAGTGTTGAAGTTCATATTTGACAACCCACTGAACCTAGAACTACCTGAAAAATATCTTATTTAATCTCAGGTTTTATTTTGTGTTTAGGAGAAATTCAAGTCACACTTAGTTAAAAGTAGCAAGATGTAATCATTGCTAACATTATAGTATTAAAAACATTTGATTCTATCTGAATCTACAGAAAAAATTTTGAAGTAAAACAAGTATATATATATATTGCTTCTAAAACATAGGGGAGTTTTTTTTTTTCATTAAATATAAAATAGTACATGTACTAGAATGTTGAGGTTTTTTTCCCTTAATATTAACCATCTCTGTCTGATACATCATTCTAGTATCTTTTATTCTTTTGAAATGATAATTAAATTCAGTTTATAACATAGAGGCTAGAATAACAACACAAAGTTAATGTCTTTAGTTATACAAACTTAACTACTGAGTTGAAACATTAACTTATGTACATTTTTCAAATGTTTTTTAATCCCTATTATTTTTGTAACAATTGTCACCTAACATGATTTTTTCTTTTTCTTTTTTTTTTTTTCTGTTTTTGGAACTAGCTTGAAAGTAGTTGCATCTTTTCTTGCTGGACACACTCATTTTGTGAAAATTCCATTTACATGCTGTGCATTTTCTTTCAGATATATCTATTGTGATGAAATTGACTTGGCTGCCGACACAGTGCTGGCTACTCTGTATGCTGCCAAAAAGTACATTGTTCCTCACCTCGCCAGAGCCTGCGTTAATTTCCTGGAGACCAGCCTGAGTGCCAAGAACGCCTGCGTGCTCCTCTCCCAGAGCTGCTTGTTCGAGGAGCCAGACCTGACCCAGCGTTGCTGGGAGGTGATCGACGCCCAGGCTGAGTTAGCTCTTAAGTCTGAGGGATTTTGCGATATCGACTTCCAGACACTAGAAAGTATCCTCCGCAGGGAAACACTGAATGCCAAAGAAATTGTTGTTTTTGAGGCAGCTCTCAACTGGGCTGAAGTAGAATGCCAGAGGCAAGATCTAGCTCTGAGCATTGAAAATAAACGCAAGGTCCTCGGAAAGGCACTTTACTTGATACGCATACCTACAATGGCCCTGGATGATTTTGCAAATGGTGCTGCACAGTCTGGTGTTCTAACTCTCAATGAGACCAATGACATCTTCCTCTGGTACACTGCAGCCAAAAAGCCCGAGCTGCAGTTTGTCAGTAAAGCCCGAAAGGGCCTTGTCCCGCAGCGCTGTCACCGTTTCCAGTCATGTGCCTACCGGAGCAACCAGTGGCGCTATCGGGGCCGCTGTGACAGCATTCAGTTCGCAGTGGATAAGAGAGTATTCATCGCTGGCTTTGGGCTGTATGGCTCCAGCTGTGGCTCTGCGGAGTATAGCGCCAAGATTGAACTCAAACGTCAGGGGGTTGTCCTGGGGCAGAACTTGAGCAAGTATTTCTCAGATGGCTCCAGCAGTACCTTCCCCGTGTGGTTTGAGTATCCGGTGCAGATAGAGCCAGACACTTTCTACACAGCCAGTGTGATACTGGATGGCAATGAACTCAGCTACTTCGGACAGGAAGGCATGACGGAGGTTCAGTGTGGCAAAGTGACCGTCCAGTTTCAGTGTTCCTCGGATAGCACCAATGGCACTGGGGTACAGGGAGGGCAGATTCCCGAACTTATATTCTATGCTTGAAAACACTCCCCGAAGCAGTGTGAGCTCTGAAGTGCACATCTGGTTCCTGCTTGCTTGATGCTTAGCTCATCTGCAGATATGTGATCAGCGCAGGTAATTTGTAATGAATGAAGCTGTAGGCAGTTTTCTAATTTCTCTCAACCTTTTAATTATGTACAGGCAAAAATGCAGCATTCAGCTTTTAACTATATGCTTAAAAGAGCCAAGTTCTTATTAGGGCTGTGTGGTTTTTAGAATTGCGTCCATCTCTACAGCTGGGGAGAATGTGTGCTCTTTTCTAACTGCCCCATTGACCTACCAGGTCTGTCCCTCTTAAAAATTTTTTTGGATCACCTCAAATTTCCTTTAGGGCTTTAGTTTGACAAATAGAAATAGTCTAAAGTAATAATGACAAGAGTTGTTTTTAAACAGAACCCCTCCCCTCAGAAAAAAAAAAAACACATAAACCTAGTGTACAATTTTGAAAGTTTTGCTTTCTACTAAATAATAATTTAAAGAGGAGGCAGTAGTTGTGTTTAGCTCTATTTCCTTTTAACTTCTGGGCATGGCATTTTCTTAAATCCTAAATTCATAAGATTGTTAAATATTAAACACTGCAAAGTATTGGTACAAAGTGGGAAAATAAGAAATTGGATGTTTGTTTAGGCCATGACTTCTGCTACAGCAGGTTTATATTCTTTAGATTAGAAGACAGAAATATTGCAGTACAGACACTTTTTTTAAAAGGAACTAAATTATAAAATTTTGTTGTCATTAGAAACAATTTCAGGCTTATTATTTTAAACTTGAAACAGTTCATAAAGGAAACCTAAAAAAGTCTCATACTATAAATGGATTAATTGATGGCACAATAAAATGCAGTTTGAAAAAGTCAAACTCATTTCTCCCCAGTTAGCTTCTGATCCCCACCATTTGCTTGTTTTCATAAATCATACTGTATAGAATACCTATTCTCTTCTTTTTTTTTTTTAATGAAAAGAGGACCAAACAATTCTTTAGATGAATGGAAAAACAATTAGTTTTGTAGCACTACACGTTATATAATAAGATACCTTTATTCATTGATTTTTTAAAAATAAATATACTTTACATGTTCTACTTTGGTCACATACTATCTTAGTTAATTATAATTCTGTCTTGTTCCTGGACTGCTAGAATCTGGCCTCTGGCCATCTTTAAGTGCCAATGTATACCTTCAGGGTTTTTTAAAAAGTGACCTGGAGCAATACACCTGATTATACCTAATATTTACTGCATCAGGATCACATCCAGTTCCTTGCTTGCCCATAGATAATGTAAACAAAGGAGGGAAAAGCTTGTCAAAAAACTCTCTTTTAGCGATGGCTTGTGATGCTTAAGTGCCGCTGACCCTGGTAGTGTCCAGTGTGTTTACTTCCAGTTGAAGTATCCATGTGTTCCTGGGCAGCTTTTCTGCTCAGTGTGATCCTGAGATGGCTTCCCTCCCCACCCAGAGTGTGGTCCCTGGCCGCCTCCTTCTCCTGCTCTGTAAGCCTGAAGCTGGCTTGTCTGGAGCCAGGGGTTAGTCCTGGGGTGGGTCTGTGTGCATGGGCACCCATGTGCACGCAAGTATGTTTGCCAACTCAGGAATTGTCTCCTCCCTGCCTGGCCGGTGAGAGGTGGGACAGAAATGTTCCCCCTGCTGGCCCCAGCAAGGCCCCAGTGAGTGACTGCCCATACATTCACTGTGTTTCTGGGCTACTACTTCCCCTGTGGACAAGGGCTTTTTGCTTTTGGCCAGCTTCCCTCATGGAGGAGAACACTGGATTATGGGAAATGTTTTAATCATCTTTGCCATTACCTCTGTCTGTTAGCATAGATGATCAAAAGCTGTTACTGGTGATTATAAGTAAGTACTCCCAGGACAACTTTACAAAATTGTCTAACAATTATTTCATATTAGAAAATGACAGATAGTTTTGGCAATGTATCTATGTAATAAGGGTACATTTTCCATTTTAAAAATACTTCTACAAATGATTTTGTTTTTAAATTACGATTAAACATTTCAGGAATTCGTAGCTACCATGCAAATTGGTAGGCTGTGTACCTGATTAGAAGGCACTCATGTATAAGCCAGAGGAGAAGAAACTTTATTTAGCACTAGCTTCATCATATCAGATTGTGAGGTGGGTGTGATAACCTTAGAGTGGAGATAGTTCACTCAGTAACGCTCACTGTGCATGCTCCTGTTAGCTAGCTGCCCTCCGCATAGCTAGGGACCTGCTGGGTGAAAGCCACATGAGATCCTGTACACTGGGTATAGAAGAACCTAATTTTATGTTAATTACTATTAAAGAAAAAAGACATTTTTGCCACCCGATTGGCTGGTGCTGAGAGCTGTGGGTTAAATTTGAAAACTTGTGTTTTAAATCCTATTCTCCCCTTCTGCATTTCAACAACATGGAATGAAGGCTAATGTGCTTGCTTTATTTATTTATTTTTATTTTTTGGTAATCTTAATTTTGTAACTTTTAAAAGTAGAAACTATTGTTCTGACAAGGCAGGCAACTCTAGTATATAAACACAACTCTATTAAACAAAATACTCCGTAGATGCTTTTCCCAATGTTTCTGGCAGTCTTTGTCGTCGTTCATTCTGGGGACAAGGGGGAACTAGGTTAGCAGTTCTAATGTAACATTCTTTAAGCATATCTTAATATAGTATTTAAGTAAATTGTCTGATTTCTACATAATTATTGCACTGAACTGTCTTTTTCATTTTTTAAGGTGTTGAAATAAGCTTGGCTAATTCAAGACACTAGCCACTTGTGCATCAGAGTGCTTGAATTTAGTAGCTTACAGCATTATTTATGAAGGAAAATATATAAATATGAAGTACCTCATGTTGAATGTTATTGTACTGTATTTTTAATGTAACAGTGCAGATCTTGTTAGACACATGAATGTTGTATAATCATGTTAAATGCAAATAAAAATAAAACTGATTCATATATTTTTTTTCTTAGCATTTTTGTGGGTCTCTTGAAATAGTAAAAAAAATCATTTCTGGCACTTTTGGTGTCAACTACATTTTACAGAGATGGTTTTGCAGGAGCATTTGTTTGCTAAGTATTCAGATATCTCTGATCCCTAAAGAAGTAAAAATTTGAGGCAAAAGCATAAGAGAACAATGAAAATGGAATCAATTGCACTGTTCAAAACCTGACTCTTAAGTTAATGGGAGGGAGTCAGTGGATGTGTTTATATTCCCCTTACGGAATTTGTGGTTGGCTTTCTCGTGCAGTAGTTGCTCAGGTGTCTGTGAATCTGGCTGTACTAACTAAGGGGGTGATACTGAATTACACCTAGCTTTAGATGTAACCAGTGCTGCTTGTTCCTGCTGGTTTATAGCAGCTTAAGTCTTGGAATTAAAAATAAATATCATATGAGAATTTTGAATGTAATTTTTATGTGCTCAACTAGTTTTATATTTCCCCGTGTCAAGTACATTAATACACACACATTTATACATAATTATATACACATGTACATATATTATTTCTCTGTAGCATTCTGTTGCTTTCATACTAGAACTTATTATGAAATCTTGCGTAGTTGCTTCACCACTTTACCACTTAAGTTTCTATAACATACCTGCTCAAAGTATTTTTGGAATTATCTCAAAGAATAAGGGAACTGAAAGCCTCCGTTCTCATCAGCTTAATTATAGATACAACCTGAATTGCAAAGATCTTTAATCCAGGAAAATCTTCACCATTATCTCTTCGTTGCTATTAAACTTAATCCATATGTTTGTTTCCATAATCCCAAGACAATTGGAAATTAACTTCCTCCTTTGTTGGTACTCAGGACCAACCTGTCATTGAAATAACACTTTCTCCCCCAAAATCATGGACTTAAACTTGGGGGGATGGGGGGAAAAGGAAAAAGAAAAGCATTCCTGGCAAAGTAAATAGTATTAGAGACCAAAATAAGAGCAAGTGGCCCCGAAAACCTGTGGTTATCCCAAGTGTTAGAGTAGGCCTTGCCTGCCTTTAGGAGTCTTCAGTAGAAGGTGACTGCACTTTTGATTTCTAATTCATACACTTCAACCCTTTTTTTCAGAGCTGTTTATGTTTATTGACCAGCTACTCCCTTTGCTCAACATTCCCTGTTGTCTGCCACTTTTTAGAATGTCATCTCACAAAACAGAAACGGGAAAATTTTCAAAAATAGCATTTTCTCATTTATTTAATTACAACCAACATAAGCACTTGCGAAAAGAGATTCTCAACTAAGACATTGGCAGGTAAATGAGATGAGAATATCTGTGAGGAAGAGATGAAGATAATGAAAGGCTGACTGCCCCCCCCCCCCCACACACACACCAGTGTAAGACACCAGCAGCTGCAGGCTGTAGATCCACTTCTGAAGAATCTTTGGGTGCATTTCCTCAACTCGGGCACCTCGCGTCTTGTTTCCTTTTCTGAACCTTTTCTTGAGGGAGGGCATGGGGAAGGTTTGATTCCTATTTAGTCAGACCTTAGGTATCTCTATAATCGTTTTCTATTTGACTATTTAAATACCCATTGGATAGCAGTTGTCATAGCAGATGCTGCCATTTCATATTCTGCCATCTAAAAAAATCCCTAAACTCAAGGTACGTAGTTAAAACATCCACTCTTTATTTTGTCAAATCTGTACTTTAAATAAATCTGTGTTCAGGAAATAATTAACGTTTCCTGTTAAACTACTAGTACTTAAACATTAATTTATTACTGCTGATCTCTTGTTTAAGCTGTTCTTGGTAATAACCAGCTTAAATACTATAGAGGAGGAACTGATGTCCTTTTTCACTTCAAGTAACAACAGTACATAAAATTATTTCAAAATTAAGGCATGCCTTTGTCTTTAAGACTGGTGAATAGGTTATACTTAATAGTCTCTCTCTTTTATATCAATTTGAGAGGAGTGAATTTTTTTCTAAATTAAGTCATTAAGTTAACCTGATATATTTCTAAAATAAGTCACACTAGTGCTCTTGTTGATTCTAACTTGAAGTGTTGCAAACAATATTTATGAGCAGCATATAGCATAAAGACTTTTGTGAAAACCCGAAAAGTCTGAGATAATATTTTGATATGTAGCAGTCTTTACTGTGCCTGTGCAATTTGCATTTTCCTCCCTAAACTATGTTCAAAATACATTCAAAGAAAATTACTATTTAAAGAAACTGCAAATAATCTTTCAAAGCCTGAAGCAGAGGACATCAGTTTCTACTATGTAACCGAATACATAAAAATGTACTTTTGAGAGACATTCTATGCATCTTACAGAATTTTCATTTTGTGCTTGTCTTAACCACTGCTAAATTCTAAATTATTGCAGTACCCCTTATAGTGCTGAAACAAACGTTATACTTGAGTCTCAGCCAATTCTAAATTAAAGAAAAATTCCAATTTTGAGAATATTTGGAGACATTAATGAACTAAAGAATATTTAAGTGTTTTCTGGATAATTTAGCTCCAGGGGAGGGGCATATGATCTGAATCATTCAAAAGGTTAACCCAATGTGTATGTATTGATCCTTCCCTTTACTCCAGGCAGTAAGACTTCCAGGGAGCCAGAGACCAGTAAGAAAGATGTAGTGTGTGCTTTTAGAAGCTTATGGTCCAGTACAGTGCTGCTCTGCTCATAGCACACAGGATCACGGATTGCTGGCCTCAACTCCTAGAAATGCTGATTTGGGTGGGGCCTGGGGAATTGCATATTGAATGTGCGTCCATGTGATGCTGATGACGCCATCTGCGCACCACAATGAGGACCCCTGGTGTCTGGGTGGTGTGTGGAGATGGAGCCTGTACTGTATTGCTAAGGGCTTAGTACAGAAATGCCTTTGCTACTACACAAGCATAGAAAAGAGGCCATTGGATCAGTCTTGGGTCAAAGAAAAAATAATGCTTGAGCTGCATTTTGAAGGCTGCATTAAAATTATCAGGTGAAGATCGGTAATGCCAGTTGAAAGCGGGGTGGGGCGGGGGGGCGGGCAAGGAATTGCCAAAGGGAAATGGCAAGTGGGATAGAATGGCAAACAGCTCAGCTCAACACGGCTCAAATAAAGGGTACATGTGGAAGAAGAAAGCCACCTACCGTGTGCAAGTATGGACCAAGATAATGAACTGGGCAGGAACATGAAGTGTTTCCTCTCTTAGGCTGAATTATCTGGCTTTTCATCCACAAAATAAAGCAGTGACATTGAAGAGATTTGAGATTGATGTGAAAACAGTTTCATGTTTTAGAAGAATCTTTCTTGAACTCTGAGAAAAGACTGGATCAGTGTGGAAGCAGGAGGAAAAGTTAGGGGCTGTGAGGGATGCAAACAAAGTCCAAAGGGACCAGGGAATGGAGAGGAGACAGAATGAAGATTCTAGAAATGGGAAAATACCCAGGGTGCAGCGGCCGTAACATCCAGTTGCAAGGGGGCTTGCTAAAGCTGGAGTGAAACCTCTTGCCTTACATTTATGAAAGGGAAAGAATCCATTTTTACTCTTCCATTATCTATAGGTAATTGGCTTATAGGTACCCACCCTTGATTTAAGATTCTTTTCGGAAGAAGGAAAAACAAGCAAGTTGGCAGGCATAGTGTACCGGTTAATAACAGATGAGCAAGACTGCCTGGACTTGAAGTTCTGGACTCTCTGGACCTCAGTTCTCTCAAGAAAGGCAACAGTCGTAATAGTGCCTTTCTCAGAGGATTATTATGACAGTTAAATAAATCAATGTATCTAAAGTACTTGTAACAATACCTGGCAGACAGGAAGTGGCCCATGGGTGTTAAGTGAAACAATACAAAAGGCCACAAATTAAACCCGTGCACTTTCCTCACATACGTCACTGTGAAGACCAGTTTACTTGGCCTTATGAGCCAGCAATTCCACTTCTGGGAATATATCCGAAGGAACCCAAAACACTAATTTGAAAGAATATAAGCATCCCTATGTTCATGCAGCAATATTTAGAATAACTAAGATTTGGAAGCACCTCAAGTGTCCATCAGTAGATGAGTGGGTAAAACAGCTGTGGTACTTTTACACAATGGGGTACTACTCGGTTGTAAAAAAGAAGAAAATTTTATGCGTTGGGACAGCATGTATGGACCTGGAGACCATTGAGCTAAGTGAAATAAACCAGTCAGAGAAAGACAATTAAAATATGATTTCACTTGTGGTATGTAATGAACAAACTGAACTAACAAGCAAAATAGATTCAGAGAGCAGGCTGACAGCTCGGCCGGTGAGGGAGGTTTGGAGAGGGTGGAGGTATGGGGCAAAAAAAAGAAAGAACTCATGGACATGAACAATAGTGTGGTGATTACAGTGGGGAGGAGGGTGGGTGGAGATGGAGAGAGGTAGAGGGATAAATGGTAATGGAAAAAAAAATAGGAAAAGATAAAACCAGTTTACTCTTAGTTTGCACACTCAACAAATTATCAATGTGACAAAAAGTAATTTTGTTGCTGTTCCTTTAAATCAGTATAGTCAATAGAGAGCATACAAAGCTATGAAGAGCTCTGTTGTTGGGGAATTGTCATATTTTAATGGAATTCCTAGGAAGTAATTCAACACTTCCATGTTAGTAAGAGACATATGATATAGGTGGATTCTAACATATCAGATGCCTTCTAAATGTAACTGAAATTTTCTCAGAAAACTTTCTGTAAAAGCTGACCATGAGAGCACTTAAAGAGGGTTTGAGAGACCTTTGAAGACATTTTTCAAGAAGAGACTATTCTGCAAGTAGAATAACCCCTTTACTAGTTCTAGTTCTGCTAGAGTCATAATAAGCTCTTTTTTCTTGGCCTGCAGTCCTATGCAATTTTGTATATAACCCCTTCTCAAAATATGTTGGTAATAAAATCAGTTTGGGGATGAAAAGCAGGTTTGAACTTTGTTATGAGTGATGTGAATATTTAATGGCTACTTGTTTTATTCAAGTAGACACAACTGTGCAGGAAGTACTGGCAGCTCTGAGTTCCTGTGCCCCTGCAGTTGGCACTTTACCTTCCTTCTGCTACCCTCCCCACAAGGGTCCTTCATCTCCAGGCTCACCTTGTCCTGAGCCAGCACTGGAGTCTCATTTGACAAAGGCCCTGATTTCCTAGAAATTAATGTCTCAGTCCCTTGCTCTGGATGCTCTATTTTGCAAAATAAGCTTTCAGGAGCCTCACCAACCAGAGATTCTCTCATTCAGGAGCCAGTCACTTTTATATGAATGAAGCTCATAGTGCATATGTGGGGATTCTGAGGCACAGAAAAGGCTGAGAACCCCTGGTGTAGGCAAACCTCCTGGAACCTTTACTCACACCCACAGGGACACCTAGCTTCAGCTCCTTGTTCCCTGATGGGGACCTTCACACCACACACTCCTACATATCAGTCGGGTGCTTATGTCCTGAATCCATGATCCCTGGAGTGGACCCCAGGCAAAATCACAGTCTGCATTAGTGGATGAAATCAACCACAGGTATCTGAAAGACCCAGCCTCTGACACTCCCTAACATCTTGACCCTGACATATACTTGATCTCACTTTTGTCAGTCTCCCCACACCTCCGCCCTCTATCTGCACCTCAGAAACCCATTAATCCAGTCCTTACAGACTGTCCTCTTCCCATCTCTAGTCCAGTTGACCATGTTCAAGCTCATCTCAGGGCCTGCCACGTTTAGAACTCTGGTTCTGAGCTCTATCTCTAATCATTCTGCTTCCTTCAGATATGTGCTGACCATGTCCAACAGGCCTTCACAGTCTCCGCTCTTAGCCTTCAAACCCAGACTGATATTTCTGCCCACTGGTCTTGATGGAGCCCCCTGCCCAGCCTGTTCTGTAGCCCTCACTCCCTGTTCTTACCTCCAACCTCACCCCCAGAATGGCGTGCTCAAAATACATTTATGACAGCTCTCTGTTGCCCAAATAACATGTAACAAACACACAAAACCTCAGTAACACACATTAATGTGTTTAAGCACCCACATCTAGGAACAGCTGTAGATTGTCTTGGCCTTTCTGAGAACTTAACTGGGCTCACTCAGGTGTGGGAGTTGGCTGTCTGCTTGGGGTGACTTTGCTCTGATTGTCTCTCAGACTAGGTGTGGTCTCATGGTGATGGCCAAGGCACAAGAAAATTACCTGCAACAGCAAGAAACCTGCAAGGCTCAGAACTTGCATGCCATCACCTATGCTGTTTCCTGTTGGCCAAAACAAGTCACAGGCCACCCAGATGCAAGGGGTGGGGAATGAGACTGGACCTCTTTACTGAAAAGCACAGCAAAGCCACGTGGCGAGGGCTGAGGATAAAGAGGAGTGTTGTATTCGACAGGATTTCACCTGAGTGTTGGAAGCACCTACATATAGATACTGTGCTTCTTATGAACCTGGACACCACAGTCAGTGCCACTTAAAGTGACGCACAGAGGATCTACTTGCCCCTAAAGTATTAGGGAACATGAAACCTTCACTGAAGAGTTTATAGGGGAGAGAAGGAAGAATCATGCAGCATAAACTCCCCAAATATCCTTTTAGCAGGTCCCCTTGCCATGTAACTAGTTTGTTCTGCTGACAGGCATTTCTTCTTGGCCCCAAACCCACAGGCACAGCTGTGTCTTCTCATCAGAACACAATTCATCCCTTAGCTCCAACTCCTCAAACTGGAGCCTTCAATCAGCAGGTAGTAAATATCATCAGTGTAATATTTCTGTCTTGTCATTTATATCACTGCTCTGCCACATATGTGTCTATTAGCATGCTTGTACACTCTTACTCAGATAAGCAGGCCCTTGTAAAACAGGAGAAGTTGATGGAAGTGGATAAAAAGAAACCTCCCTACCCTGTGTTTCTTCATCATCATTAAAGTCAATACCCCTAGGAAACCTTGGATGGTCCACAAGCTTCTTCCAGGTACAGGAATGTAGGGAGAGACCATGTTGGCTTTCAATAAGTTTGGAAAGGAAGAGGGAGATGGACTTTGATATAAGAGCTCAGCCAACACTTGGGGCCCATGGAAACTGAAGAAAGAGGGTTGGCTGAAGCAGGGAGAAATGATGGGGTCTCAGGAAAGGAAAAAGCCTCATGCAGCTTCTCTACTGGGAGCTTCTGTCCCAATTCTTCATCTCTCCAGGAATCCCTGACCTGGGACTAACTCACAGTGTCTGACCTAAGGAAGCTCAGCAGATGGACAAGTGTAGGGTGAGTCCACCAGCTGGTGGCCTCAGCATATCAGCTCAACTCCTAAGGTCTGTTTGATGGGATTGTATTTTGCAACTCTACTGCCAAAGCCTCATCAACAGATCAGGTTTCCTATGAGACCTTTCCGAAACTGCCTTGTTACCTCGTATGTGCATTGTGCAGCAGCTCTGTACTCTGGTCATTGGAGTAATATGGCAATGCCCTTGATCCTCCTTTTTTCCTGCAGTACAGAAAGTTTTACTGCCAGTGCATCCCAGGCTCTGAGCTCCTTACTGAGGAATCACAACTTGCTTATTGTTGGTAACCAATCAGAATCCTGACTGCTGAAACTGCTGCTTAATCACCTCACTCCCCCGAATCTCTGACTCATTTGTCACATGTTTTTATCAGAAATCAAGAGAAAAGCAGCTCAAGACATTTCATTTTTTCAGGCTTCCAACACTTATTTTCCTCAAATAAAGAAATGCCAAAAATAGAACAGTTGTGATATACTTTAAATATTTTCTTGTTCACCAATTAGTGTCCTTAAAAAAATTATATGAATGTGGATGTAGTTTGGGTTGGAGGTAACATTCATTGTGAATGGGAACCATGTGACATGGTGGCTTCCCAGATATTGGCTCTGTCATCCACCCAAATCAGGAAACTGGGGCTGAATGAGAGCATCTCCCAGGCCAGTCCTCCTCCTAGGCGCAGAATGTTAAAGCTTCTCACCCTGCTTCCTTCCCACCTCCCACTGCAGGAGGAGGAAGGCCCTGCCCTATATGGGCAGCTCCCCAGGATGCCATAAGCAAACAGAGTGAACAGCATCCATTTATAATCCAGTGTACTGACTAAATATATGTCTAAGAAAACTGTATTTGGGGGTGTTTGTAGATATTTGTGATAAGTTTTCTTGCTATTCTTTAATATTACATTTCTTCAGAGTTTGGAAGTCAGGAAGGAAATGAACTGGGCTATTCCTTATAATTGCAAAGCAACACCCAGGTTTTCATGTTCATTTACTAGATTTGTTAGGTAGGATAGATAACAAACCAAGGCAGGGAGGAGGAGGAAGACATGTCTCACCCACCAACTCAGCATCCTGAGCCTGGTCCAATTATGTGCCAGGTGTTCCAGCATCTCAGGAAACAACTTGCTGACATGGGAGGAAGGCAGGCCTTGAAATTCTATGTATCGTCTCCACTACCTGGGAAAGAAAGCCTTTCAAACTGTGCTTTTGCCCCAAGGCCTGAAAGGTGGAAGAGGGTCCACAGTGCCCATAAAACAACTTTGGTTAAATACCTACCTCTGGTCACTATCTGTTTTACAAGGGGGACCCTAATGCTTATAGAAAGAGCCCATAAATAACTTTGGATAACTGCCTCAACTTTAATTAACTTCCTCCTGTCACACATCTGTTTTACAGTAAGATGAACAAATGAGGTCTGGAGCAAGATCAGCATTTGGGCTATGAAACCCCCACATATACCTAAGTTAGGGTAGACACATCCCTCTGGGAATACTGGCATCACCTTTACCCATCAATCAATATGTAACTTCTTCAACTCCATCCCACCAACTATGTAAGTCCTCAGAGCAAAAGACCTGGGGTGCTTGCCACCCCAGCCTTTGGCTGCCCTTACCCTGCTTTGCCTATGCTTTTCACCCCCCACCTTAGCTAAGCCCATTCTTTTCCATGGGAATGGATCACCGATAAACCCTGTTTACATGCTAATAGATTTGTTGGTCTATAATTCTTTACTGTGTTGGCAAGAAGAACCAAGTTTCTGGGAGTTTCTCCCATAACAGATTGATAAAACCAAATTTCCAAATATGCAAGTCACCTTGACTTCCAACTCTAACTCAAGAAAGCTTTAGAAATGACCATGGAGGTAACTAGCAATAGGAGAGTGCAGGCAGAATAAATCAGGAAAGGAAAGCAATGGAAAAGGATGAGAAAAGGAGCCTGCCTCACCATTTGATCTGAGATGCAAAGCTTTTGGAAGAAGGGTGAAGAAAAGGAGTGGAACTTCCTTTGGGTGAGAAGGTGATATTCAATGGTAACAAGCCACTGGGGTGGGGAAGATGGCTCTGTTAGACCTCCCTGATCTGCCACCTGTACTTTGTAAGGAGCCTACAAAGGTTTGTTAAGCTTTTTACTAGAGTCCAATGAATGACCTTCTCAAGTCTGTTCCTTGGGGACTTTTTAGGTTCTGAGCTTCCAAATAGACCCCAGAGTGCAGGCCAGACCCACCAGTCATTCACGCCTGAGAATGAGGTAGGAAACCAGACCATCCTAGACTCCTCTCCATGAATTTTTGCCCTTAGGCTTTATAGCAGCTGAAAAGATGAATGGTTCTTTTCCCTTTGCCAGAAAGAACCAAGGCTTGTTCCTGGCAGCCTCAGACATACCTGGAATCCAGAGGATTGTGTCTAAGTTTCATTACTGTTCTGCTATGCCCACCCTTCAGATTAGGTGAAGTCAATCTCGCATGGAGAGCCAGAGATCCTCCTGCCTTGCACGCATCCCTTATTCCTTTTCCACCCTGCTTGTCTTGATGAGGTCATCCTACTGCTGCTCACTGGCCTCCAGCTAAACTTGGGCAATCCATTCATTTCCCTCACTACTCCCATCCCCACATTCATTAGCAAAGATGTTAAAAGTGAAGAAGCTTTTCTCTTGCAGAACTGCATTCACCTTACAACTAAAAGACCACTTCACAACAAGTGGGTGAATAGGGAGGGACAAAGCAAGGGGAAGAACTGGTGGATACCTCCTTGTCACAGTGATGCAGATGGTTGGGAACAAATTGGTGAATAGGGGCAAAAACCTCATCTCTGACCCATAGACAAGAAAAGAGAAGGAAAGTGGCTTCTTAAACCTAAATAAATAAAATAAGCCAGCAGTCAGGCTGTGCCATGTGACTGCCATTTACACAGGAACCATGCAGGCTTCCCAAACTCCCAATAAGACATCCTGGTTAGAAAAACAAATTACCATGTGCCACCAGAATGCAATCTTTCCTAGGTCATTATCAGAGTGAGTCTCTTGTCAATACTGTGCCTGATTGGGAGCAACTCTCAGAATCATTTAGTTTCTCTTGTCAGGGGAAGCTTTTTAACTGCTCCCTGCTGTCCTGTCATTTTGTGCTAACCCGAAAAGGCAGTGTTAAATTGATGTCATCTTTCCAATTTCACCCCAGAAGCATTTTCCTTTCTAGGTAACAATGGAAGCATTTGCACAATAATTGGGGGGAGAAGAGTGTTCAAACATGAATGCTGTGAAAACTCGTGACTGCGATGAAGGCATTCATTTGTCAGCAGGTCCTCATCCTTCAGGATGACACAGAGAAGAAGAATGAATCTCATTCAGGTAGCAAGACAAATAAAGAAAATAAGAGCAAGCCCAAATCAAGTAGAAAACCACTGCCTTTAGACAGGAAGTGGTTTTGATTTAAGACTCTTGTAGAATTACCAGCAAACACACAATTGAAGGGAATGTTGATAATTTTTGGATTGGATGAGGGATATGTGAGTCTCATTGTACAAACTATGTTTGTATATGTTTGAAAATTTCCATAATAAAATGTTACTTTAAACTCTGGTACAAATTGGATCAGAGCTTATTCATGTCATATAGTTCCTAGGCAGAGACCAATTTTCCCCTAAATTTAATTTGCAATACAAGCAGGGCCCATTCTAATAATTTATAGCTGAAAGCACGTGTGCAAGTGAAACTGGCCTGTTTTAGATGCACATGTGGACAAAGGGTTCTCTGGGATAGGCCACCTCTGACATCATAATAGAACTAAGGAGTTCACAAATGCTAGACTTTTGGATTTTAAACTTTACATGATGCATCCTCCTAAAGGCAGGGATTGCCATTTAGACTCCTACTTCATAAAATTCCTAATTAAATGGGAAAAGCATCCTAAATTCTTGATCTTTGTTAATTATATCTGGGAGAAGCCTGGGTGTTTAGATCATGATTTCATTAGGGCATTCTTACAGTTCCCCTGGTGGCAACATAATCTAATTTTAGCAAATTTAAATTGCAAGTGTAGTGATGGTTTGTGGGGACTGGAGATGAATTTGAGATAGTTTAGCTTCTGGAAGTAGCACCACCATCCACTCCACCTCAGACCCTCCATTTAGCCATGCCCAACCCTAACAGCTACAGGGCCCAGAGCAATCATACTAACGGCTACCTACATACTATATGTATATATCTTAAAAGTTATAAATCAAGCTAACAAACTGCTAAGTGAAATATGTTTTAGCATTCTACCTTGATAAACATGACTTCATAGCAACCTGGAAGGCCTGGTTCAAAATTCAAATTCTCAGCCCCACAGGGTTCTGCACCAGGAACTGTGGTGATGGAGACATGGTGCCTAGCCACTGGGCCCCTTCCCACAGCTCATACCCGTTCTCTTATAATCCATGATTTTATAGCTCTTCAGCCCATACATTCAACTCTCTCTATCCCAATGCCACAGACCTACCCCTTGTCTTGACCACCCCTGGGGCCTAAAGGTGCACACACTAGTGGCATGGACTATCCTCAGGAGGAAGTGGGCTTGAGGCCATAGGGACAGAGAATTCCAGCATCCCAGGTACTACATGATGCAGAGATTGACGCATGCATTCTAGGTAGGCATATCTCCTTGACTGGTGTGGCAAGGGATTAAGGGGACCCACAGGAAAGAACTTTATCACCTTCTCTATTAGCCCCTAAATGTTAGAGTGTCCTCCAGGGCTAGAAATTGAGCCCTGTAATTATTCCTTTAGTACTTTTTTCCTCGGTGATCTCATCTGGTTCCATGGTTTTATATGCCTCATTCATTCATTAAACACATAATATTTCTAGGTACTAGTGATGTTGGAGTGGACAAAACAGAAGATAAAATTCCTATGTTAGAGAGTGTACTTTCAAGTGGGAAGACTGATGACAAATAAAATGTGGCAGTTTTAAACATGATCCTAAATTCTTTGATACTCCTTCCAAGCCAAGTAGGTTTGGAAGTCTACCCCCTTGAACTTGGGTGGTCCACAGAGCCCAGTGGAAGTGATGCTGTATAACTTCCTAAGGCTAGGTCATCAAAGGCCATGAACTTGGTCACGGGAAATGCTCACTCTTAGAGTTCTACATAGTCTGTAACAAATAGACTGTCCCAAGACACCATATTATAGAGGCCACATGTTGGCCATCTGGTCAACATTCCCAGCTGAGTGCTTTAGCCCAGGCTGGGAGTGAGAAGCCACCTTGGAAATTGCTGTCCCAGCCCCAGTTGTTTACTTTACTCCCAGTCAAGTCCCCAGACATTAAGGAACAGAGATAATTGGTGTTCACTCTGCCTTTTCCAATAGTGATCCACAAAATCTGTAAACAGAGTAAAATGATTATTGTTCACTATGTTTTCAGGAAAGATATATACTGGTTGCTATATTTATGTCTCCAGACCAGACTTGAGTTCCAGGTTTGTAAATTGAACTGACTTTTCACAACTCCATTAGGATGTCTAAGTGGACATCTCAAACATCCACTGCCAAAATGAAGGTCTTAATTACCAACACACGCCCCAACAACAACAACAGCAACAACAAAACAAAAAACCAACTTGTTCATCTTCCCAATCTTAGTAAAAGACACACCTTCCAAATTAAGACAGTGTCATCCTGGCTTTTCCCATCATTCCCATACCTAATCCATTAGCAAATCCTGCTGTTTTGACTTTGAAAGTATTCTCTAATATTTCCATTTCTCCTCAACTCCACTACCTGAATGTTAGTCCTAACTACCATTGTCTCTTACCTGAAATAGCCTCCAACACATTCTTTTGCATTGGACCTTACTATTCTAGTCTGTTTTTTAATAGCAGCCAGGGAGATATTGCAAAAACATAAATCAGGATTTCAGATCAGGATGGTGCCATGTGTGATCACTTCAGTGCTTCAACCTCCTCCTACAATTCTCTAAACAAGTAGTTATGAAAGTTATATATTAGAAGTGAAAAATTAAAAAGACAAATTTAGGATTAAATATAGAATAATCATGTTGAAAAAAAGGAAATTGAATGAAACACCACACACACACACACACACACACACACACGCAGTGAGTGGAACAGCAGTTCCAACATTGCTGCCTTCACATCTCAAAACGAGCAGTAAGTGTTGGAAAGATATAAGTGCTCCATGAGCGAGTTCTTCCGTAGAGCCTTCTGCTTGAATCCATAGGCTGGGAGTGGTTTCCAAAACTCATAAACAAGGTAGAAAAAAACAATGCTGCTACTGCTTTCATTATAGCTCCTGGAATTTGCAGGTATGGGGAAATGGATGGAATACACACAGCCTGAGACCAAGAGCTGAGCCAAGCCACAACTCAGTTTGTACAGCCATCTGAGATCTATTTCTGAATTTGGGGATAGGACAACCAGGTGAAGGCAACTGTAAAAGTATTAGATAGGGAAGGGCACACACAAAAGTAAGTTGGTGTGCATTAGGAGAGGATCTCTCATTTAAAATAAGCCTATAAACTGAAAGTCCCATATACATAAAATAATTTAATGCTAAAAAGGATAATAAAAAATCAGAATGTAAATTCACTCTTAGAAGATCTATGTGTCAGTTAGCTATTGCTATGTAACAAATCATCCCCAAACACAGTTGCTTTAAGCAATTAGTTTTATAAAATATTCCAACAAAGACTTTCAGTATTATTAAAATCTATCAGTCAAACAGATTTATCTTATTTGCACTGAAAAGCAAGCAAGAATTTGTGAATCACAATCAAGTCTCAGATGAGTAGAGATACAGCAGACAGACGTGAAGTGTGGGAAAGTTGAAGTCAGATTGCAAAAATTGTCTCTGGGGTCAAGAAGGGAAAGTAAAATGATCATAAGTAAAAAAAAAGTTACTGGTCATTCTCAGTAACTGGGCTGAGAGAGGGGAGCAGAAATGTTAGGTTTAGTGTGAAATCTCCAACCAGTGGGGATCCTCTGCACCATGTTTAGGAGGGAGATATAGGCTAAAGTGGGTAAATACATTTCACTAAGGGACCATGCAACATCTTCTACACACAAGCAGTAATGCATGCATGCACATGAACAGAAAAGGAGTTCCTTTCATTCAACCAGAGAGGTGAGTACTGGAGTTCAAGAAGTGGCTGGTTCTCTGAGAACATGAACCACTAGAATCCTGTTCAATACCAGGCATGGTGGGGTATAGGTACAGGTGGCAATGACAGCAACAGCAGTAACAGCAGAGAGAGCAGATGCCCAGGACAGGTCTGTGCAGAAACAGCTGCATGGACCAGTGAGGTAAGAAGGGCAACTGCAAGTGACAGAAGCAGAGATTAGAAAGAATTAGCCTCTGCCATCTCTGGTACAGCTGGAGAGATAGGCTGAGATCCTGCCAGTTGGCTGTGGTAGCCAATGACTTTGTGGACTTCACGACAAATTTTGAAGTAGTATTACCTCAGAGTGGCAATTAGGTAAGGCCAAGAAGACACTCAGGTAACACAACAGACTGACCTGGAATAAAACACAGTTTTCTGAGCACTAACTTGGAGATCTAAATCTGTAAAATCATGTGTAGCAGTCAACCTTCAAAATGGCCTTCAATGATCCCCATGTCTGTGGGGTTCCACAAATGTAAAATGAGCTGATCTGTGAAACCAGTAAGATATCACACAAATAAAGGTGTGATTTTAGTGGCTAGGTCATACAAGACATCATAACTTCTGAGCTGCTTTTTGGAGCCACTCATTCCAGGGGAAGCCAGTAGCCATATGGTGAGGACAGTCAAGCCATCCCATGGAGAGGTCCAAGTGGTGAGAAATGAGGCATCTGGCACCAGCTGTGTGAGTAATCCGTATTGGAAGCCAGTCTTCCAGCCCCATTCAAGCCTTCCACTAACTGCAGCCTCACGTCTTAACTTCAATCTCACTAGAGAGACTCTAAACCAAAACCACCCCGTGAAGCTGCACCCAGATTTCTGGCCCACAAAAAGTGCATGGAATAATAAATGTTATAATAATAATTGTTTATTAAGCAGAATTTTAGGGTAATTTTTATGTACCAAGAGACAACTCGTACAAATATTGGCACCAGAAATAAGGTCAGACAAAATACCTTTTAAAGATTTTCAAAATCTGTCTTCTCACAGATTCTATGCATTCAGTATTTTCAGGGGTTCAAACTACCCTAGCCCAAGAGGGACTCATGGTGCTCTAAGAGACTCCAGCAGGACAGCTCAGGCTTGTAAACATGAGGGTGACAGAAACCCAAGAGAGAGGGAGATAAAACACATAAGCACCTTATGTCAAATTTGCTACTACCCAGTTGTGAGACAGAATCACATGTCTAAACACAGAATTGTCTGGACGGTTAATACTCAGCATCATGGAGATGGGCAGTTGTGATAAATCGGGGTTATTAATACAGTTAATGTACCACGAAAACCTACTGAGGTTGTTTTAAATATATCAAGTTATAGAAAAATGTTCAGGATGACAAACCTTGTATTTACATGTCCCTGTTTTCCACCACTGTTTAATCTAATCCAATTTTCCTTAAGTTTTAATGAGTGATTCCTTAAGTGAACACACAACTTTTCATGTTAAATCCTCTGAAATCTATTTAGGCAGTTTTCACACCAAAATCCCTTAGAGTTACCTTCTTTCATCAGTTGCCAGAGGCC
Organism: Phyllostomus discolor; assembly: GCF_004126475.2. Taxonomy (NCBI): domain Eukaryota; kingdom Metazoa; phylum Chordata; class Mammalia; order Chiroptera; family Phyllostomidae; genus Phyllostomus; species Phyllostomus discolor. Next base: position 73,802,100 of record NC_040911.2, on the reverse strand, counting down.
CCTAAGCTTTGATATGCTGTCTACTAATAAAAGCTTGACTGCTTAAAAATACTACTTTAAAAATACCATTAAGTTATTTTCTTAGGACTTCAGATTTCTTCTCCCAGCACACATATTCCTTAGCTTTTATTCTTCCAAAAGCAGAAGAAAGATTCAAAAATGAAAATGCATAATATTTGCTGTCAGAAACCCCAAGATTATCTCTTCCTCCAATTGGAAAGAAATACTCTACTCTTCCCTTCCCTTAATGGTAAGTAACCCTTTGCCTTTTGAAGCCCAACTGCCACTACCAATTTTTGCACTGAATTCCTTTGCAGCATTAATACCTGTTGGGTTATCATGCTTTATATTACATATGATTTCTTTTCCTTTTTTTTTTTAATTTTATGGATGATTTTTATTCCTTTACAGTTGTACTTCAAAAAACTTAGAACACAAAATTTAAAAAGTGTATTTAATCAAAACTTGATGGTGTTTTAGCTGCGACTACAGTTACAACAGGGTTTCATCACACTGATATGTATTTGGGAGGGATCCCTCATTACAGAACCACCTGGAGAAAACACTGTGAGTTACAGGCCTTGAAAGTCTACATTGGATGCTTATGGAAAAACGTACCCTACTTAGTGCAGACAGCTCTCTTCTTTGAAGGTTTTCCGAACTTGACTGGGAATTTGGTCTCCATAATCTTGAGGTAGAGTGTGAAAATCCACTACTACTTAAAACATTGACATTGGTGGATTTGATATTGTACTTTTAAGAAACTTCAAGCAACCTGAAACTTCAGAACTGTTAGGAATTTGTAATTTTGTTGAGACAGGAAATTAAATCTGAATGTACTATGGAACTGACTTCTGGGTAAGAGTCACTCAGCCCAATGGGGTCACCTAATCATCTTCATTCCATCATCACTCCTCTGGGACCTCTTAGGGACCGTCATGGTAGTAGGTAGGTTGTTTGCCCACAATGGTTGCATCCAGCCCCACTACCCACCTTTCTCCTATTCCTCTCCCTAATAATCCTTGATGTTCTTTTAGATTTCCACTTCTACCTCCCCACTACAGCTCAAGGTGGATTGAATTAGATCCAACCATAGTGATTAGTTTAGGGGTGACTAGTGACTTTAAAGAATTTAAATCTAGGCAACCTTAGAAGATCTATATATTACTTAGCTATTGTTATGTAATGAACCACCCAAAATTCAGTTCTTTAAACAATAAGCATCTGTTTTAATTCTATAAGTCAGCTGTGTGGTTCTTCTCATCTCAGCTGGGCTCACCTGTGTCTATGCTCAGCTGCAGGCCAAGAAGTGGTTCTGTTGCTCCAAGCTGCAGAGAGTCCAAGCTGGATTATTTCATATTTATGCTGGTTGGTTGGCTGCAGCTTGGTCTAGGTTGGGCTGCACTAGGATGGCTTGTCTTTGCTCCCTGTGGCTTCTCATTGCCTATTAGGGGAGCCAAAGCTTGTTCTTACTGTGGAGATAGGATTTCAAACGAGAGTGAAAATGTATGATCCTCTTGAGGCCTTGGCTCAGAACTAGCACTTTGTCACTTCCCGTCTACTCTGTTGGCAAACCTAAGTCATGAGGCAAGCCCAAATCCAAGGGGTGGAGATACAGACTCCACTGCATGATGAGAGGAACTATAAGTTCACATTGCAAAGGGCATGGTTTTGGGGGCAGATGGATAATGAGGGCCACTTTTACAGTCCTTCTACCAGAGTCAGAGTGAGATGTCAAGATCAAGATTGACTCTCTCCATCTGTCTTACTTCTGGATATGAGCAAAGAAGTAGATGGAAATCCTCAGAGCTGCTGGCAGCCTTAATGAGGAAAGCCAGCCGGAGGACAAGGACAACCTACAGGGGAAAACAGAATCACAAGAATCACAGAAGAAAAGTGACCTAGCCCTCATGATCATGTGGACCTCTGGATCATGCCAGGACTTCCCCTGGACTTACAAATACTTATGCCAGTAAATTCTGATATCATTCCAGCTTGTGTGATTGGAGTTTTCTCTCTGAAACAAAAAGACACCTAAATGATATTGCAGTTCAACAAAACAATATGCTTTTCTTCTCCCTTAAAATTACCACTCCCCTAAAGAAATTCTATGGGAGTGAAAATAACTCAAAGGTTGGTTACAGCCTTCCTTAGAAGAAAGTCAAATTTTCATATAACTTAAAGAATGAAATATCTTATTCAACAGAAATTCACATCTGTGACTCTAATCCTATATTTACAGAATATTCAAGAGTCTGAAAGGGTCACTTAAAATTTTCAGTTATAATTTACTGTCTCTTGCAGAAAAAAATTACATGTTTCAGTAGACAGTTACTCAAGCTATATTTTTTTTAAATTATGTCTTTTGAAATTCTCAGTTTAGTTTTTCTTTATTACCACTAGTGAAGATTTTGTTGACCTCTGTGTTCTATGGTTTATATTAAAAATACTACTGGTATGTTGAATATGATTTACTTAAATTGTATACAATCCTTCATGATTCCAACAAAAATTTCAAGGGGGCACTGAACTCATACCCTTCTCACCCAATGAGAAGATTATGGCTTTAATAGTATTTTAAAATTAGTGGACTCATAAAGATCCTTGGAACATGTCTTTCCCAAATGTGGAATGTCTACTCTATTTACCACCCATTTATTCAATAAATGGATATATAAAACTTAACATAATCACTGTTGGCCAAGTACTGTATTAATAGTTTAAGGTTTCAGTGGAAACAACCCTGGGAAGAAGCCCAGAAACATAGCTTCTAAACCTAGTTGTGCTGCTGAATGGCTATTAAGCAAGTCACATAAGGACTCCCTAAGACAGTGTCCTTGTTAAATATCAGAATCACTTATCACCTTAACTTATTCACAGATCTCAGCAAGTTCAAGTAAAAAGTCAGAAGAAGCACTTTGATTGATTTGAATTCAAGATTCAAGGAGTTTACAGTACAGCATTAACATCAACAACAGCAGTAAAGTTGTGTGATACAACTTCAAAGACACAAGGTATCATTTTCACTCTGCTGTGATGGGAAATCAAACATGGATGGAAACACTCTAAAAGAGCATGGGAGATCATACACAGCCTCAGGCCTACCCTAATTTTCCATAAGAGAAATTAGAGTGATAGGAAAACCACCCCAAATTTTCTATCAAATGTGTTAGACCTACTCTAGAGAATGTCATCAATGTTTCAGATACAAAAAACTAATGCAAGGAATGTCAGAATTTTCACTTTAGCTTAATAATTAAGAAATTTCCACCTGAGCAGGGTAACCATGTACAGCTGTGCAGTTTGTATATTGCACATCACACAGAGTACTGTTTATATAGTCTGTGATGTGAATGGCTCCCTTATGCCTTATGCATGAATAATATACCTATGTGTAACATTCTTCCTCTCAAGTCCTTTCTGTCATGTGTTAATTGGATTGATACAAGTCCCATCCAATTTCAGAAGTGCTTCTACTTGCCCTGGTTGTTCAGTTTTCTAGCATAAGCTTTTCCATATTAAGGGAAAAGTGGGCCTGAAACATCATTACCCTTAGTTGCTCCAAGTCTAAGGACAAATACCTGAGATCTTTTTTTATCAAGTCTTTCCCAGAAGGCATGACAACAGAGAGCTGGAAAAGAGGAGGGTTGGCATGCATCTCAAATCAACCAATCAGCCATTCTTTTCTTGGGTTGTCATCAGCCAAATGCATGCAACTCTTCTTCTTCCTGAGATCAATGTTTTTTCATTGCAGTAAAGACTGTTTAAATATGCATCTAGCCTTTTCCATTATCAATTGATTAATTCCACTAACACCTGTAGTGACAGGTAATGCCTGTCGTGACTGCTTGTGTAGTTTCTTTGCTCCACTCTTTTCATTGCACCTACTCTTAAGAAACACTTACATTGTCCTCCCACATAATAATGGAAAATGCTACAATTTACTGAGCACTTACTCAGTGCTCCCAATTATGATGGAATTGAACTTGAAGACACTAATCTGGTATAGGATCCAGGGACTGTTGTCTCCAAAGCCGTTGCTCTCAATCTCTTCACTGGGGATTTCATGACTCTGTCTTGGCCTGTGGAGAGAGGAGAACCAACTCTTAACCAAGACCCATGGGCAGCAAGGGCAACCTCATAATATCTTTCCTTCAACATGTTATTCTTTAAATATTGGTTCAGTGTTGATTTAAAAGAGAGTCTGTTGTAAGAAAAAGGGTGGAGTGAGTGGCCATTGGTGAAAGTTCTCAGTCTCTCTTGAGTTGTGTTAAATTACTCACTGCAAGTCCCAACTTGACCCTCATAGGTCCTACTGCCTTAGAGGACAGGTTGGTGACAGGGAGAGATTTGATTCCATTAAGTACTCACACTGCCTCTGCACTTGGCCACACAATCTCCTTTAGCCAATGGGACTGTAGCAAATGGGATCCCAGTAGAGACTTGCAGAGCATGTGTACATTTCTACTCCTCTGTTTAAGGAGTAGACTCTGCTCTACTATTGCTCATAGAACAAACCCAAGCTACTCTACTGGAGACATCTGAGTAACACATGGGATAGAGGCAAGTTATCACAGCTGAGGTCACCATAGCACCTCCCAGATGACTGTGGGCACATGAGGAAGCTATGCTGAGATTAGCTGAGCCCTAATGGACAGAACCACCCATAAACTCATGAAAAGTAATAAATATATTTTAATCCACAGGTTTTTCAGGTAGGTTATCTAGCAACAGATAACTGATGCAGTTATCATGGGTTGAAATGGACTATAGGTATTGAAGTATCTTCCCTGAGTAGCCATTGTACATGCAGATATTTTATGGAAATGAGCTGTGCCTTCAACATTCACCTGAGGCCACCCATACAGCCCATACCTTTACTGAGGCTTCTCTTTGCTTATGCTGGGATATTATTTGCTTCTCCAGCCCCTAACCATTGGGTGATACTGTCCACCCAGTCTATGTTAAGGTTTTGCCTCAGAGCAAAGTTCTGAATCTTTGGCGAGGTACTCACTTTTGCTCACAACTTTGCCTCTATGAATACATCTATTCACCTGAAGACAAAGCTTCAGCCATGGTGAAAGTTTTGTGAGGTTGGCACCTTAATCTTAAAGCCACCTGTCTGGATCATAGCACTTAACCCAACTGCAAAATGATAAAACCAAGGCCCATGACCAGCTTAGATGTCTGTAACTTGCTGTGTTCACAGGACCCATCCCAAGCTTCTCCATTGGTTACTGTGACCCACCAGTCACACTCCCTTGATGTTCTTATAGGTTCCTGGATCAATTACTACAGTTTTTCTGGGTGTGGGGCACCCGGAACAGAAACAAAGTGTATCCCTCCACCCCATCCAAGTTTTGAACCAACTGAGATTTTTAAAATTGCTAATGAAGGTGAAGTTTTAAAAATAGAGTTGATATGGGAGAATGTGGCATATATCTGTGAGAAAGTGGGGTCCTGAACACTGAGCCTCAAACTTGGGCAGATATAATCACATGGGCATGGTGGGATGCACTGGGTAGGCTACCTACTCAGAGGACTGAGCAAGAGACTTACTTCTCTTAATCAGCACTTCTTGTTTTTGGAGAACATTTCCTTCACATTGTTTTATGGATGGCTTTTTTGTCCTGTACATCTTAGCTCATAACTGACCTTCTGAGAGTGGTCTTCTCTAACTTTCTGGTCACTATCATGTTACCCTGTGTGGCAGTTTTAAAACATGTCTACAAATTCTTTGGCACTCTTTTCATCCTGACGTAGGGCCTCAGTTCCCACCCCTTGAATCTGGGCCAACCTTGAAGAGTATTAAAACCAGCAAAACACACCAGAAATGACTGCATAAGTCATGTAACTTTTGAGGTAAAGTTATTAAAGATGATAGTTTCCACACTGCTTGCAGGGAATTTGCTTTCAGAGTCCTGAGCCAGTGAGCATGAAAGCCAGCTACCCTGAGGGTGCCAAGCTAGGAGGGACCCCAAGTCACACAGAAGGGCCACAGGCAGGTGTTCCAGTCAGAATTCACAGCCCATCAGCCACCAAACATGCACATGGGACACTTCCTGGTGATTTTAACCTATAGCTATCAAGTGCCCCAGTGTTATTATCTTCCCAGATGAGGCTCTAGAAATCATCACAGAGGCAATCTATCTCCACTGTGCCCTGTCAAATTCCCAAACTACTGAGTCCATGAGCATAATTAAATGGTTTGTTTAATTCCATTAGCTTTTGGGTTAGTTTGTTATGATGTGATAGCAATTGGAACACCTTGTTTATAATGTTTTTCATAGTACTACTTATCATTGTCACAAACCACATTCTTTATTTATTGATTGATTGATTTATTGATAGCCTATCATCCCTACTCAAATGCAGGTTAGCTCTGCTAGTGCAGGGACTTTTCTGTCTTAGACCTAAAACAGTGTTGGCACATAGCAGACAGTCAATAAATGCTTGTTGGATGAAGGAATGAACAAATGTCTTTTCCCTTGTAGGACAGAAATAAGAGTTTCTGAGAGAGTATTTCAATTTTCTTATTCTTCATCTCCAGGCCCTAGGCAATAAAATTGAGGCTATTTGTGTGAAATATAAAGTAGACTGTTCCTTTTCTAATATCCAGGCAAACTATCCTGTCAAACATTCAATTATTTATTCAGTGATATGAGCTGAGCTCACCCCACAAGCCAGGCACTGTATTTCTTACTCTGGACACTGAAGTAGAGAAGACTCAGGCAGTCCTCAAAGATTCATTGTCTGGGAGGGGCATGGACAAAGTAGAGGATGGGGAAGCATCTTTAGCAGAACATGACCTCAGAAGTGCCCCTTCAAAGGCAGGGCAGTAACTACTGTCCAGAGCTCCACTCAGAGCCTGGCACAAAGCAGGTGCTCAGGAAATATTTCTTGAGTGGAGGAAACAGAGATCGTCCTGAACCAGGCAAAAAGCAAAGACGTGCGTCAGAAGATAAGAGTGACTATGCAAAAGGGAAGTCTTGCTAAATGTCTAAGTAACATTTTGTTCTCACTTGGCTTACTCTACCCTCATAAAAAGTCATTACAGAAACCAATTTAAAATACCAAGGAGCTTGGCACAAACACACGCTATTTTTTTTTAAAGCAAGCCCATTAAAATGACATGAAAAAATAATGGCATCTGCCTTAGGTTTCTGCTTGGAGATAGATTCGTGCAATTTCAGCATTTTATCTGGGCTGCTCCCCTGAGAAGATGCACTGGGGAAGCAATTTGTATGTATCTCTTTAAATGAAAACAGAGAAGCCTTGAAGTCTGTGGTTTGTCCACTTCCATAGATCCCAATCAAATCACACGCAAGGTGTCAGATCTGAGTACTTTGTGGGCTATTAACTGCATGCAGTTTTGTCCCCCTGGTATTTACATATAAGGCAATGCAAATCTTCTGATTTTATAGCCAGGTTAGGATGCTGAGAATTTTCTTGAGCAGAATGTGCCTCAAATTAATTATGATATGGAGAAAAGTGGGGCCTATCAGCAGGAGCAGAGGACGTGTTGAATTATTATTTGATGAAAGAATGAATGAGAATAACTCATAAGGTTTCTTTATGCTTTCTATGGTTTTATGCATTTCAAATACAGTCTTGTCCAGCCAGGCTTTACCATGACAATTTCATAGAGGCAGAAAGGGAGTTTAAAAAAGCAACACAAGAGCAGTCACTCAGCACAGTGGAGACACAGCAGTTGCCAAATTACTGAGTCCTTACTCATGGTGCTTTTTTGCCATATTGCACTTTAGTGACTACATGGACTTTTCTGGACCTCTCTGGCCCCAAAAGTATCACCATCAGAGGAGTTAAAGATGGTGCCCAACCAGAGCATAGACAGAAGATGTATCAGTGGGCAAGATCTCCTGGGGCAAGTGTGACTATCAAGATAGTGATCTCTGAATATCCTCAGCATTTCAGCATTGCTCTCTTGTGCCATTTAATCCTCAATAACATTCCTAAAAGTTCTCATATGTGCCTCTTTTCTCCCTCCTGTCAAGCAGTATAATGTCCTGAGGAAGACACAGGTGTTTAAGTCAGAAAGTTCTGTTTCCCAGCCTTTGTAAGCCCCAGGTTCCTTATTTATAAGCCAGTGACTATCTACTTATTGTGGAATAAGTGTGAAGAATACATGTTACAATGTCTATGAAGGACCTTACACATGGTCTGCTACAGAGCAAGGCAAACAAACATTAGTAGTCTGTCCTTATTTTTAAGCCAGCATATAAGATCCTTGAAGACAGAAAGCTGGCACAGAGCCTTGCATATGAGAAGATTTTATGAATATTTATTGAATGAGTGAATGCATGAACAACCATGGGATGTAATAGCATATTAATCAAGGTAACTTGAGTGGCAGAAACAAATATATTTCAGTGGGTTATCAGAATTGAATGTTATTGCTTACTCACCAAAGAGTCCAAGTTGGTGTTCCAATCATCAGATGGCTTTCCACCACATGTTGATTTATGGATCCAGGTGCTATCCAGCTGATATAACTTGGGCCTTGGTGTCTTTGTAGATCAGGCCCAACTGCTTCTTAACCCCAGGCCTGGCGTAGTAGGGACACTCACCATTTCTGCTCGCACTCCACTGGAGATACCTGGTCAGATGGCCAGGGAGGCTGGGAAATAATATCCCTCACTGAGTAACTGCCTTTCAACTGTACACTAGGAGAGAGAGAGCTAACTGTTGCTGCCAAAATAGTTTTTTTTTAAAGGAGCCAGAAAATTAGAGATAGGTGAAGTGATGATAATTTGAATAGCAGTTACTTCTATAATGTTCTTTAACAAGAGGTCTCACTTAACAATTAGCAAACTCAGATGCCTATAGGAAATAGACAGCTAACATAATGAGTCAAATGTAGGTAGTGGGGTAAAGGGAGAACTGTGGCTAATTGGCAAGTGCTTAACTGTCTATCACAGGCTCTGGAGCAGAGAGTTAGTTAAATTCATCAAACTCCTTCATTCATATCATAGGTCCAGACTGAATGGGCCCCATTTTAACTTTTCATCTTGTTTTTACTCTTAATTAGAGTATAACATATCTATGCAACAGAGTAAAATTGTAAGTGCACAGCTTGATGAATTTTTACAAATTATACACATGTGATACAACCAGCACCCAGATAAGAAAGAGACCATCTCAGTATCCCAGAAGGCTTCTTAATGCCCCCTTCTAGTCGTATCTCCTCTTATTTCAAAATAAGCTAGAATCCTGAAATGTAAAGTAATTTTTTTCCCGATTTTTAAGTTATCGTGTGATAGCCATATACAAGACACTTACAGGCTAGGCCTGGTATAAGGCAAACAAGCTGCCTGAAAGTCCCTCCACTGAGGGTCAGTGTCTGTCATCCCTTGTATCTGACAAGCCCCCCCAAAATGTAGTGGCTTAATACAACAGGTATTTATTATTTCCCATAAGTCTGGCTAGGCTCACACAAGTTCCTTTGTAAACATCTGGAAGGTCATCTGGGAACCAAGTGGTCTAGGATGACCTCAGCCAGATGGCTCATCTCTGCTCCACATGGTGTTTCATCCTCCAGCAGGTGAGCCCAGGCTTGTTTACATGGTTGCTGCACAAAGTTTGTAGCCTATACTTAGAGGCAGGAAGGAGGTAGGAAGGTCAGAGTCAGAGAAAGAGATGTGATGATGCAAGCAGAGACTGGGTTGACATGCTCAGAAACCAAGGACTATAGGCAGCCTCTAGAATCTGGAAAAGGCAATGAGTGGATTCTCCCCTTGAGTCTCTAGAAGGAGCCCAACCTTTGATGTTAGCTCCATAAGACCCATTTCAGACTTGGAACCTTCAGGTATAGTATAAATTTGTGTTGCTTTAAGCTGCAAACAAAGTTTGTGGTAATTTTTAATAGCAGCAATAGTAAACTGATATACCATGTCCTTGCTAGGTTGCAGACTCATCCTTTCCTAAGTCCCTGGGATGACTGTGGAAGTTCTTGCATTACTGAGACCATTACCACCCAAGAGCCAGGCAAACATCTGTACCTCAGGAACAGTCATTTGCTGGTCTGCCTCCAGCTGTTCTCCTCCCTGTAGAGCCAAGGGTCTTCCAGGTGCACACTACTGCAGTGGTAGCACCACCCTAGATGTTCGTTAGGTGTGCCAAGTCATGTGTCTGACCCTAGATCTACTGACTCAGAATCCCTGGGAATGAGGCCCAGGCATCTGTTTTAACAAGCCCACCAATGATTCTGAAGTAGGCTTCAGATTGAGAACCACTGCTACCCAGGGTCTGTAGGATACTTTTCCAGGGGTTCTTCTGCTAAGGGTGGACCACAGACACCTATGTATACAGCCTGGAGCCTGAAAGATGGCTTATTTGAAGAGGGTTAGGGAGAATCAAGCTTAGTTATAGGGACTGATGTGTCTTTATAATTGCACAGGAGGCCCTGGCTGTGCTGAAAGGAAGGAGCCAGGGGAGGCAAGAGAAGTTGGACTGGATTTTGTATTTAATCTCATTTCCAGGAGTATCTAGTCATAACAATGAGCTGGTAAAGGGAAAATGCTTTGAAAAGTGCTGAATTCTGTAAACTTGGGAAATATCATCACCTCATTTAGGAATCAAAATCACTTTTTTTGGCATGACTGCAATAATACAAATAGTTATGATAATAATAATTATTGTAGTTATAATAGTTACCATCTTGGGTCTGGTTCTGTAGAAGCAAAGCCTGAGATAAGGATTCGAGTGAGAGTGGTTTATTGAGGATGTGTTCTCAGAAGGAATCTAGGATCAGAGGAAGTAGGACAGCAGAGAAGAAGCCAAGCAAGGCTGCAATTACAGGCAAAGCCCCATTCTCAGCCCGATCCTGAGGGCAGCTCTGGAGTGTGAGTTACACTAAATGTCTGTTGACCCAAATGCAAGGGAGCCAGTTTTATGAGTGCTGACCCCAAACTGCTTGGGATAACATCTGGCAGGTGGGCTCCCTGCATGTGCAGGTAAAGTGGCTTCAGTAGTCCAGGGACAGGCCCCTGAAGAAGGTTTCAGGTGCAAGCTGTTAGCAGCAAAGCACACAGGACCTGATGGTTGGGTGGCCACAGATAGTGCCCTGAGTTTCAGAGCGCCTAGACAGGGCACTGAAAAGAACTGTTGCCTACCATGAGCTTTTATTCCATGCCAGGCACAGGTTTTATTCTCAGGGCTTCCTTTGTATTTCTTCATCAAATAAATACAAGGTAAGAAGAGTTGGCACCCTGACTTTATGAATGTGATACTTGAGGCATAGGAAGATTAAGCAATTAGACCAAGGATCCACCAGAGGTAGGAGGTAGCTAAACTGGCATTCAAACGCAGGCAGTACAGTCCCCAGATATCACTGTTAATGGTCCCCTGTTGCCTTGGCTGCCCTCTGGGATCCTCCTGATCCTCCTGCCTTGGGCTCCTTGCAGGGGCAATGCTTCTTCAAGGGGCAGTAAGAGGGTAGTTTTCTAAGTCTCCTTTATCTAGGAAATCAAAATGAGGCTTGTGAAGAAAAGGGAATTTTTTATCAACCAAGAGAGAAAAATCTCAATCTATATGCTTAATTAGGTCAGATATCTATTTTCCTCTGAGTCTTTTCTAGCTCTTTGAAGTCAGTGAAAGCCCTGGGCATTGGAGAGGGGAAGAAAGTGGAAAAAGAATTAGGAGGAAGCCTCTTATGTACATATACAGGAAAAAAAATCAATCGTCGATCCTCTTTAAGAGTTGAATGCAGATAAAGTCAGCTATCAACCTTATCAACATGGAAAAAAGATACTTAAAATGAAAACTGGGGCAGTCCCCAGAAGGAGGGAAATCTTCCATCCATCTGAAGACTTTCCTACCTTGTTAAGAGCCCCCCTGCCCAATCTCTTACCAAAATGCTGAACTTGTTTGCAGTCAGTTCAAAGACTCATTGATGATTTATATATTTTAGGGAAAGCAGAAGTCTTAAAATGTACATTTGAAAATTTCAAGGGGATTGAGGGTAGTTGCTGTGGGGCAGGATGTCCTGGAGGGATGGAGCAGGTGTGGTGAGTCAGGAGGTCTGGCTGTCCTTGCAGGTTCAGCTTTGACTTGCTCCATGGAGACTCTAGACCAACCCCATCCACTACACCTGTCTGTGACTACAGAAATGTTCTGTATTTGTGCTCTCCTCCACAGTGGCCAACAGCCACATGTGACTGTTAAGCACTTGAAATATGGTTAATGCAAGTAAGAAGCAGAATTTTTACTTTTATTTAATTTCAATTCATAAAGTTGAAATTGTGGCTAGTGGGTACTCTATTGTATTGGACAGCTCAGCCTTAGGCCTCAACCTTTTGTGGAGTTGGTATTTCAAAAAGCACCTAAAAAATGAGATCTTTATGTCCCAATCCTTTTTGTGCTGATGAAAAAACCAAGTGAGTCAGTTAGATTTCGCAGCATAACAAGCCACCCCCAGATAGTGGCTTGAAATAACAATCATTTATTTAGCTCATGATACCATGCATCATAAATTTGGCATGGGCATAGCCGGACAGTATTTATTGTCTCCTGTGCTAAATTTGTGCATTTGTGGGCAGTTCCCCCTCAGCTGGGAACTGGCTGGTCTAGGATGCTGTTAGCTGGGAGGGCTCATTTCAGCTCTAGGTGGTCCCTCATTCTCTCAAATCCTCCCCTGGGCTTTTTGCACATGATGGCTGGACAGGGTTCCAAGAAAGAGAGCCATAGTGAACAAGGCTCCTGAGGTTTAATCTCAGAACTGGCTCGCTGTCACTTCTAGCGTGCATTCTATTGACGAAAGCAAATCTCAAGGCCAGCCCAGATTAGGGGTCCTAGAAATAGAGTCCTTCTCTTGGTGGGACCTGCAGCAGAGGCACATGCAAAGAATGTGGACATGAGGAAGCAAGAATAATTGTGACATTTGGGGGGGAAATAATCCTTTTTTAAAAGATTTTATTTTTTTTATTTTTAGAGAGAAGGGTAGGGAGGGAGAAAGAGTGGGAGAGAAATATCAATGTGTGGTTGCCTCTCCCACACCCAAAACCAGGGACCTGGTCTGCAACCGAGGCATGTGCCCTGACCAAGGCATGTGCCCTGACAGTACATAGACCAGCGCACAATCCACTGAGTCACACCAGCCAGGGCAATTGTGACCATTTTTATAGTTAACCACACTGATGCCCAAAGGGTGCAGTGACGGACTGAGGTCACAGAAGCAACTTTTAGTATACAACTCTCAGATCAGGGGGTGGCCCTTAGTTTATTTCTTGGATTCTCTGTATAACCTGCATTGCCTCTCATTTTTATCTGCAAAAAGATGGAGAGACACAATGATTTCTCTGATTTTCTTCAGCTCTCATTTCATGTAAGCATTGAACTTCATGGTTGCCCTTAGGCAGGGTCCCAAGGAGAGGCAGAAACGTGGGTGAGAGCAGATCTGGAGGAGCATGTGGAATTCCAGAAAGATACCTCTTTGACAAAGGGCTGTTTAGAAGCCAGAAATTAGGGCATACTCAACAAAGGTATTTATAGTTGAGCTCAGCCTTTTGGAAAGAAGTTTACAAAAGGTCAAGTTTGGAAAGGATGGAGTTTTTTCTTCCAGGTTTTTCTAATTTATAATCCACCCACTTCCTTTTCCTTTCATAAATATGATATACATGAGTGGAGTGATCTAAATATCTTCCTAGTTCCAGAGGCTTGACAGTATTTTCACATTGATCTCCCGTTCCATAAATCAAGCCTTGCAGATCTGTGAACTGCAACATTAATAAAAATCCTCTGGTGGAGAAACACTGCCGCTTTGGCATTTCCAGTTCCTGTGAATCTCCACGATGGCATGCCTGCTGATGGCAATGCCTTGGAGCAGCTACCCCACAACTGTCAGTGCAGGTTTGTGTGCTGTGCCAAATCAATGGCTCACAAGTCTTTACATGTAAAATTAAACAGAAATTAGTAGGAGAGAAATTGTTCAGAGGAAAGGGACCTTGGAGAAGACAGCAATAATCATAATGATGGTGATGAAGATGAAGATCTGGGGAGAGAGGGAGAGAAGGAGAAGGAAGAGAAGGACAGAGTGGGGGGTGAGTGAAAGAGAGGAGTGCAAGGGAAAGAGAAGGAAGATGAAGAGGGAGAGAAGAGGGGAGGAGGGAGAAGGAAAGGCCAGAATTGAGTATAACCCAGATGGAAGGAGCCCTGAATTTGTTCTGTCCTCTGGGACTGTGACGTCCGATGAGTTGCTTTATTTCTTTGTGTATTTGTCTTTTTACCTATAGAAAAAGGCTGGGCTATAGAGGGTGGTTATTTTTTTAACTATTTTTGGCTAGGAAATTCTATCTTCATGTGAACTTTTATGAAGAAACCTATGCCACAGAGGCACAAGGCTACTTAGGTTGTGGTCTCTGAAAGAGATGCTGAGAGGAGGGTCATGAGCCAATGATCTCTTCAGAAAGTACTCTCAGGAAGGTGTTAGGAAAGAAGAACTGAGTTGGGGAGAGGCCCAGCAAAGGTGCAAAGGTGCATTTTCAGACAAATTCCCAGCTTCAGCCTGATCCTGTGAATGTTCTTGAACTTTAACAATGTCCTAGAGCTTGTCTCCATTGAAGTAAAGGAGCTGGGTTTTTATATTCTTGGCTAGAGGCCAGTGAGGAGAACATAATGCTCATCACCTTCCATCTCTCCTTGCTGGTAAGGAAGCTTCAGGTGCCCCAGGACAACCTCCTGGAAAGAGTCATAGGGGCCACTCCTTAGCAGCAATGCACTGCTCACCTGGGGGACTAGCACAAGCAACCAATGGGAGGGGGCCTTGGAATTTGGCCAGGGCATCAACAATGTCTCTATATAATCTGTATGAGTCTCTCCAAAAGCTAGGGTCTATATAGGCAGCTATGGTCCTCAGAAAATGAGGCCATACTAGGCCCATGAGTCCCTAGGCAACCCACTAGCTGGCCACATGATGGAATCACATGATGAAACCTATCCCAAAGCAGCTGAACCATGGGGCAGGCCCACGGAATAGTTAGCTAAGTAAATGGTTGTTTTAAACCACTGAGTGTTGGCATAGGTTGTATACAGCAAAAGCTATCTAATATAGGGGGAAGGAAATTATCTACATCCTTAGTCTAATTGCTATCCCAACAAACACCTGTAGGTAGAATATGAACATGGGGTGAGTATTGGAATCAGAATTGGTTTTTATCCAATTTTCATTTTACTTTTCCTTGTAGTGGCACCGAACTTCACGAGACACCAGAGAGATCTATCTGGAAGAAGGTGGCAAGAATAGTGTCTCTCTAGTTATTACTGAATTAATAGTAGACAACTGACTCTTTCTTTCAAGTAATCCTTGGCATTTCGTGCTACTACTGGCTTTTAATTATTGTCATCATCCTCGAGGTCACTGCTATAATGGGATTTGTTCTTGAAAGATAACTCAGCTTCTTTAAAAAGAGGGCATAAAATAATACAAAGAATTAAAGAAAATAAAATTACATGGCTAAGCCAAAAATTAAAGGGAGTAAAAGAAGAAATTCATTGAACTGTGCTTTGAATGATTGGCTTGGTGACCAGCTTCCTTATGCAGTTAGGATTCCAGTAGCAAGGTTAGTTAGGTCAATAGTGTATATATATATATATAAAATCTTGGATATCTCCAATGACTTTAATTGAAGTTACTTTTAAGCTCCAGAAAAGTTCAAATACAAAAGTTAGTTCAACATGATCTTTGTGGAGATTTTATAGATTGTGTCTACATTAAAGATGTACCCTAATTTGGCTGAAGTGAGGTGCCTAACACTCTTCTTGATTTCACTGCTCCCCAGAATCACCACATTTGCATTTAAAAAATTAACATAAAAAGTGTGCTGAGCCTCTAGGCAGATAGAAGCTTTTGATTACTTAGTTGAGAACAGTGATAACTTTGGCAACATGCTTAGGAACAGATTTACTGCTGACAATGCTCTGTAAATATGGGAACACAGTGTCACTTTCCTGAGAGTTGGATGGGTGGAGTTACCAGGCTCAGAAGTCTGGTATCTTGGCTTCAGAAGAGGAGCAGCGGAGTGTCTGCACAAGGCCCCTTTGGGCTCCACATGTGACAGTCCTATTTGCAGAGCTCCCAGAATGCTTTCTCAAGTCTTGTCAGCACCCTTCTTTTTCCTCTCCCTGACCCCAAGGACTGGAGATTTTCTGTCCTGTCAGCCCCAGACCCTGTACTTGACTCCTTGCAGATACCAGATGCATATCTGGTTCTTGTTGCTTCTGGACCACTCATATCCTTCCCGTAAAAGAATGACCTGAAGTGCTTGTTAAATGCAGAAACTAGGGTCATACTCCCAAGATGTTTAGATTCAGGACATCTACAGTGGGGCCCAAGGTCTTGCATTTCTAACCAGCTCTCAGGCGATGTTTATGCCATGGTGCATCAACCTCACTTGGAGTAGCTCTGCTTTAAGGAAGTGATACATTAATCTAAGCACAGGGTTTCAGGCTGGCCTCTTACACATCAGTTCTAGCCCACAGGTCAGTTTTATTTATCCTAGTAATGTTTTAAAGGGAAAATTATCCAAAAATATCTAAGTGTTTTGTGTTCTTTTGTAAAATAGAATCATCTGTCATTGTCAATGGCACCAATCGCCTTGACATTAGTATCAGAATCCACATTTAAAGGGGAAATGTACTCTTCTATTTGCCACAGTTTCTACCACCCCCTCTCATACTACACCAAGCCCACTTCTATTCTTTTTTTAATATCTTGGTTTTTGTTTGCCTTTTAGTTTGTGTACTCTAATTTAAGTTTGCATGGTATTAACCTTTACAGGCAAAACATGCACATTTTTATAAGGGCTCTCAGGTGATAATGCTTTAATTCAGAGGTGTGATTCTGATGATAGAAATCTCAGGCTACAGTGGTCATCTTCTGGAGAGAATTGTGGGCCTTCTCCAAGAACTTCACTGAATGGTCACCTACTATGTCTCCATATAGAGGTTAGCCTGGTTTTCCAAAAGTTGACATGGAACAATGTAGAGATAGATGAGAAAAGGCTATGTATGCCCTCTTGGGAAGGAAGGGCCTTTATAAAACCAGGGTGATTTATACAATGAATCTGAGTTAATAGAGACAAGTTCAGAGATGCAAAACATTTGCTAGGTTTCTGCTTATGGAAAGCTCCATTTCCTCCTTCCATTTCTCTTTTCTCAGTTCTTTGAAAGGTGCCATCTATAGGTGACCTCAGTTTCTAAAGTATCACCTAGGTTCAAATTCTGACCTGGAAATTTACTTACTGTATGACCTCGGTTAAATTACTGAGCATTGGAGTACTTTGACTTCTTCATGCACAAATCACACCATCCTCTTGGGGTTATATGTGATGATTGAGATAAGGCATATAAAGATCATAGAACAGCATGATGCCTAGTGAATACTTGATAAATGTGCTTGTTGTCTGCTTCCCATCATAGAAAGCACATTAGCAGAGGGATTAAGCCAAATGAAGTTCAAATTCCTATCCTACCAGGGTTTGACCATGTGACTTTGAAGAATGTTGCACTTCATTTTATTCATTTCTTTAACAGATATTTTGTTTGTTTGTTTGTTATTTTTAGAGAGAGGGGAAGGGAGGGAGAAAGGGAAGGAGAAAGAGAGGGAGAGATGCATCAATGTGTGGGTGCCTCTTATACACTACTGACTGGGGACTTAGCCTACAACCCAGGCATGTGCCTTGAATGGGGATCAAATTAGTGACCATTTGGTTTGCAGGCCAGTACTCAATCCACTGAGCCACACCAGCCAGGGCAATAGATATTTTTTGAACCTGAATTTCCATGTTGGTAAAATGAAGATGATAGTGTCTACCTCATAGAGTACTTGTAAAGATTAAATGAGGTAATCCATATAAAATAGTGCCTGGTGTGTGAAATGTACTTAATAATGTTAGGTTGGTTGACATGAAATTGCTATTTTTATAAGTCAAAAATGGCTGAACCAAAAGTTTTCTTCAGTTCAAACTATACAAGTAATACTATGATTGATTTTAATGTGATTTTTGCTATTTTAGTCCCATCTACTCCATAGGGGATAGATATATCAGCTATTGCTGTAAAAAAAAACCCTCTCAAAATTTGGAAGGATAAAATGATGTGCTTATTATTCGTTAATGAGCCTGTGGATCAGCTGGGTGGTTCTTCTGTTCTAGACCAGACTTGGATAATCCTGATTGGGCTTGCTCAGGAGTCTGTAATCATCTGATAGAAGGAATAGGGCCATGGCCTTACTTGTGTGCGGCAGCAGGAATGGCTGGGTCTTGTGTCTCATCTAGCCAGTTAGCCTGGGCTTATTCATTTGTGATGGCTCAGTTCCAATAAGAATGTAATACCTCTTGAGCGTAGGCTTCATAATGGCATTGTTCCACTTCTGCTGAAGGCTTTTAGCCAGAACAAGTCACGTGGCCAAACCCAGATTCAAAAATTGAGGAAATAGACTCCACCCTTTAATGGGAAGGGCTGAAAAGCCACATTCCCAAGTGCAGGCATACAGGGAGGTGAGAAGAATTCAGGCTGTTTTTTGTTGTTTTTTTTTTTTTTTTAAGAAAATCAATCTAAGGCAGGAAATATAAGTAATATTTGTGTTCCCTTGCCTCAACATTTATGCTATTTCTTTAACTTAAAGAATGGTTTCTGAGAAGCACAAAAGTTCTCCAGCTTTTGATCGTTAGGTATTTTTATTTTTCCCTCCTTTGGCTTCCCTGCAGTTTTAGGAGGTTGTGGCTGGGATATGTGTGGCCAGCCTTCTGTAGCATCTTGACGACTCCATTTGCCTACATTAACATACAAGAGCCCTGGCTGGCATAGCTCAGTGGATTGAGTACGGGCTGGGAACCAAAGTGTCCCAGGTTCAATTCCCAGCCAGGGTACATGCCTGGGTTGCAGGCCATAACCCCCAGCAACTGCACATTGATGTTTCTCTTTCTCTCTCTATCTCCCTCCCTTCCCTCTCTAAAATGAATAAATAAATAAAATCTTAAAAAAAACATACAAGAAGCAGAATCACTTCTACAAGAAGGCAAAGTAACTACATAACAACTTGGTTTAACTTAGGAACTGCCTGCTGATGAAGAACAGCTGCTCTTGATATTCTTTCTATCCAGCACCTCTGATCACCAGCAAAGACTTTAAAGAAGATACTGCTAAATGCACTGTAATCACATCATCAGAAAGGGGAAAAAAGTCTGGTTTCTCCAATTTTTAACACTTCAGTTAGATTGGACTTTATGAAGACTTTACAGAGGCTTTAGGGATTGAAATAATAAATGCTTAAATTGTCGTGATTCTGTACATGCATTAAACTGCTTTCTTTTGTCAACATTCTGATGAAGATACTAATACTATTCCTATGCTATAGGTTTAAGAAAATGGAGGCAGTGAGAAGTTAGAAACTTACCCAAAGTAACACAGCTAAGAAGTATGAATAAGAGTCAGGATTTGAGTGAAGGAACCCTGGATCAGGAGGTATACACTTAACCATTATCGAATTTGCAATAAACTAAGTAATTGTCCTCTTTCTACCCGAATGATAGTAAGTCCTTTCCCATTCTATTGAAGATTCAGAAACCATGACTAAAACCAGTGAATGAATCAACAGAGGCAGATTGCAGCTCAGTATAAAAACCGAAACATCTTTCAACTTTTAAGACTTGCCCGACAATTGAATGTGTTGTAAGGGCTCCCAAATATAAACCTAACGTTACTGACACAAGAACTTAGATCTCAGAGACTGGGTTCAAACCCTGGCTTTTCAGTTTCTTACTGTATGAAATTGTGTAGGCACCTAAGTTATCTTTAGCTTCCATTTCATCATCTTAAAAAGCAAAGAAAACAAATCAAAACAACAACAAAAAAGAAACAACTGTAAGTAACTCCATAAATTGCTGAGAGGATAAAGTAACATATTTAAAGTTCATGATCCATTACAGATCACCACCAAGGATACATTTCCTTTCTTCCACCATCATAGGAGTTGCCCAACAGAGTTTGTAAGATATTTACAGGAACAAGAGGGGTGGGGCTAGGGATTTTGTGTCAGAAAAGGGGTTAGTTTAGCTACTTGGTATTAAAAGCATCACCTGAGAGCTTGTTGGATATGCAAATTCATGGGCTCTGCCCTTGACCTACAGAACCCAGTCATATTGTGGTAGAACCCAGTCATCTGGGGTGGAACCCAGCAATCTTGCTTTCAGGTCATCCTCATATGCTATAAACCTTGCAGTACACTGGCCTAGGTGACCTCCAGGGATGCTCCCAGCTTTAATTCTATGACTCCTGTTAACCCTCCCTTACCACAACACATCTAGTAATTGCTGCCATTTGTTGAGTACTTCTGCTCAGTAAATAATGAGTAAATACCTTGTAAATACTTTGCAAGTAAACGCTTTGCATGCATTCATTTAATCGTATACCAGTGGGGCTGGTACTATTACCATCCACACTCTACAGATGAGGAAACAGAAATGGAAGAAAGCAGACTAGGATTTTAACCTGAGTCAGTTTGGAGCTTTAGCTACTAAGCAATCTGCTAAATTAATCATAACTCCTATAAATCCAAGAAGGACCCAGAGGGGAGCTATTTGTCTTCAAATCTATTCATTGGATAATGGAATGAGATAAAGAAATTAATCTAATGATCCCAGGCAAGTCATAGAGAGTCTATATAGAACGTCACTGGCTGATAACCTGAGTTCTCTCAAGACTCGAAAATGCTGGGAGGTCACTGGGCCATGGAGAAAAAAACCTGGCAGTTCCTCCAGGAGAATGCTCAGGGAGGAGTGACCTGGTGGGTGGAAATACTGCCTTAAGTGCCCTGCAATTGAGAAATGCAGCTGTAGGTAATTATTTCTTCCTAGCTATAAATAAAATAACCCTAAGAAGAACAAGGGAGAAAAGCAGCTGGAGAAGCCTTACTCCCGTTCGTCCTCTCCCTTCCCCGCCTCCCCACATCAGCTGCTCTGGATGACAAAGCAAAGAGTTTGTTTTAACACTTCCCTCCACCTGCTGCCTTTTCTGCTGGTGTTGTTGCTACAGGGAACGGGTCTTCAAGCAGAATTTATGGTCAGCCGAGATTGCAGAAGAGATGACTATGCCTGTCATCTTGCTCTGTGATCTTCATGTATTGGATTGGCCAAAAAGTCCCTTTAGTTTTTTCTGTAAAATAAGAGACAGATGTTTCATTTTCACCAATAGCTTTATTGATTTGTATATTTTGAGTAGGACGGCCATCTCCCATGTGATATAATGTTGATTGTTCTCAATTAATGTCTCAATTTGATTGCTGTCAAATTCAACTTGTCTACCTGACTGTGGAGCATTATCCAGCAAGAAATCTCCAGTACCATGAAACTTCGCAAACCATTTTGACATGTTCCATCAGTCACAGCACCTTCTTCATACACTGCACAAATCTTTTTTTTTGCATTTCAGTTGTGTTTTTACCTTTCTGACATAATAAAGCATAATGTGCCCAAAATGTTGTTTATTTACTTACATCTTTGATATTATAATGGCTATATAAAAATTCACCAGTTTTGATGGTTTTTTTAAGGCACACCAATGTAACAGCTGTCACAATACAATCTAACAAAATTGTTTTGAATGAAGTTAAAGAAAACTAAGCACTACTGGAGCCATCTTACGGGAAAAATACCAAACGATTTTTTGGTCAACCCAATAGAAGAAACCAGAAGCACAGATCCAGATAGGTGATTGAGTGCAGGGGGAGAGGACTTGTATCCCATCCCAGTGGGGTCCTTTCCTCCCCTTTGAATCTGCTTTAGCCACACAGATGTTTGTGTCTGACTGTGGCTTCATGCATAGGTTTTGCTTAGTGCAAGTGGGACCTTAAAATACAGCCATAGCTAGTTCGATTGAGCCTTACTTTATTGTACTTCACAGATGTGGTGGTTTTTACAAATTGAATAGAAGACCTTCTACCAGCAAAAATAATTACAACTTGCTTTATTGTGATAATTCTTTATCACCGTGCTCTGGAACTCAATCTGCCATATGTCTATGCAGGTATGCTTATATAGACAATGGTCAAGATTTTAGATGATTTGAGAAGGATGACCCTTGGGCCAAACTCAAACCATCTCCAACACCTGAATTCCACAAGAACACCATCACTTTGCATGAAATGGAACATACCTAGAGGATGTTTAACATAAATAGAAATGTGGAATCCTAATGAGATATACACAGACTGCTATGGTACCCATGGAATTGTATTGTTGATGTCCATCATACTATCTATAGAGGATAATAAATCTCTTTACCGCCTTTGATACAGTTCTTCTGTATTTCATTTTGTGTCAAACTGTTGAAAATTATTCTCTTATGCCCACACAGTGACTGAGAACTGGAGACCCTGGAGGGGGCAGCAGTTTATAAAAATGAAAATAAATAAGCCTTAAATTAAATAAAATAGATATGAGCTATTTACTGAAATGAAATGAGAAAATTCAAATGAGGTAATTATTTGGCAGGCAATCTCATCAGGTCTAAATTTTCAGGGAAAGGCCATTTCTCTTGTTTACAGGCAAGGTTCTTATTGCACAAGGTTTAACATGTGTACCTCTTCTCAGCCAGGAGGGCTCACCCACAATAAATCCAAAGGTTATACCTGAATCATGAACATTTCAGAGCCCATAAAAGGGTCTCTGTCCAAAAGCTTGGGCATCTTTCCTTTAATGGCTGCCCTTCACATTACCAAGGAATTAGCTCATCCCATGTTCCCATTCCTCACTCACTATTTATTCAAGCACTGTTCTAGAGATAATGCAGATCCTGCTCTCTCTGGGTTTATATTCTAGGAGGAGACAACCAAAATATGTTCAATAAGTGCACACCTAAAGATGAGAATAAAAAAGGTTACTGTGATAAAGTATAACTAGGGTAGGCAGGCTACCTATTGTCCATAATAGTCAAGAAGGATAAGGTCTAGATAGAGAGAACAGCAACAGCAAAGACCCTGAGGCAAGAATGAGTTTGGCATGTGTATTTTCTTTTCAACAACTTTTATAGCTCTTGGCATAGTACCAGGAACTGATCTAAGCACTTCGGAAATAATACATCATTTAATTATCATAGAAACCCCATGAGGTAAATACTAGTATTATTTGTAAGGTGCTACATTTTACAGATGAGAATGTTAAGGCACAGACAGCTGAATTAGCTTGTGGAAAGTGACAAAGCTGGTAAATTGTGGACCCAGGATTCAAATCCAAATCCGACCCCAGGGCCTGTGTTTATCACCCTTTTGTTAGTGGTTCCCAAACTGCTGCACATTGGGAAACTTTGGGGATCTATTTTTTAATTACAGTTGACAACAATATTAAATTAATTTTGGGTGTACAACATAATGATTAGACATTTATATACCTAATGAAATGATTATTGTGATAAGTCTAGTACCTACTTAACAACATACCTAGTTATTATAATATTTTTTACTATATTCCCTGTGCTGTGCTTTACATCCCTATAACTGTTTTTATAACTGGCAGTTTTGTACTTCTTAGTCTCCTCCACCTTTTTCAGACATCTACATATAAGTGAAATCATATAATATTGGCCTTTTCTCTGTTTGACTTATTTCACTTAGCATAATACCCTCTATGTCTTTCCATGCTGTGGATCTTTATAAACTACTGACAACTGTCTTCACCCCTCAACCATTTGGCTGTACTTGGGGTGGCCTGAGAGTTAGGCATTGGGATATTTGAAAGCTCCCAGATTATTGGAATGTATAGAGGATTTAGAGACTAAGGGCACTGTGCTGTGCCATTTAGCATTTGAGCATTTGAGAGTCTGGAAGAACACTGGCGTGTCTAGGCTTAATAAACAAGTGAACGAGTTGCTTTCCCTCCCCTCCTGCTCCTGTTGGTTGACTTTTGCCTTTTTATGAATTTTCCAAATTCAAAGGCATCCACATTAAAACAACAACAACAACAACACATGGTTTATTTTGAATCAAGTGGACCCTGGTTACAGCAGTAATATTATTCACATCAACAGTGCATGCTTGACTCCTTATGCCAGCTGCATAGCTACCTTTCTGCCTGACATTGGGAGAGTACCCCACAAAGGCTATCAGAGACCTGTGGTGGGAGAAGGGGCAGGCACAGCTAGTCCCTGAATCCAGTGTTATGAGCCTATCATCTTTGAGTGAGTCCATTTACTATTTTCTGTAGAAGGTGGTGCTCAAAGTTGACCCTGGTTCTTCCTCATCCCACCAATGGGCTGGTTTGTGCTCATGCTACAAATCACTGTTCCATTCACCAGAAAGTTGGGTGAAACCAGCTAGTACTTGACTTCTGACTGTGGGGGAAACTCTATACCACAGATGGCAAACACAAGGCCCACAGGCCAAATCAGGCCCTCCACCTTGTTTTATCCATCCAGCACCCTGTTTCTACCCCGTGGCAGCGCTGATCTCCTTTCCCCTAGTTAAGGAGTAGTTACATTTATACAGTCCAAAAATTACATTCAGCCCTTTGAAGGCAACTGCAAGGCTAATGTGGTCCCTGCTGAAAATGAGTTTGACACCTCCGTTCTACACTGTGTCTGTGCTGGGAGATCACTGTCAACAAGGAAACCTAGAAAGATACCAGGGAATTTATTCTGTCTATAGGCACCATGGAACTGAGTAAGGACAAGAATTATGCCATTGACTCTAATATTTGGACACAGATGCATCCCTAATATCTCTCTAAGGTGTGAACTAGGATATTTTTCTGGTGTCAAGATTCTGCTTGGTAGAACTCAGATCATGATACTGTGGGCCTTTGGCTTCAGTTTTGACTAGGGTGTGGGTAAGTTGGTTGGAGCATCTGCAACAGGCTTCCCAGAGTGTCCCATTTCTGAAAAAGGAACATGACTGCTCTGGAGGCTGAGGAAATGATGATTAAAATAGAGCACAGGGAAGTTGAGGGAACTTCTTGACACCACCTTTGGTGAGTTGTTGAACTGGAATTGGAACTGGAGTTGAAAATGAGGGTGTCTCTGCCAGGCATGCCTGATTAAACTCCACACCCCTATTCATGTGGAAGGAAGCCTTCCAAGGACTCTTAAATGGGCAGTGAAGCGATGAAAAATGGTGATTAAGACAGAGATGCCAAGAGCAGGCTCTATATTGCTTACAATTCTACAGCATAACATTTTATGTGATTATAATATTTCACAAGGGCACAAAGGCTGCACTGTAAAATGCCCCATCAAAGTCCCAACTGGTAAACCAGGGATTATGAAACAAAGCTGCAGGTTAGGAAGCCAGTGCCATCCACATTCTTCATTCATGTTGTGTACAATTAGCATTCACAAGTAATGGTTCACAGCTGACTCCGAGTATAAGGATTTATGGGGCTTTCCATGGAGCAGCAAGTCAGACACACATCAAAGACACTTGATTAGAGCCTGTCCCTCCATGAGTCCTCAAATTATGACATATGTGGAACCAGGATGGGGTTTATTTGCTCCTAACTTGAAATACTTTGGAAATTTCATGAAAAGTAATGTGTTATGGTCAAGTTTAAAAATGTTGGTACTATGTGATAAGTATTGATATTAACTAAGTTAATTAAATGACAGATATGTGTAAGTCCCAGCCTGTGGGCTGTGGAGATAGGATTGTGGTGAAGGGGCCATGGGAGGGTTCACACTCTTGGCAGAATCAGAGGAGCCAGGCATCCATTACAGGGAGTCTGGATTTGTGCATGCATGTGTATTTGTGTGCTGCTTAACCACAGGGATACATTCTGAGAAATGCATTGTAAGGCGATTTCATCCCCTTGCAAACATCATGGAATATGCTTACATAAACCTAGATGATATAGCTTGCTACACACCTAGGCTATGTGATATGTCATTTTTATATATGAGGTTCATTACTGACCAAAATGTTATGTGGCACATGTATCTGTATATATACACATGTTTTTAATTGAGTGTTGATGCTAGTCAATTGAATAAAAATGTTTCCTTATTTCACATTAGCTTTTTGTTATTTTCTATTTTCTTAATCAACAAACACTAGAATGTTGCAAATAATTGCCCTGGGCCTTTTCTTTGAAGTAAAAGGAATTATTTCTTGGGTTAATAATGTGGAAGTAAACAACTAAACAAAGCACAGACGATGTGGAATAATGCATACCTGCCCTCTCTTTCTCCTGGTTGGAAAAATCCTAGGTGGAAGAATTCTAGATGTGCCAGGACATCCTGGTCTGAATCAAGCCATTGGCAAGAGTAAGAGAACTCAGAGGGCTGAATTTGCTGGCCTGGTCCACAGTGGAGAGAGAAAAGCTCTTATCTTAAGACTTTGGAAGGACAAATCCAGGAAGGGGAAATGTTGGTGATGAAGTTTCTGAAGTGCAGTGTCTGGTAGGATGGAGAGTTAGGAGAATTTAAAAAGAGGGAGAAGAGAGAAGACATTGGGGAAGCTACTGCAGATGTGAAATATTGAAAAGAACAAAAAAAGAAGAAGAAAAGGATGAATTAGCAAACAGGATTTAAAGTTGTCTTTGAAGTTAAAATAGACTGATGGAAGTCCCTTAAAGAGATTTCTGGAAAGATTAAGCTTGCACTGTAGATGTGATTTACCTAATGGATTATTATTTTCTTGAATATAACATCAAAGAGGAATGAACTTTAGGGCAGAAGGCATGGTAGGCCTTACTTTTATGTAAGATACAGTGGTTCTGCAACCTCTCTGCCTTTCTCATCTTGCCAAACTAACAAACCCTGTGAGACTGGAAAGGACAACTATTGCAGCTAGAGAAGCTTTCTCTGAACCTAAGAGCTCAGACAGTCTGACACAGCAACTAGATTTGGACCTAGTTATTCTTAATCAATGAATATTAAAAACTTTGATGTTAATTGGTACAATTTTCTAGCAATGGCCAAATCATAGTTCTAGGAATAGATCAGCAGAAGAGCTCATGAGAGGGAAGAAGTTAGGGTACTATATTTGCTGTTGGTTTTGAGGAAAGGGGAAGTGTTGACCAGAATTTGGGAGGGAACAGCTTGCCTTTGCAGATGGCCAGAGCTATTATCAAGGGGAGCCAAGGGGCAATCATGGCATGAGGCAATCCAATATTAATTTGGAGTTATGAAAGCCCAGGATGTGCCTGCCGACCATAAGCTCCATGCCATAATCATCTTCTTGCCAAAGGTGAATGTGGCCATGAAACACCAAATGCACACAGGCACCCATGGTCAAGAGGAAGGTAAAGGGCCTGAGGGAATGCTCTGTCTCACCATAGAGAAGGCTGAGTTTACACAAAACTGAAGGGACTCATGGGAAGTGGAAACCCCAAGGACTCTAGAGCCTTGGTTAGTTTCTTTTCTATTATTTGTTCTCAAAGCATCCTTTAATTTTCATTCCTAGTACTCCTTACAATTAAAACTGATTTTTGAGTAATTATTTGAGAAATGTCTTTCTCTTTACACTATAGGTTCCATGTGAATAGGTATAATCTTGTTTATTGTTATATCCTTAGTGCCCAGCATGGTATCTAGCTTGTGGTAGGTGCTCAGTGATGATTGGTTCATAGAATGAGTACAATTAGTGTGATCAAAGGTATAGCAGAAATGAACACCCATATCTAGGAGATGGATGATGGAGAAATGTGATCCAAAGGAGAGAGGTAAGAAGAAACTATGCATAATTAGAGTTCTAAGAAAAGCAGTAAGTTTCTCCTTTGAGAGTGAGACTGGGTCTTCTAGCACTTTGCTAGGTAAATGGTGGCCCCTGCATTAGAAGCATCAACATTATCTGGGAGATTGATGGAAGTGGAAGATCTTGGTCCCAACTGCTGAAACAGAATCTGTATTTAAACAAATGCCCAGGTGATTTGTGTGCACATTAAAGTCTGAAGAGTACTGCTCTAGAGAATGAGCAAATATCTTGTTTTCTAAAGCAATGATGAGACTGCTGCAGGCACTAGAGCAATAGTGGATAAGGAGGAAGGAAGAAAGGTCAGGCATGTGCCCACTGAAACCATTACACAATGGTGTGATGTCCCATCTTTAGGTAGGTCTTGCTATTAGCACAAGGAAGAAGGTGAAACAACTTAATGTAGACTTATCGTAGCCAGTCCTGAAGTTGGTCTGTGTCCCTCATGTGACTGAGAGAGAGCAGAGCATGCCAAGTTCTAGGGCTGTAAACATTGTTGACTCACATGGGGAAAATTACACCATCCAAACACGGAAATGGAAAGGCTAAAGTGTAGGGACTGTTTGTGAACAATTTATTCATACCAATTGACTGAATTTGAGGAAAAGAGATGAGGAATTGAGCAGGAACCAATGAGCCCTGGGAAGAAAGCTAGATAATATACCAATGGCCGGTCAGTGATATTCAAACTGTATTGTGCAATTTGAGGTTACTTGAGGGGTCCCTCAGTGGGTAATGTGAGGTTTCAGAAGGCAAGTAGGAGACAGGATAGGAGGCCATATTTAGCCAGAGAGTTGTTTTATATATCTGGGTTCTACCAAGTACCAGAGTGGTATAATCAGGATATGGATTGACAAAGTATGCCCTTTCAGATAGTTGACTAAAAGAGGGTTTGGCCAGTGAGAACAGTTTTAACCTAAATAAGTTTAAAAGATCATGGGGTATTTTCATACCCTTCTTGGAGGAAAAGAGAAAAACACAGAGACTGAGGACATTTATTTTTTTAGGCACCTATTATTTAACCCAAATATTGAGCACATACAGCATCATTGCTGCTTGATCCCAGATCTTTTCCCAGCTGAGCCTAGAGTTCATTGTCATAGCACATAAATCTAGGCAGTCATTAATAATTGATTAGAAATTGATACTGGAGTTGAAATTAATTTACAAATTTGAGTTCCAGGTAATAAGAACACATGTCAATTTCTCCAATTATCTGTATTTTAGTAATATAACAGAGATTTTATATGGAAACAGGAGGTGAACATTTGTCAATTTTTCTAGATTCTCACCACTGTTTGAACACCCTTCCAGTCACTATAATGTTTCCCATCTAATGAATAACACCTCACCAGGTATGCAGTCCACAACTCATTGTTCCCATCCTCCCTTGCAGATAGACTCCACAAATCATATGCATCCGTGAAAGACTTGTGATTGGAGGAGAGCAGCAAGATGAAGCTGGCAATTCAGTCTCCTTTTTGGGGTGAAGAGAGTAGTGAATGTGTCCAGTTTTCTAGAATATTAATGGTGGATATTCAGGCATCCAGCTACCAACTTCAGTGGTTCAAGCTGAGGTATCTTACTCCAGCTTTGGCAGGACTTGGGTCCTGGCTGGAGCAGAGGTACTCTGTGCTTCAGATCTTGTCTTTGTAGCCCTTAGACCTGATGACCTGGCCCTCCTGGAGATTCTTTAATACATTTTAAAATGTTTCTTTTCTGCTTTAACTAGCTACATTGCACCCTGTTGTTTGCAACTAAGAATCTTGAACCTGTGCTTAAAAAAAGTAAGCTCTAATTTTTTTCATTTTTTATTGTGTTAGTTATTTATTGCTGTAATAACTTAGTGGCTTATAACAATAATGCCACTTTTTTATCAATAACACTTTATTTTCTCTCCCACTTTCTGTGGGTCAGGAGTACTCAGAAGTAGCTTAACTTAGGGCCTCAGTTGCCCTTGATATGTGGGCTGAGATGGCAGTCATCTAAAGGCTTGACTGGGGCTGGATGATCCACCTCCAGCATGGTGGCAAGTTGGTGCTGGTTTCTGGTAGTTGGCCTTAGTTCTTTATCACGTGGATTTCTCAGCTTGACTTTCCTCATGAGGAGTGAGCGGCTTTCCCCAGAGCAAGAAATCCATGAATCCATGAGAGAGAGAGAGAGAGAGAAATTATTTTTACCACATACCATCACTTCTACTATGTTCTATTCATTAGGAGTGAGTCAGTGAGTCACTAAGTCCAGTCCACATTCAGTGGAGGGGAAATACATCCCACCTTTTAATGGAACAGTGTCAAAGAATTTTTGGACATATTTTGAAACCACCAACCATGCTCTTTGCTATATAAATTTGCAGTGTCATACCACAGTAGGTCAGCTAACCTAGCCTGCTTCACCTCTCTGAGCTGATTTGGCCATGGCAATCTTAGGAGACATGATGCAAGGTAGAGATTTGAAAAGTGCTTCCATGCCTTCACTTGCTCTCTTGTGTCTCTGCTATCACCATACGAATGCCTCAGTGGGAATGTAGCCTATCAAATAACAAGAGCTACATGGTATAGAGTCAAGTAATATTAGTTATCATGACTGTGTGATAAATTATACCAAAACTTAGCAGCATAAGACAATTAGGATTTATTATTTTTCTGAGTTTCTGTAGTTTAAGAATTCAGGAGTGATTTAGCTAGTTGGTCTGGCTCAGGGATCTGGCCATCTTGGCTGGGGCTAGAGATTCTGCTTGCTGGGAGTGTGGAGGGATGGCTCCTATGTGTGTGTGGCAAGTTGATGCTACATGTTGAGGCCTTGCTTCTTCATTATGTGAATCTCTACAGAGCTGATTATGTGTCTTCATAACATGATGCCTGGCTTCCACTTAGCTGAGTGATCCAAATGAGCAAGTAGAAGCTATGATGTCTTTTGTGACCAAGTCTTGGACTGATTATGTAGTCTTTGAAGTACCCTATTAGTTACACAGGACAGCTCTATTTTACATCATGGGTATTACACAAGGGCATGGATACCAGGAGGCAGGTATCACTGGGGGCTGTCTTGGAAGATCACAACCACAGTGATCCAGACATCACAGTTGAGGTCAACTTACATCATCCAGTAGCTAATGTCACCCCCAGCATGGGATCAAGCCCTGGGAGATCAACAGAACTACCCAGTACCACCCCGCAGCTGACTCCTGATGTGTGAACAATAAGTGAGGTTTTGTGGTTGTTTATGTGGCAGCATTATTATGCATAGTTACAATAATGTGCTGATATAAGCACATTAGTGTCACTGGTGAAAATTTAGAGAATTATGAATTAGAATTCAAACAAGAATCCCTAGCCTCAGTTTTCCAATTGGATGATACTAATATTCATATATAAAGAGGATCTCTGCCTTTGAGGACTTACAGTCTAATAATTTAGACATATTTAAGCATTTGTGCCATTGATTTGTTTCTCCTGCAAAATAAAGCCCTGGAATAAATGTATGCAGTTGTTTTTTGTTCTGAATTATTCCCAAACTTGTTTGGTATATAGAAAGTAGAATTAATTATTTTTCCAAACTCTTTAAACTTAAAAAGAAATTGGTATTATTAACTATAGTTTGCATAAAACTATATTGATGATAAAATCCATCAATTTTAAGTTTACAGTTTGGTGAGTTTTAATGAATGTATACAGTCATGTAATTACCATCACAGTTGAAATATAGCATGTTTCCATCATCCCCAAGTTTGCTCATATCATATGTACTGTTAAGTGAACTTTTTATTGAAGTAAAACATAAATGCAGAAAAAGCATAAGCCATACTTGAATTTTCATAAAATTTATCCATCATTCAAATCAAGAAACAGAACTCCAGGGGTTCCTACATGTCCCTTCTCCCCAGTGGTGACCACTAATCTGGCTTTCAGCACCATCAATTTGTTCCCTGCTTTTGAATGTTAATATATATGGAATCATATAATAAGTATTCTATTGCATCTCGTTTCTTTTGTTAAACAGTATGTTTGTGATATTTTCTCATATTGATGCATATAGCTATAGTTTGTTTATTCTCACTGCTAGTCATCCTACTGTATGAGTATGCAACTGTATATTTATTATGTTCCTGATGAACATATGGGTTCTTTCCAGTTTGGGGCTATCATGAACAGACCTGCTATGAACATTCAGGTACATGTTTCCTTGCATTTTTTAATGGTTTTGCTTTTTAGAGGGGATAGTAGCAATATGAAGAATAAAGCACTGGCCATTTATCTTGATTCAATAACCTATTGGGAGGGGGGAAAGACTTTTCAGATGACATTTTACCAGATAGAAAATTAGGTCTCAGGTTTGTATTTGCTCCGTTTTATGAGAAAAATAAAATAAAGAGTGTATTTTAAAATTTGAGAGGCAGGTTACTGAGATGGTCAAATTGTTCTTCACATCTGAGCACCATGTATCAAACTTTCCTCCTTTCCTCCCACCCTTGCTTCCTCCCTCCCTTTTCCTTTTCTTCTCTTCTTTCCTCCCTTCCAATCATTTAAAAATGAATATGAATTTCAAAGACTAGGTTAAATAGTTCTCAGATGGGGATTTTTTTTTCATGAAAGTGAAGATAAAGTCAAGTGATTTTTTTAATTTGCTTTGAATGGCTTTTTTTTTCTGGGACATAGTTTTGGCTTTCATAAACATTTAGTCATTGTTACCTCAAACTTTGTTCTGCTTATTACATCCTGCCAGACAGGCCTCGATAAGCAGCAATGAAAGGCAGGATAGCCATCATCACCCATATCCTCTACATCACTAGGATCCTGGTAGCCCAGCCATTTGAGACAACCTAATATTTCATCTTCCATTGTTCACAGGCAAGTTCCAATTTGAATCTGCCAGGTTGTAAAATGATGTGCAAATGGCAGTTTGCAGGCTGTTATTTTATAGACTATAGACCAGTTTGAAAATCCTGTTCTTTCTAAGGAAGGTCATTGGCCCAAAATTGAATTTTCTTTTATACCAGGAGAGTAGAGGATAGTTTTCTTATGTCCCACATACCACATGTATTTTAAAGGGAAAACATTGCAAATTCAAGTTATTTCTTGTTCTTTTCTTGGACAAGCTACCAGTTAACTCATTTTTGGAAAGTCCTTTTTACCCATGAAGACCTGTAGTTGACATGTCCCCAGTGTCCACTTCCCATTTTTCCTTTCTCAAGAACCCTTAATGACCCAGTCAGGCTGATCCCTACCCACTACTTCACAGTGGCCCCAAGTGGGGTAAGTCAGCTGTGCTTTAGCCTGTGACCTGATCATCACTGGCCACACATTATAAGTCAGACTCATCAGTCCAGTACAGCTCATTTCTGGACTTTCAGTTTGGGACAGCAAACTGTCCCCATTTTAAAGGATTTGAAACTGGAGGTTGGAGCCCAGGGGTGGCTGGCAGCTATCTCCTCTGCAGCAAGGCTTTTTGTGAACAGAAGGACATTAAGGAAG
The DNA here is from genome assembly GCF_004126475.2 of Phyllostomus discolor. Lineage (NCBI taxonomy): Eukaryota > Metazoa > Chordata > Mammalia > Chiroptera > Phyllostomidae > Phyllostomus > Phyllostomus discolor. Next base: position 73,768,935 of record NC_040911.2, on the reverse strand, counting down.
CAGTGTTTTCATATTTAGGCTCTGCCATCTCTCCACTCTTCTGAGGGAAGCTGGAAAAAAGTTTCTTCTTCCTTCCTTTCAGTTGTGTTCATTTCAGTAAACACAGGCCTATTTTAGACAACTGCACTAAGGACCTCTGAGTGGCCACAGAAGCCGACTATGACTTCATTTAGGATAACTTCAAAGCTAGTTTGCAAAGGAAGCCTCAAAGTGGAATCACGGGTTAGGGTTTGTGTTTATTGCCTCGGTGCAGATTGGACTCTGAACAGCACAGGGCTTGGTGTTACAATCTTATTCTCTTTGAGGCAGAAAACTCATTCAATAGAAGTCGTTTGCATTTCTATTTGAGCAGCCTGGAGACAAATATAGAGAAATGAATAGCCTTTTAATTTAATTGGCTTCCCAGTGTGAATCCAAAAATAGAAGGCATGATCTTTCTTGGAGTTAATGTAGAAATCACTGAGATCCAAAGCTCAGCACAGACCATCCCCCTCCCCCAATGTAAGTGTCTTTCTCACTGATTCCAGACCTTCCACAAAGACTCAGGCAGGGTGGGGAGAGTCTGGTGCCAGAGAACACTTGTGTCTGTTTGTTGGTGATTAGTTGCAATTGCTTTTTTCTTCTTAAAATATAAACTATGCATGAAAGGAATAAGAAACAAGTGCTATTAAATATTTGTGTACTTTTCAAGATCAAAATAGAGCCCATGAAAAGAAAAACATCTAATACATTTTGACTTTAAAAATGAAAGTAGAAGAGGGTATCATAACATGTCTAGAAGTGAAAGCTTGTTTCCACGTGGTCAGAAAGTCCTTTGGACATCTCCATGCTCTGACTCTGAGAGCTATACCCTGTTGGAAAATCCTGGGGTTAATCTTTCCTTTAGGTTGAAAGTGGAAAAAGGGAAAGTAGTAAACTGTGTCTGAGTTACAGACCAAACTTCTAAACTTTTTACACAGTTGAAACACATCTAAGCAGGATACCAGCGTCTTGGAGTTACCTGTGGAACAGTGTTTGCATGAGGAGACATGTGAGGTGGTGCCTGATGCTCCTGGCAAGGGAAAGAGAAGCTGATGGGGAAGAAACTTAGCCTCTGAGGAGAACAAATATTTTATCCAAAGGACGTTTCCTTGCTCTGTGACTCAAAGGGCCACTCATGTCTAGCTTCTGTGAAATTTCTGTTTTCCTCCACTCTCAAATGAAAACATAAGCCTTAGGCTGAAAAATTTGTTCTTCTCTAGATTTATGGTTTCCACCCTAAATTTCTTCAAACCCTGAGGGGGAAAAATAATAGAACACCATTACAATAAGCCCTTTTGTTTAAAGTAAGAGGATAAATTGCATGATTTGGCTGAACCAAGGGTCCTGGCGAGGAGACAAATCAGTGTCCCTTGCAAAGCTTAGAGCTCCAGTAGAAAATGTGAGCTCAGCCCCACCACACAGCCCTTCCTGGTCTGTTGTCAGAAGAAGCGTGGACAATTCCCTCCATGGAAGGATTGTCTTTTGACCCAGGTTTTATTCTCTCCCCGAAGACCATAGTTTTTGGCAAAATTGTGTGGGAGGCAGTAGTGGGTTTTGATTTAGTCTCATACCTCACCAAGATCTTTGGGTGTCTCTCTTCCCTTGAAGCCTCCCATCTAGTTCCCTGCCATCCTCAACTAACTTTCCACTTGAGTTCAGCATTTCAGTGCATCATCTTATTTAATTATCAGAATAACCTCACGAAGCGTGTAATATCATTTGCCCCATTTTACAGATAAAGAAAGTGAGCTTTAGAGAAATCACTGTCCCAAGTTCCCATAGCACTCACGTTGTAGGTGGAATTTTCTGAATGTGGAGCAACCTCTGACCCTAAGGAATATACCTCCATTAGAGAAGTTCCAGGGGCTAAGATGGACAGAGGACACTGATGTTCTTTAGGTAGGTCACTATTACATGGGGCCCCACCTGCACAGGCTCCTTCTAGTGGAGGAGGGAGTGAGTCTGTTTTACTTGGAGATGTGAAGATGAGCTTAGGAATAGTAAAAGTGAGGCTAAATTCTTAGGCTTTGCAAAGAAGTCCCTTTATTTAGGAAAACACTTGTCATCCTCCTATGATGTCAAGTGTGGTAATGAAAGAGGGACAGTTAGAAAACAGGACTGGCAGTAAAAAGAAGCACATTTTGCTGCTCTATCACTGCTCTCTTGTAACAAAGGCAGGCCCTGATTTGGGCTTTAGGTTTTTTCCATCTGTGGCATAAAGGTATTTTATTCAACATTTGGTAAGACTCTTATTTTAGCTAAGCTTCTGCTTGCTCCTTGAGAAAAAAAATTAAATTCCCCTTAGTATGCATGGTATAAATTGGAAATCTCAGACACAAAGGTTTCCCATCAACTTTTTTTCCCTCCCACTATTACTTTTATCTCTCTCACCTTTGGGATCATTACTGACTTCCTTCTTGGTCTGTTAATAATTAATAGCAGTGGCGTTTATAAGGCAGTGGTAATATGTTTTGATTTTATTGTTTCTTTTTCATGAATTATGGATATCATTAAAAAGCGATTTTTTAAAAGTTCAAGAAGGAATGGAAGTTGATGGGAGGTCAGAGGCGATGAGAGGGCACACGATTTTGCTCAGCCATCATCTGTCAGGTTTAATAAATAGCTTTCAGCTTGAAGGAGTTTTAAACTTCTGGTAGCTCCTGCTCTTTCTCCATGTCTCCCTTCATGGGTGGAAATATATAGCTGCAGCTGGAATACAAATGTAAACTAAAGGCTTGAAATCCTCCATCTGCCAGGGGAGTAGACTCCATATAAAACAGGCCTCTTTTAGATGTCATTCAAGAGGGTAAACCTCCAAATTGGTCCTAAGTTTACACACTGAAATTCTGTACAGATCTAGAATCAGAAAGCTGAAGGTCTCCTATGACATTACCTCTGACCGGCTATGTGACTTAGAGCAAGGCAATGAACCTATAAGGTTTCTTATCTCTAAGATGTTAAAACACTACCAGACTCATCTAGGTAACTGTTTTGAGAGTAAAATGAAATTGTAAATGTTAAAGCAAAACAAAATTTTGTTAGTTGAAAGACACCATTGAGAAAATAAAGAGCAAATCATAAACTTAAAAGAAAATTTAGTATTTGTTAAACATCTCTAACAAATGACTTGCATCTAGAATAAATCTTCCAGCTCAATAAGAAGAAAAAATATGTAAATTAAAGAAGGGTAGGTCTTCCAGCCAAGATGAAGGTGTAGGTAGACATACTGTTCCTCCTCGCACAACCAAAAGAAGGACAACGACAAATTTAAAAACAAAAAACAACCAGAACTGACAGAAAATTGAACTGTATGGAAGTCTGATAACCAAAGAGTTAAAGAAGAAATATTCATCCAGACTGGCAGGAAGGGAGGAGATAGGCAGCCAGGCAGAAAGTACTTGTGGCAAGGTAGTGGCTAGAAGGTCGGGTGGGCAAGGCTGTGGCTGGCGGGCAAGGCGGCGGCTGGCAGACCTAGCAAGGCTGCAGATTGTGGGCTAGTCAGTCCCACACTCACGGGCAGATAAATCAGGAGGAACAAGTAGGGAGCGAGATAGACCACACAGCCCAGAGTTCCAGCACAGGGAAATAAAGTCTCAAAGCCTCTGATTGAAAAAACCTGTGGGGGTTGTGGCAGCTGCAGGAGAAACTCCCAACCTCACAGAGGAGTTCATTGGAGAGACCCACAGGGTCATAAAACATACACAAATCCACCCACCCAGAAATTAGCACCAAAAGGACCCAATTTGATTGTGGGTATCAGGGGAAGTGACTGAAAACTGGCAGAGAGTGGAGCAAGCAACATTGTTTCCTCTTGGATCCCTCCCTCACATACAGTGTTGTAACCCAGTGACCTGAGTTGCTCTTTCCTGGTGAACACATAAGGCTTCTCCCCTTACTATATAACAGGTGCTCCAAGAGAAAAAAAAATGGCCCAAATGAAAGAACAGATCAAAGCTCTCAAGAAAAAAAATACAACTAAGTGACAAAGAGATAGTCAACCTATCAGATGCACAGTTCAAAACATTGGTAATCAAGATGCTCACAGAATTGGTTGAATATGGTTGTAAATTAGATGAAAAAATGAAGGCAACGCTAAGTGAAATAAAGGAAAATGTACAGGGAAGCAACAGTGAGGTGAAGGAAACCAGGACTCAAATCAACGTGGACCAGAAGGAAGAAAGAAACATTTACCCAGAAAAGAATGAAGAAACAAGAATTCAGAAAAAAAGAGGAGAGGCTTAGGAACCTCCAGGACATCTTTAAACATTCCAACATCCAAATCATAGGGGTTCCGGAAGGAGAAGAGGAAGAGCAAGAAATTGAAAACTTATTTGAACAAATAACTAAGGAGAATTTCCCAATTCTGGCAAAGGAAATAGACCTCCAAAAATTCCAGAAAGCTCAGAGTTCTGAAGAAGTTGGACCCAAGGAGAAACACACCAAGGCACATGATAATTACATTAGCCAAAATGAAAGATAAGGAGGGAATCTTAAAAGCAGCAAGAGAAAAGGAGACAGTTACCTACAAAGGAGTGCCCATAAAACTGTCAGTTGATTTCTTGAATGAAACCTTTCAGTCAAGAAGGGGCTGGAAAGATGTATTCAAATCTTGAAAGGCAAGGACCTACATCCAAGATTACTCCATCCAGCAAAGCTTTCATTTAGAATGGAAGGGCAGATAAAGTGCTTCCCCGATAAAGTCCAGTTCAAGGAGTTCATCATCACCAAGCCTTTATTATATGAAATGTTAAAGGGACTTATCTAAGAAAAATGAGATAAAAAATATGAACAGTAAAATGACAACAAACTCACAATTATTAATAACTGAACCTAAAACAAAAACAAAAACAAACCAAACAAACAACTAGAACAGGAAGAGAATCACAGAAATAGAGATCACACAGAGGGTTATCAGTGGGAGAGTGAGTGAGGAGAGAGGGGGAAAAAGAGAATATAAGAGTATAGAGAATAACAGTATAAGAGAATATAAGAGTATAGAGAATAAGTAGCATAAATGGTAGGTAGAAGATAGACAGGGGGAGGTTAAGAATAGTATAGGAAATGTAGAAGCCAAAGAACATATATATGACCCATAGACATGAACTAAAGGGAGGGAATGAGGGTGGGAGTGGGTGTACATAGAGGAGGGGTATAAAGGGGGGAAATGGGACAACCATAATAGCATAATCAATGAAATATATTTAAAAAATAAAAATGTGTAAAAGATTTGAATAGACACTTTAAATATATATATATATATATATATATATATATATATATATATATGAATGGCCAATAAGCATGTGAAAATGCTCTACATTATTAACCATCATGAAAGTAGAAGTTAAATCCATGAGATTATTACATAATTATTAGAGTATCTAAAATTTTAAAAAACAGAAAAGAAAGAAAGACTGATAAGTTCAAGAGCTGACAATGATGTGAAACTACTGAAACTCTCATACCTGCTGGTGGGATCTCAATGGCAGCCCTGAGGCTCTTACCATTGCAGAGTTAGCTGGCTCTGCATCCCTTTGCCTAACTATGCTCACAGCAAGCTGGAGGTGCTGGACAATCATCTTCCTCTCAGAGCAGCCTTCAACAAATGACTGGTAGGAGCTGATGTAGAGATACTCCAGCTACCTCACCCTTCAAGGAGATAACTCTGAGGAGTGTCTTCTACACTGTTTCCAGATTAACCCAGATCAATCTCTAGTTGCTCACACTGGTAACTTGCTTGATAGCATACCCTTAACTCACTACCATTCATACCCTTCCTTACATCTTCCCTCCTCTCCCCTCAACCCCACCCTGCAATTATTATTTCCTGGGATCACCTCCCAAATAAGGGACTTGTAACTGAATCCTTGTCTAAGGGTCTGCTTCTGTAGGATCCCTAACTGAGACAGCAACCAACTTTACCTAACACATAGCAGGCTTCCCCATGGTCAACTCTTCGCCACTGGAGAAGAATCAGATACCCACTTGTTTAGTGAGACCTTAATTCTCTGCTTATCCTTGTCTGTGATCTTATACATCAATGCTATAGCATGTACCTTTTTTCAGTGGAATTATGAAATGATAGTCTGTTTCTGGAGGGCAATTTTGGCAGTAAATATAGTTTTGAAGATGTCTCACTTTTGGCTTAGTGGTTGCATTTCTAGAAGTGAACTTAAAGAAAACAAATGGGGGCCTTTGTAGTATTTGGCTTTGACTTCACATTGAAGCTCTCTTTTTAATGGCAGAAAAATGGAAACATCCTGGATATCAACAGCAGAATATGTGAAGATAGCACACTCATAATGAAATACTTTGAGTCATCAAAAATAATGTTAAAGAGTAATATAATATATTTTTATAGAATATGTTAGTAGTATATTAAGAGGTACAAAAGGCAAGTTATAAAGCAATAAATACACATTTATTTCAGTTTTCTAGTAAATAATGGAAATTTCTGCTAGAACCTTGCCAATACACAGAAAGGCTTGATCCCTGCATGACCCAAAGCCTGGTTGAGCCTTCAGCAACTCACACTGGACTGGGTTGAAAACTACACTCCAGTATGAAATAGAGATGCAGATAGTGTCGTATATCTGACATCATACAGGAATAATGACCAGTCCCAATGGGTGACTTTTTAATCCCCATCTGTAACCAATTACAAAGTGACTTTTGGATCCTTTCTTATTTGGAAATGACTTCCTCTTGCCCTCTCTCTGGCTCTCACCATACCCACTAGGAGATGCCTGATGAACTTCCCCAGAAGGATACAGCTTTCTTTGTCCAATGTACTAAGTTCAGCCCCCACAGAGACCATTTTAAGGCTTTGGTTATTCTTTGACATGTTTGAATGAAGTTGTTCACTAGTTATAGTCAAACCAATGTTATCTACAAGTCTCTGAATATATTTTGTGTGCCTTGTCCTTGTGCAGTGTAAAACATATAAATTTGAGTTACAGACTCATTGGGACAGAGGGCCTTGAGGAAATAATTTGAATCAAAAGTGAAAATTTTTCTACCTCCTACCTGCTCTCCTTTCTCTTCTCCCTTTTATGTCTTTTTTTCTCCTCCCTGCATTAGGTACCTGGTGAGCTCTAGAGATGAAGTGACTTGTATATCTTCAAAGAGAATATTTTTAAAGTGGCAGTGCTTTGGGTAAGAGTTGGGAGATAAAAGAAAATAAATAGTCCAGAGTTTATTCCATGAATGCGTACACAAGAGGTAGCATATACAACTCAGAGGGTTTTCAAGCCACCTGAGCTGAACTTGTCAGTTAACAGCTGAGAGAAAAAGCCCAGAGAGATTAATTAATTTTCTCAAGCATAAGAGCTAACAAGTAATGAATAAGGATAATTGAGTATTTGCATTAAGCAGAACCTCAAAATTTTTCTATTTATTAATTCAAGGGATAAACATACTATCATTGTACTTCACCCCCTTTTTTCTTCATTTAAAGTAAGCAAAAGTAGGTGAGTTTGCATTAAAGTCATTCATGAGTTTGGGGGAATCAATTTCAGAGTGACTATAAAACCAGGATATGGACTAAGATTACCTGAATGATGTTTGCAAAATACCAAATGTCACATTTCACCTTTTGCAAGTTCTGATTCAGCAAGTTTGGGTGGGGCCTAGGGAACAGTAATTTTAAATTGCTACCCGGGTTAACCTCAAGGCAGCCAAAAGTTGGGCTCTGGGTTTGATGAAGCCTCAGAAAATCTGGGACCTAGAGGGAATGCAAGGTGAAAGAAAAAATAGGAAATTTAGTCACAGGATTCAGATCACTTCTTCCTTCCAGCGCAAATGCATTCTCTGCCCTGGTTGGAATATGCTCTCAAATGAATGAATGGAATGCTCACCTTCACAGGAGTTTGCCAGTTTGGGTGGAGACAGATTTGGGACCTGGTAAGCAGTCTTCCAGCACCTCTCATATATTAATGAAAATAGGACAATAGTCTGGAACATGTTTCTGTCAGGGATGAGCAGTACTGTGACTTTGTTCATTGTATTATGATAGAATATGGCTTTCACACTTCACCATTTCATTTAAAAGTCTTTTTCCTCTGTTCTGTAATATAACCTCACATCACAATATTTTGTCTCCTGTTCTAATAAAAAATGGGGCTTCACTGTTCAGTAAAACTGACAGATTTTCCTCATCATTTGTTTGATTAAAGGCTCTGGAAACTTTTAGGAGTCCTGCTGATGGATTCTTCCCACGTTTGAATGAAATGCAAAACAAAGGCTCCAAGTGCCAAGGTGTAGGCAGGTGTGTTTATATTGATGCTATCTATAGCTGCTGTTTATTTTGCTGTTAGGGAATGGGTTTCTTCACTGCAAACTTTAAGATTATGAAACTTTAGGCTAAAGTTAGGTCAAAATGATCTTCCACTGTCTTGTCATCTTTCCAAATTTGCCCAGTTTTGACCTTGAGCAAGCCATATTCCTTGAGTTATGATGATCCCAAATTAGAGGTCCCATCAATGAGTAAGCTGGAGACCCTGTCTGTCTTGAAGACCTTGTGATCACTAGTAGCAGAAGGAAGCCTCTAGGCCAGGAGTTGGCAAACTTTTTCCATAAACGACCAGATAATAAATATCTTTAGCTTTGTTGTTGACCTTTGTCACAATTACTCAACTCTGCCATCATAGTGTGAAAGCAGCCATAAAAAAAGTAGTTTGGCTGTGTTTAAATAAAACTTTATTTACAAAAATCATGCCTGGGCTGGATTGAGCCTGTGGGCCATAGTTTTCTGACATCTGGTCTAGGACATTTGGAATGTTCATACAGACCTCTATACAGAGGTGCATACTATGTGTGATCGCCAGACAGATCTGAGTGTGAATCCTACATTGTCCATTAACTAGCTATGTGACCTTGGATTCATTAACTGTGAACCTTAATGATTTTAGCAGTAAAATGTTAATAAAATCACCACCTTGTAAGTGTGATGGAAAGGGGCCTGGTTGAAGTCCTGGATTAATCTTTAACAACTTGTGGGAACCTGGCCAAGGCATTTACATCACTAAATCTAGAGACTAAACTAGAAATAAGACTCCAGGTGCTGGGACCCATGAGCCATATTCAGTTAATTGATGGGTTATATTCGGCTCACATGGTATTTTAAAGTCCTTTGTTAACACTGAGTATGAAATGGTTTTAGATATATTTGCATGTTTTTTATTCACCTATCACTATGACTCTGTTGTCTAATGGCTGGGCAGCTTTACTTTTTAAAATTTACTCCTGGTATCTATAGGCATTTAAGTTTGTGACTCCTTGAGTAGAAGGTCTGTGAAGACTTTCTGCAGGGTAAATGAAGTCAGTCAGGCTCCCTCACCCAGATGCCTGGGCAACTAAGAGAAGCAGTGTTGCCATAACCTTGATAATGGGCCCAATATACAGTATTCCCATAATCTTAAGTGGGCCCACATGCACAGGGTGAATATCTTGGCACCCTGCCGGCTTTGTGTGCATTTAGTGTATAAGGGAGTTGGGGCTTCCTTCAACACAACACGAGGCTTGCAGTGTGTGTGGATCACCCCACCTTTGAATAAAGGCATGTCAGGCATTCCCATGGCTCCACAAATTTTCTTCTGTTTGCCTGAATCCCATGTGAACCTGCCTGGCCTTGAAAGGCTGCAACACACTCTTCCAACTCAGAAAGAATGTGACTCTGCCTCTCTCAGAGGATGATGCCAAGCATAGTTTCTGTCTATATTTCTGAGGAACAAGCCATCCAAAACTTAGTGGTTTAAAGAAAATCCATACATTGCTTCTACTGAGTTCAGGAGTTATCTAGGCTATTCTGCTGATACAGACTGGGTCCTGCTGATCTCGCTGGGCTTTCTAATGTATTTGTTGTATGAAAATTAATATAGGAGATCTCAACCAAGACTGGAATGGTGGGGGACTGTTAATGAGTTCTCATACCCTACTGCTCATCATTGGTTGTCCCAAATAGCAACAGATGTGGTGTTGGGGTGGTAGAGAATTAAACATCTGCTCTACTACCCCAGAAGGAGGAAGGAAGGTTTTCTTCTTCCCCAGTGACAGCCCAGCCAATGAGAGACTGTCACAACCCAGACAATGAAAAGCCATTACTTTTCAAACTGCCAGTTTCCTCCAGTGGGCTCTGTGTTTATAAGTGTTCCTCTTAATTTCAACTTCCCTCTATGAAAGGACATTTCCTTTATTCTCCAGACTTGCCTATAGCCTTGCCATACCCTGCATGTCTTAAATTTCCATTCCCTGCTATTCCTTGCATTTCTCTGCTATTCCTGAATGAACCAATATTTGCTGGTAAAATAGCTTTTACTTTTAAGGTCAAGAGTTATCAGCTGGAGAATGAGTGGTGTAGGTATGCCTCAGCTGGGATAATTCCAGTGTACTCCATGAGTCTCTCATAAGTCTCTAATAGGACAACTGAGGCATGTACTCAGAGATGCCAAGTGCAAAAGAATATACCATGCTTTTACAAGCTTCTGCTTGCATCAAGTTTGCTACTCTCCTGTTGGCCAAAATAAGTCATGCAGCTTAGTCCATAGTCTATGTGAGAGATCACTTCCAAAGGCACAGGGAAGAATGGAAAATCGGTGCTCTTAATGCAATAAATCTATCACAAACATTAAAGTGATGGTTTGTATGAGGGTAATGGAGGCACCATTATTCTCTTTGTCATTGCTAAAAAATATAGTAACTGTCAAAAACACAGAATAGGAACATGCTCAGATAGCAGTGAGTGTAGGTGTGTTTGAATATATGTATGTGTGGAAGGGGTGATGTTTCTCATTCTTTTCTCTTCTTTTTTCTTTAATCCAAGAGCAAAGAGAGTTTTGGAGATCTCTGAAAACTTACCAGTCCTCTTAGGAACTATAAGTGGATGATATTAAAGACACTATCAACTAGGTAATCTTCTAAACATTCTTTTTTAATTTTATTTATTGATTTTAGAGAGAGAGAGGAAGGCAGAGAGAGGCAGAGATGGAGAGATGGAGAGATGGAGAGGTAGAGAGAGAGAGAGAGAGAGAGAGAGAGAGAGAGAGAGAGAGAGAGAGAGAGAGAGAGATTTGTTGTTCCACCAATTCATGAACTCATTGGTTGCTTTTGGCATGTGCCCTGACCAGGGATCAAACCCACAAACTTGGCATATTGTGACAATAGTCCAACCAACTGGGCTACCTGGCCAAAGTCAACTAGGCAATCTTTTTCCAAACAAACATTAGCTCTCCTTTTAGACATCTCAATTTTGATGTCATTGAGATGCCTGCTTTGTTAGCTTGGAATTCATCTTTGGAAAGTTGATCATATTGTTTTGTGACACAAGCCAAAAGAAAAAAAAAGATTTATTTTAAAGGTAAGTGTGATAACAACAGAAACACACACACACACACACCACCACCACCACCACCACCACCACCACCAAAACATGGATAGATTATTTTTGCAAAGTAAAAATCATGAGTGTTCCACAGATTCATGTTAAAGTAAAGATAGTAACAGATATGAACCAATAATGATTGGTTAAATCTTTTCCTTTGTATACAAGTGTTACCACTAATATCTTATAGGTAAGTATCTGAAATGAAATGGAAGGTTGAAATGTGGAGACTCCATATCACCTCCATCTGCTTTTAGAAGGCAACTTAGAGTACAATAAGGAAAAAAATGTATTTTCCCCAAGCACTGTTGCCAATTTTTTTAATGGACATAAACAACACAAAAACACAGAACTTTCAGTATGTTCTTACTGCCACTACATTTTGTTCAGTAACACAGAGAATAATGAGAAGAATTCCACAGCTGAGAAAGCTGCATCACTAAATGTCAGAGCTGAGAAAGCTGAGTCCACTGAGGTAAGGTTAAGTCCCTTGGTGCCCCAAGTGTGGTCCAGGCACAGGCAGTGCCCAGAAGCTTGTCTTTACCCAACCTCAGCTCTTCCTGGACTTGTGAAATCAGTCTGCATTTTATCAAGACCCCAGAGATTTGTATGCACATTAGCATTTGAGAAGCACTGGTTTATAATTAATTGTGTTGTAAATTAGAGGCTACATCTGGATTTTTTTTGTAATGAACACATCCATCACCTCACATAATTAACTTTGTGTGTATGCATGTGTGTTTAGAATGCTTAAGATCTAACTCTCAGTAGCTTTCAAGTATACAATATCGTATTATGACCCTCTGTATTTAACAGAAACATCTATACTACAAATTATTTGTAGACAACTTCAATAATGGCCCTGGATGTATTTATCATCTTTGGGCCTCAGTGTTTGCATCTGTTGAATGGGGACTCATAACTCTCTAACAAGCTTTTCAAAGGAATTTAGGCAATCAAGTTGTAGATATAATAAAATGCTCTGAATCAAATAAAGAGATTAATAAGTATTGGGTCTGGTTGTTTTATTAAGGAAGTGTTTGGATTTAAACATCTTGGCTACATTGAAGTCCTAAACAAGGAAGGTAATGAGGTCAAGAAATGCTGTCTTATCTTCATGATGTTATGAACTTCCTCCCACCCACCCAGGATAGCTGGCATTCTAGCAAATTGTGACATCTGCAGATCTGTTCCATCTGTCAGTGATGACCCCTCATTTCAAAGGAGGCTTTTAACACCTGGCACTTGATTCTCTCTAAGATTTTGTTGCTGGAAATGTCCTCTGATCAACAGAATTGGCATCTCCTGGGGCTGTTGGTGATGTAAGACTTCTAGCCTGAGCTCCAATCTTCTAAGCCAGAACTTGCATCTTGAACAAGATCCTCCTTGATTCTTAAGCAAATTAATATTTGAGAAGCACTGATCTACATAAGTATTTCTCAATCTTGTTTGCTAATTAAAATTCCTGAGAGAACTTTAAAAATACCAATGCTTGGGTCCCATGCTAGGCCAATTAAATTAGAATCTTTGGGAGTGACTGCAGGCATCTGTATCTGTATACAGATACAGTCTTAGAAATATTTAGAATTTGAAATAGAGTTTGGGTATGAGAGGAGTAGAAGAATGATGATAGAGAAAGAAATTGAGTCAAGTGGAATCTCAGTTGTGGAAATGGCTGAGGAGCTCTGGCAAAAAGATAGACCGCACATTGAATTTGAAGTTTAATGTGTTTCTGTGATATAAAAACTTTTGTCTTCCCAAAGCTGTACTCAAGATGACAGGCAGTTGGCTTACTTTTTAGAAAATAAAGAATATGGGCTAAGCCCTGGCTGGGTGGCTCATTTGGTTGGAGCACTGTCCCATAGACTGAGAGGTTATGGGTTCAATTCCCAGTCAGGGCATATACCTACATTGTGGATTTGATCCCTGGTCAGGACATGTTTGGGAGACAGTGACTGATGTTTCTCTCTCACATAGATGTTACTTTCTCCCCCCCCTCTCTCCCTCTCTCTCTCTCTCTCTCTTTCTCTCTCTCTCCTCAACTTCTCTCCCTCTAAAACCAATGTTTGAAAACACATATATTTGAATGAAGATTAAAAAAAGAATAAGGGCTGAGTCCAATGCCTGAGTTTATATAGAAAATATATGTTAAAAGTGAGGTGATGATATAGATTACCAAATAAAACACAGGGGGCCTGATTAAATTTTAATTTCAGGTAAAAAATGAAACATTTTTAGTATAGGCATGTACTATATATTTGAACTATCCAAATTTTAAATTAAACTGGGTACCCTGTGGTTTTATTTGCCCAATCCAGCAACCTTATGATGAGCTCTAAAGTGGTTGATGAGAAGTAGGAGCTGAGGTCCTGAGACCATCAGAAAAGAATGTTAGTGTTGAGTTGGCAAAAATCATGGGAAAGATATTGTACCTAAAATGAATGGAGACATCTTACCTACATATGGTTTGAATCAGGACTACTTTTTATTGATTCTCTGTTGTATAATTCTCTTGGATCTCCCCCTTTTCCCTCTGTTTGTTTATTTTTGCCTTCTGTTTGTTTATTTTTCCACAACCTTTGTGCCTTTATTTTTTTCTTCACATTTTTATTGTTATCTGTTTGTTTATTTTTTAAAGTGAACTTTCCCTTGACTTAGTGTTTGTTGTTTTCCCAGGGGCCTGCAGTTCTCACAAAAGAAAAGCTCTTATTCTTAAAGTTAATTCAAATTTGTTGGTATTTTTGGATGGCTCTTATTTCTTTACCATCTTCTAGTGCACCACAGAATTAGAACTATGTCCATAAATTTACATTTTTAAAGTGTTCCTATTCTTTTCTGTTTGTGATAGACATTTTCCTGGGGCAATAAATGCTGTCAGCTCAGGGTGTGGTGAGAAACACATGGGGGTGGAGATGAAAAACATCAGCAAAGTAAAAACAAGAATTTTGTCTGAAACCAGCCCCCACCAGCAACCCTCTCTCCCTGTGCTGGCTACAAAGAGCTTTTCAGATGGGGTGGTGCACAGTCAGGGGCCCTCCTTCCAAACAACTGAGTCTGTTTATATAGATATTATTTTCTTTTCAAAGCTGCCTGAAGTGGAGATTTGTGAAATGCCTCTCAAGAGCTCTGAATGTTCTGGGCTTTCTTGCATGGCAGAGAGAGAAAAGGGATAGATGAGTGGTTTTCAAAGTGTGATCTTTAGAACAGAAGCATCAGCACTAACTATGAGTTTATTTAGTGTGGACAGAGAGGATGATACAAGGTGCAGCCAAGTGGGGGAGCAAATAGGGATTTGGAATGGGGTCCAGAACTGAAGGTGTCTAGGAAATATTAGGAAGATATATAAGTTGTCCTCACCCCTTCCCCCACAGGTGTAAGTTGGGGGAAGAGACACATGGAGCAGGAACATGCAGAGCTGTTTTGTACAGCAACAGCTTTGCAGCTAATCCATGGCATGGTCATTTAACATATCTATAGCCTTTGGCTGGTTGCATAGATATGTTAAATAGCTGTGGCCATGCTCTGAGCCAAGGGGATGGAAGGAACTTCCCCCCAATATGTAACTGGGGGTCAGGTCCCCTGAGTTATAGTGCCTGCATGGGAGCTTGGAAAAGATTGGCTCCGTGACATGGGGCCACACCTGCCCAGACTCACGATGGCAGCTCAGTGAACTTGGAATAATACAGAAATGCTGGCAAGTGTAACTGATTGTAGGAGGAGTCAGAAATGCGGATACAGAGGAAGATTGACGTGGGGATTTAAACCCAGACACAGCAGCCATTAGGGAGAGCCATGAGGTTTTGTCAGAATGGGGACCCCTGCAGCTTTAGTAGGGTGGACCACCATGCGGCTTTGGCAGAGTAGAGACCCCTTCCTTCCCCCCAGCTTTGCAGGGAGATCCACGTGGTTTTGGCCAGAGTGCAGACCCCCACAATTTTGGTAGAAGAGAACCACGTGGCTTTGGGGTGCTCCTTTTGACCATATGGCTTGGGAAGCAGGAGAGACTTTGCCTGGAAGAAGGTGAAAGAGCTCTTGCCAGTAGGCCACGAGAAGGTGCCACATGGCTTTGGATTAATTGGAAATCCTGCCTGGACGGTGACACAGCTCAAAGTGTCAGGAGCCTGGATCCTGAACGAATGTTTGCTTCTTTTCCTGACTTATGGTACCCTGAATTAGGGCAGGGAGAGAAAGGAGCACTGTGGGCGTCTGTGGGCATCCAAAAAGGGTTTTGATATTTTAATGAAAACGTTAGGTCACTATTTTAAGTCTGTATAGCATTAAATAAACATTTCCTTTCCTTTTCACAAATCTCTGGCATTGAGAGAGGTCTTTCCTATAAGGCGGCAACATAATGAACCTGGGACATTCCTTTTGGTAACAGTATATTGGTGTGCCCTGCCCTTGGCCCTGTGTGTTCTGTAACAAGGAGCCACATACTAACCCTGAGGTGCTCAGGGGAGGCCAGCATAGCAGCCTCACAGACTGAGAGACCCAAAGCAATCACATAGGAGGATCTGAACATAAAAATTACTAACTAAAAGCAGGTTATGGTGGGTAGTCATGTCCCAGGCCTGTAGCCTCCTGACAAAGGTCAATTTTTATCATAAGTGAGCCTATTGTCTTTTTGCATTAAGGTAACATACCTTTGAAATGTTAGAGTAATCTTTTCTTCCCCAACCCCTCAAGGCACAACCACAGGCATCAGAGCACGAGATCACAGAAACCTTCATTGTTAACTTGTTCCCTGCACACCATTTGTATGTGCCGTATATGTTAACTGTTAATTATTCTGTACCCACCCTGTAAAAGAAATGTTTCTCCATTTTACTTTTTTTTCTGGTCCCAGAGATTTCTCCACTTTGCTTTCTCCCTCCTCCTTAATCTACCACCAGCAGATTTCATGTGACCCTCCTTACACCTCCTCCTTGGAGTCTAATGTATAAAACAAGCTGCAAAACTGCCATTCTCCAGAGCAATTTCTCAGTCTGCTGAGATGTTGCTTCTGGCCTATTGTTGTCAGTTTGACTCAAATAAACTCATACAAATTCTCTTCAGGTTTGCATGTTTCTTATACTGATATTAGAATGCAGAACCTCAGGTCCCATTCTAAACCTTCCAACTCAGAAACTCAGAGTGGGTCCAATAATCCATGTTTCAACATGCCCACCAGGCGATCCAGAGTATGCTAAAGTTTGAGAACCACTAGGACAGACAGTTTTATTTTTTCACCCTCAATTAGAAAACTTGACCTCTGTTGCCAAGCACCATGGTGTTGGGGAACGTGGATGCCCAGATGTGTGGGGCTGGGCTGTCAAGACAAGGTAGGAGGAGGGGTCCTATGTACCTGGGATATCTTTTTCCACAGTGGGGTGACCAAAAAGGGACCAGGATAGGTAAGAACAGGAGAACACAGAAATAAAACATACAAAGCCAACAGAGTCATACAGAAAGGAAAATTCCCATTAGATGGTAAATTTTGTCCAAAGCAAAAATTAGTTGAAATAGAGTTTAACATTTTTGTTTAAATGTTACATGAACCTGTAAGAAAAATGGCTACTATTTATTAGTAACAAATGACATTTACTATACTAAACATGATTCAAACTTATGTCATTTGCTAAGGGCAGCACTACTCAGTAGGTACTACAGAGATGCCCATGTAAGTGATGGGGTAAGGCCTGCTCACAAGCCCATGGGCCTGGAACAATGCTTTGAATGGGCTTCTCTGCAAACTCATACCAGTCATTCTTGGCCTTGGCTGTATTCTGGCCTCATTAAAGGACCTTTAAGAAATACAGATACTTGAGTCCCAAGCCCAGAGGTTGTGATATATTAGGTCTGGGGTACAAGCCTGAACATCTGGATTTTATAAACTCTCCTGAGATTGTATTGTGAAGCCAGGATTAAGGGTCTTATCATGTCTGTGGCTAAGTGGTTCTGAACTCTGGATGCACATTAGAATCACCTGTTTTCTCTTTAAACCATACCAGTGGTCAGGGACCATTTCCCATCATGGGGGGAGGGGGCAAACATTGTATTGTTCCAATGTGTAGCCGGTGTGGGAATCACTGTTCTTATTCTTAACTCTGCTAAAAGCAGTGCTGGTAGACAAGTTGGGTTTTTAATATGGCCCTGTCCCTGATCTTACAGCTACCTATAAAGTCCTCATTCAGAATGGGTCTGGATTGTATTAGAACAGCAGGAGTCAGACAGTTTAGTTCAGGATTACAATTTAAAGGAGTGTTCTGTGTGTGTGTATGTATGTGTGTTATAAGGACAAATATGAATTAAAAATAGGCTTAATTCCCCCTGTTGAAAATAAGGGAAGAGATTTCCCTTCTCTTTCTTTTTGTCAGAACATTTACTTTAGAAAATATCAGAACACTTATCCTTAGGAACTAAATAAGCCTTTCGTTAGCTTTATGAATCAGGAA
Organism: Phyllostomus discolor; assembly: GCF_004126475.2. Lineage (NCBI taxonomy): Eukaryota > Metazoa > Chordata > Mammalia > Chiroptera > Phyllostomidae > Phyllostomus > Phyllostomus discolor. The sequence continues at coordinate 73,751,103 of NC_040911.2, read as the reverse complement.
CATCTTTCTTAAGGACCTGGAAAGCATCTCTTTGGAATGTGAACACCCTACCTTCCAGACTATGGGAGGGAAGGACCTGACAACTGTGGGTACTGGGCTCCAAGGTTGTGAAAGTACCTCCTGTCCTGAAGAAGATAGGCAATATTATTTTTCCTCTGGCTAAAGTCAATTATCTAACACAGATGGTCACTCCAACTGCCCAGTAAAGTTAGATGAGCTGTGTGTGACCAGGAGCTCTGTCAAGTCCTCTTACCTGAGGACTGGTTATTATTCATCTTGAAAATATGCATGTACTTTCTTGTGTCTGCTTAGCTATATAAAAGGGCAAGTGAAATTTCTTTCTCTCTCTCTCTTTTTAATTGTTGTTCAAGTACAGTTGTCTCCATTTCCTCCCCCACATGCCCCAGAGGTGGAATGGAGGGGAGGGGATGGATATCTTAACATGCTAAGTCCTTCACTATCAACACAGGCATGCTCAAGCATGTATGCATGCACACACAGACACTGTCAAGGAAACACAATTAAATTTTTTTTTAATTTTCCCTGGCTTGTATGGCTCAGTACATTGAGCACCAGCCTGCAAAACAAATGGTTGCCGGTTCAATTTTCAGTCAGGGCAAGTGCTACGGTTGCAGGCCAGGTCCCCAGTTGGGGGCATGCAAGAGGCAACCACACATTGATGTTTCTCTCCCTCTCTTTCCCCTTCTCTTCCCCTCTCTCTAAAAATCAATCAATCAATCAGTCAATAAATAAATATTTTAAAAAGTTTCTCTCAATCCAGAAATTCTCTCCACAAAGTCAGTAGGAAAGAAAGAAGTTTCATTACTGAATAAACATTAACACAGAATGTGATGCACATCACAGCATCCTCTATGAAACTGCAAAGGCAGAAAGAAATTTCATTTGCCTTTTTGAAAGAATAAACAAATGGGGCTTTATCAAAATAAAAAGCTTCTGCATGGCTAAAGGAAATATCAGCAAAATGAAAAGGAAACCAACCATATGGGAAAATATATTTGCCAATGATACATTGGACAATGGCTTGATCTCCAAAATATATTGAGAACTCACACAACTTCACTCCAGGAAGACAAACAACCCAATTAAAATAAGAACAAAGGACTTTAACAGACGCTTCTCCAAGGAGGACATACAGAGGGTCCAGAAACATATGAAAGGATGCTCAGTACCACTACCCATCAGAGAGATGCAAATTAAAACCACAATGAGATGCCACTTCACATGGGTCAAAATGGCCATCATAAACAAATCGATAAACAACAAGTGTTGGAGAGCTTGTGGAGAAAAGGGACCCTAGTGCACTGTTGGTGGGGATGCAGACTGGTGCAGCCACTGTGGGAAGCAGCATGGATTTCCTTAGAAAACTAAAAATGGAACTGCCTTTTGATCCAGAAATTCCACTGCTGAGATTTACCCTAAGAATCCTGAAACACCATTAGAAAGAACTTATGCACTCCAATGTTCATAGCAGCACAATTTATAATAGGCAAGTGTTGGAAACAACCTAAGTACCTATCAGTACATGAGGGGATCAGAAAACTAGGGTACAGCCCTGGCTGGTGTAGCTCAGTGGAATGAGCACTGGTCGTGAACCAAAGGGTCACAGGTTCGATTCCCAGTCAGGGCACATGCCTGGTTTGCAGGCCAGGTCCCCAGGAGAGGGTGTGTGAGAGACAACCACACATTGATATTTCTCTCCCTCTCTTTCTTCTTCCCTTTCCCTCTCTAAAAGTAAATAAATACTGTCTTTAAAAAAACAGTGGTACATTTACACAGTGGAATACTATGCATCAGAAAGAAAGAAGGAGCTTTTATCCTTTGCAACAACATGGATAGAACTGGAGAGCAGTTTGCTAAGTGAAGCCAGGCTCTGAAAGACAAATACCATATGATCTCACCTATAAATAGAAACTAATCAACAAAACAAACAAGCAAGCAAAATATAAGCAGGGACATTGAAATAAAAAACAAACTGACAGTAACCAGAAGGGAGGTGGGAGGGGATAGCAGGTGGAAAATGGGGAAGGTCCATCAAGGAGCATGTGTAAAGGACACAAGGACAAAGCCAAAGTGGGGTAGGATCAAGGGTGGGAGGTGGGGATAGGTCTAACTGGGGCCTGGCCTGAAACTCTGGCACTTGCCCTGACTGGAATTGAACTGGCAACCATTTGTTTTGCAGATCAGTGCTCAATGCACTGAGCCACACCAGCCAGGGAAAATTTTTAAAAAATTGAATTATGTTTCCTCAACAGTACCTGTGTGTGCATGCGTACGTGCTTGAGCATGCCTGTGTTGACGGTGAAGGACTTAGCATGTTAAGATTTCCATCCCCTCCCCTCCATCCCACCTCGGTGTCTTATTTCCACAGATTTTATCACTTTTTCATTTGGGCTTTCCATGCAGGGTTTACTTGAGAAGTGGCTTTGCATTACTTGAAAAATAGGTTTGAATACCAGTGAACTTAGTTTCTCTGGAGTCTCCACTAGCTCTGACTTCCCAAGAGTCTATGGCTCATGCTAAGACCATAGCCTACACCCTGCTGGAGGTCTGTGACACACCAGAGTATTGTGCATGTGCTGGGGGATCTGGGAAGAGGTTCTGTCCCACTCCCTATAGGAGAGAGGGGTGGGCCTGGAATTGTGCCCAGTGCTTGTGTATCTGTAGGATGGGGTACAGACAGAAAGCAGAGACAAAGGATGGGGCAGCAGAGAAATAGTGGTAAAAGTGCAGAATTGGAGAATGATATCTGTTTGGGAGCAGCTCTGTGTCTCCTGGAACCTGAGACACATTATTCTGGCCCTACATGTAACAGTGTTTCCAGGAGTCCACAAGTAAACAGACTAGTGCAATATTTGAGCTGATGAGAATGGATGTGGCTGAGTTTGACTTTTAATAAAGATAGAGTTTGGCCAGATACAGTGATCTCCAGAACTGCTTCTTATTGCCCTAGTAAAGGTACAAGAAAATCATTAGTTGATGGCTGCTCTATTTTCTGATTTCTTTTCACTCTCACCATTGCTACCATAATTTTAGTGACTCATTGGGGATCTGTAGTGGAGAGAGTGAACACCAGACCTCCCAGACTCTCTACCCTTCCACCCACCATGCCAACAAAGAGCCTCGTTGTGCTCACTGGACCCTGGTGCCATGAATGCAGCCTTTATCCCAGCCCCATTTCTGAGTGTGCTGCTAGTTTCCCTAAGTGCAATGGTTTTGACGTCAGCTTATAAAACCTTAAAATAGAAGAGCTAGAAGGAATTTCTGAAATGGTCTGATCCAACTTTATTATTTTTAAAAAATTGTATTTAATTTTATTTAGTTAATATATTTTTTTGTAATGGAAAAGATAATAGAACCAGAAAAGTCAGGAGACTTGTGCATGATAAAGCAGTTGATCAGCTACAGAGCTGATCTGCTGCCCCCAAATCTAGAAACATTTGGCCAAAACTCGGCACATTATTTTTTAATTTTGTCTTGTTAATATTCCCATGGGAAAGCAAATGGACATATAATCCCATCACATGATAACTCTAACTAATTTCCTCTCATTTATGTATCAGGGAAGATTTTAGAGCTGAATCTCAGAACTCTTCTCGAGTCTCTTCTCTCATACCCCAAACCCTCAGTCCAGGGTGAGGTTTGCTATAGAATTTGTTCAATTGATGGATTTCTGAATTGAAAGATTTCTGCCTCTTTATCATTGTTGAATCAAATGGAGGGAGGTATGTGGCATTAGGTTAGAAACTTAGCTAGTTAGAAGCAAGCATCATTTTTATTGCAGTTGGATCTGGAGTTGCTAGTTTTTAGATGCATGCGTTCTTTTTCCTGAATTTTCTAGAGTTTCAGGGTCACATTTGCCATGGTCTCTAGAGTATAGGCATCTCTGCTTTTTAGTAGCTTCTTCTTTTAGGTAGAAAGCTTGTTCGCTTGTTTTAATGTTTCCTCAGGTTTGGGCATTGGCTCCTGTAACTGTAGGGTTCTTTCTTTACCTTAGCAGTGGGTGCTTGGCTTCTTTTTGACCTGTCAAATTCCCTGCCCCTCCCCCGCAGAAGACTCTGATGACCTATTCTCAGCACTGGTGCATCTCTCTGTTGCTCCCTGGACGTACCTGGTATAGCACTTGTTGCAATACCGTGCAATTGTTAGCTAGGCTATGAAAAAACAAAATTGGAAGTTTCACTCCTAAATATATTGTTCTAAGGGAACGATAGCAGACTAAAAAGCTAGATACTGTATGGTTTCATTTATATGAAATGCTGGGAAAGGCAGGACCACAGGGACAGAAAACAGATCGATGGTTGCTGGGGGGTAGATAGAGAGACTGACTACAAAGGGACAGAATGGAATATTTCATTGTGATGGAACTGTTCTATATCTTGATTGCAGTGGTAGTTACAGGATTGTATGTGTTTGTCAATACTCATAGAGCTATATGCCAGAAAAGGTGAGTTTTATTGTATGTAATTTATACCTCAGTAAATATGACTACAAAGAAATAAACAAGGACATGAAGATAGCAGCTCTTTAAAAAAAGTTACAAACCAGTCAAAATTGTAAACTCTCAGTTCATAACAAAAGTAAAATAAATATAGCGTTTTTATTCTGCAAACCCAGTTATTATGATTTATTAGGAATAGAATTAACTTTGTCTCAAACATTGTCTGAGTTACTTTGAAAGTTTACATGGAAGGCCCCCCCAGGATAAGTAAGCATGAGGATTCTCTCCTTGGAGCCAACTGTGTCACACTGGCTAGAAAGGGTATCTCACGGGGTCCCCTCTCTCCTTCCAGAGGGGTGGTCCAGGTCCAGTTTCACCCATGCAAATGGGCATACAAAAAGCACATTGGATGACCTGAGAATCTAAGGAGTGTGGGCCTGGTGAGTGTGCCATGCCACTGCAATTCTCAATATATTGTATTTGTGCAGTTGAATGGAAAACCTGCCAGAAGCTGATGGTGAGGCTTTCTCATGGCCACAAAATGCAGGCTGCAGCTCAAAGCAGGGATCAGACAGGGGTGAGAACAAGGGGCTTAGGTAGCACTTAGCCCCACACTCAATGTGAACACAACAGGAATCAGATGGAGGCCAAAATTCAGTAGGTACCTGGTGGATCCTGCGATTTGACAAGTTGGAGAATATGATTTTCTGCCTGCCTTGGTCAGAATGGACTCAAAAATGGGACTAGATTGCATCCAATTGCTGATGAAACTAAGGGCAGGAGCCAGGAGAGACAAGGCCACCCAGGTGGCTAGCCTATTTCAGGAGGACCATTGCCTGGGAGGCTGATTGAGTGCCCCATTTAAGTGACAAGATTGGATTTCTCAGAAATCTGACAGAAATTTAGTATTGAAAGTGGACCCTTTTGGAATTCTTAGTCATAGATGTGTAGCAAAGTGAGCCAAATATACTTTTATAAACCCTAAACACTCCAAGAAACTACACTATGTTCCTTTAAATAACATCCCAACTTTTTTACTTATATTCACCCTGATTAAATACTGACTGTTTCCAAACATCAAATTCACTAGAGCTGTATTGTCTAATATGAGACCCACTAGCCACTCGTGGTCATGTAAAGTTAAACTTATAGTCATTGAAAGTAAGCACCATTTAGAATTCATTACCTGTTTCATTAGTTGCATTTCAAGTGTTCCACAGCCTGGTGACATGGCTGCTGTTTGAGCCGTGTGTATGGATGGGACAATTCCATCTTTGCAGGAGGACCTGCTGAACAGTGCTGTATTGGAGGTTATTCCCTCAAAACCCCAAACCTGATGTGGTTCCTAATTGCCAACTGAATAAAGATATTTAACCTTAAACGATAAAGTTCACCTCATGCACCCTAGTTTGCAGCCCACCTCTCAGCTCTCAGGGTGACTCTGTGATGATAGAAGTTTTGCACCTACCAATGCTGTGCCCGGATTACTTCTGACTCATTGACAATCTGCTTTATTTCTTTTTTGGAAATCATCGGGACTTCTCTATTGGCGGCAAATGTTGAGGGGCCTTTGACAGCCTGTTCTGGGTTGTATGTCTTTGTAAATCTGGGAAAGCTCATTGAACTGGGTTCTTTCCCCTTCAGGGCAACCCAACTGCAGGGATGCAGGCCAGTCTGGGCAGCATGGTTGATAAGGTTACACTGACTTGCGTCCCACACTATAGGCATTATTGTCATCCTCGAGTTACCTTGTGCTCATTGGCCTTCCCTGCAGGTTTTTCACAGCTGTGCCTGCGCCTATGCCTGCGTTTGCTCTGGTTTAACCTGTGGTTAAAGTTACACTGCTTGCAACTCTCTGGGAGGAAAACCTCTTCCCCAGTTCTGTGCTGGTAAATATTTAACGTCTGGCTCTCTGGCTTCAAATAGACCTGATTTGTAATATTTGCTAAATGTCGTGGTGCAAATACTTCCACCATGGCCGATTTCAGGTTTTCACCCTGATGTCAAGGAATGCAGAGCTGGGAAGTTTCCCCACTGGACAGATGCAGTAGCTGCAAGTAACCTCAAGAGCAGGAGGACAGTAAAATGTAATAAACTAGTTAGAGAGATGAGTTTTAAGTCTTTGTTACTTTTATTAGTATTATTTACTTAACTTTAAGTTTATATAATTGAAATTTTAATAATGGCTGTGTTTAACAACTGGCTCACAGAATTCCTGAAAATTTAACAAATGGCTCTCGTGAACTGGTATCAGGTGGCTCCAGTACATGACTGCCCCCTCTTTTTACCGAGGAAAGCTAGTTAGCTTCGACAAGGAGTGGTATGCTCCTAATTGTCACCCCTTTGTATGTCTGGCCAACAGGGGAGGGGGAGGTAAGTACTCTTGAAGATTCAGATTGTAGGAATCTGTCATCTGTGAGCAATACAGGGCTACTTAATTCAACAGGGCTACTTTTCTGCCACCAAAAAGAGTAAATGTGTACAAAGATTTAGAGCACACAGGTAGCAAACGCCAGGCCCACAGGCTGAATCTGGCCCTCCACCTTATTTTATCCAGCCTGGCACCTTGATTGTACCCTGCCTGCAGCAGCACTGAGCTCCTTGCCCCTAGTTAGGGAGTAGTTACATTTATACAGTCCTAAAATTACATTCGGCTGTTTGAACGCCACTGTGAGGCTGATGAGGCCCCTGTTGAAAATGAGTTTGACACCTCTGATTTAAAGAATTAAAAATGACCAAAACCAAAAATTGCCACCTTCTCAGAGAGCTTTACCTGCATGACCACTGTATGAATGAGCCAGGATATACGCAGGGTGGGGATGCAGGTGGAGAGGGAATGACTCCTTCTGGCTTGTCCAGAGCTTTTTGACCTTTTGTGAGTATTACTTGAGAAATCTGAAGGGTATGGAGCATTTGCTATTTTCTGTTTTTTATTTGTGAAACCCAGTTCTGAAACATGGACTCTTGCACTATACTTTATTACACTTAAAAACACTATTCAGGTATTTTCTTTGGTAATTGGGAACTTCTGAAAGGTGAGGGAAAGTGTTTGGAGTGGGGGTTTCTTCAGTTTCTGGTACAGTGTCTGGCATTGAGAAAGTACTTGCTAAATGTGGGTTGAATAAAGCTGAACTGCTAAGACAGACTGGACCAGGTTGGTGGGGGGACAACTTGCTCCATGCTGTTGGCTTGCTTTGCTGTTAATTATAGGCTTAGTATGCAAACTGTTGAGCCTAATAACACCCCTGTAGTACTTTTCTGCTGTTGTTTTCCAGGTCTTAACATCATCATGGAGTAAGAAGGAAGGATGGCAGAGTAAAGAGAATAAGAGCTCAAAAGCTGAAAGCTCTGTTGACAAACTCTAGGTCTTCCATTTTCTAGCTGTGTAACTTTAGATAAGTCATGCCTCGAGCCACAGTTTCTACATCTGAGGTGGCATTAACACTTCTGCTTCACAGAGTTGTCCAAATGGAATAAGATGATGCATGCAAAGTGCCTGGCCCATGGCAGGCACTCTAAAGATGAGGGGCATTAACATAATGCCTTTCCATTTTCTCATCCCCAAAGTAAGTGGGCAGTCACATGGCCTTTCTCTGCCTTAGTTAAAGTAAATGATGCAGCCAGATACAGAGCCTTAAGGTTTGATATCTCTGCCAGCTAAAGGATAAAGCCAAGTTCTAATCCCTCATGGTCGTTACAATTCGATTATTTTTGGATGAAGCCAGCCCTCTTGTTACCTAGTGTCTCTAAATTATACCATTTACCTAAACTGTCCCAGAACCTTCACTCTACAAAACAAAAGAGCTTTGTTTTGTAGATATCCTGCTGAGGTCTTCACAGGTCTTTGTGGAGTATTTTTGGGTTTGGGCATTTTGAGGGCAATGCATTGAGTGTTCTTTCATATATTTGTACTTTCTTATTTTCCTCCCCAACACTTATCGTCATCCTTATTCCAAGATATTCTCTTTTTTACTTTCATGAAATATGCATTATTAATGCTACAGCTCAGAGCACACATCCAGGAAGATCCAACTATAAAAAAAATAATTAAGGTCTGGCCATTCTTTCTTGCCTGTCTCCAGTATGCAAAGCCATCGTAAAACAAATAAGACTGAGCTTAAATTACACATGTGGTATGAAGTTACCTTCACAGAACAGTTTAGAAGGTGCAAAGCAGGTATACTCTACGCAAAAGTTTCTGCAGGGTCATTCAGTTTTTGAGGGTTTTGGTATTCAACTGAATCCTATTAAAATGAAAGAATTTTGGAAAATGGTGCAAACTAAAATTCAGCAGTTCTCACTGAATTCAGCCAGGAATTGTTAAAAGATAATAAAAAGTAGAAAGACTTCAGGGCTTGGAGATGGGAGAAAGGGAGTAGGAAGGAACAGAAATGGCCTCGAAAACAAACCTCAGCTATACACTACTGCATTCCATGCTGGCTAGCTGCACATTCTTGAAGCCAGTGGTCCTCACAGTGTGGTCAAACTAGCTTCAGCTTCCACACCACCTGGGGATTTCACAAAAATGCAGAATCTCAGGCCATCCCAGAACTGCCAAGTCAGAATATGTGGGGGTGGGCTCCAGAAATCTGTGTTTCTTTAAGCCCCCCAGGTGACACACTGATTGAAATCACCAATTCAGACCTATTTTTTCCTCAACTTCCCTGCAGAAAGCAACACTATGATTTTACAATGCATAACACATAGGGAGATTTTAGTATGTACCCCATTGCTCACTACACTTAAAATGTTTGTGCTGAAAACTTCCCTGGGAAATGATGCCAATTCTCTCTCTCCCTGTGCTCCAGTGTTCCCCATCCTTGCAGTGCTTATCAAAGAGCAACTTTTGGAATAAACCGTATTAATGATATCTATGAGAGATGCAGGGGATAATTTTCTACAGTTCCCTTTGATCCAGAAGTCAGTCATGATTCAGGAGAATCCTACAAGCTCTCAAACCCCTAACACATTTGTATATAGAACAGAATACCTGCCTGAGTAGGAATATAGAATATAATGAAAATATATATATATAGTGAGTTAAAAAAAGAACAGCTATTGAATATCTGAGAATTCTACTTACTTTTTTGCTGCTAGGATAATAGAGGGGATTTACACACACACACACACACACACACACACACACACACACATTCACCAACCCCCCCATTCTTCATTTCTTGTAGTATATTCTGTTTGATGTGTTTTGGAAATGAATAAAGCAAACTACGCTTTTGAAAAACCCTTAGGGTAATGAAATTATTGGAGTGCATATCAGAACATTTGAACCCTTGTTCTGTTCTGTCTTTGTGACTCACTAGCCATGTAACTCTGGATAAGTCAACCACTGCTTGGTCCTCTATGCACACTCCTCTGTAAAAAGTGTTGTAGTCTCCCTCTCTACTTAGAAGGTCATTGTGATGACAAGTGTATACAAAAGTCACCCAAATATGAAGTATACTGGAGAGATGGTGGCCTGGGACTTTCTATCAAAATTACTCTCTGTATCCCTACCCCTTCTGCTTCCTCTCTATAGAAACAAATTAGGCTGAGAGCCAGAAGGGAACATCTGAGGCCACACATGCCCCTGAGCTTTCTAGGGGACCAGGGGGAGGAGAGCCCAGGAACCAAGGCAGGAGTGGTTGGCTTCTGTGGAGGTCTAGACTGAAGTCTATACATTTTGTTGTTACCTGGAGTGGTCCATCCAGCAGAGACCTTGGAGAGGGGTTGCACATACCACTTGGGGCCTATGAGCTTTGAAGGCTCTCTGAGCTTATGCCCTGTAAACCTAGAAAAGACACATTAGATATCTAGGCTATTAATGGACCTTGTATGGGGAAAAGATTAGCACTTGTACCTTGAGAGGTCAGCACTGAACTGCTCATTAAAAAACAATTCAGAAGAAAGGACTAGGGCTCTATAACCCTATACCCACCTAAGGCATCATATGCCAGGGCCAGCAACAGCCATCTCTTTTTGGATTTGCCAAATCCCAGAGAATAGAGAGAATATATCTAGCAAATAAACTTCATGAACCTTGAGGAAAATATCCAAGTAAATTGTCTGATAAATAAGAATTGATTTACAACATGAATCTCAAGATAGGTGAATGTACAAAGTACAGAAATGGCCTCTGCTTTTATATATTTATAACTATAAGGAAAAATACAAAATACAAAAGAGAACAAATAAAATAATTTGGACAAATGAACAATACATCAGTTATTAATATAAATCAGCTAAATTCTCCTTCCAGAGTAGATAAATTAACAAATTATACAAATGAAAAATAACCAACTACATGCTGTTTAGGATTATCATACATAAAACCAAGTGACAATAAAATATGGATAATAAAGTGTTTATCAAAAATATGCTAGAAAATCAAATCAGACAAAATAAAATACAAGGAGTAAATATTAAACCAGGAAGAGAAGAATAAATAATCAACAAAAAAGATTTTGTTTTATTCAACAAAAAGATACAATAGTTGCAAAAATTATGCATTTGCCAAATATAAAACAAAAGAAAAAATGCTCTAGCAAGTTAATAAAAAATTGACAAAGTACAATTATAATACAACTATTGATAGTAGCTTTCTGATTTCAAATATCAAATAAACAAAATATAAGAAACAGTATATTGAAGAGTATAATCATTAAACTCATTGTAGTAGAAACAGGTTAGGATACAGACACTACAATGAATATAGACCCTTCTCTTTGTAAACTAGAAATAGAAAATATACATTTTTTCCTGTTTTAATGGAGCGATGACTAGTATTGATCATGTATTTAGCAGTAAAGAAAACCTTAATAAAACATTTACAATAGAGATTTCATAGGCCATATTTACTGATTAGAGGCAATTAAGCTAGAAATTAGTAATAAAAAAGGCCAGAAAGAACATTAACTACATGGGAGTTAAAAATATTCTTCCAAGTAATTATTGGATCAATAAGGAATTAAACTGAAATTACACACCATTCAAGGTATTTAAAAAATACTGGAAAAAGAACACTGTACCAAAAACTATAGGATGTAATTAAAGCAATATTATGTAAAATATGTCTTTATTGCTTTTATTATTTATAAAGGAGTATAAATTAGTAAACATTGTCAAATTAAGAAATTAGGACAAATAAAATGAACAAAAGGAAAGAGGAAGAAAGATGCAATTATAGATGCTCAAAGAAAACAGAATTAGGAAAAAATAATATAGGAGAAAGGAAACCAAACTAAAGCAGTTTCACTGAAGGGGTGAATAAGAAAAATTGACGAGCATGAGTGGTGAAAAAAGACAAAAATGTGCAACATGTGTCCTAAGGAAAGAGAAAAACCACAGGTCCACAAGAGATTTAAACATTTATTGGAGAATATTACATGTAAGTATATTGCAATAAAGAATTAAAATATTTGGTTAGGTCAATTACCAGTAGATTGATGGTAAGATAATATCCACTATTTTAAAAATCACCAGTTCCAGATAGTTGTATAGTCAAATTTGATTTAATTTTTATATTTATGAATATTTAAGTTATTAGAGAATACAGGAAAGTGAGGAAGATTATGCAATTCATTCTATTAAATTGATGTAATCTTAATATTAAAATCTGGTAAGGTTCATATACAAAGTAAAGCTCTGAATCAATTTACTCATGGGCATAGTGTTACCAGATTTAAGGGGTTCATTCACCTGTGAGCAATAAAAAGCCCAATCATACATGAACAGGAGTAAAGATTTTAAAAGTTTATTATTGAAAAAAATGGAGCTAAGTCTGGAAACACAGGTAAGCTAAACAGCTGGCTTCCACTGTTTCCAAGGTATGGGTTATGTAGGGGGAAATCACTAATCACTGTGGTTAAAGGAGTTTGGGCCATGGGCTCTACTGATTAGCTGAAGCCAGGGTGAGGAGTAGTTATCATCGTAACAGGTCCTCTGTCAGCCATGGCATTTTCTGTCTGCTTTCACGAAGGTGTAGTTGATGAGGTCCTTCTGACATAACTGAAGTGAAGATGTTATCTTTAGCTTGACTGGAACTCTGCTCCTGTGTTCAACAGACCTGAGGCTTTATTCTTAAGACAGTGCAGTACTGACCAGAATCTGAGGTTCTAAGGGTTTAACGATTAAGGAAGGGAGAGGACAGACAGAAAGGAGAAAGGGCTATGCCAAAGAAATGGAGTTTCTGAGTGGTTACCACAGATGAAGAATTTTTTGAAGTAAAGTGTTAGTAAAGAGATTTCAGCGAAATAGTGGAAGAATAAGAAGGCCACACCCAAATGGTATATATTCAGAGAATTCCAGGAAATTTAAAATTTGAAATGTGTCAACCTAGTTCCTTACCTCAATAAATTAAAGAGAGTGAAAACCATATGATGTCATCATTAGATCCTGAAGGAATACTTTATAAAATTCAGGATTCATTCCTCTTAATCATTCTAAACAAAATTTGACTAATAGGAAATAAGTAGTCATGAATAAAGACTATTTACTTAATAAAAACATGAAAATAAATGGTAAAACCCTGAAACTAATTGCATGAAAATATGAAAAGTTAGGGATAACTTCTAGTACTATTAAAAATGAACAGTATTTCACAAGTGCTAGCTGATGTAATAAAACTAGTAAAGACAATAATCAGCTTAAATACAGCAGAGTAAGAGACTCAGTTGTTGCATTTTTCCAAAATTTAAGAGGCCACACTAAAACAAGTATTGATATCATCAAGAGAACATGGGAATTGCAGGTGAAAGGGATTGGATTAATATACAACTTAATAGCCTTTCCACATAACTTAAATATCAAGTTAGAAATAGAAAGAATTTTTTATTTTTAATAGTAACAAAAAATAAAATATTTAGGGATAAATAAAATGAGAAAAATATAGGTCTGAAATAGAGGAAACTGAAAACTATAAAATCTTACTTAAGGATATAAAAAAGATAAAATGAGAAAAATATTACTGGATAGGAGGATGAATATCATAAAACACCAATTTGCCCCAATTTAACATACATATTTGATATAATTTCAATCTAACTTGGACCTGTTCAAAATAATTAAATTCTATTGGAAAACTAAATGTTTAAGGAAGCTGAAGAAATGAAAACAGAGTAATAGCTAGGGACTTGACTTGACATTTAAAAATGCAAAATGTTACTGTGGTGGTTCCTTGTCAGTGTTATAATAAATTACTACAAAGTTGGTGGCTTAAAACAACAGACATTTCTTTTACAATTCTGGAAGCCAGAAATCTGAAATCAAGGCATCATCAGGATGTTGATCCCTCTGGATGCTCTAGGGGAGAATCTGTGCCTTGCCTCTTCCAGCTTCTGGTGGCTGCCAGCATTGGTTAACTTGTGGCTACACCACTTCTTTTTAAAAAATTATGTTTTATTGATTATGCTTCTACAGTTGTCTTGATTTCCCCCCTTTACCCCTTCCACCCAGCACCCCCGACACCCTTAGGCAATCCCCCCACCATTGTTCATGTCCATGGATCATGCGTATAAGTTCTTTGGCTACTGCATTTCCTATACTGTAGATTACTGTCTCCATGGCCACGGTGCCTCCTCTTGTCCTTTATATTCAATAACTTTCTTCTCTGTCTTAAAAGAACACCTGTAGATGGCATGTAGGGTGAATTCTGACAATCTAAGGTAGTCTCCTCTTTTTCAAATTCTTTACTGTATTGTATCTTCTAAGCCCACTGTTCCAGTTCTAGTAACATTTACAAGTTCCAGTGATTAAGGTATGTGGTTATTTTTGGAAGGCCATTTTTCAGTCTACCATCACCACTATAATTGAAACTTATTGCTACTGGAGCAGGCAAAAAAATGAACAGGGAGAGTAGTCAAGAAGCAGAACCATATACAATTGGGAACTAGATATATAGCAAAGGTGGGATTTCAGTTCTCTAGGGAAAGATGTTTTGAATGATAATTGGTTATCTACAGAAGAAAATAAAATTAAGTCCATATCTTATTAACATATAAAATTAGCCCTGGCTGGCATAGCTAAGTGGATTGAGCTTGGGCTGTGAACCAAAGTGTCGCAGGTTCAATTCCCAGTCAGGGTACATGCATGGGTTGCAGGCCATGACCCCCAGCAACCGCACATTGATGTTTCTCTCTCTCTCTATCTCCCTCCCTTCTCTCTCTAAAAATAAGTAAAATCTTTTAAAAAAGTCCATCCATTAAAAAAAAAGACTATGCTTCAAAAAAACCCATATAAAATTAGCCCTAAGTTTATCAAATACACAAATGTGAAAAATAAAAATCGGTAGAAATTTTGGAGAAAGATCAATATAAATTTGACCAATAAGAAACAGACATATATTACTTTATAAAAATAAGTCTAAATCACCTTTCAAAGGTCAAGAGCCTAAAGTTAAGCAATTATCATATTTTACATCTTCCTATTTTTAATCCTCACCTGAGGATTTGTTGACAGAGGGGGAGAGAGAGAGATAAGGGAAATGTTGATTGGATCAATGGGTTGAGTTGACCAGGAGTCAAATCCTTTTTGGTGTATAAGACAACACTCCAACCAACTTAGCCACCCAGCCAAGGCCATTTTTCTATTTTTTGTGTGTGTGATGAGGGGTATTATTATATATGTAATAAAAATAAAATGAATAATATTAAAAGGACAAAAATATTGCCAGTGTTTTGGAGCCACGATGACATGGGTTACAGTTTCAACTACCATTTGTTACTTAACATTTCTGAACCTTGTTCTCTTTCTTCATCTGTAGAAGGGGTGTAACATCTACCTCTGTATGTTGAGGTAATTATATATGGTCAGAATTTTTGTGTTGAGGAGTTGTAGGTATAGCAAACTGTGGGGAAACAAGGGATGGGGGTAAGGGCTAGGGTATTTTGTAGTTGATTTGAAAAGCAATTTACAAACAAATAAAAAACATAGGAATGTGTACATTCACACTGATAATGAGGAAATCAGAGTTTAAGGATGGGCCCAAAGCTTTATCTACATCCCACATATTTCTTGCTGCCCCCAGGAGTGGCTGAGGCTCAAAGAAAATGTTAGTATTTCTATTTCCAGCTGACATGGCAATTAGAATACTCTTTCAAAATGAGGACTTCTAACTTTATCATCTCATCTTAAATCCTTTGCGACTTCTTGAACATTTGCCCTTTTACATTTTATGTTCCTAAATTCTAGACTTGCTGAAAGAAAATTATTTTCTGAATTCCACCAGTAAGGCTGTTTGGAATTTTTAAAGAATTTAGGGTAGGGTGCTTTGAATCACAAAAACTTCCCAAACCAATATTCGTAAATTAGGACACATTCAAATCTAGGAGATTATCACAGCCCTATTTTATTTTCTGTTTTCTTTTTCATTTTTTTACAACTACCATTACTTACTTGAATTAGCATCACCCTTTGAGAATAGAACTGAAGAGCTGAGTAATTCTTTAGTTTACCTGCTCTCACTTTAGAAATAATGGAACCAAGCCCAAGGAAAGATCAAGTTGACCTACCAATGTCACACAGCTTACTGTTGCTGAGTGGGGACAACACTTATATCTCCTAACTACCAGACCAGTTTCCTTCCCACCTGAATGGCCCTGCCTAGAAACTGAGAACTGGGTCTTCTCTAGAATGTCCAAATTGGTCTAATGCCCTGGTCTCTTAGAGCTTTTGAATGATTACTGTTTTCTTCTTTGAAGATGAATAGAAAATTTGAGAATCTCATTATCCACCTTCAACACTCTACTTGTGATTCTTTCTAGTCTGAATTCCACAGGCATTACAAAAAGTTCCAAACACTTTTACAAATACAGATGAAGTGTCTTAGACAGGATCCCAGAGTTGATAGGCTGGCCAACAGGGAGAAGAATGGGAGAAAATATCCTGACAGAGGTTTGCTGTGTCAAGATTACTTCTAAGAGACATAGGGACAACAACTGACTTCATGCTGGCATGCAATACACCTGTTCCTATGCAGGGTTAACATTGCTGGGATTTTTATCTTTTCACACACAGGCAAGGGAAAATAATTTCCCTACCCTTTCTGAACTTAATATCAGACAACCAGAGAGTTCCCTATGGTCTGTCATTAGAATGTCAGTCCAGACTTCTCCCTTTTTTGTCTATTACAGAAGCTGTTTATAATTCTTAGAGGTCAGTGAGGAAGTCTTTTTACATCTCCTGAATCATGGAGAACTTTTATCAAGATTTGGGCCTCTAGGCATGGGTCTAACCAAAATCATGGTTATGGGTAAGCTTGGGTTCCTCCAGAAGCTGACCTTGAGACTAAGATTGGGGTGCAAATCAGTTATGTTGATTGTGATTGCAGGAAGTACCTACAGGGGAGTGGAAATTGGAGATAAGGAAGGGAAGGAATCCTGGTCTTTACATGTTAATGACAGGTTACTCCATGGACAGCCATGAATCGCTACCATAGGGTGGGCACTTCTAGGGGACAGTGTTGAACACAGCTAAGTGTTGAGAAACTCTAGCACTTGTGAACAGCCCTTTGTGCTAGAACAGGGAGGAGGCCCTCAGACAAGGAACTGGAAACTGTTTGCCGCAGGTCACCATTACTGGGGCACCAACACCACCTGCCACATGACCTTTGAGAAAGGTAGTTCACACCTTAATTTTCAACAATTTTATTTCATAAACTGGTGGGGTGGGGCTTCTAACCTGACCTCATGAAGATAATTTAGCCTATATTCTTAAGAAAATTGCAAATAATACATTCATTCATTATTAGCATTCTGTTTTTAGTTCCAATGTAAAGAGAAATAATATTTTTAATTAAGATTCTAAATCTTTTTTGCTATAACCTGAAAATATTGAGAGTGATTGGGTCCTAACCAAGAAGTTAAAGACCTATACAGTTCACTCCAATTAGGACACTTTAAGCCTATATTATCTCATTGGTGGGAAATGAAGCTACCATGAACATTTTCTGTCTAACTGAGGAGAAATTAGAGCTGGCAAAAAACATATAAATTAAAATATTTAGTGTATTTGCACTGGGATTAAAAGTCACCATGGTTATCCTGCTCACAAAATATGGTTAATGGGGATAGACATGGTCCCTTGGGTATGTGCTTCTCTAGGTTTTTCTCTATGCTTGTCCTCTGTGCTTTTTAACTTTCCAGAGGCTAGACCTAAGGATGGAGGCATTAAAATCAATCCTGTATTACCTTGTGTTAGAATATAATCTGGCAATGACACTACTCCTCCATTTATACACATATACCAGGTGGGGGAAATAATAGGTTTACAGTTGTGAGTGTGTGAAACACAGAGTTTGCTCATATTATTTGTTAGTTATTGTATTATTTTCCATATGAACAACTGTAAACTTACTTTTGCCCAATGTGTGTGTGTATATATTTCAATTACAGTTTACATTCAACATTATTTTGTATTAGTTTCAGGCATACAGTATAGTGGTTAGACAATCATATACTTTACAAAGTGTTCCCCCAAATATTTCCAGTACTTACCTGCTACCATACATAGTTATTAAAATATTATTAACTATGTTCCTTATGCTATACTTTACATACCCATGAATATTCGGTAACTACCAATTTTACTTCTTAATCCTTTTATCTTTTTCACCCAGCCCCTTCTGCCCCTCCCCTCTAGCATTCATCAGTCTAATCTTTGTATATAAGAGTCTGTTTATTTTATACTCTTTTTAAAAAAACACTGTGATTTTCTTCAAATCTGGACTCGCTCTTAAATTTTAAAGCTGGCACCATAATGTGCTTGCTGCATTGTCTTCTGAGGCTCATCTTGCCTCCAGTAGGTCTCAAATCCTAGTTTTGTATGTAAGATATAAGGGTGGAAATGTTATTTATGAGTAATTACAAAATCACCTTGCTCTATTTGATTTATTGTAGAAATTTCAATCAAGGTTTAAAAGCACTCACCCCAAGCAGACAACTATGCTGATAGTATTTAATGATTTATTGAATGCTGTCAACACCAGCTCTTTCTCTCTTTTTGCTCTTAGTTGAAGATTTGGGAAGTGTTTCAAAAGCACTCATTGCTCTGAAGATATTTGGTAGATCCTGTACGGCAGCCCACACACAGCTCCTTTCTTTTTCTTGTAGTTGACTTGATTAGGTGTGTTTTCTGCTGGTGTGCATAGATAGAAATGGCCTCAGGTACCAACTACAGTTTTCTAGGGTCTGGAATTTTAGAATCTACTGCCAAGACATTGGAGTGATAGCTTAACTGGAGGTGACTGGGACAGTCAGAGGAACTGA
The DNA here is from genome assembly GCF_004126475.2 of Phyllostomus discolor. NCBI lineage: Eukaryota > Metazoa > Chordata > Mammalia > Chiroptera > Phyllostomidae > Phyllostomus > Phyllostomus discolor. Next base: position 73,732,386 of record NC_040911.2, on the reverse strand, counting down.
CTTAATGATGGACTTATTTAACAACACAAAATTGAGTTTACACTAATTGAGGTATAATTTACAAAGAGTATAATACATAGATAATAAGTGCTTGGATCAATAAGTATGGATGATTCATGTAACATACACCCCAATTAAGACATAGAGTATTTTCATCACCCCAGAGACACCTTTCCTCCTTGTTCCAATCAGCTCCTCCTATCCTCAGCTGATCACTCTTGTTTTCTATCATAACAGAAGTTTTGCTTGTTGAATTTTATACAAATAGAATGATATAGAGTATACTTTTTGTTTCTAACTTTTTACCCAATATTTATTTTTTGAGATTCATCTATGTGGTTGCATATATTGTTTGTTTCTTTTTATTGCTGAACAGTATTCTATTGTATATAAATACAATATATAAACATTTTTTCTCAGATCTCCTGCTGATGGATATTTGGATTGTTTCCCAGTTTTGGCTAGTATGAATAAAGCTGCTATAAATTTTCTTGTACAAAATTTTTGTGGGTATATGTTTACATTTCTCTTGAATAAAACCTGAGTGAAATTGTTAAATCATAGAAAAGCTTCATGTGTAAATTCACATTATTTTTATGGTTTAGAAATGTTTGCTTAAGGTTGCATGGTGGAATGTAATAGATTTCTATAGACTACTCCTAAAATTTAGAGTGAATTTTTACCTATATATAGTATCCCAAGCATTTCTACCTATATGCAACAAAGATGTACTTTGCTTATTGGCATGTGAGGGTGTGACTTAAATGCCAGTTTGAAAAGTATATTCAGCATGGGATGCCCCCCAAATTCAATTACCCTCTTGAGCAGGAGAAGGGCCCAATCACATCTGTGGATGCTTATTGTGTCATCCTGAGTGCACATGCAGGCCTTTCCCTAGGAAGAGGGTCCTCTGTAGACCAGGTCCTACATGAGCTATAGCAGTGATGATTGCTGTGATCACTCACACATCGTGTGTATGAAGGAGTGCAGGTTTAAGGACCTTCTAAATGAGAAAGGAAAATGCAAATTTCAGAAAGCTTCTGGAGGAGCAACTAAAAATAGGATCAGGACTACATTAGAGATGATGGTAATAGGAATTTAAGAAGTGTACGAATTGCTCCTTTATATATCTTGGTTTGTTTTACTCTCTGTATTTTCTCTGATCTGTAAGAAGTAATTAAGCCTCCCAATAGGGTGGAGGTGGCAGTGAGGTCTTCTGGAGACACCATATTTCATTCTGGGGCCTGGAAAGACACTCTATGGGACAAATAGGCTGCAATAGAAAGGGAACCAGATGTGAAAATCAGCCTGTGTGACCTTAGGAATTCATTGCCAACAGGCTGATGGTGGGATACTCTCTTTGGTTCCTGGAGGCTCTGGCTAGAAACCATATTGTAAAACTCTCATCTATTTCTGTGAATTGACTTACTTCCAGCATTGTGCTGGTCTGATTGTTCTGTGCAGCTTTTTCTTTCACTGTTATGTTATTGTGTGACCTTGTCCACGTGACACTGGGTTTTGGCAGGTTCCCTTGGGTGCTTTTGCTTGGTGAATGCAATGTTGGAGTTTTCTGTTGTTATCCAGGCAAAGGTGACGCAATTCCTTAATTAAGTGATTAGATTTCATTCTGGGCTGCCTTTTAGCCTATTAATATCCTGCATAAAGACCACCTAATTTGATGATGTTGGAATTTTGTTGCTTGGCCTGAGATTTTGTTGGCAATTTAATGTGATTAAAATATCTGTGGAGCATCTTCCATCCATGACAGCCACTTTTGGTATCCCATTGTCATCTGATCTTTTCACCTAGCCCTTTCACTCACACTTTGTGTCATATAAGGAATACTGCATGGTGAGAAGTCAGCCTTATGGTGAAGATTTGGAGAGATTAAATAAGGGTTTTTTTTGGTTTGTTTATTGTTTTATTTTACTTTTTATTGTTGTTCAAGTACAGTTGTTTCCATTTTCCCACCACCAACCTCCTCCACCCCACTCTCAATCCTTCCCCACTTTGGCTTTGTCCAAGGTTTTATTTATTTGGAGGCTTCAGTGCTGTAACTCCCTACTTGTGGGATTACCAGACTGTGGTTACCCAAAGAACAGGTCCACATGTTTTGAAAAAGCATTAGATGTCAAGACTTCCTCCCTTCCAATTTTTAAAAATTCCATGTTGGATTTTAAGCTTTTCAACATTTCTTTTTAAAACCAGGATCCAGACTGAATATATTTGCTCGATCTTTTGTCACCATATGTCCCCAGTCACCTGGTGAGAATGGAAGCAGCAGGCAATTTAATTTGTTCACAGCATAATCCCGAGTCCCTTTGAAAAGAAGCTTTTAGCTGCTCTACCCCCTAATTGTGGAATTTACTACAGATTTCCAGTCACAGTGCCCTGACTACCTCTGCTTAAATAAACTAAAGCTTTCTGCAGTCCCTGAGGTGGTTGAAACCTTTGGGTGGAGGTGGGAGGTGTCTGAGAGAGACAGGGAAAAATGTTTATTGTTCTGAGCCCAGGTTTTTCCCTTGAAAGAAGGGTGCACAAATTCTCACTCTTGTTACTCTTATTTCTGTTTCAGGGTCTGGATAAGGGAAATAAGAGAAATGATGATAAAAATCAAGGAAAACATGTGAGGAGAACCAGGAAGAAGTACAAGAGGAAACTATGAGGGAAAGCCAAGATTTTGGAATTGCAAAGGAGGGAATGAATCAACCTATTTCTGTTGTCCTTTTCCCCACATCTTTGTAACTGCAGTGAATTTAGTGACTTTCTTAGTTCAGTGATGTTCATATAGATCAAAGATCATTTCTTTTGCTGAAATATTTGCTTTGAGTTCGACTGTATGAAACATAAACCACAGAGTTGGTAGCTGACATGTTACATTCCACTGCTTTGCTGGACGGCTTTGCCCAGGGAATCAAGACCCCAGTGAGGGAGGGCATGGAGCCCATTTGAACATTCCACCCACCCCCACAGCTGCTGCAGCCATACCTCGGAGTCAGCAGGACAAACACAAGTCATCACTGAAAGCTTCTCACCCTTACGTCTCTGTGATGTGTTCTGAGATTTAGCCTTCATTTTTCCTTTGTTACTTATTCCTTTAATTTATTAACTGCAAGACAGAGAGCACATTTACAAGAATTCTGGTAAAAGCAAAGTGGTGGAAAGAGTGAACAGATTTATGAGTATGATTTCATGATAGGCTTCCCAGGGGAATTGGAGATCTTTTTCCGTTGCCACACAACAAGACTATATAAAGATTCACTTGAAACAGATGTCACAGCATAGGGTGCAAGGAATTCTGCAAGTCCTGAGGCTCCCGATGACTTATGTTATGGACATACAATGACATAAAGAGTAAAGATTTCAGCTCTCAAGGAGGTGGAAGGAAATGGGTGTCACCATGTAGACAAACACAGAGACAATTTTGACATCAATAAGTTAATAGCTGCTGTCCTTTTACACTGAGAAGAGGCATTGTGTGGACTTCTGAGGCTCTCTACCCAGCCTCTCATGGAAACTGACTATGAGGCTTTGGGAATTAAGGGTGGCATCTCCTCTCACAGAAGAGTTTGGAACCCTCTTGCCACTACTATGATGTGTGAAAAAAATCTAACACAGAGCTCTCTACTTCACACAGAGAGTCCCAACACATCGATACTGAAGGAATTTCCTTATTTACAATTAAATTCAGGAAGCAGACTATTCTTTCTGAGAGAAAGAAATGAATTTCATGCTGAGAAAATTTAACCCTCTTCCTCTAATAGGTGTCGGTGTCCTTTAGAAGGTGAGATGGCAGGGTAGGGAAACATCTGAGAAACAGGCATATTTGGAGGGTGGAATAGTCACAGGAGTAGGAAGTAGTTTTGGCCATTAAGGTCCAGAGCAGGATGAGTAGAGAACTAAGTCAAAATCAGGCAGGATTAGAGAGGTTGAGAGAAGAGATAGAACACAGGGACTATGGTCTGGACTGGAGGTAGAACTTGAGTTTCTCAACTACTCAGCAACCTCTAAGAAAATGGATGATGTTACCATTTTCTCTTTGATATCACCTTAGCCAGAGTCCAGCATATAGTTGATCCTCAATAAATTTTGATTAATTGAATGAATGAAGAAATGAATGAAGCAGAAACTGGAAGAACTGAACAATATATCAGGACATGTTTGGGGGAGCCAGGGAATAAGACAGAGATATTATTGGTAGAACAGGGGCATTGTAACCACTGCTGGCCCCAGGCAAAGCAATAATGTCTTTTTGGAACAAGGTGTGAGTTTTAATAATCTAATGTGATAAGATTCTGGGTATATATCCAAAGGAATTGAAATCAGGAACTCGAAGGGGTACCTGCATCCTCACAATCATTGCAGCTTTATTCACAACAGCCAAGTTCTGAAAAGAACCTAAGTGTCCATTGATGGATGAATGGATAGAGAAAATGTGCTATACACAAACAATGGAATAGTATTCAGTCTTTAAAAAGATCCTTCTTTTTTAAGGATTTAAGATCTTTAAATCTTATCACATGCAATAACATTGATGAACCTGGAGGACATTATGCTAAGTTAAATAAACCAGTCACAGAAGGACAAATACTGTGCAGTTCCCACTGTATGAAAAATCTAAAATAGTCAAACTCATAGAAACAGAGAATAGAATGATGGTTTCTAGCAGCTGGGCCCCGGAGTGTGGGCTGTGTGCAAAGGGAGTGAAGTTTCAGTTATATGACTATGTTCTAGAGATCTGCTGTGCAATATTGTGCCTATAATTAACAGTACTGTATTGTGCACTTAAAATTTTGCTAAGAGGGTAGATCTCATGTTAAATCTTCTTGCCACAGTATAAAAATATTAGTTTTGAGGCTGGCTTCATATTGAATGGCCCATCTTCAGGCCTTTGGCCTTTCCATTCCTGCTGATTTGGCATAGGGCTATTGCCTGAGCCTGGTATGGAGAAATTTGTAGGGCAGGTGCAAAAGGCCTCAGTTAAACAGATCTAAAAGGGCTAGGAGTCAGTATTCCTTGATTTAGCTGGCACCAGGAACATATTTAAGGGTTTAGGCAAGAAAGGAGATTTTGTGTTGAGTTTTGTGCCTCCAAATCTTAAGTGGTGTGTGTTTGTGACAATATATGTATGTGTGTGCATATGTGTGTTTAAGAGACAATTGAGGTAGAGAGTATACAGAAGGAGGAATTAGAGAAACCTTCCATACCTGGAGATACATACAGTTATGAGGAGACAGTGAGAAAAAATATACAGACACACAAGACAGCAAGAAAAACAAAGGTATAGAAAGAGTCAGACATAGGGCTATTGGAATTCCCCCCTCCAACTAATCATAATGGCTGGCATGATCCAGGCAATGTAGTTCTTATTTTAATAATTGAAACTCTAGGGGTCTACTTATATTAGGTCTTAGAAAGTTCAGAGGTATCTAAAAAAGAAGAAAAAATCACCCTTAACAAACAGAAAAATAGAAAAAATCACCTTCACTCTCCTTATGAGTCGTCATTATGAAACAACAAAACTGTTTAAGTTCAGAAGCACAAAAAGTACATCAAGGTGGATCCCAGGATCCCAGGATCCCAGGATGTGGGCAGGTGACAGTGCTTACTGTCAAGCCACTGGCTGGATATTTTGGGGTTAGGAGCTTTTTTGCTGAGATTCTATATGAGAGGGGGATCCAAAGAACCCTGGGATTTATTTATTAAAATTTATGTACTTTTCTCACATTTTTAAATTTTAGTCACCTTCAAAGTACACTCCACTTGATGCAATACACCTACTGAGATGTTTTTTCCCACTGCTCCAAACAGTTTTTGAACTAATAAAGTTTGATACCTCTTAGTGCTTCTGCCATTTTTTGTTTCACCTCTTCCACATGGGCAAAATGTTTCCCTTTGAGGACTTTTTTCATCTGGGGAAACAAGAAAAAGTGGCTTGGGGTGACATCAGGTAAAGAGGGACTGGGGGGCACAGGAGCCATGCCATTTTTGTTCAAAAACTGCTCAACCTCAGTTTGGTGTGGGCAGGTGTGCTTGTAAATCATCAATCATGAAATGGGTAAACACTTTGAAAGAGTCTTCAGAGACAATTTAATGATGCTGAACATAGCCTCTCACAACAACACCAGCTGATACACTGATACAGATGGGTTCCTAGTACAGTCCCCTAGCAGGGAAGCCTGTACTACAAGGGGCCAACTGTCCAGAAGATAATTCAGGTTTTGGGGGGGGGGGGTCTCCCCTTGTACATATCCCCATATATCTACATTCATGTAGGTACCTCACACCATGATGACTGCAAAAATATTTATGGATCCAAACATGAATAAGCAGATGCCTCTTTCATTACTTGTATTCATACCAGCTGAGTTCCAGGTCAGTTTTCTTCCTGGCACTTCTGTCCCACCTCTTGCGTAAACAGAAATAATTATAAATTATACTGCAAGCTAGTCAATAGGAAGCGTTCCAAGCTCAGGCTTTAATTCATCTTGGATGATAGTTCACCTCACACAGCTCCACCACAGAAATAACTTATTTTAATTGGCCATCATTCGTGAACTGGAGCGTGGTCTCCTTTAGAAATGACACCGCCACTTTATTGTAACTATATTTCTCTGACTCATGGTTATCTAACTGAAGGGAGTAGATCAATTTTTCATAAATCATAAAAGTATGTAGAAAAATAAGGTGGATTTCTTTCCCTAGTCCTTTCTAGCTTTCCACATAATTCCAAAAAATGAAAATAAAAGACCATCACATTTAATGACCATCCATGTATACCTGGAATTGCCCCAATAGAAGATGGCCTTAGGAGGTAAAAGTCAGAGACAACTGTCACTACCTGAGTCTTGGAATAAGCTGGGCCCTTCTCCAAGCTTCTTTGGTCTTTTGTTAACTTGGTCCTTTGCAATCAAGACTCCTGCAGCCATAATGGTAGCAATTGTTCAGTTCCACAGAGTCTTTGTTCTTTATTAGAGACAGTTGTTTCCAGGGACTCAATAATCATATATATCATGGCATTAGGACTTCTAAACCCTTGAAATGCCAGGGAGGTAGCAAAGATATGCACAAGAGTGTGGGCGGCTGGACAACAAGGCACAGAAGTCCCTAGGCGTGCAGGCCTCTGTAGCCACATTGCTATGTGGACAGAAGACCCTACCACAAAACAGTATAAGTTTCTTTCTCCCCTTTTAACCAAGATCCTTTTATGAAGGAGTTGGGCAGGAATGGATAGAAGGCACACCCCTTCTGTTGTCAAGAATTGCCATCTTTTTTTATAAAGGTTTTATTTATTTATTTTAGAGATGGGGAAGGGAGGGAGAAAGAGAGGGAGTGAAACATCAATGTGTGGTTGCCTCTAGCACACCCCATACTGAGAATATGGCCTGCAACCCAGGCATGTGCCTGACTGGGAATCAAACCAGTGATGCTTTGGTTCACAGGCCTGCACTCAATCCACTGAGCTATACCAGCCAGGGCCAATAATTGCCATCTTAATAAACACAATATCTCATTAGGGAGCCTAATTCAAATAGGGGCATTGGAATGACATTAATCCTACCTACATTCACCGAGTGCCCCATGGTGGGTGAGGCCCGGTTTGTGGTGGCCCTATGGTGCTCTCTTTCTGGGGTGTCTGTGCATATAGCTCTCTACCATTGGTTTAGAAACCCACAACATCTCCTTGTGGAAAGCAGCTACTTTTTGTTCCACTAAAGCATTTTATTATTATTAATTTAAAAATTTTTAATTATATTTTATTGTTTATGCTATTACAGTTGTCCTTACTTTTTCCCCCTTTTCCCACCTCTACCCAGCCCCACTCTTCCCTCAGGCACTTCCTACACTGTTGTCCACATCCATGGTTCATGAAGAGGTGTTCTTTGGTTAATAATCTCTTCACCTTATTTCATCCAGCCCCTCCCCACCTCCAACAGCTGTCAATCTGTTCCATGTACATGTGACTCTGTTTCTATTTTGTTCATTAGTTTACTTTGTCCATTAGAATAGCCTCAGTATCCATCAGTAAATGAAAGGATAAAAAAAAAGCTGTGGTACATTTACACAACGAAATACTATGCAGCAGTAAAAAAAAAAAAAAGGAAATCTCACTTTTTGCCCCAGCATGGATGGACCTGGAGAACATAGTGCTAAGTGAAATAAGCCTGTTGGTGAAAGACAAATACCATATGATCTCACTTTTATGTGGAATCTAACAGTTCCACTAAGTCATTTTAGTTATATACTTCTAAATTGTACAAGTCTCACAGGTAGTTAAGAAGGATTTTTTTTTCAACTGGAGGATAAGATTTTCAAGAAGAAGGAAGAATACAGGAGATGTAGGTGCCTACGTGGCTATGGATATGTATACATATGGTTTCTATCTTATCCAGAATCTAAATTACAAATATTTAAAAGACAGAATTTTAAACAATGCCCAAGAATTGTGAAGTATCTAGTCTCACACATGGTTTGGAAGAGTAAGCGTTCATGCATAAAGTGTATCTGGAGATGTCACGTCACTTCCTGGAGGCACTCAGGCTCCTCTTTCCTCTTTCAGTTTTTCTGAGCAATTGAACAGCCCCACTCTCTCCCTAGTTATCACTACACCAGGTTATCACTACATTAGCTCTCCATACATTAGGAAATAAATGGAAGCCAGCATGTAAATCTAAGATTGGTGCTGACGTCTGTTGTACTCTGGGCAATTTTACATGTGTTTTCATAAAGCATATTCATATGTATATGTACTTACATGTACAGCATTATACATATATGCATTTTGGGGGTTTTAGATAATTATAATTAATACATAGTATGGCTGTCATCTGTAAATGTTCAAGAATAACCATCCTTATGTAAAACTGGTATACTTGATTTGAAATACTTTAGTAGGCAAAATTTTCTTATAATTACTGACAAGGAACTATTTTTACATGATCTATTTCATTAATATTTCAAGTATATTTAATTTTCCCACTTTATTCCTAATAGATGGTGAATTTTAGTAATAGATAATTGATTAACCGAAGCATGTATGGATGGGGGCTTCTAAATTCTAGTTTTGCAAAGAGTTGTTTTGGCTGTTTGCTGGAGTCTCCCAGTTCTAGAGCTGATAGTTTAGTAATCTGAAATCATTTGTTTGGTGAGCTTTCCTGTTAACATACCTCTGGCTATATCTGTGAATAAAATGAATTTGAGTCAATTTTGCTGTGTCTATATTTCATTGTTTCAATTTAGTTGTCAAATGCTGCTCTCTGAGCATACCTTTAAAGAATTAGTGGCCAGTAAATAGATGCAATAGAAAGACACACTTACCCAGTTAAGAATACCAGGGAACATTTCTGAGTAGTTATGGAGATGAATATGTCTGGAAAGTTTATTGCCTTTAATTTGCATAGCACTTCTTCCCCCCTCCCAATCTGTAGGTGTTAGGAGATCTTTAAGGGAGCCTGACATTTAGCTTGGAAATGAGTAAACTTGTTTTTCTTTCATCTTGATAACCAGGGTAAGTTTTCACAGGTAATTTAGCAAATGTCAAACTTTTCTAATAATGTAGACTTGATTTATATAGCTAAGTTTATTATTCTCATTACTGAGTAGCTTCAGAATTGGGTGGCTTTCAACCATGGCACCCCCTCCCCACTCACTCTCAAATGCCCATAGCCTCCCAGGAAGTCCTGAGTCTCCCTCACTATCCTGCTTAGCATTTGGCTCCTGTCTGTTTCTGCCCTACTCTGAATTTTCTCTAGCTCCATTAGCTATTTCTTTTTCTATCTGATTCCTCATTATCACATAAACAAGTCACTTCTCTTATAATAACACATTTTTATGAAATTTAATGATGAGAGCAAAGTGGGCAATTGTGGCTTGTGACCAGGCAACAAGACATACTTGTTAATGCCCATTCCACACATGGTCCTCCCTACAAACAAATCTTATTTGTTTACTCAGTATCAATATCCACTTTTCCTCCTGGTAATATTTTTTCTTGGTTCTAGTCATTTGGCTTATATCAATGTCCTCCTGAGGTAAAGTGCACTCTGCTTCCACTTCCTGGTCATATGATCCAGACTGGCCAGTTGGAGTTTAGCACATTCCTGGCCTTGGTTATTGGTTAAACCTATGCACATGACCTGATACCCAGAGCTGAGAATGACCATGAATAAGTTCCTCTTTTCCACTGGAGTTGCTAAGATATAAATTGAAGACCTGAAACAGTGAGTATCCATCTGTGGGGATAACCTGCTTAAGAATGAAGCCACCTCGTGGAAAATCAGACTCAAGAAGTGAAGGAAGAGGCCCACTCTGAATTTTTGGATCACCATACCCAAAGGCACAATCTAGCCTTAGCCTTGCCTTCATTTTTCTTTAGGTCAATTTGAGTTTTCTGTCATTTGCAACTGAATGAGACTTATTCCTCTTATGCAAGAGCTACTATGTAGGGACAGTAATACCAGGTCATGTTTGACCTATGGGGTGATAGAGACAGATGTCAGGTGGGAGATATCCTTAAGAGTGAGGCATATCTGTGAAGACCTCACATTATGGAGAGCATGGATTGACAGGATTTGGAGAGCTAGAGAGGGTCCTCATGTGAGTATTTATTCCTCCTACCCTACCTCCCTGCCACATATTGGTCTCTGTTGTATGTCTTTGTTCTCCATTGATTTTTTAATGCTCCTTTTTCTCAGAATTCTTTGCTTGGATGACTTCCCATCATACTCTCTAGCTTTTCAGTCAACAGCCATAGTTTTTGATGACCACCTTCGCGTGCAAATGATTCCCAAACCATTTCTCTTACCAAGACATTAAATTTGAATTCTAGACTACATTTCTAACTGGCAACAATTTTCACCTTGAAATCTCAGAGTCCTGTCAAACTTAACAGACTAAACTTAAACTCCACCTTCCCCACTCCTATCTCTTCCCTCTCTTCCAGGTTTCACTCCTAACTGTGGTTAGTGACACCAGGACACTGTAATTTCCATATCAAGGAATAAACTCTGGAGGGTCATTCCAGGTTCCTCCCTCTTTGAACTTAAATTATCATATTTGGTTTGTTCTACTCCTTCAATATCTTAGAAATCTCTACCCTCCTCTCCATTCCTCTGCTTCTAGGCAAATATCCCTTCAGATTTTTCAAGCATTTCCTAGCTAGTTATTTGCCTTTCTGTCAGAAGCTTTTTTTTTAATCCATTTTTATTGCATAACCACATTTTGGGTTCTCATTTGCCTAAGATTACCTCCATTTTCATTAGCATGGTGTATAACATTCTTCATGATCTGGCCCATGAATTCCTTTTCCTGAATCATCATTTGCAAATCACCAGTATATCCCCAGCCATACCAAGCTAATTGTAGTTTTCCAAACACAGTGTGTCTGTGTACAACTACTGAATTGGCAAATAGTAATTTTTGGCTTAAATGGGCAGAAATATCTGGCACCAGTGCCATTTGGGTAAATCTGGGATACAAGAAGAAGTCAAGCAATCAGTATTCAAGGAAGAGAGACTAGCCACCTTCTCTAACCCAGATAGAGGTACAATCTTTGGGTTATAAAATCCTCACCAAGAGGGTGCACAATGGAGGCTAATGTTGAATAGGGGAGCCCCGTGGTAGAACTTCAGGAAGCCTAACTATCCCTTGTCAGGTCCATTGTTGCTTACAGAATATTAGGGGGGTTCTTCCTGTAAGTTTAGCTAAAAATGTGTCACAAATCACCCTACTTGGGCCAGGTAACCCACATAAATCTTGGAGTTAAACAATGTAAATTTCAGAACAATCAGTCATAGACAAAAACCCCCTAAATCACTCTTGTGCTTCCAAGGTTAATATTGTCTGGGGCTCAAAGTTATTCCTGAACTTGCTTTGGTTACTCAGTCACTTCAGGAGTCATGTTAACCAGATCCTTAAACTGGCTATAAGGACCATGTTGTAAGATACAATGGTTCCCACCTTTGGGTTTTTGCATGTTCCCTATTTCTGATCTACCCTTTCTCTCCTCTACCTGGTGAACTGCTACTCACCTCTCAAAACTCAGTGTAGATATAAAAACATTTGTAAAAATGTCTCTGCTCTTTCATCGTCATTAAGAAAACTGGCTTTTTTACTCTAATTGCACTTGTATACCCCTTCTTCTAGATTTCACTGTGTTGCTGTGATTGTCTGTCTCTTGGCCACATGCTGCTTTTCTTGGAATCCCAAGGACATGGAATAATGTCTGGCACATAGCAGGTGCTCACAAATGGTTTTTGAAAAATGCTTGAATGAGATGAGGGATAGAATGAACAAAAATAAGAAACCTAGTAAGTCAAATATACATAGCTTGCTTGCAAGAATTTGATGGGGATGTGATAGAAAATACAATGATGAGACAGATGGAAGAGGTCAGCTTTGTTTTCATAGTGACACATTACTCTAAAGATACAATATTATGAATTTGATTGAATAAAATGTGAAATATATAAACAAATGCATTAATAGGTTCCCATTAAAATGATGTAGAAATTTATGGATTAAAATATCCAATTTAAATATCAATTTAAGTATTTATGTAGGATGATGTCTCACAGGGTTGACTCTGGGAATAAATTAAATATATTAGTCAGTGTAGGTTAGCTGCTATAACAAACACTTCCAAGTCCAATGTCCCAACCTAATGGAAGTTTAATTGTGGCTCATGCAAAATGCAATGAGGGTATTCTTGGTTGAGTAGCTCTGCTCAAGGAATGAATGTGGGATCAGGTTGTTTCTACCTTGTAGTTTCAAGATCACCTTGTTACAACCCAGCTAGGAGCCAACATGGTGAGAACATTACAACTCACATGGGACCTTCACTCTCTGTCTTCCTTTGATGGGGTATGACTGACTAGGATTTTGGATCACAATTCAGTTTTGTGGTCCTACCTAGGTTCAAGGAGGTTAGGTTAAGAAAGTAGCCTTCCTGTATGGCTAGGAGGAAAATGAACTGTTTTTATGACCACAGAATACTGTCTGCTCTGTACTGGGGAATAAAAAAATGGAGGGTATACATTGAAAACAAACTGTACTTTAATGGAAATAATATGCACAGCTCCATTTTGTCTGTCATAAGAAGTCTACCTTAAAAAGACCTGTAAAAATTACAAAAGGCATGTGGTATTATTTTTTAACTTTGTAAATGGTTATTTTGTACTCATCCATGTAGACAGGATAATTTAACAGCAGTAATTTTACCATCATCATCATCATCATCACCATCATGATCACATCTTCATTTATAGCCTAAAATGAGGTATAGGTCACTGCACCAGGTAATGGAGTTTCAAGAAGGAATAAAGGCCTTGAGGATTTTATAATCAACTTGGGAAGTCAGAGCAACTACATTTGTAAGGCAAATCTTAATGCAAGACTGCATGTGCTTAGTGCTAAATGAGTGACAGTGATATTATGGAGAAATGGGCCTCCTGGAGATAGATATAATGGACTCTAAGAAATATGGGTATTGCCTGCAGCACAAAATCATTTTAAAAAAACCATGTAGGCCTTTAGGGATATAGGCCACCTCCTTCATTTTATGGGTATAAAAACTTGCTTCTGAATATGTCTCTCTCCCCTTGCCCTAGCACTTCCAATCTTTTGTAATCCCTTTCTTATGTAAGACCCTCTGCTGATTCAAGGCTTGCCCTGTGGCTTGCTTTTTACCTAAAGAACATGGCAGAAGTGGCATTGTACTAGTCACAGACCCAAGGCTTAAAGATCTGGTAGCTCTGGCCCTGGTTTTTCAGAATGTGCCATCTGGGGAAAATCCAGCCACCATGTCACAGGTCCAACTAGTCTGAGGTGACCCTGGTGGGAGGCCCTTTATAGAGATACCCAGCCAGCTGTTTGCCACTTCAGTTTAGATGCCAGCCATGTGAGTGAGCAAAACTCTTGGACTTCTAGTTGAGTCAATTATTTAGATGACTCCATCCCTAGCCACCACCTGACTTCAACTACATGAGAGACCCCAAGCATAAACGTCTCATCTGAGTTCAGCCAACTCACAGAAACATTGTTACTTTTTTGAGTCTCTGTTTTGGAGTGGTGAGCTACAGAGCAGTAGGTAACCAGAACAACAAGGAAACTGAGATCACAGAGTCTTAATCAGCTCCCCAAGGTTCAGAAAGAAAGCCATGTTCTTCAACTGATTTGTAATTCAGTGTTTTTAAGACTCCTAGAGTTTTGTAGGCATCAGAATCTCCTGGGGAGGTTACTAAGACTCAGATTTCAGGTCTTTACCCTCAGGTATCCTGGTTCAATAGGTCTGAGAATTCACACATCTAACAAGCTCTCAGGTGATGTAGATGCTGCCAATCTGTAGACTACACTTTGAGTAGCCCTACCTTAGATGAGGCCATAGCTAATCACTCAGCACAGGTTAGGCAAATAACCTGTGCTGGTTTAATATTGTGCTTCGTCACAACTGCCTGCTTGCTTCATTTCCAGGTAAGTAATTGAAAAATGCAAAGTGACAGGCCTTGTTCGGGAAGTGCCCAGTTGCAGCTGAGCCCCATTTTAGGTTTTCCAGCTGCAGGCTGAAGAAGCCCATATGGTCTGAGAGAGGGCCCACTTATCTGAGTTCTGCTTTCTCTAGGTATGACAGCCCAGGTTTCATAACCTTGTTACCAGAAGCAATTAGGGGCAACATCCAGATTTTCAGATCCATTTCCCATGGAGATGCATGTTAGTAATCTCCCACAGTGAATTTAATTAGCAGGAAACGTGGCTCAGCGATGACCTGCCATGCAGATAACAGTCATGGCTGCCCGGCAATAGCAGCTCCCTTTTCTTAAAAAATGACAAGTTTCCTAAAAGGTGGTGATGAGTCCCAGCCAGACACAGGTAGGACACTGTGTGGCCTGAATTCGTGTAACCAAGCAACTCACACATCTTGCTTCTGTTCAATTTACAGAACTCACCGAGGCAGAGATGCTGGTGAAAAAGGATAATGGCTTGCAAATGACGGTGTTAGGCATTTTCTTAGTATTTCTGAGCCTGTGTTGGTGACTGGCACATCTCTGCAGATGTTTTAGATTGATACAGTAATCATATTTACTTCTGGAATTATTATTGGAGATAATCTAAGTATTTATGTCCTACATCAGTGATGGGTGTGCTCTGAATTTGCTTTAGATATCTCTGCATGAAAAACCATAGGATTATAGTCTTCCACTGTGTGCTGGAGTTTAAACATGACCTTGTTAAGCATTAATGAAAGTCATAGGCAAACATTTGTCAAGCATCAGTGGGCGAATAGGCTCCTCCTATGCAGAATATTCATGCTATTACAATACCTATTAGATATGATATGAGAAATTGATTGAATATGCTTCTTGTAATATAATCCTATATGAGGATTAATGAATATAGTAAGTACCAGATGGTATAATTTGGCATTAACTAAAGTTATTGGTGAACTGAGAATTTTTAATGTCCCCAGTGTTTCTGGTTTGGACTAATTGATTGATGATCAAAATTTAGCGAGGGCTTTTGCATTAATGGTCCCTATGGTTTAGGGTGGGTGGTTAGGGCTGTGTGTAACTCTGACTGGTAAGGTGAGAATTTGGTTATGGAAGGGGAGGTATTGGGTCATTCGGTGAGTGTCCCTCATTTTCAATTGTGATGCCAATTTGCAGTACCACAAACAGCAATATTTGAAGTTCACCCATTTTTCTTCATCACTTTCAAAATATAACAGTATTAAAATTACTGTCAAAATTCCATTATTTTCTACATGTAGATCTTCTTAGAAACATTCTGTTAAAAATTTAATATCTATTATGATATGACCTTTAGCATGTAAAGATCAATATCTTTTCTCAATAATCAAATCAATGTTTTTCAGTTTAAAAAGTATTAATCTCATACCTCTTAAAAATCACAACTGTTCACATATTAAAACAATAAAAATCACTATTTATTTTTATTTATATTTATTTGATCACTACAGAAATGACATATTTTTGTTTTATGTTAATTGGGCATTTGCTTCTCTCTGTCTTTCTAACCTGTTCATGAACATTAACTCTTTCACCTTTGGTATTTTTGCCATTTGTTCTTATTTATTAGAAAACTTTTATATATAAAAGGTGGTGAGCCTCCGTCCTTGAATGATGTCAGCAGCAGGCATGTTGGGGGTGTTTAGGGCCAGGTAAGCTGATTATATAATGGGGGTTGGGAGGCAAAGGTGGCTTTCTGCATTTGTGTGAGAAGTAAATGAAGAACAGTTGTGAAAGTTGGACTAGCAGGCAGCTCTCTAAAGAAGTTGAAGTTTTTGATAATGCATTACTTTAATTTACATTCTCTTTACAGTCTGTGCACATGAGAATTATTTGGAAGAGGTTTAATTTTACTAGCTGCTGAAAGCAGCAGGGCTGCTAGTGACAGAGCAGGAAAGAGCTAGGCTGTTTGTTAATGCATGTGGGCTGAACTGTAACTATGCAGGGCAGGGCTGGAGTCAATAAACATGCAGTTCCCTGGCTTTGAGGGTTATTTGTTTTACGGAGCCAATATGTTTTTTTTCTAGTTAACATTTTCTGTAGTGTTCTGTTTTTTCCTATGTCTGAAAGGCTTGTAAATACAGCTTGAAGGTGTTATTGAAAAGTATTGCCAATTTCATCTTCGTGGATTAAACTCACTGCATCCACTTCTTTTCCCATGAAACCCAAACATGTTGAGCTTGTTCTCTTTTGAAATATGGCAGAATTGACCTAAAATCTGGACTTTTTCAGATGGGAGGGACTTCATCTCCAGAAGCTTCCATGAAACACTTAAAATGACTAGAAAAAAATCTTGTTTCATTTTATCATAACCTTCCCCTATTTTGACACATTTATGTTTAGAGTTACATGAATATTTGGTCACTTTAATCAGTGAAAACAAAGTATTTTTGGTTGAAAATTTAGTTTGTTACTACTGGGAAATTTGATTTATCTGTTTTAAGCAACCATCTGGACTAAGTATATTTGTATTATGTGTCATGCATATATTTATGCTGCAAGATCAAAATCCTTAAATTACATCCTTTCAAAATTCTATATATTATATAGTGACAATTGCCAACACAACAATGAAGTGATTACATGGCTTTCAAAAATGGAAACATTGTGCAACAAAAAGATTACAATGTGTAATAAACAAGTTCATTTATTCGAATGTAAATGTGTGGTGAATAATGAAATGCATCCTCTATGAGCTGAAATGAATCTTGTCATTAGAAATATAATTTCAGTGTATCAGAATTTCTGAGGTCTAACAAAAGTAAATAGATATCTTATTATACTGACAAGACCAGATCTTATTTATTTGTGCAAGTTATCCTTAATTATGCCATAACTATATCAAATAACATATAATTAACAAAGACTGCAAAATATTGATTGTGAGTGTGCATTTTACATTGATTGTGTGTGTGCAAAATATTGATTGTGTGTGTCTGTGTATTCTACAGTCAAAGGGCAATGTTTATCTGGGTCTGCTCTGCATAAAATTTGGTGTCTTCCCAGGTAGCTTTCAACATTCTACTATTGTTCTGTTACCCCACACCCTCCCTATCTTCCTGAGAATATCATTGCCCCCTCTTATGCCTTAAATTCTTCCTAGCAGAATTATTTTACCAGAAAAGATCTAAGGAACACAGTCACACAGCCTAAAGATGAAGTAACAGAAACCAGCTCTGCATGCATGTAGCATGGAAGATTCCTCCTGACATTGAAGTCACACCAGCTTAGGTTGGATTACCAAACCACTTTCTACTTGACAATTGGGAGTTACTTAACCTCTGTCTCTGAATTTTATTTTATATAATTCTTCTAGGGTTTTGGTGAGGATTAAGTGGTATATTTTATATATTCCTCCTGACAGAGTGTGTTGCTCATGATGCATTGATAATGTTTGTTTCTTTCCTCTGCTATCATGTTAGTTCCTTTCTTTTGCTAATTGCAGTGTGGTCTTCTTAGCCAAGATAATTAGCTTCTCATGTCTGTCCACTTCCAGTGTCCAGCCCATGCTCTTATGTGCTGCATGCAGCCCAGGATAGCTACAAATGCAGTCCAACACAAAATTGTAAATTTGCTTAAAACTTTTTTTTGCTCATTAGTTTTCGTTAGTGCTTGTGTCTTTAATGTGTGGCCCAAGACAACTCTTCTTCCTCCAGTGTGGAGGAAGAGTTGCCAAAAGTTTGCACACCCCTGAGGGATGTTTCAACTATAATTAAACTTAATACCCACCTAAAAGTAGCTTAAACAGTGAGAATATTTATTATACTACATAGCAATAAGCCTACTGTCATCAAGCATCTCTTTTTCTGCCATCTAGCTTTATCATATTGGGTTGGTCCTTTAGCTCTTTCTCTTCATGGTTGCAAGATCATTACTACCACTCCAGGTATCACCTGTAGGCAGGACAACATCCAGCTGAAGAAGAATGTTGTTGTTGGTTTTGTTTTTGGTTTTGGTTTTTTTTTTTTTTTTTGCATCTCTTTGTATCAAGGAGAAAACATTTTCCCTATCCCTAACCCCTCTCCCAGAAAACTTCCCTTCAGGTTCCATTGGCTAAAATTGTGACATATTCCCAAGAAAAGGCTGGGAAAGTGACTAGGAATTTTTTAGCTTCTTTTTTGAGGAACACAACAAGGAAATTTTGGAAGGCTCCCAGGATCATCTTCCCCATCCTTAAATCATACAAAGTACTTATCCTGATGGGGTAGTATGGAGATAAAATGAGGTATGTGGCATATATTTTGTTATCAATAATAGATCATTTGAAGGAAACCCAAAGGAATGTTTCTCAGAGAATAAGTTGTATGTATTCATTATGATTTGTGAGGCAAAAATTGTTTTGAACAACAGAGAATACTCTCCGGATATTTTTCCATTGTATCAGGTAGGTGGGCATCAGCTTGCCCAAGGCCTTTGCAGGAAAGTTTTGGGGAGAGAAACTGAGACTTTGCCTCACCTTAGTTATCAGCAGAAAACAGCCATGTGGGAGTCCAGACTGATGGGTCATGGATAGATAAGGAACTACAGAGAAGATGATGAGTGGTGATACCTCAGATCTATGCAGAGACCCAAGAGTGAAATTTTTTAGGTACAGGGAATCTACCAGTCAATTCTTGGAGGGCCAGTCTCAAACATTTACATTTTGTTTATTTATTCTACAACTATTTATTGGGACCTTGATATGTATGAGCAGGCACTGGGCTAGGGGCTGGTAGTTTATTGGGAACATCACAGTCCCTGTGTTCAGGGAGCTCGTGGTCAAGTGACAAAGACAGCTCTGTATGGACAACTTCATTCAGTTGGGTTTATTAGGTTGTTTTGGTAATATGTTCCATGGTGTGCTAGGGTTGAGCTTGGGGCATGTTGCTCTGTGTGGAAGAGGGGTTGTCAGGAAGTGTCCATGTTGATGGTGCAGAGGTTTCAATGTTAGCGAAGGAAGAAGAGGGCAGAAGGCCATTCTCAGTCAGTAAATAATAATAATTTCTATCATTGACATTGTATTCCATGATAAATATCATCATAGTCTTTATAACAGCCAGCCAAGGAAGGCAGTATTGCAAGGTCCTTTTCTCCATTTTAGAGATGAGTTATCTGAGGCATGGGAAGGTGAAGTTCCCTGTCCAAAGTCACATAGTAAGTGAAGGAGTTGGCATGGGACTTCAAGCAGATTTGAGGTAGAGCTGTTTTTGCTAACCATACAGCCTTCCCTTTGCCCCCAGGGAGACACTCAACCCTGAGAATTGGGATTCAAGAAGGTGACATGAGGGACTCATCAGTGGGTTGCACAGAGAAGTCTTCCTGTTCAGCATTCCTTCCACTGCAAGTTTCCTGCAGAGTGGTACTGTAGCACCTGGCCTGTACATCCACCACTGGTGAGGGAACCCACAGAGCTATGCCTGAGAAGGAGGGTTGCAGAGAGAATGCAGATCTTGAAAATTTTGTATGAAGAATTCAAGGAAGCCTTCTTAGTCTGACAGGTTGTGTTCTTTGACTATCAAGTAAACTGGTTTGGAACCCTGTGTACTGGCAAGTCCCATGTGTTAGGACAGATATTCTACTGCATGCTTCTATATTGTTTCATTTTGTGTTACTTAATTTCTATGTTTAGAAAAGGAGGCAGAGCTTTTCTCTTTCTTTCAAAAATTATTTTATTTATTTATTTTTTTAATCTTCACCTGAGGACATGCTCAATGATTTTAGAGAGAGGGTATGGGAGGGAGAGAAAGAGGGAGAGAAACAGTGACTGGTTGCCTCTCACACCTGCTCCAATTGGGGACAAAACCCACAACCCAGGCACGTGCCCTGGCCAGGAATCTAACCCACGACCTTTCAGTTCATAGGACAACATTCCAACCAACTGAGCCACACTGGTCAGGGCACCCCCAGGTTGCCCTGCAGCCTGGGGGTGCAGGTTTTCAGTTCAGACTTTTAACAACTTGCTAATTTTAGAATTTTGTCTAAGTTAAACTCTCAAGCTGGTTTCCCTTATTGGTTAAGAGACTCACCTGATAGCACATTCTCTATGTTATTCACAGAATCAAATGAACTAATATTTGTAATGTGTGTGGCACATCCATCCACCTCTCCTCCTTCTTTATGCCTTTGAGTCACATGCAGATTTTCAATCAGGAAGATTTAACCATTCTGAGACTGCTGGTTTGGCCAGGCCACAAGGTCTCCAAGCCAAGCTACATATTAGGAACGAACATCTGGGGAAATTGAAAAAAAAATACTGATGTCCAAGAATCACCTCAGACCAGTTAAATAAAAGTCTTTGGAGTGTACTAGCGCTTTTGTAATATATTCCCAGGTGACTCCAATATGCAGCCTGGACCTAGTACTACCAAGCTAGACTATTCCTGCTCAAACCTTAATGAGCACACAAATCTCACGGATTCCTGGCTAAAATTCAGATTTTGATTCTATAGGTCTGCAGTGAAGTCTGATATTGCATTTCTGGCAAG
Source organism: Phyllostomus discolor (assembly GCF_004126475.2). Lineage (NCBI taxonomy): Eukaryota > Metazoa > Chordata > Mammalia > Chiroptera > Phyllostomidae > Phyllostomus > Phyllostomus discolor. The sequence continues at coordinate 73,711,400 of NC_040911.2, read as the reverse complement.
CTCCCAGGTGATAGTGATGTTGCTGGTCCACGGACCACAGTTTGCATAGTAAGAGGGGCTAGTGAGCTAGGGGATAAGATTACCTGTGGACAGGAATGTTGTTTGTAATAAGGAAGAGGCAGCTGGATAAGCTTCCTAAGCCCCGGTGGGCTACCTACCCCCTTTCTGGAATAAAAGTCCAAGGAAGTGGACTGCATTAAAATGCCTCATATGTTTTGCCTCCTCTATTTCTTCATATCACTAAGCCATAGTAGTGAAGTTTGAGACCACAAAGAGAAAATTTATAGGTGAAGTCTGGCAGATCCTCAATGACTGATAGATGAACAGAGGTTCTTGCTGGAGGCCTGAGGTAGGCCTACGGAGATGTTACTGGAGGCTCAGGCACCAGAGGATGTTAAGGCTTATGTCAGAAGATACCTTCAACCTCCCGTGGAGCTCAATACAGGTCTCTGAAGTGCATCTTAGACTGAACATGTATAGGTTGCGGGTGGGGGTGGGAGTGGGGTAGTTGTTCTAACAGATTCCTACCTTAGTGTTTTCTGATCAGTAGATTCGGGTGGGGTCTCCATAATTTGCATTCTAACCAGCTCGCATGTGATATTGCTGGGCTTGACCACACCTGGGGAAGAACTCTTCTAAAAGCCAGCAAAGGTCCATTTGGGTGGGACATGCTCCATAGACTACATTAACTGCTTCAAATCTCTTCTGGGAAAAGATGAAAGGGTGAATCAGCCATGGGGTTGGTCAGGTCATTTCTTGTCCATTCAATCCTCCGTGAAATGAAGAGTAGAATCGATGTGACTCTGCAGGATATTGTGTTGTAGGTGTGTGTAAACAAAAGTCTGGAGCTAACTTTTTAAAAGAATTTTGAAAAGAGTTTATTCCAACAATGATTTGCAAACCAAGAAACAACCCTCCGTGTGAACTGAGAATATGTTCCAAAATGGAGCAGATAGGGCAGTGTTCATAAAGGCAAAAGTTTCAAGGAGTTTTGGATCAAAGAAATGGGTTGTTAGAGAGAACAGGACTATAAACTTTCTCATTTGTTTCCTGACTGATGGGGGCAACTGGGCTTTCTACGGTTGGCTGACTCAGTGATCAACAGGTGCGGTTGTGAGGTGAGAACAATGAGTGATACATGATTAAGCATTTATCAACATCCTGGTTTCAGCCCCAGCCTATATAACAAAAAAGGCTGTCTTTGGTCACACAATCTCAGTAGAGGGAGTATTATTTAACAATGATGCAAGGAGTACAATTTATCAAATAGTACAATCAGCACTAGGGGCCTGCTTGCTCTGCTGATAGTTTTGAAGCCTAAAAGAGCAAAGTTATGCTGTGTAAGCAGCTTCAGAGCTAAAGCTGCAAAAAATCCAAATATTGACCTACAAATTATGAAATTAAGTTTGTAGAAGTCCTCAGGTGACTTGGGAGAGGGCCTCCTGAACATTTTCAGTTGTTTGAACAAGGATGGTGGGTAACAGGACAGCTGGCTGCCAGTTAGAAGGGTGCTCTCCATTTCTATCAGGACTGGCCCCTCCCCTTGCCGGAGGGCTGATAAGACTTTGGAGACTGCTTTGTTACTGAACCTTGTTGCCTCCCAAGGCATGTCTTTCCTGGGCAGGTAAGGCTATGAATAAGCAGTACTTTCCCCAAGAAACTTAAAAGCTCTTAAAGTTGCTGTGATACAGACACATTAGGATGCAGATATGCAGAGGCACAACTCATTTTATCAGTAACTAAACTCAGCTTACTCATCAGCCCTCTTTTTTAAGGCAGTTCATCTCCTCTGGTTTAAAATGTAACCTGTCTGAGGTAAACATTCAGGTGACTCAGGCTTCCAAGCCTTCCAAGCCTTCTAAGCAGGGCCATTCTTCCCCTCTCTAGGGGTCCTTCCTCCCCTCCTTTCCAAGGAGGACAGCTGGGTTCAGAGGATTTCCATCCGGAATGAGAGGAAGGGTTCAAGTACACGCTTATCTTTTGGTCTTCTCTGCTTTTTTTTGTTAGGGGTGAGGGGGACTGCCTTCATCTCCACTCACATCAACTCTGGTCATTGGATACGCTCTGGTATTTACCGCTCATTTCTGTAGTCCTGGGCTGTGGCTTCCAGTTGGAAGTTCTGCCTTCCATACTTGGTTGAGCGTTGGGCTCTCAATCCATTCTTTCAGGGCTTTCTGGATCTTCCTGCACCATGGGTAGTTGAAAGTTGAAAGTTGGATGGGTTGAGGTGGGAGATCATGACCTTTGTCTAAACAGGGCTTGCCTGCCACCCATGAGGCTGCCCTACAGAAGGTGAGACCTCCTAGGAGATTTTCCTGTGACTTCCAGATGGGTCCCCAGTTGCATATCCTCTGCTAACAGATTCCCTCCAGTTCTCTCCATCAGCCCCCGTCCAGGAAGGCTCCTTTCAGAACCTGTGGTTCAGGAAATACCCCCAAGTCACTCCCTGTCCTGAAGCTTTCCTTCTGTATGACTTTCAGTTAGCCAAACAAACAAAAATAAAAATACTCCTTTTCTCCTTTGAACCCTCCAAGCTTTCTTTTTAACCTTTCTGGTTTTGCAAATGAAAGCTTTGGTTTTAACAACTACTCTTTTCTCTCCCTAAAACGGGCTTCTGGAGGCAACTTTGGAAACAGGATCTGAGCACTGAGTCCTCTCCTCTTCCTTAGGTTCAGCACCAACCCCCAGCAATGGATTCCTCAGCCAGCCTCAGTGGGAGATCCAGGGGATGGTGAGAATCATGTGGAATGGAGACGTATTGGACAATGTTTCAGTCTACCATGACCAGTGCACTCTCGAAGCCCATGAACCTCTGTAACTCCTGCACTGGCCCCTATGCACATCCCAGTTTGCTCCTCCTCCTCCTCTTCCTTCCCTTTCTCTTCTTCCGTCTCCTCTTTATTCTATAGCTCTGGCAGCAGGGGCAGTGGGATTAAACAAGACAAATAAATTCAAAGATATTTCACCTTCTCTCCCTCTAATTAAAAAATAGCATTTTCAGAGAACCCATAGTTATTTATTTATTTACTTTTGCTCAATTGTCAATAGCATCTAAAATTTTCTCATTTTAAAAAATATTTAGGCTAAAGCAAAAGTTTGCATTTTCTGAAATACATTTTTCTTATACGTGTTTCTAAATGTCAGACTTGGGAGAATATTATGTGACTTTAATGTAGCCTATTTATGTTTAAAGTTAGTATATGATAGTGGGAAAAGTATGCATACATTGAAAACCATTCTTTGGAACTCAGCATATAGGTATGTTGAAAATATAATGATGCAGACAGAAAGGAAGCCCTATTTCAGTGTGCTGACTGACATATCTAAATGCATGCAGGTCTGCCTGTATTGAAAATCTTTCCACCAAAAGCCAGGAGGAAAAGCTGCAAATCTGAAAAGAAAACTGTAAAAATGCAAGCAGCTTAAGGCTCAGGGGAGGAACCTCATGAAGTCAGCAGTGGTGACAGTCATTCAAAGAAATGGGGCTTATTCTGAGTGGTATTTTGCCTTTGAATTTTTTCTATGTGGCCAAGTTAGTATGAGCATAACAGGATCATAGATACTAGCTTCATACTTTGTAGCAGGTTTCAATGTGAAGATTACTTATCTTGAGTCATCTTTTTATTTTTCCCATCCAGAGTGCTTTTTGCATAATTGGCTCTTCTTCAGACTTAGTTTTCATTGTCATTTTAGTTAGAAATAAAACCTCTAGGTTAACAGCTTCTTGTGGATACTTAACAGATACTCTCTATGCATATAAGGGAGAACACAGTGGTCAGAGACTCTGGGTTGCTGATCAGGATCTGGCCTTTGACTGGGATGGTGATCATACCAGTAACCATCCAAACTGCTGAATTTTAATTTGTCATTTTTCTGTTTGGATATCTTATTTCAATAAAATAGCTTACTTGAAAAACTCAGAGCACTGGAGATATATCTATAAAATCCCTTTATGTAATTTACATAACAGCTTTATTATTACTTTTGAAGGCAGGAAAGTCTCAGAGCAATTAGTAAAAGTATATGGATATATAAAATATTTAAAATAAAAGGAATTTAAGCACGTTATAACCCACTCCCTTCATTTAGCTAGTGAAAAAGAGGAGAACTTGAGAGATGACTTAATCAAGAAATCCTGGCTAAAAAGTGGTAGAGGCATGATTTGAATCCAGGGCCATATTTTTCACTTTGCCATCTGTGCAGTAACATATGGAACCTGTGCTAGACAATACCAGAAATTTATCATTTATTGAATACTAAATATATACATATATATACATCATCTCATTTATTGATTTTTATCTTTTTTATTGTTGTTTGAATACAGTTGTCCCTGTTTTCCCAACATCATCTCATTTAATTCATAAAATACTCCTGTTGAGAGATGAGATTTTTATTCCCTATTTTAGATCAAGAAATTTAGGCTTTTTGAGATACGTGACTTAGTGAAGGTCACACAGTGAGTGTCAGAGTCCAGATTGCAAACCAGGTGTCTCTGACCCCTGACCTCACCATCTTAACATTCTGCTGTAGTCTTTTTTGAACATGTAAAATTTTGTATTTTAACTTAGAATTATTTCAGGACTCTAATTTTATACTTCCTTTGTGTTATGTAGGAACAAGGTAGGAAAAAGGACAGCATTTGTGGGGAAGAAGGTAAATAACCAGAGAGTTTATTTATCAATATATCATTTTTGTATACATTTATAATACGTATGTCCACTGTTTATTTCCTTAGTTGTTAGAGTCAACATTCTACACATGTGAATGGGGATGACACTAACCTCGGTTTTCCTAGCTCTGCTATTGAGCCCGTGAGCACAGAGGCTGCTAGAGAGAACATGCTCACTGAACAAAGACCTCTTTAGCCCTTGAAATAGAACTTACAAGTTTCCGTGGTGGAGTAAAAATAAACTGGGAGTGGCCTGCCACCCTAATGACATGTCCTTCACCCACATCAGTTTAGAAAAGCAATTAGTCTGCCTCAAGGAGGCTAGCCACTGCCTCGCATGAAAGCCAGGCACCTTCATCCAGGGTTATGAGCCTAGTTCAGTGCTTCGTGAAAATAGGTACTTTCTGGATGATTTTGTGATGGCTTTGATGATGGGGTATACACTCAGTGCTGTCATTACTGAGCTATAATGGCCGGAAGTGATTTTCTCTCAGCATCAGGGACCACAGAAAACTTGTTCTATGCCTATTATTAGTCTATATTGGAAAGAATTCATTTGCTGGAGGAAAGTTATTAAAACACTCTAATTCAATATTTGTGAGAGAAGTAATAAAATTGATAAATTACAGGTGAGCAATACCAGTGAGCTCTTTTGCTTATTCCTTCTGGGACTCACTGCAGATTTTCAGTGTTTACTGTGTTGTGTCTTCTTACATGAAGGATTTAGCTGTTTGAGTGTCAGATAAAAGACACATGTTTCTAACATAAGAGCCAAAAAGCAACCAAAAAGATCTGCCACTCTGCTAGAATATTGCCACTATTAGTGTGTATATTTTATCCATAGGTGACAAAAGTGCTATTTTGTATAGGACAGTTGTAATTTATCAATAATAAGTAAGAGACTATTCTTACAGCTACTGCCTTTAACTTTTACCTGAATCCCTAACTGATCCCACCACTGGAAGAATTTAACAATTTATCAGGGGGCTTAAAATAAGTGCACAATAATATATCTTTCCTTGATACCTACATTGAAATGCACCACATTTTTTTTCATACTCTTTTGAGAGTCTTTCTGTGGTGTTGTTTTCATTGTGCTTTTCAATGTCTAAAGGAATTATCCAGTATGCAAACTTTTTGGGGGGGGTATACACTTTCTTCTTCCATGATCTTATCTTCCCTGTAGCCCAATGCTTCTCAAAGTTTTGTGCCCATAAAATCATCAGGAAAGTTTATTAAAATACAGACTGTGCACTCCACTTCAGAGATTCTGACTCGGTAGATCTGGGGTGGAGATCTAGAAAGTGAACTTCTGATACTCTTCCTGACGATGCTACTGTTTTGTGGACCACACTTCAAGTGGCAGTGCTCTGGAACACTGATGACCATATCTAAGTAGATAACACCACAGCTTTGGTCTTTCTCAAAAGCTCAAAACTGATGTTTCCAACTCCTTTCTGTAGGGCTCTCCTGGCTGGCCTGCCAGAGTTTCAGCTTTAAGACTGCCCCCACTATTACCACCCCAGTTTACCTTCCTGTGGCCACTAACAGTACCTTCTTTATCCCAGGTAGCCAGGCTTGAGGCCTCAAAGTCCACTTGTTCAACAGTCTTATCTGTTTTTTTTTTTGTTTGTTTCACTGGGTACTAAATTCAGCAGATCCCATCTAATCAGACTCTCACAGTCACCTCATACCACAAACACCTCTGCAGCTAGCTCTGGAAGTCTTTTCCTATTTCTGCCTCACTCCCTGGTGTATCTACAACCATGCCAAGCACAGCAATGCCTTTGTATTTTTAAAGGTGTTATGTCCTCAGCCAGTTTCCTTCTTTTTCACTAATAACATGGTTATTGCTCATGAGTCATGGAAGGATAAAGAGGAGAGTTACATTATTTTGGAGACTGACAATTTAGATGCATGAGGGAGACCTGAAGTACTCTAGTTCAATTTAGAGAGAAAATTCTTGGGGTAAGTTGAGATAAGGGTATATTTCTTTCTTTATTTTCTTATCTCTGCCCAGCTACTTCTGAGTCCCATATGTCACCCCTATGGACTGACTGGTCATTCTTGGTGATCTTAGTCTTTCTTATATTGCACTTCTTGCTGCCATTCCTCCCACCCTGGAGCAATACATTCTTTTTAATAATTATAGTCATCCTACCTTCCAAGTAAAAAAAATAGTCTAATAGTCTGGGACATCTGGGCAATATTTTTTTAGTTGGTGAGGACCAAGGTCAGAGTACCTGAAATGGAAAACGATTCATAGAATCAAGGCACTTATAAACATTTATGAAAATTTAAATTTCCAAAACTTTTCCTTTTAAGTCATTACAGATTTTTGAAATGTTTGCTGAGTCTTTCGAAACATATTAGCCATTTCTGTACTTTACTAAACAAAGATTTAAGGCCACACGTGTCTTTTTTTGATGATTCGTGAACACCACAGCAAATACTACACTTTGTGCCATACAGTGACTATCTGTTCTTTTCTTCAGTTTCCAGTTAGGACTTTGTAGGTGCTAGCAAGTCTCCTGCAACTCTCCTGCCTTAATAAAGCATTGACTTTAATCATCTGGGATGGCAAGTTAGATAACCAAGTATGTAACAACTATATGAAAAATATGTCAACAGGATGAGGGTGCTGAACTGAGGGTCCATCTGTGAAACCATGATGCTCAGCATTTGTACTTTATCGCAACTATTTCAGTGACTCAGAATGACCCCTTCCCCCTTCCTTCCTCCCTTCCTTCCTTCCTTCCTTCCTTCCTTCCTTCCTTCCTTCCTTCCTTCCTTCCTTCCTTCCTTCCTCTCTTTTTCTCTTAGTAAACTGATTCTGGATTGCTCAGCTAGGTTTGCTGTTTTCCAGAGTTGTGATTCCTGGTAGAAAACTAACCTTCACACAAGTAAATCTCAGTTACAGTTTTACTTTTTTATTAGTGTAGTGTGTCTTCATTTTTGAGAAATACATTTAAGGTCAAGGTAAGGATGTTAATTGGGATTTAAATGCCATAAATTTAAATCTATAGCATGAATATTTTGAGAGGGAGGAATTTAGAGCCCCCATTGTATACATTGGCCACATTTGTGCATTCCATTTCTTGCAAAATCATTTTGCATAAATATAGCACATGGTATAGAAAAGATCTTTATGCCTTGTTATATGGTACAAGGTATAGAAAAGTTGTATAGCTTGTGGTAATTGCAAAACATTTTAAATTTAACTGGGAAAAGGATTATAATATTGGAATAAAACTGTAGTATTAACTTCTAGTCTTTAGGCCTGTGCCCTGTTTACATTCTGTATTAGCAAACTTAACTGGCTAAGGGCTAAAAGTTGATTTGTCCAGCTACATTTGCATTACAGTTGAAGTCATTATGTGAAACAGCAGTAGCCTTTGCAAAGGGGAAAAATGTATCTACCTTTACAATTAACTAGGACATTGGTGTTCAGTATTGCAGTCTATTGGGTGATCATATCATATAGAATATAATTGCTAAAGATGTGATATCTGGAAATGGCAAGTCTGAACCACTGAATTAATCTTTTTGTGTGTGTTCTCTGACAACTAGTTTAGATTGTATACCCCTTGCACCCTGAAACTTAAGTGTAACTGTCAACTTTTCTTTTTCACTAATCAGTTATATGTATCTATAGAATAGGCACTATGAAATGCAAAATTTTAAGAAAGATTCAGTCCCTAACCATGAGTGTCTGCTATTTTGCAGGAGAGACAAGACAAATGAATAAAACAAATGGTGAAGAAAATTCCTGTGAATAATGACAGCACATATGGATTTCTTTCTGGGCTAAATTGCATGAGTAGATGTTAAGAATGTGAAAGAGATCTGTGTGGGCTGGAGTTGGGGAGTAAGTTTTCTGAAGGAATTAGGGGTCATTTTTGACTCTGAGTGCTTTCTAGAAAGGAGTGGAGATGGAGGCAGAGAGGTTACTGTGGTCCTGCCTGAAATGAAACTTACTGGAGAAGCAAGAAGTCAAAAGAAGGGTTAGTAGAAAAAGAGACTTTAAGGATGCTGAGGAAAAAGGTGGTGCAGCAACAATCCCAATGACTTGAGATGATACATTTGGAGTGAGGGTAAGTGATTAACATTGCACTACAAAAGGAGTGCTTCTTCCTCAGAGCCAGTGGAAGGAAAGAAGAGAGAAGGATGTGCTGACAGGGCATCTGATGGGTGGCTAGAACCTTTTCTGGACAGCAGACATTCTTAGGTTGAGTTTCCTGGAAACTGAGCCTGAAATGGAAGTTCTGGTACAGGTGATTCATTGAAGGAGAGCTCTCAGGAGCAAAGGAAAGGAGAGAGGCAGGGTAGAGACAGGGAAGCTGAAGTGGAGCCTCAGCCTGATCCCATGGGGAGTTTGAGAATGTGAATGGCACCAAAGGGTTGTCCTGCCTGAGGGAAAGAGGCCAGGTTTTTGTACCCTGTGTCCACCAGTCATCAGCCAGCTTCAGGTTGCCTTCAAGTAGGGTTGGGGGAGGGCATAACCTTCCAGGTATTTCCAGGCTGATGGTTTGTATCTGCTGAAAATAATTCTCTGGCAAAGCAGGCAACTGTGAGCCACTGGCAGCCAACACTGACACAGATGGGGGAGGGGTATACCTGCCCAGGAAAGGGGGTTGGGACAAGTCACTGTGCCATCTACCACACAGATCTCCTAACTCTCAAATAAAATGCCCTTTTATAAAGCTTCTCCCCTTAGTTAGTCATTCACTCTCATAAACCAACTCTCTGACACATACTAATTAGACTGTGAAAATAATCACACCTCCTCTGGAATTCCCTCCCCCACTTCCAATAATCTACTTCTCTCTTATCCCCTTTATGCTTGGTTTTGCTAGATTCATAGACTAAACTAAATAGTAAATAGTAAAAGGTCTTATACCTGTTATAGCCAGCATAGGGAAGGAAAATAGAGGGGCTTTGGGGAACAGGTTCACTCACTCACACCATAAGTAATAAGTTTGCATATTGATTTTGGGGATAGAAATCAATGTTCTATTGCCTGGACACATGAACATTTAGAGGATTGCTTTGCATATAAGAAAACAGAGTCATCTTGTTCTTCTCATTGATACATGTGCAAGAGCAAACACACTTTAGCAACAGCCAGACTTAAGACAACAAATGCCCCATCTGTTGGAAGAACTCCACTGGTAGAAGTGGAGTTCTTGCAGTGTTTCAAGAAAAAGAATTCCTAAGACCCTCGTTGGAGGATGGGGTCCTATGATATTACTTTATTGATCATGTAAAATTAAGGGGATTCTCCTCCTGACTTCCCAATGTTCCAACTCTATCCATCTCCCAGTGAAAAAGATATATTGTTGTCTCTAGTAGGGACAGAATAAAGGCCACTGTCCAGAGTTTTTGCTCCACATTAAAGTCCAGTCCAGTTCAGCACCCGGCTAGCTTAGTGTGTTTTCAGTTGCAGTCCATTGATGTGCTGTGGTATTCACATTCCCGTCTGGAGTCTGTGCATGGAGTCCACACGGCCATGGACCATGCAGCTGCTAGGGCCACATGTCCATGGAGAGAACAGACAAGTGCACCTATGAGTGTGAGTCCTCAGGAGAGAGAAAGAGAGAGAGAGAGAGAGAGAGGGAGGGAGAGAGAGAGAGGGAGCGCACTTCTTTTTCCCCCCTGAGATTATATTAGCTTAGATACGGATGGACTAGGTGCTTTTTAAAAAGATCCAATCAACTTCCCAAATTTTCACAGGTTTTGATAGGTTTAAACATCTTGGTTAGACTGACAGGCCTCCACTACCATCCAGCACCTCCCCCCTGCATCCCCCAGCAATCCAGTATGGGAGGGGGGAAGTGGACAGCATTATTCCCTTTGGCATACTCCTGAAGTATGAAGCTGTAACTTCCTAATGAAGCAAACAGGCCTATGCTCCCCAGTTTACTAAGCTCAATATCAAATCCCTTTGCTCTCATTCTTTTATGAATAATTAGCTAAATACTAAAAATAACACACCCACCTTGAGTTTTAATATTTGGAAAAGTCAGGGGTGTGGTGGAGGGTGGCTCTAGCCAGGATGTTTTAACTCTGGCTGCACATTAGAAACCTAGGAAATGTAAAGAAAACAAAATAAAATCTTTAAAAATAAATAAATAAAATGCCCTGGCTGGCGTAGCTCAGTGGATTGAGCTCGGGCTGGGAACTAAAGTATCCCAGGTTCGATTCCCAGCCAGGGCACATTCCTGGGTTGCAGGCCATAACCCCCAGCAACCGCACATTGATGTTTCTCTCTCTTTCTGTCTCTCTCTCTCCACCCCCCTTCCCTCCCTAAAAATGGATGAATAAAATCTTTAAAAAAATAAATAAAATGAAAATTTAGTATCTTGAATAAAAAAAAGAAAACAAAATAAAACAAAACAAAAAATACCTAGGTGGGTTAAACAGAATCTCAGCATAGTGATAAAGGGGCAAGCAATGGTATATTTTAAAACTCATAGGAGATTATAGTGTAAAACCAGGATCTAATCTCCATGAGAAAGGTGATATTACTCAATAATCTACCCAAAACTCAGTGAATTAAAAGAGCAAGTAATTAGTATTACCCTTGAGTGTGAGGGTCACTGGATGGCAATTCTGGTCTAGGCTGAGCTTGAACATACATCTGGGGTCAGCTGTGCCTTGGGGAGGTGGTTCTGCTCATCTTGGCTAGGTTCTCCTATGGTTGGGTTTCAGCTGGCTATTAACTGACTGATCTAAGCTGGGCATGGCCGAGACCATTAGTTTCTGTCCCACATGGTCTCTCATCCTCCAGACTAGCCCAGCATGTTTAGATGGTGGCTTGGCAGGTTGTAAGAAATAAAATAGAAATACATGAAATCTCTGGAGTTCTAGACTCAGAACTGGTAGGGCCTCCTTCCACCATATTCTGTTGGCCAAAGCAAGTCACAGGCTAGCCCAGAGTCAGTGCAGGAAGGGACTCCAAAGTTAGAGGACCATCCATTATGGGAATGGGGAAGGGAGTTGATAGAGAGAGGCCAATAACTGAGGCCACAAATGCATTCAATCTTGCACTTAGATCTAATCCCTAACTTTTGTTAGCACAAGTGTCTTGTCAAAGTAGTTAATTTAAGACTTAGATATTTTATTCACAGATCTTTCATATTTCCTCTTCTCCCACTTCTTCATACTTCTTCATTATGGGCAACATTTGAGTTTTGACCTATAAGGTGGCCTAGACCTACAATATGTACCTATCCCTATTTTTAAAAGTCTAATTCACTTTTATTGTATTTGTTCTCTGGACTCAGTTTACAGAGAGTAGATCAATGAATAGATGAACAAGTGAAAGCACATACTTGAAATTCATTTTCTAAAGGATTTACTATGGAGTATGAATTGTGAAGTATTAAGATTTGGAATATAGACTAAGCAAGTGAGTAGGGATGTTTACTCTCTTAAGATGTTGACAATTCATATCAGAAGAACCTTGTTATGTTTCTGTGAGCTTCCTTACCTGAAAGACTGTTGCTCTAAAGAAGACAGAAGGGTAATGGGGTATTAAGCCTCATATCCCTTCCATCTGGACAAAAACACATTGAAACAGATGATATGTCTGCAGATGACCCATCATTCACTTTCAAGGAAGGTCAAAGTAAATGTTAAAAATGTTGTTTTATCTTTGGCCTTTTTCTTATTTGGTACCTTCGCCATTTGACCCTACCTTTTCTACTTAACCTCACTCTTTCTGGCCTGAAGTCTGGCTTGATTGGAATCATCCCTGGCCCCTTATGCATGATCATGCTATTCTTCCCTGTTACTCCAACTCCCTTGGATAATACCCTCCTCCTCTTCTCTCTGATCTTTAAAATTCTACTATGTTCTCAAGAAATTGCTCAGTGCCCTCCTTAATGCCACCTGAGACTATTTTGGCCACACCAATTCTTTCATCCCCTGAACAGCCATGTAACTTACTATCTGAACCAGTTGACACCATTCGATCTTATATAACTGCTTGGCTCTTCTAGTTATGTCATCTTGCCTCAGCTGATTGGCCTGTGAGTCTGAGTCAAGCCGGGTAAAGTATTCTGACTGCTCGGCTATAGCTGGACGGCCACAGAAATGTCAGTTCCATGAAGCCAGGGAGTCCATTTGCTTTGCTCATTACTGCACCCACAGCATTTAGCACACAGAATATGCTAAAAAACATCTGCTGAATAAATTAAAAATAATAGGTAGTCAATAAATACTTAATACATTGGTGTTTCAGCTATAAGAAACAATAAAAATGTTAACATTTCAATGTGTGTGTTATCCAACCTTTGTCTATTTACCTGTTTAAAATGAGTCCCTATTTCCTTGGTGAGTGTGGCTCAGTTGGTTGGAGCATTTTCCCATACACCAGAAGGTTGGGGGTTCAATATTAAGTCAGGGCATATAATGTAGGTTGTAGGTTCAGTCCCTGGTTGGGGTATAGATGGGAGGCAACCAATTGACATTTTTCGCATCAATGTTTTTTTCTCTCTTCCTTCCTCTTTCTTTAAAATTAATAAACATATTAAAAATTTTAATGAGCTCCTATTATATGGAAGACAGTTTACTAGGCATTGTGGAATTAAACATAAACAAGACCCAGCCCTGCCATCAAAAGTCTTTCAGGCTTATGTGGGGAGACCGTCATTACTAAGTGACTTTTTTCCTAGGCATTGAAGCTGGTGGTGTTGGAGTAACTGGCTTATGTATCAGCAACTGCAATAAATAGTTTCAAAGGTCCTAAATTCTAGGACATAAACTGTATGATTATTGGACCCTAAACAACTGAGGACGTTGCACCAGTATTTAACTGTTCTGGGCCTCAGAGTCCTTATCTGTGAAATGAGAAGAATATGTTGAAAGAACCTGCTGGTTCTTATTTTTTTTGACTGTGTTCTCTTAAGAAGCATCCCTCTGATAGAATGACATGATTTTAAACTTATGAGAACAAATCCAAAATGAAAAGTATGCCATTATTCTTCTATTTGTCTGCTGCCAGTGCCGCTTGCCTTCATCACAACGTGTTTGGAAACACTGAGGTTCTCTCAAGGCAACTCTGCAAGACATGCACACTTAACATTGCTCAGCACACAGCCATCCTATCTATGCACCTGGGTTTGTTAAAACAAAACAAAACAAAACAAAACAAAACAAAACAAACAAGGACAGCAGTGTTTAGTTCTTCCTGACTGGACCCAATCTAAAGTGCATTTTGTTGAATCCTACTCGCTCATCCACCTACCCAAATGTTCCCTTTGAATCTGCCAGAACATAATGTAACATTTGGAAAGTTATCACTGTTGCTAGTTCCCTCAAATTGAACATCTGAGTAATGGAACGCTTGTTCAGGCTAATCCTACACCTAGGCAGAGCCCTTGGCATTGTCCCCAGGAGCAGACAGAACTCTACCCTCTGTGACTCCGGGGCAGTGGCCTGATTCCCTCCAGACTCACCTTAGCCATCATCATCCTGGGGCTTTGCCTTGTCCCACTTTTTGGAAACTGTCCAACTTGACAAACTTCCAAACTGACCACTTTTATAAACTTCTCTCCAAAATAAGGCAGATACTGTTCCTCATATTGGTGTGTTAACTTGCTTAAAACATGAGCAAGGATGGAATCTTGTGATGCCCATCCTTCTCAGCCTCTCCACATTGAGAACACTCTGTGTCTGGGATAACAAATGGTGTCCTCCCACACAATGAAGCAAATATCTCCATGACAGATGGGCCAGGCTGCAGCCCATCAAAGTCAGCAAACTAAAGGCTTATTAACCCAAATGGAAAACAAAGTGCAGAGGTCTGTACAGAAAGCATCCTTTCTCTTACCCCACTGGGTGACTTCTAGGTCTAAGTTAGCTGAAAGCTGCACACACATGGAGACTGAAGTCTCCTGGTAAAGAGGCAGCAACCAGCCAACATTCTCTCCGCATCTTGAGGACTAGTGCGCACCACAGAGGCAAACATTAAAATTTTGTGATGGGAAACTGGTTTGTCAGATCAGTCTGTGAGTGAGTTTGTCACCATGAATGCAAAATGTTGCCTGTGGGAAGGAGAAGGAAGGAAGGCCTCAATCTTGGGAAAAAAAAAAACCCCAAAAAAACACCTCTGCTGGAGGGTGTTTAGGGAGATGTGTGCCCTCTGGAGGCTGTCTTGTTGATGACGCTTAGGGCCCAGAGGGTGACCAGCATTGACTCCTTAGTCCAGCAGCTTTCCCATTTGAGTGAAAGGCAAAGGCTTTGTGATAGTCCATAAAACCCTTGAAGGTCTGGTCCCCAAACCTCTCTTCCTACTGTCTCCTAATCCAACTAGTTTCGATGATGATTTTCTCATGTGTTTTGGTTACCTAGTCTTATCTATGACTATGCCAAAAGAGTGGTTAAAAAACAAACAGCAATCATTTATTTTGCCTTCAGCTCTGCAGTTTGATCAGGGGTCAGTGGAGAAGACTCATTGCTTCTGTACATGGCATCACTTGATGAGGCTCAACTGGGGGAGGGAGGATCTGCCTCTAAGACTGCTCTTTCACACAGCTGCTGGCTGTCACCTGAAAGCTCAGCCCCATGCCCCCCTACCTGAGACTCCTGTGGCCCTGCCTTCTCACAGCATGGTGTCCAGGTTTCAAAGGGAAGCATTCCAAGGGAGAGAGCTGAGCAGAGGCCTTTATCAACCTCCCTGCAAGTTACCTGGTGTCACTTCTGTCATACTTGTCATGCTCCACAAGTTGGGGTAATCACAAAGTCATGTTCAGGTTCAAGAGGATGACATATAGATTCCACTCCCTAATACAGGCCAGGGGATGGCAAGGCTCTGGAAGTTCATATGGCAGGGGGAATATTGTGGCAGCCATTTTTGGAATATAAAATCTATGACCGTTCTTGCATTACAGCAGGCATGTTCCCTCCTAAGGCTTGGCCTTTGCTTTCTGCCTAGAGTGCACTTTCCTTTGAGATGCACTTGGCTCACACCCTCAACGGCTTCAGTTCTTTACCCAAATATTTATTTCCTTCTCTTTAAGGTCGTCCCTGGGTGTTCCGTGCAAAATGAAAATTCACTCCACTTCCTTATTCCTTCCCCACTTTGCTTTCATTTTCTCTGTAGAAGCGACACTTTCAACATACTCTTTATTCTACTTATTTATTCTGGTTTTGTTTTGTTTTGTTTTACTATTCCCTTCATAAATTGTGTTTATTAAGGGAAAGCATTTTGTCTGTTTTATTCACTGCTATTTCTCCAGAGCTAGAAGAGTGGCTGGCACATAGAACAGACTTAATAAATTTTTGTTTGAGTAAATTAATGAGCATCTGCCCTCAGAAGATTTAAGATATCACAGTGACCATTTGTTCTCATTTACTTTGGTCCTTAGGTCCTGACTTCAGTACCAGGCATATAAACACTCACTGATAATTTAATTAGTGAACTAACTAGATAAATATACTGATTTTAAACTTACTCAATGGAAAGATAACAATAAACCAGCAGCATTCCACTCATAGTCACTTATTCACAATGCATCCATCCCCTTTCCTCATCTACAAAGTGACAGTGCCAGCCAATATGGATACTAAATTCTGCTCTAACAATGCTGCTCCTGCCTCCAATTAGAGCCAGGAGTTATGAAAACAGAAAGAGGAAAATCACAGGGGATGCCCAGGAGACGAGGCATAGCTCTGACAGTAAACCTCTAGGTGTCTGCTTTATGTTCTTTCTATGTTTGTCATCTAAAGGGGTTGCCCTATAAGCCAATCAAAAGATGGCTTCCGCCAATCTGCTTCAGTGGTCACAATCCAGATGTCTTAGGAAATGGGAAGAAAGCAAGAAGACAATTCTTTAAATATTATCATGTAGGTGATTGGGCAATTCTGCTGGCTTTGAGGAATGACCTCTTGTTTCAGCATCACTCTTTACACAGATAGTCACCACCTTGTGCTTGTTAGTTTATTTTCCAGAGGTGTTTGGAGTAAAGTGGTGACATTTCAAAATGGATTAATACAGGATGCTCTAAATTGAACGTGTTCTTGAATTTCACTTAAATGTTAGTAACTAAAGAATATAAGCTGGTATCAGGTTAAATGGAAACCATTGCCACATATACTGTTTCAGAAGTTCAAAATTAGTTTGTTTTTAAAAGAATTTATTATTACATTTCAATGTATGTAATTGGCAAACATTTTTTTCTTGTCAAAATAAAGAGAAGCAAGAGCCATGGCCCCAAATATCTTCAACTTGGGGGACAAGATTATAATGGCAACTTAGATGTGCCGCTGAAGTCAATTAGCACTACACAGGGTCTGCATTGCTTGCTCCCTCTTATATCAGGACCCTGAATCTGGGAATGTCTAGGAGAGAGGCAGAGGGTGGCTGTTCTCTGGGTTGGCAGGGGTGAGGGTATGGGGCAAAGGCTATGCCAGGCCCATGGTTACTTCCTCCTCTAGAAGGGATTGCAAGAATGAAAGAACTAAATGTGCTATGAGCTCCTTCTGAGACTAGGTAAGGAAAATATAAGCTATTAAGGTAATTTATGGGCAGAACACTTTGAATATAAATGAAGCAACCAATGGCCCTTTTGATTGGCATTTATATCTCTTTTTATAGAGATCACATAGAATAGTATTATAATTCTTGACAGTTTTGATTGTAGAATATATAGGACATTAAGCTTCCTGGAAGAAAGCAAAGATGATTAATATTAATAATGGCCAAATAATACACAATAGACATGAGTAATATGTTTTGTATTTATATAGCTATTGTTTTAACTCATTGGAAAACACTATGCTTTATTGTTAAGAATGCAATGATAATAAGACACTACATTATCTAGGTCACATAAAAGAAGACATTCAAGCTTATCCTTAAATCCTATTAATTTCTTTACTCACATAATGGAAAAAACAATAGCCATTTGACTCTACTATTTAAACTAATGTATTCAAAGCAATATGCCTGATTAAAGACGTAGATCAAAATTCAAATAACTTGGTTCAGATGTAGTAAGTCCCAGAGTAATTTGGAAGTGTCAAGGAGGACTGTGGCTCTCTAAAAAAATAAATAAAGGACTAGACAAATTAATGTGTATTTATCTCGCAGTGACGAGCATGTTTTATGTGTTGTCTTTTTCTTTCCCCTTGTATACGCAGGATGCTAAGTGAAGCAACTCTGGGCTCTGTCTACAAAAATACGGTTCCAATAAAAGTGTGTGTTGTTATGGGGGAAACTATTCCAATAAGAAACGTACATCTCTTAGATTATACCTAGACTTGGAAAATTGCAAAATGTTTTACCACCTTCATTTCCCATTTCCTCCTTTCTTCCAATGATTCTATCCATGACCATGTGAAAAAAAGTAGAAACAGAAAATACAAAAGAATGGACATTGTGATCCACTCAATATTAGGTTTGCTTTTGAGTCAAAATTGAGCAAATCAGTAAGTGTTACCTATATAAGGTAATTTGAAAAGCATTTGCAGTGTTTTAGAGACAATTATATGAGGGGGG
Organism: Phyllostomus discolor; assembly: GCF_004126475.2. Lineage (NCBI taxonomy): Eukaryota > Metazoa > Chordata > Mammalia > Chiroptera > Phyllostomidae > Phyllostomus > Phyllostomus discolor. The sequence goes on along the minus strand of NC_040911.2, from coordinate 73,693,224 downwards.
ATGCCCCCAAAATGGAATTTATTTATAAAAATTGCGTATTTATTCTTATATGTTTAAACTTCAATCACCTTCAAAGTACTCTCCATTTGATGCGATACATCTATCAAGGTATATTTTCCACAGCTCAAAACAGTTTTTAAACTTGTCAATTAATGCCTTTTAGTGCTTCTGCTGTATCTTTAATCTGTATTGTATTTTTTTCATTACCATTTAGTCCCCTCCCACAGCAATCACCACACCATTGTCCATGTATGTGAGCTCTTTTTCCTTTTTTGCTCAATCCCTCCACCCCCTAACCTTCACCCCTTAGCTGTCATATGCTCTCCATCTATGAGTCTGCCCCCACTTTCCTTGTTAGTCCACTTTGTTCATTAGATTCCACATATATGTGAAATCACATGGTCTTTGTCTTTTTCTGTCTGGTTCATTTCACTTAGCATAATGTTCTCCAGGTCCATCCATGCTGTCACAAAGGGTAAAATGTTCTTTTTTATAGCCCAGTAGTATTCCATTGTATAAATGTCCCATAGTTATTTTATCCACTCATCTATTGATGGACACTTGGGCTGCTTCCATATCTTGGTGATTGTAAATAACACTGCAATGAACATAGGGGTGCTTAAGTTCTTTTGAATTAGTGTTTTGGTTTCCTTTGGATATATTACCAGAAGTGAGATCACTGAGTCAAAAGTCAGATCCATTTATAATTTTTTGAGGTATCTCCATACCTCAAAACTGCTTTCCACAGTGGTTGCACCAATCTGCATTTCTACCAACAATGCACAAATGTTCCCCATTCTCCACATCCTCACCAGCACTAGTTGTTTGTTGATTTATTGATGATTGCCATTCTGACAAGTGTGAGATCATAACTCCTTATGATTTTAATTCACATTTCTCTGTTAATTAGTGATGTTGAGCATCTTTTCATGTGTCTATTGGACATCTGTATGTCCTCTTTGAAGAAATGTCTATTCAGGTCCTTTGCCCATTTTTTAATTGGGTTGTTTGGTTTTTTGGTGTTGAATTTTGTAAGTACTTTATAAATTTTGGATATTAACCCCTTATAAGATGTATTGGCAAATATATTCTTTCATTTTGTAAGTTGTCTTTTTATTTTGTTGATGATTTTTTTTTGTTGTGCCAAAACTTTGATGTAGTCTACTTCTTTATTTTTTCTTTTGTTTTCCTTGCCTGGGCAGATATATCTGATGAAATATTGCTAAGAGCCATGTCTCAGATTTTGCTGCCTATGTTTTCTTCTATGATTTTTACAGTTTTGGGTCTAACATTTAAGTCTTTGATCAATTTTGAATTTTTCTTGTGTGTGGTATAAGATAGTAGTCTAGTTTCATTTTTCTGCACATGTCTGTCTAATTTTCTGAACACCATTTATTGAATAAACTATCTTTAGTCCATTGTATGAGCTTGCTTCCTTTGTCAAATATTACTTGCTTATAAATGTGTGGGTTTATTTTTGGGCTCTTAATTCTGTTCCATTGATCTATGTGTCTGTTTTTATGCCACTATCATGATGTTTTGATTACTATGGCCATATAGTATAGTTTGATATTAAGTAGCATGATTTCTCCAACTTAGTTCTTCATTCTCAGGATGCTGTTACTATTCAGGGCTTTTTGTGGTTTCATGTGAATTTGTGAAATATTTGCTCTAGTTCTGAGAAGTACTTCATTGGAATCTTGATAGAAATTGCACTGGATCTATATACTGCTTTGGGTAGTATGGATACTTTAATGATGTTAATTCTTCCTATCCATGCACACCATATGTGCTTCCACTTATTTGTATCTTCTTCACTTTCTTTCTTCAATGTCTTATACTTTTCCATGTACAGGTCTTTTACATGCTTGGTTAGGTTTATTCCTAGGTATTTTATTTTCTTTGAAGTCATTTTGAATGAGATTGTCTTCTTTTAGTTTGTTATTGGCATATAAAATGCAACTTATTTCTGAATATTAATTTCATATCCTGTTACTTTGCTGAATTCATTTATCAGTTCTACTAGTTTCTTGGTGCAATCTTTGGGATTCTTTATGTACAGTACCATGTCATCTGCAAATAAAGACAGTTTTACTTCTTTTCCAATTTGAATGCCTTTTATTTCTTTATCTTCTCTGATTGCTGTGGCTAGGACTTTTGGTACTATGTTGAATAAGAATGGTGAATGCGGACATCTCTGTCTTGTTCCTGATCTTAAGGGGAACAGTTTTAATTTTTCCCCATTGAGTATGATGCTGGCAGTGGGCTTGTCATATATGGCCTATATTATGTTTAGTTGTGTTCCCTCTATGCCCATTTTGCTGAGAGTTTTTATCATAAATGGGTGCTGGATTTTATCAAATGTTGTTTTTATGCATCTACTGGTATGATCATTTGGTTTTTTATTTTTCACTTTGTTTATGTGGTGAATTATATTTATTGATTTGTGAATGTTGTGCCAAACTTGCATTCCCAAAATAAATCCCCCTTGATTGTGGTGTATGACCTTTTTGATGCATTGCTGTATTTGATTTGCTAATATTTTGTTGAGGATTTTAGCATCTATGTTCATCAGGATATTGGCCTATAATTATAATTTTTGTAGTGTTTGGTTTTGGATTAAGATAATTCTGGCTTTATAAAATGACTTTGGGAGCCTTCCCTCCTCTTGAATTTTATGAAATAGTTTGAGGAAAGGTGTTCTTCTTGGAATGTTTGGTAATTTTCATCTGTGAAGCCATTGGGTCCAGGGCTTTTGTTTGTTGGGAGTTTTTTGAGCACTGCTTCAATTTCACTAGGTGTAATCTGTTTATTCAAATTCTCTGATTCTTTCTGATTTAGTTTAGGAAGATTGTATATTTCTAGGAATTGATCCATTTCATCCAGGTTGTCCAGTTTATTGGCATATAGTTGTTCATAATATTTTCTTAACAATACTTTTATTTCTTTGGTGTTGTTATTTTCCTGCTTTCATTTCTATATTTATTTATTTGGGTCCTTTCTCTATTTTTTTCTTGATGATCATGGTTAAAGGTTTATCAATCTTGTTTATCTTAAAAAAACAGCTCTTGGATTCATTGATCTTTTGTATCATTTTTTAAGACTCTATTTCATTTATTTCTGCTCTGATCTTTATTATTTCCTTTCTTCTACTCCCTTTGGGCTTTGTTTGTTGTTCTTTTCCAAGTTCCTTTAAGTGTGAAGTTAGATTGTTTATTTGAGCTTTTTCTTGTCTTGTTTAGTTTTCTTTTTTTAGATTATTGTGTCCTCATTTTCATTTATTTCAAGGTATCCTTTGATTTCTTCCTTGATCGCATTGTTGATCCATTCATTGTTTAATAACATATTATTTAGCTTCTATGTCTTTGCATGTTTTTTCAGTGTTCTTGTGATTGATTTCTAGTTTCATAGAATTGTGGTCACAGAAGATGTTTGATATAATTTCAATCTTCTTAAACTTACTGAGACTTTTTTTGTGTATGTCCTTACTTGTGGTCTACTCTGCAAAACATTCCATCTACGTTTGAAAAGTATGTATATTCTGCTACTTTAGAGTGAAATGCTCTGAAGATATCAACTAAATCTATTTGATCTAACATGTCACTTAAGGCTGCTGTCTTCTTGTTTTTCTGCCTGAAAGATCTACCCATTGAAGTTAATGGGGTGTTAAAATCCCCAACTATGACTATGTTTCTGTCAGTCTCTCTCTTTATGTCTGTCAAGATTTGCTTTACATATTTAGTTGCTCCTATGTTGGATATGAAATGTTTTAGAGTTATATCCTCTTGTTGGACTGTTCCTTTTATCATTATGTATGTAGTGTTTTAGTTTTGGTCTTACTGTAGCCTTGGTTTTAAAGTTTATTTTGTCAGATATAAGTACTGCTACCCTAGCTTTTTTTTCTTTGCCATTTGCATGGGATATCTTTTTCCATCCCATTACTTTTAGTCTTTGTGTATCTTTTGACCTGACATAGATCTCTTGGAGGCAGCATATATAATGGGTCTTGTTTTCTCATCTGTTCAGCTACTCTATATCTTTTGATTGGAGCATTTAAGCCATTTACATTTATGGTGATTATTTGATAGATACATATTTAATGCCATTTATGTTAGACTATTTTCCTTTTTTTCTTTCTTTCTCTGTTTCTTCTTTTTAAATCAAGCCCTTTAACATGTGTTGCAGTACTGGTTTGGTGTTAACAAACTCCTTTAGCTTTTTCTTGTCTGAGAAGTTCCTATTTCTCCTTTGATTTGAAATGATAGCCTTGCTGGGTAAAGTAGCCTTGGTTATAGGTCCTTGCTTTTTATCACCTTGAATATTTCATGCTACTCCCTTCTGGCCTGGAATGTTTCTATTGAGAAATCAGATGACAGTCTAATTGGTGTTCCCTTGTATAGAGCTATTTGCTTTTCTCTTGTGGCTTTTAGGATTCTCTCCTTGTCTTTAAGCCTTGCCATTTTGATTATCAGATGTCTTGGTGTAGGCCTCTTTGGGTCCAACTTGTTTGAAACTCTCTGAGCTTCCTGGGCTTGTGTGTCTTTTTTCTTCACCAGATTAAGGAAGTTTCTGATCATTATTTCTTCACATAGATTCTTGATCCCTTGCTTACTCTCTTCTCCTTCTGGTATTCCCATGATGCAGATACTGTTTTACTTCATGTTGTCCAAAATGTTTCTTAAGCTCTCCTTATTTTTTAAATTCTTTTCTTCTTTTTGCTCTTCTGCCTGAGTATTTTTTTCTACTTTGTCTTCCAAATCACTGATTCAGTTCTGTGCTTCATTTAACCTACTGTTAATTCCTTCCAGGGTACTTTTTATTTCATATATTGCATTCTTTATTTCAGACTGGTGCTTTTTTATGGTTTCTATATCTTTTTTTTTATGCCATTGAGTATCCTTATAATCATTACTGTAAAGTCTCTATCTGGTAACTTGCTTGCCTCCATTTCATATAGTTTTTCTTCTAAAGAATTCTCTCCTTTCATTTGGGGTCTGTTTCTTCTCATCCTGGGTGCTTCTTTGATTTTTCTTCCTTTGTAGCTAAATTAATCAGTTGTTATAATAAGCTGTAATCAGTTGCCCAGCTTAAGCTTCACAGAATGGGGTAGAGTAATTCCTGTGGGCAGGGCTATTGCTTCCTCTCAGGCTGATGCCACTTGCAGAGGAGTGCTCTGCCTGAGAAATGGTTTCTGCAGTGTGGGGAATGACTCCGCACAGGGATCCCAGTGGCTGTTTTTTCAGTTCTCTCCCCACAGCTACCAAACCCAGACTTTCCTCAAGTGTCTCTAGTCCACTTTCCTCTAGTCTACTACATCTGCCAGAGCCCAGGGTAAATGTCAGCAAATGAAATTGTGTGTATCAGCCATTTAAGAGGTTCTCTGAGTCTCCTGCCATCTCTCCCTGGCAGACAGAAACCGTGCTGCTTTTCACAACTGGATGTTATCTGGGTTCCTTTCTGGCACTGGTGCTGTAGGCTGGGGAGCTCAGCTTGGGATTTAGAACACACGCTTCTCATGGGGAACCCACTGGTCACTGAAATATCCCTCTGGCACTTCAGCTGCCACCTCTGGGAGCCCAGCCAGCCCCTTGTACCACCTATGTGCTCCCTACCAGTCTTGTTGTGGTGAAGTGGGTTTTTTGGTCTATCCTTGGTTATGAGGTTTCTCTCCACCTAGTGTTCAGGTGGTTATTCAGGATAATTTCTCTATAATTTAATTGTAATTCCAGCATGGTTCTAGAAGGAGGTTAGTGTAGCTTCTACTTACTCTTCTGCCATCTTGGATCTACAGTATTTAGTATTTAATACTACTTTTTAGTAGTACTACTAAAAGTAGTAATACTACTTTTAGAAAAACTTAATTCTTATGAAGTCCTTGTGACAGAAAAACTTTACACTCACTTCCTGGCAGTGTTTTGCCTCATTTCCACCTAGTTGCTCATCTTTCCTCCCATCCAGCCATTCACTTCAGGTTCGAAAACCAAAATTTTCCCTCTGCTGTTTTTTGTTTCACCTCTTCCACACAGGCAAAACATTTCCCTCTGAGGATTTTTTTTCATCCAGGGAAACAAAAAAAGTTACTTTGGGCAAGATCAGTTGAACAGGGAGGGTGGGGCACAGGGGTCATGCTGTTTTTGGTCCCAAACTGCTGAACACTCAGCACAGAGTGGGCAGGTGTACTTGCAAATCACTCATCATGGAATGGGAAAATGCATTAAAAGACTCCTCAGAAAAATTCACTGGAGCCAATTGTAGCTTCTCACAATAACACCAGCTGGTACACAGATACAGATAGGTTCCTAGAACACTCACCTAGTGAAGGAGGCTTGCACCACAAAGGGCTCACCCTCCAGATAATCATTTTGTGTTTTGGGGATCCCCCCATAACAGGGGAAAATGAAAAGGCAGTGGAAAAAAGTAAAAAATTGTCTAATATGTGGAAATTGTGATCCCCCAAATAAATAAATGACCAGTACATTGAATTCTGCAAAGTCTTAGTCACTTATTAGAGAGAGTGTTAAACTGGATTTGAATGTTTTTTAATCGAAGAACAATAAAAATGAATAGCTATACAGTTTACATAAGCATGACTACTTTTCTCAGAAAAAAAAACACCTGTTTCAGTTTCTAAGATTGGGGAGAAGGTTTTGTTTTTATTTTATTTTTTGTTATATGTCTTATCTTTATTCTCCTGTGGGCTTTAAAATAAGATTCTGATGCTATAGATAGAAATAAATTCTCCCAGCCTATTCCCTTTGCAAATTGCTATGGTTTAGAAAGTCCCCACTCATATTATGAGTCCCCACTGCACCATTCACCTCTGACGTTGAACACCTTATTTTTAGTGATGCACCCATTAGCCTTTGCTGCATCTGCAAGCTATTATAAAACATTGTGGGTTACACCAAATGATTATTTATTGACTCACAATTGGCAATTTGGACAGGACTAGACTGGGCCATTTGTCAGCTTGCCTTACCTAAGCTCACTGTTGTAGCAGCTGCACCTGGCAGCTCAGCTGGAACTGGATGGATGAGAATGACCTCCTCACAAGCCTGGTGGTTGGTGGGCTGAAGGCTGGGGTGCTTTGTTTTTCTTCTCCTTAGCCTATGCAGCACTTAGCTTGGGTTCATTCAAATTGCTACCTCATGGCTCTAAATGCAACAGAAAAAGAGCAAGTCTCAATGTGTGAGCACTTTTCAAGCCCCTTTTTGTATTACATTTGTTTATGTCCCATTGGCCAAAGCAAGTCATACAGCCAAGCCCAGATTTAAAGGGTGGAGAATTAGACTTCACTATGAAAGGCAAGAACTACAATGAATCTGGGCCTTTTTTCTTTTCTTTTTCTTTTTCTTTCCTTTTTTTTCCACATTCTACTGCCAGCTCAATATTACTGCTACTGCTAGAGAGAACACTTTCCCCTTGTTTACACTGTAGCTTAAAGAAAAGAACTATATCTTCCATTCCTTGTATAAAATCTTCTGTCGTATAGTGAGGTCAATTGTGGGGCCTTCTGAAATGCTCTTTCAGAAACAGAGGATGCATCTCTCTAGCCAATGTGGCAGGAAATGAGAAACCTTACAATCTAAGAGGTGTGGGGAGAGTAAGTAGAAATGTGTAGAAATGATGCCAATGGAAATTGTGTGCATGAATGCGTGAGCATGTATACATGTAAGATGAGAGATGAACAAACTTGTGTTTTGGTGTTAATCAGGTTATTTTTTTTGAGGGAAAAGGTGAATATGGAACAATTTTAGACATTTATAAATCCTTTATTCCAAGTCCACACCAGGACTTGTGGTAGGATAAGAGAGAAAAACATTATCATAAAGCATTCTTTCTCTGTCAGGACCTTTCAAGGTGCCTTCTTTTATTTCTGGCAGACCCCTGGAGGTGTCTCAAGCATTCTCACAATACAGTCTTTTTAGCTTCTGTGTGGTGTCTACCATTTTCCTTGCTTCAGTTCCCTGCAGGGATGTCAGCTGCCAAGGCTGCTGTGCTGGCAAATGCCTTTGAAGATTCTGGGTGTACTCAGGTGCTGATGCAGGCTTTGTCTCCACTAGTGATGAAAGTGCTAGCACCAGCATTGTTGGGTCTGCAGGTGCCACTTTTTGTTCTTAAAGTCTTATAAAGTTTTTCCTACAATAGCCACCTATAGATTTTGTAGGCTTCTATATTTGATTCTTTGACTCAGTTGGATAAGTTCTCCAGCAGTGGTTTTTTAGTTTATCATGCAAATAGACCCGCTTCCCAGTTCTTTGTATAAACCTTGTATCAATTCCTATGGCTCTAAAATGCTATGTAACAAACAACTACCAGTCTGAGGGTCACCTGAGTGGCTGTAGCTTGTGAATCTGTCTGTGGCTAGTTGTGGGAAGTCGGGTGGCTTTGTTGATCCTGGCTATGCTATCTGACAAGTCTGACTGGCCTAGAGGGAGACATGTGGCTCCAATGCATGTCACCTCTCATCCATCAGAAGGCTGGTCCATGTTTGTTCTCACAGCAGTGGCAGGGTTCTAAGAGAGAAAGCAAGTGCTCCAAGCCTCTTGAGTCCTAGGCTCAGAATCTCGACAATATTCAAAGCAAGACATCAGGCCAGCCAGATTCAAGGGGTATAGAAATAGACTTTCTCTCTTACTGGGAAGACCTGCAAAATCACATCACAAAGAATATGGATATGGGAAGGGCAGAGAATTGGAGCTGTCTTAGCAGTCAATCTAATCACCACAAACCCAAACACCTCTGAGTCCTGGAGTGAGCACAGGTTGGCAACCTAGATAAGGTTAAATAAATTTTAGAACGATTAATTTGGCTATTATTCTAAAAATGTGGAATATAAATTGACTAGGGTAATGGTCTGATAGGTTGGTGTAACCAGCAAAATGGCTTTTGCCTTAAAAAATGATAAATCAGAAGGTTCTAGAACAGGTGTGATTGATTTGTAGTAAATGCTTGGAGTGGAGTGTTGAGGCTAGTAATGTGGCCACTTTCCTGGCTGAGCTGAACACAGAGCCTTGATAGATTGGCCATATTCACCGTTGTCATTGAAGGAAGGAGTGACAGCACAGTGCCAGATATTTGTCATCTGTGTCCTATCAAGGGCAACTAGCAGTGAGGTTAAAGAACTTTTGAAATTAATTAGGAGGAAGAATTTAAAAAGTATTGGTGATCAGATGAAAATAAAGGAGCCCTGACTGGTGTAGCTCAGTGGATTGAGTGTGGACCTGTAAACCAAAGGGTTATCGGTTCGATTCCCAGTCAGGGCACATGCCTGGGTTTCAGGCTAGGTCCCCAGTAGGGAGTGTGTGTGAGAGACAACCACACATGGATGTTTCTCTCCCTCTCTTCCCTTCCTCTATAAAAAAATAAATAAAATCTTCAAAAAAAAAGGATAATTATTTTTCTAGAATAACCCTAGAATTTGGATTTAATAAGTAGGTAAATGATAATATCACTTTTTTGATAATTCTACTCCTATTATATAAGGACTAGATCTAAGTCTGTATTATATAGGTCAGTCTTATTTTATATTGTATAAAGAGCACTTTCTTCTTCTTCTTCTCTATTGGTGCATATCAAACCACCCAAAAGCTTAGAAGATGTGATGGTTAATTTTGTGTCAACTTAACTGGGCCATGGATTGCCCAAATATTTGGTCAAACATTATTCTGGTGTTTTGATGAGGGTGTTTTGGATGAGATTAACATATTTATTGGTAGAATGAGTAATGTAAATTCCCTCCCTAATGTGGGTGGGCCTCATCCAATCAACTGAAAGCCTGAATAAAACAAAAAGGTTGGAGTCAGAGAGAATTCCTTCTGTCTGACCACCTTTGAACCAGGACATCCAATTTTTCTTGCCTTCAGACTCAAACTGAAACATCAGCTCTTTGTGGGTCATAAGCTTCCTGGCCTTTGGACTAGAACCACACCATCTGTTCACCAATGGCTGTAATGGGTCTCCAGCTTACTTACTCACCTTGCAGATATTGGGACTTGTCAGCCTCCATGATTATATTCACCAACTTCTTAAAATAAATAAATAAATACATAAATAAATAAATTATAAATGCATCTACAGACACACAAACATTCTGTTAGTGGTTCTGTTTCTCTGGAGAACTCTGGCTAATAGAGAAACTTTAAACAACAACCATTTTACTTCTCAGAATTCTATAGGTCAGACATTTGGACAGGGTGGAGTGGGGATGCTCCATGACACCTTGAGGCCTCAATGCTCTTCCCTCTGGCCTCTCCCTCTCAATGTATTCTCATCACACAGAGGTTTAGTCTGAACTTCTTAGGAATTTTGCAGATGCCCACAGGAGTGAGCTTTCCCAGAGGATAAGCACTCCTTACACCTGTTTCCATCATGTTTGATAATGTCTGGCCAAAGCAAGTCTAATAACCAAGCCCAGAGTCAGTGTGTGAGGGGTCTACACAAGGACATGGGTGCTTAGAGAGTAGTTCATTGCTGCCACCAAAGTTAAAGTTTGTCACATTGTGGGGGTGGGGGTGTTCTATTTGGGGCATATTGACTCTGATGTATTTATGTGATATCAAAGTAGGAAGAGTCAATATGGATCTGAGGCTAAGTACAAGTGATTTAGCTGGATAGATACATTTGGAAATCATAAATACATAGGGGTAATATGAGAATATTTTACAATCAGTACAACATGGATAACAACTAACTACAACAGATACTGCTTATAGCCTCAAAGCAGAGTCCCCAGGGGCCCTTGTTATGTGGCCTTTTCCCTTTAGTTATGGATTATTGGGAGGTGTCAGAAGTCCTAAGGAAAGAGGTAGGACAGTCAAGGAAATGAAAGGGCACTGGTGGGGGAAAGGCAATGGGCCAATTGGTAGGAAATATTGCAACATGTTTGCAACTGATCTGAGTATCAGCTCTGTATACAAGCAATAGCTGAAGCCATTGGCAGTTTGTTAACATACTGGGATAGGGCATTAAATTAAATCGTATGATATAGCCAATATTCAACCAGTTTTGGCCTACACAAAGCATAATTTTGTATGCTTCAACCTAATCAACAATGTGACAAAAATAGGTCTAAAATAGGTACCACAATTTACTTAAAAGCAGGTGAACAGGAACAGTCCTCAACGGAAATGGAAGGGAATAACTCTATGGAAGGTAAAGGGGAAGCACACAAGAGAGAGGGAATGGGAACCAGCCTTGAATACCATACAGTAGCATTTAGATATGATGATAACTGAATGTCTTGTATTTGGCAACTAGAAGGCCTTATATAGTTCATTTCAAAAAAATGGTCAGGTCAAAAGTCATGATACAGAGGCTTATGAAACATTTGGGAAGTGAGAACTTGACAAGGCTGAATTTAGAATAATATTTCCAGAAGCTTTGCTGATAGTAAGAGGAAAAAGGGTAACTGAATGGAAAGTAGAATTAGGAGAAATTACATTTTTTGGTGATGATAAATATTTGCCCAAAATTATATGAAGAATGGAAAGATCATACTTAAGGATCTTTCAGCTTATTGTTGTAAGACGATAGGTTACAAAGGTGAGTAGAGAGAGTAAAGTCCTGGGGTCCAGAGCCTAGGATTCTGGCTCTAGTGCTTCCACTCTTGAGGGTCACTTTGGCCACGTTATAGCACATCTTTTTTGTAAAAAGCAGTTCTCATTTTGATTGCATTGTAGGGTGGCCTGGGGGAGCTTTTAAAATTCTCTGTGCTCAGGTCTCACCCTAGGCTGATGACATCAGAATCTCTGGGATGCATCCAGGCGTCAGGATTCTTTTAAAACTCCTAGGTTATTCCAGGTGTGTTCAAGATTGAGAAACACTGCTTTAGAATGTCATTTGTTTGTTTTCTATTGCCTCAGCTTTGGTGCTTTAGCCAAAATACTGAAACAGATAAAGTCCCACTCAAGAGTCACAACTATTAATGTAGGCTGTGCCCCACAACAATGGTAGCTGTGACAGACCTTCTCGCAGGGCAGTGATTCTCAGCCCTAGCCATGTATTAGAACCTTCTGGGCACTTACAACATACTGATGTCTTGGCCACACCCCAGAGACTTAGATGTAATTGGTCTGAGATGGTGTTATGTGTTGAATTGTGTCTCCCCAAAAAGTAATGTTGAAGTCCTAACCACACATACTTCAGAATATGACTTTATTTGGAAATAATATCTTTAAAGAGGTAATCAAGTTAAACTAAAGTCATTAGGGTGGACCCTAATATGACTACTGTCTTTATAAAAAGGAGTAACTCAAATACATACAAAACATGTACAGAGGAAAGGTTATGGGAAGAGACAGAAAGGGACAGCCATGTTAAGATTAGACTGGACTCATGCTGCCATGAAGAATACCTAGGTCTACTGGAAGCTGGGAGAGATAAGAAGGGATCCTTCCTGTGCCGGTCTCAGCGGGAGCATGGCTCACACCTAGTTTTTGAAATTCTAGTCTCTGGAACCACGAGAAAATATATTTTTGTTGTTCTAAGCCACCCAGTTTGTGGTATTTTGTTGCACCAGACCTAGGAAATTAATAAAAATGGGCTTGGATATAGGCAGTTTTAAAAGTGGTTCAGGTGATTCTAATGTGCCAGGATTGATTTTCACAACTATCAAGGGAAAGAAGTGTATAGCGGGCATAACCTGAGTAGAAAATTATGTCAAAATCAGTTTAGAAACCATGCAAAAATAATTATCACAAGTATACTTAAAAATTAGTAACATGCCAAGTAATTTTAATACCTTGTTATATATTTTCTCCTCTTGGGCTTCACATTGTAGTAAAGGCACTTGCTATCCTGCTCCTCTGCAATTTTTTGCCTGGATGCTCATTTTTAGTATAATTTCTCACCTTGAGCAATCAGCTCCTGGATTTCCACTTTGTGTGTGCTTTGCAGGTTTCCTCATGGTGTATCCTTTAGTTTTTATGCCTGAGGGCACTGTCTTGCACCTATCCCTCTTGGACTTTATCCTGTTCATTTATAATGTAACATTTCTCCAATTTGTCAAAGTTACTTAGAATTCTGATCCTGCAGTCCAAAATTCTAATTCCCCTTACTCAAGGAGAGTCCCCAGGACAATTGAATTAAGTATTATGTGAACTCCAGGAGGAATCAATTTGGAGAGGATCAGATAATGGGAGGTTTATTATATTATGTACTGCATTAAAGCGTAAAGATGTATGAAAGATAAATGGTCAGTGCATGAATTATACAAAGAGTTCCTTAAATGAGACTGTGATATCAGTCCTTGCACAGGCATAGTATGAGATGTAAAATCTTGTCATTGTCACCGTCACTTGGAGTGTGATCCACAGATCAGCAACACTGACAACACCTGGGAGCTTATTAGAAGTGCAGCACCTCAGACTCCATCTCAGACCTACTGAAACTGAATCTGCATTTTTACAGCATTTCCAGGGAAGTGCATGCATATTAAACTTTGAGACACAGTGAAATGGTTTGTAGAAATGGTTCTGGCCTTGAAGAGCTCAGCGAGTAGGATGGTTGAGGAAGCAAGATATACATTTTGTAGATTAGTGCCTCTCAAAGTTTAGTCTGGAGAACCGTCTGTACTTGAGTGACCTTCAGTGCTTGGTAAAAAAAGAATATATTTGGCCTCTTCACAGCCTACTTAATTTGAATCTTTGTAAGTGGGACTTAGAAATTTACTATTTGACAAGTTCCCCAGGTGAATTTGATTCACATTAAAGTTGGAGAGTATTTGCTCCAGACCTATGGAAATTTATTTTGTTTCAACACACCTGAGGAATATGCCACTTTTCCATTAGTTTTACTGACAGTGTTCTAGAGGTGGCAGCTGCACTCTCCTAGGCATGTGTCATTCAAAGGATGGTCCACAGATCAATAGCATGGATATCCCACGGGAGTTTGGTAGAAATGCAGAATTTAAGTATCTACTATTATGGGCTGAATTGTGTCCCTCAAATGTGTTTGTTGAAGTTTAACCTCTAGCACCTCAGAATGTAAACATGTTTTAAAATAAGGAACTTTAAGAGGTTATTAAGTCAAAATGAGATCTTTAGGGTGGGCCCTAATCCAATATGACTGGTATCTTTACAGGAAGAGGAAATTGGACACAATATGTGTGTGCAGAGTAAAGACAGAAGAAGACAGGTATCTATAAGTCAAGGAGAGAGACCTCTGAAGAAAACCAATCCTGCAGCGCCTTGATTTTGGACTTTGATTGTCTAGAATTGTGAGAAAATAAACTTTTGTTGGCTAAGCCACCCAGTTTATAATGACAACACCCTAGCAGACTAATATGCCTACTAAAGTAGAATCTGCTTTTTTAACAAGATCCATAGGTTTTTCATCTGTATAAGAAGTTATGAGAAGCACTAGTCCAGGACAGTGCTTCTCAGCCTTTAGAGTGCCTCAGAGTTAACTTGAGAGCTTGTTAAAATACAGATTTCAGGTCCTACCCCAAGGATTCTGATTCAGTAGACCTGGAGTGGGGCCAGAAAAACCTACATTCCTAACAAGCTCCCAGGAGATGCCACTGTCCTTGGTATGTGAACCACACTTGAGTGTTTGGAACCAGTAGCATCAACCTTAGCTGAATGTTATCAGAAAAGCAGTTAAAGTCCCCAACCTAGACTTACTACACGGCCATGTTCTCTAACCCTGGAGAGAGTCAGGGGTGGGCCCAGTAAGATAATTCTGAAGCTTAAGTTTGAAAGCTAGTGGTCAACAAAAGCTGTGCAAAGGAGCCATGAATACATATTTTCCCTCTGCTGCAGGGAATCTGTGAATGTGGAGGGCTGACTTAAGATAGAATACATATATAGAGGGATGGGCAAAAGGAGGTTTACAGTTGTGAGTACAAGAAACACAGCATTTATTCTTTCTTGTATTACTATTCCTTAATTATTGCATTATTTTCATACAAATGACTGTAAAGAGATCTCAGGACATCTTCAGACCAATATTTGGTAGCTGCTACTACAGACTAAATACCTTATATTATTTCTTAATGAGACAGATGTAGTTCAGACAAACAAAGATACTTATTTATTGAGTAGTCTCTATTTAGTTTATATCACTAACCATTAATAGATACACTCATTTAGCACTTCATACATATGTTTGAACTTGATTCTATCTTCCTGGCTCACACTAACTGTGAGTCAACACCTTTCCATCAAAGTGCCTTTGATCAATTCATAAATTGCTCTCACTTGCTGTATCCTGTCACATGTGCCTTTATAAGCACACATTTGAGCATTTAACCATCAGCAATGAAAAACTTCAACAATGGCAGAAAAACTAAGAAAATGGCATGTGTATTTTAAAATATCCTTTAGAGATGTGCTCATTGCTGAGAAACTGCTTTGCTCAAAACTAAACCCAGCCCAATGTTTTTCTAGTTACAAAATAATTAATCTCTGAGTCAGCTTTTAATCTTATGTTAATGAGACCCCCTACAGTTTTGGCTCATACTTTCAAATTACAGATTGATCTATAATTAATAAGGCTTATAATGGCAGTACCTGAGACAAAGACATTATTGGGCAGCTGGGAAGAGAGAGCTGAGAAGTGTAGAAAGGGCATTTACAATTGCATTCTTACCACATACTAAGTTGGCTCCTGGTGACAGAAGCAGGTGTCTCTGGGTAGCAAGTCTGCTGGCTCAAGCTCCTCTAACAAGGAAAGCAGCTAAACTGCCTCTCTGAGGGCTGGTGAGGGACTGTAAGTGCTGCACCCAGTATATGCATTAGCAAAAGCACTCCTGCTTGACCCCAGCATGAAGTTTTAACCCAGGCTTGAAAAACTTGCTTTGAATTGACTTTAAGCTCCGAAAAAAAAGCATCAGGTAAAAAAATCATTTTGGGGTTTTTTTTTTCCAGTCATTTGTGGAGCTCTATGGCTATACTACATTATAGTTTTATAGCCTCAAAAATCCCAGTGGTTGGAGGAAAGGAGCAGTTGCTGATTAATTAAAATCTAATTTTCTATTCTACTATAATTGCAGCAGTAGAGGGGGAAAAAGTAAGACATTATTTCAAAAATGGAAATGATCTCTGGACTGTTTGGGCTTATTATGAACTCTGTGTTAAAATTTGTTTTAAATTGAATCAATAGAATAAACATGGAATGAGTCTGTGAAATCAATTATTTTTAAAGGATCTTAATGAAAGTCTGCATCATTTTGTTTAAAATTTTTTAGGCTCTGCCTGGATAGACTTAATAAAGACAAAGGAAAGAAAAGGAGTTCAGGTTTTGCGGTAGATCTGGGACAATCCTATAGGTCAACCTGTGTGTGGTTTATGACCATGATTTCTAGTTCTTTTTAGGGCACTGCAGTGGATCCTTTTAGCTTAAAACAACCAATTTCAATTCATTTCAAATTTTTACTCTCAGAATAATAGTGGAGAGTTGATATGGCTGAATTGAAATATACAAGAAAACATCAGAGATTCTGGCTGCCTAGCTCTGTTTCCTGATTCAGTTCTGAGCATGTGGGCTGGGTGTGAAGGACATCAGTGTGACAGGTGGTGACCGGGCACCCTGCGATCAGAACTGGCTCTCCCAATGTAATTACCTGGCTCACTGGTTCTAATGGGAAGGAAGGGTTGATTTTACCTCTTGGCTTTCCACTGAGTCCTCACATAATCTACAAATCTTTATAATCTGTAATTGTGAGGAGGGGGAAGGGGAATGGTCAGTGGGAGACACCTGGGGAATTTAAAATTTGCATTTTTTTGCCCTGGCTGGTGTGACTCAGTTTGTTGGAATGTCATTCTGTAAACCAAAATGTTTCAGGTTCAATCCGAGGTCAAGGCACATACTTAGGTTACAGGTTTTATCCCCTTTTGGAGCCCATATGGAAGCAACCAAACAATGTTTCCCTCTCATATTGATGTTTCTCTCTCCCTCTCCCTCCCTTCCTCTCTGTCTAGAAAAGCAGTGAAAAAAAATAGAATTTGCACTTTTTAATTGTTCCATTTAATGCAACATAACACTAAGTGTAAAAGAAGTAGGTTGCAAAGTTGTTAAGTCTATTTACATTTATAGAAAATTTATTTATATTTATGGTACATATGTATATATTTGTAGTATATATTTATATTGATATCTGTGTATATATGTATGCATTTTATGTAAATATATAATTTATATATAATGGATGCATATATTTATATAGATGTTATATATGTATACTATATACACTTACAAATATTTATATTTTAAAATATTTTATATGCATATATTATATATATGAGTATCATATAAGTATAGTGTCTGTATATGTGTGTATATCATATAAGTATTTATGCATATTTACATTTTATATGTAGCATATTTACATGTGTGTATATGTGTATATTTGTATTTATAAAATTATTTCTAATATATATAGCAGTGTATATGTGTATGTATCTAGATAGGATATAGAATATACTCCAAAATATCAAATGGATAAAGTGGTTATACAGGAAAGTAGGACTGTGACAATTTTTATTTTCTTTGTGTCTTCCTATATTCTCTAAATACTCTATGAATATAAAATATTTTCTACATGTAGAATATTGAATGTAGAACACTTAGCATATTTTAAGTGAGCCAGGTGGTGAGGGGCAAATACCATATGATTTCACCTTTAACTGGAACAATATCAACAAAAGAAAAAAGCAAACAAAATATAACCAGAGTCATTGAAATTAAGAACAGTGTAACAATAGCTAGTGGGAAGAAGGGTTTTCAGGAGCTACTATAAAGGACACATGAACAAAACCAAGGGGGAGGGTGGAAGCAAGGAAGGGAGGTGGGTTTGGAGGGGGTGGGGGAAGGAAATACAGACAACTGCAATTGAATAACAATAAAAGAATTTTTAAAATATTCTATGAATGTGAAGTATTTCTCTTGCAATCATAGAAAAGTCATTAAAAGGAAAAGAGAGGAGCTTTCCTGCAGGTCCTACACACCCTCAGAATAATTCTTTTCCTGTCGTGATGAGTGAGTTCCTGGTTCCCCTGATCACGGCCCTGTTCTTCATCTCAGATTGTCATCTGTGTCCTCTGTGACCAAGCAGCATAGTTTGCAGGCTACATGGGTTTGGAGGGCTGTCGCATTCGTCCTTGTCCTTGTTTCCTTCCGTTGGCATGCATGACCTCACTTACCTAATATGATCACAAAGAATCACCAGGGTCCCTTAAGTGTTCCTGTTCTTGGTGTTCACTGGTGCTTATATGATTTACCACATACAGGTCTCCCTTCCTTCAATTTTTCATGGCAGACAGAGAGAAATGAAGCTGTATCTAATATATAGATGTTACACAAGTTCCAGACCAGTATTCTCATATGTACAATAACTGAAAGGGCTTATTATAACACAGATCCCTGGGTCCCCTCCTTCCCCCAAGATTCTGATTCTGTGGGACTCACTTGGGTCCAAGGAACTGCATTTCTAACAAGCTTCCAGGCAATGCCCAGGCTGCTGGTGCTTGGACCATTCTTTAAGGTGCCAGGTCGAATAGTTCTCAAAGTGTGGAGCCCACTTCAGCAGCATCAGAAACAGCTATGACTTTGTTAGAATTACAGAATTTCAGATTTCATACCAGAGGTGTTGAGTCAGGATTTGTTTTTCTTTTTCAAAATGTTTTTTATCCTTATATGAGGACATTTTTTCATTGCCTTTTTTAAGAGAGAGAGCAAGGCAGAGAGTAAGGGAGAGAGAAACATCATGCTGAGAGAAACATCAGTTGGTTGCCTGCCGCACATGCTGGGTCCCTGGATTGAACTTGCAACCTGCATATGTGCCCTGGTCTG
Source organism: Phyllostomus discolor (assembly GCF_004126475.2). Classification (NCBI taxonomy): domain Eukaryota; kingdom Metazoa; phylum Chordata; class Mammalia; order Chiroptera; family Phyllostomidae; genus Phyllostomus; species Phyllostomus discolor. Next base: position 73,674,432 of record NC_040911.2, on the reverse strand, counting down.
GAATCCAACCGCAATATTTTGTTTATAGGATGACACTCCAACTAACTGATCCAAACTGTTCAGGGCAGGATTTGCTTTTTAATAAGTTTCCCAAGATATTTAAGTGCACATGACAAAAGATGGAGAAGCACCTTTATGCACTCATAAGAAAGGCAGGGAGGGGGTGATGAAAGCGATGCATCCCCTTGCCTGAACCTGGAGCAGCCTGGCTGGCTGTAGAGGAAGAGCATCCCTGTGCCCAGCTCTGGGAATGTCACTGAGATTGTCGGTCACCAGGGTTGTAAAATTAAAGCACTGACAGCTGAGACAAACACGTGCATCAAGGCACCTGTTTGTAGTGAAAAGCCCATTTTTGTTGTCATTTAGCAAAAAGAAGATGTTGCTTTGGCCAAAAGAGCAATCCTCTCAGTTGCAGAGTACTTCTCCATGATTCATGCATCTCTAAACAAAAATTGACCTGCCTAGAGAGATTATCAAGTCCTAATCTGCCCCGTCCAAGTAAGGGTCCCACATGATGTGGTAAGATTAGCAGCTGGGGCAACCAGGAGCAACTGTTGAAAGAATTCAGCAGCAGACCCACACATACATAGTAACTCTGAGCAGAGATAAGGAATCTGTCTTTGAAGTAATGGGGATGCCTGAAAATGTTGATGAAGCATGAGAAGAAACAGAAATGCATATTGCCATGCTTTCAGGAAACCATATTGAGCTCAATGAAGAGAATGATTTCCATTACAATGGGTACCAATGCAAGCTTTAAAAGTGGCATTAGCTCTTCATGGTTCTCCTCAATTTCAGTGGCTCCTAGCCTTGCAAGAATGATATCCAATCATCAAAGTGATAGTTACAGTTCTCTGGATAGTGGTTCTCAGACTCCTGCTTTAGAAGCAATAGGCTGGCTGACTTTAGTCCGACAAGCTCATTTAGCACAGGAAACTTTGGACTTAGAGATAAACTACCATCTGTAGGCTCAGATTTTGTGGTTGATTCTCCTGCCTTTGACTCTTTACCAATATCTGTGCTAACTATCTGTGCTCCATTTAAACCAGTTAACCTACTCTCTGGCTTTGGGAGTGATCCTTCTGATAACATGAAAACTCATTGTTGAGGACGTCAGTTATCTACTCCTTGTGTCTACTACCTTTCCTGAGAGCAACGAGGACCCACTTGCTTGGGGGATTAGGAGCGACCTGCCTAGTATAGGCAACCAAATTGGCCTTCCCATTATTTCCCTGCTTTTTCTAATGGTACCAGTAGTTGCTCCTCTTCCAATGGAAGTTCCACCTCTAGCTCACTTCCAGAATCAAGACAAAAGCGTGCCTTTGTTAATTTGCTTTGAGAATGAAGTTATTGCTGCCCTAGTTTCATGTGGCCACAACCTCTTCTGCATGGAATGTGCCAACAAGATCCATGAAAAGAGACCATCATCATGTCCAGTTTGTCAGACAGCTGTTACTCAGGTAGTCCAAGTTCCCTTTATATACCTATATGGACTCCTAAAGGCATGGGTATAATGGTACTCCCAGTAAACTTCCTAATGAATTTTTATGACTGTTATTAGGCTTTATTGGAATTAGGGTAAAGTTGTTAGCAAACTAATAAAAGGTTGCTATGGTGACACTGAACCTAAGTGGTCTCTTGTCTATAAGTTTGATTTAAATTATTAAAATTACCCTGTAGACCCAGAGACATAGCTTGTTATAAGAATTCCTAAAGATGAAGTTTGACTCAGATGAGTGAAGATAATCATAGCTGTGTGAGCCTATGAGAAAATTGTATATATACATCTAATATTTCAAAACAATGAGTCCCAAAGCCTAACCACATGAAGAGTTTATGGGGGTACTTGGCATTACAGATGATTCAGACACTTCCAGGGCTGCCTTCTTTACACTGCTAGTTTTGACAAAGTAGATTTGTTTTTTTTATTTTATAACTTATTCCCAATTTTGCAGGATTACAAATAACTTTTTAATGCATTGTGAATTACTTATTGGTAATAATAGGGCTAACAACAGTTTATTCAATCACTGGTTATAATTTTGGACAAAAAAACTGCTATATTGACCTTCATCTTGTGCAGTTGGTATGAACAGTAGATCAGGAATGCAATTGTGTCAATTGTGAATTCCTATCCATTGCCTCTCTTGGTGAATGTGGAAATGGTCACCCAGGTTTTCTCATTTCAGGAAGGGCTTTGGGATTCACCAATATTGGCTAACAATTGAGGATGCAAATATTCCATTCATTAGTCTGATCAAGCTATTGATTAATTTTTAAACTTTAGATAAAAATGTGAAACATTTTATGTCTCATCCATATTTGTCTTGTGCAATATAAATATATTTTTATTTTTTAGTAATTTAGTGGGAGGGATGGGAGAGAGGGGTAATAATGCCCTTAGCATAATTCACAAAAGCAGCTGTAATGGCCTCCAATTAAGTTACATCATTTCAAAACTGTTTCTAATCACAAGGAAAGATTTCTTTAATATACATTTTTACATTTTACTTTTGGATACCTATCACTTCCCTTTTAGTATGTTCCCAAATCTATGCTGGCATTGAAAGAGCAAAACATTATACTGGTGGGTATTTCTATTAATTGTTTATTGAAGCATTATTTTCACAACTCAAAACAGCTTTTTCCCCCTCAGTATAACAAAAATTGAAATCCTATGTGAGTTGAGTAGTAAATTGACAAATTTCATTTTTTATTTCCACTTGAAGGGATACATTTCAATAAAAGTTTACAAATAACAGGTTTTTTAAATTTTATTTATTTATTTTTAGAGAGAGAGAAAGAGAGGGAGACAAAAATCCATGGGTGAGAGAAACACTGGTTGCCTCTCACACACACTCCAACCAGGGACCTGGCCCACAACCCAGGTATGTGTTCTGACAAGGAATTGAACTGGTGACCTTTCAGTTTCAGGGTGACACTAAACCCACTGAGCCACACTGGTCAGGGCACAAATAACAGTTTTTATTTTGATTTTTTTTCAGTATAAAAAATTGCCTTGATGATATATTATGATGCAATGGTAATTGCTTGTAAGATAGTTAAATGTCAGTACTGAAGCCTAATCTTTAGCTGCCATCTCGTAGATATGAACAAATGTTCACAAGCATGTATTTTGTTGCATTGTCCACTGCAACTAACAAGCCAAGGAATTAACATATATATTTGTTGTGTGCTGTTCCTAAAATCACAAATTAAGGATGACAAATTATCAATGTAATTTAGTATTTGCTAATTTTACTACACTCTTTTGTTATGTATATGTAGGGAGGTCATAGGGATTGTAAGTTCAATTTGAGTAAAGTGTAAAACCATGTATTTGATGATAAAGGGCTTTTAAGATGGCCAGAGCACTGATATTATACAAGGTGTCCCCAGAAAAAGTCCAGCCATTGTTAACATAACAAGAATGGTTTGCACGACATTGATATAACCTGGCAGCCAAGGAGAGTGGACTGGAATGCACACGCATGAACAATGACAACTTCACTGTACTAGTCAATGGGGTGGTAGATGCCACTGAGTGAGCATGTGTACTGTGTGGCTGTCACATTCTAAATGACTGAGCCAGCAATGAATCTGCATCAGATTTTGCTTAAAGTTTGAACATTCCTCCATAGAAATATTTAAATGATTCAGAAGGCCACAGCTATGGGCAACTAGTGATTGGCAGGTTCATCATGACAATACGTTCACTTACACATCACGTCTTGTGCAAAGATTTTTGGTTAAACATCAAATCACCCAGGTGACTCAATCTGCCTACAGCCCAGATTTGGTGCTCTGTGTCTCCTGGCTTTTCCCAGAACTAAAATCACCTTTGAAACAGAAGGGATCTCAGACCATCAGTAAGATTCAGGAAAATCTGACTGGGTAGCTGGTGGCAATTGGGAGAATTGTGTGAGGTCCCAAGGTGCCTACTGAAGGGGACTGAGATGTTACTATCCTATGTACAAAGTTTCTTGTATCTTGTTCAATAAATGTCTCTATTTTTCATACTACATGGCTGGTTACCTTCTGGAGAGACCACACACATATATATATATATGATGTAGCTTATTTAACTAGCTTATTTAACTTAGTACAATGTTGTTAAGGTTCCTATATATTGCAGCATGTAGAATTTCATTCTTTATGTATAGAACACATTTTGTTTATCTATTTATCTATTAATAGACACTTGTGTTGCTTTTCCTTTTTGTCTGTTGTGAATGATGCTTCCACGGACATTGATGTACAAACATCTCTTTGAGTTCCTGTTTTCTGTTCTTTTGGGTATATACCTAGGAGCAGAATTGCTGGGTCACATAGTATTCTATGTGTAACTTTTTTTTAAGAAATGACCAAACTTTTTCACAATGGCTACACTATTTTACCTTTTGGGGGCCCTTTTAAAGTTAAAAATTTTAAATCTTACCTTTACACATATTACCAAAAAAAAAAAAAAAAACAACCAAAAACCTGTAGTGTGTTGTCTGCCCTCTTGTTCACAAGATGGTGGCATCAGCATTGTGTGAACATATTGCTAAGGTTTCTTTCTCAGAAACCATGCAAGTGAGGGGCCTTGGAGCTTAAGTTTTGTTAGCTTCATAATAAATCTATCTCTGTTTATTTCTATCTAAGAGCAACTAATTTTTATTCACTGAAAATCACTGAAGTTCTGATCTTGTTAATAAGGAGAAAATTAGAAAAGTTATTTTAGGTGCTCGTGGGGAGTGAAGTCACAATTGGACCTGGGCATTCAGATTTGCACTAACACCACCTGCTAAGGGGCTCTTCCTCGGTGCCACCTCAGACCAGTCAGGAGAGATCTCCGCTCTAATCCACCAGATTTGATGGATGCTTTGCCTGCTATGTTCCAGAAACTAAGTCTTTTTGTCTAGATTATTTTTCAGATACCCATGGCCCTAAAGTTTCTTTCCAAAGGACCACAGAAATTTGCATTCAGGTCTACGTGTGCCTCTTCCTGAGGCACCCTTCCAAGGTCCACCCTTCCAAGGGGTGGCCAAGGCAACTATCTACAGAATGGGAGAACGTGGGTAAAAATTGAACTTTGTCTAAAGTATCTAAAGATGTTCTTTCAAGACACCTTAAAAGTAGGACAATGCTGGGGGATGGAGAAGGAAGAGGGCCAACACATGGGTCTGCAACTGCGGAAGACTGTCCTTGACCACTCTAGTCTAGCATGATGCTCCAAAAGCATCCCAAACATTTAAAATTGTAATTTCCCCATACAGGTCATATGATGGCATAATGTTTTCCAAGGTGTGAGGACAAAACATATTTTATTCAGCAGTTGGTAACTAAATTTGTAACTTTTAAGTGCTTAGGCATATGGTACGTGGGCCGTTGTTACCATCCTGCCCTGGGTCTCACAAGTATTAAGAACTATCCTGCTCTTTTTTCCTCATTTGGTTTGCTAAATACAGCCTCATAGTATAAATACCTAAATAAATATGGATTAAACCCATGAAGAGTTACTGCTTCTGTGATAAGAATCCTGTTGTTAAGCATTCTCAGGCTTGGTTGAGCATTTCAGCATAGTACCAAAGGCTCAGGCTTCCCTCTTATCTGTCATCTTCAGACCAAGAGATGGCCATCCTCCTGTTCACAAGATGGCTGTGTTACAGAACACAGGGTGCCAAGGGTGATATACTATTACTGAAAGGAATCTCCCAGGTTCATTATGTCCACTGCCTTATAGGAAAGACATCTCTCAATGCCAGAGATTCATGAAAAGGAAAGAAAATGTTTATTTAATGTTGTACGGACTTACAGTAGTGACCTAATGTCTTCATCAAAATCCCAAAGTCCCTTAAAACACCCACAAACACACACAGTCCTTCCTTCCCCCCTTTGTCCAGTCTGGGATACCATATCTCAGAAAAGAAATAGAAGTCCATGGTTCAGGCAGCCCCCAGTTCTTCCCAGTAATCCCTCTTGGCTGGTAGGCCTCCCTCAGTTTTTGGCATCATCAGCTGTGTCACCAGGATCTCCAGCTAAAGCCAGTGGTGGTTCTCTGCTGAAGCCATGTGGTGGTTCCCCGTACTAAAGCTGCGGGGGTCCCCACTTGGCAAAGCCGAGTGGTTCTCCCTCCACAATGGCTGTGAGGAGGGGGGTCTCCATTCTACCAAAGCCAAGTGGCGGTTCTCTGCTAAAGCCAGGTGGTAATGTCACAGGTGTGCACAGGTAACCAGGTTCTTAGTGATCGAGGACAAAGAATTGAACCGAACACACAAAGTTTATAGCATAAAGAAAGAGGGAAGATTTATTAAGTGACAGTACACTCCACAGGACACGGGAGTGGGCCAGCTCTGAGCAGAGAAAAAAAGGGCACGTGGGCTGGGGGATTCTATTCTTATAGGGCAGAAGCCCCCTTGCTCATCTTTGGCGGGCTTTTCCTGCGCAGGTACAAGGAGTTGGATTTCAAAGCTACTGCGCATGTGTGGTTTCCTATGATTTTCTTGATTGGCTACTGGAGAAGGGAGTCCCACGATGTTATTTCATTATAATGATATTATAATGAATCAGGGGTAGCGCGCAGGCGCATTCTATGATTCAGAGTTATCCCAGTAAACAGGAACAACCTGTCTTAGGGGGTCTTTGTCATGTATAGATGTTTTCTACCTCAGCCCTGCGGGGGCCTCTGGAGCTTCCTTCCTGACTATCTCCTGCCTCAACTTCCCCCTGAGAGAGACATGGTTCTCAAAAATCTTTTTGGGGTTGTTGAAGGATGAAGATCCATCTTCCATAGCTGCTTCAGGCTTAGATTGGACAGTAGACCCTGCCTATTGAGAACCACGGAACTCTCGCCCTATTCTATCTAGAGGTTGAAGAGGAATTCCTGAGGCCACCGCGGATGCTGTATGTTGGTCAGCTTCGACATCGTTCTCAGGGATTGGTTGGAAACTTTGGAGCGTCATCAGTTTGACGTGGAACTGCTTAAGTCTAGAAGAAACAAATTTAACAAGTAAATTAAATAAGCAAGGCCCTAAAAGTAGTAAAACCAGCAGTGTTATTAAGGGCCCTAAGAAGGGTAATAACCATGTTAAGCCAGGGAACCATGAGGTCAGGGCTTCTTTAATCCCTTGGCCCTGTTGATTATACTTATGTAGCCATTCTGCCTGTTCATAAATTTTCTTTATGTTAGTTTCGATCATTCCAGAGTTATTTACATAGGTGCAGCAGGTTTTATTGATAACAGCACATACCCCTCCTTGTTCTGCTAGAAGATAGTCAAGGGCAAGGCGGTTATCCATGACTACATTTGCCAATGAGTCTACTGATCTTGAGAGTCCAGCTAGAGTACCAGCAGTATCTTTGGAGACTTCTTCTATAATCTTAGTGAGTTCCCTTAGAGTGGCCTCATGATAGGCGAAGCCTCCCCAGGGGGCTGCAGCGGCTATAGTGGCAGCAGCTCCAGCCACTACTAGACCAAAAGCTCGTTTTTTTCTGCTGAGAGATGGACTCCCAGGACCCATGGTTATATTTATAATGGTTAGGTCTTGGGGTGCCAAGGTCCCTAAGGTGCAGTCACCCCCATGTTTAGAGTTGCTGAGATGAGTATAAGCAATAGCTTCTTGAAATTCTGAATGATCCGTTAGCCAGTTATTGGGAGTCCCACATAGCCAGACGAGCCCCGGGGGTGCTGCAATAACTGTGGCATTAGTGGAGTTATATTTGTTAAGGAGGGCCTATGGCAAGGGGGAAAGGCAGTCCTTAAAAGGGCCTAAGTTATTTCTCTGATCTTTCCCACCTGCAGGAGGTGGTAGAAATTTTGCTAATATTCCTTGAAGAGATTGGTTTAATTTCCAAGTAACACATTTAGAAGTATCGTTTGTATCTGCATTGTGAGTTTTGTCAAAGCAACAATGGGTACTATTAGGAATACAGTTAGAACCATAATTTGGGTAGCATACTATATGTGACCAATTTAATGGTTTGAAAATTTCTTCCTCAGAAAGATTCTCTAGAAAGCTGGAACTTGAAAGAGAAGTCAGGGCTTGAAATGGGTCGATGGCCCTTGTATGAGTATTATTATAACATGGGGTACATCCCATTGTATTGTTGCACTTAAGAGAGGTGCTGGAGTAATTAAATGGCTTCAATTCTAGTGGGGTCATACGGAAACACAAAGGAGGATTTCACTCCCATCTGACTCTTAAAGAAAAAGAGGAACGCGTGTAATTGGCGGAGGAATTCAAAGCACTGATTAAGGATTCATTAGCTATTGGGTAGGCTTTTATATGAGTATTGTATCTGGAAGGAGTTTCCGGGTTAGGATGACATATCCAACATTGGGCCAGGTTTTCTCCTGCTGCTAAGGTCCGAGAAGCATTCACTAGAAAATTTTCATCCCATTCCGTTATATAGGGTGCAGGCAAGTAGAGAATGGTTAATAGAAATAACAAAGACATTTTCATTTTAGACAATCCACCCAGATATGATTCCACCTAGAAGGAAGTGAGCAAGCCTTTATATGAAGCAGAGGACCAGTACGAATAGGAAGTTTTCAAGAAGTGCAACTATCCAGAACAATGGTGATTTCAGTGCACTGTTATTGGTTATTACTTATCTTTTTAGGGCTTCCTCCTTTTGAACAGGAACCTGAGGTCTTCCAGTGGCTCGCAGGTATAGTCTGGGCTTTGGGTCTCCAGCTGGTCCTGAGTCAGATTGGGATCCGTGGGGGCTAGTTTTACCCTGGAAATATGAACCCAACTATCGACCCCTAAGAGTTTCACAGCCATAGGGGTACTCAGGGCTACCTGGTAAGGCCCTTTCCATTTAGGGTTGAGTTGGTCTGCTGGTGATCCCTCCTTCCAGGTTTTAAGGAGTACCCAGTCTCCCGGAGATATGGTAGTTTGAAAATTCCCTTTCGGAGCTGGTAAAACTTTATTTCCATATTCTTGTAAAGCTTTCTGCACTTGTCCTAAGTTTATTATATACTTAATTGCTTGATGGGTTTCTGTATCGAATATCAGATCTAGAGTTAAAAAGGGCCGGGCATACAACATTTCAAATGGACTGAGTTTAGTATTGGCCTTAGGGGAGCCCCTAATTCTCATGAGGGCTATAGGTAGTAACTTAGCCCAGTTTTCAGAAGTTTCTTGGCAAAGTTTTGCTAATGTCCTTTTTAAAGTTTGATTTGCTCGTTCTACCTTTCCAGAGGACTGTGGTCTCCAAGCAGAGTGAAGATAATATTTTATGCCTAGAGCTTCAGAAACTGCTTGAGTGATCTTAGAAGTGAAGGATGGCCCATTATCACTTTGTAGGGATCGTGGAAGACCAAACCTGGGTATTATTTCTTTTAGGAGGGCCTTTACTACTTCTGTGGCCTTCTCTGTCCTTGTCGGAAAGGCCTCAATCCATCCAGTAAAGGTATCTACCAGGACTAGTAAGTATTTGTATCCTTTACAAGGAGGCATTTTGGTAAAATCAATCTGCCAGTCCTCTCCAGGATAGGTCCCTCTTCGCTGAATAGGTTCTATCAGCGGGGGCAGGGATGGCTTTTGCCCAGGATTGTTATAGGCACAAAGAGTACAAGCCTGGCAAATATTCTTTATGGTAGTAGCTATTCCCCTACCTATGAATAATTTGTTAACCATTGTCATTGTAGCATCCCTTCCAAGGTGGAAGGAGTCATGCAAAGCCTTTAAGAACTTCCACTGGGAGGCTTGAGGAAGGAAGAGCCTCTGGCTGATATATATCCAGGGTCCTTCATGGACACCTCCTTGCTCCAAAGCCCAAGATATTTCCTCAGATGTATAGTTGGGCTTGATATCTGAGACATTTACAGGGGGGAATAAAGCCATTTGTCTATCAGTCCCTAGCGCTGCTTTCTTTGCTTCCTGGTCTGCTCTCCTATTTCCCTGAGAGATATGGGACATATCCTTTTGGTGGCCTTTGCAATGCATAACTGCCACTTGCTTAGGGAGCCTAACTGCTTCCAATAAATTTAAGATTTCTGGTCCATGTTTAATAGGGGAATTCTTAGCGGTGAGGAGCCCTCTTTCTTTCCATATGGAGGCATGAGCATGCAGAACAAGGAAGGCATATTTGGAGTCTGTATAGATATTGACCCTTCTCCCTTGTCCTAGGATGAGAGCTCGGGTAAGGGCTATAATTTCAGCCTTTTGGGCCGAGGTTGAGGATGGAAGGGGCTGTGCCTCAATGGTGTTATATAAACTAACTACTGCATATCCTGCTTTTCTCTGCCCATTCTGTACAAAGCTGCTCCCATCAGTGAACCACTCATCATCAGGGTTTTCTAAGGGCTGGTCTAATAAGTCAGTCCTGCTCGATTGAGTAAGACTAATAATGTCTGAGCAGGAATGGATCAAATCTGGGGACGATTCTGTAGGCATTAAGGAGGCTGGGTTTAGGGTGTTACAGGTCTTTATAGTTACTTCAGGATTGTCTAGAAGAAGGGCCTGATATTTGGTCAGTCTACTTCCTGTTAGCCAGAGGTGCCCTTTCATTTCTAACACCCCTTGTACCTGATGTGGAGTTAAGACTTCTAACTTCTGCCCGAGAGTTAGTTTACTAGCTTCCTCGGTTAGCATGGCTGTGGCTGCAACTGCTCTTAGGCACGGAGGCCACCCAGCTGCTACAGTGTCCAGTTTTTTGAGAAATATGCAACTGGTTGAGGTTCATTCCCTAGTCGTTGGACTAAGACCCCTAAAGCTATCCCTTGCTTCTCTGCTATGTATAGAGAGAAAGGCTTACTTAAGTTGGGGATGCCTAAGGCCGGGGCTTCGATTAGAGCCTGCTTGATTTTATTAAAAGCCTGATCACATTCTTTTTCCCATATAATGGGTTCAGTGTCTGGCCCCTTAATGGCTTCATACAGAGGTTTGGCGATTAGCCCAAAGTTGGGGATCCAAATCCTACAGAATCCTGCCATTCCTAAGAAGGAGCGAAGCTGCTGTTTAGTAGCAGGTGGAGTTAATTCAGTAATCGCTTTAATTCTCTCCTGTGATAATTGCCTACATCCAGGAGTCAAAATATACCCTAAGTAATTTACTTTTTGTTTGGTAATCTGAGCCTTTTTCTTTGATACCCGATATCCTCTTTCAGCTAGGAAATTCAGAGTCTGGATGGTATTTTGATCAGAAGCCTCCTTGGAGGGGCTGCAGATTAGTATGTCGTCTACATATTGTAAAATGGCCCCTCCTTCTAGCTGTAAATCTCTAAGATCCTTTTCTAATACCCTAGCAAAGAGATGGGGACTGTCCCTAAACCCTTGTGGCAATACAGTCCAAGTATATTGCTGATGTATCATCGTCTTTGGATCAGTCCACTCAAAAGCAAATAAATACTGAGAGTCAGGATGCAAAGGGATGCAGAAGAAGGCATCTTTCAAATCTAATACTGAATACCACCGAGCATCATCTGGTATCTGCGAGAGCAAGGTGTAAGGGTTAGCTACTATTGGATGTAAAGGGACTACTGCTTCATTGACTAACCTTAGATCCTGGACTAGCCTGTATTCTCCTGTGGGTTTCATCGCTGGTAAGATGGGAGTGTTGCAAGGAGACTGACAAGGGACTATGAGCCCATGTTGTATAAATTTAGTTATGATGGGCTGTAAGCCCTCCAAAGCTTCTTGTTTAATAGGATACTGCTTCCTGTGAGGGTAATCTGACCTGGGTTTTAACTGGATTTTAACCGGTAATGCAGTCTTTGCTCTTCCAGGAATTCCTGACTCCCAAACTAGTGGGTTTACTGCATCCAGAACTGAACTTGGGATTTCTTCCTGATTTTGAACACTACTGATTATCATCACCTTACTTAACTCAAATGGCACTTCAGGGAATAACAAGATAGTTCCCATCCGAGCTAAAAGGTCCCGGCCTAACAGAGGAATAGGGCACTGAGGGACAATTAAAAAGGAGTGTTTGAATATTCGACTCTCAAATTGGCAAGTGATAGGGAATGTATAGAAATATGCCTTAGGATTTCCTTCGACCCCCATTACTTTAGTTGATTTGGAGGAAAGAGGTCCAGAGTAAGAGTTAAGGACAGAGTAAGTGGCCCCTGTATCAACAAGAAAGTTGATTTTCTTACCTGCCACATCTAGAGTTACCCGGGGCTCCTCGGTAGAGATGGGAATATGAGTATTCCCTGGGGCCAACCTGTTCCCCGGGCACCTTCAGTCCTCAAGAGTAGCCATGGCCTTGGGAGATGACCCCTTTCCACTATGGGAACGGGGGCAGTCTACCTTCCAGTGCCAGGGATCAGAACTGAAGTTCTTGCATAGAGGACAGGGCCTCGGAGGTGGCTGAGTGCAGTTCTTTGACCAGTGTCCAGGGCGCTTGCACTTATAACAGGTCTGATCTTTTTGCCCCTGATTCTTTTGAGGCCTCCCCGAGCTCCCCTGATGGGGCTGGTTTCCGCCAATGGCACTACTAAAGGCTAGTGCAAGGAGCTCTGCTTGCTTCTCTCTTTCCTTCTTTCCCTGTTTTCTTTCCTCCAAATCCCTATTGTTAAAGACTGAAAAGGCTGTATCCATGAGCTGATCTAAGGGGGTCTGCGGGCCCATTTGTAATTTCTGAAGCTTCCTGCGAATATCAGGGGCAGATTGACTTATAAAATGCTGTCCTATCAAGATTCGACCCTCTGGGGATGAAGGGTCCAAGTTTGTATATTTTTGGAAGGCTTCCACTAGTCTGTTTCTGAAGAGAGCTGGGTTCTCTTCCTTGCCCTGAAAGATTTCCCTAACCTTTTCATAATTCACAGGTTTCTTGAATTCACTAGTTTCTCATTCCTGCCAGTAAGCAATCTATCATTGCATCCCTACTCTGGATCCCTGCCTGAGTATTGTATCCCCAGTCAGGTTCCTGGTCCGGGACAGCTTGGGCAGCTGGCTGGTTAGTGCCAGGGTTCTGGGTATGCAGCTGATCTGCATACTTACGGGCCTCCTCCCAGATCCGCTGTTTCTCATCTGGGGAACAGCAGGTGGTCAGAATTATGTACAAATCCCTCCACAACATACTAAATGCTAGAGTAAGAGTCTGGAAATTACTAGTGAAACGTGAAGGATCCTCTGAAAAACTCCCAAGCCTGTCTTTACATTGTTGTAAATCAGTTATAGAGAATGGCACTTGTACCCTTATAGTACCTTCAGGGCCTGCTACCTCCCTCAAGGGTAGGAGTGCAGAAGTGGTAGGGAGATAAGAAGCGCCACTTCTAGTATGTCCTGCAGGGCTGGGTTTTTCCTCAGCTGGTGGCTTTAGGTTGTTTATAGCATAGGGTGGTGGAGAGGTCGCTTCCTCTAAGGTAGGGGCAGAGACTCCAGAACTCTGGGGTTCCCTTAATCTCCCTTGAGAGACAGGTGGGGAGCTAAGGAGAGTATCTTCTAATTGATCAACACTTGGGCCTATAGGTTTTGTCAGGGTGGGGCTGGAGCAAAACGAGGGATCTCGGTACAGAGCCATAAATGCCTGTACATAAGGAACTTCAGACCATTTGCCTTCCCTCCGGCAGAATAGATCTAGCTGTAGGATAGTATTATAATTTTTGCTCCCATTCTCAGGCCATATTTCTCCATCCCCTAATTTATATTGGGGCCAAACTGTGTTACAAAAGAAAACTAATCTCTTCTTTTTTAAATTTTTGGGGTCAAATTTATCCCAGTTGCTAAGAATGCAACCCAATGGTGATTTGGAAGGGATGGAAGATGTAGTTCCCATCTCGACTGCGGTGATCCTAAGAGAGAAGGAAAAGAAACACAAAGATACTCCTTTGCAGACTAGAGGCGTCCCTCTCTTTGCTGCCCTTAGGAGATTCCTAGTGGGCCATGGGCGTCCCCTGGGATCCCACCGAACTACCAGACGTCTCTGGCGAAAGAGATTCTAGTGAGAGAGATACTCCCTTGCAATCGAGAGGCGTCCCCCTTTTCTTGCCTCAGGAGCTTCCTAGTGGGCCACAGGGCGTCCCCTGGGATCCCACCGAACTACCAGACGTCTCTGGCGAAAGAAATCCTAGTGAGTGTCGGCCGACAGAAATCTAAAAGACTTGAGAGAATCACCACAGTCTACTTTTGTCTCTAACTATTGGGAAGGAACCAGTCCTGCATTCTTGAGCAATTGCCTATAATCCCAACAATCCCAGACTCTACCCTTGTGTCCCTAGTACATTTCCATTTCTGTATTCTTCATCTATGGGGACCCTCATTTTCCTGTAAGCTTTAAGATCTGGGGCAAAGGAAGTGTGTTACTAGAAAAATAATTTCTGGCCTTGTAAACCATTCAAGAAGCACCAAGATGATCTTATTATAAAATGACTCTTTTCTAGATCACAAAGAAGACCCTTAAATATCCTATGTAATTTTCCAGAGCTTTAAGAAATTGTACCTGCATCTGAAGTCTCGCAGAAGGGACCTCAAGAGATGTCTAAAATACCACCCTTTATACTGGAGGCGGATCTCATAGAGGGACAATGGACTGAGAGGGGAAATTAAAATACCCTTATAGGAACAAGTAAACCACCTTAGATTCCCAAATTCAATTAATTAGGTAAGAGTGGCTCTACGCAGCCATTTAGTAACCAGCGACCAGCAGGCACCTGTTGTGTGGTTCTGAGCGATGTTGCTGCTTACAATGAGAGTATACACGTGGCAAAGATGGGAGTGGCTCATTCCTGCAACTGTACTTAGCGCTAGCCTGTCAATGACCCCAAGGTAGATATCCTAGTACAAAGACAGCAGGAGCCCTTCATACATAAAAGGCAAGTGGGGTATGAGTGAAGGTATAAAGACCAGAAGTCAGTTGGGGAGGAAAAGCATAAAAGACTATCTGTGGGCCTGATGAGGAGACTGCAAAAGGAAGTCATAGCGCAGGTGAGGTGGTGACTGATATCCCGCATGGAAGGTCCGACTATGCCTATTGGGGGAGTGGCCGCGGGGTGGGGCAGTGTTTTGTGCTTTCCACAGTGTGCCTGACCGTTGTGCGGACATTTTCTTGTACCTGGCGGGGACTAAGGCTAACCCCGTTCCGCATCCAAGTTATCCTATCACAGGAGTCTTCAAGCGGCGGGCACCCTTGTGGCTTTTAACTGCCCGACCTGTGCCCACAAATTAGCGGCCGACCTTCCATCACAGAACATCAGAGTCACCGAAACAGAATAGGTGATAACGGAAAAGGGCATCCCAGGTGTCAGAGCAGCAAAGAAGGCTTACCACTCCGGTGTCTTCTCCTAGGCTGCCTCGCCAAAAACTGTCACAGGTGTGCACAGGTAACCAGGTTCTTAGTGATCGAGGACAAAGAATTGAACCGAACACACAAAGTTTATAGCATAAAGAAAGAGGGAAGATTTATTAAGTGATAGTACACTCCACAGGACATGGGAGTGGGCCAGCTCTGAGCAGAGAAAAAAAGGGCACGTGGGCTGGGGGATTCTATTCTTATAGGGCAGAAGCCCCCTTGCTCATCTTTGGCGGGCTTTTCCTGCGCAGGTACAAGGAGTTGGATTTCAAAGCTACTGCGCATGTGTGGTTTCCTATGATTTTCTTGATTGGCTACTGGAGAAGGGAGTCCCACGATGTTATTTCATTATAATGATATTATAATGAATCAGGGGTAGCGCGCAGGCACATTCTATGATTCAGAGTTATCCCAGTAAACAGGAACAACCCGTCTTAGGGGGTCTTTGTCATGTATAGATGTTTTCTACCTCAGCCCTGCGGGGGCCTCTGGAGCTTCCTTCCTGACTATCTCCTGCCTCAGTAATTCTCTCTCACAGGGCTGCAGAAGTCCCCACTCTGCTAAAGCTGCGTGGTTCTCTCCTCTAATGGCTGCTGCATCTGGGTTTAAATCCCCAAGCCAATTTTCCTCTGCAGCCCTATTTCCAACTCCTCCCATAATCGGCTGCACTTGCCAGCACTCCCATATCCCTCCAGCTTTACTGGGCTGCCATAGTGGGTCTGGGCAGGTGTGGCCCCATGTCATGGAGCCAATCATCTCCAAGCTCTCACGCAGGCACTGTAACCCAGGGGGACCTGCCCCCCAGTTACATCTTGGGTGGAAGTGAATTTCATCCCCTGGCTCAAAGGATGGACACAGCTATTTAACATATCTGTGCAACCAGTTAAAGGTTATAGATATGTTAAGTAACCATTCTAGAGGTTATCTGCAAAGCTGTGGCTATGTAAACAGTTCTCAATGGCACTGCTCCATGTGTCCCTTCCTCCAACTCACACTTGTGGGGGAAGAGGTGAGGACGTCTTAATATTTCCTGGACACCTTGAGTTCTGTACCCCATTCCAAATCCCTATTTGGGGCCCCCCTATTGGCTGCACCCCGTAACAGTTGCTCAGCTCCAAATATCACATTGTCCCATGACGGTGCCCTGAGCAGGAAGCAAGAAGGCACCAAAAACATTTTCTTTTCCTAGTGTCTTCTATTCAGGATAGAAAGTGTTATGTTACCCGAATACCCCAGCAGAATTCTCCTTCCATTTTATTGGCAAGGACTTGTTACATTATTTACTTTTAGACAAATCACAGGTGAAATAGGAAGGGGTTTTTGATTGGCTTAGACCAATGAGGATTTGTCTTTTGGGAATTGGGCATGTTGCTGCCTGGAGAAAAACAAAACAATACAAAACAAAACAAGTTACTCTCAGCAAAAAGGAAGAGAGAGCTTGCTTTAGGTGGGGAAGCCATAGCAACAGATAGAGCAGTTACTTTCCTTAGAATTGTAAAGGAGGATTAGTAATTAGGAAGCAAAGAAGGAAAGGGGATTTGTCATAGGATTGAAAAGGCAGCTACAGCTGAGCTTGTAATAAGCAGATTGTGAGAATGTTCAAATGAAGTTCTATGGGCCTTCATTATAAATGGTGAATGATTAATGACATTGCATTTAATTAAATTTATGACTTGTATTTGTCACATAACACATTACTAATAGATAATGTGTGATGGATTAATATTGCTGTTCTCCATCAATATTTTCATGATGTGGTTTTACCAGAATTAACTGTTGCCAGGAGAAAAATCAACCCTAAACTCTTCATTGCTCATGAAGTAAAATGACTTAATCAGCTTATCCTAGGATAGAAGAAAAGGAGTGTTAAGTCACCATTTACAATCCTAACAAAGCATTCAATTTATGACATTCCAAGGAAGAGAGGCAGCTGGGTTTGACTCCCCTTTGTCTTATCCTCAGGACAAACATATGTGCATTGTAGGAAAATGCACAGATGCCAACAATGAGCCATACACTGAAAGCTGCTCGAGTGCTTGTCTGACCTTAAGGTATTTCTTAGGCTCACCTGCCACTTGCCTGCTAATCAGAGTTTAGATCCCAGTGGTGGCAAGGTTATAGTGTCCTTCTCCTATGCAAAGAATAACATTTTTTGGATCATAAATATTTTGACCAAAAAATTGGTCAAATATGTATCAAATGACCTGGAAGTCAGAATTACATCTCAGTAGCTACATTTCTACACTTTCTTGGTAAGTGACATTTTTGGTGAGAAACGAGCTATATAGATCAATGATAGAGGCAATTTCCCCTTTTGGAAGTGACATTGGCAGGAAACCCTCTCTATGGTAGAATGTTTACAGTGTCCTGCTTGGACTTTCTCAAAGTATGGTGACCAAGTCCAAGAGTAAGCATCTCCCCAGACACAGGAAGTGGAAACTGCCAGTTTATTAATGCTCAGTGCCAGGAAGTGGCATGGCATCACTTCTGCTTTATTCTGTTGTCAAATATGTATTTGTCAAGCTGTCAGAGAGCCCAGATTCAAGGAACAAGGGAGAGGGCCATAGACTTCATCTTTTGATGTAAAGAGTATTAAAAAATTTAGGGGCCACATTTTCAAACTTCCACATCATCTTGAATGTCAGCTCCTCAGAGAGGCTCTGCCTGGCCATCTCTAATTGCTGCCAGTTAAAATGGGGTCCTTCCATAGAGTCACAAGGAAAGCATTTTGGGGACCTACGTGTGGAGGGATGAGATGTAGTGGTAAGATTTATTGGAATAAAAATAAAAGACAGTTCTCAGGTTCCCAGTATATCTTCTCTGTCACTCCCATTGTGGAAGAAGGTCAACCTTGTCTTCTTCAAACCCATAGTGGGAGTAGGATCAGAAATTGTGTGCCATTGGTTATTAGTCCAGTTCAGTTTCTGCCCCCACCTGGCTAGCTTAGCCTCTCTTCCTGGCTGCGCTCTGGCCAGTGCTGTGTTGCTATATCCAGCACCCTGGCTAATGCTTGGAGTCCTCTTGGAGCCAACCCTTGGAGCTCACATTTGGAGCCTGTGTTTTGGGTATGTGCTTGGGGCTTGCACAGCTGCTAGGTCTACATGGCTGTTACGGAAGGAGAACATATGAACAAATTGGTGAACAAACACATGTTCCTGGGGGGAGGGGGCTTTGTTAAGTTTTGGTATATTACCTCAAGCTTGGGAAGGAACAGGCACTTTTTCAAACTAACCATTTGATTTCCCAATCCTTCACAGGCTTGTGCCGGTCCTCCCCCTAACCAATTCATTTTCTGGCGCTTCCGGGGTTCTATGTCCCTTGTTCAATCTGATCCTTCTCCCAGGCTAGGCATTTCCTCCTTAGAGTCACCATCTTGGCTCCTGCTGCACATACCTCATAGTAGAAGGACCTCCTCCTGCTCCATCTTGGCTTCTACTGGGCATCTACCCAGCAGAGGAATTTGCCCTGTATTGTTTTATTTCTCCCTTGGTGATACCAGCTAATGACTGATAAATATCTGTCTTGCCCACTTCAGGGATTAGGTCTTGAGGGTGGAGGATACAGCAATCCCATGGAGATTCTCTGAATACTGCAGCTTCCTAGCGCAGCAGGTTTATTGTACAATTCAGCTTCTTAGTTTATTATGCTTAATGTCTGGTTCCCTTGGCCTCATTGCTTTATTAATACTAACTAGCTGTCTATGCTAACACTATTAATTAGCCCTGTCCACTCCAGAATCTGTCTATCACAATACCTCTCTGATTTTTTTCAGAGCACCATTACCTGGACTTTCTGTGTGAATGCATTTATTTAACTGCATAATTTTAATTTCACTCTGTGCCCAGCATGCAATTTCCAGGACAGCAGGAATATTAGAAATTTTTTTACAGCTATATACTCATATTGCATTGTAAGTGCTCAGTAAACACACACAATAGACATTTGTTGAGTGGATTAAACTGTTCTCACATAACTCCTCCAACAGCTCAAAATGGGGATGTATGTAATTCTCACCATTAACATTTGTCCCTCAGTTTTCTTTTATAATCTGGGGCTCTCATTAATAGGACCACTCCCACATTTTAGGATCCAGCTAATTATCACAGGTTTACCCTCTGAAGCTAAACTCAAAGCTTCCTAGAATCGGCAGGAATGTGGCTGATCTTTTGCTTTATGGAAATGCAGCAAATACCCCGTCACACAAATTCCTAGCTCTGACATGAAAAAAAAATTGGGTTAGGAAGTAGCAAAGGAAGAGATATTCATGAAAGTGCAGCTTTCTGATGTGCAGAGAAGACAGTGGCTCTATGTATTTGTTACCATCTGTGCTTCCAGAGTTATTGGTAAGTAAACAGTAACAATGCAATGGCAATTCTGAGCAAATGGGCTGAGTGACTCATTGCCTGTTGGTTCAGAACCTGCAAATCTGTTTTCCAAAGTGCAGCTAGGACAAAGCTAGAATAATGTATAGCTTTTTACCTGTTCCCAAGTCCTTTATTGGGTCCCAGGAGGGGCTAATATGCTGAGTGGGGAGAGTAATAAGAGAAACTCACACACCAGATTCTGTGTATTGTTTCAGGCTGGGAAACTGCTAGAAGGATACTTACCAGGCTTCAATTTTCATCTTAAATCAGTAAGACATCTCCATTAACTGGGCTAGACCTCATGATGACTGTGCAACTCTGTTTCTTTTGGAAGAAAATAAAGTCAATTAAAATCATTATAGGTGTTTTGGAGAGGAAGCAACTGACAGTGTTTTATTAGTAGTACAATGGTGTGTTTCCCTTTATTACCAAGAGAGCAATGAACAGGTTTACAGAGGTCCACAAAGGTGGGTGACAAGTAAAACAGGACATGAGGAAGGTGACTGTTTTCAGACCTCCAAACAGTGTAGAAGGCCTAAAGGATTTCAAAATAAAATAAAATATGTGGTTTCTTTATGTGAATTTATAGACCTGCTTTCTGTCTGCAGACTTACATTGCCTGGCTGAAACCTTTAAAGGATGGTAGTAGTTTCTTGGTACATCTGAAGTATTAAAAAAAATAGAAAGCAAACATTTAAGCATTTTGGGGAAGTAAGGAATGATTTTAGAAGACTTAATTGCTGTAAGTTTCTGACTGGTAGTTTTGTGATTTTTATGTGTTATATATTTTACGTTTATTATTTTTATTTTTGATTCTATTTATGTTATTACATATATTTTTCTTCTGTTTTGTTCATAAAAGTAGCAAGTTTGGCTCCAGAAGAGAATTAAAAGAAGTATTTTGTTGGAAGTTGGTGTCATTTTTCTCAAGAAATCCTATGAGACTGAAGAAAGTAGAAATCAAAGAGGTAATGTGTGGTCAAGATCAATAAGAAAAATAGGAAAGGGCTACAGGTCTTCTAATACATATAAAATTGAGCTTGGAAAATACACAGTACAGAAACCTAATACAATCAAACAGAATTCTTCAGCTTTTCTTTCATCTTAATATTGTTTTTTCTCTCAACTCCTTCAACCCTATCCAAAAATGTCAGCATTCTTCCAGTTTATCAGACTGGAATATTCTAATTTATATTTTTTCTATTTCCTTGTCTTTTATCTTTTCCTAAGATTATATCTTTACATGTGCTTTTTATCGCCATCTTCTTTTTTTATATCCATTCTTTTTGTTGTTGTTTTTAATTTTTGCATTTTTAGTTAAAACAAAATTTTGGTTTAGTTCTGGATACTGACCTTAGTTCTGGGTAATGAGCTTTTACATAACATTCAGGTTGGAATTTTCACCACATGGGCATATATATGGGGTTGGAGTACAGGAGAAATCTCAGGGTTTCCCAAGAATCCAAATTTGAAACCCACTCATAAAAAAACATAGTAATCTCAACACACCAAACTAGGTAGAAGTAGACAAAGGGGGAATAGGTTCAAAAGCCCATTCTTGTGGATAATGGGAACAAGGAAGAGGCAGAGGAAGCATGTACAGACATGGAGGGAAAGAACACAGTAAGTACAGTCTGCTGGAAAGCAAAGAAGACCAAGCTTCAAGGAGTTATCAAGTCATTATTGTCAAATATTGCAAAGAGTTTCAAGGAGAATGAAAAATGAGAACATCTGGTTAAGTTTGACATCCAGGAGGGGACTTTCCATGATTTCTAAAGTTTTAGGAAACCGTATAGAAGTAAAGAATGATTTATGGTGAAGTCAGATGTTATCAAAATGGATCTGAAAGCTATTCAAGTCCTACTTACCTTTACTGTTGTCCCTTCTCCACTCCTAAGACAGAGCCCAAGGAAGGATCTTGAGTGCAGGAAGCTGACTGTGGAAAGCGACCCAAGAAACAGGAGAAGGCAAGAGAGTAGGATGAGGATATTATAGAGCTCATCAAACTAAAGCTGTTTGTATTTCAGGGCCAGAAGATGGAGTAAACATTAGGCTGGTTCTCCACTTCTTCTCACCATTGCTTCCAAAGCCCAACATTTTTGAAGCCTTTGCTTCAATGTTGTTGGAGAAACATCTGGCCAGCATACCCTATACTCACCCTGATAACTTACATGCTTCCCACCCAAATCTAGTGAGATTTGCTCACAAACACTGTGTCCACCCACCTTTATCTACCATCATCCAAAGGTTAGGGAGAATCTTTTATTTAGCTCATCTTGAAAGGAGGGTCTCCTGCTTCTTCAGATCACTCTGTTTATTTCTTCTAATCATGTTTGGATTTAGGTCTTTCAAGACAAAAGCCAAAATTCCTTCTAGACAACATCTACATATCTGTAATTTAAGACAGCACCCCCCAACACACACATATACTCACACAACCCACAAAGCCAATGGAGCTGGTGGATGAATAATCCCCTATTCCCTCCTCTGCAGGACAGTGAGAAGTACTTCTACACTGTACCTCACCAGGTCCCCAGCAGGTTGGAGCCCATCAATTTGATGACGTGCCCTTTGACTGGTCTTCCTCCTCCTTCATCTCACTATAGGTGTACTTGAATGAGAGGAAGGAGGGAGAAAAATAAAGTGGGAAAAACTGTAAATGAATATCCCCAAGTATTATATTAAACTTTTTAGTGCCTTCAAATATGTGAATGGGAGAAAGGAAGGACTATAAAGTGAGAGAAAACCATGAGTTAATAGTTTCAAATATCATTCAGCTGCAAAAGTTTAATTTCTTTCTCCTTAGCTTGTCTGTAATAGGCAATACATTCATTGAGATTAGGTACTATAAACTACCTATATTTTATTCCCTTATATTGCTCAACATGATGCTGGGCATGTGATTACCACTGCAGTATTTGTACATTGGTTATATCACTGACCCTGAAACTGTTTTAAACCTGAGGGGTAAAGAGATCTCATTTTTAAATATCTACTAAAGTGGGTGAGTGCCTTTATACTAATTGGAGAGAGATGATGCACGTGCAGGTCTTCACTAGGTAATCACCAGCCCAAGTACATAAAGGAGCAGCAAATATCCTGGGGGGAGGGGCAAACTGCCTGCCCTACCACTGGACTTACCGTTTCCTTTAGGACCTCAGTGGGAAAGTACATGTCACACAGTGTCTGTACTGTGGGCTTCCTTTTGTTTTCCTTAAAGTGGTCTACCAAGTTTAATGCCCCTAAATTTTCCTCTCCACCTGATCTCTTCCACTATTGTGGAGGGGGAGAGCCCTTGACCTTGTTTTTCTTTATAGCCTTTCCTTGGTAAGTATACCTAAGATAACCAGCTCTAGCTGTTTATGTGGTAAATTTTTTCCCACTTTCCTAGCAGAAAATTCCTGGCTTATTTAGTGTGTAAGAAATGCCAGGCAGGGGACACACACACTCACACATATGCACTCTCTCTCTCTCTCACACACACACACACACACGATTCTCAATGCTTTGCTTTAGCTCCCAAAGTTAAGATCACTTATTAATATTTTCAGAAAGACTTTCTAACTTAAATTGTGTTGTCCACCATTTCACAGGTTTGTGTGAAGTGAACAAATCTTTGTTCTATTATAACTGGGCTAGACTAAACACCCTTGGTCATTTCCTCTTGGTCTTATTTCCATAGATTAATGTCACTGCAGTGGACTTGAGCAATGGTTTAGTCCAACCCTCTGTTTCCATATGGACAGCAAGTAAAGCACCCACACTTAACAGTGGCAAGGAAATATTTCAGTGATAAAAAATAGTGTATTAAAGAAATGTTCCCAACTAACCTAAAATCTGGCCAGACATTGAAAGAGTATTTTTTATGAAGGGGATATTTCATACCATATTTTTGATAGCACTTACTGATAGCTCCAGATAATTATAGTTATATATAACATGTAATTATATAAAATATAATTTTTTCAACATTATGTTATAATGTTAATATAATTAGCCAGGACAAAGTGTCTCTCAGTGGCTGAGATGGTGTACCCCAGCAATTCTGTGCCTACTTTCACCTCATTTTCACAATTTCATTAGACTACTCTTATGAATCTGATAAGGAAATATGTAACTATCTCCCAAAGATGCATTATTCATGATTACTTATAGTTGTGGGGACCATTTCCATGGTTATATTAGATGTTATGTCTTTGGAACAGGAGGGTGAGGAAGAGAAGATACCTCACTTTTCCTCTGTCTGTGAAGATGCAGGTGAAAATTAGGAGCAACTGAACATTTTACTTTCTGAGAAAGAACACTGGTACTTCCAGAGGCATTACCCAGAAACTTTTTCAAGTTGTGACATTAATAAAAAATTGTGAAATGGTTGTTTGTTTGGTTTTGACATTAACAAATTCCCTAGCTCATGGTCTCAGAGAGACCTACCTTTGGCCCAGTTTTTCCCAAGAGCAACGCAGTCTTGTTTCTAGCATGACTTCTGAGTATTTTACTGGGAAATAGTTTTTAGTAAGATGATACTATACTTCACAGAATTGATGGGAAAAATCCCTTTCCTTTGAAAAATCTGTAGTGTTCTCAGGGAGTATTCTTACATAATATATATGACGCAACATCTGATATAACCATGGAAATGGTACCCATAATCCTAAATAATATAAATAATGCATCTTTTGGGGCTAGTTATATATTTCCTTCTCAGACTCATAAGAGTAGTCTAATTAAGCTGTGGAAGTGAGGTGAAAGAAGGCACAGAATTGCTGGGGTACATCATCTTAGCCACTGAGAGACACTTTGTCCTGGCTAATTGTATCAACAGGTTCTAGAATCCCTTGAGGAGAAATGAAAACCTTTAAAATTATATTCCTTTGCAATTCCTAGAATGCTATTTTTCTAATTATATACTTTATCTGAGGACTAGTATCCTTGGAATGACAGGGTGAATGCAGAGAAATAATCAGTTATACAAGGGATGCTGATCATATTAATTAGAAATTTCTTATATTAGTCCAGATTTTTTTATCTAGAAGTGACACAATTTAGGTTAAGGATTTATTAGGTCACTCAATTGGGAAGTCAAGGGGGAGGTTCAGTCCTTGAGAGTTCTGAGTGGAGCACCAGGGACTTTTATGCACTGCAGGTAAAAATGAAAAATACTACATTTTGTAAAAACAGTTTTGCAATTTCTTATACAGTTAAACATATCTTCATCATATAAGTCAGCAATTCTACTACTAGATGTTTATCCAAGTGATGAAAACTTATGTATGCAAATATTTACAGTAGACAAATCAGAAGTTATTCAACAACAGAAAGGAACAAGCTACTGATACATATAACACAACAACAATGGACAAATCTGAAATGCATTATACTGAGAGAAGTGAAACTAAAAATACTACATATTGTATGATTTTATTTATATGACATTTTTGCAAAGGGCGTACTATAGGGATGAAAACATCCATGGGTGCCAGGACCTAGGAAGAGGGTTGATTGCAAAGGAACATGTAGGAATTTTTTAAATAATGGAACTACTCTGTACTATGGTTGTCATGGTGGATACAAACTGCATATACTTGTCAAGTCATATAACTCTGCACTAAATTTTTTTTAAAAAGCCTTATTTCTCTTTCTCAATAAGAATGAGTGAGTCCACTAGCTCACAGCCTCCTTTTCTTGTGATTTTTTTAGTGAGTTTATTTTTTTGAATTATATGGTTTCCTTCATGTGTTGGAGAAATAGCAGGTGCATTACACATAGGTACAGGATCACATCGACCCAGCTTTAGGAAATTCAGAGAAAAAAGGCTATTCTTTTCTCTAAATAAGTGTGTATAAAGTCCCAGGAAAGAGCTCTTTGGACCATTTGGGTCAAGAGAACATCTCTTGGCCAACAATTTTGTCCAAACTGAGGGAGTGCTGTTTTTGGAAACCGTGTGCTCATATCTGTGGCCAGGGAGATGTGACACAATGATGGACAGTTCCTCTAATAGTGAATCAAGTGGAGGGTGGGCTTATCCTCCAAATTGGGAGGTGATATTATTACAAGCAGGACAGGAGTGCTTGACAGACCAAAAGAGTAGAGACCTACTCTAGTATAGGTCTTCTATTTACAAGCTGCAGGGAGCCCATCAATTTGGAACTTTCATGCATTCAGTTGCCATGGTAGTTACAGTCAGGCATCCAAATCTGTCATTCTAACCACAGAGAATTATGGGAACCTTGACACAGAGAGATTCATGATATTCAAAAGCAGTTGTTACTATTATTGTATCTGTGGGGTTTTTTTTCTTTTCTTTTTGTAGATAAAAAACTTCTCTGAGAATCTAATGAAGGCTTTAGATTAAGACCCTTGAAAAATATAGGAACCCTGGCTGATGTGTTTTAGTGGATTGAACACCAACCTGTGAACCAAAGGGTTGCTGGTTCAATTCTTAGAGCACATGTGTTGGCTGTGGGCCACGTCCACAGTAGGGGCAACCACACATTGATGCTTCTCTTCATCTCTTTCTCCCTCCTTTCCCCTCTTTAAAAATAAATAAATAAATAAATAAATAAATAAATAAATAAATAAATTCTTTTCTTAAAAAAAGAAAATGTAGAAGGCATGAGGTCACACGCCAGGTCCTTCCCTCACCCTGCAGTTCTTGACCCTTGACCTAGAGCAGTGATTCTCAAATGTTAGCCCACACTATAATCTCTGAGAGAACGTGTTAAACACACTCACTGTCTTTTACCACAGAGTTTCTGATTCAGTAGAGCTGGGGTGGGGCCTGAGATGCTGTGTTTTAACAAGCTCACAAGTTCCCAGGTGATATGTATACTGGCAGTCCAGGGTTCATACTTTGAAAACCACTACTTTAAGTCATAGTCTAATGATTCCATCACTAGATGTCCTACATCGAACTTCTCTCATTCTGCAGTTTTTTCCAAACTGTGACTTACCCGTTAAAGAATCTCAATTTGTGTTTGTTTCAACTGCTGCACTCTTGAGCCTATGTTTGGGGTACTACAGGGAACAAAAACAAAATTAAATAGCTCTTCATGTATTGATTCATACTTTACCACAGATGCATTTAAAATATGGACAATTCATTTCCAAGAGATTAAAGGATTTGAGAAGTTGGCCTTTAAAATTACTTTAAAATGTTAGTATTTATTTTGAAAAGAGTCTGCATTTTAAAATGAATCATTTGCATATTTTTAGTTCTCCTACCTAAAAAACTAATAATGCACATTTTTATATTTTTACCTGTAAAGACTAGACTGTATAAGCAATTTTGTTCCTGTTTTTTGTTCGTTTGTTTGTTTGTTTAAATCCTATGTATTTCCTGACACCATCTTAAAACCCTTTAAAAACATAATTTTTAATTGGGTACACAAGATTCCGTTATATGGATGTGACAGAAATTGGAAAAACTTCTCATTTTGGTTTTGGTCATTGACACTTCTTTTTAAAAAAATATTTTGTTTACTTATTTTTTAAAGAGAGGGGAAGGGAGGGAGAAAGAGAGGGAAAGAAACATCAATGTGTGGTTGCCTCTCATGAGCACCTCACTGGGGAGCTGGCCTGCAATCCACGCGTGTGCCCTGACTGGGGAACCCTTTGGTTCACAGGCCGGTACTCAATCCACTGAGCTACACCAACAAGGGCTGGTCATTGACACTTCTAATTTCCAAAGGTTAAAAATTATAAATAATGGTTTGAGCATGCCATCAAAAATAAACTGATTATTTTTCTCAAGTATGTTCCTGGTGTTATAACTACTGGATCAGAGTCTGAACTTTTTAAAAAGCTTTTATTTGCCCTCACAAATGCTGTACAAATTTAGACTGGTTATATAGGCAATCTGGACAGTTCTAAGTACATTTGTGATGGGTTTTAAGTTTTGAAAGAAGCGAGACATGACAGAAAAATTGCTGGTATGTGGTTACTCCCCAATCTCTTTTATCATCTTTAGCTATGCCTTCCACTTCCTAGACATTTGGCTTTTGAATGAAAACCTGAAAGGCAATTTATTAGGCAGGCACCCAGAAATGAAGAAGCCCTGGAAATGATTGTGTGACCCAAGGAGAAAGACTGAGGGATTCCTTTGCATCCTTTGGGCTCCCTGTGACCATCTTGAAATTACTCTGACCTTCAAGGATCTAGTTCACTGCAATGCTACAGTCTGTTGCAAAGCAGACCTCTATGATTGAGGACCATTCTCCCCTAACTTTATTCTAATTTCATAGTCCTTGAGGTCATTTTGCTGTCTGTTTTCACCTCTATTGTGAACCAGTTTCTAAAGGAAGCTGACTGTGAGACAGATTTCCATATAATAATTTTGGCGGGGAGTTTTTTTGGATCTCTTGTGAAGAGTGAAAGAGACAGAGTAGGGCTAGGGGAGAGTTTGGGCTGCGATACACGGACCACAAAAACCACAGCTGACCCTAAAGGGGACTGTGGAGCTGATTTGCCCCTGTGTCTCAAATTGGGGCATGCAATTAAGTCTTCGACATGGCATTTGTTGCATACAGACTGTCCTTGGGATGGGCAAGACCTTGGAAAGGATATTTCCTAGGGGGAGGACTTTGCTTTGCACTATCAGCAGCTGACAGTCCTGAAAACTAGAAGGATAAGAGGCTCCCCCATAATCTCCTGAGGGATTTCAGCAATGCATCCCAGCCTCCATTGTAAACCATGCTCATTGACCAGTTTCCATTAGAAATCTACCCAAAGTATTCAGTGAGTATAATTTAATCAGGTCTTCAAAATAGCAAGAAGTGGTCTTTTAACCATTTTCTTGGTTCAGTTTCTTTTTTCTCTACCTTCCCAGTTCTGTTCTCACCTCTTCTCAGAATCTCCCTTCCTCACGCTCCTGTTATTATTCAAAGCAGAATATGGCCTTTTGTCTGATGTCTGATGGTGGGGCAAAGGTGTTATGGCCACCATAATGATAGGGTATCTTGAGACCAAAATTGATGCAGGCAACACCATAGACTATAACAGAAATTATTCATAAGGTATATTACTTATGACGGGGAGGGTCAGAGCAGAGGGCAACCTGGCAATTCTGTTAAGATTATTCTTTGCTAATAGACTCCTGTTGCAGCACTCTTTATTAATTGTATAACTCAAGTACTAATGATAGACAAGGGACAAAGAATGCAGTGTGTGTTAGGGGGTCTTGCGATGGATGATTGTGTATAATTAGTACTATCATCAGTTTGATATTTATCTTGATTTCCATGCCATTCCAGCCATTTATTTATGGCTATATTGTGTAAGTCTAAGGAACACAGGTAATCATTAATTAGAAGACTTTGTTGCATTTGCTAAGAACAGTAGTAAGTCCGGTAAAAGGTCACAGCAGGGAAACTTAAAGATGAGACAAATACAAGACAGAAAGATGGAGTCTGACTTTTGTTCACAGCCACATCTATATACCTTTTTTAACCCAGAAACCAAACACTGAGCCTGAAAGAAGAGAGGGTATGAAGGCTTGCCTTCTTCCAACAAATTGGTCAACTTAATCACTCCAAGTAACATGACAGAACCCAGGCTTTTGTTTAGCATGGTCAGGTAAGGCTTTCTTCTTTCCTTGTCATTTTCTCCTGTTACATCATAGCAGTACCTACCTCCTTCAGACCCCTAGCCCCCAGCTCACCTTTAGCCAGACTGTCCCCCAACCAGCCTTTCCAGGATGAAGTGTCTGCAGAGCTACCTAGAGTCCCACACCCTCTTTGAGGCCAAGCAGCAGGTACCCAGGTAAATTAGATCCCTATTGCTAGTCAGACAAATTATCAATACTCAGTGGCTTCAAACAACTCCAATTTATTATCATACAGTTCTAGGAGTTAGAAGACTGATATGGGTCTCACTGGGCTAAAACCAAGATATTGGCAAGACTGTGTTCCTTTATGGAGCCTCCAAGGGAGAATCTATTTTTTGCTTTTTCAGCTTCTAGAGGTCCCTGCATTCCTCATGGTCCATCCATCCTCAAAGCCAGCAGTGGCCAGTCGAGGTGTTCTCATGTAGACTCACTTTGACATGTCTGCTTCCCTCTTAGACGTTCAAAGACCCCTGTGACTACATTAAGCCCATCTATAAAATCCGAGCTAACCTCCTTAGTTTAAGGTCATTTCATCTGAATTCCAGCCTTCATTATACCTTAAATCCCTTTGTCAGGTAACATAACATATTCACAGGTTCTGGGTATTTGGGCATGGCCTTTTTTGAGAGGGCATTATTTGCCCACCACACCAGGGCTCCAGGATCCTCTGCTTAAACAGACACAAGCCCCTGGGGCTCAGGGGAGGCCAAGGGGCAGCTGTTGGGGAGCTGTAAGAAAGCAGTTTGGGCATGCAGGTTGGGGTTCTACACATATGTACAAAAGGCCACTCACTCACATTGTTGCATGGACACATGCTTAGGGAGTGAAGGGGACCAGCCACCAACCCTGGCTGGAAATTCTCTATTTTCACTTTTGCCCTGGGCCTGACAGCATTAGGGACAGTGGACACCCTTCAAAGGAAGAGGAGATGTTCATTTTTGCTAGTTAAAAGGTTAGTTGATATTTAAACCCAATCCTTTAAGTTCTTTTGTATTTTTGAGAAATCAAGTCATGGGCGTTTCTGATCTCTAGCTGTATTTTATACTGTTTTTATAGATAGACTTTAATTATTTCTGGGTCAGAAATGGGGAATAAATAAAATAAACTTATCAACTGTACCAGAAATTTTCTTCTTTTTATACACAGATTCAGAAATATAGTATCAATTTATGATTTTATTTAATCACATGTAGGATGACCTATGTTTTGGGGGAAAGAGAAGTCATATTGTGATTACCTAGTTATCCTGAAAATTTGAGTTTTTATGAGCAACAAAATCTATTACATGTATTTTGATATTGTTAGAACATTTCCAGGGTAATAAGAACATATGGATAATAAGGCAGGTGATTTGTTCTCCTGAAATACAAAGCCTGATACCCAAACTCAGTGATTCTGAATCTTGCCCACCTGAAGAGACACAGTGAATTTCTCTAACATGACAAGTGTCCAGGTAGCCAAAGCATAAAACAAAATGACCAGAAGACAGAACTCCAGGCAGTCTCTGAAGTTTAAACAAATGCATCTTAGATCTTTAAAAACTGGATTCCTTTCTTATTCTAAAAATTAGTTAAAAGTTTGCTGGGCTGTCCCTGTTTCATTCCTGAAGCTATAGTGCTATGTCCCTTGTAACTGCAGCTCAAATATTCCTAAGTCTTCACTTCATTAACTTTTCTCTCCTATTATTCTTTGTGACTGGGCTAAACACTTTCCTAAATGAACTAGTATTTCTGATCCTTAAATCCAATTTCTGAGCTGCCTAGGAAGTGATAATGCCTGTACTTCCATTTTCCTGGGACATTTAAAACACTCCTGGTGGCTGGCTTTGCATGAAGAATCAAGTACAGTCTTAGAGCATTTTCCTGGGAATGGAGTTGAGGCACCTCTCATACAACTCATGCAAGGCTAGCAGTTGGTTAATTAATTGAAAAAAATCATTGAAAGCAAGGGATCATAAAAATGATTCATACATATCTTATACATTTTCATTTTAACTTAAAGCATATAAATTGACATTCATTTGCCAATCTTTGATCTAAAGCTGAGGTCTTTTCTCCTAATTGGCATTATGTGTTGTTTCTCAGTAAATCACATTCTTAATGCTTCCCTTAAGATTTTCAACTTCAGTTTCTTTACAGTAGAGCAAGAATTAAAGTGACTTGTGAAGCAATCTGATTGAATAATCTTCCTTGATTGTTAACACTTTTCCCCAAGCCCTTCACAATTTTCTCAGTCCCACCTAATTCAATGGTTTCTATAAATTTTTAATGGATAGTTTTTATCAAAGGATTCTGAAGAATTCAACTTATTTTCATTGACATCTTCTTGTGCACTCATATTGCATACATTTAATTTATGTAAGCTTAATTTGCTTACATTATAACAATGCCAATTATAACTGTAGCATAATTCTACTACATTTGGTAATAAACCCAGTTGATTCTTGGTAAGTATGGCTAAATTATCTATCAATCAAGTCAGGGTAGAAATGCAATGGTTTACTGGAGGCTTTGAATGATGGGTGTGGATGTTTGTCATGCTGTGACAGGTGCTGACTATGTCCACCCTTGGTTCCTTGGGTGACTTTGGATGTCACCTGAAGCTTTGGTATTCCTCCCTCTAATGCCATATCTCTTTACTTACGGTGAATTGGGAAGTGCTGGAGAGCTAGCACCCCCAGGAGCCACTCATGATAAATTAGTTTCATAAATGATGGGGTTGATGGATAAGTACTTCAACTTTCTTGTGCTTCAGTGAGAAGATCTGAGGCAGAGTCTTCTCAGTTCCCAGGTACTCATGTAAGTTACCTGCTCATTCATCACTGCTTTACTGGCTCCTACTCTTTCTGGCTTTCCTTTCCCATTTCTTCACATGTCTTCCTAGTGTAACCTACCAAACCAACAACTTGCACTGAAATTCTTGATTCTAGGTCTTCTTTTAATGAAGCCTGAACTAAGAAAAGCACCACTCAATATGCTGTATAGAGAGAACTGAGAGAATTGATTAGGTGAATGGATTAAATGGAAACTACATAATAAAACTTCCATTATTCTGGGAAATCTAATTTGGTCTCTCCCTCCTCAGACTGTTATGAAATTTCCACCTATATTTTCTACATAAATGATGCTTTCTTGCAGCAAACATTTTTGCCTTCCTTGTTGTAAGCCCTAGCATAGAGCAGGAGCTCCAGTTCTGGGAGCTGCTCTTGTGTTTGTGATATTCTGAAAAGACCACCTGGAGGACCAGCAGATGTGGACATGCTGTGGATATGCCATTTATTACTCACATTATAGGGGAGTACACCAATGTCAGTGGATAAGTGTGAGAAAGATCATGCCCTGCCTCCAGCCTTGATACTTATAGGGTTAGGGAGGGAATTGTGTGTGAAAATTGTACACTTTTATGATAAACACAAGAGCCTTGAGACATAGGGGCCTTCAGTGGGCTGGGACATCCATATATAGATTGTTTTCCTCCTTCTTTATGGCTGCTCAGACAGCCACCCTAACATTGTTCTCTGAGGTCATGGAGGGGCCATGACCTGAGTCACCCCACACTCCACTGCAACATTGCTTCTCCACCTCACAATCTTTGTGTTAGTTCTTCCAGACAGAAAGTCCCTGGGTGGTGAGAATGTTGGAACATTGTATTCATATGCCACAAACACAATATAGGCTATACCCCAAGAGGAGAAGAAGAAAGCAGAGACCAAGAATGCCAAGGAGGATGTGACTTTTGTCTTACCCATCTAGACAATCACCAAGAATTTGACAGAGAAACCAAGTCTCTTACTGCACAGGATATGGAAGTCTCTTCCTGCCTGATTTAAGGGAGATAAGGGAATAGGATATGAGACGAACAGAAAAACTGTTAGCTGATTCTTCCAAGGTAGATAGAGGATGGAATCCCTGGAGCTTTATCATCTTGATATGGAATTGTTGTATCCAATTCAACCATCTAGTCCTGATAGCTAGTCCATTCAGCCAAACCATTGAGTCTCATTCAAGATGTGGCAATGCAGGTGGGCTTCTAATGTGAGGCCTATACTATGTAAAACAACAGCCAGGTATAAAAACAGAAAGAATGCAAAGATTAGTGAAGACAGTAAGTTATAAACCAGTTTCTGAGTTTGCAAAAGTGGCAGATGAGAAGACTTCCAAATGCAAGTCTTTTGCTGGAATGAAATTAAGCAGTCACAATCTGATAGGTCTTCTTTATCTATAGTTTAAATGTCTCTGGAAAGAAAATGAAAAATTCAGGATCCAGTCTAGTTCATAAGTGAGCAATACAATTTTACAGACAATTTGCCAAGTTAAAGTCTAATTTCCATAATTGTGTATAATAGATTTTATTGAAACACATTGTTTTTCCCTTAAAATCACCCTCATTTTTATCAAAGAGCCAAACCAGGACCAATTCATTTACTGAAGTTCACTTTCAATTTGGCCTGATTATTTGCATAAATGCAACAGGAATAGCAATTGATCACATAGGTCTTCTTAGAGATCTACTTTGCTGGAGCATTATAAGGAATTCCTAGATTTAGCTTTAATTAGCTCATCAGGGCCAGGAAGCCACGCCACATCATTGCCATTAAGCTTTGCCTGCAGTACCTACAGACTTGGATGAGTTTCTCAAGTTCTTGAGGTTCCCAAAATATCTTGGTGTTAAACTTTTGTTCCTTACCTGGAAAGAATGCCTTTTTTGATTTCAAAAAATCTTTTGATTTTTTAAAAAGCAACATAACATACCAGGCCATTTCTCCAAAGGGCTTTTATTGGCTTCAAGGTCAAACTTTATTCCTCAGGCTTTATGGTGA
This sequence comes from Phyllostomus discolor, assembly GCF_004126475.2. Lineage (NCBI taxonomy): Eukaryota > Metazoa > Chordata > Mammalia > Chiroptera > Phyllostomidae > Phyllostomus > Phyllostomus discolor. Next base: position 73,640,424 of record NC_040911.2, on the reverse strand, counting down.
CATCCAGAGTCCATACAAGTCTCTTTTAATCATGACATTACAGACAAAGACTTGATTAATAAAACCACTATTGGAAATGGGCTTTATGTATCCTGTTATAAAGAAATCAGATTCCTACTGGATTTATGCAAACATATTGCCATGGAAAGAATAATACTCATTAAGAGTTTTGACATTCCAGAGGGATCAAGTAGGGAGAAAAATATATTGGGTTGCCCAACAAGTTCATTTGTTTTTTTCCCATAAAATAAAAGATACATTTTTCCATTTTCACCAATACCTTTATTGATTTAGATATTTTGAATATGTCAGCTATCTTCCACATGATATGATGCTGATGATTGTTCTCAATAACTGTCTTGATTTGATTGCCATCAACTTTCACTGGTTTATGTGATTATGGAGTATCTTTCAGTGAGAAATCGCCAGCATGAAACTTTGCAAACCACCTTTGACACATTAGATCAGTAACAGCACCTTCTCTATACACTGCACAAATATTTTTGTGTGTGTTTCAGTTGTGTTTTTACCTTTCTTGAAATAATAAAGCATAATATGACAAAAATGTTGCATATTTTCTTCCATCTTCAATGTTAAATTAGCTACATTAAAATTCACCAATTTTGATAAGATTTTTTTTTAATGTGCACTGATACTACAGCTGTAACAATGCAATCTAATAAAATTGTTTCGAATTTAGTTAAAAACAACGAAGTGCTACTATAGCCATCCTATGGAAAAAAATGTACTTTTTGGCCAACCCAATAAATGCTTCAATATTGCTTATGAAAGTATAATTTACCAAATTGCTTTATGAAAAAGGAAGTTTCCTTATGTCTGGAAAACTAAAGATTAAAAATCAGCAATATTTTCAACAAAATGTTATAAAAGCCACAATTATCTTCAGTTTATTGTGTTCTGTAATCAGTTTTTGTTTATTTTGATCATCCTCAAACAACTCTATAAATCCAAATGTTTCACAGAGCTACAGCAATCTTTATTCAGTTCAAAGGTATGATCCAAAAATCCCTTTTAAAAAATATACAATCCAAAACAAGTCAGACTCCTCTCCATAAATCTTTTCAAAGACATAATATAGTTTTATAAATGCATTAGAGTAAAGCAATGGCTGTTTATAAATGACAAAACTTAAAATGACATGGTTACAGATTTGAGTATAATACAATTGACCAAGGAATTTGCTTTCCTGTAACAACACCTTAAGATAACAACTAAATTTACAAATTAAAGCATATAGAATTTTTGTAATCTCTAGAACTAATTTAAAAATAAAAATATGTGTATCCTAATATAACATACTTATTTCTTTATTTGACAAAGCTTCGCATGTACTTTAAGCATATTAAATAAGTCTAATTAGTTCAAACACTTCTATTTTATAAGGAGAAAGAACAAATTCTTGAGGCATTCCAGGGGCTCATTGGAACAACCTAAAGTCATTTCTCAGTTAAAAACTCTCTTAAAATTTGAACTTTGGGAAAGGTGTGAAATAAACTTAACCAAAAGAGTATATAACATTTTTTAAAACAACACATTTTTATGGTAATAACATTAAAAAACATTAATTAAACTTAAAACCAGTTTTCACATCAAATAATTTGTCCAGACCTCAGTATCCTGCTTAAGTTATATAAATGTTTACTTTCTTTAGGCCAATAAAATATTATCCCCTAGTTGTGCTATCAGACTCAGAGAACAAACTACATGTAATGCACAAACACATATCACATAAAGACCACACACATGAGGACTGAACACATAAAAATTATACAATTTGAATTACTAATTTTTGTAAAGAAAGCACAAGATTTTCCCACTTGCTTGTCTTTGTGCTTCTTCCCTCTACACAATCCTTTTTCAACTTGCACAGACCCTCTTCAACTTACACTGACCCTCTGCAACTTACACAATCTTTCTGCCACTTTTATAGTTCCTCTTAGCTCTTTTAACTCATCCAGAAATTAGAACAATTTACTTTTAATTCTATTTCCTTCCAAATATACTGCCATAATTTACACCTTTTATTACCAAAACCATACATTCTTTCCCAACTTAATTAGAATTTTCTATTTTTAGTGACAACTAAAAGTAATTAGCATTTTTAGATGGACAAATGAATGAATACACTTCATAATTTTCAGAAACAGATTTTTCCCCCATTGGCAAATGCACGATTTATTCTCACTGATTACTACATTCCTTTAGGGTGCAAAAAAGTGAGTAGTTTCATTATCTTGTGTTCTTGACAGCTTTTACAGAGGTATCAGCCTTGGGCTTATTCCTGGAACCATAGCTCCTGGGCCTCCATAAAAAGAATTTAGAGTGTTCAAAAGACTCATTTTTTCCTTTTATTTCTGAGTTTTACTGTCTGAGAGTGGACTGAGATCTTTTCCCCTCTTTAAACCATCAATTAATTTTCCTTTCTGAGTAGAATCCTTGTGATGTAACAACATGAAGCTTGCACATAAGAGATTTTATCCTATTCACTAGACCTTTGGCAAAACAGTTCAAGAGTGAGACCAAGCTGTTCTTTTTCAAAACAGAAAAAAGAACAATATATTAAGCAAAGGATACATTTTAAGAAGGGCCTGCGTCTAGCTTTTGAGTCTTATCTCCTCATTTTCCTTTCTAACTTAAGCTCACCCTCTAACTACTTTACTTTCACTTTGGCTGCCTCTTCCTCTTCTCCTAGTGCTAACATTCCCCTGCCACCTTTGAAAGTTCTGGAAAGCCTGTGGGGCTATTGTGGGTATCACACCAATAGGCTTACCACCTCATATCATATTGAACTGGTGGACCCCTCTAGGATTCCCCACAGTTGTCCCCCACCCAGCATCTTGTCACCCTCAGTCAAATGGACAGGGGTGCTTTCCTGAATATTCTGCCAGCTATGCCAGTTGTAACACAGGGGTTCTGAAACTGGGAACTGTACTTATGTTTATGATATTCTGAAAAGACCACCTGGAGGACCAGCAGATGTGGACATGCTGTGAATGTGCCATTTATCACTCACATTACAAGGGTGTGCACTGATAGTGGCAGGTCAGTGGGAGAAAGACCATGCCCTGCCTCCAGCCTTGGTGCTACTTATAGGGTTAGGGAGAGAGCAGTGTGTAAAAATTCTACATTTTTATGATAAACACAGGAGCCTTGAGACATAGGGGCCTTGAGTGGGCTGGGACATCCAGATATAGACTGTTTTCCTCATTCTTTATGGCTGCTGGGCAGGCAGCCACCTGTCCTCTGAGGTCATGGAGGAGTCATTTCCTTTATTACCTAGGAAGACACATTTCAGGGAATATGTTACAAGCTTCTGGCTGGGACAAAAGTTTGACTGATGTCTCATCTCAGTCCTCATGCCCCCATTTCATCTTTTGAACTCTCTATTTGTGTTGAACTTTAAAAATTCGCCAACCTGGCCTTTTGGCATCGTCTGTATTCCAAGTTCTCTTTCCATCCTGATTCTTAGCTCTACTTCATCCAGGCCTTCAATTTATCTGTGGTTCTGAGCCTCTGAGTATTTGAATCTACCACTTAGCTGAGACCCCTGTCCTGGACTTAATGCATCAAAACTTTCATTCACACTTCCAACTCTCTCTTTTGTCTTTTCCTCCCTATCTCTTCTCTAACTTGTACTATGGTTATGGTCTCAGGCCCTTCCATCACATGTGGACTCTACATGGTGCTGCTGATGCATGTCTATGAGTATTTCCCTATAAATTTCCCTCCTTACCATTTAAAGCCATCTAAATATTTTTCTTCAAAGGTACACAATATTAACTTAATGCTCTTTCAGAAACAGAACAAAACTATTGTGTTATCTCTCCCCATTCTTAAGAACAAGTGTTTGGATTGTAAAGTGATTGAACCACACTCCATTTTCTCTTATTAATGGAAAATTGGCCATAAATTGTTGAGGCGTGACCAGCTCATTTCCCAACACAGCTGCAAATGTTTTATGCTGGGATCACTTTTTATTTCCCAGAATGAAAGGAGAAATCTCTATAGAATTGGTACCTTTCTAAATAGTACCTGGTGTCATTCCCTACAGAGAACAACTGACAAGTTGTTCTGAGGAACAATTGATTGAGAGTAGCACCACCTCCAGGCAAGGCTGTTTCCTTGGAGTGCTTGACTTTATTTTCCTTTGCAAACTTCCAGAAGGCAGGCATTAAACATTTCCTTTTATTTTTCATGTTGAAAACTAATCTAAAATACAGATATGCCTGGGAAGTGCTCAGTATTTAATGCACAATAATTCATAATAATATCTTATTATAATTTTCAAAAGCATATTACATTATACAAAACATCTTCACCCATAAATTATGTATTTTAATGGTCAAACAACCTGTGAAATATAGATTAGTATTCACATTTTGTAGATAAAAAATGTTTAGATAGATTTATTGATGTGCTCAAGGACACAATACATTAAAATAGACACTTGAGATTATGTCTTCTGATACCACATACAGCACCCCAGTTGATATCCATTTTTTATCTCCCCCAGATCATCTTTTCTCCTGGGACCAGTCCTCTTCTTTGGGAAAAGATTTCTTCCTCAATTACAAATACACATCATAGAGTCCCTGCCAAACACAGTGCCCTACTGACATCTCTCACAGGTTTTAGAATACATACAATTAAATGTGAGTTCTGATCAGCATTTTTTTTCTAGTGAGAACCAAAAGAAGACTTTTCCTTTCTCTCAGGTGAGCACTTTAAAGCTTTTCACTATCATATTTCCAGTCTCATAAGAAAGGGAGTCTAGTCCATGAGAATGAAGTTGACATTGGGAGAGGAAGAGATGAGAGATGGTGAGGGGGAATCCTCATGATTTGCAAGTGGCTGCTGCCAGCATGTGTGGCCAGCAGATCCCATGTCCTACACATCTATGGTGTCAATACAGTCACTCTTTCCCTTGGGCCTGGGGGCTTGAGGTTTGTCTCTTGCATTCAAAAGATGCAGGTTTCCTTCCCAGTGCATTAACTCATCTGAGCCTCACAAGAACATCATGAATCACAGTTATTACAATTGCCATTTGGGAGTTGAATTAACTGAGATTTTGTTTATTTGAGACTAACCTGAGATTAGTTAAGTAGGTGACTACTTAACTAGTAGGTGATTAGTTAGGTGACTAACCTGAGATTAGAACTCCCTTCTTTTTTTATACCAAGTCTAATACTTTTCTTCCTTACCACACAGTTGATCTACTGTTGATGGAAGAGAAGGTAAAACAAGACAGAATCCTAACAGTTAAGTATGTTTTTCCTTTTTTTCTTGGAATAAAAATGTCTGTGTTCTATTAACTCAGTTGTCCCTACTCTGAGATTAATGGGTACTTCTTCCAGTTTACTACATTCAAAATAAATTGCTGTTTAGTTTGGTCATTTATTACCTATCATTGAGTATGCATTTTACCAAAGGATCAATATTAGTGATGGAGATTTTAACACATATAACATATAATCCCTGAATTTAAAGATTCTATAGCTTTGTAAAAAATTACTCTGATGTTTCTGTTATTTTTACCACCAGGATGGTGCTCACACAAATCCCTTTCACCCGGATGCATCCCTTTCTCCCAGTTGCTATGAGTTTTGGCTCTTATTGGGTCACAGATACCCTCTCTGCTGAGAGAATTGCCTTAGGCTTAAAGGAACTACATCATCTGGAAATGTGTATAGGTTGTGCCCTTCTCTTGAGGCAGTCGTCAGCCAATTGACAGACTGATTCACATCTTAGAACTCCCCATGGGGTTGAGCTGAGACCAGACCTCACCTGAAACTGCATATTTGCTTTTCTTCCTACCCTGTTCTATCCTGCTTTTCTCATGCCCTGAGCAATTCCTCTGGAAAACACTCCATCATTTGCCAAAAATCCTCATCTTAAGCTCTGCTTCTAGGGACCCCAGCCTAAAACATCATCTTTCTAGGGATTTTACTCTTCTATTTACATCTTCACATCCATAACATGTTTGTCCTTCTTACTGGCTCTTGCACCCACCTAATTACACACTTGCTAACTGTATCAATAACCTGGAATAGGAAGAGCATCCTGGTGGCCTTAGGTTTGGTACTGAACCCACATACTCTGTATTGCATAATTCTCCTCAACTGGTATAGCTGACAGAGTGAGGGATATCCTGCATTTCCTAAAATAGCTTAGCAGCAACTGTACTAATTTTAGATAAGAACATAAAATGCCTGGGGATGTAAAGATGTTCTTTTTTCCCCCTTGCAAGATCAAATTATATGAAAATACTTGCAGGAAGCACAGGATAAGTTAAGAATGTCATGACTTTCACTTGAGTTGAACTGAAGGCAAAAGCTGGGGAAATTATGTCAGGTACCCCTCTCTGATGTTGACATGCCTGGTTGATGGAGTCCTAAGACAACAGAGTGCCAGAGTGTCCATGGCAACCATGTATTAAGTTAGGAGTGATGTCAGAATCTATGCAATGAAGAAAAGTACAAAGAGTAAACTGGAAAAAACATGTCAAAAATTGGTAGTTTATCAAGGGCATGTGAGTCACCAGGTAAAAAGTGAGGACAGCTACAAGACAAAAAGAGAGAAGGCATAGTAAGGGAGAAAAGGGCTTAGTAAGCACTGATGGGTTGCTTATTGACATATTTTATTTATTCCAGAAAAAATTAGGCTGGCTAACGTGGCCCCAAGGACCTGATGTTGAATGAGCACATATCTTATGGAGTACATAACTTACTATTGAGGCAAAACAATTCCGTGAAGTATTTACAATCATTGTCTCATCCTACAATTTAAGCAGCCAGACTCAAAGTTAGGTGACTTGTCTGAGATCACACAGAGAAAGCAAGAGGTAGGAAGCCAGGGTTCAAACTCATCTATCTGATTCTGAACCATTCATTTCATGCTGTGGTGCCTTGTATCCCAGCTATTTCTCTGCTCTATAACCTTACTAGATTCCTTTGAATTTCAGGTAATTTTGCCATTTTACAACATTGGAAATGTGAGACTCAGTGTTGTCACTGATATTATACAGCTAATTTTAGAACTTTATTTTCTAACTGTAATGGTTTTTAAGGTCATGTTCAGTAGTAAGTTTTGAATACCTGTCTTAAAGAGTTATTTCCTTTGCATAGTGTACAGCTGAGCTTCTTTTTGGTCATTCTCAGTTGTTCCCTTTTTTTAAGCTTTGGTGTGGCAGGAACTAGTGATTATGTCCAGGTCCAGAGATTCAACAGCAATCATGATATATCAGTTTTTGTCATGGTTCCTTTCAGCTTCCACTTTTCCCACCCAAAGAACAGACATTTCTGAAATGTGCTCCCATTTACTTCTTTCTTCTTTCCCTTTATTTGATTGGGTTGCCTGCCTTTGAATCTTACTCAGGTCTAAGGTAAAACCACCACTAACACACCATAAGTTCTGACTCCCAGCCAAACTCCCCTGGTCTTAACCATCTGCTCTACATTAGAGCTTGGACCAGTACCCCACATGAAGATGACTTACTGGAAAAAATCACTAACATCTCCATATCCCATTGGGTATGTTCTCTCTACATACATGTAGTATGTGTGATTGTATATCAGTACATCGCCCTTTCCCATGCATATGTGTAGCATATTTTTTAAACTAGGAGAAATTCCCTAGAGGTCATCTTGGGCTCAATATTCCCATTTTATAGATAAAGGTCTGAAGTTCAGAGCTGACACTTCGTCCAGGGTTACACAATTACATGATAAAACCCACTATCATCATCAATGTTTCTTTCCATAACTCCACTGTCACTCAAAAATACCTGGATAAGTCACCATGTGTCATATTTTAGTTGTTCACATTGGTGTGCAGGATGTATTAGGCTACTTCCCTGAAAGCAGATCTTACAATGAGAATTTGAAGGTGATTCATTTTAAATCTGCTCCCAGGAAAAGCAGTGAGGGTATAGAAGAAGCAGTCAAGGAAGCAGGAGGAACTGAGCAAGGATGATTTCAGGCAAAATTTCAGCCTTAGCCTGATTCTGTGGGGATCTCAGCAATGCAAATTATACTGAGAGACTTTTCTCTTTGGGGCCACAGGGCTGGGCCTTCATGCCCCTGTATCAGTCAGTTACTATCTTCAGCTACCCTTAGGAGACATAAACTTCTGATTTTGTGCTGTAAAGTGGCTATTGTAACCAAGGAGAAGACCTGTGAAGAAACCTGTAGGGACAAGAAGTTAGATGTAAAGAATTCAGGAAGCTGGTGTTGGGCATTAGGGCAGGTCAGCCACAGTGCCCACGGCAGACAGTAAGGTCACAGAAGCAATATAGTTTCTCAAACCTTTCACAGCACCTGGGTCCCCTATGTCTTTGTGTCAGACATTCCTTCTCCACATGCCCACATGGCTACCTCTTTTATCTTTCATGTGTCCGGACTCCCTCAAAGAGTCCTTCTGTGAACACCTTGTCTAATGTAGGTCTCATCTCCACCCCTGTCTATCCCATTGCCCTATTTTTAAAAATTTATTTCTTAACAATTTTAATATCTCTCTGTCAAATCAATATAAGCTCCACAGGGCTTGAGAATTCATCACTCTTTTCATTATTTTATCTTCAATCCTAGAGGGATGCTTGGCACACAGTAGGTATTTAATGTATACATGTTGAACAGCAATAAATGAATGAATGATAAAATAAGTTAATCATGAAGCATTTGTAGGGAAATATTAAACTATCAAGAAGTTCTGACAGTACGTATTGTGGCACATAGAATTTGTTGTCATTCTCTTCTTATCAGTATGCAAGGGAATATATGTGAAGGATTGTATTCAAGTTCAATCTTTAGTCTTCTAAATCATTGTAGATAATATTAGTCTTAATGGGTATATTTTACAATGGTGAAATGCTTCCAGAAAATTTTTGAAGAAAATTATGGCATTGAAGGGAGCCTTTTAGTTCTTTGATACATTATGCCTCTCAATTTAATATAATAGCTTCTCTTTTTCCCCCAGAAGATGTGTTCATTTTATTTTATGTCATTATCTGATATATGTTGGGAATAAAAGGCACTTTCCCTCTTTTTCTGCATGGGACACACACAGTAGAAAATTTCCATGAGCTTGTGTCTATATTACATCTCATTTGGGATTAGCTCCAGCCCCTTTTCTTTTCTGCTGCAGTGTGGGGGATATATTGGTTCAATTATATAATTTATATCCTATTCTTCAAATCAGAAATTTGCATGAGCATTCAGACTGCACAAACCTCTTTCCTTGCACTGATATTTTTTCTTTAGCCAAATGCTATTTTCTTGAGCAGCTATTTAGTCATTACCTCATGATATAAAAGAAATGTGAAATCTGTCACAAGGAAGATGACGTTGTGACCCAAAGAAGGATCCTCTGGGAGGCTTAACCAGGTTTTCTACAAGATTGAAATAAATGTGATATTATGTTCAGATTAACAATTAAATTTATTCTTTTTTTTATGTGTGTGCCTTCCTTACTTTGGAGGAAATGAGAATGAGATAATGTGGCCTTGGTTATAGACTAAGGACAGGAATAAATCTTAACTTTACAAATAACAACTTAAATGTACAAGTTGTGTTTTAAGTTCCAAGGCACTCAATGTGGGACAGTGAAATATAGCTGTGACTTTAGGTTTGAACTAATAATAGACAGCTAGTGTAATTGACAGAAAAATTGTAATTATCTGTAGAATGTCTTTTTTTTGTGTGCTAGAGTAGTAGTTATGGCCAGTGTCTTTATTGCAGTATTGGCAAATGTAGGTACCTAATAAATATTTGTTTAAATTTGAAAGATAAATAGATGTGATTGAAAGAGGAGGCAGAGAGAGAGAGAGAGAGAGAGAGAGAGAGAGAGGGAGAGAATGAAAGAGAGAATCTGAGATAGATACCTTGGGAGGCTCATTACCACAAGGACAATCTTACACCCATCACATAGGGAAGAAGTACCAGAAACAAGTGAAGCAATTTGGAGATGCAAAATTCCAAAGATACAGTGCAATCAAGAAGAAATCAAATAGACTAGGAATGTATAAATTGTGGAAAATTGCATAACAATCTAATTTTTCACCCCTCCTTATATTCATTTTCTTTGCCATAGGGCTTTACAGTGTTCTCTAGACAAAGGGCTGAGTGACTTAGTTCTCTCTTTGAAAGGGACTTAACAATGTGCTTTTTTTGATGGGGGGATCAAAAAATGATGGTTCAGAGCTGTACCTAGGGTATGTGGGACTCCCAGACTTGTGTGTGTGTGTGTGTGGCCTCTGTCTATATAGACAATTTGATTTTAAAATGTGTTACAAAATTCATGGTCCCATGTGACAGATACAGTGACATACTGATGAAGATTTTTAGAATAATAGGTGGTGAAGAGGTACTTATGTATTCATTGCCCAACCAGTGCTGGCAAAGATTCTGCATAGTCCCTCCCTTTATTTTCAGATCCAGAAACCATCTCTTTTTGTTCTGTATTGTTAGATCGGCCATTCTGGGTTTATTTTGTATTTTTCATTGAAAAAGGGGGTAGCAGCTCTCAGAGTACTGTGGCTTTATAAGATCTGCTTGTATAGTAATGTTTTGAAACAATATAGACCCTTTTTGATTCTATAGGTCCTAATACCATTTTTTTTTTACTGGTGGTTACTTCATCACTCACAGTGCTGCATTATGCATTGTGTTTTCAATAGCTCTCTCAAAGGTTGTTGTGCTTCATCAAAGACAATTACAATTGTTAAGTCTTATCCAGAGAAAGCAGGTAAATATGCATGACAATTGTTTTTGGTCATGTTAAGTTTAAAATTTCAAATTTTATAGAATAAAAATAGAATAACACATCTTCTAACCATTTCTTCTTTTGAACTCTTTAGGCCATAATCACTGTTTTTTTTTTTTTTGGAATGTGATCTACTTTCCATTCAATACCAGTAGGAAGAATAGGTGAGGGGCACATTGGTGGCAAGGTGAGGATCCCATGAAACAGATACCAATAGCATGGCCAGAATGCTGATATCAGCTGGAGGATGGGAAATAGGAGGGGCTGCCAGAGGAGATCCTGAACTTCCCAGTGCTATAGTGAGGCAGTGGAAAGGGGCACAATACCTGGATAACTAAGACTTGTGAATGTTCCATCTCTGGTGTGGAGCCTCCTGCTCATGGAGGCAGATCCCCTGCCCCCAAGCAATATGACAGCAGGTATGACAGCAGCTCAGTATGACTGAGCACACAAGGCTAGTAGATAACTGAATAGGGGGAAAAGCCCTCCTACCCCCTTCCAGTACTGATTGGGGATAGGACCAGGGCAAGGCAGGCACAGGTCATAGAGTTCAGAATGGTGGTAGGAGGAGGTGGGGACAGAAGACATCTATCAGTCTATCCTGGGGGAAAAGAAGCAATTGGCTGGGGGTCAGACCCTCCAGGAGCATGTGGAAATTTGGGAAGTTAATTAGGCATTCAGAGGGAGCATCTGGTCCATTCCACATCCAAAAATGATAGAAACCCAGGGAAACAAAGAAAGCTCTCTTGCTTGGGGCTATTGGTTGGGACCTGCACTCAGACAGTGTACTGGCCTGCCCTCTCCATGGGCCACATGACTTCATGGCCTCCAGGAGAAAGTCTATGACTTATCAACCTAGTGGAGCACTGGCTGGTGCCTCTGAAGACTTCACTGCCCAGGAGCAAGCGATCTTGCTGCTAGAAGCCACATGACCAATGGCAGCTCCTGCATCATGCAGTCTCCAGGAGGGAGCCCAAAACAAGATGGCATCCCACTTAGCTGCCTCAGCCTCGAAAAGATGGTTCTTTAAAATAGAGCAGGAATTTTGGGCATTACCTTTGTTTTTGCTCTTGCTGGGGATAGCTGGGCTTTGTGTATTTTGCAGCAGAGAGGAGCCTGATGAGTCTGGAGACAGAGAGTCCTACATCTTCCAAGGTTACTGAGCATTTGAATAAAAGCCCCTTTGCTTGCTCACCAGCCTCTTCCTCTAGGATTTGCCTTTTGATGGCAGCATGCAGCCTAACCCCACTTTGGTATGGTAACAAAATGTTAGTTCCTTGTGAGGCATGGCCTAAGACTGATTCAGGAAAGCATTGTTCCACCACATGGATTGAAAAGTCCATTGTCAATGGAGATGAGTGGTCACCAGATCTTTGCAGAAGATAGGCATGGCCAACTCCAGAAAATTTCTTCAAACAAGGCATGGAAGCAGAAGAGGGTTTGTGTGACTAAGCTGGGGACTATCTGCAAGGAGCTCCCCAGGTAATAGAAGCTGTGCCACACCCATTGCCTTTGGGTGCTACAGATCCCTAGAAGCCCTGTTATCAAAATGAAAATGGTTAACACTAATTAAGCTCAAAGGTAGCTGTTGATTATTGGTGGCCAGGAGACCTGATCTTGTCCTATGTCTGATGTGAGTGAGATTCACCTGAATTTAGCAAATCAGCACTGGTCTGGTGATTCAAATCTATGCAAACCTACAAAAGAAATGCTATGGTGGCCAATCAGAACAATGTGCTCATTGCACCACCCTCTGAAATCCCCAAGACAGCCCCTCAGGCAGGGGTCCTGGAGATCTTAGGGGCATCCAGTCAACTTCATGCATGGAGTAGAGGGTTAAAGAGTACTCTGTTCATTGTGAACTTGGCATATTTCTTAATATCCCTGTGTCTCCATTTCCCTGTTTGTAAAATGGAGATAATATCACTTTCTATTTTGATTAGTTATTTTGGTGAAGATTAAATAAGATACCTTATGCAGTACCAGGCTGTTTTGATTACAGTGGCTGGGGTCATTTATGGTTCCATACAAATTTTTGAAGTGTTTGTTCTATGTCTGTGAAATATTCCATTGATACTTTAATAGGTATTGCATTAAATGTGTAAATTGCTTCGGGTAGTATGGACATTTTGATGATGTTAATTCTTCCAATCTATAAACATGGTATATGTTTTCATTTGTTTGTGTCTTCCTTGATTTCTTTTTTCAGTGTTATGTAGTTTTCTGAATACAGGTCTTGGCAAGCAACTCAATTAAAAAATAGGCAAAGGACTTGAACAGACACTTCTCCAACGAAGACATACAGAAGATCCAGAGACACATGAAAAGATGTTCAATATCTCTAGTTATCAGAGAGATGCAAATTAAAACCACAATGAGATACCACTTCACACCAGTCAGAATGGCCATCATAAACAAAGCAACAAACAACAAGTGTTGGAGAGGTTGTGGAGAAAAGGGGACCCTAGTGCACTGTTGGTGGGACTGCAGACTAGTACAACCACTATGGAAAGCAGTATGGAACTTCCTCAGAAAACTAAAAATGGGTCTTCCTTTTGACCCAGCAATTCCACTGCTGGTATTATACCCTAAGAACCCTGAAACACCAATCCAACAATACCTATGCACCCCAATGCTCATAGCAGCACAATTTACAATAGCTAAGTGCTGGAAGCAACGTAGGTGTCCATCAGTAAATAAATGGATCAAAAATCTATGGTACATTTACACAATGGAATTCTATGCAGTAGAAAGAAAGAAGGAGCTCCTACCCTTTGGGACAGCATGGATGGAACTGGAAAGCATTATGCTAAGTGAAATAAGCCAGGTGGTGAAAGACAAATACCATTTGATCTCACATTTAACAGGAACCTAAACAACAAAACAAAGAAACAGGCAAAATATTGTCAAAGACACTGAAATAGAGAAACAGGCTGATAGTGACCAGAGGGGAGAGTGGAAGGAATTTCAAGGGAGAATGGGAAGGGTTTATAGGAACAAATATAAAGGACACATGGACAAAAAACTGGGGGGGGGGGGTGGAAATGGGAAGGAGGTGGGGAGAGATGGGTGGGTGGGCTGAAATGGGAGTAAAGGACAAAAAATTGTACTTGAACAATGATTAAAATAAAATTAAAAAATAAGATACCTTATGGAAAGCTCTTAGAAAAATGTCCACCATAGAATTTAAGAGTTTGCTACTGGTCTTGAGCTTTTTACCATAGCCCATTTCATGCTATACTTCCTGGCATTTCCCAGTTTTCTTTGGCAGCCACAGAAAAATATTTTCCTAATTTACACGCATAAACTCTCCATCTCACTGCACAAGAAACTTCCAGAGTCTTTAACCATTAATAGTGTCAGAAGAGTCAACACAAGAACAGCAGATAGATATAAAAAACATGCATGTCATTCCACCAGGAAGATGGAGACATACCAAAGCCCTTCCTCATAAAGTGTAGGTGATGGAAAACAGAAGTGAAATCTATTGTTGGAAGGGGGAAAGTGTTGTGAAATGAGAGTACAAGTGCTGTTATTTTTTTCTTCCTTCCCCTTCTGATATCACTACTCTAATGCCATTACTACTTTATTGCCATTTTTTGACCATTGAGTAAATGTGAGGCACTGTACAAGATGTGTGCCATAGAAAGAAAATGAATAAATAGTGCTTTATGTTCCCAGTGAGGGAAGAAAATGTCTAAATAATTTCAGAGCCTCTGAAGAAATAGTGTAATTTTCACTGAGAAAAGGGCCCTAGGGTTATCTGGAAAATACTATTTGTAAAAAATTATATATCCATAAAAGCAATAATGTATATATAAGTTAAAATATTTCCTTTAATATAGTAAACGCAAAACAAAAAATGTTGATGTCTAAATGGGTGACCATTGTGTACCTGGATACTACTTTTATATGAAACTATGACAAATCGATATATTAAGAAGCAGATGAAGGTAACCCTTCACATTTAGTGAAAAAAACCTCTGGTCTTAGAGTCAGAACATTTGGCTCTTTTGTACAGTAACTGGGTATATTACTTCAATTCTTGCAATTGCAAAATAAGAATACTGAAATAAGTGGAGTCAGCTTGTGTCGTTTGTTTTAGATAAACACTAAAAATGTTATTATTGGCATTCTTTATGGAAAATACTACAATTTAATTTAAATTAGATATCATAATTACACTTAAATTAGATGTCATAATTACATCTATCTTATACACACACACTTCCTATTACTACTGGGTACAGTAATTGATGGTCCAATGAGTCTTTGGGAAAATGATTCCCATTGATAATATTCCCATTCTTTTAGAAAGTCTAATTTTTAAAGATCTTAAAAGAGTTTCAAGTCTTGTTAATTCATGCTGAAGAAAAGTACAAAATGCAAAGGGATGGATGGCCAAAAAGCATGTAAAAATATGCTCATACTCACTAATAATTATGGAGATGAAATTAAAACTATAGAAAAGTAGTATTACAAACATGTTATTGGCAATGTCAATTAAATTTGATACTATCAAGTATTTGGTAGATATAGGAAACTATTTTTAATGGGATCATAAATTGGTTCAACTGCTTTGGGGAAATATATATACATATATATTCAATTTAATAATTATTTATTGAATGCCTATCATGTATCAGGAAGTGTGCAAAGCTTCTTAAACATGTGATTGCACTTCATCTTCACAGCCATGTTGTGAGGTTGTTTTTTTACTAGATGACGAAACTTAGTGAAAGCAGTTAAAGAGCTGGTCCAATGGCATAGTTCAGCTGAGTGGAACCCGGGTTTGAAACTAGGCTTGTTGGATTTCAAGTCATATATGTTTAATTCTATTTTGCACTGCTTTCCATTATTTTTTAAGGTTTTTTTAAAAAAGGTTTCTTTAAATACTTTGTTATTGTTCAAGTACAGTTGTCTCCATTCCCCCACCACACCCCTGGCCCCATGCATCCCTGCCTCCCACCCTTGAACCTACCCCCTTTGACTTTGTCCATGTGTCCTTTATGCATGTCCCTTAATGGCCCTTCTCCTATTTTCCCCATTATCTCTCCACCCACCCTTCTGGTTACTATCAGTTTGTTCTTTATTTCCATGTCTCTGGTTCTATTTTGCTCCCTTATTTTGTTGATTAGGTTCCACTTGTCTTTTACCACCTGGCTTATATGGAGAACACTTAGCATAATGTTCTCCAGATCTATCCATGTTGCTGTGAAGGGTAGGAGCTCCTTCTTTCTTTCTGCTGCCTAGTATTCCATTGTGTAAATGTACCACTGTTTTTTGATCCACTCATTTACCGATGGGTGCTTGGGCTGTTTCCAGCACTTGGCTGTTGTAAATTGTGCTATTATGAACATTGGGGTGCATATAGGTTCTTAAGAATTGGTGTTTCAGGGTTCTTAGGGTATAATCCCAACAGCGGAATTGCCAGGTCAAAAGACAGTTGCATTTTTAGTTTTTTGAGAAAATTCCACACTGTTTTCTACAGTGGCTGCTCCAGTCTGCTGGTAGGTATGCACTAGAATGAATTGAAAAGCTGCTTAAAACACAGATTCTTAGGCTCCACCCCCAGATATCCTAATTTAGGAGGTCTCAGACAGAGTCTGAGAATCTACATTTCTCTCAAGCTCCTGGATGGTGATCCTGGTTCATGCTTGGAGTAAAACTAGTAAGTTGTTTCTGAGGTACCATTTCCTTGTTCTATCTCAAGTCAATTTCAGAACCACTCCATAAAGCGGACAAACGAAAACACAGCTGAGTTATGTATAGGCATATAATTGCGGATGAAGAGTATTCATTGTCATTTTGTGAGTGACATACTTCCATGGGACATTTGATTACACTCTATCTGTAAGTAGGCCCTCTCTTGCTCTTGATTAGCAGAGCCTGGCCTGCTTTGACAATTTGTTTGAATACTGAACAGAGAGGACTCCCTAACTTCTCTGTAGAGCATGGATATGTAGAGCATGATATTATTTATGAAAATGAAAATAAAGAAGATATACACACAAAGTGATTCTTTCTTTATAGAAATTCATGCAGTGAAATATCCCCCACCAACTCATGTGTTTACCTCTGGGGAGGTGGGAGAAAGGGGATAAGAGAGGAACAGAAGAAATGAGAGAGGGAGGGAAATGGAAGAAAACTGGATTCAGTTGTGTCTGAATTATATCTTTAATAGCATGGTGGAACTGGAGAGCATGCTAAGTGAAATAAGCCAAGTGGTAAAAGACAAATACCATATGATGTCACCTGTAAGTGGAACCTAATTAACAAAACAAACAAGCAAGCAAAATAGAACCAGAAATATGGAAATAAAGAACAAATTGACAGTGACCAGAGAGGAGGGGTGGGGGGATTATGGAGAAAAGAAGGGGAAGGGTCAAGTCAAGGAACATGTATAAAAGACCCATGGACAAAGACAATGGTGGAGGGAAGAATTGAATGTGGTACTAGGGGGGTAGGTAGGGCAGGAAGGAGTAATGGGGGGAAAATGAGACACCATAATTGAACAACAATAAGAAATTAATTTAAAAGATAAAGAAAAACATTTCCACACCTCTTTTCAAATAATTAACAGTCAAGAGCATCTAGGCAATGACTGTATCCACAAAATAGTAGTGATATGATTACCGCAGTCTCAAAGAGAAATGCTTATAGGAGGTGTCCATAAGACTATGACGAGAAATGGGGCAACTAAAGTGGGGATTTTTGTTCCTATTGCACAGAAATAAGTTCATTGTTTCAGTAGTCAGCTTAGTACAATGCCAAAGCAGGAAATTGAAGAACTAAAAATAGAACTGAAAAATATATTTATTCACGTTTCATTTCCTATACTTGGAACATCTTTATACCTTGTATATTACTTTTTGATTTTAAAAATTATATAGTTCTCTTTTTATATATAACATGTACATCACTATCTACTCCACAGAGATTTCTCACAGAAGGATGAGGAAATGCTCAACTTCAATTCATATTTTTATTTGCCTTGATAAAATAAAATGCCTATGGAATTTAATGGAATATACTACATAAAACTAATTTAACTTTTATTCTAGTGGCCACATCTATAAAAGAGCAATTTTCAATAAAGTTTGAAATTCTGTAAAATCTAATCACCAACTATCCAGAGAATAGCTATAAAATATTTTGGAGTTTTCATTCCCATGTGCAGTTGTATCTTAGAGCCTTAATTTCTGCAGAAAAGTATATTCTTTGTTAAAATATGTTTTTGTTCTCTTATGTCACTACTGATATGTATACATTAACTTAACAAACACATACCGAGTACTAACTATGTACTCAATATATGCTTTGTCTCAAGAATGAATTAGTAACCAAATCAGATATAGCTGCTTATCACATGGGATTTATAAATTGGGTTAGGGATAGGGAGACAGGCAAAAAATAAGCAATTTTTTATGTCACAGGATGATAAATGCTGTAAATAAAATCAGAGCATGGTGAGGGTATAGACAATTGTGGGAATGCTATTAACTGGGTGGTCAAGGAGACTCTCTGATCAAGTGACTCTGAGAGAAGTGAGAAAGTGAATGGCAGGGATATGGGAGAAACAGCTCTCAGACAGAGTGAACAGGGAGTGCAAAGTCCCTGAGGCAGGAGTATGCTGGGGTTCTAGAGAAATAGCAGTTACGCCAATTTGGTTGAAGCTCAGTAAGAGAGGAGAGTGACTGAGGTAAGTTACATAAACCTGTAGGATATTGCAATTTGAGAGCAATCAGCTCTTTTTATGCCAAATTTTTTGCAGCATTGTCCCAAATTGAGGGACTTTATTTCCTGTGCTATATGCAAATTGTGCAGCTGATACCAAAATGTCATTAAGAGAATAATTTGCACTCCTGTCAGTAATAGGGAAATCACTATATGCTGTCTGGAATGTAAAGTGGACCATACAGTTGGACAAACCAAAAAAAAAAAAAAAGAATGTACACCTGGTTAAAGGATGCCCTCTTCCTGTCATTTAGGAGTATACTCTCCCCTTTCTCTCATCATTAGATTAGAATTTAGAAACATTTTTTATTCTGGGCCAAGGATCAGGGCAGGGTCGGGAAGCAGGGGTTTGTAAAAAATGAGTTATAAGATTCTTATTTTTAATCTGGTATGATCCTTTGAGTTTTGCTGAAATCTCTCTTAATTAATATTCATTGAATTCTCATAGAGTACTTTCAACATAAGGTAAAATGTTTGGAAATACTTTGGATGATAATATCCCACAGATGGCATATTTGTATCCCAATGGATCTATAATGTGTCTGTAGCTATTGGGAGGTCACGATTTTTTTCAGGAAAGCCTTCTTTTAGCTCCTAGAATCTGTCAAGTACCCTGAGCTACAGGGCCTCAGCACATGCTGATTTTTCCTGCTTGGATGTACATTTGGATGACTCAGAGGTGCCTAGACCACACCCTGTATTCTTTATGTTAGGATCTCTGGGATGGGATCTAGCCACCAGTACTTTCTAAAGTTCCCCAGGGGATTCCAATGGCAACTAAGCCTTCAAATCACTCGTTTAAGCATCTGCTTCTGAACCCTAGTCCCAATCCCACTTCATGCCTACTTCTTTTTGGCTTCCTTGCTCAGAGACACATTCCCTGGCATGCCTTTGTTCTGACTCTAAGTCAAATACCCTAGTAAACATGCATCTCCCTTTCTTGAAACTCTTACCATAGTAGTTACTATAACATTATTTGTTTAATATTTTTCTTCTCCAAACTCTTTAGGAGTGATCTTGAAAGACTTGTTTAATATGACACAGCCAACACTTGCAATCCTGGTGTCTTAAGGCTAAGAGTGATGACTGAGTCTATCTTAAGTTTCTTTCTTTCTAAATTAATCAAATGGCCTGTATAAGCATACCAAAGTAGTGCTGATCAAATTTATTTCAGGCAAATTTATGTTCCCCAAATAGGACTTGATGGTTCAAAATAAGTATTCAGAGGACACTCTGAAATATGAGATGCCGTCTAGGCATCTAAGTATTAAGCAGGTGCTTATTTTCTGCCACACACTTTTTGTCAAATGAACCTTGCCTGATGTGCAGGAAAATATATGGCATTGAAAAAGTGTGTTATACCCTACTCTTGATTGTTAGCTCCATGAGGGAAGTGACTGTCTGATTTTTTTATCATAAAATAAGTCCCCAGGGCTGAGCACCTGGCACCATATAATTATTTGTAGAATAGCTGAACTAGAACGAAGAAAACTACTCTAGGGGCTTATTTTCCAGCTGATTCCAATTCAGTTAAGGGGGAAAAAGCAGTGGTTCTCATTCCTGATTGAATATTAGCAACACCTAGGATAGGAGCTGTTGAAAAATATCAATGCCTAGACCCTAACCTGGACCAAAACAAACAAACAAACAAAAAAACCCACTAGAATTTTAAAGGTTGATGCAGTCATGTCTTTGTTTTCTGTTACTCTTAATACATTACCTGCTTTACCAGATTAATTTAGCAGCTAAAACAACATGCATTTATTACCTCACAATTTCAGTAGGTCAGAAGTTGGGGTATATAATGGCTCAGTGCTATGCTCAGGCTCTTGTCAAGCTGAAATCCAGTTCTTGACCATAGCTTCAGTTCTCTCTAGGGTTCTTGATTCCATCCCAAGCTCCCTGGTTGTTGGCAGAATTCATTTTCTTGTGGTTATAAGATTGAGGTCCTGGTTTCTTTCTAGTTTTAGGCTGAAGATCACTATCATCTTCAGGAGGCCGCCCTGAAGTCCTTGTCAATTGAACCCTCCATCTCAGCAACAGAAAACCTCTTTGTTGTCCAAACCCCTCCAAGCTTTAGATCTCTGCAACTCCGAGACTTCTCTTCTGGGCAAAACATTCTGCTTTTAAAGGCTTGAGTGATAAGGTCAGGCCTTTCATTTTATTTATTTGTTTATTTATTGCTTCTTAATTTTTTAATTGAGATATAATTGGCATATCACATTGTGTAAATTTAAGGTGTACAACAAATTTATTTGATGCACTTTTATTGCAAAGTCATTGGCACTTTGGCACTGTAGCTAGTGAAGAGATAATCTTCCTTTTTTGAAGCTGACTGTTATTATTATATAATGTAATCAGATAAATGAAAGCCATAAAACTCACAGTCCTAGGGATTATACAGTGTAAACTGGGATGGGGTGCAGGAAGTCTGGAGCCATTTTTAAATTTTGGCTACAACAATTGGTATTAAGCAACTCTCCAGCTAAGCAGAACCACTGTATTAAATCTGTCATATATTACAAAGGCCAATGTATAAAGTGGCCTTTAAACATAGTAATTTTAGAAAGAAATACCTCTTCTACTAAACAAAACAAAGTAAGCAGAGACTTACTTGGCCCGTGTGACTCTCAGTAGAGATACCATCTGAGAGAAGCCCTGCCTATGGGATTTGAATGAACTCTAAGATGTAACACTTCCACCTGGTAATAGAGCTAACCACCCCCAATAGTTCAGCTGAAGAGACACTGGTGGAAAAACTAATCATAGAAATGTGGGTGGAGCTAAGGGAACAATCAAGGGATGGAGATGCACTAGGAGACTAGCAGCAGTAAGAGGTCATTATCACCTGTGGGAGGAATCGACATCTCTGGAGTCCATGGAGAGCTGGAGATGTGGAGGAAGCTGTGCATGGGAGGGACAACAGCTTCTGTCAGAGATCAGGTACAGAAGCAGAAAGGGACCAGGGTGCAATCCTCGGACTTTCTCACCTCTCATCCTCTCATCCTGCCAGTGCTTTCTAGTGGCCCAACCCAAGTGGAAGCCTGCTGGCAAGGAGATCTAGGAGAAGATGTGCAGAGGTGTGAGGCCTTCTGTGGTATGAAGCAGGGCAGAGAATGGGTGAAGGGAACTGGCACAGGCAAATAGAGAAAAGCCATTTGAAAATGATATATGTATTTTTCAGATTGAGGAAATATGTCTTGAAAATTAAAAAGTAGCATAACATGGGATTCTTTATGTCCTATAAATAAATTACCAGAGTTTCCTATATAGGTGAGAATTGCCAATTAAATAATTTGGTCATCAGTCCTGGGCCCAGAGTGGCCCCCTATTTTATTTTGAACTCTCCCAGTTCTGTGTAGATTAGCTATAGGAAAATGAGGTTGGCACTGGGATAGAAGGCAGGGAAAGGGAAGTTGGATATGTATGTTTTTATTTTTGAGGCCAGTAATGTATGAACACATGCCTTTAAAATAGTACAAGCACAAATGTATCATGTTACTAGAATGAATAATTTTGTTGATAAATTAGGACATTTGTTGGTGACATGGCTCACACAAAGTATGCATAGTGTATTTGATATGTATGAGTAAGATGAAGATAAAATAGTATTTTTGGCAGACATGGACCTTTAAAATATTTGTTAATTTCTGATTTATGTGAATATTTATAACATAGGCAAATTTTAAATCTTCTTTCAGCATATTTCTGATTCTTTTTCATTAAAACCAGAAGACTACCTAGGCAGCTGCGTGGATATTGTCCTAAATTGTATACTTTATTTCTTGTTTACTCTCCCTTTGCTCTACCCACATGTATATTTGTGTGTTTGTATTTCTTAGGTATTGTACAAATAATACCAAACATATTCTACTATCATGTTAAATTTTTAGTTGCATGTTATTAAAATAATATTGTACTAATAAGTAATATATAATATTCAAATGTAAAGTTCTTAGTATTTAAACTTAAGAATCATACCTGGTTAAACCTTTTAATCTTATCTGTTAAAAAACACATAAAATAAAATTTTAAAAAACAAAGCAAAAACTCATGAGCACACAAAACAGTGTGGTGGTTAAAGGGGGAAGAGGGCTGGGGTGTAGTAAAGGGTGAAGGGGGTCAAATATCTGGTGATGGAAGATTTAACTTTAAGTGGTGGGCACACAATGAAATACATAGGTGATGTGTTACAGAATAGTATACTTGAAATCTACATAATTTTATTAATCAATGCCAGCCCAATAAATTTAATTTTAAAAGTAAGCAACAAAACATTGAAATGGCAGTAAAGAATTATAATATGAAAAAGGAACATCAGCAGAATGAATTTACTAACAAATCCTGGGAGATAGAAGGAAGTTGTAATCATGCCAACAGGTGATTTGAGTGATCTCAGGAGAAGTTGATAACCTAGTGTGGAGTTTTTGGTGCTGTGGCTGGTGGATGCTGATAGGGAGAGCAGAACTGAGAAAAGGGACAGAAAGTAGGGAGCTGGCTGATTTTTTAAATAAATTGCTTATAGAATAGCTTCTCCTGCCCTTTTTCGTCATCCCTTGAGTGCAGCTGCAGAACTCATGCCCAGGATAAAGACAAGAGATTCTCTCTAAGGAGAAAGAAGTTCTGGGCAGAGCTTGGGTGTCCAGAACAAGTGTTAGCTCTCTTGATTAGGACCCATTTTATCATGCCATTTGGAGGAGAGGCACAGCTTCCTGCATGCTCTCTTACAAGGGAATGGAAGAGAAGCTTGCCATTTGACATCCTCTCCTAATACACAGAAACTTTACAGTGACTTGTCCTCTCCTTTAGTGTAGATGCTGGAAATGCCTGAGAATACCCAAGCCAGCTGCAGATGTTATTCACCTAGTCTTACAACAATGAATCCATGGATAACCAGTATTTCCAGGTATTTAAAGAAAAGTGACTATGCAAAGAAGAAAAAAATATAAGCAGAAAGACAATAGACTCAAGGGAGTACAAAAATAGAGAAAGGGATGCAAACCTTAGATCCTCAGTGGTATTTGAGATGCCATTGCACCCATAGAGAAACATTCTTAAGTTGAATCCATAAATGAATGGATTAATTTTGTTAGTAAAATATTTAAAGAAGAAGGGAAAAGTTTCAGGCAGTGATACCTTCTCTAGAAAGTTCCTTACTATGTATTATACAGATTTTGCACTAACTCTTCTAAGATAGTGAAAAAGGAAACACTTTGCAACTCATTTATTAGGCTGGCTTAACTTAAATAATAAAACCTGGCTCATATAGCCCAAGCAAAGAAAAATACCAACTCAATATTTCACATGGAAATAGATGAAAAAAATGCCTTTATAATAAATTAGCAAACAATGCATATCAATATATAAAAAAGATGATGATAAAGTTAAGTTGCTTATTCAATGAGTGAAAAAGTGGTTAAATTAAAAAAAATCAATGTATTTTATTATCTCCTGAACAGAATATAGGAGAAAAATTTATTAAACAATCACCTCAGATGCAGAAAAAGTAGTTTATATTTATTAATTTTATCATTTAGATTAAAAAATTTTCAGTCAACTAGAAATGAAAGGAAGCCTTGTTAGTTTAAACCTGGGCATCCAGGGAAAAACACAGATAAGGATTGAGACAAGAATGTCTAATATCACCATGTATTTTCAGTTTTGTATATGAGGTTCTACCCACTGCACTGAAGTCAAATAAACAAATAAATACTGTTAAAATTGGGAAAAAAGAAATAAAACTGCTATTATTTGGAGATAGCATGATTTGATTGTTTTTGTTTATGTAAAAAATTTAAAGAGATCTTCAGAAATAACATTTAGTTTGGTCCACGGATATAAGATGATCATTAAAATTATTATGTCATGTAGACCAACAGCAAATATTTAGAAAATAATCTGCATGCTACTATGTACAACAACATCAAAAACGTCAACTGTATAGAATAGCTATGATGAAAATTTGTAGGATCTCTATGTATAAAATAATATATTGCTAGAAAATAAGAAACTCAAAATACATAACCATACTTACCATTTTAATGGACAGGAAGAATTAATACTGTTAAGTGTCAATTCTCCTCAAATGTTTTATATATTTAATATAATTCCAAACCAAAGCAGGATATTTTATAGAAATTGGCAAATTGATTTTGAAGTTTATGTGAAAATGTGAACGGGTAAGAATAATCAAAACTATCTTTAAAAATATTGAGTTAGAAGACCTATACTAAATCCACCTACACTGTCAGTATAAAGCTATTATAAGTTAAGACTAAGTGAAATGGTACCAGAATAGACTGATAGAACAATGGAACATAATGAAGTCCAGGAACAGCCCCACATGTTAATGGTTACTTGATTTATAACAAAGGTGGCATTGCAACCAGAGGCAAAGAGCTTTTTTCCCTTTAATGAATAGTATTGGGTCAATTGGATATCAATATGGAGAATTTGAATCTTGACCCCCACCTCTCGCCATACACAAAAAACAATTTCTAGGTAATTATAACTTAAAATGTGAATGGTAGAAAAACATAACTTGTAGAAGACAACAAAAAGCAGAATATATTCATGACCTAAGTGTAAGAAACTTAAAGAAGACGCACAAAGCATTAACCATTAAGGAAAATATTGGTGAAATAAATTATTTCTGTTCATTAAAACATATCATTAATAGAATATAAAAGGAAATCCAAAGAATGGAAGGAAATAGTTGCCACACATACAACCAATTAAGAGCTCCTATCCAGAATAGGCAAAGGGCTCCTACAAATCAGTTAAGTAATACAATCAGCACAATAGGAAAACTGGAAAAAAAAAACCCCTTGACCTGCCATATAACAAATAATCAACACAGATATAAGAATATATACAAAATGTGAAAAACACAATACCACTGCATATCAGTTAGAATAGCTATACAAATAGACTGACAATACCAACTGTCCTATAGACCGATTATAGCAACTCATATGTTGCTGGTCAGAGTGACATTATATAACTGCTTTGGAAGAATGGTTTGATAATAGCTTCTAAAATTTCATAGAATCATACTCTATGACCCTAGACTGAGTAAAATAGAACACATTAGAATTATGAATCTATGTACACCAAACAAAAATGTTCTTAACACCTGTAGCCAAAGACTGGGAAAAATAAACATGTATAAACATTAGAAAGGATAATTTTTGGATAACTTCTGGTGAAGACTGAGGTATAAATAAATAGAATTTTCCTTCTCACACAACCACAGAAAGAATTACAACTAGATCTCAAAACAAATAACACCCAGAACCATCAGGAAAACAAGCTGTATGGAAGTCTGACAGCCAAGGATTTAAAGAAGCCACATTTATCCAGACAAGTAGGAGTGGGTAGAGAAACAGTGTGGTGTGGAGAGGCAGAGACTGTGCAACAAGTGGTCCCACATTCATGAGTGGTAGGAATATCTTAGGAGTGAACTGTCCCAGCCCCAGGCCAGACCACACAGCCCAAATTTCCAGTCCCAGGAAGTGACTGGAAATAAGGCTAGTGCTAAGCAAACCTCTAGATGCCAGGCAGCAGCATTGTCCCCTCTCCTGGCCCTCCCACACAGAGCCACAAAGCAGTGAAGCAGGTTGCCCCACTCTAGCAATTATCTAAGGCTGTGCCTCACACAATTTATAGGTGCCTTTTCTATAATAGGCCACACTACTAAGACAGAGAGTCAAAGCAGATCTACCTAATAGATGGAAACAAACACAGAGAGGCTGCCACAGAGAGGAGACAAAGAAATATGGCCCAAATGAAAGAACAAAACAAAACCCCTGTAAAAGAAGTAAACAAAATGGAGATAACCAACCTATTACATGCAGACTTCAAAACACTGGTGATTAGGATGATGAAAGAACTCAATGAGTATGGGAACAACATAAAACAACATAGGAAGAAATGGAAATTATATTAAGTGAAATAAAGAAAAGTCTATAGGGAACCAACAATGGAGGGGATGAAGCCAGGACTCAAATCAATGAGGTGGAAGGTAAGGAAAAAATAAGCATTGAACCACAATAGCAAGAAGAAAAAAGCATCAAGAAAAATGAGGATAGTATAAAAAGCTTCTGGGACATCTCCAAATATACCAACCTCTGAATCACAGGGATGCAGATGAAGAAGAAGAATAGCAATAAATGGAAAATTTGTCTGAAAAAAATAATGAAAGAAAACATCCCTAATTTGGTGAAGGAAATAGACATACAAGTCCAGGAAGCACAGAAAACCCCAAACATGATGGACCCAAAGAGGACCGTACCAAGACACATCATAATTAAAATGCCAAAGGTTAAAGATAAAGGGAAAATCTTAAAAGCAGCAAGAGAAAAGCAGAGACTTACTTAGAAAGGAGTTCCCATAAGACTGTTAGCTGATTTCTCAAAAGAAACTTTGCAGGCAAGAAGGGACTGGCAAGAAGTGTTCAAAATGATGAAAACCCAGAACCTACAACCTAGGTCACTTTCTCCAGCAAAG
Organism: Phyllostomus discolor; assembly: GCF_004126475.2. Lineage (NCBI taxonomy): Eukaryota > Metazoa > Chordata > Mammalia > Chiroptera > Phyllostomidae > Phyllostomus > Phyllostomus discolor. The sequence continues at coordinate 73,613,400 of NC_040911.2, read as the reverse complement.
CTATCATTTAGAATGGAAGGGCAGGTAAAGTGCTTCCCAGATAAGGTGAAGCTAAAGGAGTTCATTATCACCAAGCCATTATTACATGAAATGTTAAAGGGACTTATACAAAAAAGATGAGTATAAAGGACCTATGGACAAGCACATATGGGGGAGTATTGAATGTGGGAGAGGTGGCTGGGCAGGGCAGGGGAGAGTGATGGGAAAAATGAGGACAACTGAATTTGAACAATAATTAAAAATTTTTTAAATAAAAAGAAGATAAAAACTATTAACATTAAAATGGCAACACATTTACAACTATCAACAACTGAATCTAAAAAACCAAACTAAACAAACAACCAGAACAGGAACAGAATCATAGATGTGGAGATTACTTGGAGGGTTGTCAACTAGGATGGGGAAGGGGGAGAATGGGAAAAGGGGTACAGAGATTAAGAAGCATAATCGGTAAGGGAATGTTAAGAATAGTATAGAAAAGGGAGAAGCCATAGAACTTATATGCACAACCCATGGACATGAACTAAGGGAGGAAATTGCTGGAGGGTCTGGAGATACCAGGCAGATAGGGACAAAGGGGGAAAATTTTGGAAAGCTGTAATAGAATAATCAGTAACATGTACATTAAAAAAGAAAGGATACGTTTTGTATATTCATAAAATGGAATACTACTCAGAAACTGAAATGAGTAGATTACTTCTATCAGCAAAAATATGGATAAATTCACAAACCTAATGTTGAGTGACAGGAGCCAGTCATGAAAGAATATATGGCATTTTGTTTCTGTTTACATAAATTTCAAAAACAGCAAAGCTATTAAGTCACTAGAAATAAGGATATTGATGCCTTACAAGAAGAAGGTGGTTTTAATTGAAAATTGTGTACAAAGAGGGGTTCTGAGGCAAGATAATATTTTATAACTAGTCCTATTATACTTATGTGATCATTTAAAAATAATTCATAAAGCTAAAACTTGTCTACTTTTATGTATGCATATTATACTTAATTTAAAAATTTTTAAATAAACACAACTGAAGTGCACATTAAAGATTAAGAATTGGATTGGCATTAAAATTTTCACTTCAGCAATCTTGTATCTTAAAAGATGGTGTAATTATGCCTCAAAATGGTGAGGGGAAAAAACAGAAGAGTAGAATTTTAGGAAATAAAAGATATATTCATTCATGTAAGAACTCAGTAAATTCACCTCTGGTACACCATTTCTAAAAGAGTCCAAGAGTAATTTGAAGGCCTTAGGAAACAATAGAACTAACCCAGGAGAACAATAAAAAGAAATAAGAAGATGGAAACTGTGCTTATGGCCTAGAAGCATATTATATCATCCAACAAGTAGCATGATAAGGAAAGTGGACGCTTTAAGGAATGTGATAAAGTAGAAATACTTTCTGACAACATGAAAGAAAGGAAATACAACAAAATTCTGTAGGGGATTTATAAAGTAGTACAGGAAAATTATGTTACAAATGGAAGTAAACTGAAATGTGTCATATCAAATAAGTGATGCAATGTATCTGAATATATTTGACCTTAACGTTTGAAAAACTTATTCTCCTTCAGGTGACTCAGGTTAAGAGATGGAGAATGACCTCTTTGTGAGCTCAAATGCACTACTGATTTCTCAAAATAATCATATTTTAAATATTGTTTATTGGTTCATGATTTTTGGAACCAGACTGTGGCTATAAAATTTTATTGTAAATTGAGGTCAGAATATAAGTCCTGCACAACATTGTCAATGTGATGTGAAGCTTAGCAGATCCTGACAAGTGGTGGAGGTAGAAATGGTGAGAGACTGAGATCTACAACTTAGAGCTAATGGAATATGATTTGACTTTGGGTGATGGGCATGCAAGGCAATATACTGATCATGTAGCATAGAAATATACACGTGAAGCCTATATAATGTTATTAACCAATGTCACCATAATAAATTTAATTTAAAAAGGATTTAAAAACTGATGGTTATAAAATATAGATCCTTTTATATCATTTAAAAATTTAAAAATTTAATCGACAAACAGAAGAAAAAAGAGAAAGTAGATAGGAGTATATAGAGAAAATAAACTAAATATTTTTTGCATCAATATACATCCTGAACAAACACTGCATATAGTTGGTAAATCTGGACATAAAAGCACAAGCATTTTACTTAGTATTGCCTCCAAAGGTCTAAAGGGAGAACTACACAAAATTGTTGTTTGTGAGGAGAGTTAGAGGGATGAGGGAACAAGAGAGGTATAAGGGAATCTTTCTAATCATTTTGCACCTCTTCTTTTTTTCTTATGTTTTATTTATCTTTACTAGCATTACATCTATTAAAATAATAACTAATGAGACTTCTTAAGAAAAAACAAAAAGAAAGAGGTATGAAAAGAAAGAGGTTCTTAGCAATTATATTAAGACAAAAATATTTGGTAAAGGAATTATCCAGAAGTAGTAGAAATGTTTAAATAGTAGTGCCTATATAGAACTCATAATTAGAAGCTCATTTTATTTTGTTACTATTATGAAATAAATGGTCCTTGTTTCGTGCTCTGTGGTAGATTTGGAATTAGCCATATATTTTGTAGCTCTTTCTTTCTAGAGGTGGTGGTTTTCCATCTCCTGGAATCTGGCTGGCTCTGTGACTTTGTCTAATATAATAGTAGCAAATGTGCAATAAAAAGCTTGAGACTTCCAGCTAAGACAGAGGCGTAGGTAGACACACTGTGCCTCCTCACACAACCAAAATAAGGACAACAATAATTTGAAAACAAAAAAGCAACCATTACTGACACAATATCGAACTGTATGGGAAGTCCGACAACCATGGAGTTAAAGTAAACACATTCATCTAGACTGGTAGGAGGGGTGGAGTCCGGCAGCCTAAACCAAGAGGGCTTGAGGCAGGGCACCTGGCGGACACTGGGTATGCAAAGCAGCAGCAGGTGGACCCAGGGAGGTGGCAGACTGTGGAGGGGTGCAGCACACAAGGCAGCTGGCAGACCAGGCAGTCCCATATTCATGCACAAATAAACCAGGCAAAACTGGGGAATGAGACAGACAGTGCAACCAAGGGTCCCAGCACAGGGAAATAAAGCCTCAAAACACTGATTGAAAACACCTGTGGTGGTTGAGGTGCCAAGAGAGACCCCCAGTCTCAAAGGAGAGTTTGTTGGAGAGACCCACAGGGTCCCAGGACATGCACAAACCCACCCACATGGGAATCAGCACTAGAAGGGCCCAATTTATTTGCAGGAAGTGGGGGAAGTGACTGAAATCTGGCAGAGAGTGGAGCAAGCACCATTGTTCCCTCTTGGACCCCTGCCCCACATACAGTGTCACAACCCAGCAATGTGGGTTACCCCGCCCTGGTGAACACCTAAGACTCCACCCTTCACTATGTAACAGGTGCATCAAGACAAAAAAAATGGCCCAAATGAAAGAACAGATCAAAGCTTCAGAAAAAATACAACTAAGTGATGAAGAGAGAGCCAACCTATCAGATGTACAGCTCAAAATACTGGCAATCAGGATGCTCACAGAGCTGGTTGAATTTTGTCACAAATTAGATGAAAAAATGAAAGTTACACTAAGTAAAATAAAGAAAAATGTATAGGGAACCAATAATGATGGGAAGGAAACTGGGACTCAACTCAAATCAATAGAGTTTTCTGGTTGGAAGAAAGAAACATCCAACCAGAAAAGAATGAATTAACAAAAATTCAAAAAAATGAGGAGAGGCTTAGGAACTTCCAGGACATCTTTAAATGTTCCAACATCCGAATTATAGGAGTGCCAGAAGGAAAAGAGGAAGAGCAATAAGTGGAAAAGTTATTTGAACAAGTAATAAAGGAGAGCTTCCTCATTCTGGCAAAGAAAATAGACTTTTGGGAAGTCCAGGAAGCTCAGAGAGTCCCAAAGAAGTTGGACCCAAGGAGCACACCAAGGCACATCATAATTACATGACCCCAGATTAAAATAAAGGAGAAAATCCTAGAAGCAGCAAGAGAAAAGGAGACAATTACCCACAAAGGAGTGCCCATAAGACTGTCAGATGATTTCTCAAAAGAAATCTTGCAGGCAAGAAGGGGCTGGAAAGAAGTATTCAAAGTCATGAAAGGCAAAGACCTACATCCAAGATTACTCTATCCAGCAAAGCTTTCATTTAGAATGGAAGGGCAGATAAAGTGCTTCTTAGATAAAGTCAAGTTAAAGGAGTTCATCATCACCAAGCCCTTATTATATGAAATGTTAAAGGAACTTATCTAGGAAAAAGAAGATGAAAAACATGTACAGTAAAATGACAGCAAACTCACAATAGTTAACAGGCACACCTAAAACAAAAACAAAAATGAACTAAGCAAACATCTAGAACAGGAACAGAGCCACAGAAATGGAGAACACATGGAGGGTTATCAACAGGGGAGTGGGGGGAGTAGAGAGGGGGAAAAGGTATGGAGAATAAGTAACATAGATGGCAGGTAGAAAATAGACAGAGGGAGGTAAGAATAGCATGGGAAATGTAGAAGCCAAGAACTTATAAGTATGACACGTGGACATGAATTAAAGGGGGGGAATATGGGTGGGAGAGGGGGTGCATGGTGGAGGGGAGTGAAGGGGGTAAAATGGAACAACTGTAATAGCATAATTAATAAAATATATTTTAAAAAGGAAGCTTGAAAAGTGCTTATAAATTGAAACCTCTCTCTTGTTAATCTTGGCCCAGTCTTTGTGAAGAAGTCTGGGCATGCTGCTGAATAATAACAAACGTGGTTCTTAAGAGCTGCCCAATCTCCAGGATGTGAGTGAGGCTATGCTAGGTAATCCAGCTGCTGGTTGATCAGCTTGCTGGCCATAGACCCCTGGGTGAGCCTGGCCAAGACCAGTTGAACAATCCCAGATCAAATGAACTGTCCAATAGACCCAAAGAATTATGAGCTAAGTAAGTGGTTGTTATTTATGTTTTGGAGTGTTTTTTTATGTAGTAAAATCTAACTGATTCATTTTCTATAAATAAGCAGTCCTATGACTACTACCATGCCATAGGACATTTATGAATACTAACAAGATTTGTGATTACTAATGAGATATGATTAGTAGAGCAAATTCAGTATAGCTTTAGATGAATAGTGTACATATAGTATGTCTTTACATGAATGATGAGTATTTTATGTGTCTATCTCTTCATTGTTCCATGTCTCATGGTAAAAATGTTATTGCCAAAAATACTTGCACCTACTTATGTTCACATAAATCTGTCCAGGTAATGCTGTATGATGCTTTGTTCATCAAACCTGGCTGAAGATACACCAGAACAAAAAAAGACTCGATAGTTGAGCTGGGGTTGAAGATTGAAATGGGCCCTGGCTGGTGTAGTTCAGTAGATTGAACATGGGCTGTGAACTAAGGGTCGCCGGTTTAATTCACAGTTAGGGCACAACCCTGGGTTGCAGGCCAAGTCCCCATAGGGGGCACATATGAAAGAACCACATGTTGATGTTTCTCTCCCTCTTTCTCCTTCCCTTCCCCTCTCTCTGAAAATAAATAAATAAAATCCTTTTTAAAAAGATTGAAATAGGATTAAATATTAATTTTGTCAGCTGCAAATTTTACAAGAGCATTAGTTAGGATGTTCAGTTCTCCAACTAAGAGAAAGAACGACTTGCTAAGCAATACAAGAAAGATATTTCCAAGAACTTTCACATATTCAGAGATATTGAAAAGCATGATTTTTTTAAGGAAATAATCCAAATCTCTTTTATATATTATGATTAAGGCAGTATCTTTGTTTTTTGAAGGACCATCAAATTTAAAGAAAACTCTAAAGGAAAAATTTAACAGTGTATATTCATTACAGTTCCAAATATTTATATTAGGTTATTTAGATTTTTCACAACTAGTTCAAGGGTCAAAAATTACATCAAGATGCCAAGATCATTCAATGGAGAACGAATACTCTTTTCAATGAATGGAGTTTGGACAAGTGATATTTACATGCAGAAGAATGAGTTTCTACCCCTTCTTTATACAACACACAAACAGTTAATTTAAAATGAATTGCAGAACTAAATGTTAAAACTAAAACTATTAACTTTAAAAGAAAATACAGGAGTAAATCTTTGTAACCTTGAATCAGGCAAAGTCTTCTCAATATGATACCAAAAGCACAAGTGCCAACACAAAAGAGAGATAAGTTAGATTTCATCAAAATTAAAAGCTTTTGTTTCAAAGGATGCCATCAAGAAAGTGAAAAGACAACTAACAGCATGGGGAAAATATTTGCAGATCATATATCTGATAAAGTTGTAGTATCCAGAATATATAAACAATTCTGAAAATTTAATAAAAAGAAAAATAACCCACTTAAAACATGGGCAAAGGATCTCGACAGACACTTCTCCAATGAAGATACAAATAATCAATAAGCACATGTAAAGATGCTCAACATATTAGCCATTAGGAAAATGCAAAGTAAAACCACAATGAAATAACACTTCACATGCACTAGACGACTGCAATCAAAGATAGATAATAACAAGGGTTGGGATTACATGGAAAAATTGGAAGCCTCATATACTGCTGCTAGGAATGAAAAATGGCACAGCTGCTTTGGAAAACAGTCTGGCAGCTTTCAAACAATTAAGCAAAGAGTTACTATATGACCCAGCAATTCCACTCTTGATATATGCTCAAAAGAAATGAAAATATGTGTCTACAAAAATATTTTGTATGTAAGTATTTACAGCAGCATATTCATAATAGACAAAGGTAGAAACACCCAAATGTTTATCAACTGATGAATAAATAAATAAAATGTGGTATATTAATATAATACAATATCATTTGGCCTTAAAAAGGAGTGAAGTACTGATATGTGATATAACCTGGATGAATTTTAAAAACATACTAAGTAAAGGAAGCCAGACATAGAAGGCCACATATTGTATGACTTAATTTATATGCAATGTTCAGAGGGGAAAATCCATACAGACAGAATTATGGCATTTTGCCATGTATAATGTACACTTTTTGCCCAAATTTTTGAGGCAAAAATAAGGATGTGCAATATACATGGTGGTACTAATTCTGTATCTATATAAATGTATTTAATTCTTTTATTTATGCTTATGTCTTAAAAATGTAACTCTAGAAAGCAATAATGATATCTGTATAAAAACAATACCCTGGAATACAATAATTGACTTTGTTTCTAAATATAAATAAATAAAACTTGAATTAAAGTATTAAAATGAAAGATGCTTTTCCTAAAAATTTGAGCCAAAAATCTGGGTGTGCATTGCCATATTTTGCTGTAGCTCTGTGGGAGGAGGTAATGGGGAAAGACAGCTAATAGGTATGAGGTTTCTTTTGAGGGTGATGAAAATATCCTAACATAGATTGTGCTGATGGTTGCACAACTCTAAATACACTTAAATTCACTGAATTGTATAATTTAAGGGTATGAATTATATCCCAGTGAAGTTATTGTTCTTTAAAAATTATGTTAGATGACCTCATGTGGACAACTTACCTAAACTGTAATATCCTTTACAAAATAAAAATGGATTCAAGGACATTTTATATTTAAGAGACATTAAAGGAATTCTTAATTTTGAGAGTATTGTTTTAAAGCTAGATACATTAAACTCAAATCTATTAACTCAGTACAAACTTAAGAAAGGAAAGTATTTGGTATTCTTTCCTTGGTCAGACTATTGTTATGCTGTTCTAAGTCTGACTTATTAAATACTCTATATCTGGTTTGTCAAACTGTTATTTAAGAGAAGCATCAAGACAAATTTTGAGAATTAAAAATTATCAGATATAAGTAAAAACAAAATAAATACTTTTTAATTCTTTTTTCTTCAACATATTCATGTGAAAAACACATGCTAATATTTCATCTTTGTTTCTTCATTCTACTTGCCAGAAAATCAGGCAAGGTGTGATATTTAATCATCTGTGTTGCTTTAATATTCTAGTGACATATATTTTTTTTGTTCTAAGTTCTGCACAATCATTTCTCAAACAGATGCTATGAGAAGAAATGTGAGAAGCTTTTATCTTGTTTTGCATGAGAAACTCATCAGATGAATTGATAAATACTTATTAAAAATAGTTTATGGGAAGGAGGAGGGACTGAGTGGTAGGGATAGAGAACTGAAATCCAATTACTTATTATTTTTAGACTAAAATAAGATTGATTTAAAAATATAGTCAGTTACCAGATTGAGTTCAAATTGTTATGTATTTCAGTTAACTCCTAGTTTATGTTTGTTAACTTTTCCCCTCCTACACTGTAAACTTCTCAAAATCAAGTAATAAATAACTAGTTTCTTACCCAAATTATCAGCAAAAGATATACGTGCTTAATCATAGTAATAATGGCCCTTCGAGTCCTGCATTAGATGAAGCAGCCTTCTTTGGTCTTCGAAGCATTGTCAGGGGTAATTATCTCTCATTACAGAAGATGAAATGGAGCCTTATCCAGATCAAATTTTTCAGAGTATTATTTATGTAAAATTAAATGTGCAGTGAAGACTCACATCCAATACATTTGCTGGATCACTTATTTAATGATTACATAATAGCCAATAATTACTATTGATTGTCTTATATTAGTGACTGGTCTATGCAATGATTCACTGATTCTTTCATGGCCATGCTTTCCAACTCATTGAAAGCCCTAATAATTGGTGTGGGAAAAGACACAAGCAAGTCTCCTGGGGCAAATGAATGTCTCCTGTGAATTCTAAACACATACAGTCAGGTGTGCATGTACCAACTGCACCCTCTTTACAACCCCAGAGCCTTTGCCTCATGATAGAGCTGAATGTTTTCTTCTGATGCTCATTCTCCTAAATTTTGCTCCATCCATACTCTAACTTATGGTGAGCCTATATCCCATTGTTTTTAAGCCAAAATTTATCTCTTTGTTACTTCCACTCATTAGCCTTATGCACAGCCTCCAGAGACACAAAGTCCAAGTTCATCCCCATTTTCTTAGGAGTAAATGTTCTAAGATAGCTTTTCTAGGTACCCATTTAGAAAGCTTCTTTTCTACACTAAATAGAATGATTTTTCAATAAGTTTTGATAAACTGTGCAATAGATAAATGTTGTTTATATGTGTCTTACACTCATTCATTCCTCTTCCTGGTGTGAGACCGTATTGAGGTGACCATCCTTGTCCCAGTTTCATTCTACACATTTGGATTGTGGTAACTCTACCAATGAGATCCATTTTCCTCCATGTGGCTAAACAGTGTGTTCTTTCCCCAAAGGTGTAGAAATAGAATTGCCAGACCAATATAGATTAATTTTAGGGCTTCTGTTGTAACTATTAGGAAAAAAGAAACTTACTTACTACTGATGTTGCCAAACAAAATGGTGAAATGTAATGTCAGAGCTGCTAAGAATTAACACCTGCAAGGAGACTGACAGTGAAGCTCATTCAGAGGAAGGCTATACTGAGAGATGGAGGGATGGAGGCTGAGGACATCACATGAATCCCTGGACCACATCCTACCTGAAACCAGTGCACCTCAACTTTTCGTATATATTAGCCAATAAAATCTCTCTTTAAGAATGAGATCATGTGATTTGCATTCTATGAATTGCCTCCAAAATAATATTTGCTAAAACCCCAAATTTCTAGGTTCTTCACCATCTTTGTGACTATTGTAAACACCTTTAGCTAAGATGATGTGAAGGCATGCTATATCCAACTAATACCCATACTATTAACATAGTGAATAATATATGTAATTAGGAAGATTCTTAATAGGGAATGAGATTGTATATGTGTTTTTGAAACATTCTTTGTAGACTTGATTGCCATGCTAAATATTTTAGATTTTATTTTATACACAAAGGACCACTAAATTTTTATAGAGAGAAGTGTCATGACACAACCTATGTTCTTAAAACAAAAGCTGCTGGAGGCAGAGGGACATCTGTTGTGAAGAACAAGGGGCTTAAAGTCAAGAGAGAAGTTATTCAGATAATAAAAGAGAAGATATGAGAAAAGATGAATTTGGTCTACAGCAATTTAAAGGAAGAAATAATTGAAATACTGGTAAATGGAAAAGCTGCAAAATTTCACAACTGTTTTGTCATGAAAATCATCAAATAAAATGCATGGTTCTGAGCCAGAGTCTTTTTTTTCAAAATTTCCTTTCTTTTCAGTGGTACATTATTTCACTCATTAATACTCCCTAAAACTTCAATTATTTGTATTTAATGAAACTAGAGTCTCATGTTTTAACTGAGTTATTTTTCAGGGTGGTATTGTTAAAGTAAGTTTAGATTTTGTGTTACATTGTGTTTTAATTTCTGGTTATATTTATGAGTAATCTGAAATTCCTCTCTGACTTTATTGATTTATACTGGCATTTTTATCTCCCATTATGATTATTTTCTAGAAATTAATGCTAAATAAAAACCACCCAAAATGAGAGGCCATTCAACAAGTATCTTTTCATTATGTTCATGGATTCCTTGGTCAGGAATTCAGAACACAGCAAGAATAGTTTGTCTGTGCTTTATGATGTCTGCAGCCTCAGCCAGGAAGAAGACTATGGCTGGAATGACTTGAATGTCTAGGGATTGCCATTATCTAGGAATTTCTGGAGCTTAGGCATGGTTGGCTTGAAGACTGAGCTCAGCTTGGCTTGTCAACTTGAGCATATGTGTGTAAACTCCAAATGCCTTAGACTTCTTCAGAACATGTCCCCTGGATTCTGAGACATACTCGACTCTACAGAGGGAAGCATTTGGAGACTGAGTATTCCAGAACATTCAGGTGAAAGGTGAATGTTTATAATGGCCTACTCTCAGAAATCACATGGTATCACTTCTGCTTAATCTATTAGTTAAAGCAGTCACAAGGCCACCCTACATCAATGTGAAAGATGAAAAAATGTGCATTCATTTTTAAATACTGACCCAACAATCATAGAAATTCTTTGAGTACTTGCAAAGAAATCGTGCTTTCCAGCTGCAGTATGCAAAATCAGCATGTCTATGTCTATTGCAGAATTTCTTGCATTGATATGCTCTATATTTTCAGTTGTAAAATTAATAATGATAAAATAAATATCTATCATTGATATAAATTTATAAATTAATGTAAATCAATTTTACTAATATGATTTTACTGTTATTTAATATGCATTTATAAATATTGACTATTTTCATATTCATTCATTCAATTAATATTTACTTTATTCCTATTATATTCCATGCATTCTCTGAAAGCAGTGGTATACAAACTGTGACCCATAGGCCAAATATGGCTTGCTGCCAGCTTCTGTATGGCTTGTGAGCTGAAAATTATTTTATATATTATTTTATCTTTTATATATTTAAAAACTCAAAAGAAGAATATTTATGACAAATGAAAATTATATGAAATTTAAATTTCGGTGTCCATAAGTACTTATTAGGGTATAGCCATGCTTATTTATTCACTTAGACATTGTCCATAATTATTTTTGCACCTCAATGGCAGAATCAAGCAGTTGTAACAAAGACCATATAGCCCACAAAACCTAAAATATTTACTTTTTGCCCCATTACAGAAGAAATTCAGCAATACTTCTAGGATATACAGTATTGATAAAACATACAGATAGCCTCACTTTCTTTTTTATTGAATTTATTGGGGTGACATTGGTTAATAAAAATTATATAGGTTTCAGGTATACAATTCTATAATACATCACCTGTATATTGTATTGTGTGTTCACGACCCCAAGTCAAGTCCCCTTCCATCACTATTTACCTGCCTCTTACCCTCTTCTACCTCCCTCCACCCCTTTCCCTCTGGTAATCACCGTACTGTTGTCTATGTCTATGAGGGTTTTTTTCCTTAATAACTTCACCTTTTTCACTCAGTCCCCTAAGCACCTTCCCCTCTAACAGCTGTCAGCCTGTTCTCTATCTATGAGCCTGTTTCTATTTATTTTGTCAGTTTACTTTGTTTATTAGATTCCACATAAAAGTGGAAATCATATGGTACTTGTCTTTCTGTGACTGGTTTATTTCACTTAGCATAATATTCTCCAGGTCTATCCATGCTGTCACAAAAGGTAAGATCTCCTCCTCCTCCTTCTTCAGCTGAGTAGTATTCCATTGTATAAATGTACCACAGTTTTTAAATACACCAATTTTCTGATGGAACTTGGGCTGCTTCTAAATCTTGGCTATTGTAGATAAAGCTGCAATGAACATAAAAGTGCATATATTCTTCTAAATCAGTGTTTTGGCTTACTTCAGATATATTCCAAGAAGTAGAATCATTGAGTCATAAGGCAGCTCTGTTTTTAATTTTTTGAGGTAACTGTATACTGTTTTCTACAGTTGATACACCAACAGTGCCAGAGGTCTCCCTAGTCTCCACATCCTCACCAACACCTGTTTGTTGAGTTGTTGATGATAGGCATTCTGACAGGTGTAAGGTGATATATCATTGTGATTTAAATTTGCATTTCTCTAATAATTTGTGACGTTGAGCAACTTTTCATATATCTAGTGACCATCTGTATACTCTCTTTGGAGAAATGTCTATTTTGGTCCTTTGCTCATTTTTAAATTGGATTGTTTGTTCTTTTGGTGTTGAATTGTATAAGTTGTATAACTTCTAGATATTAACCCTTATCAGATATATCTTTGGCAAATACATTCTCCCATTCAGATGATTGTCTTTTCATTTTCTAGATGGTTTGCCTTGATATGCAAAAACTTTTTAGTTTGATGTAGTCTCATTTGTTCATTTTTATCCCTTGACCAAGGAGATATGGGTATATAAGAAAAAATACTACTATGAGAAATGTCTGAATTTTACTGCCTATGTTTTCTTTTAAGATTTTTATGGTTTTGAGTCTAAGATTTAAGTCTTTAATTCATTTGAGTTTATTATTTTGTATAGTGTAAAAAGGTGGTCTAGTTTTCTTTCTTTTTTTTTGCATGTATTTGTTCAATTTTCTCAACACCACTTATTGAATAAACTGTCTTTACCCTATTGTATCTTTTTTGCCTCCTTTGTCAAATATTAATAGACCATGTAGGCATGGGTTTCTTTCTTGGCTCTGTATTCTGTTCCATCAATTTATATGCTTGTTTTTATGTCAGTATCATGCTGTTTTTATTACTATGTCCTTGTAGTATAGTTTGATATCAGGTAGCATGATTCCTTCAACTTTGTTCTTTTTCAAGATCTCTGTGACTGTTTGGGGTCTTTTGTGGTCCCATATAAATTTTTGGGATAGTTGTTCTAGCTCTGTGAAATATGCCATTGGTATCCTGCTACGAATTGCACTGAAACTATAGGTTGTTTTGGGTAGTATGAACATTTTGATGATATTAATTATTTCTATCTATAAGCATGGTTTTTGTTTCCACTTATTTGTATCTTCTTCAGTGTCTTTCCTCCAGATATCATCACTTTCTGAAACATAATTTGGTGAGGAAATTGGACAATGTATATACTAGATATAAATAAAATAGTGTGCTGAAAAGTGCTTAGGTGGAAAAGAAGGCAGATGACAGTTATATGTAACCTCAAGACAGAATGACCACAGAAAGTCTCATTTTGAGGGTGAGTTTTCCTTGAAGACATGAAGGAGATAACTTTGGAAAGAGCCTTCCAGGGACATGAAATAAATAGCCAGTGCAAAGGATTCCAATGTGGCTGGAAGTAAAATGAGGATAAGTAATAGGAGGTGAAGTCAGATAGATGAAGTTAGGTGAAGATGGGTTGGGAGATTTAGGCTTCTGTGGGTCATAGAAAACAAGCATGCTTTTATTTGCAAGGTCCTGGTTTTTTAGCACAAATGTGATGTCATCTGAATGATGTTTTAATAAGATCATTCTGGGAACAAATATGTTCCTTCATTGTGGTCTGTTCTGACCATCTCTTGTTTTTTTGTTTGTTTGTTTTTGTTTTTGTTTTTTTTTTAATTTGAGGTACGTTGATTCACATTTGCCTATGTCTTTATTTTTAGCATTACTTAATCATTTTGTTTTAAGTATATTTCTTGTATGTTGCATGTCATTGATTTCTAAATAATTTTTAGGCATGCCAGAGATCTACCTAAAATTTTTACAAGTGCTATTCCAATTGTTGCACTTGGCCTAACTCTTTATCACATATATTTTCTTAAAAATACTTATTTTTTGTGAGTTTCAAAAAACTTATGTTTACCCAGTTAGTTAATTGGCAGGTAAGAATTTATTTTCCTTTGGGAGTTTTAAGTACCCCTACTTCTTCCTTCTCCTCATGGAAGATTACAGTATTGTTACCAACTATTTGCTGCTCCTTCCAGACAGAGTGTTGTTCCATCCCATATTGATGTAATAACCAGGTAATGTTCACCAGTACCAAGTAGAAGATCTGAGAGCTATCTCATGTGTCCACCATTTATCTTCTCTCTCTGTCACGGGCCTGGACTTTCCAGATCAGAGGTTGTTTTTCAGCATGGATGCCAGAGTAGAGAATCAAAGTTTGTCCCACAATGCTACACAAAAAAGAAGCTTTGTTGTATAAGCCACCAAGAAATTTGGGTTGTTAGATATTGCAGCATAACTAGCCTAAGCTAGTACAGAAATTAACACTAGAATCAGGTAAGAATAATCATGCTCATTTACCATAATCATAAAGCAAGCCTGTGGGTCTACAAGTTCCTTATCTTCCATGGCTCCTCTTCAACCATTCCTTCCCAATTCTGAGTATGTTTTAAATTCATATTACATCACACTATTCAATTATTGCCATTTAATGATATATTTTCCATTTCCACTATTTCAAATGAGGTTTATTTAACTATGTATACTGTCTTTTTTTAATAATGTGGTTTGGGATAAAGTTAGAAATTTTCTCAAAACTCCCTTTTAAATAGAAATTTAAAAATTAAAGCTATATATTGGAATGAGTTTATTTTTATTTTCATGTAAAAGTTTTAATTTTGGGGTAGTTTTAAAGTTCTGTTAATATTTCCCTTATATTAACAAGTGATTTTTCTGTTTTCCTTCTTGGATTATTCTACTCTGTCTACAACCCATTTATCTCTGCAATAAATACTCTAATAAACTTGAAGCCTTCTTTTTTTTTATTCTTGTTTCTTCTATTACAGTTGTCCCAATTTTTCCCCCTTTGCCCTCTTCCATTCAGCCCCAACCCTCTGCTCCCACAGTCCATCCCCTCACTGTTGTCCATGTCCTTGGGTCATTCATATATGTTCTTTGACTACTCCCTTTTCCTTATAAGACAAGACAACCTATACAAAATTTTCTTCCTTTATATAAAGGGAAAAAATGATTGTTTGTCCCTGCACTCATTCCCTGAGTGGTAGTAGCTCCTTGGTCTCACGTGGATATACAGATTTCTCAATTTCTCTTAGAAAACCTCTATAACACAATTCCACCACTTTTCTTTTCAGAATGGCTGATGCACTGTGGATTCCTGGTTCCATGCCACTTTAAGAAAATGGTATTCAGTATGTTTTAATCTTCCTTTTCTGCTTGTACCTCAGAATCTTCAAGGCTTTTATGCTGTATGCCCCATTGAAAATCAGCTAAGGTGATAGTGGACCAAATCTCTTTAACCCCAAATGTTCAGAGAAGGAGATTTGTGAAAGTCTCAATAATAAGTCAAGTCTGGAGGTGCAAACAGATGGGTAGTCAGTGCAAGAAATGTTATGTGACAGAGAAAGAAGAGAAATGGTGAAACAGCAACAGCATTCTAGTTCTTGCAGGAAAGTGGCATTTGGGCTGCCACTTTAACTTGGGTGCCAGGCCTAGTCTTGAAAGAAAACAGAATACAACACAGCAAAACAAAAAAGAGCAATTCATTTGACTGGTCGTCAATGATGGGTCAAGAAGTTGAAGAATGTAATACAATTACTGCAAATAAGGGAGAATATGTACAGAGGTTTGTATAGGAATAAGAACTGAACTGAATTATACCTAAGTATCAGTTTCCTAGGTTTACTATAACAAAGTAAATAAACTGAGTACCTTAAAAGAATAAAAATTAATTATTTCAAACTTCTGGGGACTAGAAGTCCAAAATCAATATATCAACAGGGTTGGTTATTCCTGTTTGGAAGCTCTGAGGGGATCTGATCTGGCCAACACTTCTCTCCTAGCTTCTGGTGGTTTCTGGCAATCCTTGGCATTCCTTGGCTTGCCCATGATGTAGCTTTCCAGCCTCTGCCTTTGTCTTCACATGGCATTCTTCTCTCTGTGAATGCCTGTGTCCAAATTTCTCTCTTATAATGATTCATTTCATCGGAGTAGGGCCACCTTATTCCAACATGACCTCATCTTAACTTGATTATATTTGCAAAGACCATAATCCCAAGTAAAGTCACAGGTACCAGGGGTTAGAACTTGAACTTATGTTTTGGGGAAACACAATTGAAATGAAAATACCAATGAATGGATATATCGCAAGACAGGCAGCTGTTTTTTCAAATTCTTTAAAACCTCTTGTGTACAATCATAATTGGCCATAATCTGTGGGGCCAAAATGAATCCACACATGGGGTTTAGCTCTAAATGTGCATGGAGGAAGAGTGAAAAAAGAAGACCAGAAATGGTGGGAAAGCCTACAAAGAGTACCAGAAACTCTTGGAATGAATGGAGTATACAGTAAAAAAAAAAAGAAAACAAACAAATTAACACTGTGGTAACTTGAGTTTTGGTGGTGGAGTGCATGATTGTCTTTGATTCAGAACTATTCTCTGTATGTACACTTTGTCATGTCTTTGTAAACAGAGTATATTTCCCAGTCCCTTGACTTTGGGCTGTTGTCTTGTGTGTCTTATTAAGCCAATGGAATGGAATGATGTGATCACATGTCAATTCCAAATCATATGAGGCCTTGAGCGTTTTTGATTCCCTCTTGAGCCCATGTCATTGCCACAAAAAAGAAGTCTACTGGTACAAGGAGAATGAAAACCACATTATTCTGAGCTGCATCATCTTCTTCACAAACCCATAGGGAAAATCTGGGCTCTCTTGATTCTGTAGCCTGAAGTAGAGTTGTCTATAAGCTGAAGATTTTCCATGAATATCTAGGAGAATAAAAAAAACTATTCTTTTAAGATACTGAGTTTGGAATGCTTTCTTAAGTAGCATTTTCAAGGCAACAACTACATGATTCAACAACCATGGCATAAAAGCTCAGAAGTATTTTTTTACAGTTTCTGGAATGCTTACTATTATTTTTAAAGGATTAATACAAATAATACAGTCTAATACTTATACAAGAATCTACCGATGTGAAGACTCAAGAGTTAATAGTTCTCACAGCTGCAGTAGAATGTCAATATTCATGAACAAAATTCTAGGAAAGAAGGAAAATTAGTAGGATATGTTTAGTTGAAAAAAAGTGCTGAAAATTAAAAACTAAGAAAAAAAAGCTGAAGTTTTTTTTTAATTCTAACCCAAGGATATGTTTGTTGATTTTAGAGAGAGAGAGAGAAAGGGAGAAAAAGGGAAAGGGAAACATTGATGTGAGAGAGAAACACCAATCTCCTGTATACATCCCTACTGGGGATCAAACCCACAACCTAATTATGTGCCCTGACCAAGAATCAAACCTGCAACATTTTGGTAGGGGACAATGCTCTAACCAATTGAGCAACTTGGCCAGGGCTGAAATTTCTTTTCCTTTCCTTTCCTTTCCCTTCCCTTCCCTTCCTTTCCTTTCTTGCTCTCCCTCTCTTTCTGTTTTCTCCTTCCTTCCTTCCTTCCTTTTTCTCTTCTTTCTCTTCCTCTCTATACTTATCTTTGTTGTCTTGAGCTACTACAACAAAATACCATAGATTGGGTGGTTTAAACAATGGAAATTTATTTCTCACAGTCTTGGAGGCTGAAAAGTCCAAGATCAAGGTGCAGGCAGGGTTTGGTTTCTGGTGAGGATTCTCTTCTTTGCTTGCAGATGGTGGCCTTCTTGCTGCAACCTCACACAACAGATAAAGATACATTTCTTTTATTTTTAAATATATTTTATTGATTATGCTATTACAGTTATTCCATTTTCTTCCCTTTATTCCCCTCCACCATGCACACCCCCTTCCTCCTATATTCTCCCCTTTAGTTCATGTCCATGGGTCATACATATAAGTCCTGTGGCTTCCCCATTTCCTATACCACCCTTGTCTATTTTATACCTACCACTTATGCTACTTATTCTATGTACTTTTCCCTGTCTCTCCCCCTTACACTCCCCTTCTAATAACCCTCCATGGGATCTCTATTTCTATGATTCTGTTCCTGTTGTTGCTGTTTGCTTAGTTTGTTTTTGTTTTTGTTTTTGTAGGTTCAGTTGTTAATAGCTGTGAGTTTGTTATCATTTTACTGTTCATATTTTTATCTTTTTCTTAGATAAGTTCCTTTAACATTTCATATAATAAGGGCTTAGTGATAATGAACTCTTTTAACTTAACCTTATTTGAGAAGCACTTTATTTGTCCTTCCATTCTAAATGAAAGCTTTGCTGGATAGAGTAATCTTGGATGTAGGTCCTTGCCTTTCATGACTTTGAATACTTCTTTCCAGCCCCTTCTTGCCTGAAAGATTTCTTTTGAGAAATCAGCTGATAGTCTTTTGGGAACTCTTTTGGAGGTAACTGTCTTCTTTCCTCTTTCTGCTTTTAAATTCTCTCCTTATCTTTAATCTTGGCCAATGTAATTATGATGTGCCTTGGTATGTGCTTCCTTGGGCCTAGCTTCTTTGGGACTCTCTGAGCTTCCTGGATTCTTGAAAGCCTATTTCCTTTGCCAGATTGGGGTAGTTCTCCTTCATTATGTTTTCAAGTAAGTTTTCCATTTCTTGCTCTTCCTCTTCTCCTTCTGACACCCCTATTATTCAGATATTGTAATGCTTAAAGTTGTCCTGGAGGTTCCCAAGCTTTTCCTCATATTTTTGAGTTCTTGTTTCTTCATCCTGTTCTGGTTGAATGTTTCTTTCTTCCTTCTGCTCTAAACCATTGATTTGAGTCCTGGTTTCCTTCCCATCACTATTGGGATTTTCCTTTATTTCCCTGTACATTTTCCTTTATTTCACTTTTCATAGCCTTCATTTTATCCTCTAATGTGTAACAATATTCAACCAGTTTTGTGAGCTTCCTGATTACCAGTGTTTTGAACTGTGCATCTGATAGGTTTGCTATCTCTTCACTGCTTAGTTGTATTTTTTCTGGAGCTTTGATCTGTTCTTTCATTTGGGCCATTTTTTTTTTTTAATCTCAGTGCACCTGTTACACAGTAAGGGGCAGAGCCTTAGGTGTTCACCAGGGCAGGGCAATCCAAGTTGCCCTATGCTGTGTTGTGGCACTGTACATGGGGGAGGAGTCCAAGAGGGAACAGTGCCACTTGCTCTGCTCTCTGCCAGTTTTCAGTCACTTCTGGCGCTACCCACAATCAAATGGGGTCCTTCTGGTGCTGTTTCCTGGGTGGGAAGGTTTGTGTATATTCTAGGACCCTGTGGTCTCTCCAACAAATTCTCCTATGAGGCTGGGAGTTTCTCCCACTGCTGCCTCATCCCCCACAGGTGTTTTCAATCAGAGGCTTGAGGCTTTATGTCCCCTTGCTGGAACCCTGGGATGTGCAGTCTGTCTTGCTACCCAGTTGTTCCTCCCAGTTTGTCTGCACTCGAAAGTAGGACAGCCCTCTCCACTAGCCACTGCCTTGCCAGGTCCTCCAGCTGCCGCCTTGCCTGCCCTGGTCTTCCTGCCGCCTCTTTGCCATGAGTCCTATTTGCCCAGTTGCCCATCTCCACCCCTCCTATTGGCACAGATGAATGTTTCTTCTTTAACTCCTTGGTTGTCGGACTTCCATACAATTCATTTTTCTGTCAGTTCTCGTTGTTTTGGGGGCTTTAAATTTGGTGTTGTCCTTCTTTTGGTTGGGCAGAGGCACAGTGTGTCTACTTATGTCTCCATCTTGGCCAGAAGTCCTGAGGACGATACATTTCTAGTATCTCTTTGTTTATCAGGATAAAAGTTCTATGGGATGAGGACTCTACCCTTCTGACACTAGCCTCAGTCAACTCCTTAAAAGCCCTATCTTCAACACAGTGATGAGGGGAGTAAGGCTTCAACATATAAATTTTGGGGGGGAACATAGTTCAGTTCATAATGATACTTTAGTTAGGACTCAGTGGTTCTGAGTTATAAAATAATAGAGCTTAGAAGAGAAATAATTAACAGTAATAATAATAGTTTCTTACTGTGATGTATTTCATATTTTTCACTACTATATTTCCAGAGTAACTAATATTTTGCACCACAGCAACAAACAGTTACTGCCGTGATTGTATAAAGGAGGAAGCCAAAATATTTTATAAGTGATGGAAATAAGTGTTTTTCTTAAAGTGTAAGAATCATGATGATCTAAGGGCAGAAAGATAGAAAGCCTGAGTACTCATCCCCAATATTTTTTTTTATAATGATAGTCTTTAAAATCAGAGAACATAAAGTTGGGGCTTCAAATTATGTACACCACATTAGATTTAAAGAAGTCTCTCATTTCCCAAGTCATTTAAATTAATCCATCATTTTAGGGATAAAGATACTGAGGGGTAAACAGTTTGGTTGGCTTGTGCTAAGTCACATGTATTTAAAATTTGGCTGCATCTTCTCCAACACAGAACTTCTAACTCAGACATCTTGAGCAGATATAAATGTAGCAATAACTATCCCCAAACTATCAATTTCACTTGTAAATTAGAAATGATGAAGTAGCATCAACTGAAGATTAGCAATGAGCTCACATTTTAATGGAGACCAGGAGGTTAACAAATGCTGGAATAAATATATAATGAAGTGCTGTGGGCATATAGAAGTGAGAATAACCTAATTATGACTAATTAAAATCTGATCACATCCACATTTCTTCTGAAATTAAAGTTGCTAATTATAATGTATTCAGTGAATATTGTCCATTCACTTCTATGTACATTGGAGATCTCTTCCTCCTGAGAAAAACTTAAGTGTGAAAAATAGGAAAAAAACCTGGAAGAATCAAGTTTCAAGAATAAAAAAACTTCACATGCAATATCCTCTCCTAAGTTATAACTTTACTCAAATTAAATATTTTATGCATTTAAATCCATATAATTTTCACCCTTATAATCATACTTAGGAAGTTATTGCATAATGTTCTCCTGTGAAAGGGGAAATGATACAGAGACAAGAGATATAAGAGGCGAGGAAAAGGGTCCATGACACACAGAGTAGTGAGTGGAATGAGGAAAAGACAAGTAATTCCCAGAATAGCAGGCCTAGAAAAGACATTTGGATTGGAGCTCTGGGACAAAGGTCACCATAGGAAAAAAATAAGTAACCACTAGATGATCTATTATGATATGCCACTTAGAGTAAAGAGAACTTCTAGAAGTGTATGATAAATCTGATAAAATATTTGGAAGACCATAGGTACATAGATAACTATGTCTGGTAGAATAATGACAGTTAGGCAATTATTAATTCCAGTAAAAACAAAAACTTATAAAAGGAAAGACTTGTAATTATAATATAACAATTGGCTTAATGACTGCCATCTAATTCAGTAGAATAAAATCTGTTTCAATATTCAAAGAAACAGATACCATTGATTAATTGTAAATGTCATAACTCTATTAAGAGTATGGGGAAAATGGTTTTAAAGTACATTATTAGTTATCTATTGCTGCATAACAAATTACCCCAAAATTTGATTCACACTTCCTGTGGATCAAAAATTAAGAGGGAGCTTAGCTGGATGGCTCTGGCTTGGGTATTTCATGAAATTATAGTGCTGATGTTGGCTGGGTCTGCAGTCATATGAAGGCTTGGCTGGGGCTGGAGGTCGTCCTCCAAACTCATTCACATGGCAGCTGGCAGTAAGCCTCAGTTCCTCACCATGTTGGGCTCTTCTCAGAACATGGCATTTAGTTTTTACTAGAGCAAGAGATGAGAGAGAGAGAGAGAGAGAAAAGAGACCATGACAGAAGCCAAAATGCATTGTTATGACCTGATCTCCAAAGTCAAACACTATCCCTTTTGCTTTATTCTATTTGTTAGAAGCAAGTTATAAATTCTAACCCACACTGAAGAGAAAAAAAATTAAGCCAAAAAAAGAGTATCAGAGAATCTATAAACATATTTTTAAATTTACATAAAAATTTATTAGTTACAAAAAATGTCAAAAGATAAACTAAATTGAATAATAAAAAATGGTAAAGCATTTAAAGTATAAAGGTAAGTACTATTAAAACACAGCTAAAAGAGGTAAAAGTGTTTAGCTTTGGGGAGGAGAATTGAAGAGGTATGGAAGGGAGAGGTATGGAACTGTTTTCTAAATTATTATTTTTATAGCCCTTTCATATATTTTATTAACATTTTTTAATTAAAAGTAAAGAAATAAAAAGAAAATGGAAAATAGAAAAAACCTTCTCACTTTGTATTATATTGTTATTTAATACCATGTCTATTTACCATTTAAGGCTTCCTTGTATAACACTAGTATTATTTGTTCTGTGCTTTGAGAATAACAGACCTAAAGAAAGAAAAAACTGTTAATGAGATTCTTCTCCCTAACTTATTTTCCTGAAAGGAAGGTAAGGGAATGGAAGGAAAGGAAAAATAAGAGAATAGAGGGAAGAGAGAGGGATAAAAAGAAGGTAGTTATAGTCTCCTTCAGAGTCACCATATCTGACAACCCTTTTGTATTTTGTAAAATAAGGAAGTATTACATTTAAAAATAATCATTATAAATAAATTATCAATGAGCTTGATTAATATTTGTTGAATGAATTAATGAATTTCTAAAGAGCTTAACACATCATTGCTGTTAGTTCTCCAAGATTATTGATTTTCCCACAAAGATAGTAGAGTAATCCCTCCTCCAAGCCCCATCCTCCACCTTTGCATTCTGTGGTTTGAATTATCTGAGGTTAACCAGTGTCCAAAGATAATAAGTGCAAAATTATAAACATAGACATTTTATAAGTTTTAAATTGTGCACTGTTCTGACTATTGTGATGAAATCTCACAAGTCCTGCTGCATCCTGCCCAGGCCATGAACATGGCCTTGTTCAGTATGTCCATGCTTTGTATGGACAAAGCCCATCTTGGTTATCAGATCCAGTGTCCTGGTATCTAAGTGTTTGAGTTCAAGAATCCTTATTTTTCTTAATAATGGCCCCAAAGCTCAAGAGTAGTAGGGTTGGCAATTCAAAAATGCTGAAGAAAAGCCATAGAGTACTTCTTTTAAGTAAAAATGTGAAGGTTCTGGAGTTTACAAAAAATAGTGCATGCTGAGGTTGCTTAGATCTATAGTAAGGATGAATCTTCTACTTGGGAAAAAAAAAAGAAATTCATGTCAGTTTCACTGTCACACCTCATACTGCAAAAGTTATAGCCACAGTATATGATAATTACTTAGTTAAGATGGAAAAGGCATTAAATTTTGGGGTGGAAGACATAGACTGAAAGGATGCTCCAACTGATGGCAAAGTGATGCACCAGAAACTATTGAGCCTGTATGAAGACTGTAGCAAGGGAGCCCCTGTAAGAAGTGACACTGAGCCATTTGCTGCAAGAAACTAATGGTTACACAGATTCTGGAATAGATTTGGCATTTTATCATCTCACATCATCACAGGAAGAAGAATGGTTAGTATTACATTCACATAAGTTTTCTTACAGAATATTGCTATAATTGTTCTATTTTATTATTAGTTATTGTTGTTAATCTCTTACTGTGCCTAATTTATAGATTAAATTTTACCATAGAAATGTATGCACAGGGTGAGGGAAAAGTAGGTTTACAATTGTATGTGAAACACAGTTTATTCTTATATTATTACTTTTAATTATTATATTATTTGCCATGCAAATAACTGTAAATCTACTTTTGCCCTTCCCTGCATAGAAAAACACATAGCATATCAGGGTTTGGTACTATCCTTGGTTTTCAGCATCCCACTGGGGTGTTAGAACATATACTCATGAGTTAGGGAGGGACTACTGTAGATGAAAGTAATTCCTATATTCCAAAAGAAAATCTTAATCTTCAAGCTTTATCATTTTATTTCTATTTATATACATATTTATCTTTGTCTTCATGGCACCAAATGTTGCTTAAGTTACACAATTTTTGAAAAGGTGTCTCTCCAATGTTGTTAGACTGTTCTCTAGAGTAGACAACTATCATTCTTGTTCTAAGCTGGATGCAAGCGGGCTTGTCTCTCCCAGGCTCATATGCTTATTTTATTTATGATCTTCCTTTTCTCATACACCCATGGTGACTCAGGGAACCCACCCAGAACCATGTTTTTTTGTTTCTCTCTCCTGTATGAGCCACAGCATTGTACATTTGTTCAGTCTCCCACACCACAATGTGCATTTTTTTTTCTTTTGTATCAATGAGGATGCACATTTAGCACTGACTGGCAGAAATGACCTAGAGTAAATTAAACAAGTAGGAAGTTTCATTTTTTTTCTCATGTAAAAAGTGGTCAAGAAATAGGCTGTATTTATTTCCTTTTCCTTTCCATGCAGCTCTCTTTGAATGCAGCTTCCCTGTTCATCATTGTACCTCAGTGTCTCAGCCTGGTTGCTCTGCTTCTGCTATTGCTTCAATGTTCCACCAGAACGAAGTGAAAGATTCAGGGCAACATATGTGAGCCAGCTAAGTCTCTCCAACACTAAGTAGCTTTCTCAGAAGTCCTAACTTGTGACTTTCACTTATGTCTCTTGACTAAAATGATGTTATTTGACCACCTCTCAGTGTAAGGAAGGCTGGGAAATAGAAAGGTTTTTTTCTTTTGGTTTTAATTTTTCTTTCTTTGTTTTTAACCTGGACATATTTCTCCAACATTATGCCGAGACCTAAAGAATCACCAGCTGAACCAAGCCCATATTGCTGTGTCAGAATGATGAATGGTGGTTGTTTTAAGCCACTAAATTTTGGGATGGATTATAATGCATCAAAAGCTAATTGGTACAGCTGCACCAAATACAATTAGGGCTATATTAGTAAGGGAGAAATATATTAGGCATCCAGCTGTGTTTGTCATAGGGTGGACCAATATTTCCCATTTCGATGGTTTCCTGGAGTACAAAGGAAATGATGTCTTTTTAAATTGATTTTTTCATTAAGTTTAGTAAACATGATGATCATTATCAACTCATTTAAAAATAGAGGTGAGAGATTCAGAGAGATTCATATTCAGTGGTCACATAACAAGTTAGTTGAGAGCAGATGAATATGCCAGAGCCCTATGCTTCTCCCAGTTTCTTACTTAGAGGAACATCATCCACTATCATGGTGGTTTGGGCCATCATCAGGTTTAAGTGCTTTTATTTTTAGAAATATATCTTTAAATTTATGCCCAGGTAGGACTGATGGTTAGATGGGAAGACAAAAAAAATGCTAATTTGGAGAACAAGAGACACATAAAAATTCCATTAATAGTGTCCTCAGTAGATTCGTTGGCTACAATCATGTTATCTATTTCTCATATAGCATGGGAATAGTCCATGATGTTGCACAAACCAAAGCTAAAAAGGAAAAATATAAACAGGGAATCTTATATGCAACCTGGCATATTATTTATTGAAATAATGATTAGCCATAATTCCACAGTACATTTTAGAAAGAAATACTTCTAAATACATGTCAACCTTCTCTTACATTTACTCATTTTGAAACACAAGAAAATTATAAAAATAAAACATTAAATTTTTAATGCAAAATGCAGGAACCCCTAATATCAGGTCATACAAATTAGTATTTTATGTATACATTGAATGCTATGATATGAAATTATAGTTAAAACTAATTTTATATATATTCATTACCAAAACTATGATATATCTTTGATAAGTAACTTAGAGTAAGTTAGTGTGTCTTAGTAAATAAGGCAATTTAAAAATAATACTTCACATATGATACATAATCATCAAATACTTCAAATGCAATATATATGTTATGGATATATATGTGTAAATATGTATTAAGAACACGTGAGTATAAACTAGATGCAAATAAATGATCTCGCCATTTTCCAAGGAACAGAGTGAACAGCCAGTGGAATCCCAGCTTATATGAAGTTTGGAGGCAAAAAATTGCAGAGGACATTGAAAAACAGACAGTGACGAGAGTGTCCTGGGACAGTAGGGTCCCTGAGATCTGCACCTGGACCAGGGCTGCTTCAGCTCCCTGGCCTGGCACCTGTGGCAGGATATGGGAGGAGAGTTAGGGCACCAGCTCCCTCCCCTACCATAGCAGGGAGGGCAACCTGGCACTAGGAGGGACCTGGGTACTGAAAGTCTCTGGGGGAAGTAGAGACAAAGTGGGAGACACACAGAGGTGATGCACATCCACTGGGGCTGTGGACAGTGGCACCATAGAGACTGGGATGCCAGGCAACACCAGGAGAAGGGAGTTGGGCCATGTTGGACCCTGTGTTGAATAGCCTCCGGACTGATTGAAAAGTGGGGCTGTGTGAAAGCTGTGTGCTTGATAAAAACAGTGGGCAGCTGCCTTGTAGGAAACTCTCCAGCACGACTGGCATGCCAGGAGGGAGATTTCAGCTGTGTGTGCCCAGAATGAGTGGTGGAGGGAAACCCTGCACCCCACCTGTCTGGCACTGAGTGCTCAGAGACAATAGCTGAGCTGAACCATGCACCCTACCTGGGCTCACCCAGAATGAGCGGTGGAGAAGAAACATGGGCCCTGCTAGTCTCGCACTGCTTGCCCAGAGACAGTAGCAGAGGGGAACCATGGGCTCCGTGTGGGAGATTGACTCATGCTGTGAACAGCTGAGCAGCTGATTTGAGCCTGGCAGCTCACAGAGGACCTGGGTCAGAGGCTGGGAAATTGTAAATAGTGTGACCCAAACTTGGTCCCCGTCGTCTCAGAACCAAATGAAGGGAGAAAAGTGAAGCCCAGTCCCCTCCTTCTGTGGCATCTAGGAAGACCAGCAGAACTCACTGAAAAGGTTTAAAGTCAGCAGGAGGCTTATTGTTATCTTTTTTTTTTGCTTTGCTTTTGGATCCTCTCTCTTCCCACCCCCCATTTTTTTCTTTCCTCCTTTTTTTTCTTCTTCCAAATGAGACAATAAGACATGGAGTTGCAAATGGTCCAGAGACAGATTGAAAGAGGGAACACAAGGCTAACCCCAAAAGCCAAGAAACTGAGACAAATGTCACTTTACTATCCTACAGAGCTGGCATTTTATTGTGTATGTGTATTATTATCTTTCAATTATTTTTACCACTTTTATTTTATTAGTATTTTTTTATTTTTCTTTTTATGTTTAGTTTTTCTCGTTTTATATCCCTGTTTAATTGCATTGCTTGAGTGGTTTTCCTTATTCTCTCTGTATTGTATTTTAATTTTCCTTCTTTCACTTCACCTGTGTTCCAATAACACACAACTCTTGATTGGGTAATTTCTATTCTGATTATCCAAATCATATATTTCTTGTCATATCATTGTTGTTCCAGTATTATTGTAAGTAATTGTTGCTCCATACAATTGTGCATATTACACAGTAACCCTCCATGATCTAAGCCCACTTCACTTTAACCCTGATCATTAGTATTGTGGCTAACTCTATCGTTGACCTTGAAGACCCTCAAAAGACCCTTGAAACACCAATCCAAAATAACCTATACACCCCAATGTTCATAGCAGCACAATTTACAATAGCCAAGTGCTGGAAGCAACCTAAGTGCCCATCAGTAAATGAGTGGATCAAAAAATTATGGCACATTTACACAATGGAATTCTATGCAGCAGAAAGAAAGAAGGAGCTCTTACCCTTTGCAACAGCATGGATGAAGCTGGAAATCATTATGCTAAGCAAAATAAGCCAGGCAGTGAAAGACAAATAACATATGATCTCACCTTTAACAGGAACCTAATCAACAAAACAAACAAGCAAGCAAAATATAGCCAAAGACATTGAAATTGAGAACAGGCTGACGGTGATCAGAAGGGAGAGGATAATGGGGGAAAGAGGTGTAGGGTTTACAGGAATAATTATAAAGGACATATGGACAATAACAAGGAGGGGTGAAAATGAGGGAGGGAGCCGGGGAGGGCTGTGGTGGTAGGGAGGGGTGGGGAGAAAAGCAGAAAATGGTACTTGAACAACAATAATTTTTTTTAAATAAATAAATGATCTCATAGTTAATATATGTGTATCTAATAATTTATATGTCTGTGGGTATATATTTGTACAAGTATGTTAAGTACACATATATTAAGTAACTAAGTTATAAATAGGTGCTCTCATAGCTAATTTATATTTTACTTAATGCTGCTTCTTTAACACAAATTCAGAAGGGTAAATAATGGATCCCTGTGTGACAGAGGGTATAACTGATTGACGGCAAAGATATAACTAATGAAAAAAATCCTGCCTCGAAGATATGTTGCTTGAGGGTATGGGTGCTGCCTCAGACTTTGCACTGTTTACCTGATTCGCAAGCTTGATTCTGCATCAGCCCCTTGCCACTGGCAGAGGATGAGTCCTTGGCTTCGCTAACCACTGTGGTAGCAGGGTCCCCTCTCACAGGTCTCAGCTTCCTCAGTCTTGAATGCCATTGCTTCTCTTGTTTCACAGCAATGTCTCTTCTTTTATTTTAAAATAACTCTCTTAGAAAATCCTTTTCATGTTGTAGACTTTTGATAGTTGATGGTAAAATTAATTTGTTGGGCATGATTCTTATTAGAATTTATTTCCAATAAGCCAGTATCTGATAAACAGGGACTAATCAAACAGAGAAGTGCTAAAATTTTCAGAGGTTAAACAGGATAAAAAGTAGTGAAGGCCATTTCTTTGATTTTTATCAGAGGATTGACGGAAGTCTGCAATGTCATCTCCTTTGATGTTTTCAGCCAAAGGGTCTTTTGAAATTAATTAATATAAAACAATGAGGCTCTATACAGATGCAGAAGAGCCTTCAAATAAAGAACTCCTCAAACTTCAGAACTCAGTGCTCCTCATCCATGAAGGCTCTGCTCTATGAACATTTCTGTCTGTAGTTGGCCTAGTTTTCTTTTCTAGTACCAGGCACTAGGGGCAGAGAGGAGTCACATGGCTGCACCAGCTCCTAGAAAATTGTAAAGAATAATTAACAAAAGTCCAACACTGAAACTTATTTTCAACTCATTGTATGTTACTGTATTTTCTGGATGCACAGCTGAGATTTTTGAAATAACAATAAATGTATATTCTTTGAGTCCTTACTTTGACCTAGTAAATTCTCAGGAGTGAGTACAGCTAAGACTCTTCTGAAGAGGCCAGACTTTAACATATGAGAACAACATCGTACAGCTCTTATGTTTTTATACAGTTCTTATTTCTGAATTGGAGTTTATATCTGTCAAGAGCCTAGGCTGTATTTTATTCTTCATTCAGACCCCAAACTTATATTGGGAACATATGTATTTATCTGTATCAGAGGCATACACAAATTTATTGATGGAAAATCTAAAGGATGAAATTAATATGTTCATAATTAAAGGAAAGGGCTTCTGATGTATATGTATTAGAGGCACCTGGTAGGAATTCCAGAAGAACTTAGGGTATTGGTACAAATCTAGACAGGTATATGGCTGAGAGAATTTTTGGTGAGGTCTTAATAGAAGCAAACACTAGGGGTAGGGTGAAGACTAGTATGTGAGAAAGGATGGTGGAGATCAGGAGGAGCCAGAGAAGGGATGGTAAATTTTATACCCCAAGTACTAGGTTTGGTGAAACACCTCCACTGCAATGGCATATTTGGGGCATCGCATGATGTAATCCATGCAAAGCCCTTAGCAAATGCCAAATGCACTGCAAGCACCAGGGAAACATTTGTTTGAGGTCTCCTTTTGGGCAGGCACTCTGTTCAGTGCTTTTTATGAAACTCATTTAATTCTCAAAGCAATGCCACAAGAGAGATGCTATTATTATCACCATATTACAGGTGTGGCAACTGACATCTACATCATCTAACATGCATTTTTTCCTATGATATTACCAGATTTAACTTTTATGTGTTTATGTGTAAATATGCAGGGTACAGAAATTGATCAGCAAGCAATTGACATTTTAGTTTCAGGATTAATAAAATATTTGATTAAATTTTTCCATGTGGAATTTTCTCTGGGAGAAGGACTTCTATTAGCTTATATAGAAAGTATTCCTTTGGACAGAAGAGATTGTAGCCTCTCTTCTGGAATACACAGTTATCAGGGCCCTTTTGAAAAATATTGTGTTAGATCCTCTTTACTTTAGATTTTGGAGTATTTAAAGTGATATCAATACAACTATTCTTTCTCCAATTTCCACTTTCCTTCATTCTAGTTTATTCAAAACATGCTCATTGTGGTTATCTTATAAGGCAAGGTACAATTATTTGGGGTATTGCCTACCATGTATACCTCATCATCACTCGGCAAAGGGATGACTGTACAAAGTTTTAAATCTGCAAGATTGGGTTAATTGGAGTTTTGCTAATTTCAAATCTAAACCTTACTTTTGTATGCTTAAACTTATTAGTTGGTTATACATGTCACATTGCTTAATACCTTGATATTTTAAAAAGTAGAAGAAAAACAGAGAATACTGTCTGATACCATCATCATACTTTTCCTTATTTTGATGATGAACCCATTCAGTGAATGTGACTATGAAACCTACACACAGAACTCTAAACCATTTGAAGTCCAACCAGCTTGCCTGCATAGAAAATTGAATTTTGCTCCTAGAAAACAGCAGGGACAAGCAGAATGTGAAACTCAATAAAGATTAATGGTATATTGCTTAATACAAATTAAAACAGATAGATAAAAATGTAGTTTCTTTGGGCTAATCAGGGGCTTATCTGGGTCTATATTCTTATTAAAAAATGAAGCTCCACTAATTTGCTCTGAGATGCAGATGTTGCTTATGCAGCCTCTGCTGGCTGGCAGTAGGACAATCACATGTACGATGGAGCTTTGTAGCTTTGGGTTAAAAGGGAACAGAATGTCATACCAGAATTTGTCAAGGCCTCATCATGTTTATCAGACAGCGATAGGAAAAACTGTGCATACTAAAAAAAGAAAAAATCTTGTGGCCAGAGTTCAATAAACATATCATGTGTCTTGTCAGTGATGTGTTTCCTTCTTGATTCTGTTGCTAGTAAGCTCAGAATTGAATCTGTGATACAGTTTAAACATTTTTTGCAGAGTTTAGAATATTTTGAGGGTAATATTCAGCAGTTGCTTTGTTTAACCTTAGCAGCTGTCTTCTTCTGTTAATTATTTTAAGAGTTTTTATGGAGCCATACAGGGAAGGAGTAAATGAATAGATTAATTCATTGACATTCTTATATATAAATACTAATCTTTAAAGTTATAGTGAGTGATGAGACAAAGACTTGCTGGAGGCCAAAATATTTCATAAGCTGAAGGACACATACACCTACAGTTATTGCTGAGGTTGTAAAAATGGACACTATTTGGATTGACTGGAGCTCAGCCTCAGAACTCTTTTGAGCCAGATATGTATTAGTTTCTCAAGGACATAGAAAGTATGGACAAGCTTTAGAGAAAAAAGAAAAGGCCAATTGATTCAGGAACAAAACCCAGGTTGGAATATAAGTGGGAAAATTTCTTGAGCATCAGCTTTGAAAGTAGAAGTCAGTGCTTGATTGTGAGAAGAAATAGAGAGTGGTTATCAATGTTAACAAATTCCTTCAGTGTCTTGGAGAGCTCACAACTGCTGGGGTCCTGGTGAAGTATAACTAACTCTGTTAGTAACTTCACTGATATGGAAGACAGAGGTTGTGTTTTGGGTGATGCTTCCCATATAAACTACACTGTGGTGAGGCAGAAGAAACAAGTTGCTCTTTGCAGCTCTTAGGCAGTGGAGTTAAGCTCCTATGGTTGGTGTCCCATCTGCATATTAGTTTACTGGTGGTAGATGGTGAATTCACAGGAGGATCCAAAGGCACTTTCGAGATTGTGCCTTAGAGAACAGAAACAAGCTAGAGGCTCTGACTGGGGACCAGTTGTTGTGTCCTGTAGACAAGGAAAATATTTTTAATGGACTAAGTGGCCATGATTAGGACAAAGTGTGTGTGTGTGCGTGTGGTGTGTGTGTGTGTGTGTGTGTGTATGTGTGTGTGTTGGTGGACCTCCATACCAAGGTAGAGTTGTGATTATGGAAGGTAGGCAGGGCTGTGACAGAATCTCTAAGATTACATTCATGCATGTGTGGGGTTTGGGAGATGGCATTGCAATTCTTGGTCCAACAACTTATTAAACTACTTTACATGTATTAACTCACTTAACTTTTTTTAGCTCTGTAATATAGATGTTGTTATTATTCTCATTTTACAGAAGAGGTTATTGAAACATTAAACTTATAGGTGACTTTCCCAGTAACTACAGTTGAAACCCAGGCAATGAGAAGTCATCCACCACACTATATCAGCTTTGCTGCACTGAATCCCTACTTAGAATGGCATTGGTGTTGATGCAGAGGCAATCAGGATATACTTAGGAATGGCAGGGCCAGGATGATCCAGCAGCGTCAGCCATCGACTGTGCTCAGATTAGTGTCTCCTCCCTCTCTCCCATCACCTAACACCTAGGCCCTATTTATGAGCCTGGCTCTCAAACACAGAATGGATTTTCTTTTCTGAAAAAAACAAATTAATTAGCAGAGACATTGCCTTCATGTTTCAACTAACTGGTCTATGAGGTAGAGATTCCTCCTCTTGTATATCAAAGAGCAGAGATTGGGTCATGGTCTTTTCTTTAACTTGGCCCATTTTCTATGCAGCTACCATCTTGGCAACAAGTATGGCATCTTCTGCTAAGCTACTGACAAGTAGTATTGTTTTCCCAGAAAGAGAGTTCTTGTACTGACCCTAGAAATGTATAATGTAGGGAAGGGCGCAAGTGATCCTCTGCAGCACAAAGTAAGTCTGTCTGTCCCTGTTAGAACAGAATTCAACAAAAGCTGTACTTACTTCATAGTTAAGCTCTCAGAGATTAAACTGGTTAGAGCCCTAAACACTGGCACCACCACCCATTATCTCATGACTCGTACAGCTTTGCTTTTGTCACAACAGTTCATGACCAGACAACTGCGTCCTTGGCAGGGTAATGTCTCTCCATAATAAATCACTATGGAGACCATCAGTAGTGAAAATCTTTCTGCCTCTGATCTGCAATATGCTCAGTTACCATTGACAAGATATCAGGAGATAATCTACTATCGGACATGAATATTGAATGTTTCAGGTAGAGGATAGGAAACACTAAATTCATTCAGTATAATGTTGTATACTGAAACAAACAAACAAACAAAAAACAATTGAAGCATAAGTGTGGGAAGAAAGTAAAAAAAAATAATAGTATGGTATGTCCCTAACTATTTCCTATATTATCTCTCACCTTCTCTCTCTCTTTTTAAACCATCCTATATCTGTCTTTTTCTCTCTACATGGACTTTAAATTGTCTTTATCTTCTCCAAGATTCAAGATAGCAATTAACACCTACAATGGAAACTTAAGGTATGTCAGTTACCTAGGAATTCTAATAGCAATTAAAATGTTATCAGGAAAAAATTAAATTCCAGCTGAATAAAAAGAAAAAAAATATCATTAAAAATCGTCCGTGACATTTTAATGGTAGAAACAAAACTCTTCCCAGATCTCATGGGTAATGCTGTGTGTATAGAGAGACCTTTTTAAATAAATGTCACACAGTACAGAGAAGGCCTGCCTGGTTAGAGCAGACAGGGCTGCTTCTCAGAGGCTCCAGGCCAACAGTGTTGAGCTCCAAAAGAGTGAGTATTTACATATGGTCTGTGCCTGGAGAACTGTATCAGTCAAGACTCAGCCAGGACAACAGAGCAACTATGAGTAATACACAATGAGGACTTTCTTATGGAAGTTATACCTATCCTGGAAGGGGAATTTGAGAATCAGCTATAAACTAGTCTGACTGCAGTTCTGGGGTGGATGATATCAGAACTTGCAGGAACACTCTGTAGCCAAAGTTCAGGCCATCAAAGTGGGATCCTAAATAAAGAAGTCCAAGTAGGGTCTATGGGAAGCTCTTGCTTCTGTGTAAATCTCATCTCTGTGGTCCACAGCCAGGGACCTGGTGGTGGGAAGTGGTATAGGACAAAGGGTGGAGGAGATGGGGACAAACTGGATCTGCCAGATATATCTGCTCTATCCACTGTCTCACCACCATGAACTCTGGAGAGTAGGACTTCTGTTTCAGTTCCTCTTTCCGAGTTTCATGCAAGTTCTTCATATGGCCATCTCTGACCAGGATCAAATAGAGAGAGGATTCTCAGGACCTTAGTCAAGTTGACATAATACAGTCCAGTGCTCTGACTACACAATAACTAATTTACCTCAAGCTATCTGGCTACTTATTTCAATAAATATTTACTAAGCATTTATCACTATTCTAAGCATTAACATCTCACAAAAAACATGTTTTTGATCTTTAAGGAGCACATAATCTAGTTAGCAGATGGATATGTGAATAAAAACAAAAATTCAATGAAATTAAGTATGATGAATACATTATTTCAGATATGAATGCAGTTATTTAGGAATACCAAGGAAGAGAATCTCTCTGAGGGAATCAGGAAAGGCTTTTTTTGAGTACAAAATTGTGGCCAATATAACCTAGCAATTCAGCTCCTAGGCATCTACACAAGAGAAATTAAAACATGTCCAAGTAAAGACATATACATAGCAGCATAAAAAATAATATACCAAGACTTAACCAATAAGCAAAAAATTGTAGATACAGATAACAGTATGATGTTTACCAGTAAGGAGGGTGGGTAGGGAGGTGGTAGAAGAGCATAAAGGGAGCAAAATACATGGTAGAGTGTAAAAGGAGTGAAATATATGGTAATGGGAAGAGATTTGACTTTGGGTAGTAAATACATAATGTACTATATAGATGATGTATTATGTAATTGTACATACAGAAATACTTAAAACCTGTATAATTTTATTAACCAATGTCACCCCAATAAATTTAATAAAAAATAATATACCAAGTGTTGGGAGCCACCCTACCTAGTTTCAGGAGCTGTAACCCCGGCATGGCTAAGGCTGAGTGAGCAACCTTTGGACTATAAGTCACTAAGGAGACAAAGCTTATCTCCCTGGCAGGAGCACCGCTTCTGCTCCTTTTTCCATAAGTGGTCCCCAAAGCTTGATCAGTTAGCCAATGATAGGTGAGATTCCCCAAGAGGGGAATCTAAGACAGGATTTGTGATCAAGCCTGTCAAACCTAAGACAGGCTTGATCACAGGGAGGCCCCAGGGAAGGACTTGGGGGCTACAGCAAAAGAGGGTGATGGACCCTCACCCCTCAGCTTTGACAAAGCCTGAGTCCTCATTCTGTCTTCAAGAAGCCTCCTAATCTTTTGGCTGCCTTACTTCCCCTACCTGACTTAAGCCTGAAACAATGACAGAGGGCGGTACAGCCCTGTGCTGGAAAGGGCAGGTTTCCCGAGTAATCAGGCCTGAGAAAGAATACATAAACTCCTGTGAAACCTGCTTTGCTAAGAATGCTCTTAATTAAATGATAAAGGCCCAAGCAGGAAATGAGTTTGTTTCCCAAAGCTTTGTAGCCTTTTAGCTGATAGACCCTGTCTCAGAATGAGTCCTAATAGTTCTTCATATGCTATCTATCATTTGATCCTTTCTGCCTGATAATGATTAATAAGCTGTACCTGTATTCCTGTGCAAATTAAACCCAATAAAAGCCTGTATAGGCAAGGGCATGTGCGCTGTCCTCTTGAAAGAGTTGCCAGGCCGCTCCAAGGCACCCTTGCTTTGAGAAGGTTGCCGTGCTATCCCTTTTCCTCCACAGGACTTGGTAGTCCGTGTGAGTATCTCATTTCATCCATAACGACGGACACCGCGAGCCACTGTCTGCATCAACCAAGCTGAAGACAATTCAATGTCTATTGACCAGTGAATGGATAAACATAATTTAGTATATTCATACAATGGAATACTATGCAGCAATTAATAACAAACTACTGATATATACAACAACATGGGCAAACCTGAAAAACATTCTAAGCAATAAATGTTAGAAATACTAAAAGCTGATTTATAGTTGCCTGGGGCTGGGAGGATGGGTTGATTACATGTAGGAATGAGGGAATTTGGGGATTGACAGAAGTGTTCTACATAATTGTATAAATGTACTAAAATAATTTACAATGACTGAATTATATGATAAAGCTGTTAAAAATGTTACTGCTTTCTCCCTTGGTACTAAGGTGATAAATATATCCCAACCACATTTTTATGTGTAAATTCTTCCCAGGTATGGTTTTGTTAGTTGGAGAGCCACTATATTAGTTAGGCTGATGTTAGATACCCCAGTATCTCAGTATTTTAAAATAATAGAAATTTATTTCTGGTTGCTATAAGTCTATAACGATTGCACCCCATTCAGGTACTTTTTTAATGGCCCTGATCACTCTTATCTTGTGATTCTTCTGTTTCTAATGTAGATTCTAAGATTGTGGTATTCCTGGGCATGAACCCAAATGAATATAAAGAGAGCTTGGAGGAACACTGTGGTGGTAGTGGTGGTTTGGGGTTTACAAACCAGGCCTAGAAGTGACAAGCTTTACTTCTGCTCACATTCCACTGGTCCACAGTCCATTCTTTGTCCATACCTAAAGGCAGGAGGGTTAGAAAAGTCACCTAGCAGTGTTTCCTGGATGCAGAGAAAGCAGATTCGATGAAATGCTAGATGCATTTAACCTCATTTGCCAGCTGTGCTTCCCTTCTCTATCTCTTTTCATGGGCTCATTTGAGGTTTGCAACTATAAAGAGACATGGTGGGCATGCTATCTCTAGGACTGACTGGTGCTAAAGGGGAGTCCTTTCTGATACTGCTGGCCAAGAGCATGACAGTTTTGATAAGATGATGCACTTTTGCTATATCATTATGCACAACCCTCATCTTTATCTGGAATGGGCACAGAAATTGAGGAGCAAGATTGCATTGACAGCTGACAGATCCATATTATAAATAGACTGTGGCAGAAGCTACAAGCATCATCCTTTAATGATGCTTCTTTACTCTTTGGAGGCTTGGGATTCAGTGCGTTTGGGTACCCTTTAACAACTGGGGGAAACGAGTGAGCTAAGCTTTCAAAGGGGCCTGTTTCCAGTGATGGAGCAGGCTCAATGACAGCAGACCTAAGCAAAGTCCCCATGTGGGCAAAGCGATGACTGCTATTTAGAGAAAAGATCGATGCAACCACATATGCTATCAATATTCCAGCTAATTAAAGTTTTCTACCTGGAGACCACCAGAAGTCATAAAAACAATGGTGCCTCCTAAGTTGACAAGCCCTAACCTATTTCATGCTCAGCTCTACTAATTTCCTGCCTCATAAAGAAATTATGTAAGTGAGTTTATTAAAGCTTTCAGCATCCTCATAAAACAGTCCTAGTGTGGCAGGAAGAGGATATTGATGGATTGTCCATTATCAGCTGTGCATGGGAATCTCAAAAAAGAGCAGGATGCTTGTTGCATCTTAAGGATGGAAGAGCAGAGGTGCTTAATTACATTGAAGCACTGTTATCCCAGCAGCATTTCTGTTATCACTATAAACACTTGAAATCTTTAGGATGAACTGCTCTGACTTGATAATGGTAATTGACTGGAAAGGAACATTTAAAGCTGGCTCTGCTTCTACATTTGCACTTGTCTTAGGACCTCAAGCATTCCTGCCTAAAACCTTCTGACGCCATTCCTCCACACTAGAAATAACTTCCAGCCTCAGCTCTGTGTGATCCAACCCCATCTTTTCCCCAGTGTCACTCCCACCTTCTGGTCACTCACCACATCCCCCCATCCTGAGATTTTCTGTGTTTTCCAATCAAAACCAAAGGTATTCTGCCCCATGAAGGTACTCCGTTCCTTCAATTTGCAGTCTTCCCCCAGCAATTCACAAGCTTGGCTCTTCTTTTAACTCTTAGTTTTTAGCTGAAATGTCACCTCCTCAAGGAGGCATTTCTTTGCTGTTCAATATAACATTCCCCCCTCCACTACCACCTCAATTACATCATTCTATATTATTTCCTTCATAATAGTTTATCATAGCAATACTTAATAAATTTCTCTCCTTGTTTATTTTCTGTGTCTCTCCAAAATCTGTTAGTACCATAAGGGTAGAGGTCTTTTCCTGCCCTGTTCACTGATATTTCCAGCACCCAGAACAGTATTGGGTATATGGAAGTATAGAATAGACAAAGATCATCGAAATGAGAATAAGCAAAAGCTATATATTCAGAGCTTGTTGTAGTAAGGGAGTCAGCCTCATCACTAGCATTTGGCAGAGACTCAAAGGCAGGCAGAAGAGCTGGAAAGCTTCACAGCAGGAAAAATAATAAAAACAAGAAAACATCGAGTGTGCCCTGAGAAAGTGAGCAGCCTATGTGACTTAGTGGAAGAAAATTTGACTTTCTCCAGCTGGTCCCAAGTTAAAAGTATGGGTAAAAATTAGGTAAGCTTTCAGTTACTGATCAAGTCCTGGCTGTTTTTGGCCAATTGCTACAGAGGTTATAGTTTGGCTTCCTGGGCTGGCTGCTGTGGGTTGTGGGTCAGAGTTCTATTTTTTGATATGGTCTTGTCATTGTCCCTTTAGTCTCTCAGAAGCAACTCCATGAGTAGTTATAACTAAATAATCATAGATAGTTAGTGAAGGGTCCTTCTGAGCCTTTGATTTTTCATCTGGCATTTAGGTATTTTCTTAGTCATTCTAATATCTACCTCTTTTTCAAAAGGCCTCTCCCTTTTTTATGGCCTTATGTCAATATTAAGCTGCTCATTTATGTCAAGGGACTATTTACCTTTTGGGCTCCAATAGCCATCATGCTCCTACTTCCAGCCAGTATCAAGCCATTGTTTTCTGAATGAAGAGTATACTCGGGCACTAGTCCAGCTCTAAACTCTATTCCTAATCCCTTTTCCTTATTGCAAACCCAGGCTTTCCTTTTCAACATCTACCCTCTTTATTCCTTCTGCATGCTATACCACCCCTTCTCCCAAACTCTTACAAACCTAATACGGATGGAATTTCTTTATTTCTTTGTTGGGATTACACCCCGCTTTGACTCTTTTCAGTAATGTTCAGACCACATGGTTGCACTTAGTCTCTTCTATAATGCAATCTTTTTACTCCACCTCTCACTTCCATCTTCACAATTTCTCCACACCATGGGTAACTGCAAGGGTCACATTGTTTTCTTCCATGGTCTTCTTTTACTACCAAAAGTAAAGCTGTCTTGTAAGGAAGGTAAATAGAAGTCAGCATACTTCCCACTAAATTCCTTTTAAATCTTGAGATTCAATGGTTCTCTACCACATGTTAGCACAGCAAGAGGGTTTTTCACTCATCAAAGACTTCCTTACTCAGAGATCCTCTCTTTCACAGCTGAGTTGAAGCAGAACTGAATAAAAACATCTCTACACTATTACAAGGTGAAAGCTTTAAAAAAGAAAAGGAAAAGAAAAACCCTGTGCAAGAAGGGCTTATGGATCCTCACAGCACTCCTTACCTCCCAGGTTTAAATGGCTTATTGCCATGGTTGGCAGATTAGCTAAGCTTCACTTAGTCATAATTATCTTGATGAAAGTGAAAACTGTATATAGTGCTTTCCCTTTTCCTCTTTACAGTGAGAGAACTTGGAGGACAGGAATAAAGGCTGACATAGTTTATTTATACAGCCAAGTCAGGGCTGGCTCACTGTGGGCATTTAAATGCTATTGATAAATAATGCACACAATGGAGCTCTGGTTTGGAATGGAATTAAACCTTGAGTTCAAACATATTCTCCCTCTGGTTATATCTGTTTTATATCCTAGTAAAATGCATCAGTGAAGTTCAGTATAAGTGACTAGAGGAGTGAGAAACAAGCCCCAGAGAAATAAAGTTTGTATGTTCTGAGCTATGGTGAATCTTTGCCCTAAAAACATAAAATGTTAGCTTGAGAGACTCAATGTTTGCCTTCTTCCAGCTGGTTTGGAAATGCAAAGACTGCTTCATAGAGGAGTCTGATTATAGGTTGGAGGCAGTGTGTGCACAATTTTGTAGCTGGAAATTCAGATCAAGTGATGTGTTAGATAAAAAGAAGACACAGACACCCCTACCATCAATGAACTTATAGTTTATTATACATTGGGTTTCAGGAACCTTAAAAAGGATCTCAGTGGCCTGTCTTACTTACCTTTGACTATCCTATACCTTACCATTCCCTAGCTTACCATTTATGATCTAGTGATATTCATTATGTAAAATATTACTTCTTGCCTCCCTGCCCTTGTTTATATTGTCAGTTCTGCCAGGTCTGCTCTGTCTCATTTCCCTTTTTCTCTGAGTGATTCCTATCAGCCTTTAAGATGCAGCTTGGGTGTAGCATTCTTCAGGAAGTTTTGGACTGAAGTCAAGTGCATCTCTTTATGTTTCTGTATAATTCTGTGAATGGGGCCAACATTATCCTTAGCTCACAGTACTGCTAGCATTATTTCCTTGCTTGTCTTCTCTAGCCCATGAGATCCTTTGTCTTATTCATCCTGGTACCCAAAACCTGGTGCAGTATTTGTAGTCATTGGAGGCCTAACAATTTAATGAATCAATGAATTACTGGCTCTGGTGATTGTTTCTATATGAGTCCACATACTTTTGTGGACCCACATACCCACAAATATTTTTCTTTAATGTCAGAATTGCCTGTAATAAAACTATGTTGTCATTTGGATAATATTTGGGAAGCATTAGTCACTGATGATATTTGAAAAGATAATCAGTATTTTGCTTTTAGACAATGTCCTGAAAAATAACACATATGCAAAAATAATAGAAATTCTCCTTTCAAATTCTTTACTCTTTTTAGTTCTGTTATTTTTCTTGCTTTCATCATATTTGTATTTTTTCTTAATTATTTCATTTATTTTACTCTTTCTTTTTTAACATCAAAACGGGCAAAGGGGTTGACTATAACTAAGTGCAAGTTTATTTATTTGCATATGGAATATTCTCAGATTTGCTATAATCTAAATATTGTCTATTTGAAGTGTTATTCTTTGTGGACCAATGATTTAGAAGCATATGGAATATTATTAATTTTCAAGCAATTAGCTTTATTTCTTCTTTCTTTAACAATTCCTATTTTTACTGAATAATAAGAGAATGTGGTTTATACTTTTTCTACTCTTTTGGGACTATTGAGATTGATTTTTTTATTGTGTTTCATTTGTTTATTGAAATATTTGTTGTGGCCTTGAAAATGGTATTGGGTATGGTTAAATTTTTCATTGAATCTAAAAATGTTTCTCATCTTTGAAAATAAATGAAGATGTATATGAGATTTGTTTGGAAAATGCCCAGCAATTGTTGATATAAAAAGAGCGGTTTGTGCAGCATTGATGTAACCTCTGGCAGCAGAGGAAAGTGGACCGGAATGCACATGGTGAAG
Source organism: Phyllostomus discolor (assembly GCF_004126475.2). Classification (NCBI taxonomy): domain Eukaryota; kingdom Metazoa; phylum Chordata; class Mammalia; order Chiroptera; family Phyllostomidae; genus Phyllostomus; species Phyllostomus discolor. The sequence goes on along the minus strand of NC_040911.2, from coordinate 73,571,865 downwards.
AATGATGACTTCACTGTACTAGTCAGTGGAGGTGGTAGATGCTATTGAGTGAACATGTGTACTGTGTATCCATCACATTCAAAATGACTAAGTGAGTAGAACAACAAATCTGCATCAAATTTTGCATTAAGTTTGAACATTCTTCTGTGAAAACTATTCAGATGGTTCAAAACACTACCACTATGGGCAACTGGTGACTGGTAACTTCATCACAACGCACGCTGCTCTTGCTTCATGTCTCATGCAGAGTTTTTTGTTGAACCATCAAATCACTCAGGTAATCCAGCCCCGCTACAGCCCAGATTTAGTACCCTGCAACTTTTGGCTTTTCCCAAATCTAAAATCACCTTTGAAAGGGAAGAGATTTAAGACTGTCGATGAGATTCAGGAAACTAGATGGGGAAGCTGATAACACTCTAACAAAGGATTTTGCAGAAGGTTTTGAATAGTAGAAGAAATGCTGGGAGAACTGTGTGAGGTCCCAAGATGTCTACTTAGAAGGGACTGAGGCATCAGTGTCTGATATATAATGTTTCTTGTATCTTCTTCAATAAATGTCTGTTTTTCATATTACATGGCTATATACTTTCTGAACTAATTTTTTTGTTGATTGTAGGAAACTTTTTTCAGATGGTTTTCTGAAACATTTTATGGGTGGCCTATATATTTTTTAAAGCTTATATTTATTTTTTAAGATCAGTTATTCTGAATGAAGGGTTCATGTATTTACAAAATCAATAATGATTGTATTTATGGCCTACCGTCTGCTTCCTATAAAATGTAGACAGAGATTGATGCTTACAATATTCTACCTTTCCCAATTTACTTTTTCTTTCAACCCCACATGCACAACTTGGCTTTTCCTGAAGGTTCCTGACTATATCTACTTTGACTTACCTGGATCATCCTCATGTAATTAAACATTTTGGAACACAATCACATCTCTAAGCCTCTCACTTCACCTTCTGCTACAGTGCATGTTGGGAGCTGTAGTCTTCAAAGGATGCATACACAAAAAGAAAAGAAAAAAAAGGAAAAATAAAGAAAAAAAAGAGAGGGAAAAGCTATAAGACCAAAGGTAGAAGGAAGATTTTCTGGATGACTCAAAAAAAATGATTGCTTAGCTTTGGGAACATGGCTGCCATCCTTCCAAGTGGTGCAGCTCATTCGTCCAAGATATATTACAACAAATAAATAGGAATCAGTTATTTCTGTCTCCTCTGTCTTGAATTTGTTCTGAGTATAAATATATATATTGTATAGTCTAAGAATAAAGTTCATAAACCAACCCTTTATAACTGTAGTTAGAATATATTTCTCTCCCATTTGGTGTGTTATCTTTTTTTAACTTTTGTTTACATCGCTATTGTTAATTTTTGTCTTTAACTTGTTGAGGTAACTCAGTTACTTTGCTACTGTTTAACCTAGCAATCATGGGTGTATAGTCTAAGGAAAAACTTCTTAGAGAAAAAAATATTAATTAAATGCAAACAATAGAATCTGGATGGGCCCCTCTTTGATTGAGTTTCATCCCTCAACACTGAGGAAGCCAAATCACCAGTCTTTACTTGTTGATGATCTATTCCTTAAATCTTCTCTTATGGCAGGTATTATTCTGCTCATAGTTTATTTATACTTATGAACACCTGGAGGTTTTAGTACCAGCCTTTATAAACAGAAATTGTTTCTCAGCATCATGGAGAGGCATGGAGAAGTGATGCTTAAAAGGTGTAGACTCCAAAGTTAGAGAATGTGGATTCATATACTGGATTCTTCACATACTCAAGATGTTTCTACTCTAGTTCTCTAACAATTCTGTGTCATGTTTCTTAAAGTGGAAATGATGTCAATAAATAAAGTACATTCACTATGGATTGTGATAATTTAATACAGTAAATCAATATAGCAATCAATACAGTAAAATACACAGAAGAATATTTGATGTTGTATAAACACTGAACATGTGTCCCTTGCTCTTATGAAGAAAAACAAGCTTTTTTCTTGAATATTTAAAAAAGTATATACATCTGAAAAACCTAAAAAAACAATTAAGTGATTTTTGTCTTGAATACCTTTTCAGTTGTTATTCTAACTTCTTTGCATACATCCAGTAAAGTCGTTGCAAAAGGAACTTACTGGTCTTTCTTACCATTTGGTATTTGCCATGGTTGCATTTCCCACAAGTTCAAGTGACAGTGAGGAGCTGTTTGATTTTCTCTTTATCCCCTTTCTGCCATGTCCTGGGAGTAATGCTACTGACTCTAAAGTTTTCACAAAATTGTCTACTGTTTTTCCCGAGATACCCACAACAATGATTAACCCAACATGAGTGTTGCATTGCCAAGTACTCTGATGAGATATATGCAAAACTTTTTAAGTAACTCCCTTCCTCTTCTCCAACCAAGTTTCCCATTAGGAAAAAAGAACCTAGAATAGGGTTGTCAAATTCGTTTCACCAGGGGCCACATCAGCCTCGAGGTTGCCTTCAAAGGGCCTAATGTAATTTTAAGGCTGTAAAAATGTAACTACTCCTTATCTACCAGCAAGGAGCTCAGCGCTGCCACTGGGTAGAAACAAGGTGCCAGGCTGGATAAAACAAGGTGGAAGGCCGGATTCGGTCTGCAGTCCTTGTGTTTGCCACTTGTGGCCTAGAAGTTACTGAAAAGTGGGCAATAGGGAAATCCTTGTAGCCTGATCCATTTTAAAGATTTTATTGTCCTTATCTTAGGTGTGTATTTCAGAGCATGGCCATCCAACCATGTAGTACTAAAATATAATACTCACAACTGCTGGAGAGTGGTGACTCATTATTGATCTCTGGGACAGAGATTAATGAGGAAGAACAACCCCCAGAGTTCCGGTCTGACTATCAGGTGGTGCCAATCTCTCTGGATATTATATTAAGTGAACCTGGGATTAGGGTTAACTGAGTGACATGGTTTGATTGGAAATGCCCTGGTTTTAACACTTGAGTATCCCACTCTCTGGGAACCCCCTCAGTCCTGAAACCAGCACAGTTGGTCACCCTACCTAGAATTAAGCTATACCTTTGCCATTTAGAACAAGCTATGTAAACTCAGACAAGTCATGTGGCCTCCTACGGCTTGATTTCTCTTTTATAAGGTGGAAATAACAATATCTACCTAGCAGTATTACAAGGATCAAATGCAATACTATCTATTATTTCATGCTTTGTGTCTTGTGGGAAATTATGCCAATGTCAACAAATGCAGTTATCAATGATGTTGTTTTTTTGCTCCCCCTAAAATGGAGAATTCTAGAATGGGGGTGATTATACATAGCTGAAAGCTTTATCATTAAGACTTCCTCAGAACACCAATGTGTATAATTCCGAAACCAATGGACTTGGCAGAGAGATTTAAAACAGGTTTTGGTGTTGGGGGAAAAGTGAGATGTTGCGAAGATCCACAACGTGGGATTCTGACAACTCCTTTTCTGCTTAAAATTTGAAATGGCTGTAGCTATAGGTACTCATTCAAACTTTTCATGTGGCTTAGACTAGTCTGGCTTTTCTATCAGGGAAACAACCTGCTTTTTAATATGTAAAATAAAGGGTTATTTTATATAGAATCAATGATCTCTCAATTTCCTCTCAGCTACAAAGCTGACCTTAGGCCTTTTGCAGTTACCATTTTTACCTCATCACCTATTTCTTTCAATTACTTACCACACTGTCTAATTATTTCCTTTGTATATTTATTTGCTATTATTTCCCTGTTTGACCTAGGATATTAAGTTCTATGAGGGATGTAGAATTTGCCTTTGTCTACCTTGTCAACTTGCTGCCATCTCTCCCTCTCAGCAAAGGGAAATGCCCAGCCAATATGTATTAAACATGAGTGGATTGAACCTTCATGGTTATTTTCTATTGCTCACAAGTCACATGGGCTTTATATTTTTTGAATGACTAAATAAATGACAGAAAAAGAATAAATGACTCAAGTATAAATAGAAATAACACAACTTTATGTCAGCAATATTTTAATTTCTTTCAAAATCAATCTTTTTTAGAGTTGCTGATAATAAGTGCAAAAAATCAGAACTGGAGAGTTCTCAGATACCTTTAATATAAGGATGTTGCAGACTTTTAGACATCAGGCCAGTGAATTATAGTTCATATAAGAGATTGCTTATTGGAAGTTTGAGGTAATCTGAAATACTTACTGAACATTTGCTTCAGCTATTACATAGCACTTATCCCCAAACTCTTCTTTTTCATTATATACCAGATTGTTAATATAGCCTAAAGTAAAAGATGGCAGTTAATTCAGTGTACAAATGTGATGGATTCTAGCCTTTTAATGGCAGTAAATTTACCATTAAATTCTGACTCTTCTTTTCTTTCCTCCTTTCTATCCCATTCAACCACAGTTGTCGACTGACATTAAAATTGTAGGAGCAGCAAGGCAGCCACTGGCAGGGTAAGGAAAAGAAGGGAGGGTGTGTATAACTCCCAGATTAGGTCTGCTTCCACTATATGATTTGCAGCAGATGTTAGTGTTAAACTTGCACAGCTGATCCTTGATTTAAAGATAATTTGTTTATTATTATACTGAACAGAGCCTGTAAATCTCTATTGTAGGCTGATGAACACTGAAGAAAATAGTGTGTGCTGAATGAAACTACAGTTCACATTTTCCTAGCTTCAGTCTCTCCCATAATCTGAAACACTGATAAGAAATATTGACATTTTTAGAGAGAGTTATAAACAATAAACAATCAAAGTTTTGTTGTATATTAAATATGTCTTGAATTATAGTTTCAAGTGGAAATCAGGCTCAACTTTGGTAATCTACCAAGCAGTATGTTTTAGTGCCGGCTGAGCCTTGTCCTGGAAGTCTGTGTTCTTTCAAATTTCTCATATGCATCCAGCTCCACTGGGTTCACATTCTCAGAGAGGAAATTGGATGCACAAAGAACAGAAGTTGCAAAGGCCCCTGTATGTCCCATGATGGCTGTTTACACAGCTGTAATCATTATAAACAAATGACTTAATAAATTTCAACAAATGAAATCATGTTATTTTATTTTGTCTGCTTTGTTTCTTCCTTGTGCCGCCAAGTCTCCAGTGTGTCATTTATTTTGGCTCATTTTTGTTGAGATGAGATTTAAAGAAGAGCCCCATTATACCATATGAGAGCACTCCTCTCCTGATGCCACCCTTTGCTTTTTCTGTCAAAGGGAAAAAATAGCCAATAATAAAAATAGTTAACAGATTTATGTAAGAACAACTATTTTTGTATTTAGTTCCTGGAAGACATTTGTGTGTGTGTGTGTGAGAAATATATTTAGGCATAATTTGCATGTCAAATTCACACTTTATAAGAGTATGGTTCTTGAAGTTTTTACAAATGAGTCATCATATGACCACCATCACAATCACCTTATAGACTATTTCTGTCATCCCAAAGAGCCCTGCACTTCTTTGCAATCAACTCCCCTTCCTGTTGTGGCTGTATTTTCTGTCCCTATAGTTTTGTCTTTTCTAGAAAGTCATATAAGTGGAATCATACAGTGTGTAGCCTTTTGATTCTGACTTCTTTCATTGAGACTGATGATTTTGAGATTTGAACATGTCGATGCAGGTATCAGTAGTTTATTCCTTCTTATTGCTGGGTAATATTTCATTGAATGTATGTGTCACGGTTTTGTATCTATTTCTGAGTGACAGGCACTGGGTCAATTTCAGTCTGTTATTGTGAATAAAGCTGTTTCAAACATTCTTGTGGATGTTTTTGTGTGGACATGTTTTCATTACTCTTGGGTAAATACCTAAAAGTGGGACTGCTGGCTCATATGACAAGTGTATGTTTAACTTTGTAAGAAATACCAAGCTGTCTTCCAAAGTGCCTATTCCATTTTTATTCCTATTAGCAATGGATGAGAGATCCAGTTGCCTTTGCCTTCTTCCCAGAACTTAATTATGTTAGGTTTCTTTTTTGAAAACCATTCTAGTTGCAAATAGTGACATCCCACTGTAATATTACTTTGCACTTTCCTAAGGACTAATGATGCTGAGCATATTTTTATGTGCTTATTGGCCATTTGTTTATCTTCTCTGCTAAAATATTAATTCAAATTATTTGCCCATGTTCCTCAAAGAGTTAAACATAGAATTACCATAGAATTACCATATAATCCAGCAAATCCTTTCCTATGTATGTATTCAAAAAATTGAAAGCATGGCTTCAATAGTTACTTGCATACCAATGTTCATGATAGTCAAAAAGTGAAAACAATCCAAATATATACTGACAGATGAATGGATAAACAAAATGTTCATAAAAACAAATATGCTGAAATATCACTCAGCCTTAAAAGGAATGCAATTTTGATGCATACTACACTATAGATGAGAATTGAGTATATTATACTAAAAGAAATAAGCCAGACACACAAGGACAACTATTATGATTATACTTATATAAGGCACCTAGAAGAGGCAAATTTACAGAGAGAGAAAATACAGTAGCAGTAACCTAGTAGGAACTATTAGAGGCTGGGGAGAGGAAAGAATGGGAAATTATTGTGTAATTGGTATAGAGTTTCTGCTTGGGATGATGAAAACATTGTGGAAATAGTTGTGAGAACAGTACAACATTTTAAATGTATTCATGGCCACTGAATTGAACACTATAAAAAGATTAAAATAATAAGATTCATGTTATATATATTTTACCACTATAAAAATATTTTTCACATTTTATAAATAAGCTGTCTTCTTATTTTTGATTTATCATTCTTTATATATTCTAGATACTAGAACCTTATCAGATACATGATTTATAATTATTACTCCTATTCTGTGAAAGTATCTTTTCAGGTACAAAATTTTTAAGTTTGTTGAAGTTCAATTTATCTATTTTTTTGTTGGTTTTACTTTGAGTTTCATATTTATAAAACCATTGCCTAATCCAAGGTGATAAAGATTTACCTATTTTTTTCCTTTAAGGACTTTTAGTTTCTACATTTAGGTTTTTGATCCACTTTGAGCTGATTTTTGTACATGGTGTGAGGTGAAGTCCAAATTTATGTTTTGCATATGGCTATCCAGTAGTTCTAGCACCATTTGTTGGAAAGGATATTCTTTCCCTGTTGAGTTGTGTTGGTACCCTTGTTCAAGTTCAATTGACCATAAGTGTATATAATTATTTTAGAGATCTCAAGTCTTTTCCTTTGATCTATATATCTTCCTTTATGCCTGTATATCAGTCTTGATTATTGTAGCTTTGTAGTAACTTTTAAAATAGGAAAAGAGTGAGTCTTCCAACATTGTTCTTTTTGAGCCTCTTGCATTTCCATATGACTTTTAAGATTAGCTTGCCAATTTCTGTGACAATGGAGATTGAAATTTAGATACAATTAATTGAGTCTGTAGATTGATATGGGATTATTGTAATCTTGGCAATGTTAAATTTTTCAGTTTGTGAACGTGAGATTATTCTACTTATTTAGGACTTATTTTTTAGTGATATTTTAGGTTTTTGTGTAAAAATCTACTTCATTTGTTAATGTTATTCCTAAGTATGTTGTTCTTTTCATACTATTTCAAATAGAATTGTTTTCTAAATTTCATTTTTGGAGTATTCATTGCTACTGTCTAGAAATACAACTTATTGGGTATATTGTGTGTTATTGTGATCTTGTATCCTGAAACTTAGTAAATTTGTTAATTAGCTCTAATAATGTATTTGTGAATTACTTATAGTTTTCAATATGCAAGATGGGGAAAAACTAGCTTTACAACTGTTTTTCAGGGAAAATAATTCAATAATTAATAAATAATAATATAAGAATAAACTGTGTTTCATGAACTCACAACTGTAAACCTACTTTTGCCACACCCTGTATAATCATCATGCACAGATACAGATAGTTTAACTTCTTCTTTTCCAATATGGATACCTTTTTTTTCTAGCCTAATTGCCCAACTTATTACCTTCAGGACACTATTAAAAATAAACAGTGAGATCTTAGCAGGAAAATTGTCAGTTCTATAATCATTAAGCATGGTGTTAGCTGTAAAATTTTTGTAGATGCTCTTCATTTGGCTAAAGAAGTTCCCTTTTATTCCTAGTGTGTTGAGAGTTTTTATCATGAAAGCATTTTGGATTTTGTCAAATGATTTTTTCTGAGTTTTTTCTGTGTAGTTTTGATCATTTATCCTACCAACATGGTTTATTATTATGACTATTTCTTCTATTTTGGAACCAGTTTTGGCTGTGATGTATAATTCTTTTTATATGTTTCTGGATTTCATTTGCTAATACTTGGTTAAGGATTTTTGTGTCTATAATAATAAGAGACATCATTCTATAGTTTTATATTTTGTGAGATCTTTGTTGGTTTTGTTATTAAGATAATGTTGGTTTCATGAAATAAGGCAGGAAGTACAGTCATGTGCTACATAACTATGTTTTGATCAATGACAAACTGCTATACAACAGTGGTTCTTAAGATTATAATGGAGTTGAAAACTTTCTATCACCTACTGACATCATAGCTATTATAACATCATTGTACAACACATTACTCACATATTTGTGGTGATGCTGGTGTAAACAAACCTATGCTGTAAGTCATAGAGAAGTATAGCACATATAATTAGTACATAGTATTTGATAATGATAGCAAATGACTGTCACTAGTTTATATATTTACTATATTATACTTTTTATTGTTATTTTAGAATATACTTTTTCTAACTATAAATTTTTTGCTATAATACTGTATGCTGTGTTATTCTGGCAGCAATTTCATAAATCTTGTGTTTACTGTGTATCTTGATTGCATTATTATCTTTTGTGCTTAATTTATTCTTGTGCTGTACTGTTCAAGGTCCCTAAGTGTACAAAAGCCACTGCAAATGTGACCAGTAACAAGACACAGCAAGTGATTGACATGGAAACAAAATTAAAAGTGATTAAGGACCATGAAAGTAGAAAATCAAGGATGACTATTGTTAGTCATGCTCTTGAAAAACAAGAAGAAAATGGTGGAAACTGTAAAGGATCTGCTTCATTGAAGGTGATGAGACTAACACAAATTTTAGAAGGGCCTAAACCAGACATGGAGAAAGTTCTAATGACACAGAAGCATGTCCCTCTCAGTACCATGATGATCATGGCCAAAGCAAAATGTTTGTTTGCAGTGTTGAGAGGAAAGGCTAAACCCAACTGCCATGTTTAATTTACTGCTAGCTCAGGGTGGTTTAAACAATTCACAAATTGTTATCACTACATAATGGGATAGTGAGTGATGAGTCTGTGTGCCAATGTGAAGGCAGCTGAGGAATATTTGGAAACTAGATAAGCTGACTACAGAAGAAAATTACTTGCTAGAGCAAATTTCAATATGGTTGAAACCTCCCTTTTCTGGGAATGGATGCTTGAAAGAAATTTTATCCATAAAGAGGCCAAGTTAATGCCATGTTTTAAGGCTTTTAAAGGCAGAATACAAGTCTTGCTTGGAAGCAGTGTGGCAGGCTACAAATTGAAGCTCTCTGTGATCTGGCTCAGTGAGCAGCCCAGGGCCTTCAAGCACATCAGTAAGCACACACAGGAACTGTAGTATTACAGGAACAATAAGAAGTCACAGATGACCCAGCTCCTCTTCCAGGATGCCTTCCTGAATTGCTGTGTCAGAAAAATGGAGAGATACTATTTGAAGGATAACATACCCTTGAAGATTTTGCTTTTTGTTGATAGTGCTCCTGGACATCTTCCTTTTATTGGTAATCATTATCCTCATATTGAAGTAGTGTTTCTCCCTTCAAATATAACCTCTTTGATCCAACCAATAAATGAAAGAATCATAGCAACTTTTACAGCCTACCACCCAAAGAGGATCTTTGCCAAGGATATTGCCTTAACTTAGGAAAACACTGAGAAGACCGTGATACAATTCTGGAAGGATAACAACACTTATGACTGCCTCAAGAACCTTGCTTGGGCTTTGGATGGTGTAACCAAGGAGCATATGAATAACATCTGGAAAAAGATACTTAAGGGATCTGTCCATGACTTAAAAGGATTGCCAAGGATGGCAATCCTAAAGTTGTTTGCCAAGAATGAAGAGATTGCAAAAATCAAGAAGGCTGTGGTTGAGACGGCAAACAACTATAACCTGGGTGTGAATGAGAATGACATTGAAGGGTTCCTAGAGGTGGTTCTTGAGGAATTTATTAATGAAGACTTGTTGGAGCTGAAACAGGAACACAACAGTGAAGAAAGGCAGGGAAAAAAAGAAACTGCAGGAGAAGAAACAGAAGAACCCCAAGAAAATTCACAGTGAAGGGTTTAGCAGAAGCTTTTGCAGCCTAAACAAATTCCTTAAAAAGTTTGAACACATGGACCCCAACACGGAAAAGTTTCATTAATATAGAGGAAAGTTCATGGTACATTATTTGTTTACAAACATATCTATGATTAAAGCAAACCACCAAGAAAACCACCATAGATATATTTCTTTAAAAAGTGACACATCCTCAGGAAAATCCTTAGGCAGGTCCTTCAGTAGGAATTCCAGAAGTCATTGTCATTGTAAGAAGATGAAAGTTTCATGTGTGCTGCTGCCTCTGAATATTTTTCAGTGTGACACAATGTGGATGTGGAAGACAATGACACTGATGATACTGACTCTGTGTGGGCTTAGACTAATGAGTGGTTGTGTTTTAGGTTTTTTGTTTTGTTTTGTTTTTGAGAAATTGAAAGGGAGTTTATTCTTTTGGATTTGCAAATCGGGGAACACAGCCTTCAGTAAAAATGAAAGACATACTGTGGGTGGGGAGAATGGAATGGAGTTTTTGAAGATGCATTTTGTTTTTGGTTTTTTTGTAAATTATAAATTGAACTTTTTATTAGAAACTAATTTTTACTTTTAAAGTATATTTTATTAATTGCGCTATTAAAGTTGTTCCAATTTTTTTCTCTCCTTATCCCCCCTTCCACCCTGCACCCTTCCCCCATCCTCCAGCATTCTCCCTTGCCTTAATGTCCATGGGCTGTACATATAAGTTCTTTGTCTTCTCTGTTTCCTATACTATTCTTAAACTCTCCCTGTCTATTTTATGCCTACCAATTATGTTTCTTATTCCCTGTACCTTCCCCTGCCATTTCCCCCCTCCCCATGCCCACTGAAAACCCTCCATGTGATCTCCATTTCTCTGGTTCTGTTCCTTTTCTAGTTGTTTGCTTAGTTTTCGTTTTTGTGTTTTGGATTCAGGTGTTGCTAGTCATGACTTTGTTCTCATTTTACTGTTCAGTTTTTGATCTATTTCTTAGAGAAGTCCCTTTAACATTTCATATAAGGATTTGGTAATAATGAATTCCTTTAACTTGACCTTATCTGGGAAACACTTTATCTGCCCTTTCATTCTAAATGATAACTTTGCTGAATAGAGTAATCTTGGCTGTAGGTCCTTGCCTTTCATTACTTCAAGTACTTCTTTCCAGCCCCTTCATCTTTAGTCTTGGCTAACCTACCTATGAGGTGCCTCATTGTGTTCCTCAGGTCCAATTTCCTTGGGACTCTCTGAGCTTCCTGGGAGTCTGTTTCCTTTGCCAGATGCATTTTAGTTTTTAACAGAAATGTTTAAAAAGTAAAAATAAATAAATACTTTAAAAATAGAAAAAATCTTATAAGGATATGAAGAAAAAATATTTCTGTACAGCTATTCAGTATGTTTGTTTTATAAGCTAAGTGCTATTACAAAAGAGTCAAAAAAACTTTTGAAGTTTATAAAGTAAAAAAGTTACAGTAAGCTGAGGTTAATTTATTACTAAAGAAAGACAATGTTTTAATAAATTTAGTGTAGCCTAAGTATTCAGTGTTTATAAAGTCTACAGTAGTGTATAGTAATGTCCTAGGATTCATCCAGAGAAACTTCCAGTCCTGCATGTTTCATTCAAGGTAAGTGCTCTATACAGGTATACCATTTTTCAAAATCTTTTATACCATATTTATATTGTACTTTTGCTAATTTTATATATGTTTAGATATACAAATACTTGCCATTATGTTATAATTATCTATGGTGTTCAGTACAGTAACATCCTGAACAGGCTTGTAGCCTAGGAGCAAAATGCTGCCATATTTTGCTATGTATAATGCACTCCTGTATATAGTGCACACCCAAATTTTTGGCCCAGACTTTCAGGAAAAAATCTTTCAATTTTTAAATTTAATTTTTATATATTTAAATTTGAAACAAAACTGATTGTCATATTTTGAGGTATTATTTTGCATGTGGATATTTTTATTGCTTTCTAGAATCATACCTTTAACACATAAGCATAAATAAAAGTATTAAAAACACTTATATAGATACAGAATTCATACTACTATGTATAATGTGCATCCTTATTTTCACTTCAAAAATTTGGGCAAAAAACTGCACATTAAACACAGCAAAATACAGTATACTATAGTGCCTAGGTGTGTAGTAGGCTGTACCATTTAGGTGTGTGTAACTGCACTCTGTGATGTTCGCATGAAGACAAAATCACCTAACAACATATTTATCAGAATGTGTTCCTGTTGTTAACTGACACATGATAGACTACTGGAAAAGCAATCTGGCCCTGGGGTTTTCTTTGGTGGATTATTTTTTTTAATTTTAATGCAACTTCTTTACTTGCTATGGATCTATTCATATTTTCTTTCATCCTGATGCAGTTTTTTTTTAATATTTTATTTATTTCTAGAGAGGGAAGAGAGGGAGGGGGAGAGAGAGAGAGAGGGAGAGAGAGAGAGAGAGAGAAACATCAATGTGTGGTTGCTGGGGGTTATGGCCTGCAACCCAGGAATGTACCCTGGCTGGGAATCGAACCTGGGACACTTTGGTTCCCAGCCCGCGCTCAATCCACTGAGCTACACCAGCCAGGGCTCTGATGCAGTTTTAATGATTTGTATCTATCTAATATTTTGCATATAGTTGCTCATAATATTTCCTTATAACATTTTTAATTTCTATAAGTTTGGTAGTAATGTTCCATCTTTTACTTCTGATTTTAATCATTTGAATCTTCTCTCTTTTATTTTTAAAAATATTTAAGTAGACTTAACCAGTCTGGCTAAAGTTTATCAAGTTGGTCATTTAAAGAGATCAACTTCTGATATCTTTGATTTTGTCTATTGTTTTCCTAATCTTTTTTTTTCTCACTTATTTCCACTCTTAATTTATACCGGTTTCTTCCTTCTGTTTATTTTGGGTTTATTTTGCTTCTTCTTTTCTTAGTTTCTTAAGGTGAAAGGTTAGGTTGTTGATTGTTCATTTAATCAACAAAAAACAAATGAAAAGATCATTCTTTTTAATGCAGTCATCAAAAGTATAAATTTACATCTAAACACTGCTTTTGCTGCATTTTTTAAAGTTTTGGTAGGTTGTGTTCTCATTTTCATCCACCTGAAATTATTTTGTAATTTCCTTTGACAATTCTAACTCTTCTCTGTTCCTTCCACACCAGGAATGTGGCCTGTTATTTTCAAATGTACTGCTGAACTGAAGAGTTGGGGTAGCCACAAAGCTTAGTGTTCTGACTGAGAAGATTGAGCCATGTTACTTGACTAAATACTCCCCATATTGTTGTAAGCCTTTGGTTAGTTCCCAGAGTTCTAAAAAATCTGATTCTGACAGTTTTTGAGTTCTCATAGCTTTTAAAGAAGGGTACAATTTCAGAGGTTTTTACTCTGCCATTTTCACTTACATCTAAGATTTTGTGTATGTGTGTTATTCTTATATGTTACTGCCAAAATATATTTAATAAGGACTCTATCATTTTCTCAAGTATAGTAGCAGTTAGAATTTGCTCTGAGTTGAGTTTTAGGGCTAATTTACCTGATGACTGGGTACAGATTTGGAAAAACTGTAAGGATAATAATTTCAATGTATTTTGTAGGTCCTTAAGCCTAGAAGGGTGTGATCCTTCCCAAATACTTAATGATTTGTAATAAGTATTTTTTTCCTTTGATCGCTAGTCTCTCCCTTAAATTGTTTGTAGCTTGTTGGGGTAGAAAAAGGTCAAGTATTAAGAAATACAAATTGGTTGTTACAGAATAGTCATGAGGATATAAAGTACAGCATAGGGAATGCAGTCAATAGTATTTTAATAACTATGTATCGTATCAGCTGGTTACATGATTTATTGGGATGATCACTTAGCAAGTTATATAATGTCTAATGACTGGGTTGTACACCTAAAACTAATATAATATTGTAGATCAACTGTAATTGAAAAATAAAAAATAATGTAAATTTTTTAAAGCTGGCTAATTTGATTTGTTTATGATTCAACAGTTTAAATTAAGACAAATGAAGAGTTGAAGTTTAAGGTTGTAATTGAATTTCAAATACCTGACCACTCTCCGTAAGATTGAGAACCACACTTAGTTTGTTTCCTAAGGAAAGACAGTCCCATAGTCACTTCTTCAGACAGGACAAGCCTAACAGTCACCACAACTGCTGGGACCATTTGGCTAAAGTTCTTTTCCACTTCTAAACACTGAAGTATTCAATTTTATTGGGCCTCGTTCTCTGCATATTCTCACCTCCTTCTCTGATCTTTCTCACCTCTTTCTCCATTCTATAGCCTGTCCATTGTAGTGAGAAACCATAACCTTTATTTTACTCTTTGGTTAAAGGCCTTCCTTTTCTTCCATGCTGCTTCTAGGGCATAGGTGATGTAGCGTGGAAATTTGTTTTTTAATCTTTTAATCATACCTGTAAGTATATATTTTTGTGTAAAGCCCTATCAGTTTAAAGAGGGGAAAAACCCTACTTATAGCTCCACCTACATAACTAGGACTTTATTTCTAAATTGGACTGTCTTAGCACCAATGACTTATTTCAAGTCATTGAAGGTTCAGCAAATATGTAAAAATCACATGGAGCATTGGAGGCTCTACAGAGAAGTGGAGCTAAGTATAAAGTGTGTGTGCTAATAACTCTGTGATGGACGGGGCCCACGATTATGAAGTGATGGCTCTGTATCTGGTCCATCAGTTGACTGAGTTTCAACTCTGAATGACCCAGACATGGATAAATTGCATTCATCTTGAATCCAGATGGCAAATGTACATATGACTTCGAGTACTTACTGCATTGCCATTCTAGTAAAGTAGTATACAGATGCTAACTGAATGATGTTGTTTTCATTTATGGGAGTAACTCAAAATATCTGGAATGTAAGTAATTTATTTAGAGTGTAAGTTCTTTGTATATCATTGCTAATGTCTAGCCAGAAGACACTATAGTCATGATATATTTGGTCCAATAATTGCTCCAATCTAAAAAACTAAATCACATTGATGCATAATTTATATAAATTATTATTTCACTGTTGATTACTTGCATTTCAAAATGTCCTGAACTAGAAGCTAGGTCAAATTATAGAATACATAGGTGGACAAAATTGGTTTACAGTTGTAGTACAAATAAATAATACAATAATTAATTAATAATAATATAAAAATAAATTGTGTTTCATGTACTAATAACTGTAAACCTACTCTTGCTCACCCCTGCATATAGCAGACCTACTTAACCTGGACAGACCACATAACATTCATTCATTTATTTACTTGGTGAATATTCATTAAAAGCCTACTGTGTGCCAACTGCTCTGCTTCATGCTGAAAGAGAATAGCAAGGATAATGCATTATTAAGAAACAAAGCTTTGCCTTTTGTTTGGATCAGAAACTGTTAGAGGAAAAATTGATACAAATTTGGTAACAGCAGTTGTGGAAAGACAAACAAATTGAACTGCTTTCTCTCTCACCAGAATTTTTATATGTTATACAGAGCTGCTCAGTTTAAAGTACTTTAAATTTAAAAGAATTAAAATTAAATAATATTTTAAATTTAGGTTCTTCATCATTCTAGCCTCACTTTAGGTATTCAATAGTCACATTTGTCTAGTGGCTACAGCACAATACAGAATATTTCTAATCATCACAAAAAATCTACTGAGCAGTCCTGATATCGGAGGTGGAATGAAAAACAAGTAGTGACTTCATTTATAACTTAATGATTAATATCAGGCACAATTTATGAGCTAACACTAGTCCCTACAACAGACACATTTATGAGGACAAGAAATTTTCTAAAACAGATTTTACAAACTTTGAAGTTACAAAAAGACAGATTTCACAGTTAATTAAAAATGTTGTTACCTCATGCATCTTCATTTTTCTCCATGCTGAATGTTAGAAAAGATAGTGAGCCCATGTGCAACCAATAATAAGGGTTATGGCAGGGATTGCTGACTTTTTACCAATATCCATTTTCCTCTTTTTTTCCCCCTGCAATAATATAACTCTACTTGGCTGACTAGCTACACTGCAGTATTCACCCTCCCATACAGCTGGGTGTGGTGACTTGATTCTCGCTCATGGAATGTGGAGAAAAGTGAAATCATTTTAGAACAGACCTTTTAAATGAGCTGATGGGGTTTTTTTCACACTCATTTTTACCTTGCTGCAAAGTCAATTCCTGTACCATGGCCTCCAACATGCAAAGAAAGAACTCCTCCTTAAGTAGGACATACTGGAAAACATGAGAAGATGCTCATGTCTCTGACTGTGTGGAGTCAAGTGACCTAGTAACCTGGAATTCCAACTGATATATAAAAGAGAAATAAAGAAACTTATTTGACCCCTTGCGTTCTGAGGTCTGTTTATCACAGTAACTAATGTTACCCTTACCTTATATTTACTCAGAAATATTATTTTAGCCTCAGATGTCAGAAACAACCATATTGCTATAAAAAAGAAATTTATAGCACTTTCCCTGAACAAGTATCACTTCTATCCCCAATGAAATTGCTTCCCATCTTTATATGGTTGTTGTTTTAGGTTGGATTCCTTGTAAGCAGAGAATTAAATTCTTTATGTATCAGTTTTCTCATCTGTAAGCTTGAAATAATGGTGGCACTTTTGCCATAGAAGTGTGGTGAAATTAAATGAAATAATAATTGTAAAATTCTTAAAACAGTACCTAGTATATAACACATTGTAAATAAATATTATTGAGTTGTTATTATTTCACAAGGAAAGGCAGAACAACTTTTTCAGAGAATGGGGAAAACTTATTTGGGCTACGTTCATTGCTTGTGTACCGTGGTTTTATGGGGTGAGTATGAGATGGTAAAGATAAATAGAAGCTGAACTGGAAATTCCTATCATGTAAAGCTAAGATACTTTGACTTGGTCCTATAGACTCTATAAATCCATTGAATTTTAAGTATATTTTTTAAGTTTCTTTCAGAGTAAGGATGTAGTACTAGTTAGCTATTGCTGCATATCAATGATCCCATAACTTAGTGTCTTAAGACAACAACCCTTCATTTGACAGGCAGTTTGGACTGGGATCAGCTGAGAAACTCCTCCTGTCTCAGGTAGGCTCTGTGAAGCCCCTCCCTCTTTATGATTCTGTGTTTGTTTCCAGTCCTGGAGTTGGCTCTGGTTTGGGTGGTTGGCTGAATGTTGTTCTGGGGCACTGTGGGTCTCTTTCTTGAGGTCTCTGAGACGAGTCCAAGCTTGTTCTCATTGCAGAGGTGGAGTTCTCATTGCACAGACAATGCCAATGGCTTTTGAGGCCTAGGCTCTGAACTGCACAAAGTCACTTCTGATGAATTTTATTTGTCAAAGCAAATGACAAGGTGGAACCCAGGGTCAGAGTGGGTCAGTATGACAGTCACAGGGGAAGGAACATTGATATGGGAAAACCATTAATTGAGTCCATCAGTGATAACAATCTATCAAATTCTCTAAGGATCATCTCTTTAATTTATGAGAATGAGCAGAGGCAGCAACTACAGCTTTGCTACCTCCTTGGAATGGTCAGCTTTGGTAAGTTCCCAGGGGGGGATAGTTTTATACACTGCAAAGAGGTGAGACACCTTGGCCTTACTGTCTCTCATTTTGCACCCCAGCCTTTCTCTTCTGTATGTTTCAGAGATTGGAAGTTGATACTGGAAGATGTAGTTGGGAAGAAACCTGCATCATGGAGTGTGAAGAGTCCTTACAATTCCTTATGTGATTATAAAAGAGGCAAACAGGAATGAGGCCTGGAAATCCATTACTGAAAAGAAAGGAAAATTTTAACATATGAGTAGAAAAGCAGAATTTCTTGGAAAAAAACACATTTAGTTCCTTCTACTACACCTTTATCTGTTTATTCAGAAAGATAGAGAATTTATAAAAAACCTCCCATTTACAGAACTAAAAAGATAAGCTAGATAATATTGACTAAATATTATATATTTGATCAAGAAAGTGTAGTCATAGTACTTGAGCTGTATATTAAGCCATGTATGTTTGATAAAATTTATATACATTTTTATTTTTTATGTAACCACTTGATATGTAGCCAGCGATACCTATTATTGAAGACTGCTGGCCTGTAAGAACAAAAATCAGTTGAGGATCACAGGATTTACTCACTTGTTATATGGAGGTGTTTATCTACCACTGGCTTGCTGCTTTAAGCACATTGTCTACAATTGCCTATGCACTCAGTAAAAAGCCATCCCTTCATCATTAAAATAATTCAGTTTAAATTTATCTGTAAACAGAACAAAAAATGTAAAATGTATGGAAAAAGTGTAGCAATTTTTCCTTTGAATATCTTATGTTGACCTGTCAATTGAAGACAGTTTTGTACTATGAAACAGTTTGGATTGCCCCAGAAGCTGACCTTGAGATAAGAATTTGAGAGCAAGCAGTTTTTTCTAGGAAGGGACCCCAGGAAATGCTGGTAAGGAACTGAGGCACTTGGGGAAGGACCAGTAATAGGAGGTGTGGTGTCCAACTGGTTACCTCTGTGGCACTTGGGTCTTCATCCCTTAGGGCAAGCCTTGGAGGCAGGGTAGACCACATGTCTCAGAGATGTCCCAAGTGAGAGGTGAGCAAGCTGGAGCACTTATACACACACTGCCTCACCCAGGGCTGCTCCCAGGGGGTGTTACTTGCCTGGCATCTCTGGCCAGGCCAGCCTGTGTGGCAAGCCGGCTTCTGCAACAGAAAGTCTTCAGGCAAAGATATGCAAGTGATGTGCATAGAAGCAAGTGCTGAGGGGAAATGGATTGTGATTTTCAGAGTCTGTTTCAGACTAAATCCTGGATCTCAAACCTTTTTAAAATTTAACTAGCAGCTCAGATCCTTTTATGGAATATAAAACAGCACACAAAACATATAAAAAACAGAGCTACTGCGATTTCTGTGACGGTGAGTGTGTGCATGGTGTCAGTATTCACTCTTCCCCCATGTCTCTGAAAACCAACCTGGAGATCCCTCTGAGAAATGCAAGCGCTTCTCAGGATATAGTTTGAAAACATAAAATTTAGATTTTTATGGACATTTTCAGTTCTAGGTTTCTGGTTGACATCTTTGTACCAAGATGACACTTCTCTGTCTCTTCTCCACCTTAAAACAAAACCAACACAAGATCCTTCAAAACCTCATTTTAAAAAGTCCAATTTGATTTCATGGCGATAAGAGCAAAAAGAAACAAAACAAAAACATTGAGGGGGGAACAACAAAATGTTGAAATGTAGCACAATAGCTAACTGGATGGCTCTTCAACTGCTGCCCACCTCCCCCCTCTGCCCCAGACATCCAGAATAGGGTAGCCATAGTAACACACCCAGAAATATCATCCTCTGGGTGGGTTTACAAGCTGGAGAAGGAGGGATGGGGTGAGGAAGGGTGGAGTGGGGAGAGCTGGGTGTTAGCTGGGCAGGGAGCTCTCCCCGCACAGATTCACAATGAGGCTGAAAAGGAACAGCCTTAACAGTATCTGTGAATCTCCTCAATGAACATAGAGGCTTGTCTATATTTTTGGCAACTTCCTCTTGGAATCAAAAGTTGGCTTCTTTAGAGATAACTTAAATGGAAGCATATTTTTAAAAATCTTTGAAAATGTTCACACTACATGGGGAGAAACAGAAGACCAAATGGAAACTGTGGGTGGTAGCTGTGATTGTGCCTTTTCAAGCGATTCCTTAGGCAATGCTCTGGGGTTGAGCTCATATCATGTGGATACTCACATTAAGTGACTGAAACTGCAGGGAGCCCATGAGGTAGTGTAGTAAAAGTTATTGGTGCCTGCCCAGTAAGCCTCTGTTTAGGCTCTCCACCAGCTGCTGTGATGTTGAATGCTAATGACTCACAGATGCTTCCTATCCAGAGCATTGCCTTTGGCCAACAAGCACTGCCTCCCCAGGAAATGACTGGGAAGCTATGCCTTCCCTATAGTCCCCAAACAATGGCTGATTGATAGTGGGGTATAAAATCTTGCCTTTTGCCTCAACTTAAGACATAGCTATGCTATCCTTCAAACTTCCCCATGGGATCAGCCTTAAACTGATGACTAGAGTATATCATTTCCTTGCTCAGTTTCTTCCTCTGCTCCACCTGTTTCCCATACTTCCTGGAAGGTTTCTGAGATCACCCTCTCAATAAAACACTTGTACCATAATCTCCTTTTCAGGATCAGCTTCTAGGAAAACTGTCCTAAAACAGATGTCATGGTAATAACCCTGGCATAGGCATGAGCCCACCTGCCTCAAGCTCTGGTCCATCACTGGGAAGCTATAAGGACACGGCAAGTTTCTTGACCTCTCAGGCGCACAACTACACAAGGGTAAGAGTAGATCATTGTTTTTATTTATCTAAGCCCATATCCTTGCCTAGGTCCTCCAATGCTATATTTTTCTTCCATTTCTCTCTTTTAGGTTTCCCCTGAGTCTACTACATCGATAAATTACTTGCAAGAACCCCAACATAAGGCTTTGAATATGGGGAATCTGAACTAAGATATATGCTAATAATTGGAGGGAAATGCTTTGTAGTCCAATGGGAGCTGCCAAATTCTACGAGGAATTGGTATCTATTCTCTACCGTCCAACCAGCATGAGCCCCCTTTCATTGGATCTACACACTGATTTCCATATGATTTCTGGTGAATGAGAGCTTTTGGATAATAATATCTGAAAGCAATTGGACTAGAAGATCTCTGAATTTGAGTCTAGCTCAACAGCTCTGGGAGGACTTTTTCTACTACTCACTGAATAATAATGTTCCAAATTTATTGGAATTGGAGAATAAATGGGAACAGACCAGGTATTAAAAAAAATATGGTTGGCTAGACAAAGCCTTTGTGTCATTAAGAAATTCTGCAGACAATTTTCCTGGAAGGGATATTTTCATCCTGTAGCATTTCAAAGTCTGCCTACTTTGTGATTGTTTCCTGAAAATCTCAGACCTTTCAAACCAGAGTAGATGCTATTGTTGTCCTGCCTGGCTCTCCTTTACTGGTATTGGGCATCTATCCTCTAGTTGTCCTTAGCTAATGAGAGTCACCCTAGTCTCCATATCCCATCTACAGAGGTCAGAGGTAGTAATGGCCAAAGGCTGAATGATGTTAGAATTTTACAGATTACCCTTTTGCTTCTACCTGAGACCACTCCAGAGCTTCTCACAGGATCAGTGTGAAGCTGGACTCCAGCTGAGACTTCCCTGTTGCTGAGTTCCTTTCTCTGCTCCACCCTTCTTTCCTCGCTCCCTTACTGATTTCTCTTGACAGCAATCCATTAAAAAATCCATTGGCAAAACAAGTCCTAGGTAAGGCTTTGTTGCTAGAGAACTTGGCATGCTAATAATTCAGATATCTAAGGGACACAAAGAGTGAGGTTTGGGTGGGGACCTAAAACTAATTGATAAAAATAAGATTCATAGGAAGCAATTTGGGGGTCCCTATTTTAGGAAAGCATGTATTTCATTCCTTTTACAGCTCCTTAGTGTGTGAAAATAAACAGAAAAAGGAATCTTTCTTATTAGTGTGTTTTTCTGTTGAAGAGGTTGGAGAATTTTTTTCTTATAGCTGTATTCTCAGTGTTCCTTAGCAGGGGATGCTCAAATACTTATTGAATGTATTTGAAGAAATATTTCAAAATATCTTGTTGGTGGACTTTTATATTTCTGAGTGCATTTGAAATACAACAAAGACATAAAGAATGGCAGCCTTAAGGGACAAGATAAAAGATTAACCTACTTTTAGGTTTATTAACTTTGCTTCTTTTCACTGAAGTGGAACAAGTCTTATTAAATACTAATTATCTCCCCATTCTTTTCCATTCTGATTGTTTTGTTCTTTTAAAGAGCATGCTTCTTATAGAGAAATTAGCTGTTTTGAGAATTGTGTGTTCAATATCCATCATATCTGAGCTTTAAGCCACACTTTCTATGGACTACACTATTACTCAATTCTAAATGCCATTTTAAAAGCCATTTTTTGACATTTATTCAATCCATCTGAGATCTGTAGTCCTCTGGGGAGACTGTGTGTGGTGCCGAATGACTAATAAGAATTCTTCCGGCCTTTGAATAGTTTATGAAGTAGGACATCATATCAGAATCTTTGAGCTGTTCGATGGAGTTAAATCTGGCATTACCTTTGCTAGTGTCTTTTTTTTTTTATTGAAAGCAATTTAGAGAAATTTGCCTTTTTTTCACCCCCAGACTATCTTTATTTTAACTTCCTTTTCATCACTTTAGTAACCACCCTTTGCTGATAGGGAAATACAAAGCAGGGCTTAGGGTGAGCATTCACCTAAGATACAAGTTTTTAGCAGGTGCTAAAACACTACGTAATCAAGATAAATAATATTTTAATGCAATATTTTTATTGTGGTAAAGACACATAAATTTACCATTTAAACCATTTTTAAATATATAGTTTGTTAAGTATATTCACATTGCTGTGAAACAGGTCTCCAGAAATTTTTCACCTTGCAAATCTGAAACTCTATACCCATTAAACAACTCCCTTTTCCCCTACTCCCAGTCCTAATAACCAAAATTCTGCCTTTTGTTTTTATGAATTTGACTACTTTAGATACTTCATATAAGCATGATCATGCAGTCTTTGTCCTTTTGTGACTAGATTATTTCACTTAGCATAGTGTCCTCACAGTTTGCTCACATAGTATGTAACAGGATCCCCTTATTGTTTTAAGGCTAAATAACACTCCACTGTATGGTGTATACATTTTCTTTTTGCATTTATCCACTGATAGGCATCTGGGTAGTTTTTACCTTTTGGGTATTTTGAATAGTGTTGCTATGAACACGGGTGAGCAAATATCACTTCACTGCTCTGTTTTCAATTCTTTTAGATATATAGCCAGAAGTGGGATTGCTGGATCATATGGATATGTTACCTTTTAAAACTGATTAAATTTTAAATTGAAGTATAATTAACATATAAAATTATACTAGCAATTCTGTTTCTAATTTTGTGAGGAAACTTCATACTATTTTCTATTTTCTATAGAATTTTGCAATCCCAAGAGTACACAAGTGTGAGTTTCTTCACATCCTTATTAACACTTGATATTTATTTATATTTTGCATAGTAGCATTCCTAATAGATGTGAGGTGGTATCACATTATGATTTTATTTGCTTTTCCTTGATGATTAGTGATTTTGAGCATTTTTCATATGCTTGTTGACCATAACCATTTACATATCATCTTGGAAAAATTCAAGTCCTTTGTCTATTTTAAAATCAGGTTATTTGATTTTTTCTCCTGTTAAGTTATAAGTTAGAATGGGTTTATATATGTATAAACCTATATATGTGTGTGTATATATACATATATATCTATTATAGGATCTATGAGTCACAAATATTGTATCTCATTCCATAGGTTGCTAGGTTGCCTTTTCACTCTGTTGATTGTGTATTTTGATGTACAAAATTTTAAGATTGCTATAGGACTATTTGTCTATTTTTGCTTTTGATGCCTATTATTTTGGTGTCATAGAAATCATTGTCAAGTCCAAGTCCAATTCCAATGCCATGAAGTTTTCCTGATATGTTTTCTTTTAGGAGATTTACAGTTTTAAGTTTTTCTCTTTAAGCAATTTTAAAAATACTTTTCAAGATTCCATACATTTATTTTTAGAGAGAGGGGATGGGAGGGGAAAAGGAGAGAAACATTGATGTGTGAGAGATACATTGATTGGTTGCCTCTCACATGCCCCAAGCTGGGGGCCTGGCCTGCAACCCAGGCATGCACTGTGACTGGGAATCAAACAGACAACCTTTTGGTTTGCCAGCCAGCACTCAATCCACTGAGCCACACCAGCCAGGGTGGTCTTTAAGCAATTATGAGATTTTTTTTATGTTGATAATAAGGGCCCAGCTTCATTCATTTGCACGTGGACATCCAATTTTCCCAATACCTTATCTTTTCTGCACTGAGTAATATCCTTATCAAAGGTCAAATACACACACACACACACACACACACACACACATATTTCAGGGCTCTCTCACATTCTATCATTCAATTTTTCCTTTTTTTAAAGTATTTTTATTGATTATGCTTATTCAGTTTTCCCAACTTTCCTCCTCTATGTCCCTCCCTTCCCCGCCCGTCCTGATCACCCAGCCCTCCAACATCCCCCTGACCCCTTAGATCATGTCCATAGTTGTATATATAAGTTCTTTGAGTCTTCGTTCCCTGCACCATTTTTAATCTCTCCCCATCTGTTTTATGCCTACTAATTATGCCTCTTTTTCCCTTGTACCTTTCCCCCCTCATTCCTCCTTTCCTTTCCCACTGAAATCTCTCTGTGTGACATCCATTTCTCTGATTCTATTCCTGTTCTGGTTGTTTGCTTAGTTTGATTTTGTTGTTTTTCTTTTAGGTTCATTTGTTGATAGTTGTGAGTTTGTTGTCATTTTATTGTTCATATTTTTTTATCTTCTTTTTCTTAGATAAGTCTCTTTAACATTTCATATAATAAGGTTTGGTGATAATGAACTCCTTTAACTTGACCTTATCTGAGAAGCACTTTTTCTGCCCTTCCATTCTATATGAAAGCTTTGCTGGATAGGGTAATCTTGGATGTAGGTCCTTGCCTTTTATGACTTCAGATACTTCTTTCTAGCCCCTTCTTGCCTGCAAGATTTCTTTTGAGAAATCAGCTGATAGTCTTATGGGATCTCCTTTGTAGGTTACTCTCTCCTTTCCTCTTGCCTCCTTTTGAATTCTCTCTTTATCTTTAATCTTGGGTAACTTCATGATGATGTGCCTTCGTGTATTCCTCTTTGGGTCCAACTTCTTTGGGACTCTCTGGGCTTCCTGGACTTCCTGGAAGTCTATTTCCTTTACCAGATTGGGAAATTTTCTTTCATTATTTGTTCAAATAAGTTTTCAATTTCTTGCTGTTGTTCTCCTGGCACTCCTATGATTCATATATTGAAATGTTTCAGATTGTCCCAGAGGTGTGTAAGACTCTCTTCACTTTTTTTGAATTATTATTTCTTCATTCTGTTCCAGTTGGATGTTTATTTCTTCCTTTTGTTTCAAATTGTTGCTTTGAGTCCTGGTTTCCTTCCTGTCTCTGTTGGTTCTCTGAATATTTTTGCTTTATTTCACTTTGGATGGCCTTCATTTGTTTTTTCATTTTTTGACAAAGGTCAATCAGTTATGTGAGCATTTTGATCACCAGGGCTTTGAACTCTCCATCAGATAGGTTGGTTGCTATCTCCTCCTCTCCTCATCACTTAGTTCTCTTTCTGAGGTTTTGCTGTGTTCTTTCATTTGGGCCATATTTCTCTGTCTTGGTGCAGCTGCTAAGTTGTAAGGGGTCAGGGCCTTAAGTATTCACCATGGGAGGGCAGCCCTCTTTGTTGGGCTGTGGTGCTGCCTGTGGAGGAGGGACCAAAGAGGGAACAGTGCAGCTTGCCTGCTGGTCTCTAGCTTCCTTTTCAATGGACTGTCATGTGAAACTGGGAGTTTCTCCACTGTGGCAACCACCATAGTCCATAGCCAATTCTGAGTCTCAGCTTCACCTTCAGCCAGCCCTGCCCACATGATTTGCCACCTCACTGTGGTTTTTCTGAGTCAGCTCACTTGGTCCACTGCCTTACCAGTCTGGTTGATTTTTTCTTTAATTCCTTGGTTGTCAGAGTTCCATGCAATTTGATTTTCTGGCTCATTTTTTTGTTTATTGATTTTAGATTGGTTGTTATCCTCCTATTGGTTGTGTGAGGAAGTGAAGGGTTTCTACTTACCCTCCCATCTTGGTCAGAACTCCATTCAATTTTTCTGTGTTTATGCCAATACCACACTATTTTTATTGTAACTTTGTAAATGTTTTGAAATCAGGAAATATGAGTCCTTCCCTTTGTCCTTCTTTTTCAAAATTGTTTTGGCTATTGAGTGTCTATGAGATTCCATATGAGCTTTATAATAAAATTTTCAATTTCTGAAAAAAACGTCTTTGGGATTTCAATAGGGAATGTACTGAAACTGTAGATCACTTTGGGTGGTATGGACATCTCAACAATATTATATTTTCTGATCAATGAACACAGGATGCATTTCCATTTATTTGTGACTTCTTTAGTTACTTTTAGAAATATTTTGTTGTTTTTAGTGTGGTTTTTCTTGGTCAGGTTTATGCCTAACTATTTTGTTTTTTTCCAAGACTATTACAAATAGAACAGTTTTCTTGATTTTCTTTTCAGTTTGTTCATTGTTCACGTATAGAAACACAACTGATTTTTGCATATTGAATTTATATCTTGCAACTTTGCCGAACTCAATGACTCATATTTTAAACTGATAACAATTGACTTCAATCACACATAAAAATTCCAGTTCTTTACAGTTCTACCCCTCACTTTCTGTTATAAATATTACAAGTTAAATGTTTTATATTGTATACTTATGATACTGATTTATAGTTTTGTCATTTAAATTGTATGCACCAACATTGCAATAGTACAAATTATAATATTTGTCCATGTATTTACTTTTACTGGAGAACCTTATATTTCTAAATTGTTTTGTGTTGCTGTCTGCCATTCTTTCAACTTGAAAAACTACCTTTAGCATTTTTTGTAGCTCAGGTGTAGGAGTAATGAACTTCATTCACTTTTATTTATCTGGCAAAGTCTTAATTTCCTTCCTTTTTGGAGAGTTGTGCTTGATACAGTATTCTTGAGTGATATTTTTTTTTCTTTCTGCACTTTAAATATATAATTCTCCCTCCCTTCTGGCTTTCAAATTGCTGCTGAAAAACAATTTACTGATAATCTAATGGAAGCTCATTTATATATAATGATGGATTTTTCTTTTGCTGCTTTCAAGATTCTTTGTCTTGTCTTTAGACAGTTTAATTATATTTTGTCTCAGTTCTTTTTTTAAACATTTTTCTTAGTTGGAGTCTTCCCTACTTTTTAAATCTTCAAGTTCATTTCTTTCCTCAGATTTGGAAAGTTTTCAGCCACAATTTTTTCAATAAGTCTTCTGCCCCATTCTTTTTCTTTTTTTCTGGAATTGCTGCTTTATAGTGTCCTATAAACCCCTTAGGATCTGTTCACTTCTCTTTATTCCTTTTGCTCCTCTAACTTGATTTTAAATGACTGGTCTTCATGCTTATTCTTTCTTCTGCTTGATCAAGACTTCTTTTGAACCCTTCTCATAAAATTTTCAGTTTACTTTCTGTATTTTCAGCTCCAGAATTTCTTTTTGGTTCTTTTGTGTAGTTTCTATCTTTGTC
This sequence comes from Phyllostomus discolor, assembly GCF_004126475.2. NCBI lineage: Eukaryota > Metazoa > Chordata > Mammalia > Chiroptera > Phyllostomidae > Phyllostomus > Phyllostomus discolor. The sequence continues at coordinate 73,544,263 of NC_040911.2, read as the reverse complement.
AATACTCTCATTTTGTATATGCATGATCACAATTTCATTTAGTTGTCTATTTGTGTTCTGTTTCACCTCAGTAAGTATTTTGGTTCCAGTTATTTTAAGTTTATTTTCAGGTAGCTCATAAATTTACATTGCTTTATAATCTAATTCTAGAGATTTGTTATTATTATTTGCTTTAATTGGGCTATTTTTCCAATTTTCTGTTTCTTTATATGTTTTATAATATTTTTTTTGCTGGGATTTCAGAAATTGAAAAAAAAAAACAACCACTTTTCTTAGTCTTTGTGAACTGGCTTTGTGCAGGGAAGACCTTCCCCTATCAGCCTAGATGAAGGTTCTAGGACCTTTAAATGTTTTTTCTGATCTTTTGCTCCCCTTACATTTGCCTACACACTGCAGTTCTAATGTGCTGCTCACTTCTGTCCACAGTGGCATCCAAATCCCATTAGCAAATCTATCAGGCAAGATAGGAACTACCCCTGCCCAGTTTCCGGGTTGCCAGACAAGACAAAATGTTGGATACATAATGCACTCTTTTGTTTGTATCCCAGGCTGAGAGCACCTGTAAAGGAGTGGGGAGGTCCTCCCAGTTGCTCTGTGTTATGCCACACAGGTGGAGGGACACAAATGAGTGTGACAAATGCTATGAATTTTTCTACCCATTCCAGTGAAATCCTGCCTTTGTTTTACAATGGCCTGGTGCTATAGCTTCTCACGTGGTCTCTAGAGTACTCAGACAGGTACTCATCTATTATTAAATTGGTGTCTCTGTGGGAGAAAAAGGGCCTGCCACTTCCTATCCATCTTCCTGATGATGTTTGAGTCACTCTCATCTTTATGCAAATCTACTCTCAAAAAGACTCTACCTTAGTATAGAAGGTAAATCATTGCTCTTCCCAGACTGAGGCCTTGTATTTAACCAATAGTTTGCTGTGAGAGTGAAAGAAATAAATTATTTATTTATTTATTGTTGTTCAGTTATAGTTGTCCCACATTTTCCCCATTGCTCATCCTTACCCCACCCCCACAGTAAATCCCCCCATTGTCTGTGTCCATAAGTCCTCTTTGTGTTCCTTTGCTTACCTCTTCCCCTTCTTTTCCTCATTAATCCCCTTCGCCCTCCCCTCTGATCACTGTTGTTTGTTCTTTATTTTCAAGTCTGTGGTTCTATTTTGTTCATTTGTTGTGGGTTTTTATTATTAAGTTCCACTTATAGGTGAGATCATGTGGTATTTGTCTTTCACTGCCTGGTTTATTTCACTTAGCATAATGCTCTCCAGTTCCATCCATACTGTTGCAAAGGGTAAGAGCTCCTTCTTTCTTTCTGCTGTGTAGTATTCCATTATGTAAATGTACGACAGTTTTTTGATCCACTCATTTACTATTTTTAAAAATCAAAATTATTGCAGAAAGTCATTAAAATTTCAAAATTTTAAGTACATATAGAATCAGAATATTTATTATAGTTTAAGGTAAATTCCTAAAAGACTACTGACTTGTTATAGGAAGTGAAGGGGATAAGTTATGTGTGACTTAATGAGTTGTCACTATTTGAAACGCATAGGCTAAGATACTCCCAACTTGAAGCTAGAACAAATGTAATCATCATGTTTAAAGCAAGTGTGATTAAAAGCTAGGGTTCAAAGGTGGGGAAGGAAGAAAAAATATTCATTTACTAAAATATCAGAGGCGATTTTATTTTACTTAAAATTTACAGACAGCCTATTGCCCATAGATAAACTGGAATAAAGGGAAATCTCAGACAAAAAAAACAGAGGTCCGATATGTGGGTTATACAAAGCACTCCCTAAGTTAAGGGAAATTTTCTTTTTCTCTGTACTTTTTCACACAAAAGTGAAAATGAAAATTTTGAAACCAAGAACATTTCTTTGCACAAAGTATCTTTTATTTGCAACACTGTCTGGAGACAGGTGGTAACTGAAGAGCAAAATTTTAGCTGTGTAAATGCTATTGTGTATTTAAATTGTCCATAAATGGGTAGATAAGGCTGCATTTTGTCTCTAGTACACTCTTAGCCTTGAGTCCTCTAGGCCTCCTCCCTCTAGCTTCTGATCTCTTTGTGTACACCTTCTCACTTTCATTTTTACATAAATCTACTCTCAGAAAGCTTTCCTGAGTGAGAGAATGTAAGCTATGTCTCTCCCCAGCCCGAGGCCTTGCATTTAAACCTTATTTTGCTGCAAGAGTGAAAAGAATAAATAGCTCTTTTCCTTGTCAAATGAATTTCAGGCCACTTGCAGGAGGCTGCAACTACTGAGTGGGTTCCTGAATACAGCATTTGTGAGATGTCAAACTGTAAACTTTGCTTTTGCAAAAGCTGCTCTTGGTAGCGTTGATCATGCAGAAAGGACTACTTAAATGAGATAATATTTAATATTGAGATGATGCTTCATAAATTGATATGAGGAGCCTTTAGAAGGAGGGAATGTGGTAATTCTGTACCAATTGTGAGGGTTTTTTTTTCTGAACAGTCTGACGAAAATGAGCAATGGATATTTTCCAAGAATTCCTTGGATAGTTCAGTAGGAGTGGAGGTAGGCAAAACTGACAGCCTCTTAGGTAGAGTTTGTGGTTCTCTCTGAAGTAAGAAAAGTGCCTCAAAAATATTTTATGAACATATTCATTCATTCCTTTATGCAGCACATACTTATTATGCTTATATAATATGTGACAGACATTGTTCTAGGCTTTTGATTTTCAGAAGAAAACAAAACTTTATAGATAATGTGATACCTGGGGAGATAGCATGGGAGGAAGATATGTAGCTTTAGAAATGTGATCTTTGTGTTACAGAGAATAAGAAAAACTTTTGAAAAGAATGAAAGTTGGTGAATTAGATTCTAAAAACTATTTTATATGCATGTATCAATAGGGAATCTTGCTTAGCTGGCAATTGATTTTCCTAATAATGATGATTAAATAACACAAACGTAAAAGTGCCCTCTGAAACATCAAAGAAAATTAGATTCTGTTTAACACAGAACCAGTGTTAGATGTATTTCTTAATTATTTGAAAATCTGTGAATCTCAATTAATTAGGTGCCATGATTAACTAAAGAAGGATTTTCCCTTGGCCTAGCAGGATAACATTGAGTTTACTGCAATGTGAATTCTCAAAACAAGAAAATCTGTAAAAATGTCCAGGGCTGAGCAAGAGGCAAATATCTTTTAATTATTCATAGATTTATGTAAAAGCCAACTGTGTGGAAAATTGAGTCCAAAAATGGCCAGACTGGTGCTCAGCCATTAAAGTCACTTATGTTCCCTGGGTTTTATTTTTTCTTCTGGTGAATAAATGCAGAAGATTCTTCAAGTGAGCTTCACCTGGAAAAAATGGGGTTTGGAGAAAGTGAGTAAACAGATTGACAGTGATCCACACTGTCCTGAAATAACCGAATGGAACATCTAGCTCATTGGGTAGCAAGCCAATCAATAATGTCTTAGTTCAAAGTCCTAAAACTTAGAAAGCAATGGCTGTTCTGTGAGAGATGGACTATATTGGAACATACAAACAAAAGATATTTAGGTTCAAATGGCCATGACAATTCACTCACATAACTGCTTTTTTTGTCCCATAACTGAATGACATGCCTCTAAAATCTTGGAAATGAGACTATGTGGTCTATCACTATGTATAGAGAGAACTCCCAATGACCAAGTTACTCTCACAAGGTTCTTTCTTAGTGGGGTAAGGAGAACATTTGAGACATAATAATGAGTTTTAGCCTCAATGCACTGGGGATAGAAATTTAAACCCTAAACATAGGAAAGAAAACATTATTAGAATAATCCACTTTTAATCAGAACAATAAAGAAGGCTTCAACCCAGAAAGTCCAAGAGTGGTAAAAAGAACAAAAATAAAAGGACAGGGAACAAAAGAGAATACTCTACCTCACAATAGAAAAATAAAACTCATTTTTAAAAAGTGTCAACAAATTAAGGAGCTTGGGAGTGCTTCATTGTAACAATAAATGAAAAAAAAAAACTGAACAGACTAAAAATCAGCAACTCTTCTTATATCTAATAGAAAGCTGAGGTCGGATTTCTGGCTGAGATGGAGACATATGTAAACATACTCACCTCCTTGCACAACCACATCAAAATTACAACTATAGAACAAACATCACTCAGAACCATCAGAAATACAGTTGAATGGAAGTCCAATAACTGTGAATTTAAAGAAACCACATCCATCTAGACTGGTAGTAAGGGTAGAGATAGGCTGGTCCCACACCCACATGTGGTGGATAAAAATTCAGAAGTAATATTTCAGGAGAAAAAGGTCCCAGTCCCACATGAGGCCCCCGGCCCAGAGTTCTCATACCAAGAAGATAAGTTCCCATAACTTCAAGCTATGAAACCCAGCAGGGATTAACTTGATGGAAGAATCTACTGGATGCTCAAGTAGTTTGTCTTAAAACCTGCACAGGTACTTAGACTAACTCCCTCTGAGCTCCAGCACCAGGGTACATGAGGAGGAACTAAAGTGTCTAGTATCAGGGTGAGTGCCGGGGAATACATTTCTCCCAGACAAAATGGCAGGTAGAGGCCATTGTTTATTTCCTGAACCCTACCACCACAGAGCCATAGAGCTGGCAATTCAGAACCATATCTGAGACTCCATCAACCTGGCTCACACTGTGGGCCCAGCCTTGGTGTTTCCATGAGGCTCTGCCCCACCCATCTTGTGGGTTTACCCAAGCTGTCTACAGTGCCTTTCCAATATAAATGCCTGGTCTTGGCTCATCCTTCACAACTTCCTAAATCTTCTTCTAAAAAAAGCAGTAACCAGCTGCAGTGAGCCCATAGGCCTACAGCCCTTGCTAAGCAGCCCCAGGCCCAGCACTAGCAGCAGCCAGCCCAGGTTCACAGCTTGAATTTGCCTGGGAAACTCCAAGCCTGGAACAAGTAGTAGCCATCTGTATGTTTCTCTGAAGCTCATACTTGGTGACCCTAGGCAGAAGACAGGTGGTGGCTAACCACTTAGGAAATACCAGAATCTGCACAGCTGATTCTCTAGGGAAGATGGTAGTCAGTTGTCATAGCCGGTCTTTGCAACTGACTGGCCTGGGTAAACCCCTCCCATTGACCTGTCAACAGCAACCAAGGCTGAACTACAAGAGGAGGGTGTATTCAGTCCACATGAAGGGCACACCTCGAGGACCCAGTTTGGGTGATAGGGGAGGCTGTGCATTCTATAGTACACCTACAATATTAGGCCACTCTACCAAGACATGGAGTCATAGCAACTCTATCTAATACATAGAAACAAACGCAGGGAGGCTGCCAAAATGAGGAGACAAAGGAATATGGCCCAAATGAAAGAACATATCAAAACTCCAGAAAAAGAACTAAACAAAATGGAGGTAAGCAATCAATCAGATGCTGAGTTCCAAATATTCATTGTAAGGATGCTCAAGGATCTTAGTGAGGATCTCAACAGCATAAAGAAGATCCAGTCTAAATGGAGGATACACAAATTAAAATAAAAAATAATTTACAGGGAATAAACAATAGAATGGATGAGGCTGAGAGTCATATCTATTATTTGACACATAAGGAAGCAAAAAATAATCAATCAGAACAAGAATAAAAAGAATCCAAGAAAATGGGATAGTGTAAGGAGCCTCTGAGACTACTTCAAGCATTCCAACATTCACATCACAGAGGTGCCAGAAAGAGAAAATAAAGAGCAAGAAATTGGAAATCTCTTTGAAAAAATAATGAAAGAAACCTTCCCTAATTGGTGAAGGAAATAGATAGGCAATTCCAAAAAGCACAGAGAGTCCCAAACAAGATGGATGCAAAGAGGCCTACTTCATAACACATCATAATCAAAATGCCAAACTTTAAAGATAAAGAGGGAATCTTAAGAGCAGCAAGAGAAAAGCAGTTGGTTACCTTCAGGGGAGTTCTCATAAGACTGTTAGCTGATTTCTCCAAAGAAACTTTGCAGGCTAGAAGGGATTGACAAGAAATATTCAAAGCCATGAAAAGTGGGGACCTACAGCCAAGATTGCTCTACCCAGCAAAGCTATCATTTAGAATCAAAGAGAAGATAGAGCTTCTTCACTACTGTGAAGCTCTGTAATAGAGCTTCACAGTAGTTTGGTGATAATTAAAGGAGTTAAATATCACCAAACTACTATTATATGAAATGTTAAAGGGACTTATTTAAGAAAAAGAGGAAGATCAAAACCGTGAACAATGAAATGGCAATAAATACATATCTATCAATAATTAAATCTAAAAAGCAAAGTAAGCAAATAAGAACAAAGACAGAATCACGGATACAGAGAGCATTTTAATGATTGCCAGATGGGAGGGGGTATGGGAGAATGGGTGAAGAGGTGAGGGATTAAAAAGTACAATTTGGTAGTTACAGAATATCCATGGGAGTGTAAAGTGTGGTATAGGAAATGGAGTAGCCATAGAACTTACATGTGTGACCCATAGATAGAACAAGATATAGGGATTGTCAGAGGGAGTATGGAGTACTGTGTGGAGAGGGGGCAAAGGGGTACATTTGGGACAACTGTAATAGCATATTCAATAAAATATAATGTTAAAAGATGAAGCTTTATCCTACTCATTCAAAAGAAAGAGAAATAAAAAATAATAAATAAAAATAAAATAAAATAAAATAATAAAATAAAATAAAATAAAATAAAATAAAATAAAATAAAATTGTGGTCACAGAACAAATCACTGATCCCAAAATTGGAGAATGAGTAGAGAGATGCAGAAAATAACAACTTGTCAGAGCATAACTCATGAGTAAAAACCTCTGCAAGAGCCATTACTGAGGAGGAAAACCACAAACATAATTAAATTGCTTGAGGCTTAATGTGGATAAATATGAGAATTAAAAACTGTAGAGTGACCTAGTCATAGGGGTCCCCACATTTTAGGAGTTTTATCCTCAGGAGTCCTACCAGGTCCACAGTGAAGATGGGAAAAAAAAATGTCCTCATGTTTCCAGAAGAGGGAGGGGTAAGTAACTATTTGAAATACATCAGCATGTTATTCTTAATAAGATCTGCTCCCAGGAGAAACTATTTGAACAAGGTAGCCTGGATCACATAAAGCAGAGATGGCCACACTGGAGGGTTACCCAACCACATCAAAATTTATATGAGAAAGCCAGTGATTTTCAGGGTTAGATTTTTGCTGCAGCATACCTTAGCATTACCCTGGCTAAAATATGTGCTAATTCCAATTGTTTGGGAGTGACAGTCTAGAATATTATTTTTGGAAAGACAATGAAACTAAACACAAACTTCAGGAAAAGGGTAGCAAGATGAGATAGCCTATCTACCATGAACAGGAGAGAGGAGTATTTGCCAACCATGAGATCCTAGCCTGGTATTATCTCACAGTGCTTTTAGCAATGATGGAAATGTCCTATATCTGCACTAATGGCATAGCAACTCACCATAGGTACTATTGAGTACTTGAAATGTAGCTAGTGCAGATAAACACTCTCTGAAGAACAGAGAGCCATTCTCTAGTCACAGTCATCATCCTTCAGTTCCAAGCCAGTCCTTCAATGTGCATTTAGAAAGCTGACTCAAAGTAGTTTAAATCATGTAAAGGTTCCTCATTTACTACCACAGAGACCGTTTACTAATTACCTGCACTCAAATTTGGTATTACTTTACCTATGTATAAATAATTGATTCTGCATTTGTGACTACCAATGAGTAAAATCACACCTGGAGTAGGTTAGTCCTGAAAGAGTGTAGTAAACACTGTTGCTATTCTGTCCAAATCCACACCAACATAAGTAGCGCTTCATCCCCCAGCTATGGCAAGTGAAGCTTTTAACAGCTCACACCTACCTGCCCTTTTCTTCAGTCACTTTCCCTCCACCCATGAGAGCCATCTCACCCAGAAATGCCTAGAAGATTCTATGTTCATTCCTTGCAGGCAGCCCATAGCTAATGATTGTCTGAAAAGCAGGGCAAAAAGGTCAGCCCTCTTGCATCAAGGTGGACCAATTCTGTGGTCCTATGCATGCTCCAGGGCTCCCTGTGGGATTCAACTGAGGCTACAGTGTAGCTAAGAACACCTCATTGCTTGGCTCTTTCCCCTACTCTAACCTCGGTTCCCCATTCCCTTTCTCCAGAGATCCCTCACTCAGTAAGTCACTTGCACAAGAACTTCTCAGAATCTGCTTCTAGGGAACCTGACTTAAGACACATGGAACATTCTGTTCTAATCACTTATGCTACGGAGAAAAGTTATAAGTGTAATTAATGACAGCACATCAATGTTTTTAAGAGTATCTATTAATAATCCTCAATTCTGGAAATTAATTGGTGGAACTTAGGAATTTTCAATTGGAGAAATATAAATTTAATCCTTATACAGGTGGAAGGCTGTATACTTTGTAAAAGTAAGTAAGATGTGTCCCAAATCCTACATAATCTTGAGCTGCTTCTGAACCTCCCTTCCATTTACACATTCAAACCACCTAGAAATAAAATACTCAAACTAAGCAAAATACATTTACCTTAAGACTAAATTACTGCTACACCAATGAATAGAATCAGGAAACCATAGACAGAAAAGTGGTTTGGAATTGTTATGAAATTGATTTCAGGCTCAACAGGGGCATGAACTATCAAGGAAAGCTCTTTATAATATCACCCAGGTGCCCAGAGGAAATTAATATGTAGATATTGAAAGGATAACTAGACTTCTAATACTGAGTCAGATGCAGAATCTGGTGCCAGAGTGACTGGATAAGAGATTCTAATTAAGAAATGTGAAAAAAATAAATGAATCTACTCCCCTAAGGATCTGACTGCAGGGTAAAGTTTACATTCATTTGCATTGTGGTATTGTAGTCAAAGCTGGTTTTGTTCTATTAGTCAGGGAAGAACTACATATGTCTTGTGTGGCATTGCCTGTGTTCTTTCTTCTTTATATTGCCTGATTTCATGGAGAGGAGGGTATGTGGAAAAATAGTTGAAGGTTTTAAGTTCTTTGGAATAACAAACTGCATATATTAGGAATAAGGCAGCTTCATTGTTTTGGACATGAATACTATTAACATTAAGCATTATAATAAAATCAACAATAGAAACAAATCTATTTGTTATAACTATGAAGGATATATTGCCTACAGTATTTCACTATTTTACTTTGATACAAGCACCTTCTGACCATTTTTATTTATTTAACAAATACTTTAAAGCTCCTATTATACCCACAATTCAGTGCTCAAATTTGATGAGATCTTATAATCTAATAATGAAACACATGTTCAAATAGAAATCCAAATCAGTGTTCAAAGGGATATGTGCTAAAAGACAGATATGAAATGCCATGGGGATTATGAAGAGAAAAAATGATCTTTAGTTATAGCAGCTACTGGAGGAAAAAGTGGCAGATACCTAAAATTATTGTCAATGTCACCATAGATATTATTAAACAAATCTATATATTAAGTAGGGATAAACAATATTATTATTTCATTTTAATCTTTTTATACACTAAAATCACTTTTCTAATAATTTTAGGTACTGCAAACTTTTCATAGAGACTGAGAATCCAGAACCTTTCTATCTAGAAATCTTCCAAGAATTTTAGAAAATAACTCACAAAATGAAAAGTTCTCTCCAAAAATCTTTGGAGTCTCCAAAATCTCCAGAAATCTCCAAGGATTCTGTCTGCTGAGGAGAGGAGGGAGTCTGCTACAATCTCATGTGCTCTCCTAAAGGGCAAACACATAGAAGCTTGCTGTTGGGCACTCACCTGGGGCTCTGGTAAAGGGAAGATGACTCAGGGCATATAGGAGTCCTAAAGATAATACCTGGGTTGGTGTGATGCCAAAGAGAGATCTGGAGGGTCAGCTACTACTGAGGTCCCAGTGCTATATCTGAGTCAATATCCTATACCACCCTCAGGTGCCATCTTTTCAGGGTTGAGCACTCTTATTCTTCCTATAGCACCAGCCTGGGGAGTGCAGTAACCCATTCCTCCAAATACTGGTGAGTATGAGGACTCAAACCCTGCCAAGTTTGAGTCCTGCAGAAAGAACTGTTGTCTGCAACTAACAGAGACCTTTGCTGCACTCCTTTTCTGGAGAAATGATAGGCAGATATTCAGACATTGAATTGTGAGGCCTTGGAATGGGGAACTTTCTTCCCTACCACCTGCACGCTTGGCCAGCACCACCCCCAACAAGAAACTATTTTGTTCTATTTTCCCAAGTGCTGGTAGCCCCATCACACAGAGCTCAGATCAATGGAGGGGAGGGAATACAGCTCAGAACTAAAACCTGCATAGCAGGCCTCCTTCAGAGGCTCTAGTCTGGGACTCAAGGAGATGAGGGTACACAGATAAGGAGAGGCATATAGCTCACTCTTCTCCTGTGGGCTTGGCTGGTGCTATCCCCAGTGGAGAACTGTCTTTATCTATTTTTCCAAGTCCCAGTGGCTTTACCCCACTGAGCTTGTTCCTGAAGTGTGGACAGATGGCTGTACCCAAACTGAGTTGGTGGTGTGCTGCTCCTCCTGGGGGAGCTAGAGTTGGAGATTCTAGCAGAGACTGAATGGTATGGCTCTGGAGTAGGGGCCATATTGCATCCAAGTAAGGGGCCCACTAGTCCTGTCCTCCTGACCCAGTTGGCTCACCCTACCAAACATCACCAGAGCTCAAAGCAACTAGCCACACAAATGATATAGCCAAAGGGGAACTCCAGCAGGCACTAGAACCTGCTGGGAATAATCCAGCCTTGCGGAGAAGCCCCTGAACAGTGACTCAAACGTGGTGAACAAGGTTTACCCTTATAGTAAGCCAGCTGGAAGGGTTAACTTCACCCATAAAGGGGGCAACAGCATTCAAGACTCAACTACAGTAAGAGGGGGCACATAACACATGAGAAATGTTTTTGGACTATATAAGTCAAGTGATCTAGAGGATTATTCCACTGAGACTCACAAAGGCATGTACATCAAAAGCCTTCATAACAAGCTTGGAAGTCATAGCAGATCTACCTAGTACACAGATTCAAACATAAAAAGGCAGACAATATGGGGAGACAAAGAAATATGCTCTAAATGAAAGAATAAGAGAAATCCCCAGAAAAGGAATGAAATGAAATTGAAGTGACCAAGATATCAGATGCATTATTTTAAACAATGGTTATAAGGGTGTTCAAGGACCTTAAAAGAACAATGGATGATCTAAGTGAGAACTTAAATAGAGAGATAGAAATCCTTAAAAAGGACAATAGAAACCATAAACATAAACCATTCAGAAATGAAGAATACAATATTTGAAATAAAGAGTACACTGGAAGGAATCAACAGCATGTTAGATGAAGCAGAGAATAAAATGAGCAATTTAGAGAACAAGGTAAGAGTAATAACTGAAGCAGAGCAACAAAAAAAAGAGAAAATTTTAAAAAATGAAAAATGCCTAAGAGACCTGTGGGACAACATCAAACATAACAGAAACAGAAAACAGTGAGCAAAGGATCAAGGGTCTGTTTGATAAAAGAATGGCTGAAAACTTCCCTAACACAATGAAAATAGAAGTCATACAAGTTCAGGAAGCACAGAGCACCCTTATCAAGATGAATTCAAAGAGGCCTACACCAAGACACATCATTATTAAAATGGCAACATTTAAAGACAAAGAGGGAATCTTAAAAAAGCAGCAAGAGAAAGACAATTACTTAACTATAAGGAAGCTCCCATAAGACTATCTATCAGCTGATTTCTCAAGGAAAACACTTCAGGGTAGAAGGGACTGACATGAAATATTTCAAGATATGAAATGCAATGAAATACAACAAAGACTACTATATCCAGCAAAGATATCATTTAAAATGTAAGGCACAATAAAAAAATTTCTAGACCAGAAAAAAAAACAAGCCAAAGGAGTTCATACCACCAAACCAGTATTGTAAGATATGTTAAAGAACCTTCTTTATGATGAATAAATAAGGAGAGAGAGAGAGAAACATAAGCATAAAGAATGAAATGACAATAAATGAGTACCTATCAATAACTATAAATGTGAATTAATTAAATGAGTAAATCAAAAGACAGAGGGTAGCAGAATGGATAAGAAAATATGACCAATATATATGATATTTACAAGAGACCCACCTCAGAACAAAAGGTACACACAGACTGAAAGTGATGGGATTGAAAAAACTATTCCATGCAAGTGGAAACAAAAGAAACAAAAAAGCTGGAGTAGCAACACTTATATCAGACAAAATAGACTTCAAAACCAAGGCCATAATAAGAGACAAAGAAAGACATTACATAATACTAAAGGGATTGATCCAACAAAAGATATAATTCTACTAAACATATATGCACCCAACATAGGAACACCTAAATATTCAAAGAAATTTTCATGGATACTAAGGGAAAGAGAGATAGCAATACAGTCATAGTTTGGAATTTTAACACCCTATTGACATCAATGGATTGAACATCCAGACATTTTATACGAAGGCAGCATAATATACATCCTTCTCAAGTTTGTTCTCTAAACATTCTCTAAGATAGACTCCATGGTAGGACATAGGATAAACCTTAATAAATTCAAGAATATTGAAATCATATCAAGCATTTTCTTTGACCACAATGATATGAAACTAGAAATCAATTACAATAAAAAATCAAAAACACTAAAAAACAAGGAGACTAAAGAACATGTATTAAACAATGAATGGGTTAACAATGAGATCAAGGAAGAAATTAAAAGTTACCTGGACAAAAATGAAAATAAACACACAATAACTTGAAATCTGTGGGGCATTGAGAGTAGTCCTGAGAGGGAAATTTATTGCATTACAAGCCTACCTCAAAAAAAAAAAAAGGAAAAAGAAAAACACTAAAATGAACAGTACAACCTAAAAAAACCCTAGAAAAATAACAATTAACAATGCCCAGAGTAAGAAGAAGGAAGGAAATAATAAAGATTAGAGCAAAAATAAATTACATAAAAACTAAAAGAAGGTGATACAAAAGATCAATACCAACAGCTGTTACTTTGAAAAGATAAACGAGATTGGCAAACCATTACCCACACTCAGCAAGAAATAAAGAGAGAGGGCCAAGATAAATAAAATGAGAAATGAAAGGGGAAAAGCAACAACTGACATCACAGAAATACAAAGGATTTTAAGAAAATATTATGAACAACTATATACCAACAAATCGGATAACATAGATGAAATGGATAAATTCTAGAAACATACAATATTCCAAAACTTAACCAAGAAAAATCAGAAAATCTGAATAGACCAATTACAAACAATTGAGGCAGTAGTCAAAAAACTCTCAGCAAACAAAATTCTGGACCAGAAGGCCTCACAGGTGAATTTTAGCAAACATCAAAAGAAAAACTAATACCTGTCCCTTAGAAACTGTTCCAAAAAATTCAAAAGGGGAAAAGACTTCCAAGTTAGTTTTACCAGACCAGCATATCCTAACTTGAAAACTACATAAAGAAGCTACAAAGAAACAAAACTACAGCCCAATATCCCTGATAAACATAAATGCTAAAATCTAACAAAATATTAGCAAACCATAGCCAGCAATAAATTATAAAAATCATACACCATGCTGAAGTGGGGGTCACTGGGGGGGATGCAAGATTGGTACAATATTTGCCAATCAATAAATGTGATATACAACATAAATAAAATGAAAGATAGAAATCACATAATCATATCAGATGAGACTGGGTGCATTCAGGGTGGTATGGCTGTAGACACATAATCACATCAATAGGTACAGAAAAAGCACTTGATAAAATCCAGCACACATTGATGATAAAGACTCTCGTCAAAGTGAGGACAGAGGGATCATTCCTCAACATAATAAAGACCATATATGGCAAACCCATAACCAACATCATGTTCAATGGGCATAAACTAAAAGCATTTCCCTTAAGAAACAAGACATGGGTTGTCTGCTTTCCTCACTCTTATTCAACATAGTACTGGAAGTTCTAGCAGCATCAATCAGATAAGAAAAAGAAATAGAAGACATCAGATTGGAAAGAAGGAAGTAAATTGTCATTATTCACAGATGACATGATGTGGTATATTTAAAACCTTAAAGCCTCTACCAAATACTGCTAAGAACTGATAAATGAATTTGGTAAAGTAGCAGGATACAAAATTAATGTTCATAAATTGGTGGCATTTTTATATGCCAATAATGAACTCTCAGGAGAAATTAAGAAAACAATTGAATTTACTACTGCAACAACAAAAAATAAAGTACTTATAAATAAATTTAATTCAGGAGATAAAAGGCCTGTCCTCATAAAATTATAGGATACTGAAGATAAAGTAAGTGGAAGTATGTACCATGTTCATAGACAGTAAGAATTAACATCATTAAAATGTCCACACTACCCAAAACAATATACAGATTAAACACAATTCCTATTAAAATACCCATAGCATATCTCACAGATCTAGAGAAAAATTCTAAAAATGTATATGGGACCACTAAAAACCTCAAATAACATCTACAATCTTGAGAAAGAAGAATAAAGTTGAGGTATCACCCTACCTGATATCAAACATACCACAAGGCCATAGTAATTAAAACAGCATGGTACTGACATAAGAACAGGCATAGAGATCAATGGAACAAAATAGAGAGCCCAGAAATAATCCCACACCTACATGGTCAATTAATTTTTGACACAAGAGGCCTGAACATATAATGGAATAAAGATAGTCTCTTCAATAAATAGTGTTGAAATTATTGGACAAATACATACAAAGAATGAAACTAGGCCACCAAATTGGTGGACTAGGCCACCAATTTTAGACAGTAAAATTATGGACATTTCTCATAGCAATATTTTTACCAATATATCACTTTGGGCAAGGGAAAAGAATAAACAAACAAATGGAACTACATCAAATTTTAAATCTTTTGCACAGCAATGGAAACTATCAACAAAATTAAAAGGCAACCCACTGAATGGAAGGATATTTTTACTGATGATATATCTGATAAGGGTTTAATATCCAAAATATATAAAAATCTTATATATCTTAACACCAAGAAAAAAACAATCCAATTAAAAATGGGCAAAGGGTATTAATAGACACTTCCCCAAAGAGGACATACAGATGGCCAACATACATATGAAAATATGCTTGACATCACAAATGATAAGAGGAATTCAAATTAAAACTATAATGAGATATCGCCTAATGCCTGTCAGAATAGCTATAATCAATAAATCAACAAACAAGTGTTGGGGAGGATATGGAGAAAAGGGAACCCTCTTACACTGTTGTTAGGAATGCAGATTGGCGAAGTCACTGAGGAAAACAGCATGGAGTTTCCTCAAAAAATTAAAAATGAATCTTCCTTTTGAATAGCAATTCTACTTCTGGGAAGTGGAAAGAAACCCAAAAGACTAATTTAAAAGAATATATACACCCCTATATTCATTGCAGTGTTATTTACAATAGCTAAGATCTGGAAATAGCCCAAGTGCCTATCATTAGATGAGTGGATAAAAAACACTGTGGTACCTTTATGCAATAAACTACTACTCACCTGCAAATAATAAGGAAATCTTACCTTTGTAATAGCATGGATGGACCCAGAGAATATTGTGCTGGGTATATAAGCCAGTTAGAGAAAGAGAAATACTATCTGATCTCACTTACATGCACAATGTAATGTACAAAATAATTTAACAAACAAAATAGAAACAGAACAATAGATTCATAGAACAGATTGACAGTTTTCAGAGTGGAAGGATGTGGTAGAGATGGGTAAAATAAAAAGGTGAAGGGATTAAGAAAAATATATATACACACATAACACATAGACACTGACAAAAGTATGGTGATAACTACAGGCAATGGGGAATGGGATTTTAGTGGAAGATGACAAAGGGGAATAAAAGGGGATGGAAAGAGACTTTATTTTGGGTGATGAGCACATGATGCAGTGTGAAGATGATGTGTTGTTGAGTTGTATAGTTGAAACCTGTATGGTTTGTTAATCAGTGTTAACAAACCATACCCCCCAAACAATATTAAACATGGGGGTTAATCATACCCCCAAAACAATAAAAAACAAACATCATAATATATCCCAGTACCATCTTTAAATTATAACAAAATTTGATAAAGGAGGGCTGATATTTATATCACTGTAATTCTTTTTTTAATAAAGTTTCTTTACAATTAAAAAAAAAAAACCTTTAGGGACAAAGTTGTTTTGTCCCCAGGCAAGAATAACTTTGATAATATCTACCTATTGAAAGAATATATTTTAAAAAATGAAGAATCTCACTTTTAGGTTAGATTTTCAAGGTCCAGTTTTTCAAAAATCATCAAAAATAAAAATTGAGGAATAGAAAAAATATATAAAGCCACATCTTACCTCTAGATCTCTGAAATATGGAGGGAGGGAGAAATGGAGAGAGAGAGAGAGAGAACAGATTTACTAAGGAGTTTAACAAAGACCTAATACATACTCATATGTATTTGACCATCTTTAAATGGAAAAATGAAAACTTTCACTAGCTTGAGAGTGAAAGTATGGTAGGTATTAGGAAAATAAAATTATATAACAAATACAAGAATGTTTACTTTTACATTCTGTTGAGTTTTAAAATGAATTTCCAGAGCTTGTTTCTTGGTTGTGTATACAGAAGAACTACATGCTAAAACAGAAAAATAGAGTAGGAACATAGCCTTAGAGTGGGAATATATCATTTATTTATTCACCAACTATTTCTCAGATGTCTACCATTCCAGGCACTTGCTAGAAACTAGGAATACAGAGATAAACAAAATTTAATATCTACAACTTTGAAATCTTCTTAGATTATAGAGAAAAAACACAATTCTCTCTTTAATATCACTAAAACTAGCTCCTAAGATGTTCTGAATACTTTAGCAAGCACCATACATGCATTTATGAAGAAAGTGGGATCTTACTATCCTCGTGGGTGAATAACCAGCAGCCCACAGGAATTAAATAACATGCACATAATTCTGTCTGCTGAAGCTAGATTCCTAATCATCATACTATTTGTGTGTTTTTAAAGAACTATGTTAGAGACTTATTGTTTTCACAAAGTGAGAAACTGTCTGTAGTTGAAGGAAGAGAATTTGTCGAGGCTCTCTAGCCTTGGCTATATTTTGCATGAGTGTCAAAGGATGTGAGGATGGGGGCAATGAGAATTACATATGTGAAAGTACAGCAACATGAGCGAATAGCAGTTAGCTCAGAATGGATCATTGAGTAAACTGGGATGAGAGTAAGAGGTGAACCCAGAAAATAATCAAGATCCCAAAGTGCCTGCCATATCTTGCTTAGGTGAGTGACAAGACACTGAAATTATTAGGGAAGATGTTATCATAGGACAAGTTCCACAGTACAGATCCTGAAATGAGGATTTATGTACATGTGATTTCTTAAGAAGACACTCATAGGAGAAACTGGGTGGATAAAAACAGAGAGAGAAGGGATACAGGCTAATCAAGAGCACAGTTTCAGGTAAAATCTCTGTCTCAGTTGAATTCCTTAGGAGCTCGGGAGGATAATTTAAATCTCAGAATAAGTTTTGCAGAAAGACAAATAATCTGGTATTTCTACTGGCACACCAGAAGGTAATTAGCTACAAGCTACCCTAAGGATATGAACTTCCAGAGACTTCCAGTTCTCTGTGAATATGGGTAATGCAACTCTGGTAGCCCAATGGTGGAAATGCAGAACTCGGTCATTACCAGCAAAGCAGTCAGAAGCTGTGTGATAGGTTTACAGAATGTATGTGGAGCACCTGTTAGTTACAATTGATAATGCCATAGTTGTCATTAGAATGACATTTATTAGAATTAGAATTGTTATTTCAATGACAATGACTCAAGGACACTGAAACTCTTGAGTTAAAAAAATACATTAAAACCTCCAGACAAAAAGTTGTCCATTAAGCCATGATAGCAACATAAGTAGAGATAAAAAATCCCATAGAATTATGGAACACCAGAACAGAAATGAATAAAAGCTTAGCAATTACCCACCCTGATGACAATTTGCAGGTAAAGAGACCATGATCAAGGAAATCACCATGTCCATCTAATTAGTTGTGGAGCCAAGTCAGAGTATTTTTGTCCTGACTCCAAATAGAGTCTACTTTCATTCCACATTTGCAGCTTTGGAGAGGCATATATTCAAACCCAAATTGGAACAATAACACAAAGATTTCTTAATTACTGAGATTTTAAATTTTCTAACCTCCCTTGAAGTTGAGTGTGACATGTAGTTGAGTCTCGAGATGTAAGTAGGAGTAATGTGCGTGGAAGCATTACTTCCAGGCCTGCTCCATAAAAATCACCACAGAGATCAATCTATGTTCTCTTTTTGCATGTGGTGGCCATGTGGGAGGACTCTAATGAAATGGACAAAGGATATCAACACAATAGAAGGATCCTGGATCACTGTATGCATCAGCTTCTTCCTAGCCTAACCACCAATCGTCTCCCATTGGACTATAATATAAGCAAGAAAGAAACATTTGTTTTGGTGAATCACTGAAATTTGGGGATTATTTGCTATAGCAATTACCCTATCCTGACTAATATGTAAAGCCATTGATCAAAGTCTATTTGGTGATTTTTATTTACTGTAAGCTACCTGGCTGACACAGTGGGCAATCCAGAGATAGATAAAATATGGCCCTGTTTTAAGTATTCTTCTGCATCATATCAGGGGAGAGAGACCATGAACAAATGAAAACAAGTCAAAACAATAGATGCTATAGGAATAAGGAAAGGTAACACAATAGAACAATTCTGGTTGTGTTGATCATGAGAATCTTCATTGAAGAAGTAGTAGTCCTTTGAAACCTTAGAAGATCAATCAAGACTTTGATAAGATGGTTGAGTGAGGGTGATCCATAAAATGAGGAATAGCTGAGATAAGACAGAGTCAAAGACAAGATATGGGAATCCTCTTGAGATAAAATCTAGAGGAGTGACAAGACATTGTTACAAAATTTTTTAATACTTTGACTTTTAAGCTAAAAGATTGAATCAATTAGCTGTTTTTGTGTAACAAATAAATGTGAAACATTTCACCTAAAATATCTATGGTGTGCTTGTGTGTGATATTGTTATGTTTAATACAGAATTACATGCTTATGATTTTGTAATGAAAGATTTTATAACAAAAAGAGGGCATTATTTGTGCTGGACCCTGTATATTTTATTGATTACACTATTACAGTTGTCTCAATTTATCCCCCTTTACCCACCTCCACCCAGTAACATCCACTCCCTCAGGCAATCCTTCCACCGTTATTTGTGTCCATGGGTCATGCGTATAAGCTCTTTGGCTACTCCATTTCCTATACTGTACTTTATACCTCCATGGCTATTCTGTAACTACCTATTTGTACTACCTAATCACCTCACCTCCTCATCCATTTCCTCACACCATGTTCTCATGTGGCAACCATGAAAATGCTCTCCATATCCATGATTCTGTCCTTGTTCTTCTAGTTTTCTTAGTCTGTTTTTTAGATTCAATTGTTGACAGGTATGTATTTATTGCTATTTGATTGTTCATAGTTTTGATCTTCTTTTTCTTAAATTAGTCTCTTTAACATTTCATATAATAATGGCTTGGTGATGGTAACCTCCTTTAGTTTTTTCTTGTCTGGGAAGATTTTTATTCTAGTTTTGATTCTAAATGATAGCTTGCTGGATAGTGCAATCTTTGTTGTAGGTCCCTGCTTTCACGGCTTTGAATATTTCTTGCCAGTTCCTTGTAGCCTACAAAGTTTCTTTTAAGAAATCAGTTGACAGTGCTATGAGAACTCCCCTACGGATAGCTAACTACTTTCCTCTTGCTGCTTTTAGGATTCTTTCTTTATCTTTAACTTTTGGCATTTTAATTATATGTGTTGAAGTGGGCCTCTTTGCATCCATCTTATTTGGGACTCTGTGCTTTCTGGAATTGCATGTCTATTTCCTTCACCAATTAGGGGAGTTTTCTTTCATTATTTTTTAAAATAGATTTCCAATTTCTTGCTCTTTCTCTTCTACTTTAGGCATCCCTAGGATGTGAATGTTGGAATGCTTGAAGATGTCCCAGAGGCTGCTTATACTATCCTCAGTCCTGGGGGGATTATTTCTTTCTTCTTGTTATTCTGATGGGTTGTATTTTACTTCCTTATGTTCCAAATCATTGATGTGATTCTTGGCTTTATTCACTCTACTGTTGTTTTCTTGCAAACTATTCTTTATTTCAGTTAGTGAATTTTTCATTTCTGGCAAGATCTTTTTTATGCTGCTGAGGTCCTCACTAAGTTCCTTGAGTATCCTTATAACCAGTGTTTTGAGCTGTGCATCTGATAGATTGCTTATCTCCATTTGGTTTAGCTCTTTTCTGGAGTTTTGATCTGTTCTTTCATTTGGGCCAAGTTTCTTTGTTTCTTCATTTTGGCAGCTTCCCTGTGTTTGTCTCTAGGTATTAGGTAGAGCTGCTATGATTCCCTGTCATGTTAGGGTGGCATAATGTAGTAGGTGTCCTCTAAAGTCCAGTGGCACAGCCTTGTCTATCACTCAAGGTGAGTACTCAAAGTGTTCCCTTCATGTAGGCTGAGTATACCCTCCTCTTGTAGTTGAACCTTGGTTGCTGTTGGCAGGTCAATGAGAGGGATTTATCCAGGCCAGTCAGTTGCAAGGGCTGGTTTTGACCACCCACCACCAACCTGGTGCTCCAACATGGTCTATAGCTGTCCACTGGGTGTACAAGCCCTAGGGTTTCCTGCATGAAAGGTGATATGATGAGGTGCCTTGAGTCACCCTGCCTGAAGTATAGAACAATATGAGATGCCTGTTACTTATACTGGGCTTGGAGATTCCTAAGCAAAGCCAAGCTGTGAATCAAGTGTGGCTGCTGCTAGTGTCATGCCTGGGGAGAGTTAGCCTGAGGTATGAGGGCTGGGGGCTCACTGAGGCCAGATGTTGCTGGTTTGAAAGGATTTAGGAACTTGTGAAGCTTAAGCCAAGACCAGTCATGCACATGCAAAAGCTACTATTAACATCTATAAATTAGTTGGGAAGGAACCTTAGGGGATCCCCAGGGCATAGCAAACAGTGTTAACCAGGTTAATTAAGACTCAAATTTGGCGCCAGCATGCCGACTCTGTGGCTCTCCCCAACCTTCTGTATAGGAGAAAGCTGTCTCCTGGCTCTCACCTTGATGCCAGAAACTTCGGTTCCTCCCTGTATGCTGCTGGTGCCTTTCAATGGCTCCCACAGTGCTGAAGGTCAGAGAAAGTGAGTCTGAGTAAGTTCACATGTGGATTCTTTAAGAGGAATTGCTTGGGACTCTAGAATTTCTTCCACCAACCCAATCCTTGCTGGGTTTTTGCTGCCAGAAATTATGGGGACTTATCTTCTTGGCACCAGTACCCTGGGCTGGTGTCCTAGTGTAGGGCTGGGACTCCTACTTCCTAAGGTATCCCTCCTGAATTTTTATCCACCACACATGTATGTGGGACCAGCATGTTCTGCATCTCCCACCAGTCTGGATGGATGTAGTTTCTTTAAATCTGTAATTGTCAGACTTTCATTCACCTCAATTTCTGCCAGTTCTGAGCAATGCTTGTTCTAAAATTTAGTTGTAATTTTGATGTGGTTGTGCAAGGAGGATAGCTATGTTTACCTGTGCTGCCATCTTGATCAGAAGTCCAGACTCGGTGATCTTGACTGCCCTCTTTCATGTACCTGTATCCAGCTAATCCAGTTTGTTGGATGATGTCAGCTGAGGCAAATTGTCTTTGATCCCTTTCTCTAATTTTTCAATATGGCAATCTAGGACTATTCTCATATTTGTAGCAAGGGACACCAGAGAGATCACTAAAGTGAAAAAAACAAAACAAAACAAAACAAAACACTTTTTAAACTCTCTGTTTGTATTGAATTTGCTGTTCTCATTGAATAATGTAAGTCACATGGTCAAGCCCAGAGTCAGTATGGGAGGGCACTAGCAATGGGTGTGAATAGAAGGAAGTGTGAGTAATTGGGACTATTGATGCCAATGATATCCATAATTAGTATGGATATTAGTATGGATACTCAAAGATGTGACTAAAGGTCTGTGGAATTAGAACTGCCTAGATGCAAATCTTACCTCTGATATTTCCTAGCTGTGTGATCTTGAACATGGCATTTAACCTTTCTATGCTTCAGTTTCCTCATACAAAAACTGGGATGAAAACTATCAGCTACATAACAGGGTTGTTTGAGGATTCAGTAAATTAATTTATAAAAATGTTTAGAGTAGTTGTTAGCAACTATTAAGGTCCCTCCATGTAAATGTTAGTTATTATTGTCAGGTCAATTTCAGAGAATTGGTGAATTGAATACATTTCTACATGTGTACCAAGGAGATAAGGAAAAGTGATATGATGAGGTGGTTATATAAAAAGAGTCTCTTAAATACACCATTTTTCCTTAAATTGTTCTTGATAACAATTCCAATTTCTTTATTAACTGTTGACATCTTTGTAAACCATCAGAGCAAAAATTACCCCGGACAAAGTTAAACAGGCAAGAAAACCTTTACTCGAGGCATTTGGAAGAATAAGGAAGCCATAACTGAGTGCAAACTCAGCTCTGCTGAAACAAAAATCAGCAGGATTTTAAGAGCTTGGGTGGAAAGAATGATCATAGGCCATTTGTGTTTGCCGGCTGGCTTTATCTGAAGGGAAAGTCAACTTTTTCATCTCTTCATGACAGGAGGTAATTTTGCATCTTGGAAGTTAGGCTTCTACTCTGCCATAGAAACTGGGAGGAATGGGGCCTGTCTTTCTAGATGATTATATTTAAAATAGTTTCCAGATCCTGGAGAAAGACAGTACTGTGTTGGAAAACTGGCAGGAGGCTTTTAAAAATATTTACATATTAAAAGAACATATTAAAAGGATTTACAGTTACAAGTTTTCTAAAGTCAACCATCTAAGAAATGGAGGTCAGTGGACTAGAGTAAGAAAGAAGCCTAAAGTTTAGTCAAGCTGAGAGAAATGTTAGGTTTCCTGGTCATGACAATCCTTTAGAGATTCTATGTGCTTTACCACTTTCATCTTAAACACAGGAATTAAAAATCCAAGTTTCAGCATTTGGCTAGTCCAACTTTTTATTTAACAATGTTTCTGGTAGGATTTTAAGCTTGTGGTGAGTTACTAATTTAGACACTAAATAGCAATCTAGTGACAATTCAAAATGCCTATTTCCTGTCCACAGGTATACTACATAAAAAGTTTCACATAAATCAAGAGAAGGGCACTTGTATTTTCAGAACAAACAGCATTAATCAAAATAATCCAAAAGAAAGAAGATAGGCATTTTAAATTTCTACAATATATTTTTATGTTCAGTTTGTAATGCATTTATATGTTCCTTTCCCAGAATAACATGTTTCTTGGAGAATATTTTTATTTGGACCTGGTGGTACAGATGGTATAGCGGAAGTGTGAGTCCCTTGGGGTGTTGGCAAAATGAGAGTGTTGAGGCTGGAATATGAAATCAAAAAGTGAGACCTAAGTAGGAGGTAAAGAAAAAAAGAGGAGTGAAAATAATATTGATAATGAGATCTAAAGAGTAAAAGAGATTCTTTAAAGGGCAAAGTAGATATCTAACTATTTATCTATCTATCATCTACCTATCTATCTATCTATCTGTCTATCTATCATCTACATCCAATCTTCCTCCTACCATCCACCATTTCCTTTGGAAAACTCAGTGCCCTCTCCCTGAGATATTTAGATGTACTACCCAAGATAAGTAGATAAGCAGAGTGGCCATTAAAATATATCAAGAAAGATAGGGGGAAATTGGTAGGGTGATTAACTGTCCTGTGACTAAGGGTTTTTGCAGAAAGTGAAATTTTCCAGTGATGAAACCAGAATAGTTCTAGAAAAATTGGGATGGTTATTCACCTTGGAACTTCAGATAATTTAAAACCAAAATTATCCTAATTAAGTAGGAAATTACTGTGATCAGCTTTCAAATGAGATCACCTAATAAGAAATTTAGTAGAGATTTTGCCTTAATATCTGACTCTCAGACCAGTTATGGATATGATCTGGAATGCTAAATGAAGAATTATAATTTTTACAAAATGCAAAGGGGATGTGACCAATAGTATCTATTTTTAAAAAAAAACTTCATGGAAATTCCCTATTTAGAAAAGACCACATCATATACTAATTATATCATATTCTCATTTCTCTATCTAAATTTTGCAGGTACACAAAAAGGGCTATTTGGAAAGTATCATAGTAAATGGCAAAGAAACAGCTTAAACAGCTTAATTGCATATACATTGATTGCTGAGGCCTAATATATCACCCAATTCTGTATTTGGATAGTAACACCTTCTCTAAAGCCTATGTCTTGGTTTGCATTCTTCAAAAAGCAGAATCCAAGACAAAAATATCATTTCAGGTAGTTTATTTGGAAGTGAGCCCAGGAAGCACAAGTAGGGGCTGGGGGAAGTAAGAATGGGAAGAGAGAAAAGCCAATAAATGTGTATTAATGAGCTGATTGTTGCTGTGGGGAATGGGATCAATCTCATTGATATTCTGAGAAATCATGTAGAAATTGCTCTAGACTTGTCCCACAGATGCTGAAATATTTATCCAATGGCTCCTTTTACTCGCTGGTTGAGAGTACCCCTGGGGCGTTAATACCCTGTGTCATGGGGTTTTATAGTTCAGCAGTATTTCATAGCTGAGATGCTCTTGTTCACTACCTGTGTCTTACCTCCAGTTTTGCAACAACAAGTGGGCTGAGATGATGAGGTGCAATGCATTAGAAGCATGTGCTACAGCATCCTAACATTTCTACATATAAATGTTCTCGCAGTCACTCTAAAGAAATCTAAGGCAAACTGAAAAGGACCCTTATAGATGGTGTAGGGACAATAGGATTATTTACTGATAATCAATCGAGTTTGAGAGAGGTTAAAGAAGAATTTAGAACCACATGTGGATTCTTAGCAGAGCAGGATTCAATACCTAGATTCCTGGTGTATATTCTAGGGCACATCTGTCCACACCAAATTTGTGAGTGGAATGTGGGCCTACTGCAAATATGATTTTGATATTAATGTGAAAATGGAACTAAATTACTGTCCTCTTATGCTTTGAAAAGTATTCTCTAAAAAGTATTTTCCTTTTTTCTTCTGCCTTTAAAAAATTCAGCTTTATTGAGTTATAATTTACAATAAAATTATAAATTGTTAAAAGTGTACATCATGGTGATTTGATATACCATATACATTGTGAAAGGATTCCCCCATTTAGTTAACATACCCATTGTCTCACTGATGAGAGAAAACTTAAATTCTATTCTCTACACTTTCCATTAAAAAATACAGTGTTATCAACTATAGTCACCATGTTTTACATTAGATCCTCAAACCTTATTCATCTTATAGGTAAAAGTTTGTACACTTTTTACCAAACTCTCTCTCTTTCCTCCACTTCTCAGCCCTTGGCAACTACTTTTTGACTATTTATTTTTATAAATTTGACTTTTTCTTGACTTATTCTTAACAGAAACATTTTATTGTAGAAAAATAGGGCAACATTTTATTTGAAGCTAGAAACCATGAATTTGAATATTGGATATTGTGTCTATTCACTGAGAAGCTTTAGGCAAATGAAATACTTAAACTCAATTTCTTCATCTGAGAAATAAATATAGCATTTTCTATCTCTCAGGATTTTTCTAAGAATCAAATAAAATCCATTAGATAAAGAACATCATGAGTCTTGTTACCGAAATTAGTTGTCAGTGACATTAAAAGTACTAATCAAATTCTCCTCAAGTGGGACATTTTTAGAGGACCTATGAACCTTTGAGTTCTGTATAATTGTTTTCCTGTGCCCATACCTCAGAAGAAATCAGCATGTGAAAATTTTATTAGACAGTAAATGCAGATTAAGCCAGGGAAAGTCAGCCATGGTTTCTCACAAAGAAGTTTGTGAAATAGAGTCATTTAGATTTCTGTTCATTTGTTGTTCAGAGCAGTCAGCAGAACCTAGTAGATTTTACTGTGGGTGAATTTGGGTGTGGGTGTGGTTGACCACACAGCAGACCAGAGAATAAGGAAGAGCTCCTGTGGCTTTGTGGAAGGCTGTCTTCCTTGGAACCTCTGAGTGGGTTTGATAATCAGCTTTGAAATTATGCTTGAAAAGGAATCAACACTGTTCTTATCTGGCCCCTCTTTTTTTCTTTATTCTTTCTAGGTAAAATGCCCCATTAAGTCATATGCAAAAAAGACTTTACCCCAAGACAGACAAAATTTAATAAAGGGGGACAAAAAAGAAAACCCAGAATTAAACTTACTGTATATCACACTCAGACCTTCTAGGTGATGATTCCTAAAGTCAAATTTCAAAACTTTAACTTTTGTTAAGCAGCCTATGGTCATTAATAAAAACTCCTTATCTACATTCTCTATAAAATTCACAGTGATGGTTCTCAAACATTAGCATATACACAATTTATGAAGACTGTTTTGACAAAAATGTAGATTCCTTGGAGGTGTTGGTAGCATGAAGCATTCTGATTCATTCCTGGAGATTCCGCTGGGAGTTAACCTTGAAAGTTTCCTTCTTTTCTCATAGCAACATTTACCCTTTTCGAGCATCATTGTCTTTGGAATCTCTCATCTTTGACTTGTCATTAGGTTTTGGTATTTGTACAACCATCAGTTTACACATATACAATCTGAACTTGATCATTTAGCACTCTTGCTAAGAGCTGAATGACCAGCAATACAAAGGAATGCATTTCATAAATATTTTATTAAGTGAAGTATATTCTAGACACAAAAGAGCTCATGTTACATGGTTCCACTTATAGGAAGTTGGAAGAGGCCAAGTTAAAAAATGATGACAGAAGGTAGAAGAGTGGTTGCCTCTGGCTAGAAAGGGACATCAGGGAGCCCCATAGGGTGTTAGAAAGTACCTACAGGTAACTGAAATCTTAGAAAGTGAAAACATGGATAAGAGGGAAATACTGTACAAGGAAGTTTTAGAGTGGTTGTTGTTATTATGCATAGAGAATTCCTGCATGGGAAATAATTTGAACAAACTGTAATTGTAAATTACATACAGATAAGTACCAGAGTTGTTATAACATAATCATGTTGGAAAGCACATTTTAAAAAGAAATTAAATTAAATATATAATACATATATATTTCTATATAAATACATTTATATAAATATATATTTACATATAAACATATATACTTACATATATATATATATATATATACACACACACACATATATACTGATCCCTAGGTTCCACTCCCAGATGTTCTGACTCAGTAGATCTAAAGTACAGCCTACAATTCTGTATTTTTATTTAACAGGCTCCTCAGGTAATACTTGTATACAGCTAGATTTGAGAAGCACTGAATAGATTATTTCTAATATCTTTTTCTCTTATTTGGTGATCAAATGTTAATGAAAAGTAATATTTTTTCCCAGCTATGTGGCATTCATTGATAAAGACTTAAACTGTGCAATGGGGGTATAATTTTAGGTATCAGACACCCTATGGGTGATGTGGGGGAACAAGAAGAGTTAGTCAAATCTACTCTGCCTATTTGTAAATTCAATTCAGCAGGGAAGGCCTTCAAATTAGGCTGAAAATGTCAGGGCTGTTTACTCTTCAGTTGTTTGGGGTCCCTTGGTGTGGGTGTGTGTAATTCAACTGTAATATAGTATACATATAATAAGGTAAGATTAGGTGGGAATCTTAAGTGTACAGTTCCATGATGTTTTACGTATGTCTAGAGTTAGTCTGAAAATATTATATGGAAAATTTCAGTAGTAAACATTTCATAAGCTTTAAATCGCATGCCATTTTTTAGTAACATGGTAAAAATTTTCACTGTCTCACTCTGTCCTGCCCAGGATGTGAATTATCTTTTTGTCCAGTGCATCCAAGCTGTATACACTATCTACCTGTTAGTCACTTAGAAACTGTCTTGGTTATCAGATCAACTGTTATAGTATCAAAGGCCCTAAAGTACAGGAGTGGTTATGCTGACAATTTAAATATGTCAAAGAGAAGCTTCTCTTTGCTTAGAAGTAAAGTGCTTCTTTCAGGTAAAAAGGTATGTGTACAGGAAAAAAAATAGTAACATAAGCTTAATTGCTATCCATGGTTTTAGGCAACCACTGGGGGTTTTGGAACATATCCCCTGTGGAGAAAGGGGTGGGTTTTACTAAATATACATTATGATTGGTTTCCAGAGATCCTCCCCATGGATTATGTCATTTGAGTCTTAACTCTGCGGAATAAGTAAAAATGGTATCATTCCTCTTTTGCAGAAGAGGAGATCCAGGTTCAGTAAAAGTAAATGACTTGCTCTCGTTTCAGTAAGGATAGAGCCAAGTCTCCATTCCATATCTTCATTTGCTCCCCACTGGGAATGGCAAGAACTGCCACAGCTCTCTCTGAAGATTTTCTTGGAGGAAAATGCCTCCCATAATGCTTTAGGTTAATACAAAACCTTTAGCTGTCTATGGTGACAGATCCGGGGATTTGGTTTTTTTTTGGGGGGGGGGGTTACATTTCTATCCATTGAGAATTAGTGTTTTTACAAAATACAATAAAAATAAAATACTAGAAAAATATAATAAAAAGATACATAAAACACAAGCCCATAGTTTTTATCTGAGTGGACAGTTAAAATCACACTTCAAAAAGGGAGTAAACACAGCATAGACAAATTACTAATAAAAGTTTCTAAGTGCCCACTCTTAAGTTTTATACTTTCCTCATCCCATACTGGTAATAGTTCACTGATTAGCACTGGTTGCCTTCAGAGAGCACTGGCCCCATCCCAAACCCAAACTAATATAATCCCAAGGGAACAAACAATTTCTTTCCTGCTCTCTCTCCCCCCTCACCAACCTGCTGATGCATTCACTGGTTTGTTCACATTCTTTCTTGCTTGGGAGCATGTGACTATGTGGATCTAGAAGCTACCATACCTGCAGCAGATGGTGTGGGCTCCAAAAGGACTAAATTCTCTCTTGCCCAACCTGAACACACTACCTCATGTGCTTGTGTACTCTCTCTCCATAGCCATGTGGGTTTAGCAGCTGAGTGGCCAGGAGCCATGTGGTCTTTGCCACTGGAGAAGTTGGGAGTAACCTAAGCTACCTGGATGGGGACTTAGACTGCTTAGCAGGGCCTGGATACTGAAGCATAGCAATGGACTGAAGTTGGAAATGCACACTAAGCTAGCTGGATGCTGGACTGGACTGTACCTTATTAAAATGGAGCATAAACTCTGGGCAGTGGCCTTCATTCTGGCCCTACTGAAGACAAGATTGGACTCTTTCCATGGCAAGAAGTGCAGAAAGGGAACATTTGAAAGCCAGGGGTCAGCTTCTATTCCTGCCCGAATAAACATTTCCACATTACAGTCTCCCATGCATAGGTCCTTGAAATGCTTTCTCTGTGGTCCTGTAGAAGGACCTAATTACCACCGAAAACACTTAAACAATTACCATTTCTCCAAAAGACCCTATGAAACCTCCCCAGTTTCTTCTATTAACTTTCTTTATAGAATGCCCTTGTACTCTCCCTTCTCTGGACCTGTTCATCTCTATGGATTCCAGTTGATCTCTGGATAGTCTCTTAAAACGGCATCAGAAGTTGAACACAGAACTCCAGATAGGAAAGTGTGCACATTATTTGGAAGAGCCCTCACCTTTTCCTCCCTGAAACCTTCATAGTTTGGAGACTACTCTTTCCCTTTGACCTATGAGATCCAATCTCACTATAACCTTCATCCCCTATAAATGTCAGTCACTTTAAGAATCCCAAGTCTCGAGTTCTGGACAAGATGGAGGTGTAGGTAGAAAACCTTCACTTCCTCACACAACCAAAAGGAGGATAACAACCAATCTAAAATCAATAAACAACCCAAAATGCCAGAAAATCTAACTGCATGGAACTCCAACAACCAAAGAATTAAAGAAAAAATCAACCACAACAACCAGACTGGTAAGGTGGACTGTACAGGTCAACTCAGAAAAGCCATGGCAAGGCATCTGAGGGGCAGGGCTGACTGCCAAGCTCAGCAGAGCTTCATGGGAGGGGCTGACTTAAGGGGAAAACTGAGACTCAGAGCTGACTGTGGGCTAAGGGTGGGGTTGCCATGGTGGGAGATACTTCCAGTCTGACATGAGAGTCTATTGGAAAGTGTGCTAGAGATAAGCAGGCAAGCTGCACTGTCCCCTCTCTGACCCCTGCCACACAAGCAGCACAGCAAAGAGAGTTGCCCCACCCAGTGAATACCTAAGGCCCCACCCATTACAACTTAGCAGGTGTGCCAAGACAAAGAAATATGGCCCAAATGAAAGAACACAGCAAAACCTCATGACTAAGCAATAAGGAGATTGCCAATGTATCTGATGGACAATTTAAAGCCCTGGTAATCAAAATGCTCACAGAATTGATTGAGCTTGGTAAAAAAATGAAAGATACCCAAAATGAAATAAAGCAAAATATTCAGGGAACAAACAGTGAAAAGAAGGAAACCAGGATTCAAAGCAACAATATAGAACAAAAGGAAGAAATAAATATCCAACTGGATTAGAATGAAGAAACAAGAATCCCCCCCAAAATTAAGAGAGGCTAAGGATTCTTTGGGACAACCTGAAATATTTCAATATCCAAATTATAGAGGTACCAGAAGGACAACAACAAGAGAATAAGAAATTGAAGACTTATTTGAACAAATAATGAAGGAAAAGCTTCCCAATCTGGTGAAGGAAATAGACTTCCAGGAAGCCCAGAGAGCCCTAAAGAAGTTGGACCCAAAGAGGAACACACCACGGCATATCATCATTAAGTTACCCAAGATTAAATACAAAGAGAGAATCCGAAAAGCAGCAAGAGAAAAGGAAACAGTTACCTACAAAGGAGTGCCCATAAGACTATCAGCTAATTTCTCAGAAGAAACCTTACAGGTAAGAAGGGGCTGGAAAGAAGTATTTGAAGTTGTGAAAAGCGAGGACCTACATCCAAGATTACTCTATCCAGCAAAGCTTTCATTTAGAATGGAAGGGCAGATAAAGTGCTTCCCAGATAAGATCAAGTTAAAGGAGTTCATCGTCACTAAGCCCTTGTTATATGAAAGACTAAAGGGACTTATCTAAGAAAACGAAGATAAAAATATGAACAATAAAATGACAACAAACTCATAACTATTAGCAAAAGAATCTAAAAGAAAAGAAAAACAATGAAAACAAAAACCAAGCAAACAACCAAAACAGGAACAGAATCAGAGAAATGGACATCACACAGAGGGATGTCAGTGGGGAGGGGGAAGGGAGGGGAAGGGGAAAAGATACAGGGAAGAAGAAGCATAATTAGTAGGCGTAAGAGATAGGAAAAGATAAAAAATGGTAAGGAAACAGAGGACTCAAAGAACTTATATGTACAACCCAGGGACACAAATTAATGGTGTGGGGGAATGCTGGAGGGTTGGGGGGCAGGGTGGAGAGTAGATAAAGGAGGAAAAATTGGAAAAACTCTAATAGCATAATCAATAAAAATATGTGTATATATATATATATATATAATATTATATATACATATAAAGAATCTCAGGTCTCCTGGGTAATGCCTTACTTGTCATAGGACTCTGTACCTTACAATTTTTGACCCCATAGCTCATCTTCCCAAACACTCCATTGTGACCACAGGACTCATACTCATGAATGAAATCCTCCCAAGTCTTACCTTCTTCTGAGAATGTTCCCTTCACTTCTCACTCTAAGGAAAACTTTAGTATCCTGGCTCCCTAGCAGCTCAACTGGTGTTTGTCTTCTCCCTCACACTGTTGGTACCACTTTGTCTGAAGATGAGTGCATGCCCTGTTTATTTCTCATTGCCATCTCCAAATCTCCCTAATTCCCCTCTTAACACTACCCCTCAAACTGACTCACACATTATCACTTTATTTCCCTTGCTACCTTATTGCAATTGTCTGTTGACTTTAGCTCCCTGCCCACATTTCTTGCTATTTTATCTCCAGGAAACTGTTAAACTCTCCAGTGTTAATTAGTTGGCAGCTCAGTTCCTTGATCTCTCTTGCCATGCTCTTGTCCAGCATCCTACTTCACTCACTCTGAATTCCCATACTCTAGGCATTGTCGTTGCCTAACTGCATCCCCTTCATCACCTCAGTATCAAATATCTCACACTACCACCTTCTAATCTGCCTTCTCACTCCCTCTGATAGACCATCCGCAATAGTTTCTAGACCCCACCAAGAACTCCACACAACAGATATCACTACCTCTTAGCTCCTCAAAATGCTGTAAAATTCTCACTTTTCTCTTGTGAAAAATGACATAAATGGAGCCATTTCAAATGGAGTTGGAGCTGCCATTCCAGAAGAACTGACCTGCATGTCTTATTCTTAGAACTTCCAGACTGTTTGAACTGGGCCTGACCTTTGGGCTGGGCCAAGCCAACATTGTCTTACAAACAAGTGTTTGTAAAGCCAGTAAGAAAGTGGATACCCTGACCACAAGAACTAATTATTTTGGACTCGCTATCTAAAGATTGAATCAGTAACCAATCACATATAGGCAAGGGTAATTCATCTTATTGGCTCCTATAAGATTTTTTTTCTTTATTTCATATTATTATTCTTTTCTTTTTCTCATAAAAACATCTTCCTTCACCCTGTAATTGAAACATTATTTTTGCTTCTGTTTGAATCTATGGTAGCCAAATTGCAATTTTTTGATTCCAAATACATACTTGTTGCCTCTCATTTCAGCTTTTTAATTGTAGGTTAACCTTTCTAATAAAGCTTAAATTCCTTGACCAAAAATTATAATTATATTTTTGTCAACAAACTCAACACCCTTGTTGAAATATTTCCACAACTATACCACAGCCTTATACCATGGCTATCAACCTCAAGTGTGCTTTACCACTTAAAGCTGCATGACATATTTCCATTTGTTCATTCTCCCAGTCTCCTACAAAACCATTGTTTTGCCATCTCATCTCTGTTCTGAACTTTCACTGCTCCCTCCCCCTCACACTCTCAGATAATGGCCTTGACTTTAGAAACGGTCAGCTCTGGCTAATTTGGTTCAGTGGATTGAGTACCAGCCTGTGAACCAAAGGGTCGCTGGTTCTATTCCTATTCAGGGCACATACCTAGGTTTCAGGCCAGATCCCTAGTAAGCAGCACTCAAGAGGCAACCACACATTGGTGTTTCTCTCCCTCTCTGTCCTTCCCTTCTCCTCTCTCTAAAAGTAAATAAATAAAATCTTAAGGAAAATAGAAACATTGAGAAGAATGCTCCTATAATCTCCCCCATCACTTATACCTACCTATGTGCAACCATATTTTTCCCTAAAAAATTCAGGCAAAAAAAGTGCTCATTATACATGGCAAAATATAGTACTTGGCTTCTTTCTTATTAGCATGCCTGAACTACCTATGCTCCCATCTGAGGGCGATCTCTCCATTTGTCCACTAAATCACATCCTTTCCTCACATTTTCGAGGTCATAAATCCAGTAATTCTTATTTTCTTCCTTTTATAATAATTTTTCTTACTAATATTTTCCCAACAGCATGACATATTTTGTTTTTTTCCATGTCTAACCATAGTTCTATCTAGCAATTACATCCCCTCTATCCCTCCCTTCATAGTAAATCTGTCTGAAGTGTTATTAATGGTTGCCTTCTACTTGCCTCCTTCCATTTTCCTCTTGAACTCACCCCAATCAAGTTTTGTCTAAATTATGCCATTAAAATAATTTCTATCAAAGTCACAGATGACTTGCATCTCCATCTTGGTTTGAACCTCCTTTATTTTATATCTTGCATAGACTATTGAAAATATCTCCTAACTATTCTATCTTCATCCCTGCAACACAGTGATGACTCTCGCTGATCCAGTTAAATTACCAGTTTTAGCATGTCCCTTCCCTGCTCAAGCCTATTCCTGGCTTCTCTCTTTACTCAGAGTGAAGTCCATGTTTTGAGATTGACCCACAAAACCCTAGAAAATCAGCTCTTTATCACCTCTCTGATTGTGTCTCCAACCACTCTGAGGATTGCTCACTGTGCTTCAGGCACACTGGACTCCTCCCTGCCTCAGGGTCTTTGCCCCAGATATTCTCTTTCTCTGGAATTTTCCTTCCTGAGATAGGCAGTGAGTGTACTCACTTTTGTCCTTTATTTCCTTTCTCAAATAACCCTTCTGAATAAAGATCTCTCTATTCACCTCATTTAAAATTGTAACACTCTCATTCCCCACATTTATTCACCACTTTTTCTTTCTTTTCCTGGTCATGTTTTTCTACAGCATTTTTGTCTGCTTTATTATTTGTTCTTTCCACTAGAATGCAGTTTTTATGCAGGTAGGGTTTATGTGTGTTTTCTTTCATTGCTCTAAGACCAGCACCTAGGTCAGCACCTAACACATAGCAGTAGCTTGATAAATCTGTATTGAGTGAATGAATGGTTAAATAAATGTAGGAGATGTTGGGTTTTTACTTCCTATCATAAGAACACTGTATAACCATAACTACAAACTAAATATAAATCAGCTTCTTGTTTGTTTAAGCAATCACATCCTACTCTTATATATACCATGCTTATAATTAACTGTAATTCCCAGCTCTTTTTATATGAACTCCTGCCAAGCTGGGAATTCCCTATTGTGTATTCTTAGGATATTTTTTAATTTCCACACATGACCCTTTATAAACTTCATCTTGTTATTTTAAGCTCAGCAGTCCAAGTCTGCCAAGAGATAATTCTGAATATTGATTTTGATACATTTTACATTAACATTCATTTCTCGCTTTAATAAAATCTTTTGACTTTATTTATGTTTACTATAATGTTTATTCAAACAGAAGAAATTAAAGAGCCTCATGGGCTACCAAAGAAGTTGTGACAGATTGCATTTTCCAAAAACAATTCCACTAATACATGTAGATGCTCTTCTTTTGCTGTGAGGCTCGCAGTCCTTCATTGAGAGACTGTGTTGAAGTTCCCTTCCCTTGAACCTGGACAGGTCTTCAACTGTCCTAATCAATAGAATATGATGGAAGTAACTATGCGATATCTAAAGCTAAATTAGAGCTGGGACTTCCGGCAAGATGGAGGAATAGGTGGACGCACCCTATCTCCTTGCACAACCAAGAATAGAACAACAATAATATACAGTCATAATTTCACGCAGAACTGTCAGAGGATTTTTCTGAATGGAAGTCGGACAGCCAAGAAGTTGAAGTAGACCCGTACATCCAGACTGGTAGGGGACGACGAGCTGGGCAGGTGCGGGGCTGGCGCGGGTCGGCGGCGCGCAGAGGTTGGGGGAAATTTGGCACAAAATCGGCGTGACAGCCATCTGGGGCACAAGAACGCAGCGGTGATCCCTGAGTACAGCTTGTGGCTGGGGGAACCAGTGGGGCAGCGATTGTGGACCAGGGCAGAGCTCGCAGCCCGGGATCCCAAGAAAGGAAGCGTCTGAGCCCAGGAGAACGGAACTGTCGACATTATTCCCTCATGTCCCCGCTCCCGCCCCCGCCCCCACATATAATGTCACAATCTAGTGACTGGGGTGCCCAGCCCCGGTGAACACCTAAGGCTCTGCCCCCCACTGTAACAAGAGCAACCAGACCGGAAAAGAAAAAAAAAATAATAGTAATAGGAGAGATAGGGAAAGACATAAGACATGTTTCCAGCAGAACAGATCAGTCCCCCAGGACTCATCCTTTTGAGTGACCAAGAAATAGCCAATCTATCAGATGCACAGTTAAAAACACTGGTGATCAGAAAGCTCACGAAATTGATTGACTTTGGGCGCAATTTAGATGAAAGGATGCAGGTTACCATAAAAGAGATGCAGGAAGATATGCGGAGGAGAGCCAATAGTGAAAGGAAGGAATCTGAGTCTCAAAACAATACAGTGGACCAGAAGAAAGATAGAATCAACCAAGCGGGAAAGCATGATGAAATAAGAATTCAAAAAATCGAGGAAAAGCTTAAGAGCATCGAAGATACCTTTAAACATTCCAACATCTGAATTATAGGGGTACCAGAAGGGGAGGAGCAACAAGTGGAAAAGTTATTTGAACGAATAATAAAGGAGAACTTCCCCAATCTGGCAAAGGGAACAGTCTTCCAAGAAATCCAAGAAGCTCAGAGAGCCCCAAAGAAGTTGGACCAAGAAGAAACACACCAAGGCACATCATAATTACATTAGCCAAGGTAAAAATGAAGGAGAGAATCCTAGAAGCATCAAGAGATAAGGGGACAGTAACCTACAAAGGAGTTCCCATCAGACTGTCAGCTGATTTCTCCAAAGAGACCTTATAGGCAAGAAGGGGCTGGAAAGAAATATTCCAAGTCATGAAAGACAAGGACCTACATCCCAGATTGCTCGATCCAGCAAAGCTCTCATTTAGAATGGAAGGGAAGATAAAGTGCTTTTCAGATAAGGTCAAATTAAAGGAGTTCATCATCACCAAGCCCTTATTTTATGAAATGCTAAAGGGACTTATCTAAGAAAAGAAGATAAAGAAAAGACATGAATAGTAAAAGGACAGCAACTCACAATTATTAACAACCACACCTAAAGCAAAACTAAAAGAAACTAAGTAAACAACTAGAACAGGAACAGAATCACAGAAATGGAGGGCTAGCAGTAGGGGGGTGGGAGGAGGAGAGAGGGGGAAAAGGTATAGAGAATAAGTAGCATAGAATGTAGGTTGAAAATAGATAGAGGGAGGGCAAGAATAGTACGGGAAATGTAGAAGCTAAAGAACTCACAAGTATGACACATGGACATGAACTAAAGGGGGGGAACGTGGGTGGGAGAGGGGGTACAGGGTGGAGGGGAGTGAAGGGGGAAATGGGACAACTGTAATAGCATAATCAATAAAATATATTAAAAATAAGTAATAAAAAAGAAGAGAAAAAGAAAGCTAAATTAGAGATGGTGACACTGTTACTGCCTGGTTCTTTTTTGCACTGATATGTAAGGAGTCCAGCTACACTAAGGCCACCAGTCTGGAGAAAACCCATGGAAAAATCACACAGATATAGATACTGAAGCCTGAGGAGCCCCACATATTCAAGCCCCGGTGGTTTAATTCTCTGCAGCCCTGTTATCAGACATGTGAGTGAAGAAGTCTTGAAGCCCTGAGATGTGGCTCAGTTGGTTGAATTATCATCCCATACACCAAAGTGTTGTGGGTTCAACTCCAGTTCAGAGCATCTTCCTGGGCTGTGGGTTTGGTCTCTGTTTGGGTGTGTATGGGAGGCAACTGAGTGATGTTTCTTTCTCACATTGGTGTTTCTCTACCCTCATCCCTCTGTTTCTCTCTCTCTGTTAAATCAGTAAACATATTCTCAGGTGAGGATTAAAAACAAAAAGGCAGGAAGATGAAGTTAGTCTCAAACATCACATGACTGCAACTTCATGAGATACTTTAAATAAGAATGACCCAGATGAGCCAATACCAAATTCCTGATCCATAAGAACTGTAAGGGATAATAAATTATGATCATAGTTTTAAGCCACTAACTTTTAGAGTTATATGTTACACAGCAATAGGTGATCACTACATTGTTGAGGGTATTGGTTAAAATCCAGTTGTGAGGAGCAGTCTGTTCTATGCACTCAAGCCTTAAATGTTACATATGAGAAGCACTCAAGGTAGGGAGATGCTAACATTCTCTGTGGGAGGACTTAATAGCTTTACTTTAAATTTATGCTGATTAGTAAATATTTAAAACATAGGAATGTTTGAGATAAACTAGAATGGTGGTATAAATGAATTGAAATAGACTGAAGATGATAGAAAGCCAGGTTTGGGAAGCTGGGACAAGAAGATAGATAGGCTCTGATTCACAATTTTTCTTAGACTGGCCCTACTTGTCATTTATTCGAGAGAAATTTGAGGATGCATTTACTGGTACTTTTGCAGAGTCAAAATCTCTGCTGATACAAGCTCCACTTCTACCTTTGTGAATCTCTTCATGCTTCCATTGCACTCCTCATCACTGCCCCTTAGTTCTAATTTGCAAATAGGAAACCATATTCCAATAACTTTTGAATTCTTAGGCATAATGTTACCTCTCAGTATCTTTGCTCCAAATTCACATTTCACAGCTGAATGAGAAAATAACAACAACAAACAAATTTAAACTCTTTGATTTATTCCACTAGTGTCTGATATATTGCACCCTTTGAATCTTTAGTATTTCATATGGAATTTTAATTAATTTCTCTTACCTTTTCTTTTGATTGTATGCAGCTTGAATTTATTTAAAGGTACAAACTCTGTCTCAGGTTTTTCATTTAAGAAGATATTTTCTCCACCTCTGTGCCTTGCTCATTTTGCTGTCATAACACCAAAGTTTTGAAGTGATTTTGTTCATATTAATCACTTTCTTAACCTGTATTACAGTTTTTCTAAGTGTGTACTCTCCAAAAATAGACAATTTGTTAATGTATTCTTTTCCCAACACCTCTCTTTATGATAATTCTCTAAACCAATTTCATTACAATATCTGAAACTTTACCTGTTGAACATTTATTTAAGAAGTGGCATGTACAGAATAAGGAAAACTAGCCACAATTGAGTTTTACTTAACTTAATTCAATTATTTTTAATAAGCTTTGAAAAACTGGCTTCTTATTAACCTTTTTTTCATGGAGAAAGTGATCATGCAAAAAATATACACAAGCACAAGTAGCCAAAAGAGAAGCAAAGAACAATGCTGTTAGTTTATGGCACACAGGTGATGGACAGCTGATTCCACATTCACATTACAGTTGAGCTGGTCTTTGTTCCAGGGTCAAAGTGTGTTGTCACCCATCTCCTATTCTGAATTCAAGTAACATTGTTGGGTATTTTAAGATATGTCTGGAAAGAAGTGATTCTTACACTTCCTTTCCAGTTGGTTACATGGGCAAAGATGGTGCTTACTTCTGGAAAGCAGACCTGTGGCCTTTCCTGGTATCCTTATGGTAACAGAAGTGGAGTAAGCTTCATAGTATGCAAAAGAGGGTGAAATATAGAAAGAATAGAGGGTTGGACTTAGATACTATCCTTTATAGATATAATCCCTATGCTTACAATAGCTGCTTTAATA
This sequence comes from Phyllostomus discolor, assembly GCF_004126475.2. Taxonomy (NCBI): domain Eukaryota; kingdom Metazoa; phylum Chordata; class Mammalia; order Chiroptera; family Phyllostomidae; genus Phyllostomus; species Phyllostomus discolor. The sequence goes on along the minus strand of NC_040911.2, from coordinate 73,505,016 downwards.
AAAATGTCATACTTTGATCCATCTGATTATTAACCCCTCCTTCTGTGAGAGTAGCAAGTAATTGAGTAGAGATAAACCAGAAATTTTTTTTGTAAGAATTCTCCTGAATGGGGATAAGGGGAAGAAATTATCTTGGGTCGGCTCACTTATGAATTTGGGAAGGAAATAAACATTCAGGCCACAACTCTATTTTTCATCTGTCCAATCTTCCCTTGACTTTTATTTCCTCTTTTCTAACTGAGTTTAACAACAGTGTCAATAGTTGATGTCAATGGATCAATGGATCCATTGTGATGGATCTTTTAAAGACAATTACAACAAATGATCCCAAGACTTTGTGGTTTAAAACCATAACCGGTCATGTCTTTTGTGAGCCTACAGATCAACTGGGTGGTCCTGCTGATCACTCATCCATTTGCAGGCAGTTGGTGGGTCAGCTAGAGGCTGGCTGATGGCCTCAGGTGGAACAACATGGGTCTCTTCCACATGTTTTCCAGTCTCTCCAGGAGGCTAGTATGACCGTGTTTTCCTAATGATTGCAGAAAAGCAAGAGCAAGAAAGTTTCTGCTTGTGTCACATTTCCTATTGTCCCATTGGCCAAAACAAGCCACATAACCAAGTCCAGATTCAGAGTGGGAAGGGGATACACAGTTGCACTGTAAGTTAAATTCAGAGATCCTGTAAATTGGGGCTATGAATGCAATAAAGAGAGTCATGCTGTCACCTTGATTCTGATGTCAACTCCATAGAACTTTCTGTGATAATGAAAATGTTACATATTTGTGATATCCAGTGTATTAGCCACTAGCTATACATGGTTCTTTAAATTTATATTCAAGATAAATTTAAAACTATAATATGAGTTTCTTAATCATGGTAACTTCATTGCATAGCCTAAAAGCTAGCAGTATACTAATCACCAGCCCTAACATTTCACCCTAAATCAGTAAGGTAAAAAATTGTACTGTCGTATTTAGAAGACCCTACAACAGGTAAAAATGGGCCATTAACTTAGAATATTCAAGATACTGAAGTACACTATTGAGAACTGACTTAAATTGATTAGGTCAAGCTCAGCCATTTTATTCTTCAGGAGAACTTTCAGCAGGACCATAATGGAGAAGGTGGTAAGTTTCCTTCCTCTTCACAGACCTGCTAAAAAGTTGCAGTGAAGCCAATTCTCAGATCTAGCTAGCTCTGCGTCACCTATAAACAAACTCTACTCTGCAGGCTCAGCAAAGGCTCCATCTCTACTTTTAGATGATTTACTAGTACCTTCTATAAAATACTCACCCAAAGGCAGCAGGTAGCAGCTGAACATGCAACAGAGTCAGACAACCAGGAATACTTGTCATTATCTGCTGACCATTTAAGAGTGAAATAGAGGAAGGATATCATTCCTAATTGATAAGACTCCAGGGTACCCTGAATTTTATACCCTGTGCAAGCAAGGGTCTGAATGGCTCTCGTTTATTCCTAACGAACCCAAATATCCTGAGCACCATTGATATCATCATTGTAAACTCATTTTAAAATTCACTGTGATTATTAATTAAACTAATAGACCCATTAAAGAAAAAATATTTCTGATTTCAATTATGTTAATTAGCAAAACCTTAGGTGTTTTTCTGAGGTCAGCATTGCTACAGAACTTGTAGTAATTACCCTTAAAGTGTGGTCTTGGGTGGCTTGCTAACAAACCATTCTGGAGAGCAGTTTGTCACTTGGGGTAACCAAATGTCTAGTAGTCTAGATTAAAATGAACATACACATATATGTTTTCTATTTATACTGAAATATCTTCAAGTAAACTTCAAAGCAAATAAGTTAAGGTGAAAATTCATACTCTTGTATCTAATTCTCAACTATAATTATAAAAAAGTCCATGTTTTTCAAAAGGCTGACTTCTCATATTTTTTTTATCTGAAGTTTTATTAGCAATTTGTGATTTTAAAACATCTGTGTTGGAAAATGTGGCAAATGTAATTTTGTTAATTACAAGTTTCAAATTTTGTTGATGTTTAATACATGATTAATTTTTGTAAGGGTTTCAAATGAACTTGGAAAACGGTACCTTTTAGTTTGTAGATTATATATTTCAGTACTTCCCTACAATTTTTTAAATATTATTTAAGTTATTTATGCATTTATTTGCCTTTTCATCTAATTCTTGTGTTCTTTTTTTACAACCCTTTTTAAAAACTCTTCTCCATTAGTTCTAATTCTGTTCATTTTATCCTAAAGTTTTTAATTTATACATTTGGAGAACTGTTATTTTATGCACACCATTTTATGACTACTAAATTTACATAGTGAGAGTATATCTGAACAATAAAACATGACACTTTAATTCAAATCGCTTTTCATTCAGCAAAAATGTAAACTTTTGGTGATTTACTATTCATATTATTCAGGAAGGTTACAGGAGTATAATTTCTGAAGATTTGCATACTTAAGACCTTATTTTTATTCCTTTCCCATGAATAGTAACTTGACAGTGTATAAAATAGTTGGTTTACCATCTTGCCTAATCTAGACTATTTTTCATTATCTCCTGGAACTTATTTTTCTTTCTTTGGAGGTTACTTGTGATTCTCACCTTGTTTTGTCAGATTTTTTGTTTTTGTATTCTACTCAAAAATGCATCCAGTGGGGTCTTATGGGTTTTCTTCTTTTAGTTTTTGTGTATTATTATTGGAATGTGTAAGCTTTTTTAACCACCAGACTTGGGTACTTTTCTTGAGCTCTTTCCTTTCTGTTTAAACTTAGTCTTTATTGCATTTGTTCTGATTTGTTGATTTCATTTCTGTAGAGATGCTTTTAACTTTGAAGTTAGATTTTTATTCTCTAGCCTCTAACATATAATTTTATGCCATATTGTTTTCATTTCTTTATATTATTTCTTTAAATTCTGAGAAAAATCTCTGAATTCTGTTCCTCACAGTCTCAGTCCTATCACAGATTAAATTTTCATTGATGTTAGTGAGATCTGCTTTTTTACTTCTAGTGAGAATTTTAATCTGATTTTTCAAATGTCACTGTTTTTAAAACCCTTCCCTATCTCCTCACTCACCTTTTGGACTTTGGAGGTTCTAGACTTGTCTTCATCTTTTGTTGTTATTATTATGGTTGTCTGTTTTTATGTTATACACAGGGTCTGGCAGAAGTAATTGCCTGCTTGAGTGTGGTTGTAGGGTAATAATATGGGTGTAATACCATAGTGTAAAAATTGAACATTTTACCTGAAATGTCATACAGTGTGCTTGAGTGTGATATTGTTATGTTACAGAATTACACACTTATTATTTTATAATAAAAGATTTTGTAATAAAAGGTGCATTATTTGTGCCAGACCCTGCAGATTAAGACAATGAGGACTCAGTCATTCATTCAACAATTATTTGCTGAATACTTATTTCATGCTCAGTGGCATCTTTATTAGTCACAGACATTAAACAAAATAATTACACAAATAATTATACTGAGAAAAATCACAGGGCACCCTGAGAGTATGTAATAGATGGCCTACTTTAATCTGGAGGTAAGAAAATGACTCCTTGAGAAGGTTACATTAAAACTAAAGCCTAAATAAAGAGCAGGAGTAAGTTAGTTATGGAGGAGGTGGTTGAGAGCCTTCTAGGCAAGTGCTCAGCATGGGCAAATGAGGCCAAAAATTCTGCCATTTTCTCTGATGCTCATTCTCTGATTTTTTTTTAAATTTTCTCTTGATTGGCAGACTTCTTAAAATAGATAATGTGTTGGCATTTTATATTTAACTTTGGTTGAAGGGAGTTTTTTTTGGACCCTGATCAGGGCAGAGAGACTATGGATTGGACAAAGCTCAGCATTCTGTCCACTTCATTAACAGTGGTGTTACCAGATCACTTTTGCCCCGGGGGTGGTCCTGTCCCAGCACAGTCTGGGGCCTTTTGCATAAAAGGCTACCTCCAGGTCTTAATGGCTGCAGGAAAGAATTCAAGACATGAGTCTAGGTAAGAACAATGCAAGTTTTATTCAGCTGAAATTTTTATATCAGAGAAAAAGAAAGGGGCACAGGTACCATGTGAAAGAGGCAAAAAGTAAATGTACAAGTGGATCCGGGTCAACTCATGAGTGAATTGCCTATGTGGTTAGTTAGTTCTTGGGATTTTATGTCTTTCCAAGTGGGGAGGGGTTTTTCTACAAGCTCTGTGGCTCCAAATTTGACTCTACCTTCTGGTTGGGAGGAGGTCTTTTTCCTAATATGGTCCATTCTGGAAGTATCATGGTGTTCATCCCAATTTGCCCCTCTTCTACTTGTGTCAGTTTTCATTATGATGATGGTATAATGAGCTTTGTGGTTGTTCTCTGATTAGTTTCACCTCTATTTTAGATTAGTCTGGTACTAATTGGTTTTTGGTACATACCTCCCTGACTAGGATGATTTAAACCACGTGCTCTTAGATATCTTTGGTTAGGGAGGATAGGATCTTGTGATTTATCAGCTGGCTGTTAATGGTTCAGACATCTGGCTGTTTGTTCAACCATCTGTCTCAGTTTCCTCTTTCCCCTGTTTGCCAGGGAATTTTCTGAGTTTCTTACTAACCTGCCTCAGTGGAAACCCTTTCTTGTGGAAACGCTTTCTCATGGCAAAGCTGACCCATGAGCTAATGCTGATGTGTGTAGTTCCCAGGCCAACTGTGCTATCAAAGGGTATTTCCTCTAGCATGATTTTGCTGAACTGGTCATGTCTCCTACCCAAACACCCTGATGTGGCTCTCTCATAAAAGAACACTCTTGCATAAAAGGGGCTACCACTTGTGGTAGGGATGGAAGAAGGGGTGTTGGATGCCAGGGCTCTATGGTTAGGGTCAGACTGCTTGGAGGCATTTCCCTCATCTTTTCTTTCAGCAAGTAGAGCTGCTTTGTCTAATGAAGCAATGCATTAACAACTCAATCTTAAGTGTTTATAGAGAGAGGACATTTATTCCAATTTCTGGAACTAGGTCACTCAATACTTTTTATTTTGGAGTCATATGAGAATTTTGTTTTGTTTTGATTGTTTTATCTTTTGTGTATTCATATATGTTTTAGTGGTACATAAAACTTTGTAACAGATGCTATTTTAAACTAGAAGTGTTTGTATGTGTTTTTATTTTGTGAACTTCATGAAACTAGTTAATTTTAAAATCAGAGATTTTTTGGTGAGTTAAAACATCTTAGCAGAAAGAAGCATAGATGAGGTGTAGGTCAGCAGTTTTATTAACTAGTAATTTTATTGTGTGATGTGGGGATTTGTATGATTTAGAGAGATGGGGAAGAGAGAACATTGACTGTGTTTGAAGAGGCCCAGCCCTGACATTAAATGCAACCTTCCTGGAGCTATAATCCCTCATTGCGAAAGGAAGTTGTAGGGAAAATAGAGTCAGTCAGGCTCCCTCACCCGGATATCTAGGTAACTGGGACTTAGCAGTGTTTCTATAGCTGTACTTAAGGACCTGCATGTACAGAATCAAGGTCTGTTATATAACCAGTGATAGTCTATGTTGGCACCCAGCCAGCTTTGTGTGCACTTAATATATAAGGGAGTTGGGACTTCCTGCAGTGCAGCACACATGCATCACCCTACCGAGGAATAAAGGCATGTGAGACATCTGGATGGCTCTGCGAATTTTCTTCCATCTGCCCAAAGCCCGTGTGAACCTGCCTGGCCTTTAACAGCTGCAGGGCAGAGGTACTCATAAAGGTCAGTAATTTTGAATTTCTCTGCAGTATTCTAGAGTCTTGGCACACAAAATATGTTCCTGCACCAGAGAATTTGTGAGAAATGTGAAATTTCAGACTCCAATGCAGAGATGTTGAATCCGAATGTTAACGAGACACCAGGTGATTCCTATACTTGTTAAAGTTTGAGAAGCACAGACCCAGGTGTGTCTGTGGTATAGTAGGGCTTCTCTGCAGGACACAGGACAGGGAAAGAAAAGTGCCTTCAAAGATGGGTTCTCTTCACCGTACCCTGCTTGACCTGCCTCACATAGGAACACCTGTTTTATTTTCCATTTAAAAAATTAATCAGCCCAGATATCTGCTTTCAGAGAAGATAGGTCCTTCTGCAAATAAGAAAATTGTTTGATTAGATGATCATCAACATTTTCCCAGCTTGAAAATTTCACAAATCACTTTCTCTCAAAAATAAGGGAAAGGCAAATTTATTATAGATTTATAGAAAAACAATATATTGATCATATAAAGCATACAGACTTGATTTCTTTTTTTTAGAAATTCTCACCCAAGAATGTTTGTTGATTTTAGAGAGAGGAAGAGAGAAAGACAAAGAGATAAACATCAGTGTGACAGACATCTATTGATTGCCTCTAGCATGCAGTGATCAAACCTGCAACCTAGGTATGTGCCCCAACCGGGAATTGAACCCATGACCTTTTGGTGTAAGGGATAACTCTCTAACCATATAAGCCACTCAGCTGGTGACAGACTTGATTTATTGAAGCCCATGTGGGATTAGCTTGAGAGAGAATGGTCAAAAATCCAGGAAAGGACGCCCTGCTTTTTGAAGAGAAGAAATTGATCCTGTCCCACTGCAAGGCCCAGGAGGGAGCTCCATGCCTAGATACTCACAGAGCCCAGGGGAGGGGCAAGACACCCCCATCTCCTAATATTTCCAGCCTCACAGCCAAGTTTTAGGAAATGTCAGATTTTGGTATAAGGCAAAGGATTGTTAAATGGTAAATTATTACTGCAGTGGCAAGATGTATTTGTCCTCATCTAGCAGATATATTACTAATTGTTAGTTGGCAAAGATAAAAAAATTCAAATATTCACTTATCACCTTCCTTTCTTTTCAGCTTTTGCCACAGTAATGCTGCATAACAACCACTCTACACATCAGTGTCTAAAAGCATTGTTATTTTTAATTTCTTACATATCTGGGGTTGACCGGGAGACCTGGCAATCTGGGCTGGGATTGCTCCTTTCCTGAGGTGGGCCAACAGATTGATTGGCTGGCTGGTGTGAGGTGGTTTCTACTGAGATGTCTTCAGGTCTCCTCCCCAATACTCACAACTCTCAACTAGGCTAGCCTGTGTATGCCTCCTATCACAGGAAATAGCAGAGAAACATGGGAGGACGCAGAAATGTGCAAGTGTTTCCACACTTCTGTTTTCCTTCATTGGCTAACTTTCTATTGGCCTAAATAAGTTACATGGCCAAATCCAGAGCTAGTGTGGGAAGGGCTAGAAAGCTACAGGATAGAAAGTATGGATGCAAGGTGGGCATTAATTAAATAAATTATATTACATTTAAATCAATTAAAGAATATGGTCATAAACAGCAGTCAGTAAGAATTTAGCTTAAGACATGTAATTCTCCCTAAAAAAAAGGAGTCCTGGATCCTAGAAAAGGGTTATCTCAGAGAGGTGGCTCTCAATGAATTATAACAAGAAAGGACAAGCACTAGTACAAAGTGGAGGGTTTGATGACTTTTCTAATATGCTGCTTAGCTTATGATAATATAGAGAGAAGCATAGGGCAAACACATTTTTCTATTTCTAGTTTGTGAGACACCCTGCCTTTTTTTCCTCATATTAATTCATAAAACAAAAGCTAAATGTATTATTTACTATTTGTTTTATGGTCAATTCAACTTTGCTGAATACCAGTGTGACATTTATATGTAATCAATTATCTCTTCCAAGTGCTTTGGCCATGATCTACTTAGGACTTCCTGTTGTGGTCTCCCTTAAAAGTGCTTTTATGTTAGGATTTGAGAAAACCAAGTGATTGGCTGACAATTACGGCAAGATGCATTTGCCTCCCGAATCTTAGACATTCAGGAGCATTATGCTAAGTGAAATAAGCCAGGCAGTGAAAGACAAATACCATATGATCTCACCTTTAACAGGAACCTAAACAACAAAAGAAAGAAACAAGCAAAATATAGTCAAAGACACTTAAATGAAGGACAGGTTGACAGTGACCAGAGGGGAGAGAAGAGGGAATTTCAGGGGAGAATGGGAATGGTTTACAGGAACAAATTTAAAGGACGCATGGACAAAAACTAGGGGGAGGGTGGTAATGGGAGGGAAGTGGGGAGGGATGGGTGGGTGGGGTGGAATGGGAGTAAAAGGGAGAAAACTGTACTTGAACAATGATTAAAATAAAATTTAAAAACTAAAGAAGCTGCATGATGGACCTGATCCCCCTTTATCCCAGAGAAAGCTTTGCTGGAGATGTGCAGACCTGGGAGGGAAGAATCAGACTGAAATCTGTGAACTGCCCTAAGTATGTCAGTAATAACCCAAATTAATTTGAGTCTTGTTTCCCCCTCTTGGAGCCAGGAGCATATTGAGTGGGAAGGTTAATGCAGTGCAGTCTTATCTCCTCCGGGCAATTCGGCAGACTTGGAATAGTTTTGTGTCCCCTCCCTAGGAAGGAAATGTGCTTTGCCATAATAATAAGGAGAACAGGAAAGAGGTCAAGCCAGAGAGATTAGAATGCCTACCAAAGTCTCCCTGTGCTGCACAGGGTTATTATGAATCTGGGAAGTGAGAGGCTGCAGTTAATTTTAGTTCTGAGTAACTCAGTCTCTAAGGGGTTCTTTCAAGAGATGCAAACAACTCAGCAGAACCTTGTTAAAAAGACTTTATTCTGTGCACCCAGGGAGAGGCCCACATGTGATTTTTATACAGGAGACAACTCAGCCCCAATTCAGTCAAAAAGAAAATCAGATTTCTATACTTTTCAAGAATCTATTGTAGGGGACAAAAAAGTGTTTCTTGACCCCCTTAAGGTCCCTGGCTGGGTCTGAAAATTAAACTGACAAAGAGAGATAAGCAGGAGAAAAACATACAGGTTTATTAAATTTAAGTTTCAAGGGACATTGGAGCCTTCAGAAGGAAATAAAGTTCTGAAGAAAGTTAAGCCTGAGTATTTTTATGTGAGGTTTGTGATGAAGAGTGGGTAGTCATGTAGAAACATGATAGAAGAAGGCATATTATAACTGGGTTCAGAACAAAGATGCCAGGGAACACAGGAAAAAAAATCCAAAAAACAAAACCCTCCACAGCCATGGTTTGGGGGAGAGCTGAAGTGGAGAGGATGGCTGACTGAGAGGCACTTTGCACATATATGGCAACTTAGCTAGTTTAATAGTTACATTAATAGCTGTGAACCCAGGGCAAGGGAGATGGGAGTGAATTTCTGAATATATCCTGGGGGTTTACAGTGCCTGAATCACTGGGTCACACCTTCCCGGACCGATAATGGCAGGGCAGAAATGTGAACTATACAAAGACCTGGCAGATGTAACCCATTGTGGGAGGAGTTAGAAATGGGGGCACATAGAAGGCTCTAGGTCAGGATTTAAAAACAAAGGTGGGCAGCCATGAGAGGTTTTCTTATGCAGTTTGAAAGGGTGAAAGGGTTTGGGGGAGTCAGAGTGACCTTTCTGCTTCTGCTGTTTCTTCAAACTCTTTCAGTTTAAAATATTCAGTATGCCAAAGTGCTATATTTTGGAGAAGCAGGTCCTGAACTCCATTACTAGCATGCTAATCTTCCACGAATTTGCTGCTAAATTAGAATAATTTTTCTTCCTGACTTGGTAAAAAAAAAAAGAGAGAACAGAAATTGGTAACAACTCTCTTCTAACCATTAACTCAATTGTGTTTGTGTGTGGCAGAGCAGAAATTCTGATAGGCCTTGAATGCTAATGAGGTGCCAAGGAAGTGCTGACAGGAATAATGCATGGTGAGAAGTGCTCCCATTTAACTTCTGGGCAAACTTTCCTTTAAAAGTCCTACCATTTCATATGCATAAGAAATAAGGAGGAGTAAACTCTTGGAGATTGAATTGACTTTATTAAGTGAATCATGAATATGGGCAGAATCCTGTCCAGCAACTAGAAGGGAGCTTTTAGGAGCTGTAGAAAATGGAAGGTATGTATAGGAAGAAGAAGGGGGGCAAGAGAGAGATTAGCAAGAGAGAAGAACAGGATTATTTTATAAACCAGGACATCTTCTTTTGTGGGGAAGGGAATGTCAAGCATTTAATCATGCAGATTGCTTCTCTTTCTTCCTATGATGGGGGTAGGGTAGAGGATGGAGAGAGCCCATATGACAGATTACTATTCTTGTTAACCTGAAAATTCCAGACTGGTTGACTAAGACCACATATCTGGTTAAGGTGGAAACTGCAATTAGGTCAGACATTAACTCTAGGTTTTGTATCATGGGGCTTTGGCACAGTGATGCCATTTTTGGGTCTGTGATTTTTCCCTTTTAACAATGAGAACTATGATCATGTCATTCAATAGACTGCTAAACTTTCAGATTATTGGGACCTGAATAAAGCTCATAACTCCCTTTTCTCCCCAGTTTCCCTGCACACCCCTGCCCCCCACCAGACTGTGGAAGAGAAGTAATTATAGAGCAATAGAAAAATAAAATAAGCTGCATATATAACTTTACATTTTATAATAACCACTTAAAATAATTAAAAAAATAAAGTGTGTTATGGGTGTCTACTCCAAGAAAGATATATTGGGATCCTAACCTCCAGTATCTCAAAATGTGAACTTACTTGGAGATTGGGTATTTAAAGGCATTATTAAGTTAAGATGAGTTCATTACAGTGGGTTCTCATCCAGTCTGACTTATCCTTATAAAAAGATGGAATTTGGACATAGAGACAAATATCCATAGAAGGAAAATGATGTGAGAACATCAAGGAGAAGATAGACATCTGCAAGCCAAGGAGTAAGACCTAGACATATCTTTCCTTCAGAGCCCTGTGAAGGAACCAATACTACTGACACATTGATCTTGGACCTCTAACCTTTAGAACTGCAATACAATAAATCTTTGTTGTTTAAACCACTCAGTGTGTAGTATGTTGGCAGCTCTAGCAAACTAACACACAGTGAAAAGATTTATTACTATTTTATTCAATACCATAAAAAATAATCATTCCACAAGTAATCAACATAAAAATAGTTTTCAATCTTCCAAATCCAGTGTGTTTTGCACATGTACAGCACATCTCAATTTGGACTTGCTACATTTCAAGAGTTTGGTGACCATGATTGGCTTGTGAGCCCCATAGTGAACATTATGTGGCTAAGGTAAGCTGAGTCCTGGGGAGTGGATCCTGTTACCCACTCTCTCAAGTTTGTACTTCTGGAAACTGTATAGTTGGAAGGCAATTAGGATTGGGGCATTTAACTTCATGTCTGAAGATGGTAAATTAAAAATAAAAAAGTTTCCATTTTTTTCTCATTAGTGTGGTTCTGATAATAAAGGGTGCATGTATTTTAAAACCTGGCAATAGGATACATTTCCTAATTGGGCAAATTGGCCAATTCATTGTTATCACTTTAATCATACAAATGCAGACTTTACAAGAGACTTACCACAGAAACTGAGAAAAAACCCATCTCCTTCCAACTAAAAATATAACAGTTTCTAGATAAATATGCACAACCATATGACAAATGGTTTCTGGGGCACAGTGCTACATTTTATTTCTTTTATAGAAGTCAATATGGTGGCTCTTGAGCACTATTTGAAAGCATGAATTTCCCATTTGCATGCCTGGCTCTTGCCTACTGGTCAGTGTTTGTTAGGTCAGTCCATCACCTCTTATTTTTCTATTCATTGAACGATGCTGGAAGAAAAGAGTGAAGGAAGAGAGATGTTTTATATTTTCCATCTGCTTTCTTTCTAATATCTTAAAAACAAACATTAATAAATTAACATGGTCTGTTTTGTCAAGTACTTTCTCTATGAAAAATAAACACAAAATGGTGTCAGTGCAAGAAACATCCAAACCTGTAGAGAATTTTTATGAGTTTATTTGAGCTCAACTGACAATGACTGTCTTAACAGATTGAGCAAATGCCTTGGATAATGGCAGCTTTATAGCTTATTTTACACAGTTGAATCAAAGGAGGTGGTTTAAAATGGATTACATGGAATCCATTGGCGGTATATTAAGGGGGAGGGAAATAAAAAGTGGAGAGGTCTCTGGGATTGGATACAAAGGAAAATGGAGAGACACACACTTTTTACATTGGTGGGTACAGTATAGTTAACAAAACTTCCATAAAATCCCCAAAGGAAGGGCTTTGGAGAACTTCCAGGTTGGGAAACCAGAATGCTTCCTTGTGTCACTATGACAAGTCCCAAACTTTACAAAGATATTGTTTGGGATTGTTGATATAAGAAACATCCAAACTTGTACAGAATTTTTATAAGTTTATTTGAGCCAAACTGATGACAAATGCCAAAAACAAAATATTAATGGATTTAGAAAATGCTCTCGAAGGTGGCAGTTTTACCACTTATACATAAGAATCAAAAGGGAAGATGAAAGGGCATTACATATAGTCTGCTGGTGACAGATTAGGGAGGCAGAAGAGAGCAAAGCAGAGAAATCTCTAAGACTGGATGGAAAGTAAAATGGTTAGACATGAATTTCTTTTACATGGGTGGATATAGGATAGTTAACAATTAGTATTTACAGCACAAAAAGATGATATGCTGGGATGCAGATAACAATGAGGGGTTCTTGGTCTCCTGCTAGGGCTAGGGGGTGGAATATGGAAAATAGGGAATTACTCTAACATTCCAAAGCTATGTTATCTTAGATGTGAAAAGACAATAGACAGGCTCAGTTAAGGTAAAGATTAACCTTTGTCAAGGAAGATACCAGCCTAGGACACGATACCTACCTTCACTTACTTTTAGTTAGGAAGTTTTAATTTCAGACCATCCTGTGTGGTTACTTTCAGTCTTTGAGTTTGTAAGACCCACCATATGGGCTACCCTGAGCTTATCAAGTTTAGTATGTGTCCCCTTTTTTATTCATAGGACTTTGCCCTATGCATCTCTTCATCTGGCTATTGATTCATGTAATAAACCATTAATCTCACAAGTAGATGGATTTCTTGAGTTCTTTGAGCAGCTCTAGCAAATTAATTCAACTCAAGGAGGGGGTCATTAGAACCTCTGATTTATAGGCAGTTGGTCAGAAGTGCAGGTGACAACCTGGACTTGTGATTGGCATCTGAAGTGGGGATCAATCTTGTGGACTGAACCCTTATCCTATGGATCTGATGCTCTCTCTGGGTAGGTAGCACTATAATGAAATTGAATGGTAGGTCACTCAGTTGGTATCCAAAAATTGCATGGTGGGTGGAGGAGGATCCCCACCAGCTCCAAACGCATACATTGCAATTAGGTGCAGAATCCTTATGGGACAACTGGCAACACTATTAAATAACAATGTTCTTCAGGCTATGGTCTAGTAGGGGAAAGAAAGTTGAGTCCCATGTAATTGTGAGAGGAATATGAGTATCATAAGACAGTGTTGAAAAAGAAGCTGAGACCAGTACTCTATCTATCTGCTTTTCCACAGGCCTCTATCCACACTACTTTTTTCTTCTTACTCCTTGTTCTCTCCTTGGTGTAGGCCCACCCATCTCCTAGTTTCACATGTTACTGTGTATTTCACCTGAAAATTTCTAAATCTTTTTCTGGCCTGGACCATGCTAGAACCCTCTATCTCAGTGTGTACTGTACTCCTCACTGAAGGTCTCTTGCAGAACAAACTCCATACAGCAACAGCGTTAGCTTTCCTTCTAGAGTTTCTCCTACTTCTGGTTTTCCTTTTCTGTTGGAAAACCAGGAATCATGAGTGACTCCTTCCTCTTCTTCATTTCCTACCATTCAGCCAGCTGCTAAGTCTTATGCATGCTATTGCTGTAATACCATTTGAATTTTTGCTTCTTTTCAGTCACTAGCACCTTTCTCCACCTCAGCCCATGCTACCAGCATTTCTCAACTGAATCCTGTCCTTGTTTCTCACCCCTTCCAATTTGTTCTCTAAGCTTCAGACAGAAGGATTTCCAAAAAGAGGCAGATGTGATTAAGTACCTCCCTATTTCCATCCTTCAATAGGGCCTGAGATAAAAGTATAAACCCATGGTCCTTCTTGTTCTGGCCTCTGCCTAATTCTTTGATGGTTCTATCACTTGTCTATCCTTGTCTGGTTCTATATCAATGACTCTTAAAGTGAGGTGCTGGGTAAGCAGCATCAGCAGCACCTAGAAACTTGTTTAAAATGCAAATTCCAAAGCCTACCCAGGACCTACTGAATCAGAAACTATGGCCCAGCATCCTGTGTTTAATAATCTTCCAGGGGATTCTGGTGCATTTCAAGTTTAAGAACTACACTCAATATTAAGAATGACTAGTACATATGCTCAGTCATTTAAATAAAATAAGAAATGAGGACTTAGAAAAGGAAGACATTACTCTAAAGGATTATTGCAAAGAGTGGGGAGGAGCTCTTGCAATAGGGAGGATGATGTTTCCATAAATCAACAAGAATGTCAAGGGTTAAGCAAAAAGGATTTTTCTTACAGGGGACAGTGAACAAACTACAAAGAACCTAGCATGAAGAAGTGGGATAAAGGGGAGTGATAATACGGTAGTAGATCAGAGGATGATTTACCTTGAAGCCATTTATTCTCAGGAGGGAATATAAAGGAAGGTATGTGTACTAGTTCAGGTTAAAGGTGCATCAAATTTCTGGGCCCTGGGGGAAGGAGAAACTCCCCATCACAGTTTAGTTACTAGCATTTGGTTCCATTTGATCACCAGGGATGAACAGTTTAGCCAATTATGAAGCAAAGAATGGGAATTTGTAAGACCTGTGTCTGGTTGTCCTCAGGTAACCAAGAAGTTATATGAAAAAGAGTGTTTCTTTGCAATAGGTGCCACTAAAAGAAAAAAATGTGTGTGGGGGGGGGGGGGGTAGGGAGGAGAAGGGGGAAAGATTGCTTCCCTGTATTCTAGGAGCATGGGGCTCAGGTAAATTCCTGCTGTGTCTACTCTGAACTGTAGCCCTTCACTCCTGCTCTCCTCACTGCTGGGAACACTCCTGACCAGTTCTCTTCATCCACCCTCTCCCCACCCTTACAGGTTCATCGTGTCCTGGTGGCATCTCACTGAATCTTCTCTTCTGTGCTAGACTTCAGATATGTAGTCCAAATATCCAGTCCTGACACAGTGCCTGGCACCTTGCTGGAGTCAGTTCATAATAAGTGAAGAAAAACAGAGAAGTTTCTTGAAAGAGATATTAATTTAAGAAACTTTCAGAACATTGACAATAATCCCTCAAGAACTTTTTTTCTTCTCTGCCTGTAGTGAGAAGGCAGAAGTTTCACATCCCTCCCTGAGAGCTCCTCAACACTGCTCCTAAAACAGCTTCCATTTTATCCACTTCACAGGAGTTCCCTTTATTCCAGCTCAGCTGCTTGGTGGATTTCTAAAACATTTTCTATTGTGTTCTTCAGGGCAGGATAGAAGTATTGCAGCTTTCTAATGTTCTGCCAGGCTGCAGATAAGGAATTTAACAGCCCGTGGGAGGGCCAATTAGAGTCAGTTATAATGTAATTGAACTGCCTGGTATTCTTTGTCTGTATTAAACTTTTTGGAAGGAAGACTGTGCTCTCTTCATGTCATGATAGAGGCAAATAACAGGTCCATGGATTCATAGGAATGGCTCTGGCCCTAGTTACTGGAGTAGTGTTTTATGGAGACTATAATGTCTTCTGAGGTCAGGGTCAGAGAAGATCAGCTCAGCTGTTATTTTGAAAAGGCAGGGGAATCTTTGACTTTCCTATTTCTTTCTCTTTTATTTTTCTTTCTTAAGAGAACTACTGAATTTTATGAAGAATTAGGGTATATATGAGATACCTACCTCACAGTCAGTCTGTGGGAAGTTAGGACACTCAGTCTCTTTCTCTGTTGTTGGGTGTTGGAGGCTGGCAACCACAGGAGGATCAACTCTATACTTTCCCATCAACCACCCCTGGAAACTAGTCTTTGTACCATTGCTGATGAGATCCAATGATTTTCCCTTTCTCACTACACCTGGAACCAAACACAGGTCCAGCTGCCTGCCGCTTCAAAAGTCAATACTCAAGAGACAGGTTTTGGTGTAAAAAAAAAAGAAAAGAGGTTTATTCAAGTGCCAGCCACCTGGAAGATGGGAGACTCATGTCTCAAAGCCCATTTTCACCTCTCAGTGGAGGCAGAGGTTTTTTTATAAGAAGGGAAAGCAGAACAAAGAGATCAAGGAGAGGAGGTTGAAAAGTTCTTATGTGCAAACCAGTACAGTTCATTCAAATAAATCAAGGGATGGTTTGGTGTGTATCATATTGGTTTAGTCATCCGGGCTTCACAACATCCTGGCTCCATGGTTTAAGGTCAGCTAATCTTCCAGAACTGGGAGGCTTGAAGGTCAGAGTCTATATCTTTTGCTTAGTTTCTAGGATTCTTTTACAAACATACTGTAAACAAACATCTACAAGCCACATATTAGTCAGAGTCAGCATTTATAGAAACAATATTAAAAGAATGGTGAGGTGGATTACAATTCCTTACTGTTAAAATTTCCCACTGTTTCACACCCATCATCAGTATTGGGATGCAGCTTACACGAATCTGCAGAAGTGTAGTTCCATGATTGGGTAACCAGTTTCCCTAATGGTGCTTACCCCCATAATGTAGCTGCCTCCTATGGTTCTTCCTCCTTGCCTTCTTTATTATTCCTGATTCTTGCTCCTCCTTTCTGTGGTTATGTATTCTAATAAAATAATATGATAAATGCCTTCAACCTCACCCCTCAGCCTTTTGATGAACCAAGGGTAAGACCAATTATGTTTGTGAAAAATGAAAAAAGAGCATGTTTTGATTGATTTGCACATTTTCCTACTTTCTAGGACACTGTTTAGTGGCCTAAGAGCCCAGTCCATGAAGAAGGCTCTTCTGATAGAAGTGATAGAAAGTGATAGAAGTAAAGCTATGTGGTGGTTTAAATATTATGTTGTTTGAATGTCAGTTCCTTTGACCAGTGACAAATCTGCTATGTGCCCTCTTTAGTGTCACTCAACTTCCCTCTGTGGCCTGGCACAATCTCCTCCATAAGCCACTTTACTTCATAAAGAGCCTGTATTGTTTTCAGCCCCTCTAGAAACAGACCCAAAACTAGAATGTAAGAGGAAGTAGCTTATTTCACAGCGGATGCCAGGAAACAACAATAGAGGGTGGGAACATGAGACAGAGAAGGAAAAGCAGGGAATAAAGGATGTGTAACAGGTGAGTTACCATGGTCAGTAAGTGGACCCCAATCTTGAGAACACATTCTTAGAATTATTCCACGGGGGGGGGTGAGAAAGCTTAGTGTTTTATACATCAACTCCCATCAGTTACACTGAAAACTGCTTCTGAGGACATGTGGGGGTTAATCTCTGACACTTGGGACCTGTCCCATACAGGCAAAGAAGGGTTGTGGAGCTGGAGCAAAAGAAAGCCCTTGGGCATGGAAATCAGGCCATGGTGCTCTATGATCCTAAAGATGTACAAAGGTGTCAAGGATTCTTCTTCCCTCAATTCAAGGAATAAAACTGGAGCTTGTTCCTCTCACAATGTCACTTGCCGCATGTCTGATCTTCACTGTGAGTTCCAGGTTTTTTGGTTCTTCCACCTACTGGTTAATCATGTGTATACAATGCTTATTATTAAAGCACTTTCTTAATGCAAAGCTCAGTGATAGATTTTAGAGCTATAATGGGAGCTAGAGTAAATGACTTTTCAGTTATTTATTGCTATATTAGCATTCATCCCAAAACTTGGTGGCTTAAAGCAACAATCATTTTATTTTTTCATGATTCTGCTGTCTGGGCTTGGTTTAGCTAGGTGGTTCTTCTGTTGGTCTCACTTGAATATTTTCATGAGGCTGTGGTTGTTTGGAGGCTAAACTGGGGCCATAGGATCCAAGAGGACTTTACTCACAAATATGGTACCTCAGTATCCTCTCCATGGTTTCCCTTTTCACACTGTCTCATCATACAATGGCCTAACCCAAGAATTATTATAGCATAGCAAAAGATTCAAAGATCATATCTATATGCTGATAGCTTGTTACTAGGCAAGGTTTATACTCAATGCTGAAGGTGAGTGCACAACAGTGGGAATGCCAGGAGGTGAGTTTCACTGGACACTACTGAAGAGTGACTTTCAAAGTGCACTCTTGGGAATCACTAGGACTCCAAACAACCCTACAGGGTAAAACAGGTAAGCCTCATTTCAACAATAAGAATTTCACTTACAAATATTTGGCAATTAATAGTTAAGATTTCTGTTGAGGAAAGTGTTTCACTGCTAAGATTTTAAAATTGCTGAACTGTATGATCTCTTGCAAGTTAAACATTTTATGCTTTATGACTCTAGGAGTTCTTGGTCCATGTAGTGATCATCCTTGGATGATAGCACATATTCTTATCTACTTCTCTGGATAACTGCCAAGATGGATACAATGTCTCCACATCACTTAAAGGTCTTCAAGAGACACACTGAATGCTTTCATTGAATTTTAATTCCCTTTCTCCATCACATCCTACATAGGAAATACCTGCTTCATTTAGAAAGTTAATATCCATAATTACAAGCACTTATGAATTTAGAGGCAGGTGTTGATATTAAATAAATCAACGGTGTGAACATATATTCATTTGAAATGTGCTATCCTGTGTATATAACTGTGGTATTAGTGTTCTGTTGCCAATAGCACATGCTCTATTTTACTTGTGAAATTGTATTTTGTATTTACTTGTATTTATGTATTTTGTAAATAATAATTGTGACAGCTATCAATCACTGAGTAGTGTTCCTTTATCATGTTCCAAAAACTGTGCTAAGTACTTTTCATTTCATCCTTTTAATTTTTACAAAACCAGTACAAAATTGTTATTATTTCCATTGAAGGAACAAAGAAGGAAACTGAGGCTCAGTAACTGATCCAAATCCATGCAGCTAAGGAGTTAGTGATAGAGCTTAAGTATGAACTCAAAACTTTCAAGCCAAAAAACCAGTCATCTTCTTCTCCACAATGATACCATCCTCTCATACCTCATTCATCCCTCTTGTAATAAAACACCTAATTAAAAATGTGGGATTTCAGTACATAGCAAAGGCATATACCTGTCTGGACTAGGTGTACTCTTCAGCTGCTGCCTACAGTACAGTTTCTTAACCTTGGTTGCATATTGAAATAATCCAGGGAGCTTCTAACAAATACTGATGACAGATTCCCACCCTCTTCACTCCAGATTGAAATTGATCTTGATAAAATGTGAGCACTGGGCTTTCTAAAGCTCCCACATAGTTCTAATTAAGTGGCTGGGATTGAGAATCGCTGAGAGGAATTGCCTTGTATCTCTGTGCCTCCAAGGGCCACTTACTTGCAGGATCCTGACTGTTTAATGTCATTTCAGATAACTTTGTCATTTCTTAAAAAAACTTCTAATCATGCTTCAAAACCCAGGTCCAATGAATAAAAGGATATCATCAAGGGACAGTTAATGTGTGAAAACATTCAGACTGACAATATAAAAATATCTGGGCTCATGATCATGAACCACCTCTCAGGGTTTCCTACTGCCTCCTCTTCCACATCCTGATAGTTTACATACAAAGAATTCCTGCTTCTTAATTCTTAGGCTCCACTATCTGCCCCAGTTCATTTGGTGGGGGTCTCTTAACTTTATGTCTATTAGTATTTTTTCTTAATCCCTTCATTTTTTCCACCCTGCCATGAAACTTCTCCCCTCTGATAGCTGTCAGCCTGTTCTCTGTGAGCATGTTTCTATTCTGTTTGTTAGGTTATTTTGTTCATTAGATTCCACATGTAAGTGAAATAAGATGGTACCTATCTTTCTCTGACTGGCTTATTTAAACACTTTATTAGGTGATCAAAAGGAAAGAGTTCATGGGCCTCTCAATTTTCGAAGAGAAGATCCAGTCACACCAGTTTCTGGCAGGTGTGTATCCACTGGCAGGTGATTGAGGAGGAGGAAATGATACCAGTCCTTCAGCTTCACTCTTTTTTTTTGTGAGTTGCTCTGATCAGAGTCAGGTCTACTGAGAACATGCAGCACCAGTGAGGTTCCCATGTGGCCTCTCTCATGAGAGGGTGCAGATTGTTTATTGATTAGGATTGGGACAGTTAACTGTCATAGCTTTATTCTACAAAACTAGTTGAATTTAGGAGACATGAAAAATACCCAGGAAAATATTGGAAAATAGAAAACCACTGCAGGAAATGTAATGGCACTTTCATCTATATCTACATCTATATTTATAGCCATATCTTGGCCAAACATCAGACTCAAATAAACTTAAATTCTCCCAAGTTCAACCTTGTTTATTGTTTTAAATATATTTTATTGATCATGCTATTACACTTGTCCCAGTTTTTCTCCCCTTTATTCCCCTCTACTCTGTCCTCCCTCTCCTACCATCATTCTCTCACGTTAGTTCATGTCCATGGGTCGTACATATAAGTCCTTTGGCTTCTCCATTTCTCATTCTATTTTTAACTCCCCCCCCCTCTATTTTATACCTGCCATTTATGAGTCTTCTTCCCTGTACCTTTCCCCTCATTCTCTCCCTCCCCCTCCCTGCTGATAACCCTCCATGTGATCTCTATTTCTGTGAAACTGTTCCTGTTCTAGTTGTTTGCTTAGTTTGTTTTTTTGTTTTTGTTTTTGTTTGAGATTTGGTAGTTGATAGTTGTGAATTTGTTGTCATTTTACTGTTCATATTTTGATTATCTCCTTAGATAAGTCCCTTTAACATTTTATATAATAAGGGCTTGGTGATGATAAACTCCTTTAACTGGACATTATTTGGGAAGCACTTTATCTGCCCTTCCATTCTAAATGAAAGCTTTGCTGGCTAGAGTAATCTCAGATGTAGGTCCTTGCCTTTTATGACTTCAGATGCTTCTTTCCAGCCCCTTCTTGCCTGCAAGATTTCTTTCAAGAAATCAGCTCATAGTCTTGCCTTCACTTCTTTGTAGGTAACTCTCTTTTTTTCTCTTGCTGCTTTTAAGATTCTCTCCTTATCTTTAATTATGGGTAATATTATTATGATGTGCCTTGGTATGTGCTTCTTTGGGTCTGACTTCTATGGGGCTCTCTGAGCTTCCTGGACTTCCTGGAAGTCTATTTCTTTTGCCAGATTGGGGAAGTTCTCCTTCATTATGTTTTCAAATAAGCAAATCTTGCTCTTCCTCTTCTCCTTCTGACACCCCTATTATTTGGATATTGGAACATTTAAAGTTATCCCAAAGGTTCCTAAGCCTCTCCTCATTTTTTTGAATTCTTGTTTCTTCATTGTGTTCTAGTTGAGTGTTTATTTCTTCCTTCTGCTCCAAACCTTTGATTTGAATCTCGGCTTCCTTCCCATCATGGTTGGTCCCCAGTACATTTTCCTTTATTTCACTCTTTATAGCCTTCACTTTTTCTCTATTTTGCAACCATATTCAACCATTTCCGTGAGCATCCTAATTACCAGTGTTTTGAACTGTACATCTGATAGGTTGGCTATCTCTTCATTGCTTAGTTGTATTTTTTATGGAGCTTTGATCTGTTCTTTCATTTGGGCCATATTTTTTTGTCTTGGTGCAACTGTTATGTAGTAAGGGGTGGAGTCTTACATATTTGCCAGGGCAGGGCCACCCACATCATGCTGTATGTCAGGGATGGCTACTGGAGGGAACAATGCTGCTTGCTCAGTTCTGGGCCTACTTTCAGTCACTTCCTCCATGACCCACAAGTAAACTGGGACCTTCTGGAGCTGATTCCCAGGTGGGTGATTTTGTGTATTTCTAGAGCCCTGTGGATCTCTCCAACAAACTCTCCTGTGGGGCTGGGAGTTCCTCCTGCTGCCTCAACTCCCTCATGTTTTTTCAGTCAGAGGTTTTGAAACTTTATTTCCCTGTGCTGGAACCCTTGTTTTCATGGTTTGTCTCGCCTCCCAGGTTTTCTGCATGCAAATATGGGACTGCCTGCTCTACCAGCTGCCACCTTGCCTCAAGTTCTCTCCACCCCAGTTGTCCATCTCTGCCCATCCTGTAGATCTGGGTGAATGTTTCTTTAACTCCTTGATTGTTGGATTTCCATACAGTTCAATTTTCTGGAAGTTCTGGTTGGTTTTTGTTTTTAAATTTGTTGTTGTCCTTTTGTTTGTTTAAGGAAGCAAAGTGTATCTAACTACACCTCCATCTTGCCCAAAAGTCTCAACCTTGTTTATTAAAACAAATTATGATGTTTTTAAGCATTAAAGTAATCAGATTAACACTTAAAAACTTTTCTAATAGTTTGGTTTACACTCATATTTTTAATGATTTCTGTATTGTATTTTTGCATTACCATTTAGTCCCTTTATAACCCCTTCCTCACCCTACCACCACAATCACCACACTGTTGTCCATGATTCCATTTTCCTTTTTGCTCAATCCTTCCACCTTGCCTCCCCCCACCTTAGCTGTCATTCTACTATCTGTGAGTCTGTCTCTGTTTATTTGTTAGTTCAGTTTATTCATTAGATTTCACATATGAATAAAATCATATGGTATTTGTCCTTCTCTGACTGGCTTATTTCACTTAGCATAATGTTCTTCAGGTCCATCTATACTGTTGCAAAAGGTAAAACTTTCTTCTTTTGTATGGCTGAGTAGCATTCAATTGTATAAATGCCCCACGGTTGTTTTATCCACTCATCTATTAATGGATACTTGGGCTGCTTCCATAACTTGGTGATTGCAAGTAATGCTGAAATGTATATAGGGGTGCTTAAGTTTTTTCCAATTGGTGTTTTGGGTTCCTTCAGATATATCCCCAGAAGTGGGGTTGCTGGGTCTGAAGTTAGATCCATTTTAAATATTTTAAAAATATTTTATTGCATTTTTTAAAGATTTTATTTATTTATTTTTAGAGAGAGAAAGGAAGGGAGGAAGAGAGGGAAAGAAACATTGATGTGTAGTTGCTCTCATGTGCCAACCACTAAGAACCTAGCCTGTAACTCAGGCATGTGTCCTAGACTGGGAGTCAAACCAGTGACCTTTGGTTCACAGGGTGGAACTCAATTCACTGAATCACACAAGCCAGGCCCATTTTTAAGTTTTTGAGGTATCTCCATATTGCTTTCCACAGTAGCTGCACCAATCAGCATTCCCACCAACAGTGCAAAAGGGTTCCCCTTTCTCCACATCCTCACCAGCACTTTTGTGTTAATTTATTGATTACTGCCATTCTAGCAGGTGTGAGATGATAACTCTTTATGGTTTTAATTTGCATTTTTCTGATAATTAGTGACACTGAACATCTTTTCATATGTATATTAGCCAATCTGTATGTCCTCTTTGGAGAAGTGTCTATTCAGGTCCTTTGCCCATTTTTTAATCGGGTTGTTTGTTTTTTTGGTGTTGAGTTTTGTAAGTACTTTATAAATTTTGGATATTAACACCTAATCATTTGTATTGGCAAATATGTTCTTCCATTCTGTGGGTAGTCTTTGTAATTTGTGATGTTTTCCTTTGCTGTGCAAAAAACTCTTCAGTTCGATGTTTATTTTTTAGTTTTGCCATTTGTTTGTTTGTTTGTTTTTTCTATTGTTTCCTTTGCCTGGGGAGATTTTTCCAATACATATTGCTATGAGCTATGTCTGAGATTTTGCTACCTGTTTTCTTCCATGATTTTTATGGTTTGAGATCTAACATTTAAATCTTTAATCCATTCTCATTTTATTTTTGTGTGTGGTATAAGAAGTTGGTCTAGTTTTATTTTCCTGCATGGATCCATTCAATTTTCCCAATACCATTAATTGAATAAACTATCTTTAGCCAGTTGTTTGTGTTTACTTCCTCTGTTGAATATTAATTAAATATAAAGGTGTGGGTTTATTTTGGGACTCTCTATTCTGTTCCATTGATCTATGTATCTGTTTTTATTCCAGTATCATGCTGTTTTGATTACTATGGCCTTATAGTATAATTTCATATTAGGTAGTGTGATTCCTCCAACTTTTTTCTTCTTTCTCAGGATCACTGTTGCTATGTGGGCCTTTTTATGGTTCTATATAAATTTTTGAAATATTTGGTCTAGTTCTGTGAAATACATCACTGGAATCTTGATAGGAATTGCACTGAATCTATAGATTGCTTTGGGTAGTATAGACATTTTAATTATGCTAATTATTTCCATCCATGAACACAGCATTTGTATCTTTCACTTAGTTGTATCTTCTTTAATTTCTTTCTTCAGTGTCTTATAATTTTCTGAATACAGGTCTTTTATATTCTTGTATAGATTTATTCTTAGGTATTTTATTCTTTTTGAAGCCATTGTAAGTGGGATTATTGTTTTAATTTCTCCTTCTGTTAGTTTGTTATTGGCATATGAAAGTGAAACTGATTCCTGGGTATTAATTTTGTATTTTACTACTTTGATGAATTCATTTATCAGTCCTAGTCATTTCTTGGTGGAGTCTTTGGGATTACGTATGTACAGTTTCATATCACCTGAAAATAAAGACAGTTTCATTTCTTCCTTTTCAATTTGAATGTCTTTTATTTGTTCTTCTTGTTTGGTTTCTGTGGATAGGTTTCTAGAATTATGTTGAACAAAAGAAGTGAAGGTAAATACCCCTGTCTTGTCCTCATGTTAAGAGGACGCTTGTAGTTTTTGCCTGATGAGTATGATGCTTATAGTTTTGGCAGTGGGTTTGTCATATAAGGCACATATTATGTTTAGGAATGGATGCTGTATTCTATCAAATGCTTTTTCTGCATCTATTGATATGATCACATAGTTTTTATCCTTCATTTTTTATGTAGTGAATCACATTTATTGATTTGTGAATGTTGTACCAGCATTGCATTCCCAGAATAAATCCCACTTAATCATTGTGTATGATCTTGATGAGTTGTTGTATTTGGTTTGCTAATAATATTTTGTTGAAGATTATAGCATCTATGTTCATCAGGGATATTGGCCTATATTTTCTTTTTTCTGTAGTCTTCATCTGGTTTTGAAATTAGGGTAATGCTGGCCTTATAAAATGAGCTTGGAAGCCTTCCCTTGAATATTTTGAAATAAATTTTTAAAGATTTTATTTATTAATTTTTAGAGAGAGAGGAGGGGAGGGAGAAAGAGAGGGAGAGAAACATCAATGTATGGTTTCCTCTGGCATGCCCCCTACTGGGGACCTGGCCTGCAGCCCAGAAATGTGCCCTGACTGGCAATTGAACCAGCCACCCTGTGGTTCACAGGATGGCACTCAATCCGCTGAGCCACACCAGTCAGGGAAAATATTCTGAAATAATTTAAGGAGAGATGTTTGTTCTTCTCAAAATGTTTAGTAAAGTTCACCTGTGAAGCCATTCTGTCTTGGGCATTTATTTGTTGGTAGTGTTTTTGATCACTGCTTCAATTTCACTAGCTGTAATCTCTCTATTCAGATTCTCTGTATCTTCCTAATTTAGTTTTGAAAGATTATATGTTTCTAGGAATTTATCCATTTCATCCAGGTTGTACAGCTTTTGCTATGTAGTAGTTCATAATGTTTTTTTGTAATCCTTTGTATTTCTTTGGTGTCAGTTGTTGTTTCTCCTCTTTCATTTCTGATTTTATTTATTTGGGTCCTCTCTCTCTTTTTTTCATGATGAACCTGGTTAAAAGTTTGTCAATCTTGTTTATCTTTTTAAAGAATCAGCTCTTGGGTTCATTGATCTTTTGTATCATGTTTTTAGACTCTATTTCATTTATTTCTGCTCTGATCTTTATTATTTCCTTCCTTCCACTCACTTTGGGCATTGCTTGTTGCTTTTTCAAATTCCTTTAAGTGTAAATTAGAAAATTAGTTTGCTTGAGCTTTTTTTAAAAAAGATAGGCCTGTAATGCTGTGAATTTCCATCTTAGGATTGCTTTCCCTTTGTACCATAGATTTTGGATTATCGTGTCCTCATTTTCATTTGTTTCAAGGTATCTTTTGATTTCTTTCTTGATCTCATTCTTGATATATTCATTGTTTAATACATGAAAGCTAAATAACATTAATGTTATATTAAGTTAAATAACTTAAATATTATTTAGTTTTCATGTCTTTGCATGTGTTTCAGTGTCCTTGTGATTGATTTCTAGTTTCACAGCATTGTGGGCACAGAAGACACTTGATATAATTTCAGTCTTCTTAAATTTATTGACACTTGTTTTGTGTCCTCATGTATTCTCTTCTAGAAAACATTCCATATGTACTTGAAAGGTATGTATATTCTGCTGCTTTGGGGTGAAATATTCTCAATATATCAATTAAAACCATTTGATCTAGTGTGTCATTTAAGGCCTCCATATCTTTGTTGATTTTCTGTCTGGAAGATCTCTCCATTGAAGTCAATGGGGTGTTAAAATCCCTGACTATGACTGTATTTTTATTGATCTCTTCCTTTATGTCCATCAAATATTGCTTTACGTATTTAGGTGTTTCTATGTTGGGTATGTAAATATTTACTAGGGGTATATTTTCTGATTGGATTTTTCCCTTTATCATTATGTAGTGCACTTCCTTATCTTTACTATAGCCTTGCTTTTAAAGTTTATTTTGTCTAATAGAAGTATTGCTACCCCAGCTTTTTTTCCCTTTCCATTTGAAAGAAATACATTTTTCTATCCCTTTACTTTTAGCTTGTGTGTATCTTTTAATCTGAGGTAGGTGTCTAGTAGGCAGCATATATATGGGTTCTGTTTTCTTATCCAATCAGCTACCCTACACCTTTTGGTTGAAGCATTTAAGCTATTTACCTTTAAGATGATTATTGATAGATACATATTTAGTGTCATTTATGTTAAACTATTTTCCTTTGTTTTTTTTTTTCTTTCTTTCTCTCTTTCTTCTTCTTAAAGCAAGCCCTTTAACATTTGTTGCAGTACTGGTTTGGTGTTAACAAACTCCTTTAGCTTTTTCTTGTCTGGGAAGCTCCTTATTTCTCCTTTGATTTTAAATAATAGCATTGCTGGGTAAAGTAGCCTTGGTCTTTGTTTTCAATCACCTTGATTATTTCATGCCAATACCTTCTGGCCTGAAATGTTTCTATTGAGAAATCAGATGACAATTTAATTGGTGGTCCCTTGTATGGAACTATCTATTTTTCTCTTGTGGCTTTTAGAATTCTCCCTTTGTCTTTAAGTCTTGGCATTTTGATTATGAGGCATCTTGGTGCAGATCTCTTTGAGTCCAACTTATTTGGGACTTCTTGAGCTTCCTGGACTTTTCTTTTTCCTTCACCAGATTAAAGAAGTTTCCAATCATTATTTCCTCAAATAGTTTCTTGATAACTTGATCACTCTCTTCTCCTTCTAGTATTCAGATGATATGGATGTTATATTTCATGTTATCCAAAATGTTTCTTAATCTCTTCATTTTTTTTCTTGCTCTTCATGGTGTTTTTTATCTACCTTGTCTTCTAAATCACTGATTCAGTCCTCTGCTTCACCTAATCTATTGTTGACTCCTTCCAGTGTATTAATTATTTCAGATATTGCATTCTTTATTTCTGCCAGATCCTTTTTTATGGTTCCTTTGTTTTTTCAGGCTATTCAGTATTATGATCATTATGCACATGATCATTACTCTAAACTCTCTATCTGATGAATTGCTTGCCTCAATTTCATCTAGATTTTTTCTGGAGAATTTTCTTGTTATTTTGTTTGGGGCTTGTTTCTTTGTCTTCCTATTTTGGCTGCCTCTTTGTGTGTGTTTCTATTTATTAGGTATATCTGCAAGACTCTGGTACAAGCCTAAGTCTAACCCTGCCTATGAAGGGCCTTAGGCTTCCTTTTTGAAGCTATCATCAATCCACACCTTGTAGCTCCCTCTGCTGGCTCTGGGTCTTTGCAGAAAAAAAGAGGCTGCACACCAAAGCCTGCTTTTATCAGCTTCAGGCCCTAGGTATGGTAAGTTAAAGTCTCATAGCTCCTAGAGCTCCTCCCCTGCCTGCAAGCTTTCTGTTAGGCTTAAACAGTGAAAGTCTTCCAGCTGTACTCCTCAGCAGAAGGGCTTAAGCACCATAGGGTGAGTCAGAGCTGATACCACTTGTAGGGTTTACTCTGCCTGAGAAAGATGACTCCTGAAGTATGGGGAATGACTCAGTACAGGGATCCTGACAGCTGACCATTCAGATTTCTCCCCAGAGACACCAACCCCAGACTCTCCTTACACATCTCTAGTTCTCTCTGCCTGTCCTCTACTGGAGCCCCAGGTAAGTGGCTGCATATGGAATTTTGCATGTTCATCTTTTAACAGGCTCTCTGAGTCTCCAGCCCTCTCTCCCTGGTGGGCAAAAACCCTGTTGCTTTTTATAGCTGGGTATTATTTGAATTCCTTTCCTTGTTCTGGTGTTATATAGGCACCAGAGCCTAGCTTGTGGTTTAGATCCCACCCTTAGGGGGAACCACCCAGCTGCTGTAATATCCCTCTGGAACTTCAGCTGCCATTTGTGGGAGCCTAGCCAGCCCTCTTGTACCTCCTCCACACACTCTACCAATCATTTTGTGGTGATGTGTTTTCTTTCATCTGTCCATGGTTATAAGGCTTCTTTCCAACTAGTGTTCAATTGGTTTTTCAAGTTAATTTTTCTATAATTTAATTGTAATTCCAAATTGGTCCTGGAAAGAAGTTAGTGTAGCTAACTTCCATTTAATCCTCCACCATCTTGGGTTCAAGTTTACACTTGTTTCATCTCACAAAGTAAATTACGAGCTTCTTGAAAACTGTATTTCCCATTGTATGATTATACCAACATCATTATCATCTTCATTGTCAGAAAAATATATTTTATATTTCACAATAAACCTTTGAGAAAAGTTACTATGATTATCCCATTTTGCATATTAGAAAGCTGATATATAGAAACATTAGTTGATGTCATTTACTAAAGAGCATTCAGTTAATAAGTGGGGGGTTATTATAATGACCCTAAAGAGTCTGGGTCTGGGGTCTAGGCTCTTGACCTGTACTTTTGGCCATTTTCTGTGATAGTTGTGAAAATCAAAGAAGTTATAGTTATTATCAACAAGTGTTATGATTTCTTTTTATTTATTGTACTCAAGAATTACATGACAGAGAAAGATCATTGTTATGATTTGAACAAGACAGCATAAAGTAGTTCCCCTCAACATGAACGTGTAATGTGTATGTCTACAGATGAGAATGAAATTTCAATGTTGTATATCAAAATGTTGACAGAGGTCATTTGGGGTGGTGGCATTATGGAGGACTTTTATTTCTTTCTTTGTGCAATTTTGAATTTTTGAAAATATTTGCTACATTTAATATTATATATTTTGTATAAAACATATAGTTTATATAATATTCATTGCTTTTGTTGCCAGAAAGTACTCAGGCATCTTACAAAGGTTTCAGTCAAGTATAAACTTTCTTGTAACTTTACCACATGCTCTAATCCTAGAAAAGCCAAAACTCCCCTACAGCTTCCCTCCATCCTATATAGCAGGTCTTAGCAAAGACCTTTGACAGTCACAAGGACTGGACATTTTGATTACTACTTTGATTTAAAATGATGTGGAATTTTTATGGCATAATTATGACCAGATAAGTCATTAAGTCATGGGGTCTATATTTTGCTAAGCTTTTTATTTTTATATTTATATTTTTTTCAGGAAGAACCTGCAAAGGAAGAACCACAAAAGAATAGATTTTAAAAGAAAATAGGAGAAAAAATAAAGTTACTTTTATGATTAACCCACTCCCACCATGAGTCCTGCTTTTTTCCAACATTTACTACTTGTTTCCACATATATAAGTGTGTATCTATATCTATATGTACATTTATATCTATATATATACCTATATATAGAGAGGAAACTATTTGATGACTTTAAGATATTTTAAATTTGCATTAGTTTTAATAAATATAATCCACCTTTGGTATGTTTTAAGAGCCTGCAAAAAGGTTTTGGTTACCTTTCTACAATCTCTGGATATGGGACTAATATTTCATCTGATTTTGGCAAGATGTTGAGACAGGCCTTGATGAGACTCAAATTTACTCAGATTAATATATATGTGTGTGTGTGTGTGTATAAATGTTATAGGAAGGTAGAAAAAACACTCAATTTTTTGACTTTGTTGTCACCAAGGAAGGCTTTTCATGTAGAGGATAGAATTTGAACTTGACCTTGAAGGATAAACAGACAAGCAATATATCAGAGTAGTTAAATGCAAGAACTTAACAGTTAGAAAAGCCCTATATTTAAATGCAATGCTCATTACATAGTAGTTGAGGGACCCAGGACAATCCCTCAGATTCAAAACAAAAATTATTATTATTTAATACACATTCCACTGTAATTTTATTAAACATTAATTAAATTACATATAATTATATAACATAACATTATTGGTTATGGATTTATAATAATAAAGCAGGTATCTATCTCAGGTTTTACACATTTTAAAAGATATAATTCAAATTAATGTGACATGCATAGGTCCTGTATTAGAAGGTGTTCAAAAGATGTCAGTAGCTGCTACCACCACTGGAAATTGGCCAGACCATAAAAGGGGGGACTGAGCTCCCAGGTAGAAGAAAGAATGCATGGAGGTGTGTTTGAAACATACAGATCATGCTATGGAAAACTGGAAAATGAGAAAACCTCTGAGATGGTCTGATAAGTAGAAACCAATTAATAAAAGTGAGGATGTCAAAGCTGAGAACAGAGCTTTTGCATCTTAATCTGGGTCTACACAGCCTCCTCTTTGGTTTCATTTGCATCCATCCATCTCTGGAATGACACCTCTGACAGCACATTATACCAGTGTCCAGAGCAGGTCCAAGTTGACACTGGGAAACAGAATACCCCACTAACTAGTAATGATGGTTCCCACACAGCCTCTTACACTGGAATTAATCTTTTATTAGAGAAAATGATTCCCCAATGCTTCAGGGCTTTTTTGTTCATATTACATGTGCCAGAGGAAGCCCACATTCCTCTTGAGGGCCTCAGTCAAGGCAATCTTCTTCTACTATCTCCTCTGAATGCTTAAACTCCCTGGGGACTAATATAATTTTTCTTTTTTCATTGTGTATGAATGAGGAATTTTAACAAAATATACTGCTTATTAACTTTCTTCTTTCTATACAAGCTGCTAAAAGAAACTCAAAGCTTGAGTGATGTTGTAAAGCAGACAGGCAGTCTTAATAAAAGAATTGAGAGTTGAGGTATGCTTGTGTTGCTTTGAGAAATCAGAGCAGTGTGTGCAGATCAGTGAAGGGAAGACACTGAACCTTTAGTAGAGATGCTAGAAAGGGATGTAATGTATCCTACATGTATGAGTTGAGGGCCTGTTGTGTGCAAAGCCTTACATAGGGCCAAGACTCTACCCTGGAAGCTCTCATAATCAGATGGAGATGAAAAGACACCCACATAAAACCTTCAGACTGAGGCAAGGATGCTTCTTGGGCTGAGCCAGATGCTAAGTAAGAAGCAAGGGTCGGGGCAGGAGGTGATCTCCAGGGAGCTGTGATGGGGCAGACTGGCCACATGCAGATCTAAAAGGATGGGCACAGTCCTCTCATGAAGAGAGGCATGAGGCCCATGATCCAGGGCAAAGAAATAGCCACACCAGGGAGAGGTGGCAAGAAAGTCCAGTGAGTTTGACAACAGTGGTGAAGAACTCATACAGGGGAACAAAACTTCTGGCACTCCCTAGAATGCTAACTATAAAAACCGGGTGGAATTAAAAGTTAGCTACAATGCCTTTTTGGAAGTTAAACACTGCACACATGTAAAGGTAGTACTGGATACTGCTGTCAGGAGACTAATAGAAGCTTAATGCCGGGCACTGCCATTTCTTAGCTGTTTGACAATGTACATGTTTTAAACTCAGTGTATGAAAGTACTGATAACAGTTTTCTTACAGGTGGAGAGAATTCAATGATAGTTGCTAGTCATTGTAAGTAGTTTATTCACTATCTAACACATGGTAAATATGCAATAGATTTGATTATTGTGTTATTATTTGGCCAGTTCCTCCACGAACCCTAAGATAAAGTGCCAAAATCATAAAAATGAAGCTAATATGTAAGCATTAAAAATAATGCTACTTCCCCACTAACTTGAAATTCTGGTTTCCAGTTCATAAATCATAAACATGAGTTCTTGAAGAGATTTGGAAGTTAAGAAAAAGAAAGATTGGAGACCTTGATAGACTTTGGAAAAAAAATTCTACAAATGGAATAGAATTGTTCCAATGGGCCCTGAGGCTGAGTTGTGTGCACAGATGGGGAGATTTATAAGGAATAGATTTTTAGCATAGCAGAAGGTAAAACTTTTCATTATCAGGCTATTTTTTAAAAAGAAGAAAGGAAGGTAAAGACAGAAAAAGAAAAGTGAATGCAGAGGGATGATGGGAAGGAAGGAAAGAAAGAATGAGGGAAAGATGGTGAAGGGAGGAGAAAAGGAGGAAAGAAAAATGAGGGGAGGGAATGAGAAAAAGGAATAGAGCAAGAGGGAGAAAGGGAGGGAAGAAGAGGAGGGAAGAGGGAAAGCAATCATGGCCTTGTGCAAGAATGAGATTTGACAAATGATCCCATCTACCCTTCCCCCCAGAAGTATCCAAGAATAAATACCTATCAAATATTCCTGAGTAGATAGGAACTTGGACTAAATAGCTTTTAAAGTCCCTTCCAAGTCCATCTTTTTATGAAATTTTGGATTTGAATAATGAGGCTGGCTACAGAATGTAATTATGTAAAATGAACCCTTTGTTATTTTTGTTTTCTTGCAGTTAGTCTTTTAAATCCCAAAGAGCAAAACTCAAATGTTTATCAAAGTCATTATGTACATGAAATTTTAGTCACCATTACTATATGTCCAAGGCTGACAGATACACTGTTTCTATTTCTCAAATTCTTACAAAAACATGACATTTATGATCTGATCCCTCTGGAGTCCAGCACTCACTGAATATTCAGAAATAGTTTCTTTTTCAAAAATTGCAACCGGATAAAGTTTTTCATTTAGTGAAACTTAGTACTGTAACATTAGCCACGAATGCTCTTTTTTGGGGAAATATAAAAAAAATTACTCTTGTCTTTGGGAATCTAGATCTTTCTAGCATGTATGATCACTGTCATACCTCTTTTCTACACAATTTGATTTCCCCATTTAAAAGAGCAGCTTTACTGCCTGGCTTATTTTACTTAGTATAATGCTTTCCAGTTCCATCCATGCTGTCACAAAGGGTAGGAGCTCCTTCTTTCTTTCTTTCTACTGCATAGAATTCCATTGTGTAAATGTACCATAGTTTTTTGATCCATTCATTTACTGATGGGTACCTAGGTTGCTTCCAACACTTGGCTATTGTAAATTGTGCTGCTATGTACTGACCTTTAACAGGAACCTAATCAACAAAACAAACAAACAAGCAAAACATAACCAAAGACATTGAAATTAAGAACAGGCTGACAGTGAGGAGAGGGGAGAGGGAGGGAATTTCAGGGGAAGGGGGAGAGGGTTTGCTGGAGCAAGTATAAAGGATGCATGGACAAAAACTGGGGAGGGGGTGGAAATGGGAAGGTGGGAGAGGGCTAGGGGGGTTGGGTTGGGATGGGAGTAAAAGGCAGAAAACTGTACTTGAACAACAATATAAATAAATAAATAAATAAATAAATAAATAAATAAATAAATAAGCAGCTTTAATTCCCACCTGGGTTTAAGGTCTTTCATGTTCCATTAGTGTGGCTGTTGAACTTTATTATTATTATACTTGGAATACTTGTTACATTACTGAACTTATATTAGCCAACTTACTCCAAATTCAAGGACAGCATGTGTTATTGATTCTCTCAGATGGGTTTATTCAGAAAAGCACAGATCAGATCTCTCTCTGGACCACAAGGTTGAACACCTGGCATGTTTAGATTCTGCTAAGGACCATACAAATTTGGAAATTCTTATAAGCACTGACATTTATTGTCATTTTATAGATCTGGGATGGTATTTTATTTACAGGCATACCTTGTTTTATTGAGCTTCACTCTATTGCACTACACAGATATTGTGTTTCTTCACAAATTGAAGGCAAAACTCTCTGCCAGAAAAAATATTACAATTCACTTTATTGAAGCAGTCTGGAAGTGAACCCACAGGATCTCTGAGGTATGCCTGTATTCCTGGATTCTATGGCTAAGCTTCGGGCAGGCCAGCACTTTTCTGGCTTTATAGTGAGTAGCCCTGTGTTCTGAATAGAAATGCTTCCATAGACATGGGTTTTTATGTTTTAAATCAGCAGATTTTCTCACAAGCATGCCCTTTTCTTTAAAATATTATAAACTGGGAAGTAATAAGTGTATAACTTTATTTAAAGATATTTATTCATGTAAATAGAAAACCAAGACCCACCAAAGAATAGCTTTCTGCAGAAAGGGAATGTATACCTGAGTTTGCTGTGGGTTATGGAAATTTGATGAGGTGATTTTTATTTAAGAGAAATATGAAGTGGCTAATTTCAAACAAATATGAAAGAATATTGTTTTGTGGACATTGCAAATGGGAACATTACCTTTAATATGAGGAGCCGCTTTGCTGTGCTAGTTGAAAGGAAGAAATAAAAGCAACACTAGACCTTTCTGGAAGAACATGTTGGATGAGTGACAGGAATTTGAGGAGGTAGCATATCAGCCAGATATTAGTTCCATAAAACAAGGATTGGGTTTTGTCAAAGCAGAGCATCTATAGTAGAGGCTATAGACATCAAATAGAGTCTTTTTACTTTTAGAGAAAAAAAAAATGGAGTCTTAGAAGAAAAACCCATAAAGTTCATTGGCAGAGCATGAATTAGAATCTTGGCTTATAGAGCTTTGGTTCAGCAACCTCCCAGCCCACCTGCTGTAGGAGAAAATATGTCATTTGTACCAGCAGTCCCACAGATTTAGTCTGAGTCAGCTGGGGGTGGCCTCCTTGAACCTGTAGAGTAGGCAACATGAGGATACATATGAGACCTAATATTGGCCCTTGAGAGAGTGTTGTGCAGTCCTGACTTAGGGTGGAGGACCATATTTGATGATATTTGATGAGTTCTGGAATACTCTCTCTCTGACACTGAGGCTAAAAGGGCTGGGTGTACAGTTGCTATTTAATACGTATTTGTTGAATGACTGCATGCTTGCCCACCTTGCTACACTTTTCTGCCACAATGATCCTAATAAATCAGTGCTTTTCTTATACACTGTGCCCATATTAATTTTCAGAGCAACTCATTACCTATGGGGTCAAGTTTAAACTCCCATCCTTCTACTCGGTAGAGATCACACCCCTTAGCCTTTCATCTATCTCAATTGGAGCAATACCTCAAACCCTACTCAAATCATGCTTCTTGTGTGAAACCGTCTTTGATTAGCCTAAACTTATCTGTTTTTCCTCTAAAGTCACATATATAGACCACAATCAGGACAGCAAGGATATGCTATGTAATGAACACCTCCAGAAGCAATGATTGTATAATAAGCAATAGGACTCAGTGGCACAGTTTTTAGTGAATTCCTCCAAAAGCCACCAGTAAGATTGAGTTCCATTTACCCAAGAGATTCCATACTATACAAATGCTGTTTACTATAGTTCACAATCTATTTGGGAGTGATCCCTTTCTTCCTTCCCTGTCTCACCTTCTCTAACCCTCCCTTGAGCTTCTTGGAGTCACTTCCCAGATGGGCTACCTGCACCCAACTCCTTATTTTTTGATTTGCATTTAAGTAAACTTAAAGTAAGACACCCTATATTAAAACTTAAATAACAATAAAGTGTCCAACTAGAGCTATGCACATTATAGGGGCTAAAAGTACACAGATTAAATGAATATGGATGGATGAAAAATATGGAAGTCCAGAGTGGCTGTTCATTTTCAATAGGATCCCCTTGTGGCCCAGTTGGTGCCCCAACCAACTGATGCACCCATCCTACACCTGTTGTGTTGGCTGTCACAGGGGCCTCTCCTCTGGAGAACAATCCTCAGCCAAGGGGAGCTGCCTCACTCAGGAGGCCACGTATACCCTCTAGAGGCAGTCAGTGATTGACTGATGTGGGGACACCACAGGCTATTTCTCTTGCTTCAAAAGGGGCTCTGTGGTGAAATTTGTACTCCAGACTTCCTTGTGGGATCCGGTTGAAGCTAGATACCATATCAGCTTCCACCATATTGCTCACCAGCTTTCTCTGCCCCATCCTGCTTCCTTTACTCCCCTTTATCTAAGAGCCCTCCCTCAATTTAGGTTGCACAAATCTAAATCCTTATTTCAGTCTCTGATTTCAGATAACTTGATTTAAGACCATTCCTGATTTCCATTGATCTTCATTATCTTCCAGGGCCTTTTCCCAAGACTCCTGGACAACCTACTACTTCTTTTTTCATGTAATGTGACAATTCATATATTCAATAAATTTTAGAAATTTCACCTATGCAACAAGGTAAGATGATCTGCCCATTGTCATTTTCACCTCCTTCTATTAAAAGTCCAAGAATAGTGGTTGGCAACACTTTCAAGAAGCTGCCAAAGAAGATGTAAACTATTCAGTACATGGAATGACATGACTAAGGAATTTCTCTAGGAATAATAAATTAGAGAAAGAAAGCATGACTTTTCTTTGTTTCTTTCCACATAATTTTTGTTGCAACACTATATAGAATGATATTTAATATAACTCAGCTAGTATTTTATGAGGCCACTTTGAGGTTAGAATATTTTGACTGCCCTATTGCTTTTGTAAGTGAAGGGAGCAGAGTAGCTAGAAAGACCAAAAACAACCTTTTAAATCCCTCAAAGCCCTTTTTAATGGAGTGAATAAAATCAAATTTCAATAATCCATGGGTAGATTATCTATGGCAGTGCTTGTCAGACTTCAATGTGCACATGAATCACTAGGAAATCTTGTTTAAATGTATATTCTGGTTCAGTAGGTCTAGGGTCATGCCTTAGATACTATATATATGAAAATGTTTCATAAAATGACAATGCTAATTGTCCATAGGCTGTATTATTGTCCACCGACTGCACTTTAAGTAGCAAGGTTTTACATTTTCTTTCACTCCAGTAGTTCTCTTTTTTCCTCCTCTGTGACCGTGTAGATAATATAATCTAAAGATAAAATTGAAAATCATACATTGAGACTCTTCATGACTATGCAGCATAAGCAAAATTGTTCTCCTGCCATGATGATAAACTCTGTCTCTAAAGATATATAATGATGTTGTATTTGATCTGAAATATGAAAAATATTGACTTTGAATCAATTATTCTTATAGAAGGAATCAGGCTGAGACTAGATTTCTCCTTAGTACACATCCTCACCTAGCTTTCATAAAATAATATCATTTTAAATGATAATGAAAGGAAAATAAATATAGTCAATAACAGGATCATAAATAGTCTGCATAACAAAAATATACTGATTGCATCCTAGCTTGCCTGCCCTTTGGGGATACCACTCCACAACAGGAAATTTTAGATTCTGCCCTGAAATGCTTCATCAAGTTCTAGTTCATATTTTGAACATGAAATACCAAATTTAAGGCTTACTTTAGTGTATTTCTTGAATTTTAAGTTAGGCTGGAAACCATTCACTTCTCCTAGATAGCTAGTCCATGTTTCCAAGATATAGCTGCCATTCTGAGAAATATGCATCTTCAAAAATATCTTGTTTATTTATATTTAAGATAATACAGATAATCTATACAGCTTTACAATGTTCTCAGTAAAATGAATATGCACAATGTTTATAAAGTGAGAATATCACACACATAACATACTGTTTTTTCACAGGGGAGTGTTGAACAGTAAAACAAGATGAAATTTATGAACTTTCTAATTTCCCCACAGACCAATGTTTTTTCATCTTTTACATTTTCAAAATAATTAAAGTGGTTGATGTCAGCCAAAATGGCAGAGTAGGGGCCGAACTTCTGACAATTGCCTCCCCCATAAAATCTACAAGAACACTGGCAAAAAAAATAGTCAGAACTACCCGGCTGGTGTAGCTCAGTGGATTGAGCGCAGGCTGCAAACCAAAGTGTCACAGGTTCAATTCCCAGCTGGGGTACATACCTGGGTTGCAGGCCATGACCCCCAGAACCGCACATTGATGTTTCTCTCTCTCTCTTTCTCCCTCCCTTCCCTCTCTAAAAAATAAATAAAATAAAATCTTTAAAAAAATAGTCAGAACTAGCTAGAGTTAATTTTTGTAACTCTGGATTAACCAAAGACAAATAAGTTATCTATTAAGAATCTAGTATCAAGAATATATAAAAAAACTCTGAAACTCAACAATAAAAAGACCAATGTGGGAAAAATATTTGAATAGCCATTTCCTCAAAGAAGATATGCAAATGTCCAATAAACATAGGAAAATATTTCCAACATCATTAGTTATTAAGGAAATGCAAATAAAAACCACAATGAAATACCATTTTATACCAAATAGCATGTCTATAATAAAAAACACAAAATCATGTATAGACAAGGCTGTGTGGAAGTTAGAACCATCATCCAATTACTGGGCATCTAAAGTAGTGTAGCTTCTGTGAAAACCAGTATACCTGTTCCTCAAAATGCTACACATAGAGTTACCATATGGTCCAGCAATTCCATTTCTAGATATGTACAGAAAAGAATCGATAACATATCTTTACACAAATAGTCAATACTTCAAAAAGAATATTTATAGCAGTTTTACTGATAATAGTCAAAAAGCAGAAGCAACCTAAATGTTCATCAACTGATGAATGGATAGATGAATGAGATATACCTATACAATGGAATATTATTCAGCCATATAGAGGAACGAAGGACTGATCCATACTGTGGCATGAATGAAGCCTGAAAACATATGTTAAAGAAATCAGACACAAAAGGCCATATACTTAATGATTCTCTTTGTATGTAATGTCAGAATAGGCAATTCCATAGAGACAGAAAGTAAATTAGTGGTGACCAGAGGCTCTGGACCAGAAGAATGGAGAGTGACTGTTAATGGATATGGAGTTTCTTTGTGGGGAAATTAAAATGTTCTATAAATGACATGAGGGTTGTACAGCCTTGTGAACATATGGAAACCATTGAATTGTATACTCTAAAGGGTTATTTTTTGTTTGTGAATCATACCTGAATTCTTAAGAAAATGTGAGTTCACAAAAAAAGAATAAATATTAAACTTTACTGCAAGTACAAATAATATTGCAAACCCAAATTTAATTGATTTTGGGGTCATTTTTTAAATTGTTCTGCTGATCTGATACCACCTATTGGTATGAATATTTGAAGATAAGAGCAAAAATCATCCCTATGTTCGTGAGGCTGCATTCACTTAACAACAAAATGAATAGAGAATGTGCATGCTCAAAGCTAAGAATTCTTGAGGAAGAAATAAAACCTAGGAAATAAATATACACCGACAGGAGTAACATAATTTTGAATTAGTTTAGCTTTGTTACCTCTGGTCAAAAAGTTTGAGGTAACAGTGAGAGAAAAGAAAAAGAACATCATTGCAGGAAATTTGGATTTTAATTTGAGAAAAGTCATATAGTTGTTCTCATTGTTACTTAATAACTTGTGGGCAAATTTTCTCTCCATAGGGCAGTTGTCTCCCCTGGTGATCATGATGACAATGTACATTTTAATCACCTGGGGACCTTGTTAAACTGCAGATGCTAATTCAGTAGGTCTGGGTTGGAGCCTGAGATTCTGCTTTTCTGAAGAATTTGCAAATGCTGATGATAATTGTCCATGGCTTGATCACACATTCAGTAGCAAGGTCTTACTTGACTTTTCTTCTCTTTCTCCTCAGCACACATCACTTAATAAAAAAAACATCCATGTAGCCATCCAGTTGAATAAATAGGTGATTTTTCTCTGCTGTGGATAAAAGTCTTCCCATATATAGTTTCCTAGGCGTGCACACACACACAGAGTGAAGTCATAGCACATCAAACACGAGGAGAATTTTGTGGATTCCATCAGCATTTTTTTTCCTATATAATCTCAGAACACACTGCTACTGCCACGTTTTTGCACATAAGAAATGTGAATTGCAGTCAGCTGTGAAAATTGAAGTTTGCCTTCATCATGCATGGGAATTACTTCAATAAACTTTACTTGAATAAGTGAAACTGAGTGTAAACACTTAAATGTGTAGGCTGCTGCCTATCAGGACTAACACCCATCTCCATATGGGTTACCAAAGCTGTAAAAGATATGATGTCCCATCACTAGCCTTCTGAGTCATAGGCATATTATCACAGAATCCATATACTTTTTCATGCTATGAACAGCTTCATGGAAACTTACCTCACCAAGGAAATACAGAACCTAATGAGGTCCTTTCTCTCTTTTGCTGGCTCCTCCTACACCCAGAAGAAAATTAAGCTCTGTTATTCATGATTAAAATAAAGTTGTCCCTTAAATAGAATTCCCTAGACCTATGACTAAACAAGGCAGGCAGAACTGGCCGGGGCACTTGAAAATAAGCTCTTGAGGGTAGGATCTGAAGTAATCAGCACTTAACATTTGTTGGATACCTAGTATGTGCTCCAGCACTGTGACCGTTTCTTTAATCATCACAGCTAAAGAAACAAGCTTCTTGAGAGCAAGGATTTGCCTGGCTTGTCCAACATAGTGTTTGTAGTAGCTGGAATGGTGCTTGGCACATAGCAGATGTGCAGTAAACATTCACTGATTGAACAAATGAGCTATAAATTAGATAATGTTTAATTAGACAAATGTCCCTTTCTCAGGCCCTCTTTGACAGAGCTATCTGGGCTATAAATCATGACTAACTCTGATTGTTTTATGAGCCTTTATCCTCCAGAGTAGAAAATTACTGGAAGCACCCTGAAGGTGAAGAAGCTCTGGATATAAGAAATAGGGGATATCAGACCACAACAACAAGATGACTGAACCCCACACCCAAATATAACATTAAAATGTATTGCAGCCTATACAAGACCAAGTGAATCATCCTGCTCTACAACCACCCCAATCACCTAATAAAAGCTCAAAGCTCCCACCCCTCAGGGTTGGTGCTGGTGCTTTTCCTACACCCAGCTCTTTCCCTCCCTTTGGAAAGTAAAAATAAAAGTTTTTATTCTCTGTATTTTCTTCTTTTTATGAATTCTTTCACAGCCTGCATCATAACCACCCTGACAGTGTTCTAATTTTATAAGACAAATATCTTAGATGTTCAGAAATTATATAACTTCTCCTAAGTCACAGAGCTAGTGAATGTTATAGCTGGAATTCAAAAGATGGTCTGTGAGCCTCTGAAATACATACTAGATCAGCCACGCTCTCCCATTTTTTTTAATCTTACAACAAAGCATGGTATCTCTTGTCTCCCAGGGTGTGCCTAAGTATTATGGGCATGGCCTCTTTCTTCTTATTCTGACCAAAAGTTCATTCTTTTCTCTCTGGCATGAGATTACATGTCAGGGTAAATTCAATTAGGGAGAACTTATTTTTATAAACATAGGTAATTTACAAAGTATAGCAATGAATTACTAGTAACACAGTAGTGTGTCTTTGGACCCTGGCTAAGTACCATTACACTTAGGGTTGGTAGATTTAGCAAATAAAAATATAGGA
Source organism: Phyllostomus discolor (assembly GCF_004126475.2). Taxonomy (NCBI): domain Eukaryota; kingdom Metazoa; phylum Chordata; class Mammalia; order Chiroptera; family Phyllostomidae; genus Phyllostomus; species Phyllostomus discolor. Next base: position 73,463,466 of record NC_040911.2, on the reverse strand, counting down.
TGCCCAGTTAAACTTGCATTTCAAATAAACATCAAATAATATTACAATATAGATATAATGCAACATTTGGGATGTACATATTAACAAATTATTTGTTTTTTGTTTGAAGTTCAAGTTTGATTGGGAGTATTGTGTTTTACCTGGCAATCTTAACTAGACTAGATCACACCCCCTACCTAACACAATAACAGGAGCTAAAAGTAGTTGGCTGAATGTACAAAATAAATAGATAAATAGAAGAATAGATAAACAAATGATTTTTTAGAATCTCTAATTCTCTGTTTTGGACATTATATTTTGGCAAATGTCAGAGTGTGTCCTATTTTATCTCATCTGTAACATCACTATATGTCCTTGGAGTCAGAGCTTATCTTTGGGACCAGGAGCATTTTTTGGCTGAGGCTGTACAGTCAGAAAGTTTTCAGTTTAATTTAGGCTTATCTTTAGATTAAACTATCCACAGAAAAGAAGAGTGAGTACAGAAGTGAAAGAAAATGTTTATCAAACAACTTTAAAAGTGATCTCATTAAAAAGTCATACCACTGTCCCTGTATTAGTTTCCTACTGCCACTGTAGTAATTTACCACAAACCCAGTGGCTCAAAGCAGCACAAATTTATTAGTTTACAGTCCTGGAGGTCAGAGTGTAGGGGATTAAAATCAAGGTATTGACAGGGGTGCACACTTTCTGGGGGCTTAAGGGAATCCATCTCTTACCTTTTCCAACTTCTGGGGATCCCTACATTCTTTGGTGCCTGGTCCCCTTCCAAAAATGGCATCACTCCAACCTCTGCTTCTAGCCTCCCTTTTCTGATTTCGACCTTTTTGACTCTTGTGATTACACTGGGCCCACTCAGATAATCCAGGCTAATCTTCCCCTCTCTGGATCCTCACTTTAATCATGTTTCAAAATCCCATGTATCAGGAAGGTAACATATTGACAGGTTCTGAAGATTAGGACACAGACATCTTTAGTGCCATTAGTTGCCCTACAACAATCACTATGAATTAATGTGCAATTGTATTGTACAGTGCTTTTTATAAGTGTTAACTGATGAAATGTAAACCATTGAAGTATACCAACATTTTTACTTCTAGTATTTCTTCATTTTTTAATATCCTTGGAAGTTCTTTGATTTCTGAGAGGCCTTACTTGAAGTGATGTGATTTCTTATCTCAATAATGGAAGAATTGCCCAGTTTGGTACACGAATCTGGTTCTCAACCTCAGCTACACATTAGCATCAACTAAGGACTTTTTTTTAAGATTTTATTTATTTATTTTTAGAGAGGGAAGGGAGGGAGAGAGAGAGAGAGAGAGAGAGAGAGAGAGAGAAACATCAATGTGCGGTTGCTGGGGGTTATGGCCTGCAACCCAGGCATGTACCCTGGCTGGGAGTTGAACCTGCGACACTTTGGTTTGCAGCCCGCACTCTATCCACTGAGCTACGCCAGCCAGGGTCAACTAAGGACTTTTTTAATGTCCCAATGTCAAAGCTGCACACTAAATCAATTATATTAGCATCTCTGGCAAATGAATTCTGGATTCAACATTTTTAAAAACTCCCCAAGTAATTCCAATGTGTGTCCAGAACTGAGAACAGCTACACTAAACTTAACCTTTCATTGCCAGGCTAACATAATTTTTTCTTCCTTTACTCCTCCCTGATTTCTTCTTCTAGCCTATTTTTCTTGCTATGTTCAACTTTCTGTCTCTTTTTGTAGGTAATTTTTATTCCATCATATTCAATAAGGAAAGACATATAGAGGCATTCAACAATCAATATGGTGCAGCTTAGTGTGGGCAATGGAAATGAAAAGATAATCGGCTTTACCCCCAGCAAGCAAGTTTTCCACCTATTTCACTCATAGTTTCCTCATCTGCAGAGTGAAGGGTTTGGAATAAAACTCTTTATGGTCGTGAAATTTATAAACCCCATAATTCTAAATGTAAAAATAAGAGCATGGTCTTATGAAAGGAGCTCTGGATCCTCAAACTAAAGATTAGGTCTAATTTCATTAAAGGCAAATGGTTTTATTCCATGCATCACTGTTTGTCTTAGTTTTGTTTCCTCCAGAAGCAGAATAAGAGAAAAGGATTTGAGTGTAAGTGATTTATTGAAGAGGTACCCTAGGAAGCACCAGGACAAGGCAGGTTTTTCAGAGTGGATCCTCAAGTTTAGTGTCATGGTAAGGAACTGTAGCTCAATCCCACTGGGTAACCCTGGCACCTGTGTAGAACATGGGCTTCAGAGTTTTCCCACCAGAGAAGAGAGGTTGCTGGAGGTAGAGGCGCTGTATACCCATATTTGATTTTTATCACTCATTAGTTGATGGCCACTCTTGAGGACTGTTAATTCTCTAGTCCTTTCAGCCTGCTGTAATAAGGACAGAGAAATTTAGTAGCAAGAAAAGCCCTCAGGCAAAAGAGATGTAAATAGTGACATTTTGATGTTAGATCAATGTGCACCACAGAGTTAGGGCCAAAGGAAATATGGACAGATGCTAAAGTGACTTTTTAAAAAATGGGGATAAACTATTATGCATTAATTAAGGACATTTGAGAAATAAGTGAATTGATATTCTGAAGTGCTTTGAGAACCCTCCCCACCCTTAAAGAAAACTCCTGCTGTCAGACAGGTAATTGCAACAAACTATTCTCCCTGTATAAAAGGCTCTCTTGGATTCTTTTAAGAAGCTGATAAAAATTTTAACTGCTTTGGGCACCATTTAGTTAAGAGTGTGTTTCAGGTCACTAAATATCAGGAGGCTAAGGAGCTAGATTTTCAGTAGTGAAAATAAATAAAAATAAATATTACTTTCAGGTATTGATGAATCCCTATGCAGCAATTAAAAAGGAAGAGGTTGCTAGTATGCTGTGCATCTCCTCTCTTAAGCCTAAAGGGAGAAAGCTGTCCTTTCCATACCTAGGCCAGAGCCTGCCAACATATACCAAGGCACACAGACTTGTTTTCTCCCCACTCAATAAAGAATGTCACTACTATGGCTCAGGTTCATCACAGCTGTATACCCCTAAGACCAGGGACTCCTTCCATGACTTATTGTAGATTGCCCAACAAGATGGGTTGGCCATTTCACAATATAGCTGTTACAGAACATGGTAAATGTTGTGACTTCAGATCCACTACTCTCATCTCTCTCGATTTCATTCATCAGAGTCTTTACCATGACACTGATGGAAGGGCAGTGCCCTTGAGCCAGTCCCTGCTAGTGCAGAGTAGAAGAAATGAATGAGTTTAGGGGTGGGTGGAGACAGTGTAATGGGTGGAACATATGTCCCCAACATGAATGAATCAGGGTCTTAGGTCTCCAGAACAGGAACATATATTTGAAAACATCAAAAGGGACCCAGCCCCATTTGAGCTGCTGTATGACCAAAGCTACAGGAACTAGACTAGACCAAAAGGAGAATCACTCAGTTGAATCTAGTCCATAGTGCTTATCCACTGAATTATGTGTAAATTAAGTGGTTATTGCCTTAAGTCACTCTGTTCATGGTGTTTTTGATACAGAAAAAAATTAGTAATATGGTGAGGGGAACCCCATCCTGCTGAGTCCTCCCAGTCATGGATGAAATGAATCATCCCAGACACAATCTGTTGTTCTGGTGGGAAAGGGGGTGGCGATTCCCTCTAGTGGAGAATGCACCAAGCCTTTCTCCAAAATAGTTTTTATTGGGATCAGTATGTGTAGGAGCATACAGTATGCATACATATAGCATGACATCAATTAATGTCAAAAGGCTATAGTTTTAGAAGACAGGTATTATTTATAGATAACAATTGAAGGAACACAGAGATCTGCCTCAGATCAGGGTCTGTTAGATATGCTGACACCAGATGGTCTTTAAAGACATGTTTCATGAGATAAGGAGTTCATTCCTTATGCCTTGAACTTAAACATCCAGTTTATATCAACAGCCATACAAAGCAAAACAAGCTTCAAAGGGAACAATGTATTCTTCAGGCCTGATTTCCCATAGGAATTCTCAGTGTTAGTATTAGGTCATGCCTGCCATCTGCACTCCTGTCGTTCTGGTTGAGGCTTATCGGCCTGTTTCAAGGCCTTGCTCATGTGGGGCTACAGTCTCCGATACCACACAAAGTGGTCCCCAATAATATGGTTTATTCAGCAACAACTCATGGGCATTTAAGGGAAGTTCCTGACATTTCAAAAATATTTTCAAGTCTATTTAGCCCTAGTTAAAATAGCTCAAATTTTATTACAATTTTTTGTTGCATGTAGGCCCGTTATATGTTAGATTTGTCTTGTAAATTTTCTCCTTCTGCAGCTTTGTTTATTCAGACCCTGATCATCTCAGCCTGCCCACAGCAAGCCACTGTTCCAAATCAACCTCCTTCACAACATTTGCCTTGACTTCTGGCTCTAAATGACTCCTTCATCCACTAAACCCATACAATCATAAGAAGGATCTCATTATTTCACACTATATCCATCAGTCTAAAAGTCTTACTTCCCATATAGGCTGTAAGTTTCTTGCAGGAAAGAAGTTGCCTATACCTGGTATGGTATCTTTCACATGGTTCAAAATGTGTGAGCATCCACCCAAAAATGTAGGTGTTTCATGGATCTACTATCTATTGTTCTTTAAGCTGATACATGGCAGGAGGAAAAGGTTCTAAGTCCATGGCTCTTCTCTTTGGCTGTATATTTGTGTTGGTTACTTTTTATGACACTTAGTTTTGCAGTTTCTAATTATATTTTATGATTGGTAAAGAAATACCAAGGTAGTATTATCCTTAGAGTCACCATAAAGTATCGTTACTGTGGTTTCAGGAGTTAAAATGGATTTCAAAAAGAATACACAGGAGTGTTGTCCAATATAACAAACTGAGTAAGTGCAGAGGACCTTCAACACATTTGTGATACTGAATTCCACTGAGTTAAACACATCTCCACTTTCTTGTTTTTCTTTTTTCCCTTCTCGTAACAACACACTTGGGAAGCAAATTAAAACTCTGATCCTCATTAGAGTTAAGATCAACCCTACATATAAGGATTTCTTTTCAGTTTAGTAATACTGTCCTTTGAACTTGAAGAAGGTCAGGTTTCAGGGATATTACATTTCTGGTAGATGACTCTTTATTACGGATGATAATTTTAAACCCCATTCCCTGGTGGAGAGTTACCAGCAGCAAGCACTGGAACTCAACAGGGTCTCTAAGATCTAAGCAAGACAAGCATAAAAATGCAAGAGAAACATCAGTCCACACATTTCCCCACAGAATATGATGCAAAATTTGTAAACATTGACAAAGCTGACCTAGAAGATAATCTGAAACAAAGACAAAATTTACTTGAACTGTTGACCCAAAGGTTCAAATGATGCCTCTTGGAATAAGAACTAAAGTATCTACTTTCACAGTTTTTCCAACTATAAGTTCAAGGGTTCAAAGGTGGTGGCTGGTTGAAAATCCAGGCTTTACTTTCAGACTGCTTGAATTAAAGTGTATTTAGTCACTAAATACTTGTGTGACTATGAACAGATTATTTAACCTATATTAGTATTGGGTTCTCTATTTGTAACTTAACCCATAGATAATGTAACATAGATCGCTTTACACATTTCCTAATAAGCAATAGTCATGCAGAAAATGTTAATTCTTCTCATGCAGTGCTGTTAGCTGTCTTTGGTCTTAGAATTGTTAAAAAAAATCCTTTTGTACCAGTGTCTCAGGTTAAGACTCCGGAAGCCAACCCTTAGACAAAGATTCACTTATCAGTAATTTATTATGAAATTGCTCCCAGAAAAGTCTGGTGAAGTAGTGAGGGAAGCTAGACAGGGAACAGAAAGGAACCAAGTAAGGATGGAGAAATTTTAAGTGTATTTCCAGCTCAGCCTGACCTCAAGGGGTAATCCACAGTTTGTCCTATCTCATGACAAGGGAACCGGGACTTCATAATTCAGTACTAAAGAATCATCAGTTAAGCCCTTTTTACTAGAAACAAGTGAGGAGGAAGTGAGATGGACAAATGCTGAATATTTTCAGGAAAGAATATAGGTTTATTAACATAATATATATCCTTTTTTTCTTACCATGTATTAGATGTGCTTTAGAGACTTAATGAGAAATGAAGACTGTACTTTCAAATGAAAATTTAACACTGGTCAATGTGAAATATTTCTGATTCAAGTATGCTTCCATATGAATGCACCTACATGGCTGAATACATTTTGAACTGTCTGACCACTTATATTCAGATTTTCAGAACAACTCTGACAATCACATGGCAGAATCACTTTTATTACTAACTTTAATTCTAGCTGATTTTAGAATTAGAACCAATCAGAAGATGTTTAGGCACCAAATGACCCAGAGTACAAGTATGTAGCTTAGAGTTTCTATGACTCCTCAGGGAATCTGAAGGGAAAGAATCAAGTGCATGCCCTCTTTCATGTCTCTGCTCTCCTCTAGATGTGTGGCACTTGTGTAATTTGCTCAATTTCTTTCATACTAATGACAACCATTTTATAAATAATCATGTATCACATTCTTATCATGCTCTAGACACTTTGCTAAGTGTTTGGTATAGAATATAGCATCCCAATAGCCCAATAATGAAGCTATGATTGTCATTTTATAAATGGGGGGTGGTGAGTCTTACTGTTTGGTACCAAAATATGAGAGTTCAGCTCATTTGCTATGATGCGGCACAAACTTTGAGGTGTAATTTATACTCTAGAGCTCCCCTTGGGATCATGCAGAAGGTGGAAATTTACAGGAACATTCCACTCCTCACCTGGCTTCTTCCCCTCCTACCACCTTCCCTTGGTCTTTCCTGGAAACAATTACTTAAAAGATCACTTATATATTAATTCTTATCACAAGGGTAGCTCTCTTAAGATACTAGTCCAATGTAATGTTATTATCAAATATAACACCAAGGAAAGATCTACTATACAAGTTGTTTAATCTTTCCACAAGTTCAGTGAGGATGACAACCCACATTTGAACTCAGGTCTGGCTCCTTCTCAAAGCCTATCTTACATCTATTTTACAGTTTCTCCCAATAAACTGAGGAGAACATACCAACTTAGGTACATAACTTAACATATAACTTTAGAATATGACTCTGATAATGTCCACTCAATCTCATACCCTTTTCAACTCCAGACAAACTTTTTTAATCAAATATTCAAGATATGGTGCTCTGAAGCATCTCTCGTAAGAATCTGCAGAATCTGGGAAGAATGACAGGAGGCAACAAACCTCCCTTCCCTGCTTGTTTACTTCTGTGGTCTGAGAGCATGTTTCTTTCTTTCTTTCTTTCTTTCTTTCTTTCTTTCTTTCTTTCTTTCTTTCTTTCTTTCTTTCTTTCTTTCTTTCTTTCTTTCTTTCTTTCTTTTTAATTTCTTCATTTGGGGAAATGCTTTAAGCATTTTGTCATAATATACAGGATGGGAGAAATATGTGTTAGAGCCGGTATGGAAGGAGAGCAACTGAGTCCTATTTGGGATATGCAAACCCAATAAATAAAGCCTCAGTTCTCTGGACTCTGGATTTTGCATGGGGTAGTGCACAGCTCTACCAGCAAGTCCTTGTACTCATTCCACCCATCCAACCTGTTTTACAAAACATCTCCAGATACATGAGTCAGATCCAACTTTAAACCCAGCACTAACTGTGGCATTAAAGAGACTGGTTTTTCCTCCCAATCCCTGCCTCAATGCCTGTCTCCCAATCTGTCCCAGGAGCAGCCTCATTGCTTGTGACATTCCTGTGGAAAGAAATCTGTGGTTGGGCCACAGAGGTCCAAGCAAAGTTGGCCATTTGTACAGTAACTCAGACAGACTAAGTGTCTATGAATATAGGAAAGGTTGTCACCAAGGGAATCTGAAGAGACACATAAAATGTGACAGATGCAATACTATATAATTAATAACTAGGAATTACAGTATGAATGTCCTAGTTTTAATAATAGATGTATTTTAGCAGCAATTTACAGTGTGCATGGCACTGCCTTAAGCACTTTACATACACAATTTTGTTTGGCTTTGTGCAACACTGATTGGATCATGGCCATAGTCTTCTACTCTTCTAACACCCTAGGCAATATCATTTTGTAGCAATGCCTGTCAAGAGGTAGGATTTATTTTCTCAATCCTTGAGTCTGACCACGTGATTTACTTAGATCAATAAAAGGCAGTGGATATGACTCTGTGACAGCTCTAAACCTTAGAAGTCCATGTGCACTGCAGCTTTCTCTCTTGGGCCCCTGTCACCAGGAGAACAGTTGTGAGGTACTGCTGGACACGGAGAGAGCACATGAAACACAGATGAGTCATCTCAACTGAGGCCATCCTAGACCAGCCAGACATGACTGACCAACCAGGCCTCTCAAGGTGCATTAGCAAGCCGGCCAGTCAGCCAAGCCCAAGGCAGGTCTGTGGAGACTCAGAGCCAACCCACTGATTCATAAGCAAAATCAGTGTTTATTGCTGTAAGTCACTTAGGTTTTGTGCATATTTTTTAGACAACATGGTTGCGGCCATAGATTCCTATCTAAAGCTTACTAACAATTCTATAATGGAGACATGATTTTTTAACAGTAGAAATAGTACAAGTTAAATGACTTGGCCAAGATCACACATTAAACATTTGATTGTAAATCAGAAATACCTAACTCCATGTGTTTAACTGCTACAATTGCTTAATTTTCTTTGGATACTTGATCTTTATTTCTTGCTGACTAATGGTTTATAGTGAATAATTTGACCAGCATGGTCCTCTGCCTTAAGATGCTATACGTCTTCTTAATTTTATGTTTTGAGGGGTCTAGGATGTTATAATCAAGCAAATATTAAATATGCAAAACATCTAGTGGGGAGAGAATGTCAGAATGTATGACAGAGAAAAGATATTAAAGGAAAGGCAGTTAAATACAAATTTTACCCTAAAGGAGGAAAGGCAGGTAAGACTTGGAGTAGAATGATGTGGACAGTGAGCAATCAGAATATAGCTGGTCCTGTATATAGCTTGAGTCTGGCATTTGTAGAACTCTGAGTTTCAGTATTTTGCATTTCCTTTCTAGGAAACCTGATATTGTTAATTTGCTTCATCTATTATTTGAAAGGTGTGACCATAAGTGGGTTGGGCTGGTGTTTATATGTGGCTTGTGGCACCAGTCTCATGCATTCATTTAAAGCCATACCTCATAGACTGCCTGCTGCCAGGCTGAGGACCTTGTATCTATATTCAATCAGGGGACTCTGCTGTATTTATCCAGCTGCCTTTGAAAACAAAGGAAACTGCATGCAAGGGTGAGGTCAGTCAGCAAGCCTGGGCCTCCTGAGGCGCTGGGGTTTATATATCTGCCCAGTCAGTGTGGCGGGGAGATGTGGGTCTCATTCCCATTAGTGTTAATGGAGCCAAGTGTATGAATCCACCACATATCAATGTGCATTCTCTCATGTTTTGATATCTTAATGCACAAAATTGCATCTCTAGGGAAAGGCTTGCCTCCACTTAAGTGCTCCCAATTCCCATTAATGATAATGGAACAGAGACACACACACCCACCATAGCTCAGAAAAGTGGGCAAAATATGGGAGATGATTATGTCTCAGGAGTGTCACAGAGGACTCACAGAAACTGCAGGGAAGGTCTAAAATAATCCCTCTTTTCAGGCTTATTTAAGCAGTTTCATTATACATATTCATTTTTTTCTCAGAACTATCAACAGATAATTGGCTACATCCTCTCCTTCTGGAGGAAGGAGTTGATGTCTATTCATGTTGAGAATACCCTTAGGGATCTGGGTATATTTTTGAAGAAAGGGAGTGGAGAAGGTGCTGGAGCTAGTTCAGCAGGAGGGAGATAAAGCAAAAGACTGAGTGGGGCTTCCAGATTTTCTCCCAGTGTGGGAAGAACTGACATGGACTCTCACAGCTGCTCTGAGCTGGAGGAGAGCAGTGCAAGCTAAGAAAGTGCCCACCACTCCCCGGCCTGCACTTCTGGAAGATGCTTGTCTATGTTTTAGAAAAAGTGAGATAAGCAATTCTTGTCTTAACCTACCATTTTTCTCTCTGTGGAGAGGGCACTGATTCAGGTTCTTTTATGGATTGTTAAAGAGATATAATTATATAATTTACAGATAAGGCTATGTGATCGGAATATAAATTCATGTGAAAATCAGCCAACCCTTATTAACTCTCTCATCAAGTTTGGCTGATTTTTCTTCTATTGAATTAGAATTGTGTTCTTTTGGTGATTTTATATAGTTTAAGGAAATGGCTTGACTAGAATGAGATATACCTGTAAGCAGCATAATATTGTCACTTGCTGGTTAGATAGGAAAGGTGGTGGCAGAGAACTTTAATTCTAAAAATCTATCAGATTATTTTTTTGGTATAAACTCTCACTCTTTGTTTTGTTGTTTGTTTTTTTCTTTGTTTTATTTTTAAGTATAGAGCAAAAGAGTGCTGATATCATATATTTTGCAGTTAACACCCATGAGGAAACAGTTTCATTAGAGAGCACCTGAACATGATTAATCAAAGGTCAAGGATGCTTCAAGAGAGAGGAGAAAATGAAGCAAAGAGAAGAAACAGAGGGGAACACGGAGAGGAACTGAGGTGAGCTATGCCTATGCAGATGCAGTTAAGGATATGTTTTAAGTTCACAGACCAATGTAGTCACACAAGTTTGGGGAAGTATTTCAAACCTTTCTTTCCATCCACCCTCTTACACACACATAAACATATATACACAATCAACCAGCCTGCTTCTATTGATTCTTATATCAGAATCACTTAAGCAAGGAAAAAATCAATAGATCTTTAACAACTTTCCATTATTGAAATGCCAATTATTCCTCCATGCTTACCTGCCTCTCAATTGCCCTGGATTCCTGTAGGAAAAGCACCTTGTTGAAACAGTACCCTCAACCTTCATAGCATTCTCATTTCCAATCTTTTTACCAGCAAATGGCAGATCTCAATATTATACCTGTGGGAGCAGAAATAGCAGATAATTCTCCTTTTAAAGCCTTGAGAGAACAAATAATACAACTATTCAATCCTTCTTTTCATGGCCCCTCAGAAATAAATAAAATCTCTGCCACGTGAGACTAAAGCAATTACTTGTAATGGTTTGTTAACTGTTACATATGCAAAGGAAGTTCTTAAAAAATGAGCAAATGCTGATTCCTCAGTCAAATATATGCATTCTTGAGCCTGCAAACACTGATAACTGTGGCCTCAGTTATTACAAAAGAAACTTGTTTTATTTTTAGTAGGAAAATAAAATAATAATTTCCTCATAGAAATGGGAAGATCAGACAGAAGAGAATCTTAACTGCTTTATTTTTTCATTTTGCATGTCATTATTTGAGTCTAGATCAAGACAAGTCCTGATTATAGTATATTTGTTCTTAAGACAGATGAATCTTACTCTTGAAAATGGTTACCAGAGGCACCCACAGATCCTTCTAAATTCCCCTTAAAATTTGGTCCCATCATTTCAGCCTGACCATTTGCTGTAAGTATAGAAAAAGGTACAACTGAGATTAAGAACCCAGCCCACAAATTCATTATGATTAACTAGGCTAACAAATGATTGTGTCTGACTGCCTACTTTGTAAATGACTGCTGCAGACTTCTGATTATTCCTGTGGCCATGGGAGGTAGAAGGAGGGGCCCTGAATCCTTCTACTCAGTTTGTGAAAGAATTCATTACCACTGAATTCTTTCTCTGTAACAGTTACCCAGTTCAAGTGGACTCTTTACCATGTATACTTTGTATTATACCACTGAGAGATGGAAACTCCTGGAGGCCACACTTAGTTACCTGGTATGACTCACCCTTATTTATCTGTTATTCAGTATCACTCCCAACTCCTGGTTGTTAAGTATTATAAACACTACCTGGTGTTAATAGATAAGGAAATTTCAGATGCCATTCTGGAAGATGAGTGGGCCAAATACACGGGACATCTGCCTTCTTAAATTCCAGGATACTTTTTATAAAAATTTATCTATTCACCTTGGCTTGGCTGTGCTCAGTGGATTGAGCACAGGCTGCGAACCAAAGCATCGCAGGTTCCACTCCCAGTCAGGGCACATGCTTGGGTTGCAGGCCACAGCTCCCAGCAACCGCACATTGATGTTTCTTTCTCTCTCTCTTTCTCCCTCCATTCCCTCTCTAAAAATAAATAAATAAAATCTTTTAAAAAATTTATCTATTCAGGCAGATAACCAGTTAGAAAATTAAATTCACCATCATTTCTCTGTTAGTCACTCCCTTCTTGCTTCACTTCAGATGTAGAAAGTAACAGATGATGAACAGTAAGCCACTTGATTCAATTAGCTTGGAGATGGATTATGAATAAGAACGTCAAGAGGTGGGTTATAAATGTCTAATGTTAATAGCACATTGTGATCTGTTAGTTTTCATTAAATCTCACTTGATACCATTTGTCAATTTTGCTCTTCATAAACAGTGGTCAAGTGTGCAGGAGAAAATGGCAATCAAAGATCTACAGTTCTGTACACCTGGAGTTACTGATTGCAGGTAGACTTAGCTTTAGAAATGAGCCCCCAAGAGATTATGGCCAATAAGCATGCAGCTTGCAATACAAAGAGGTGTGTTGTACTTCTGTGTTTGTATAATGAATTCTTACTGTAAATCTTTGATATTAAGAAGGTGATGCCTTACAGTCCCTTAGGCGTTTTGTGTCTACACACAGATCCAGTGCTGTGGACCAGTGGGGAGAAGCCCAGATGCATATTCAAGTGAATGTGCTTACACTGGCTTCTCATTGACAACACCACACTCTGCTATTTTCCCCAGTATCCTCTGTAGGAAATGTTTGATATTATAGGGTGGTCAGGGTCACAGAGATGTTAAACAATCAATGTCAAGATACAGTGTAAATTACATTTCAGATAATCAATCATTAACATGGGGAACTCATAAATTCACCTAACTCAGTACTAAGAATGCAACAAAAACAGCAATGCTGGTAAGTTGTCAGCTGTCTCTGTTTGTTGTTTTAAGTGTGACTCTGAACACTTTCCCTTCTAATTTGCTGTTCTAATCTAGAAAGAAGAAATTATGTTTGAATTGTATCTAAAGTAAATTGTGTCTAAATGAGATTTTGAGGTATCCAACTATGGGTAAAGCCCACAGCAGCACTTGTAGGATCAGTGTATGCTACTCAGGCACCTCTGCCCTTGGGCTCCATTTTTCTAGTCATCATTATTCTAACCTAAAGTAAGCTTACTGTATTTGAGACAGCTGTAATGCTGGCGTTTTGTAGTCAGGGTGGGAAAGTTAAACTGCAGTAACAAAAAATTCTGGAACTTAAATGTCTGAACACAGCAAAATATATTTCTTGCTTATGGAATTTCCTGAGAGTTCAGAAAATCCTTCAGGACAACTGCCTTCCATATAGTAATTCGGTGGTCCAGGATGGTGGACATCACTATGAACTGCACCAGTAGGGGAAAAGTGATCTTGTTCAACAGGCAGGGGAAGAGACACTGGAGAAACATGATTGGCTTTTTTGCTACTTCATACACATCTCTTCTGCTCACTGGCCAGGAGTAGTCAAATATCTCCACCCCTCAGCCAAAGGGCAGGAATGTTTAATCTTCTTGTGCCCCTAGATCCAGATTTGAGTGAATACTAGAAATCTCTGTAATTGCATTTTTAATCCAAAAGTAACATTTTAGTTCAAGATAGAAAAATGTCTAGCTGTCAGCTTTTAATACTCCCTCCTCCTATTATATTCTGTAGGTGCTACATTGCCACAGAGGAAGAAAGAAAAGGCCCTGCATTTCCTTTTGTTTTTGACAAACAGGAGGGCACAATGGCTGAGGTTTCTAGGTTGTGAATCATTGGTTCAGTGGTAGCTACTACAATTCTGCATTCTTCCAGGACACTCAGCCGCACAGCAGGCCTTTTAAAGAATCCCAACCTGTATGCTCGCTGAGGAGGAGAGAAGGGAAAGGGTCATCCCAGTGAGCTCTGGTTGGAATGGAAATCTACTCAAACTGAAAATAGAACTCTTATGGGGGTATCTTTTAAAAAGAATGCAAGGCCTAGTAGTTCTGGGGACATATGTTGAATCATTTAAATTTTGTTTCTTTCCACACAGTTTAGTCAGAAATTTAATGGGATTGAAGCAGGAAAAAATAACACAGAAAATAGAACTTTAACTCAAAATGACATTTTAGGAATTTGTCCCAGACCAGGGCAGCCAAGGTATTTGTCAGTACAGGCCATTTTCCTTTATCCCTCACTTGCTCCTGGAATATAATTTTCTAAAATCTATTAGATGACAATCCTATAATATCCCACGGTATTGCTGTTGCCCATATCTCCTGATTCATCTTGTTACCCTCTCTGGAAATGTGTATCTAACATTTTCTATCTGCTCTTTCTATCTGTAGGACATTCAAGGTCCTCTTTCAAAGCTCTCAGCTCCCCAAGGCTTTCTCTGCATGTGCTCCATGCTGTGCAATTATCACTTTAAAAGATACTGTCCTTTTTCCTAGGAGCTCCTGATGAGGCTGAGAACTTAATCACACCCTGGCTTGTTCAATAAGTGTTGCAAGTGTGTTAGTCATGTCTTCCTGGAGAGGTCAATTGGTCCTTGACACACCACTTCTCTTCTAGACTCAATAACACCAAGTAGACATTGCAATTTAGGTGCTCAATAGCTATTTGTTGGCTGACTGCATAATGGTACCCCACTTATTCAAGCTGGGGTAACGTGACACTTCTGAGGCATGTATATTATACACAAGCACACTCTCTGGCCATCCCTGATGTTGTGGTCTCATCCATCTACTTCCAAATGACTGCAGGGCTGAGTACATAATGGAGCCCAGGGGTGAAATATGAATCATGCTGTTCCTAGTTGTGTTGGGAGCCAACTGCGTTGTTGTCTCTGGGACATTAGAAAGGTCTATAGATTATGTACCATTTCCAATTTTTCAGTTTTTCTTAAAATGCTATATTGTACTTTATAGCTATATTTCCGTGGTCCTTTGCCATGTGATTCTTCCTTCCAGTAGAGTAGGCAGAGTT
The DNA here is from genome assembly GCF_004126475.2 of Phyllostomus discolor. NCBI lineage: Eukaryota > Metazoa > Chordata > Mammalia > Chiroptera > Phyllostomidae > Phyllostomus > Phyllostomus discolor. The sequence continues at coordinate 73,448,391 of NC_040911.2, read as the reverse complement.
ACACATCCCTATCCTGTGAATTTGGAGTTCATGAAACTTGCTTTGCCCAATGCAGTTTTACTAGATGTATCGTGTGCAGAGACTGAGTGGTGAGGCATCTGTGATATGGGTTCTTCAAAGATAAACTGGTAGTGAAGGATTAGTTGCTGGTTTAGGAGAAGGACTAGGGAAGAAGACACAGGAAAAAAGCAGTGTCCTACTGGAAAGATGTAAGTCCGTAAAAGCACATGACCTTCTGAGAATGACCAGGGGATGTGGCTCCCCTGTGGCATTGACACCTCTGTGACAATCTTCTATATTTGAGGATATTCTCCTTGCTGTCACTGTGGCAAATTGTGCTGTCCTTCAGAGGTAAACCTTCTAATGTGGTCTAAGGATAAATACTACAGTGTAATGGTTAAGGGAATGAGTTTTGAAGCCCAAGTGTCTGAGTTTCATCCTTAGCTCTGCTACTTTACTAACTATGGCAAGTTATTTAGCCTTTTTGAGTTTCAGTTTCATTCTCTGGAAAATGGAACTAGTAATAGAGTCTGCCTCATAAAATCACTGTGAGGATTAAATATTTCAATACATATAAAGTAGTTAGAACAGGACAAAGAAATTAGTAGTGTTAGCTATTATTATTATAATTTTAATTACTTTATTCTTACTTCACCAAAATTCAGGACATAGAAGCCTATGGCACTCTGCTGAATACCCTAAGAGCTCAGATGAACAGAAGACAAGGCCAATCCCCTAAATCAAAGCATAGTCTAAAATGGGAGTTTAGACTATGTAAATGCCTGTAATATCATACAGGCATTTACTACATATGATAGCACCCAATGCTCCCAAGAGGGCCCACATTCATTGAACTCATACTTATAGAAACCTATTTGGTCCAGTACCATGAAAAGGATGGGGGAATAAAACATGAGTTGTAACAGAGATATGAACATGGGCTCTGAAAGAGAGGGCACTTACAAATGTGTGGGGAAGATGGAAGAATTTCCACAGATAAAGATGAAGGATGAATTAAAGAATACTCTCAAAGAGAAAAAATTCCATTCCAATGGCAATGGAATTCTGGTCAGAAGGAACTTCTGTAGAAAATTGGGGAATGACAATTATTATAGACTAAGGTGTATTATTATAAGGCATAATAATATAATTTTTATCATCATCTTGTATATTCTATTCTTTTCTTTCTTTCTTTTTTTTTTTGCAAATGAAGGAATTTTACCTCAGAGAGGTTAAAGGAAGTTTCCCCATCTCAAACAACTTATTTTGGTGTGGTGTTAGATGGAAACTCAGGGTTTTTCTGACCCCAAAGCTCATGTTTTATTTCATTGCTTTTTGTCATTGAAATTAGTAGAAGAAAAGAAAGGAATACCCAATTTAGGGTCATATTTGGAGTGTATTGAAGGTCAAACAAATGAGTTTGATCTGTATTTGGTAGTCAACTAAGGGCTCTCTAAATGTTTTGCAGTACCTAACTGTGCCTCGGTAAGGTAATTCATTTTATACGTCATAGGCCAAGTGACCAGAGAGGAAGAGTTCAAGAACTGGGAGACCACTTCATAAGCATCAGTATGGCTTATGCACTGTAGGGGCTAGGCCCTTGGTTGTGTGTTTGAGTCAAAGTAGAAGAAATGGACTCCATTTTGTTCAGCAGACAGAAAATAATTTGGGAATAATGGTGTTAATGTATTTGTATGATTTGCTTCTACAGTTTTTAAAACATCTTAATTGCAAATAGCTGTTTATTCGGAACTTCACAGAAAAGCTGCAGAAATATCCACATTTATCTATTGTTAACATTTTGACTTATTTATTTGCCTTCTGTTTAAGTACACATATGCATATATACACATATACATTAAATATACTTTTTGATAAACCATTAAGGAGTAGTTTGCATGCATTATGTCTCTCTATCCCTAGATTATTAAGTGTATATTTCCAAATGATAAGGTTACACTTCTAATAACCACAAATACTTGTGGATTTTAGGACATTCACAGCATTATTTTCCTGCCAGTATAGGACCTAGTCTAGAATCATGCACTTTATTTAATTGCCATGTCTCTTTAGTTTTTGTTAATCTGGAACTGTTCCTCAGCCTTTATTTTCAGTTATGATATTGACATTTTTAAAATAATACAACTCTCCCTTTTAATTGAATGTTAAATGTTAAATGAATGCTCTTTATTTAGGAGTTGCTGAGAGGGTTCCTCATGACTAGACTAAGGTTGTACATTCTCAGCCAGAATGCTGCATGAGGGGTGCTGTGCCCTTGTCAAAATATTACATTCAGAGACATATAATATTCACCTGCTCCTTAGTAATGATGTTAATTTTTATCACTGGAAATATTGTCCAAGTTCTTCCCCATCAAGAGTTGTCCAATTTCTCCATGGTATAGTTAATCTGTTTCCTTTGCGACTAATAAGATAGTTAAAGACACTTAAAACCATGTACTTATCTTGTTTATCAGAAAAATTTCTCCATGCATTTAGCACCTTTTGATGATTCTCACTTGGTCCTATCTTTGCTATGATAGTTGCAAAATACTGATTTCCTAACTTCAGTTCATCTGATGCATCTACCAGACAGTAACCCACATTTGGTTAGGTGAGAACCCTCCTACCTGACCCCCCCCCAACATTTATTTATTGATTTGTCCAGAGCTTTTTAGTATAGATTCATGGATTATTATCCTTAAATATGCTGATGCTCAAATTGTCTTACAGTTGGCTGCCAAATGCTCCTTCCAACCAGTTCCTGTGTCCTTGTGACACACCCCATATTTATGTTTTCTTTTTAGTACTTTTCTTAAAACTTTCTGGTTTAACAAGCAAAACTATTGACAGACCATTCTCTATGGCCATATGCCAGAAACACACAATCGAATGAACTGATAAAATCCATAATTACCTACTTTATTAATTTTGTGTTATAATCAACTAAGTTATGACCCAACTTATCCTAAAAGTTATTTACTCTTGCTTATCAACCATACAGTGTTCATCAAAAAGTCCTCCTTAGAAATGGCCTTGGTTGAGTTAGAATGTCAGTACCAAAGCCTGCTCACCTGTTTGTATTCTTACTCAGTGCTCACTCTACTTCCCAGCTCAGGTGTTTCCTAAAATTTGAGATCAATGGACGGTGAAGTTAAAATATTACCAGACAATGAAAATCATAACAAGATTCAGCCAAGACACAAATTTAGACAAGATTATATTCTGACTATGAGAAGTTGGGTTTAGAAATGGAAAAAATAGTTCAGAGAGCTTGACATTATCTTGGCAGCTTTCTGGCTTTTCATAAAACCATGGTCCAAGGTGTCCCCAGTAGATACATAAATTGGAGAATATTCTTTTCCAGCTTATCCTCAGGGGAGACAAGAGAAAATTAGACATACTGAGTTACCAAAATATCATTTATTTGTAATAATATAGGATATGATTATCCAAGGTGAACATCTAAACCTGTAGATATTGAGGACTATTGGTACCTCACCCAGATCCCCTGTATCAGGAAGATATACCAATGCCCAGCTACTGTGAATATTGGCAACTAAAGGCTTAGAGCCTGCTCTCTTCTCTAGAGAATTTCCTTAAACTAGAAGTGGGGCTCCATACCCAAGAGGGTAGACTCATTTCCTTGGTCCTGAGAGAGGCAGGTGCCAAAGACTGATGATCCAGAGTACAGAAGCTTTTGCCTCTAAGTGGGCTCAAGTCTGTGGTGTGATTGATGCTTTAGAGATCTCCATATCAGGCTGGGCTGGACTCCAAAGAAGCCCACATTTTGCTCAGCTAGCTCCCTTGTTCCCCTGCTTCCTTCCCTCCCTTACAATTTCTCCCAAGGGTACTTTCAGTAAGTCATGTGTTTGGGACCTAGATTCTTGTCTCAGACTCTGCTTCTAGGGAATTTAACCTAAATTACCCAGTCAAATTAATATGGAAAATTTTTGAAGTTATAAATAATTTCATAGGCAAATAATTTTCAAAATAGGCAGAAAGGTATATCTTTGATATGAATCATTTGAAAAAAAGAAAAATATTTAAGACCATTTTATACAATCCTACTATTAATATTTTTAATAGCATCACCATCTCCCAGTAATACTGATTACAAATCTTGGAGACATCTTTGACTCTTCTACCATAAACTTTCTTCTAATCAGATGCCAACCTCTGACTGCAGACTTGCTCACTTCTGAAGCTCTCTTAACACTATCAGTCAAGAACTTCATAACTTCTCTCTGACATGTTCTCCTCATTGACATTTTTGCCTTCCCTTCTTCCTATTTCATTCCCTACATCATCTACCATGAAGGTAACTCTCCCCCTCAGCTAGGGCCCACACTGGTTTAAGTTGGTCTTTCAATCTTTTTTCCAAGCCCACTGTCCTGCCAGGTACCAGTTGCTCTCTATATGTTCAAGAAATACATGCCAAGGATGCTCTATCATGTTTTCACCTTTTCTGCCTTGGAACTTACTTTTCCTCCACTCAGTATGTTTTTTTCTCCACTATCTCTGCTTGTTGAAATACATTCTATGAAAATCCAGTCCATCTTTCTTCCTCCATGGAGCCTCCCAAGATTCCCTGAATCAAAACCAATTTTTTTCTCATATCTTCCACATTTATTTGTTCTTTTCAAACAAGACACTTCCCATATTCTGCTTATTTTTTATTACCAGTGAATGCATCTAACTTCTTCACCATATTATAATGTGTTTGAGGAAAATAACGGTATCTTATTCCCCTCTCTCCACATGTCCTCAGTTTTTCCTTCTTCTGATCTTTTTTCTCAGTTGCCTTGCCTACATTTTGCATGACATGTAAAGGATAGTAGCAGAAAAAAATGTCTGCCCTGCTGCTTGAATTCCAGGCTTTGTGTCCCCCTTGCTTTTTTCTGTTTCTTCTCTTCTCTTATTTAGTGATGATTACCTCTTACGCTTTTGAACATTTTTATGGGTTTCTACTTTGGCTCTGGGCTCCACCCATTTCAATATCCCCTGCAGCCCTGGGTGAGAATTGCTTTCTCAAAGTGCATGCCTATAGGGCTTCAATAAATGTGTGTTTTTTGGAGACCATGGGAATACTCTGCCCTGTTTGCCTTCCACAAGTGCTCTGTTTATTATCTGGGAGTCACAAAGAACCAAGAAGTTGGTCCCCAAGTTGATTTTACAGCTAGTTAGCAGAATGCCTTTATCCAGGAAGTGAACTCTGGCTCACCAATGTCAAACTATTACATTTACCATTGTCTGGTAGATTCAAGTCCTGGTTCATCCCTTAGATTTGTTTCCTTCCTCCAAGCTCAGGACACATGCAAGTTCTCCTGGAGAGTCATGGGGGCCATGGTCAGGAGACCAAAGTGTCAGAATGAGACATTTTTTTTGAGAGGTCCCATTTTTTTTTAAATAAATAAGGTTATTACACCTAGTCAGACCTCTCCTGATTGGTGGGAAAATCTCCATGCAATTCTATTTTCCTAGTTTAACAGCTTTAACACCATTTTTTATATTGTCTGAGTTGATCCCTAAATGAATCTCTGTAAGTGAAAGCATATTATCAGTTGCAAAGCACTAGGAAAATATTAGTTGTGCTATAAAAACAATTGGTATTTCAAGGCAGAAAGTATTTATTTTGGCTGTCCCTTTCTTCTTAATGTTGAGAAACTCTGAACTCTAACACTTAATCATTCTTGTAATTACAGAAAGAGAGAAGGAGAATTAAAACTAAAATTTAAGCAATTACATGTACAAGGGCAAAAGTGGCTAATATGTTAAAATACATGGTCCAGTTTGATTTTACTTTAAGATGGATGTTTAAAAGATCTGAGAATGAAGAGGTGGAGACAGGGGTTGTATATTAAGATCTTGACTTCAAAGCCTAGTCAATATGTTTTCAATTCTTTCAGGCCCCAATAGATGTCTTAGATAAAGTATTATGTATGAAACATGGTACATTTTATATTCTTGTGGCTTTACAGAAAATGACTTTTCTCTAATAAATATTTCCATATTTTTGAGGCCTTGATTTACTATAGACCCATAGTTCAGGTGCACTTATCAGAGTCTAAAATGTCTCTTTATCCCCCAAATGCTAATAAGGCTACAGCTTCTAGTGAGAACCAGCATAATTAGAGGACAGAAGTATAGCTGATGAAATCTTAGTAACATTTGATAACAAAAAATAGAGAAAACATTCTCATTTGAAATGGACCCACCTCTCCTACTCCTATTATGGATAATGATCTGTTTATTGATTTGCTCATTCATTCATCCATATGTTAATACATCTATTTTTAATTTCTTTTTTTTAACTTTTATTGTGAAATACTTACAGATACGCAAGAAATTGCAAAGAAATGTATTGGGAGGTTCTGTGCACCTTTCACCCAGCATCTTATGTAACTGCTATAGTATGGTATCAACATTAGGAAATCAATGCTGGTATAATTCACAAAGATTATTCAGATTTCACCAGTTATGCATGTACTTGTATGTTTGTGTGTATCTCTGTATGTGTTTGTGTATAGCTATATGCAGTTTTATCAGTAGTGTATCTCAGTGTAACCATCACCACTATCAAAATACAGCAGAACTGTCCTCATAAGACTCCTTTATGTTATATCCATTTATAACCACAGTTATCTTCTACCCCCAGATCTGATCCCTGACAACTAGTAACCTGTTCTCCATTGCTCTAATTATGCTATTTCAGGAATGTTACCTAAATGGGGTCATGCAGTATTTGCCCTTTGGGATAGTCTGTTTTCATTCAGTATACTTTCCTTTAGATTTGTCTAAGTCGAGTATATTAATAATTTTACTCACTTTATTACTGAGTAATATGGATGGTATGGATGTAGCATAGTTTGATACCCATGAAAGATAGATATTTATTTAAGAATTTTTATGTATACATTTTAGCTAAGTGGCTCATTAGACATGAAGAGATTAATGTGTATATGAATTGCCTAGAGATCTTGTGAAAATGTATTATAATTTGGAAGATCTGAATGGGGCCTGTGACTCTGTATTTCTAACAAGCTCCTTGCAGATGCTGATACTCGTGTCCATGAACTTTTTTTGAGTACCAGTGGACAAAATGATACCTGAGATTACCTTATAACTTAAAATACTTTTCCTTGCTTCTTTTAGATAACTTTCTAGCTCAAGGGGTGAAAACGTTGGGGGGTAAAAATTTAAATGTCAGGAATTCAGTGACTGGAGCTATGCTATTAGGAGAAATGAGGAGTCAGCATGCCAGCCAGGAGGTGAGCTCTCCATCACATAGACTCACCTGAGATCACCAAACGTAAATAGCATGCGACTCATGACCACAGCATTGGCTCTTGTGAATACCCATAGGCAAGAGCATGGTTTGTGGGAGTTGGTGGGTTTCAGCAGTACACCCTAATTTTCAGCTCTGCACACCCTAATTTTCCTGAGCAATAATGAGAGGAGAGTTAACAATGAGTAACAGGCCAAAATTCCTCTGTAGGCTCAGTGGTGTTGAACAGCTGGCAACTTTTCATGTGGTTCTAACAAAAAAGAATTCTTCTCATTTCCTTTTGCCTTCATGCGTGGAAGACAGACTTATTCTAGGCCGCTGTGATACAGCATAATTAGGCCCAGTGAGTTAGAGATTTCAGTTCAGAATAAAGATAATTTTGATGTTTGTTGCTGTCAAAGTTACAGGCTGGCTTATGAGGTGACACACTGTGACAAGTATGAGTTACAAAGCAAGATGATGGTCTGCTGGGCCTATAAAAAGATTTCGTGGGAGGATGGCCTAGATCAGGAGTCAGACAATTATTTTTTCTGTGCAAGGCCAAATAATAACTACTTTAGGTTTTTGGTTTATACAATCTTTATCACAACTGCTCAAATCCACTTCTGTGCCCCTATAGCAGCCACAGAAAATATATAAATAAATAAGTATGCCTGTGTCCTGAAATTTGAATTTCATAAAATTTGATGTGTCATGGAATATTGATCATCTTTTGATTTTTTCTACCATTTCAAAATATGAAAATTATTCTTAGCTCACAAACTGTACAAAAACATCATGGAATGATATATTTGTCTTGTTGACCCCAACCTGAATGAACCTCAAAATTTCAAGAGTTATGGTGGGGTGCCAGGATTTTGCCTTGCTTGATATACTCTGGGAAGTGACTTTCTCCAGTCAAGAAAAAAGGGATTGCCTTATGCAGGTAAATGTGGTTCAGGGATAGATGGATGTTTCACTGAATCTCACCCTGCTGGACATGCTTGCTCTGGGCTGACAAAAGTTACCTTTCTCAGATTCCAAGCAGTAGATTCAGCCCACAACTTGCATGCCTAGCTCAGATGGTTTCAACTTTGTATGTTGCCATGAGTTCTTTCATTTGGTTTCTAGAGAGCAGGGTGATTGTGCCTGTGAACAATAACTCTTCAAAGTAATTCCTGGCTTTATTAAGAAACTGTGGTGTATTCATACAATGTAACACTATGCAGCAGAAAGAGAAAAAGAATTCCTACCTGTTGTGACAGTGTGGTTGGAAATGGACAACTATTATGCTAAACTAAGTGAAATAAGCCAGTCAGTGAAAGGTAAAGACCATATGATCTCACTTGTAAGAGGAATCTAATGAGTAAACTTAACTAACAAAATAGAACCAAAGACATGGAAACAGGAAAGAGACTGACAGCTGCCGGCAGGGAGGGGATAGAGGGATAATGGTGGAAAGAAGGGGAAAAGATTAGTTAAAGAACGTGTACGAGTCATCCATGGACAACAGTGTAGGGATGGACTGTGCGAGTGGTGGGGTGGTCTGGTTGTAGGAGGACAAAGAAGGGGAAATTGGGACAACTATAATAGAATAAAAATAATTGAAAATAAAAAGAGACTTTCTGAGGCTGCCCTTCATGGTACTTTGCATTACTGTGACCAGCTGTTTAATGCTCACCTTGGTTCTTGGGTTAGCCCCCACAACCCTAACCCTGTGCTTTCTGCTAAAGACATTGGTTTGTCCTCCTACCTGATAGTTGATAGTAGGGGTTACTGCAAACACAAATGTTGCCTGGATGGAAAATTAAAATGAATCTGTTTCCAACCGAAGGCTGTCTTTCATTGTAACCTTTCCATGGCCTTTATCTCATCAGTAAAGTTTCTTGGATCAGACCAAGGAGGCAAAAAATGCTCTGATTCCTGTTTATAGACAAGAAATAAGAAAGGCAAGGATTTGAGTAATTTTCCTAAGGCCACTGAGTAAGACTGTTGTTGAGGCAGAATGAACATGCACAGGTACACAATTCTCAAACCGTGAGTCTTCTGACTCCACTTGTAATCCCTAGTTTCTTCAGAAATCTCTATACATACTGTGGACTTAAGTGGATGCCTTCCAAGACTATGAAATGGATCAAGGACTATAAAATACTAACCAGGAAAAAAAATACCTGGCTTCAGAGACAACTGATAACCAATTGTTAGAAAATAATAATTGTATAGCAAATACTATACATAAATAGCCACCATGCATAATAGTAACATAAACAGAGTAAATTTATGTGTAGAATGTAGGGAAAGTTTCTATGCAGACTTTAAAATGCAGAGTTCAGATTAATTTAATTAATTGAACTGATCAAGAATTGATGCAGTTAGAAAACATCTATTAAAGTGTAGTAGTGGTCATTCAAGACTTAGGAACAAAGCTTTATAAGAATATTGAAACATTTATTTTCTCAGGTAATCCCAAAGAAATCAGGAGAAGAAAGAATTTTTTTAAATGGAGGATTAATGTCACTAGTACATAAATATACAAAAGATATTTTTAAAGCACTGAAACATAAGAAATCAGAAAAGGCACATGAACTATAAATTATAGAAGAAACACAAAAGGACAAAAATTGAAAAGAAGCTCCAAATTAAAATGAGAAATTACTGTATTGTATTTAATTAATAAAGATTCAAGTAACAGGATCCATTAAAACTACAGTGAGATCTCATTACACACACCTATGAGAATGACTAAAATAAAAAAAAAATACTTAAATAGTTTAAAAAAATGCTGGCAGGGATGAAAGGAAACTGAATCACTCCTGTGTTGTTGATGAGAATGCAAAATGGTACAACCACTCTGAAAAACAGTTCGGCAGTTTCTCATAAAAATAAATATATAACAGCCACATGACCCAGAAATTGCATTCCACTCGGCATTTATCCCAGAGAACTGAAAATGCATGTTCACACAAAAACAGGAACATACATGTTCTTACTAGTCTTATTTGTAATAGCTCCATATTTGAAACAACCCAGATATCCTTCAGGGAATGAGTGGTTAAACAAACTGTGGTTCATCATACCGCAGGTTATTGCTCAGCAATACAAAGGAACACACTGTTGATACATGCAACAAACTGGATGGCTCTCTGAAGAATTATGTTCTCTGTAAAGAAAGAAGCCAATAGGTTACATCTGTATGATTTCACTTATACAACATTCCTGATATGACAAAGATACAAAAGTGAAGAACAGGCTAGTAATTGCATGAAAATAAGGAGGAGGAGGGGGCAGGAGGAAAGTGGATGTGGCTATTAAAGTGCCACCTGAGGAATCCTGTTAATTGTCCTGGTTGTGACATTGTGCTGTGCTCTACTGCAAGCTGTTATTGGGATATGTTGGGTAAAATATACATGGGATTTCTCTGGAGTATTTCTTACAACTCTGTGTGAATCTATAATTATCTCAAAATAAAACAGTTAATTAAAATATGAATCCGAGAGAAAGGATGCAATGAAGTGTGTTCTTGCTTACACATTGGGAGTGGTCTAATTATCAATATATATGGGTCAAGTTTTGGAAGTATGTTAGAAACATAAAAGCTTTAATTTTTTTATTGTGCCTTCCTTAGAAGTTCTGATTGTAAGAATGTATCATCTTAAGGAAATAAATGAATACTCTTGTAAAGCTTTCTATGTAAATGTATTCAGTGTTGCATTATTTACAAGCGGGAAAATTTTCAGACACACACAATGTCTAATAATTAAGGAATATTTAAAAGGTTGTGGTACAAACATGCCATGTACTCTAATGCAGAAATTAAACTCATGTTTTGGTAAGAGAGATAGGCAGTAGACCCAACAGAATGGTCTAAGCACATGGCTCTGATATTATAACCAACAAGGTCCAGTCCTGTAGCACTGCCTATGTGCTCTGTGACCTTAGCACTGGTTACTTAACATCTCTGTACTACATTTATCTCCTTGTAAAACAAAGATAATGAGGTTAACCTGGTTCAAAAATGTAAAGCACTTAGACTGGTACTCAATAAATATCAATGGATATTTTCTGTATTTTTTGGCCATTTTTTGAAAAATCCCTCTAATGATCATGCAATTTTATACTTAAAAAAATGGGAATGAATATGTTGGAAAATGTGACAGACAATACAATATTAATACTAGTTCACAATGATAATGATAAACCAGGAAGGATCTTATTTTTCTGTATGATTCTCCAAAAAGTTTGTGACATGGATTGAGGACACTTTATAAATCAAGACCTTTATAAATCAAGGAACATTTTATACTCTTTACATCAAGTCTGCATACTTAATTTTTGTTCAGAGCTCCATTACTACAGTCTACTTGCTCTCTCATGCCTGAACTGTCTTCACTACTCACACTGGCCTTGGTGACCAATGTGAGTCCTCATCTCCTCAGCCATACTGTCCTCCTGCTTCTCAGGTTATTCCCACAGCACAGTTTTCTTCAATATTGTCTAATGCTTAAGCCTCATTTTTTTTTTCACAAAATCTTCCTGCCCTGATTTTTTATTTTAAAATCCCTCTGTGTTCCGTATCATTTGTAAAGCAATGAGATGCCTTGTTTATATGTAATCTTACCCAACCTCAACATATTAAATCCCTACACTATTCAATAACTACTTAAACCTCACTGTCTGGAGTTCTTTTACTTTTTTATTTTTAGAAGTATAAAAATTTCAGAAGAATTCAGAGAATAACAAAGGCCCTCATATCCATCACTAAGAATGAATAAATATTAGCATTTTGGCATGACATTTGTTTATATTTATAGGCATGACATCACAGATATTTGAGTTTTTGGTCCAGCTCCAACTCCAAAGGCAACCACTGTCAGGAAATTTCTTTGTGTTGCTCCAGCCATCTGTATTATATTTTCAGTAAATAAATGTCTCTCTGATATGTAGAACTATAAAGTATACGTAGTTCTTAAGCTTTAACAAAGTTTAAAGCAGATCAGAATCCACTGCAGGGCTTGTAAAAATAGATAGCTGGAGACTACCCCCAAGAGATTCTGATATAGTAAGTCTCAGGTTCTGCCCAAGAATTTGCATTTCTAACAAGTTCCCATACAATGCTAATTAATTTGGTCCAGGCTCCAGATTTTGAGAATCATTTAAAAGCATATTATTTCTCACTTTTCAAATATATTCTATATAATTTACCTGATCTATATAAATAAAGCACTCTATACATGATAATGTATCACTTCTTATAATTCAAAACTTTGTTCCCATCATCTATACATGGAACACATATCTATATATATTTTACTCATATTAAATGCACTAGAACATTTCTCTTTTGATGTTAATATATTTTTCCAACTTTTTGCCATATAAACAAAGCTGCACTGAACACATTTCTCTATGTCTCCTAGTGTATATATTCACTAAGCAAAGTGGTTAAATATCAGTAATGTGCACTTTCAAATTTTTTAGATATTGACACATGGGTCTTCAAGACATTGGTTTAGGGGGCATGACCAACCGTAGTTTATAAAGGCTCTAAATTTTCCTCATACTCACCAGTCCCTGGTTATGTCACACATTCTTTTTATACAGAATTGATCAAAGTTATTGAGGATTTGTTAATGTTTTAATTTTCATTTCCTAAATTTTTAATATATTTTATTGATTATGCTATTACAGTTGTCCCATTTTCCCCCCTTCACTCCCCTCCACCCTGTACACTCTCTCCCACCTATATCCCCCCCTTTAGTCATGTTTATGTGTCATACTTATAAGTTCTTTAGCTTCTACATTTCCCATATTATTCTTACTCTCCCCCTATCTATTTTCAACCTACAATCTATGCTACTTATTCTCTGTACCTTTTCCCCCTCTCTCCTCCTCCCACTCCTCTGTTGCTAACCCTCCATGTGATCTCCATTTCTGTGGTTCTGTTCCTGTTCTAGCTGTTTGTTTAGTTTCTTTTGGTTTTGCTTTAGGTGTGGTTGTTCATAATTGTGAGTTTGCTGTCCTTTTACTATACATGTTTTTTCTTTATCTTCTTTTCTTAGATAAGTCCCTTTAACATTTCATAAAATAAGGGCTTGGTGATGATGAACTCCTTTAACTTGACCTTATCTGAGAAGCACTTTATCTGCCCTTCCATTCTAAATGAAAGCTTTGCTGGATAGAGTAATCTGGGATATAGGTCCTTGTCTTTCATGACTTGGAATACTTCCTTCCAGCCCCTTCTTGCCTGTAAGGTCTCTTTGGAGAAATCAGTTGACAGTCTGATGGGAACTCCTTTGTAGGTGACTGTCCCCTTATCTCTTGCTGCTTCTAGGATTCTCTCCTTCATTTTTACCTTGATTTATGTAATTATGATGTGTCTTGGTGTGTTTCTTCTTGGGTCCAACTTCTTTGGGGCTCTTGACCTTCCTGGATTTCCTGGAAGTCTAGTTCCTTTGCCAGAATGGAGAAGTTCTCCTTTATTATTTGTTCCAATAGGTGTTCAATCTGTTGCTTTTCCTCTTCCCCTTCTGGTACCCCTATAATTCGGATGTTGGAACGTTTAAAGATGTCCTGGATGCTCTTAACTTTTTCTTCGATTTTTTGAATTCTTATTTCTCCATTCTTTCCTGTTTGGTTGTTTTTTTCTTCCTTCTGGTCCACTCTATTGTTTTGAGTCCCAGTTTCCTTCCCATCACTATTGGTTCTCCGTGCATCTTCCTTCATCTCTTTTATGGTAACCTGCATTTTTTCATGTAATTTGTGCCCAGAATCAACCAATTCTGTGAGCTTCCTGATCACCAGTATTTTGAACTGTGCATCTGATAGATTGGCTATCTCTTGGTCGCTCAAAAGGATGAGTCCTGGGGCACTGATCTGTTCTTCTGTTTGAGACACATCTCTCTCTCTCTCTCTCTCTCTCTTTTGATCTGGTTGCTCCTGTAACAGTGAGGGGTGGAGCCTTAGGTGTTCACCGGGGCTGGGCACCCCAGTCGCTAGATTGTGACATTGTACGTGGGGGCGGTGGGGGGGGACAATGGCAGTAGCTCTGTTCTCCTGGGACCTCAGTCCCTTCTCTGGGATCCTGGGTTGCACGCTTTGGCCTGGTCCACAATCGCCACCTCACTGCATCCGCCAGCTGCCGCTTGCATACTCAGAGTCCACCTGCTGCGATCTTGTGCACCCCAGATGCCTTATGTGCTCCCTCCCAGTTGCCTTACCCACCCAGTTCTCCCTGTTCTCCGCACGCTGGGACCCGCGCCTGGCTGCTCCTCTCTGCCCCTCCTACTGGTCTGGATGAATGGGTCTACTTCAACTTCTTGGCTGTCTGGCTTCCATTCAGATAAATTCTCTGTCAGTTCTGGGTGTTATTCTGCCTCTAAATTGTTGTTGTTCTAATCTTGGTTGTGTGTGGAGGTACTGTGTATCCACCTATGCCTCCATCTTGCTGGAAGTCTCATTTCCTAAATTTTCAATGAGGTGAAATATTCCTTTTATGTTTATTGGTTATTTAGATTTCTGTTTCTATAAATTACATGTTCAGATAGTTTGTCTCTTTTGCTTTACATGCAATCTTTTTATTATTTATTTTAAATGAGTTCTTCCATGTCCTCTTTACTGATTCTTAGAGATATACTGACTATTAATATTTTATCTTCCTAAAATATTAATAAGAAAAAACACTAATTTTTAAAAATGGTAAAAGACTTAAATATGGATGTCACAAAAAAACTATATATGAATGGCTAATAGGAGCACTAAAGGATGTTTTTAATTATAAATTATTAAGAAAATTCAAATTAAAAGACATTGATATATAACTATAAACCCATGAAGATGTCCAAATTATAAAGAACATCAGTTTAAGCTGTTGGAGCAGATGAAGAACCACAGAAATTCTTATATATTGGTAATCAGAATGCAAATTGGTAAAAGCACTTTGGAAAGTCATTTGACAGTTTTTAGTAAAGTTAAACACGCACCTACTCTATGACCCAGGATTTCAACTCTGGATATATATTCCTGAGAAAAATTAGGTACTGTGTCTTTCTAAGCCACATATGCAGATAAATGTTCATGACAGCATGATTAATAATAGCCCAAACTGGAAGCAATGCAAATGTCCACCAGTGGAAACAAATAGTGGTTTATTTATGTAATAAAATACAATCAATAATTTTAAAAATGGCTTATTGACAGACTTTTTTATGAATCTCAAAAACATTGTGTTGAATAAAAACAGCCAGGCACAAAGGGATGCATATCATATAAATCCTTTTATTAAAAGTTCAAGAATCATCAGAATAGTGGCTACATTGGCTATGGGGAATATCAGGAGCCTGGGAGAACTCTCAGGGCTGCTGAGAATATTCTGCATCTTGACCTGGGTTGTGTTCAGCAAATTGCATACATAGGTAAAATTCTTGTAACTGTATGCTTAAAATTTATATATTTTGCTATATGTGAATTATTCCTTGATAAATGCATTTACAAAAATTAATTAAGACATCTAAAGCACTCATTTTATTAGAGTGTGAATTGTGGAGAAAGACAATTTCTTTGTGAGGGGAGATGAGTGGTAACTACTTTTCATATAATAGAGAAATATGTGTTTGATAATGACTGCTGGAATTTTGAAGATAACACTATAGGAATTAGAAAGTACACTTTAATATAAAAAGAAACAGATGAAAGGTTGAGAAAACAAAGTAAAATAAATGAAAATGTAAAGAAAGTTAAATAGAATAAAATCAGTATTTCAGTTATCTTGAGTGAGAAGAGGCTGAGTTCTCCTATGAAAAATAATAATGATTAAATTCATTTACAAAATATAGTCTTACATTATTGACAAAACATTAAATATTGGGACAGAAATGTTACTAGAAGATGAAAAAAGAGATCAAGGGTTAAAGGGGACACAAGAGATCGTGTTGAATGTGCAGAACTGATTTATGAAAAAAAAACCAGTGTGCTTATATCTAATAAATACAAAAGAAATTACAAATGCATATATAATACATATGTTCTATATAAGTCACTTGCTTTCAATTTTCATGAATTTTAAAAACATGTAACACATTTTTAAAATTCATGAAAATTAAAAAGAATTAATTAACAATGTATGATGCTATAAGCTTATTATATCAGTTTTTCATAAAATTTTGACCATATTTAATGGTTTTATTAGTAATAAATGAAGTCAAAATTGAAATTATTTTGTTTAAAAATCACATTGTTACATGCCGGTCAGGTTGCTCATTTTTGAGTGTTGTCCTCTTCTGTACACCAGAAGGTTTCAGGTTCAATTTCATAGGGCATGTACCTAGGTTGAGTTATGTAAAGGAGGCAACTGACTGATATTTCTCTCTCTCTCTCTTTCTCTCCTTCTCTCTCTCTGTCTCATCAATAAATACATCCTCTGGTGAGGAATCTTTTAAAAATCACATCATTACTTCATAGGAATGGCTATAAAATTATTTTGCAAAAGTAAGTAAGATTGGTTTGCAAAATTTCTAAAGGTGAGCCATGATCACAAATAACTATTGTCATAGAATGACCTGGAGAAAAAACTGTCTGGCTTTCTCCCATAGGCATCTGCAAAACAATGAGGAATATTTCCTCTCTACATCCTGGTCACTGCATGCCCTGCAAACTAAGTCACCAAACACAGGCATCATGCAGATAGTCTGTGAAACTTGGGCCCTGGAAGTAGCTAGGAAGACCTTTTGTCATAATGTCTAAGTTTCTGTGGCTTCAAAGAAGGACTAAGAGTTGCTGTTTTTAAAAGTTTGGCTCTTGTGGGTTCTAGAAGTACTTCGTGTTAGTGGATGAGAGCCTCCTGGGTAAGGACAAAAAAGGCTTGGATTGGCATCATTGTGGGAACTTATATCCACTCCCACACAGTGCACTGTGGGGTGGCAGGACTTCTAGGACTGCCAAGAACATGCCTAGATCATGATCACGAAGTTTCAAATTCAGGGGGAGGAGTGCAGAATCTAAAAGGCTCTTTGTAGAAGGTCTTGGACACAGCGCCTCTCCTTCTCATCAACAGTGCTCATACCATGATGGAGACTAGCACTAACGCAGTAAGGTACAGTCAAAGGAGTGATTAGGAAATATGGCAAACCTCACCAACTGTGGCTTGGAGGCAGACAAATTTTAGAAGAATAAAAATTCATGATTATTCTTTTACTGTAATATGTAGGAGTAAATTCATACTCCTTAGTTATGGTTTTTATTATTTTGTGTTTGCAAGTGACTGTGTGAGCATTTTTATTGGAAGGTGTTTGCTTTTATAAACTGTTTTCAGTGTGATTAGTACCAGCTTAAGAAACTACTTGGTACTGACAGAGCATAATTTTTAGTTTCATCCTGAGCATTTTTGGTCTTGTCAATTGCATCATCAAATTTTCACATCAAATATTTTGTTTTCAATTATTGATCATTTTCTGGATTAAATAATAATTGTTTCCTCCTAATAGAAAAATATATGAAGAATAAAATTAGATGCAAACCACACTAAATATGCAATTAACACAAAACTTTGTATAATTTATTCCTATTGTGTTGTAGTATAGTATACATTCACTTGTTATTTATTGCACAGTCATCTGGGATTTCAGAACAGGGAGTTATCCTAAACTGATATGCCTGGGTTTACTCATATTTAATAGAGCATGGTGTGCTTGTTCTCTAGATTTCAATTTACTTGTCCAGTTTTAAGTAGAAGGACAGGAATAGACCTTAAATCACAAAAGATGAGTGCAGAACAGCAACCTTTAGATCCATAACACATGTACACCAAGCCCAAATGCATGCGGAGCCTTTGCAAACTCAAGATACACTTTAATTAAACTGAGACAGCCAGAGGGCTTTTACTTAGAGAGCCACACAAAAATGAGTTACTCACAAGAATAAATTAAAGCATCAGTAATCCTCAGTATATTTGGTGTATTATAATATATGTGGTTTAAAAAATCACTTTCAAAGGAATTCAAGATTTTTAAAAAGGAAAATTTGAAGTAATAAATTAGAAAGCCCCAAAATACCTCTACAGAATTCTGGTTAGAAAAGTAAGTTGAAAACTAATGGTGTAGAGAACCCCCTAATTCTCTGACCCTTTGTATTTATGGTTATGCATGTTTTCATTCAAGTCCTCATAAAATAATAGTCCTATGGTCGGCCTACTCCAAATTCAAGCAAGACACAGAGTAGAAATCCATGTGGAGTCAGTCCTCATCCTCTGTGGTTGAATGTAGTAACAAGAACATTTCAGGGAACACAGTAAACCAATGGCATTGGATGAGTCCCCATGGATTCTCTTAAACACATTTTATGAGCAATTACAATGAGAGGGTAGGACTTCTTCATTTAATATTTTCAAGTGATTATCCTCCTTATAAAAATTACCCTTGGTGCTTCTCTGAATTATAAAAAATGAATATTTTGGTCAATATTTTACAATTCAGAGTATAATCACTCATTTCAAATATACCTTGCCTGGCAGTGTATTTGAAGACAAAATTCCCAAAGAGAAAGTGAAAATTATCCCAGGAGAACACCATTTTTTTAAAAAAGCAGCTTTATTAAGTTATGACTGACATATAATAAACTGCATATATTGAAATTTGATGTTTTGACATACGTATAAATCTATGAGACTGTTACCAGCATCAAAATAATGAAAACATCCATCATCTCCAAAAATGTTGTCATGTCTCTTGGTAATTCCTCTTTCTACCCTTCCTGTTTGGATATTGATTTTGTATTCTGAAATTTTAGTAAACTTGCTTATTAGTTCTAGTCACTTTTAAAAGATTTCATCAAATTTTCTAAATGCATGTTGAACAAAAATGACAAGAGCACATATACTTGTCTTTTTCAGATTTACAGGAAAAGAATTTAGTATTTAAACATTAAGTATGACATTAGTTGTAGGTTTTTGAGAAATATAGCTTTTTAGGCTAAGGAAGTTCCCTTCTATTCATTTCTATGTCACTGGAAAGTTTTAACAGGAATAGATAATGGATTTTGCCAAATATTTCTTCTGCATCTATTAAGATGACCATATTTTTTACTTAGTTTTATAATAAAATGACAAATTAATTTTCCAATATTAAACCAACCTTGCATTTCTGAGATCAGTCTTACTTGTTTGTGATATATTATCTTTTTTATATTAGTTTACATCAATTAGTTATATTAATAGTTTAAAAATTACTGCATTTTGCTGTGTATAATGAATACTTTTTTGCTCAAATTTTGAGGGAAAAATAAGAATGTGCATTATACATGGGTAGTATCCATGTATCTTGGCCTTGTACCATGTATCCATGTACCATAGACCTTGTATCTGTTCTTGTGTTTTGTAATTATTATATTCAATTTCTTGTACCATAATATATTTACAAATAAATGCTAAAATTCCTTTATAATATAAAAACAAGTATCTAAATATAAATGAATAAAAACTTTAAATAAAAAATTAAAACAAAATATTTTTTCCTGAAAGTTTGGCCTAAAAATGTAGGTGCGTGTTATACATGGCAAAATATGATACTTTGAAACTTCTTCATTTTTCATAAAGATTTTTCATTAAATTCCTGCCTTTCAACTGCTGTTTCTTTGCTTTTAAAAGATTACAATCAGGTTTTGTAAAATTTCTTCATATGAAGGAGATATAAAGTTTAATTTGCACAAATAACTCAGAAATGTATCTGTCAAGAAGCTGTAGTAGTTCAAGGGCAAAATTGGGAAACTTTTGGCAAAACATGGGATTTTTGGGCTGATGGTATGTGCTGGCTTGTGAACCATGAGAAGGCTTTGCAATGAGAATGTCTCTGGTAACAGCAGATAGTAGTCTTGTTTATACACCTGGTAAGCTGGTGGGTTTTTGCAAAAAGGTGGGTTCATCAACTGTTTCACTGAGCAGAACACTTGGAGGTGAGACAAAATATTTAAAACTAAGCCTGAAAAGTTGATCTAGTTACTTTAGAAAATAAAGGGCAAGAAAGAATTTGGTAATAGGAGTTACTTGGAGTTTTAAAAAAAAATCTCTAAAAGAATAATTGTTACCCTGCAGGTGGCACTGATTGGTAAGGGCACAAGGGAGCTTCTGGAGGGCTGGAAATGTTCTAGATCTTAGCTTGGAAGTGTTTACAAAGGTGTATACATATGTACGAATTAGTTGAGATTTCAGATCCATACACTTCATACCTGTTTGTCTCAAAGAATTTCTTAAAAGAAGGGTGGGAGTTGAGTCCAAGAGAATTGAGTGTTCATCCTGAAAAGGTATTTGAATGTTCACAAGGCATCTATCATATTTTATATTTTTGAAAAACTGAAAAACTGAAAAACTGTCATTTAGACAGATAATGTCAAACAGATTTTGTGTTCATAATTGATAAGGATACCAAAGTAAGCAAAGTTATTTAAAAATAGAAAAATGTGGTTCATGAACAAATGGAGGAAATTTTGATATATTATATATATGTTATATATGTATAAAATCTTAACTTGTAGGTAGTCCTGTAAGTATATAAGAGCTAAATCATAAGTAAACTCATTTTCATTGAGAATCTTTAAGGAGAACTTGAGATTCAGGAATTATTGCTTAATGTTTGAGGTTGACATCAGATGGGACTGTTGTATTTTCTAACTAAATATTCCCCATTGCCATGATCAAATAGTCTATTTTAGCCAGTGCCAGCAAATTGTTCCCCATGACCCAATCTTGGATGTCACTTCTGTATTCCCTCCAAATTTAGAAGTTGAAGCCTAACCCTCAAAGATATTAAGAGTTGGGCATTTGGTAGGTAACTAGATAATAAGGCCATAGTCCTCATGAATGGTATTAGTGCTCTTATAAAAGGAGCTGCAGACAGATCCTTTATCCCTTTACCATGTGAGGACACAGAATGGGTGCCAACTGTAAACCAAGAGGAAGGCCCCACCAGAATGCAGCCATGCTGGCACCTTGAACTCACACTTCCAGCCTCCAGAACAATGAGAAATAATATTTGTTGTTGTTTATAGGCAGTATATTTGCATATTATCCTGAATGGATACTACTTATTTTTTTAAATAAAGTTTTATAGTAATTCAGACACATACAATTCATTTAGTGTTATCTTTGGCAGCTTTCATACTACAAGAATCATGCTGAATGGTTGTGACAGAGGCTACATGGCCTACAAAGCTTAAAATAGTTACTACCTGATCCCTTGTTAAAAAAAACTTGCTGACCTCTGGCCCATAAGAAGGATCACCCAAAATTAGCACCCTCTGTAATTCTCATTGTGTTCCCATAATAAAATCCAGTATGTTATGCTCACCCCATAATGGGCACCTGTGGGGAGGAGCAGGCTCACAAATAACCTTGTATTTATTTCTTACAGTAGTTCTGTAATATAAATGCCAGTTTTCATTCTGAGCAGAGTAAGCAAATGCATATTAGAGAAGGTAAATAACCAAAAATTTTCCTATGCTCTTACGTCTAACAAGTGGCTCTATTTAAACTTGAACTCACATCTGTCTCACCCAACCTCTTCCTAGTACAACAATTCAGATTTGCGAAGTATAAAAACTTAGACTCAGAGTGGGCTGAGTATAGAAATTCTAAGTGCTAATATCAGTTCATATGTGATAAAGTACAACAGAACTGTGAAAACAAGACTTGAGGAAATACAGCAGAGGTGAGCTATTTCTGAGTCTCTTGTCAGAGCAATTAGGGTTGGGTTTCTCCTGAAGGAAATTGATGTTTCCTTAATCAATTATCCTGGTAATGAATTGTCCATGTAAAAAACCTTTTACTAACTCTTTCTACTGTGTATAAAATCTATAAGAAATAAGATCAAAGTCTCTTTTAGTCACAGATTCATGAGAAGATTGATCCATGTCTGAGTCCTTTATTTTTGCTTTGTGTAGTTGTTCTTTTCCACATGCTATTAGATAACTTTGTTTTGAGTAACATTTACATCTCTGATCTTCTCTTCCCCCAATATAAAGGTTGGGACAGCTTGAGTGATATTGGGGAGCAGGGAATTCTGGAGAGAATAGAATGAAAATCAAGCTTCATTTAAAATAATAATAACCCCTGCAAGGGCAGACAAAGCTTTAGAAAGCTCTCAATGCTCCCAGTCTCTCACAGAAATTGACCTTTAGCTTCTCTGCAGGAGCCAGATACAGTAAGCATCAACAAAATGCTGGTGCCCTAGCTCATGGTTCTTGCACAGGGTTGAGGCAGAGTAACTCTTATCATTGACTACGCAGAAACTTACTTTATTGTTTTCTAAATAAAGAAAACAAGACCTAAGTTTTTGCTATTTTGAAGCACTCTAACTGGGCTCTGCCCACATTAATTCAAGGCCAATTAAAAAATTTCAGTTCATAAGAAAGCACTCAGACACTTACCCAGAGTGTGCTGAATTTTGCCCTTGAAACAAAAGGGGCTTGCCCTTGGGGAAGGAATGAAAATTTGAGGAGGTAGATTGTATTGATTTCCTAGGATCTTTATAACAATTACCATAACCTTGGTGGATTAAAATAACAGAAATGTATTATTTATTCTTTCACAGTTCTGGAGACCAAATGTTTGAGATCAAGGTGCTGGAAGGCCTGTTTCCCCTCAGAGGTTCTAGTGGAAATTTCATTCCTTGTCTCTCCCAGCTTCTGGTGGTGTTGCCAATTCTTGTTTTGAGGTCACATCATTGTAATCTCTGCATTGTGGTCACACAGCACCCTCCTTTGGTGTGTCTTTTCCTCTGTATGTCAATTTCAAAACTCTCTCTTATAAGTGTATATGTGATCATCTTTAGGGTCCACCCAGGTAATGTAGGGTAAGTTCCCCCTCTCAAGATCCTCAGTATATTTTTATCTTCTGCCTTAAGATCACAGGTTCTGAGGCATTAGGACATAGACATCTTTTTGGGGGAATGTATTTTAGCCTATTTCACAAATTAAAACAAAAAGGCTAAAAGGCTATATCAGAATTTTTCTCTTTCTATCACTTCATACTCATCAGAATGTCTATGATCAATAATCAACAAATAACAAGAGTTAGCGAGGATTTATAGAAAAGAGAACTTTCATGAAATGTTGGTGGGAATGAAGATTGGTGCAGTCACTATAAAAATAGTATGTAGGGTATTCAAAGAATTAAAAATGGAACTGCATTATGACTCAGCAATTCCACTTCTGGGAATTTATTTGAAGAAAGCCCAAACAGTAATGGGAAATGATATATGCACCCCAATATTCATTGCACCATATAATAACCCAAATTTGAAAGTAACCCAAGTGTCCATCAATAGATGAGTGGGTAAAAAAGCAGTAGTTTTTATATACAATGGAGTATTACTCAGCCATAAAAAAGAATAAAAATTTACTATTTGCAACACCATGGGTAGACCTAGAGGGTATTATCCTAAGAAAATAAGTCATACAGAGAAAGACATGTCATATTATTTCACTTATGTGTGGAATCTAACAAACAAAATAAATGAACAAACAAAGTAGAAATAGACTCATAGATACAGAAAACAGTCTGATAGTTGGCAGAGGGGAGAGGGGTTAGGAGACTGGGTGAAAAAGGTAAAGAGATTAAGAAGTGCAAATTGGCAGTTACAAAATCATCATGGGGATGTAAAGGACAGCATAGGGAATATGGTCGGTAATATTGTAATAACCATGTATGGTGCCAGGCGGGTACTTGAAATATCTGGGATAACCATTTTGTAAAGTACTGTGTTTTTGGACCATAAGACATACCTAGGTTTTAGAGGAGGAAAATGGAAAAAAATTTTGAAGCAAAAAGTGTTATAAAATATTTAATAACATAAATAGCATACTATTCCACCAATGTAAATATAAACAGAACTCAACAGCAACATTAACAACCACTATTCTTCCCAAATTGGGGGGAGGAGAGTAAAAAAGTGAGTCTTATAGTCTGAAAAATATGGTGTATGATTATCTAACTATGATGCTGTGCACCTTAAACTAATACAAAATAGTATATAATTTAAAGAGTAATTGGACAGTAAAATTAAGAAATAGAGTCTTCCCCTCTCTAAAAACCAAATTTTGTTTGTTTGTCTCCAACTATAGAACTTAGTGAAGTCTGAAATGGACCTGGTGAGTACAGACTATAATGACCTTGTGGCCAGCCAAGCTCAGATTTAGATACAGTTGTGTTTGTGTTGCTGTCCATTCATCTGTGGCCATATTCCTCTTCCATTACCTCCAGATGACAGGAATGCCTTGTTAAAAGTTGCAACCTGGCCTCTGGTGTTCTAAGGAATCAGGACTGGGCCTGTTCCACATTTGGGCCAATGAGATATGGGAATGACTCTTAATGTCAAAAGATAGTCTCAGCCACCTGATATGGCTGACATTAGAGTAATTATGGGGGTTATTCAATGAGGATCCTTGGGAAAAGAGAAAACTGCCAAATAGCTAATGAGGGAGGCAGGGTACATGGACATAAGTCCATGAGGTAATGTCATGAAAAATTCCAAAAAGTAGCTAGGTGGCATTTTGAAGTGGTAGTAGAGTATAGTCACTTCCCAGCAATATCCCAGTAGGCTGATGGGCTCAAGCCTTGACGATTCTCATGGCCTTACTCATAGGCCATTGAGTTATAGTTCATAAAATAAGCATAAGACATCTCGCTATTTGGGGATGGAGTGATGATTTCCTATATAAAGGAGATTTTTACCCCTGATTCACTTCAACTAAAATAATTTTAATGCATCAAAGTATTAATACTATTACCAGAGAATGGAGACTTATGATCTGAAATAATGTAGTTTCATTTTTCATTTATCTATGTGGTTCTGTTATGTGTCACTGGGTCACCTATACACATTCTATTTCCTTAGCAGGAAAAATATTAATTTCACAATTGAGAGCTGTAGACTCAGAGAACATAGGCCCATTGTGCTGGCTATTAATCCAGACCTACTGCAGGGCTGTCAAATGCAAAAACTGAATGGTAATGGTACAGAGAAATTGAAACAGAAAGAAGTCAAACTCCTTTTGAAAAATTTAAGACAAATAAAAGGCAATTTGAATACAAAATTGACCCTGGAAAATAATTGTGTAAGGCGTGTCTGTTTCTTCTATGCATGGAGTTTATAGGCAGATGAAATGCAATAAGCAAGGAATAAACAGGAAGTGGATGTAAAGCAGAAGATAATGAGGACTTTTGTTCAAATATCACCATGATGCTATTTTCCAGATTTATATGTCATAATGGAAGACATATCGATGCACGTTCATAATAGGGTATGTCAATATTTCCCATCTCCAACATGTCACCAGTAGTTAGAAGACAGATTTTCAGCTCCAGATCTCACAAATGCTCTTTATATTGTAAATGGGGGGGGGGGCATTTGAAAATACATTGCATATAATACATCTATGTTGCTCAGTTAATCCAAGACTAAAGGAATCCTAAAACCAGTACTAATATTAAAAGTTATCCAAAGTTATCTAAGTAGATGTGTGTATAAATGGTCTGGGAGTGTTATTTCTATTTGGACAGGGTAGTGATGGGGAACTGTACTGCATATTCCAATGTTGAGAGTTATTCCTTCATACTCATCCCTGATAGAGTTTATGTAAGCATTGCCTACCAACCTGGGTGACAATAATTCAGAACAACAAGGGAAATGTTGGACAAAAGAATTAACATTTATTGATAAACTGTTATGTGCTAGGCATGTGCTAAGAACTGTCAGATGTGATAATTAATTTACTTTTGTCAATATCAATAATTAGAGATAATTACTGCCTATTTTTATAGATCAAGTATAAGGAAGAGAGAGATGAAAAACTTGAGCAAGTTTAGATAACCAATAAATAGGGAATCAGGATTTAAAGTTGAATCTTTCTGATTTTATTGACTCTTTTAATAACATATTACCTCTGAAACCAATAGAAAAATTATTAGTTAAGTGAAGAAAATTTTAATTTAAGAAGATATGTTCCTTGCATATATACTTTCACTGCTCTCCTGCAAACTCCTTGAGGTTATAAACCTGCAAAAACTTCCTTACTCTAAGCTGGTGGTTAGATTATCACTCTGATGACATTGTTAATCAGTTATGTCACTGGTATCCATGTGTTTTTAATTATTAACCTTATTAGTAAAACTTTTATCATATATACTTATTTATGCATGCTACATGTATATATACTATGTGTATATATACTTATATATTTATAAATTACATATATGACCTGCAATGATTTGTACTACAAAGCTCAAAGAAAATAAAAATGTAAAAATTGAGAAAGGGTGGTGTAAATATTTTATGTTTAAGCCATTACTTTGCTTTCTATTCTGTTTTATTAGGTATTATTATTATATTATTTGTTTTACTTGTGAATAGTACACACAGAAAATATTTTAGTAGCAATGAGATTGAATATTACTCATTATTTTTCAAGATCTTGGATTAAAATTTGCAATAGCCCAATTTAAAAACTTTAGCCTCAATTCAGTATATAATTTTATTTATATCAATAAAATTTCAAGTGCTTTTGAAGTATTGAATACATTAAGAAAAGTTAACAAATCAGGGTTCTAGCCAAAATGGAGGCATAGGTAGATAATGCTTCACCTCCTCATACAACCCAAAGGAGGATAACAACCAATTTAAAAACAAACAAAAAAAACAACTAGAACTGCCAGAAAATAGAACTGTATGGAAATCTGACAACAAAGGAGCTAAAGAAGAAACATTCATCCAGACCGGTAGGAGGAGCAGAGATGGGCAGCAGGGGTGCAGAGGACATGTGGCAAAGTGGTAGCTGGTAGACTGGGTGGTCCCACATTCACATGTGGATAAACCAGGGGGAAGAACTAGGAGTGAGACAGTCTATGCAACCCAGTGTTCCAGCATGGGGAAATAAAGCCTCAAAACCTCTTGTTGTAAAAATCTGTGGGGGTTGCAGTGGTGGGAGAAACTGCTAGTGTCGCAGAAGGGTCCGTTGGAGAGACTCACAGGGTCCTAGAATGTACACAAATCCACCCACCTGGAATCAGCTTGAGGGCAGCACCTGAAAGGGAACAATTCTCTTGTGGGAAGCAGAGGAAGTGACTGAAAACTGACTAAGAGATAAGCAAGAGACATTGTTCCCTCTGTGACCCTTCCCCCACGTACAGCTCCACAACGCAGCTAAGTGGATTGCCCTCCCCTGGTGAATACCTAAGGCTCCATACCTTATAATTATAATGTAACAGGTGTGCCAAGACAAAGAATATGGCCCAAATGAAAGAATATATCAAGAGTTCAGAAAAGGAACTAAGAAATGAGGATATAGACCTATCAGATGCACAGTTCAAAACACTTGGTAGTCAGGATGCTCACAGAAATGGTTGAGTATGGTTGCAAATTAGAGGAAAAAGTGAATGCTATGCAAAGTGAAAGAAAGAAAAATATACAGGGAACCAACAGTGAAGGGAAGGAAACTGGGACTCAAATCAATGATTTGGAGCAGAAGGAAAAAATAAACATTTGACTGGAACAGAATGAAGAAACAAGAATTTTAAAAAATGAGGAGAGGCTTAGGAACATCTGGGACAACTTTAAATGTCCTAACATCTGAATCATAGCATGCCAGAAGGAGACAAGGAAGATCAAGAAATGGAAAACATAATGAAGGAGAACTTCCCCAATCTGGCAAAAGAAATAGACTTTCAGGAAGTCTAGGAAGCTCAGAGAATCCCAAAGAAGTTGGATCCAAGGAAGCACACACCAAGGCACATCATAATTTCATTACCCAAGATTAAAGATAAGGAGAGCATCTTAAAAACAGCAAGAGAAAAGAAGAGAGTTACTTACAAAGGAGTTCCCATAAGATTATTGGCCAATTTCTTAAAAGAAATCTTAAGGGTAAGAAGGGACTAGAAAGGAATATTCAATGTCATGAAAGGCAAGGACCTACATCCAAGATTGCTCTATCCAGCAAAGCTGGATAGCAAATCTATCATTTAGAATGGAAGGGCAGATAAAGTGCCTCCCAGAGAAGGTCAAGTTAAAGGAGCTCATCATCACCAAGCCCTTATTATATGAAATGTTAAAGGGACTTATCTAAGAAAAAGAAGATCAAAGCCATTGACAAAAGTGGAATTCACATGAAGGGTTATCAGTAGGGACAGGCAGAGGGGAGAATGGG
Organism: Phyllostomus discolor; assembly: GCF_004126475.2. Classification (NCBI taxonomy): domain Eukaryota; kingdom Metazoa; phylum Chordata; class Mammalia; order Chiroptera; family Phyllostomidae; genus Phyllostomus; species Phyllostomus discolor. Next base: position 73,419,945 of record NC_040911.2, on the reverse strand, counting down.
GGAAAAGGTACAGGAAATAAGAAACATAATTGGTAGGTACAAAATAGACAGGGGGAGGTTAAGAATAGTGCAGGAAATGGAGAAGCCAAAGAATTTATATTTTGACCGATGGACATCAACTAAAAGGGTAGATGTTGGAGGGAATGGGAGTACTGGATGGAGAGGGGGATAGGAGAGAAAAAATGGGACAACCTTAATAGAATAATCAATAAAATATACTTAAAAGTTTTTTAAAAAAGAAAAGTTAACAAACCATATATGTATATTTCAATGAATTTTTACAAAGTAAATATGCCCAGGCCCCAAACCAGAATAATCCCACATTCCATAATATTCATGCTGCAACTATACTCTATCCCAATAGTTATCTTCTAACAGCATATTTAACCTTTAAATAAAGGAATAATGCAATATGTTCTCCTTTCTGAGTGGTTTATTTTGTTCAAATTTATGTTTGTCTGATTTTTCTACATTGTTGCAGGTAATAATATTTCATTGATAACCAGTGCTTGCTTAGATGGATATAATTCAAATTATTTATTTTAATGTTGATAGTCATTTGGCTTGCATCAAATTGGAGGATATTACAAGTAATGCTAATATAATAATTTTAACATATTTTGTTGCACGTATGTCCACAGTTCTACTGAGTTCTAGTGTATAATTATAATTCCTTGGTCATATGGTAAATATGTGTTTAATTTTATAAGAAACTGACCAGGTTTCCAAGTCATTGTACCATTTTATGTTTGCACCAGCAAAGTGTGAGCGATCCAGTTGCTCCACAGGTATATATCCAGATTTGATAATGTCATTGTGGATAATTTTAGGCAGTCTGGTGGGCATGTAACAATAGGTATTGTGCTATAACTTTAATATGTATTTCCACAATGAGTAATGAAGTTGTGTACTTTTTCATATGTTTAATGGCCCTTTGGATAGTCCCTTTTTTAAAAATAACTATAGAAAGTTTGCCTATTTTTCATTGGATTATTTGCCTTTTTCTTATTGATATGAAAGAATGGTTGTTATTTTTATAAAAGTCCTTTGTAAATAGACATTTATTTTGCAAATATCTTTGCTGATATTAGGCTTGCCTTTACATTTTTTATTGTGTGTTTTGATGAACTATAGTTTCTCATTTTAATTAATTTCCACTTTATCCATCTATTTCTTTGTGGTTATTGATAATTAAGTCCTACCTATTCATTTATTTCTTGACAGTTTGTGCTTTATGCATAAAAAACCTTTTCCTACCTCAGTCACATAAAGGCATTTTCTTATATTATATCCCAGAACCTTTATTTTTGCCATTTATATTTTGTTCTATAGTTATGATCAGCCTGAAATTGATTTTCTGTAGATGATAATAGCGAAAGTTTGCATTTTTCTATATCAACTTTCAATTGACCCAGAACTGTTGTGGAAAATCCACCCACATGCAGGGAGATAACGAAGCACAAACTTTATTACCCGGGGGCCCGGAGAGGGTGGTTAACGTCCAAATCCTCTGAGCACCGATCCTCACTCTCCAGGGGTTTAAATAGTCCCGGCCTTCCTACCTATGTGGCGAAGCAAGGTTACAGAAGCTGAATGCGGAAGTTTGGTCTAGCTACCTTATATGGGAGACAAAGAGAAAACGCAGGAGGAATTTGCAGAAGTTACAGAGCACAGGAGCTTATCATGGGAGTCAGTGTACGACCAGGAGTAACTGGCTGTTGCTTTGGTTACGACTGGTCAGCTTCTACAGTCCTGTGTGAAATTTTGCAAGTGTTAAGTTACAGAGCATAAGAAACTTTTGGAGTTTTCTTTTCCTGCCACAGAACCACTAATTGACAAATTATTCTTTATCTATTACTCTGCAGTGTCACATTTGTCTGATGTGCATGGTCTGTTTTTGGACTCTATCTGTTCTATTGTACAGACAGTGTCCAAAATTCTATTTATCTGTCCTTCAGACAATGCCTCTGATTTCTTACTGGGGTTTTACCTTAATAACAGGTAGTATAAGTCTCAAAACCAGGAGTTTGATCTTCCAGATTGTTGGCCCCTCTGATCCCAACTCACTTGCTTCTATTCGCCTACACACTTTAGTATAAGTTTATTAATTTCTACTAACAATATAGTAGTTGTTAAAGGGATTTTATTAGATTTGTAGATAAATTTTAGTATTAACATCTAAAATATGCTCTTTCAATATAAAAATAGTGAATCTATACATTTTTTAAAAATTCTATAGTTTCTTTAGGTTCTTCACTATAGATATTTTAAAAATTTTTCATTAGATTTTTAACTGGTATATTTTTAAATGCTATTTTAAATTATGTTTTTTAATCAATTAAATTTCAATATTTATTAGCACTTTGGTAAAAATACCTGTGTTTTGGACTAACAACAACAAAAATATAAGAGTTAAATAAAACTTAAAATACACTAAGGAGCATGAACCAAGTTCACAGCAATTTTATGATCTCTACCGTCTCAGAAAGAAAGTTAATCTAGGTGGAATTATGCAAGATTTTTCAATGCCTAAGTGAAAGATATCAATTAAAATCAAAGCATTTTTTATTTCTTGATAAGATTGAAATGATTTGCTAAATAATCCTGTATCCAGTGACCTTGTTATTTTTATTAATTAATACAAGAGGTATTTTTAATTTATATTTTATTGATCATGCTATTACAGTTGTCCTGATTTTTCCCCCTTTGCCCACCCTCAACCCAGCATCCCCCATTCCCTCAAGTAATCTCCTCACCATTGTTCATGTCTATGGGCAGGAATATAAGTCCTTTGGCTACTCCAATTCCAATATACCATATTATACATCCCCATGGCTATTCTCTAAGTACTTCTTAATCCCCTCACCACTTTACCCATTTCCCCACACCCCCTTCCAATCTGGCAACCAACAAAATGCTCTTTATGTCCATGATTCTGGCTCTGCTTTTCTTGTTTATTTTGTTTGTTTTTTAGATTCAACTGTTGATAGATTTGTATTTTTTGCCATTTTATTATTTATAGTTATGATCTCCTTTTTTAAAAATAAGTCCCTTAAACATTTCACATAATAATGGTTTGGTAATGATGAACTCCTTTAGTTCTTTCTTGTCTGGAAGCTCTTTGCCCTTTGACTCTAAATGCTAGATTTGCTAGGTAGAGCAATCTTGGCTGTAGATCCCTGCTTTTCATGACTTTCAATATTTTTTTGCCAATCTCTTCTAGCATGCAAAATGTCTTTTGAGAAATCAGCTGACAGGCTTATGGGAACTCCCCTGTAGGAAACTAATTTCTTTTCTCTTGCTGCTTTTAAGATTTTTTCTTTATCTTAACTTTCAGCATTTTAATTATAATGTGTCTTGGAGTTGGCCTCTTTGCATCCATCTTGTTTGGGACCCTCTGTGCTTCCTGGACTATTATGTCTATATTCTTCACCAAATTAAGGTAGTTTTCTTTCATTATTTTTCAAATGGATTTCTAATTTCTTGCTCTTTCTCTTCTTCTGGTGCCCCTATGATGCAAATGTTGGTCTTCTTGAAGATGTTCCAGAGACTGCTTATACTATCCTAATTTTTTTGGACTCTTCTTTCTTCTTGTTTGTTTTTGCTTCCTTATGTTCCATGTCACTGATTTTAATCTTGTCTTCATCTACTCTACTGTTATTTCCTTGGAAATCGTTCTTTATTTTAGTTAGTGAATCCTTCACTTCTGACTGGATCTTTTCTATGTTGCTGAGGTTCTCACTAAGTTCCTTGAGCATCCTAGTAACAAGTGTTTTGAACTCTGCATGTGATAGATTGCTTATCTCCATTTCATTTAGCTTTTTTTCTATAGTTTTGATCTGTTCTTTCATTTGGGCCTTGTTTCTTTTTCTCCTTGTTTTGGCAGCCTCTGTGTGTTTGTTTCTATGTATTAGGTAGAGCTGGTTTGACTCTATGTCTTGGTAGTGTGGCCTATGTGGTAGGTGTTCCATAGGGTCCAGGAGCACATCCTCCCCTATTACACAAGCTGTGAACTCAAGGCACACACTTTGTGTGGGCTGAGTACATCTTCTTCTTGTAGTTGAACCTTGGTTGCTATTGGCAGACCAGTGGGAGACCAGTCAGCTACAGTGATTGGCTGTGATCACTTACCACCAACCTCTGCACTCTGTGGAGAATCAACTGTGCAGGGCTAGGCAGTGGTGCTCTGATACAGTCTGTAGCTGCCCACTGGGTACTCTAGCTTGGGGTTTCCCTGGTAATGTAGGCCAAGGTCAACTCCTACCTTGCCCTGGGGCCCCCCTTCCTGAGCTATAAAGCAGTCTGAGATGGCTACTGTTTGTACTGAGCTTGGAGATTCCCAGGCAAAACTAGGCTGTGAATCAGTGTTGTACCTGGGGCGCAATGAGGCCAGCTATTGCTTGTTTGGTAGGATTTAGGAAGTTGCGAATCATGAGCCAAGACCAGCCATTCATATGGAAAAGTAGCTTGGGTAGTCCTGAAGTTGGGTGGGGAAAAGTCTCTGGGGATTTCTAAGACAGATCAAATAGAGTTATCCAGGTTGATGGAGTCTCAGATACGGCACAAGCTTGCTGGCTCTGTATGGGGTGGGTCAAGAAAAGGGACTATGGCCTCTGTTCATCTTGATGCCAGACACTTCAGGTCCTCCCTTTATGTCACTGTACTTTTCAAACTGCTACCCTGGTGCTGGAACTCAGAGGAAGTGAGTCTGAGTATTGAGACTATGTGTGGGTTCTTTAAGAGGAACTGCTTATGGCTCCAGCAGTTTTTTCCACTGACTCAATTTCAGCTGTTTTTTGCAGCCAGAAGTTGTGGGACTTATCTTCCTGGCACTGGCACCTGGGCTGGGAGCCTGGTGTGGTGCTGGGACTCCTCGCTCTCAAGATATCTTTCCCAAATTTTTATTCACCACACATGGGTGAGGGACCAGACCATTCTGCATCTGCACTCCCCCTACCAGCCTGGATGGATGTGGTTTCTTTAATTCTGTTGTTGTCAGACTTCCATTCAACTTAATTTCTGACAGTTCTGAGTGATGGCTGTTTTATATTTTAGTTGTAATTTTGATGAGGTTGTATGGACAGGCCAGTCGTGTCTGCCTACATCACCATCTTGACAGGAAGCCTATACAAAAGTTTTTATTTTAGGCCCTGGCTGGTGTGGCTCAGTGGATTGAGTACTGGCCTGCAAACCAAAGGGTTGCTGGTGCAATTCACAGTCAGGGCACATGCTTGAGTTGTGGACTGGGTCCCCAGTGGGGGGCACACAAGAGACAACCACGCATTGCTGCTTCTCTCCCTCTCTTTCTCCTTCCTTTCCCCTCTCTCTAACAGTAAATAAACACAATTTTTAGAAGTTTTTATTTTAGGTTTTCTACATATACAATTATTTCATCTGTAAATAATGATACACTTGTTTCTTCATTTCATATTCTTTCAGCCTTTATTTGTTATTCTTTACTGCACTGGTTTGGCCTCCACTACAATAATGATTGGAAGTTATGATAGCAGGTATATTTGTCTCTTTCCCAATATCATCAGGAAAGCTTATTTATGCACCATTAATCATATTAAGGAAGTTAACTTTGATTCCTAGTCAGCTAAAAGTTTTTATTGTAAATATTGAGTTTTATCAAATACTTTATCCTTTAATCTCTCCATGTGGTAAATAATATTGATCGAGCATTAAATGTATATTATCCATGCATCTTCGGAACCACCTCTACTTTGTCGTGATGCATTATTACCCTAGTTATATTCTGCTAGGTTTTGGTTGTTAATATTTTGTTTAGGTTTGCATCAATGTTCATGAGGGAAAATGGTCTGTAATTTTTCTTCTTTATGATGTCCATATTAAATTGTGGTATTAAGGTTATGCTGACTGTATTATAAGAGGCCCAGTGAATTAAACACTTAAATGTAAGATGCAAACACATAAAACTCCTAGAAAAAATATAGGCAGTAAAATCTCTGACATTTCCATTAGTAATATTATTAGGAAAGGGAAAAAAACAAACAAAAAAACAAACAAATGGGACTACATCAAACTAAAAGGTTTTTGTACAGCAAAGAAAATTATCAACAAAACAAAAAGACATCTTATTGAATGGGAGAAAATATTCATCAGTGGTACATCAAATAGGGGGTTAATATCCAAAATTATAAAGGACTCATAAACTCAACATCAAAAACCAATCTAATTAAAAAACGAGTATAGGACCCAAATAGACACTTCTCCAAAGGGGAAATGCAGATGTCCAAGAGACATATGAAAAGATGTTCAATATCACTAGTCATCAAAGGAATGCAAACACCACAATGAAATATCACCTCACACCTACCAGAATGGCTATCATCAAAAAATCAACAAACAAGTGTTGGCAAGGAAATGGAAGAAAATCAAGCCCTTGTGCACTGTTGGTAGGAATGCAGACTGGTACAGCCACTGTAGAAAACAGTATGAAATTTCCTCAAAAAATTAAAAGTGAAACTGTCTTTTGACACAGTGATCCCACTTCTGGATATATATCCAAAAAAAACCCAATATACTAATTCAAAAGAATATATGCACCCTTGTGTTCATTGTAGCATTATTTCCCATAGCCAGAATATGGAAGCAACCCTAGTGCCCATCAATAAACAAGTGGATAAAAAAAAGTGATGGTAATAATATACAATGGAATGTGACTCAGCTATAAAAAAAGAATAAAATAATACCATTTGCAACAGCATAGATGGACCTAGAGGGTATTATGCAAAGCAAAATAAGTCAGACAGAGAAACACAAATACCATATGATTTTACTTATATGGGGAGCCTAAAAAATGTAATAAGTGAAAAAAGAAAACAGAAAAAGACTCACAGGCACCAAGAACAGACTGACGGTTGCCAGTGGGGATGGAGATTGGGAACTGGGTAAAAAACATGAAGGAATTAAGAAGTACAAATTGGTAGTTACAGAATAGTCATAGGGATGTTGAGTACAGCTTAGGGAATATAGTCAGTAATATTGTAATAATTATGTATGGTACCAGGTGGATACTTGAAATATTAGAGGGAACCACTTTGTAAAGTATATGATTGTCTAACCATTATGCTGTACACCTGAAAGTAACACAAGGTAATATTGAATGTAAACTCTAATTGAAAAATAATTTTTTTAAAAAAGAAGGCAGGCAACTTTTCTCTCTTTCTATTATCTGGAATAATTAATGTAAAATGGATCTTATTTCTTCCTTAAACACTTGGTAGAAATCATGAGTAAAAAATTCAGTATCTAAAGTTATTTTAGTAGTAAGTTTCTCAATAACACATTTAAATTTTAAATAATCATCAGACTTATTGGATTTTTAAATTTTCTTCTTGTACCAAATCTGGCAAGATTTGTTTACACTTTGTATCTCAATTAATTTTTTTTTACCACAAAGGTTTTCAAACTATTCTATTTTCCTTTGCTTATAGTGGTTTCCCAATCTTCATTCTATATTTTGATATTCTTGTGCCTCTTAATTTCTCAATCTATCTTGCCAGTGCTTTTATCAACTTCATGTTCTTTCCAAATAAAGCAAAACTAAACTAAAAACTTTTGACTTGAGTTGATCCTTTCTATTTTAGATTAACTTTTTATTTCATTAATTTCTTCCATAATCTTTATTATTTTCTTCTTTTTTACAGGTCAGTTTTCTGTTCTTTTCTAACTTCTTGACATTGATGTTCAGATAATTTATTCTCCATTTTTATTCTCTTCTGTGTACATATGGTTGCAAAGCTCCCTCTAAGCATAGATTAAACTATGTTTCACAAGTTTTGATTTTTAAAAATATTTTATTATAATTCATTTTCAATACTTTGTTTTTTCATTTACCCACTTATAACTTAGGAGTCTGTTATTAATTTCTACACATAAATGAGTCTCCTAAATTGTATTTGTTTTTATGAAGTTTTAGCTTAATTCTACTCTGAATATATGTGATTTCAACCTCATACATTTTTTTAGATTTGTTTTATAGTGAAGCATATGATCCATTTTGATAAATGTTTTGTGTACACTTGAAATAATGTTAACATTAACATTAAAATAAATATAAATATGTATTTATATTTATAAATATAAATATTCTGAACAGGCCAATTAGGTCTGATTTATTAATCAAATTGTTTATAGTTTCCATATTCTTACCAATTTTTGTCTGCTTATTCTGAGACAATTAAAATCTCATTATGAATATGTATTAGTCTATTTTCTAATCTGTCAAACTTCATATATTTTGAAGCTGTATTATTAGTATCTGGTATCATCATGCCATTCAGTGCAAAGTTTTATTAGTATTATAAAGTTTCAACTCTTTCAGAGAATATAATCCATAACTCAGTGCAACCAGGAACACGTAAAAGTATCTACCATATCATAATGTATATTTATAATAAAATGTAGGAACAAAAATTAGCTTCTCTGAATTCAAATCTCCCCCTTTTCCCTTATAAGCTAAACATGATTCTCTGTCACCTGGACCAATGAAATAGTCCTGCTTCAATTTGTATTTTAACTTAGAGTTTAGTATTTAGAACTTTATATTTTCCTGTTTAAAATTATTAAATCATTATTCAAAGATCTTTTCTAAGCTTAACCTTGGTTTTGGTTTAATGTTGTTGTTGGTTTTTTTTTACTCATTTTAATATAATCATACCAGACTTCTTTGAGTTAATAATTTTATATATGTATACATATATATATATATATATTTCCCCATATCTTTGTTGTATAAAAAGGGGAAGATTATTAAGGAATATGAAAAAATAATAAAACCTCTGTGCAGGAAATATACACTACAATGAAAAATAATCCAAGAACTAGAAAACTATTGGGATCTTAGGGTCTCCCTCTCTCTGGGCTCATATTTTTTAATTTCTTCTTTGTTCTGTCCACTGTCTCTGTAATTCTCTCTTTCGATTTTCTCAGCCTGTTTAGAGCCCAGCATGTCTTCCATGCTTCTCTCTCTCATCAGCTGACTCAAGCTTTCTGTATCCACTTTGTAGTATCCTCTAATGATCTAGCATATTTTATTTAATCTAGGTGTAAAATATTTTCTTTCTGGTCAAGTAATGAGAAACACCTCTAGAACAATACATGGATGATGGTATACATGTAAGCTATTGCCCAAAGAGAAACTGACAACCAATCTTACAGGAGGCAATAACAAATGTCTTGTCAACTGTCAATTATTATTGGATCTATAATTCTTTTTTCCAAAGAGGTTTAACAGAAAGATAAACCTAGTCCATAACTTCAAAATATCTTTTTAATTAAAATGTTTACTAACATTTATAAATTATAAGATATTGCATTAAAAAAATCACAACTCCTCTTGAAAATCAGAAGTCCTGAGAGCAGTAGATCAATATTCCTATTTAGAAATATACACTTGATACAGCTGGTTTCTCCCTTTTTAGATCTGACCTTTGATAAGCACATTGCTACCTGGACCATTTTTTTTTTGTAATGCTGACCTGAATGCTTTTGAGTTTGAGATCCTTGAAAAAAACTTGATAGTAAACTCTCATCACTTTGAAGACTAGTACTTTATCTGAATTACCTTTATATCACAGCATGTTCAGAATATTCATAACGCATTTGGTGACCAGACTGATGTCACTGAAATGGTTAAGGTTTAAAAAAAATCAGTATATTCACCAAACTTGATTATTAGTAATAAAAAAATTATTTTAATTAATGCCTGAAATCCACTGAAGCCATAAACACCTCAATTTATCCAATAATTTCTTCACAAATCAAACTTTTGGAAAAATAATTAGAGGTGCTGACAAGTAGCAAAACTGACTGTGAATAGAATTGGCTTTCTTTTGCTTGGTAAAGGAAGGTAATTAGAAGAAAATGGCAAACAGAAGAGATGCAGAAGGGAAAGCTGGGAACAGGAAGACTCTCACAGGGAGCTAAAGGCATGGGGAGCGCTGAAAATCGATTTCATTATAATTCCCAGTAATTGCTCAGAAGAGTTTTCTGGGACAAGCAGTTAAACCAGGTCATACATATAAAAAGTAAAATTGGGAGTATTAGAAGTAATAGGGATATGGATCAGTATTTTGCTAATCAATAAGCACCTTACAATTTAATTTACAGTTTTTTTAAGCCCTTGAACTTGTTAATGCAGAAGCCACTGAAAACCACTGGAACTCTCACAGGACATCTGCAGAGATGCCTCATACAGTCAGACACAAATAAACCAGACATCTGTGTCCCAAAGTTTGATTTCCTTCTCTGTGTCCCATGAAGCTGAGAGCAAATGCTCCTTCAAAACAGCCTGACCTCAGAAGACATCCGGAGTCTGGGAAGAACTAACAGGATTTATATGCACTGATAGGAAAGGGCCACTCAGCACCTGGTGATAACACCACATTCAATCAAGGGAAATTAAATTCTAACAGGATTAAAGAACTCAGCAGTTAATACATAGGAGCAAGATTTCTCCCAAGCCAAAGTGCACGATGAAAACCTATCTTCTGTAGGACAAATGGCTAAGAACATGACACAATGCATTAAGGAAGGAAGCAACTTAAAACATGTGCAGAATTTTTAGCTTTTCATTCTGGTATGGCAACACAAATTAGGTCTGAATCTCCTAAGATTTATTGCCCTGTTTGCTAGCAATGAATGCAAAAACATGCATTAATGTAACACTGGAACCAACTTAAATAAACTATAATTATACATCAGTTTGCAGGGTGACTATCACACATACACACATACACAAGGGTAACATACCCAAAATATAAAATATGAAAATCATAAATATATTTCATTTTTCCAAATCAAGACTCTTTAGTACTTTGTGCCTCAGAAATCTTGTTTCCTATCAATGTTTCTGCACTTCTCAATTTGCAGTTTTTATGAAATTCAAAGGATATGCCCACAGTTTATGCAAATCAAGGATCAACATGTTTCCCTAACAGCAATTACAAGGGGCTTGTTTCCCCACCCCCCAAAGGCTCTCTTTGCTCCTGAGAAGAAATATACCATGCCTTTATGAGAACTCTCACTTTCTCTTCTTGTTTCCTGCCATAGATGCAAAGTTAAACAAAGGACACTAATGCTTTTTGGTTGCTTCTTTCTCCTTGTAAAAATTGATTCAAGGCAATTAGATGCTCCAGCTACTCAAACAACAAGGAAAGAATGGTGAGGGGCCCTCGCTAAAGGATAAGCTTGTCCTTCAGAGAGGTCATGTCCAGCTGAAACTTGCCTTTCCCTGGGGACAATGGTTCCCTGTCAATCCTCTCTAACAAAAAGGTTTGTTTGACTCCTAGTCTGCATTCCTTAGTTAGGGAAGGAAATTGGTCTCTCTGGTAGACTAATTGCATTAATGTCCCCACTACTTGGCCCCTACCAATGTCCTCACTCTCTGCCCAGTAGCATTATAGTACCATCAGAATCTGACTCTAAGCTCAATTAGTTTATATAACTTATTTTGGCCAGTGGGGTATTAGCAAGTGTGACGCAGAAAGAGGCTTAAAGAGTGCTTGCATGTTGAGGTTTCTTCTGTTCCTCTCTGTAATGCCAACATGAACATGCCTATCAAGCCCGCTGGAGAATGCAAGATATGTAGCATAGAGCAGAGTTAACTCAGAGCAGCCCATCCTAAATCAGCCAACAGCTAGTGACACCCATTTATGTGATGAACCCAATCAAGACCAGGAAACTTCTTTTACAGCGTATAATCATGAAGGCTGAGTTTCCCTGTAAACTATCTCTTTCTTCCACCAGCCCAGACCTTCAAAACCACAATTGTGACTTGAATAATCTTCCTAATAGAAAACACTTTCCTGGTTGAGGGAGGAGTGTGGGAGGGACATCTTGCAAAGCCCTCTCGAGTCATAACTCAGCACTTTTCTTGCCAAACTGCTAAATGCAATAAAAAATAGATATGATTACGTAATTACAAATTCACCCTGCTTAGATTAGTCCCCTAGTGAGTATATTGTTAAATGTGTTATAAGATTTGATAGAGATATTTTTGTTTCTCTTTGGAGAATTTTTCTTCATGAGAATTGAGATGATTCAAAGAATGGTGCACATTTAAGGCAGTGTTGTCACAAATTGTTCTGAAAGAATCAGATTGGAGATAATATAAATTTCTTTTAAACCTGCTGATTCATCTTTATGGTAATAGTCAATTTGTGTGACAGAATCTAATCTGTTATTTTTATAAGATAACACACTCAGTATCTGAAGTGCTATAAAGTTTTTTTTAAAGTATTCTTAATTGGAAGGTTAAATTTAATTGTTGATTTCCAGTCCTTGCAATATAATCAGATTGCATTAAAACAAATCCATGTGCACCTTCTTTATAAGATATATAACAAAAAAAATGAGAATAAAAACATGGAGAAAATATATGGCAAGTATTAATCAAGAGAAATCTAGTATAATTACATTAAATAAGTCCAAAAAGACTTTAGGATAAAAAGCAAAGTTAATGGTGGAAAGGGTCTTTGTATAATGACAAAATTTAAAACACGAAACTAAACTTGTATACACATAACAAAGTAGTTCCCATAAAATGTATTTCTGATAGACTAAAGAGAATTTTCAGAGGCAAGGTAAAATAGTTGGAAAAATATATCTATAACTTTGGAGAAGGAAGGCTACCTTAAATAAGTCACAAAGTGCTAAACCAAAAAAGTACATTAGACAAAATTAAAGTTACGAATTCTCTCAAAAATATCATAGTGAAAATAAAAGCACACCACAAACTGGGAGAAGGTAGTTGCAACATATCACATCCAATTTGTCAATCAAGGTGCACCATAATGAACTGTTATATCGTCATAAAATAGAAAACTAGACAATTGTGAAAATAAATGAAGTTCAGCTCTTACAACAAATGGATGAATTAAAAATAAGAATACTATTGAGTGAAAAAAGCCAGTACCACAAAAACTATGTGGTACTAATACATTATACATTATTTAATGTATATATTAGCTAAATAATACATTATTTATATAGCAAACAAGCTAATCATGAGCTAAGAGAGAATGATAAAAACAATTTATAATAATAGTTATTTCAGGGGTTGAGGGAAGACAAAGAAGGGAAAAACAGTGAGTGCATCAATATTAATAATAGCTTAAATAAAATGAGGGGAATTACATGAATAGTTAGTGATATGTTACATGTTTTACATATATTTTATATATATATTATTTTGTATGCATCAAACATTACATATTAAAAAATAAAGTGAATCCCACTGGGTCAATGTTCTTTGCAACTTAACACAATTAATTAATTTAAATGCAAAGCAAAATAAAAATACAAAATGCTCCAGAACTTTACATTTCAAAAGTCTACTTAGTCTCTTGAAAAATTAATTCAGTTAATAGTTTTGAGTGGAAGCTTTTTATAAGAAAAGTATTATAAAAGTAGAGAAAGAGGATAAGAGAGAGAAGAAAGAAAATAGAACACTTACTATACACTAAATTTTGATATGCTAAATCATGCTTTTTGGCATTATTTTTATCCCACCTGCTTCCCTAAAATGATAAGGGAGGGATTCAGTTGGATTAGAGGCATTCTTGGCATTTGCTATTCTGAATGTATTTTCCATCTTGAAGTTACTGTGCATGAAGCCAGGAGCAATTGCTTTTCAAGTGGATACACTGTCACCACCTTTCAAGGTGTCATTGTCCTGCATTTCATCAGAACTACTTGAGCCAGCTAGAGGTTCACATGCCAGGTATTACAAATAAATAAGGAATTGGAATTCTTTTCATCTATAAATCAAGAAAATGCTAAATTGAGTTCTGACTAAAGAGGTATTCCTCCTCCTTATGAGAATAGTCTGTATTCCAAGTATTGTGGTGTGGAATTACTCATTTTAATGAGGCTCTTTCACTTGTTACTATTCTTGTAAGATATCAGCAGTTCAAATATGTTTTATTAAAAAATGTTTTCTACCTTTCCAATTAAGTTTCTTTCAAACAGAAACAAGGATTAACCAGTTGCCGGTTAACTTTTATTTTTTCCCTGGCAATCTTGATGAATAGCCAGTTGTCCAAAGCTTGATTTAATTGATCTATAGCAGATCAGTTGTGCCCATGAGAACAACCATGGGGGACTGATGGCTTCTCAGCCAGGTGTCTTTCAGGTATGTAGCTGCCTGAGTGCTGACACACAGAATTGCTTTGAATTATTTTCCCACAGAAAATTCAAATGACTTCTAGGTAGCATACTTGTTTAAAAGTGTTGTATGTTTCTACCTCACCTCCATCTTGACCCAAGCAAATTTGTGTTTAAGGGTTTGTTTGTTTGTTTGTTTTTGTATTACACATGTTTAAAGTGTTCAACTTGATGATTTTATATACATATACAGGGTGGTAAAAATAGGTTTATAGTTGTTCATATGGAAAATAATACCATAATTAATTAATAATACAAGAATAAACTGGTTTGTATACTCAGAACTGTAAACCTACTTTTGCCAAATCCTGTACATTGTGCAATAATCATAAAAATAAAGCTAATTAACATATGTATCACTTCATGCATCAACTCCTTTTCTAAAATGTTTTTAGTGATGACAACACTAGGAGAACCTAGTTTACGAATTTCAAGTACACAATACAGAATTGTTACCTAGCACCACCATGCTATGCATTAGAAGCACATAACTTACTGGTCTTGCAAAACTGAAATGACTAACATCTCCCCATGTTCTCCTTCCTCCAGCCCTGGTAACTACAATTCTACCTTCTGTTTCAATGAGTTTGACTTTTGAGATTCCACATATCAGTAAGAGCATACAGGTATCTGTCTTTCTGTGTCCATTTTATTTCAGTTAACACAATGTACTCTAGATCCATGCATGTTGTCACAAATGGTATATTGTCCCTTTTTAAGGCTGAATAATATCCCATTGTTTGTATATACCACATTTTCTTTATCCAGTTATCTACTGATGGACTTCAGTTTGTTCCCAGATCTTGGCTATTGTGAGTAATAGCACCATGAACATAGAAGTGCAGGTGTCTCTTCAAGATACTGGTTTCATCTACTTTTAGTATGTCCTCAGAAGTTGCTAGATTATATGGTAGTTTTTTATTTTTAATGTTTTGGGGAGTATCCATACTGTTTTCCATAAAGACTGTACCAATTTATACTCTCACCAACACTGTACCAGTGGTCTCTTTTCTCCATATCCTCACCAGCACTTCTTATCTTTTGTTTTTTAAATAATTGACCTCCTCGCAGGTGTGCAGTGATATCTCATTGTGGTTTTCTGTTAAGACCCATCCTGCCTGGTCTCAGGAAGCTATAACCCCCCGTGACTAAGGCTGAGTAAGAGGTCCCCAAATCAGGAGAGGTTAAGGAGACAAAACTTATCTCCTTGGCATGAACGCTGCCTGTTCTGTGCCAGCCCCCAAGGCTTGATCAGTTAGCCAATGATAGGTAAGATTTCCCATGGGGGGAATCGCCTAAGACAAGCATGATCATGTGGAGGCCTCAGGGAAG
Organism: Phyllostomus discolor; assembly: GCF_004126475.2. NCBI lineage: Eukaryota > Metazoa > Chordata > Mammalia > Chiroptera > Phyllostomidae > Phyllostomus > Phyllostomus discolor. The sequence continues at coordinate 73,404,420 of NC_040911.2, read as the reverse complement.
GACTTGGGGGCAATGGAAAGGAAGTAGTGATTGACATCGACCCCTGCCTTTGCCAAAGCCTGAGTCCTTGAGAAATCCAAGTCTCCTGGCTACCTTTGTCTCCTCTGCCCAACTCAGGCCTGTGGAAATAATAGGGGCAGTGCAGTCCAGACCAGAGTCAGCAGACCCCCTGGGTAATCAGACCTGAGACATAGAATAAGAAAGATCCTGTAAGATCTGCTTGCTGGAGGATTCTCTTTAATTAGAATATGAAGGCATGGGCAGGAAACAAAACTAGCCTTTTAGGTCCTGTAGTCTTTTTAAATGATAAAGCCCCTTTCAAAGTTAACTACTTGTTTTATCTTCCCAGGCAGCCGGGAGTTCACAAACTGTATCAGTATGTTTAATAAAAGCCTGCTCGGGTGGGAGAACGGGGCACTCTCCACTAGAGAGAGTGGCCGTTTCCTACCTCTTTCCCCACAGGACTCAATTGCTCGTGTGTATGTTTTTCTTGTGTTTTTGACAAGCATCTGCAGTGATGGATACCGCAGGCTCAGTATCCATCTCAGTTGTCATTTACATTTCTCTGATGATTAGTGATGTTGAACACTTTTTAACATACATCCAGCCCTGGATGTATGTATTGGCTATTTATGTATTCATTGGAAAAATATTTATTCAGGTCCTTTGCCCATTTTTAAATCATGCCATTATTTTTCTTTTTCTCTATTGAGTTGTATGATAAATTCCTTATACATTTTAGAAATTAACCTCTTATCAGATATATGATTTGCAAATATTTTTTTCTCATTCTCTAGGTTGCCTTTTCATTGCATCAATTGCTTCCTTCATTGTGCAGAAAATTTTTATTTTTATGTAGTTCCAGTTTTTATTTTTGCTTTTGAGGCCTATACTTTTGGTGTCATATCTAAAATTCCTTGTCAAGATCAATGTCAAGGAGCTTTTTCCTAAAGGGTATTTTTGGACATATGACACTAAAAAGAATATTCACTATCCCTAAAAATGCCAAATAAAAAGCTAGCTTCAATACAGTTATTTTCCATAAGCATTTAATGGTTTTAAGGAAATTATAGTTCCATCTCCTGTGTGGGTTTTAGATGAGGTATAGTGTTCAAAATTCAGCACATAAAAGAGACAATTCTTAAACCACACATATACCCTGTTGTGAAAGTTAAAAATATACAGCTGACCTACTTCACACACACACACACAACATGCACACTGCTTAATCTATTTAAAATTTGTTCCTAGCCTCTAAATCCCTCAGACCTTAGGGGAATAAAACCAAAACCATAGCTATATAATTGTGGAGATCCAACTGTATCCTATTAACCAGTCATTTCATAAGCTAATTCAGGGGCCATGTATTCACAAAATCTCAGTGTGTTTAAGATTTTATTTTTTTCTGCGTTGCTTAAGGATCCATGAAGTGTGGGGGTATCATATGAAGTCTCATTGACTGACTCTACTTTTCCTAAATCTAGCATTTTCTTCTTATTATGTTGCTAGTTTGTAGCAAAAGATGTGGCATTGCTTTCTAAAAAGACATTCCAGCTTAAAATTCAAGATATTAAAAGACAAACCCTGATGGTGCATTTGAGGAAGTTCCCTGAATTTCTCTGTGTTCCTAAGAGGAAAGGTCTAAAAATACAGACAATTTCTGGCCACAAATCTCTGTTACTTAAAAATGCCCACAAGGAACACTGTTTGTAAGTGTGAAATAGTGAAAGAATAAAAGACTATGTTAGTCCAGGTCCTCTGAGAAACATATGCCAAGAAAGGATTAAACACAAACGATTTTTATTTTAGGGGAAAATCTATGAAAAAATACAAGAGAGTTGGGAAAAGTTGGGAGAGCAGTCAGGACACAATGTACATCTGACCGGGAGTGAAAGTGAGAATGAAGGAAGATGGAATGAAAGGTTCCTAGGCCATTTTGAAACTGAAGTTTCAACAACACCATCAGATCATTCTTGAGCCAAAGCTAGTCATCAGAGGAGTCCAGTGTCTCTTAGAACAGAACTGCCTTGGAATGAGCTATGATCCGTTCTGTCACTGCTGTGAGCAGCCCATGGGAGGTATGGTCTCATAGCTAACTCAGGGATGGATCACAGGGCTCAGGGACTGGTACCCTAGGATTTTAGTCTCATGCCATAAACAAATTCATGTGCCATAAAAAAGATGCAAATAATTCAGATGATATTTAAAGGAGATTATTTATTAGTCATCTTGCTGTTATAAAATACTGCATAACAAAGAACCCCCAAATTTGTGAATGTCTATTGGCATGACTTATATTTTTTGTTGAAAGATGGGCATGCTGTATGCGGTAATAGGAACTGAAATAAATAGGCATTGAGTATGAGGTTTTAGTAAATCTGGCTAAGAGTTGGGTTATGTATGATGTTTGTTCTAGCTGTAGATACTAAAGACCTTAGATTTCTCTAGTGTCCTTGTCTTTGTCTCCCTCTGGCTTTGGATTTCCCTGAGTGTTCCTGTTGAGTGAGAAACTGTCATATCTTTCAGCTGTAGTCCACTGTTGTTCTGGAGCTGTGATGATGTTGCAGTCAAGCGTGGCAGAGGAAAAGCATTCTTTAATATTATAGCTAAATCTCAGTCTTTTTGTGGGCCCATGTCCCTGAGCTATGACTTTCACAACTATTTCCCCAGTGGAATACTTTTTTTGTTTTTCCTCTGTGCATCCTATTCCCTTACCTGGCTATAGCATTCCTGCTTGATATTCTTGAAGCCCTATCCACTGCTGACAATGTTTTTCCACTCTTTGGTGAGACAGAAAGGCTAGAAGACACTCAGGTGGGAGGAATGTCTTTCTGCTAGATGATGAGACAACGTTCTGGCAGTTTTTACTCTGGAGCACTGGCTTTCAGTACATAGAAGGTTCTGGGCCTATTTCAAAGTGATTATTCGACTCCTTCCAGCCAGAACCACGAGGGGATCTTTCTTAGATCTTCACTGTGAGAACCAAGTAGGGTACCTAGTAGGGTACCTGGAAGTAAAGCCCAGAAACATATAGCGACCTCCTAACACTGGAGCCTTCATAGTTCCTCACTCTCATGCTTGTCCATACTCAGTCTCAAGGAACTCATAAAAATCAATAATTGACAGCTCCTACCAGGGTATGGCTCCAGTGGCTTTGCTCCAGATAAGTGGATCTTAGCTGTAACTCGCCAGGTTGCCCTGTCTCTCCAGATTCCAGAGTGAATGTTTATCCTGAAACTTCAGTTTTCTGATGCATCCAAGAAAAGCCATTGATTTTCAGTTTTTCCAGCTTTTTCTTGTTAGAATGGGAGTGACAATTTGAGAGCTCTTTATGTGTAGAAACTGAAACCAGTGGAGAAAGAGAGAGAGAGAAACATCAATGTGTGGCTGCTGGGGGTCATGGCCTGCAACCCAGGCATGTACCCTGACTGGGAATCGAACCTGCGACACTTTGGTTCGCAGCCTGTGCTCAATCCACTGAGCTACATCAGCCAGGGCTGAAACCAGTGTTTTTAAACAGTACTTTTCACAACAGAATATTGAGATAAATATTTTCACAACTTTTATTTTGAGATAAGTATAGATACATCAGAGTTTTAAAAAATTATAGGGATGTCACATTTGTTCTCCAGCCAGTTTCCTCCAGTGATAACATCTGTGTAATCACAGTACAATGTGTGATCCAGGAAGTTGGCATTGTTGTAATCCACAGAGTTTAAGCACATTTCATTAGTATTACATGCATTTATGGGTGTGTGTGTCTAGTTCCATGCAATCAGATTAATTTTTAGAAAAAGATAAGATAACATAACCATAAACATGTTAAAAATAAGAAATGGGCACTAATACAAGGCACAAATCTTATTTGGAATTCATCAGTTTTTATATGTACTCTTTTGTGTATATTTCTATAAAATTTTGTCATGTTTTGATTTGAGTAACCACCACTCACTCAGGATATAGAATTGTCCCATCACCATAAAGAAACTCCCTGATGTTACTCTTTGTCAAGCACTGATCTATTTTCTTCATTACTATAATTTTGTTACCTGGATATAGACATTAAATTTTGTATACATATGTATATATGTGTGTGTGTATACACACATAATTTTGTTTAAATATATATGTGTGTATATGTATATGTGTGTGTATATATATATATATATATATCACAACATATAACACTTCAAGATTAGCTTTTTTAGTAAAACTCAGTATAATGTCTTTGAGACTTATTCAAGTTGTTGCATACAATAGATCACTATTTTTATTGTTGAGTATTCCATTGTTTGGATGTACAGTTATCATTCAACTGTTAAAGGACATTTGGGTTGTCAAATATTTTGGCAATTGCAAGTAAAGCTGCTATAAACATTTATATACTGGTTTCATGGGAACAGACATTTTCATGAGTTCAGGATAAATGCCAAGAATATGGTAACTGGATCAAATGATAAGTGTATGTTTAACTTCACAAGAAACTGCCCAACTATTTCCCAGAGTGGTGGTGCCATCTTATCTTACCACCAGCAATGTATAAGAGAGCCAGTCATTTCACATTCTTGCCAGCACTTGTAATTAGCACTATACCCTTCTGTTAGTCATTCTAATCAGTGTGCAGTGGTATTTTATCATAACCTTAATATGCATTTCACCAGTGGCCAGTGATGTTGAACAACTTTTCATATGCATATTTGTCATCTTTAGATTCCCTTTAGTGAAATGTCCAAGCTTTGGTTCATTTCTAATTGGGTTGTTCATTTTCTTACTGTTGAGTTTACAACATTATTAATATATTTTATATCCAAGTCCTTTGTCAGATATTTGATTTGTAAATAATTTCTCCCAGTCTGTGGTATGTCTTTTTATCATTGTAGCAGGGTATTTTGCAAAGGAACTTTTTAAAAACTTTCAGTAAATTTTAACTTATTGATTTCTAAAATAGAGTGCTTTTGGTGACATGTCTGAGAACCCATTATCAAATATTTTTCAATAGATTAAAAGACAGTAAAAGATAAATTATAAAAAAGAAAACTACAATGAAAAGTGTTGAGAGATGAGTGAAACATAATAGTATTGCATGTTTATATAATATATAAATATGTGTAAAATTATAATGTTCATGTGTATACACATATGTAGTCACAAAATAAATTTATCAAATAAATCATGACTAAAGGAAAATATTAAATTGTAGAAAAAATAGACATTTATTAGAATATTTGCATAGATTTATGTTATTAAATTTAAAAACTTTGATAAAGTAGATGATTTTAAAAGAAAATGTAAATTACTAAATAATCATATAGACTATGCAGTAAATAGTTAAACATCTACTTACAAAAAAGGAAATAGTATAGATTTTCATCACGAATACTTTCAAATAGCAAAAATGTAAGCCCATTTATGTCTATATTTTGAACAATTTTAGAATAAACAAAGGAAAAAAATTTTCAGTAAAGTAAATAAATACAGTTATTATTGAAACCAAAGTAGCACAGGTGGAAAAAACCTGGCCAGTTTACATCACACTCAGTAAAAATATAAAATATACATAGGACATATAATCAATTATAGTGACCAAGTGAAGTTAATACTAAAAATGCAGAAAATCTAAATTTTCAGAAATCTAACATTTACTATATTAGTAAGTTAATGTAAAAAAATTAAAAGTTATAATTACTTTAATACACTTAAAAAGGCAAATAATGCAATTGAAGTATCTAAGGCACAAAATAATTTTGATAATATAGTAATATAATTATATTTATTAAAATATAATTTCCCGATTCCCGGCCAGGGTACATTCCTGGGTTGCAGGCCATAACCCCCAGCAACCGCACATTGATGTTTCTCTCTCTCTCTCCCTCTCTCTCTCTCTCTCTCTCTCTCCCTCCCTCCTTTCCCTCCCTAAAAATAAATAAAAATATATATATTTAATTTCTATATATTTATATGTGTTTATATAACTAGGTTTATATATGTATTCATAGCACACAATGACACCCAGCATCATAATTAATGTGGAAACACTAGGTCCTTTCCCTTTTATGAAGAACAAAAGAAGGACAATTGCAAACAACACTACTCTTTATAATTGTTCTGAAAATATAAAGGATATAAATACTGAAGTAGAAAAAATAATTATTATTATTTGCAAATTATGTAATTATATTTTCAGCAAACTTTAAGAAGACCAACAACAATTAGAATTAGTGGGAGAATTTTGTAAAGTAATCAATCACATAATAACCAAGTACAGTTTTCTCATATAATAATATCCCTTAAGAAGTTATATTACAGAAAATAATTGCATTCACAATAGTGATATTGTAAATACTAATATTTTTTCACAAATAGGAGATAATAAACAACAATATCACAATAAATGGACAGATATTATATGGAAATATATAACTTACACAGACACTCAGAAGACTTGAATAAATGGAAAACTATACCTTATGTGGATAGACATATAATATTAAAAGTAAGCCACTTGTCTTAAAATAATCAATATATGGAACTCAATTTAAAAATGAGTATAATTTTATTTTTCTTCCTTTTTAAGAATTAATAATTATTCTGATATTTATCTCAAAAATATTGATGTACAAAAGTGGCTAGAGAAAACCTGACAACAGAAGAAGCATAAATAATTTGGTTTACCAAATATTAAAATATTTTGAGTGATACTGTTACAGAACACACAAGGGGGGCCTGGGATGATATACTATTATTGAAAGAAGGTCCCGGGCCTGTTATGTCCGCCGCCAGAGGAAAGACGTCTCTCAATGCCAGAGATTCATGAAAAGGAAAGGAAACGTTTATTTAATGCTATACTAACTTAAAGTCGTGACCTAATGTCTTTACCAAAATCCCAAAGTCCCTTAAAACACCCACAAACAGACAGTCCTTCCTTCCTTCCCCCTTTGCCCAGTTCAGAGTACCGTATCTCAAGAAAGGAAATAGAAGTCCATGGCTTAGGCAGTCCTCTGGTTCTTCCCAGTTAGTCCTCCATCTCGACTGGGAGACCTCCCTGGGTTCCAGGCACCCTCAGCTGAGTCACCGGGATCTCTGCTAAAACCAGGTGGTGGTTCCCCCTTCTAAAACTGTGGGGGCCCCACTCTGCCAGGCCACATGGTTCCCTCTCTCTGGGATGCGGGAGTCTCCACTCCCTCAGGTCCTAGTGGTTCTCCTCTCCAGAGCTGCGCATGGCTCTCTTTCTCAAGGCTGCGCATGGCTCTCCTCTCCAGGGCTGCTCAAGGTTCTCCCTCTCTCAGGGCTGTGCATGGCTCTCCTCCTCTCAGGGCTGCACATGGTTCTCCTCCCTAAAGCAGCATGCTTCTCCCTTCTAAAGCAGCATGGTTCTCTCCTTCTCTCTCCTCCCACACTCGGCTTCACATGCCGGAACTCGTATCCTTCCAGCTTTACTGGGCTGCCATCATGAGTCTGGGCAGGTGTGGCCCCATGTCCTGGAGCCAATCCTCTCTGAGCTCCCACACAGGCGCTGTAACTCAGGGTACCCGCCCCCCAGTTACATCTGGGTGGGGAAGTTATTTCCATTCCCCTGGCTTAGAGCTGATCACAGCTACTTAACATATCTATGCAACCAGTCAAAGGTTATAGATATGCCAAACGACCACACCAGAGCTTAGCTGCAAGGCTGTTGCTATGCTAAACAGCTCTCAATGGCCCTGCTCCATTTGTCCTTTCCCCCAACCCACACCCTGGGGTTGGGGGATGGAGACATCTTAAAATCTCCTGGACACCTTAAGTTCTGGACCCCATTTTAAATGCCTATTTGGGGCCCCCCTCTTGGCTGCACCCTGTAACAATACCACAGAGGATGGCAAAGTAGAAAGTTTCAGGAATTGATCTGTCTATCAAAGCAACTATTGAACTGGCAAGAACAATTAGGATCGACTATTTGGGAACTCTGGAGTTTAGTTAAATACTTACATTGTTTAAGGGACTGTTGATGAAGAAAGACACTGGTTAATTTCAGTATATTTTACACAGCAGCAACCACTCCTCCTTTCCTAGCACTGTGGCAAGCAGCAGGGGGATCACAAGCCTGTGTTCCTGGTACAATTGCTGGTACTTGGATGGGAAATAAGTATTTTGTTGTCCAAAAATTGAGGTTGTGTATTTTGATCTGCCTAGTGGGTCACTGGGACCAGCAAAGGGACTGTTCATTGTTTTAAACCCATTGAACTAATGTGGCTTCCCAGGCACCACATATGAAAACTAGAAAAAGCAGAACACATCTCTCTCTCTCCTTCTCTCTTTTCTTTCTCTGTTTTTCTTTTTTACTAGATTTAGGCACTCAAAGAAATTCTGTCAGATGACTGAATGACTATGAAATAACAGAACAATGAATTTAAAGGCTAGAGACAAGAAATACAGCCTTTGCAAAAATAATTTGGAAAAGTCACTAAACTAACAGATGACTGAAGCCCTCAAACAAGGAACAACAGTATCTCCAGTGAGGAAAAATAATCTTATTTTCAGAGTTACCACACTACAATATTCAAAATACATAGTTCTCAACAAAATTTTACAAAGCACATAAACAGAAAAAAAATGGCTCATTTTCAGGAAGAAAGCTCATCAACAGAAACCATTCAAGAAGCCAACATATTAGATGTATTAGACAAACATTTCACATTAACTACTATAAATATGTTCAAAGAACTGAAGGCAGTCATGGGCAAAGAACTGAAATCAGGAGAAAATGCATAAGAAGTAGGGGATATCAAATAAAAACAACAGAAATTATAAAATAGAACCAAATAGAAATTCTGGATTGAGAAACACAATAATTGAAATAGAAAGCTCACCAGAGTCATTCAATAACAGATTTCAACAGCCAGACAAAAAGAATCAGTGAACTCAAAGATGAAGCAATTGGAATTCTCCAGCCTGAGGGGTAGAAAGAAAAAAGGATGAAGAAACTGAACATAGGGCCTTTGGGGCCTATGTTGCATGTGAAGAATACCAACATAATTAGTATAACATTTCCAAAAGGAGAAGAGAGAAAGAGCAGAAGGAATATTTGAAGAAATAATGACCAATATCTCCCCAAGTGTGATGAAATACATAAATCTACACTACAAGAAGTTCAGTGAACTCTGAGGAATATAAATTCAAGACGATATAAACAAAGACACATTGCAATTAAACTGGAAGACAAAGTCTTGAAAGCAGCAAGAGAGAAGTGACTTGTCACATACAGAATGGAAGAAAATATTTTCATATTATATATCTGATGAAGGGTTAGCATTCAGACTATATATAGAATTTGTGCAACTCAACAAAGGAAAAAAACAGACAATACAATTAAAAAATCAGAAATGGACTTGAATGAACATTTCTCCAAAGAAGATATACAAATGGCCTGCATGTACATGAAAAAATATGAAACCTCAATGGTTATTAAGGAAATACAAATGAAAATCACAATGAAATACCACTTCATATATACTAGGATACTACAACTAATAATAATACAAGGAAAATAACAAGTATTGGTGAGGATGTGAAAAATAGCAATTCTCATACATTACTGGGGGCAATGGATAATGGCGTAACTGCTGTAGAAAACAGCTGGCACCCCCTCAAAGAGTTAAACACAGAATTACCATATAACCCAGAAATTCTATTTTTAGTATACACCCCAGAGAAATGAAAACACATGTTCACATAAAAACTTGTACATGAGTGTAAATGTTTATAGCACCATTTTTCAAGGTAGCCTAAAGGTAGAAATAACCCAAATGCCCATCAGTGGATCAACAAATTATGGTAAATATATGTAAAATATTATTTAGTCATAAAAAGAAGCAAAGTACTGATACATGCCTCAAGTTGGATGAACTTTGAAAACACTATGCTAAGTGAAAGAAGACACACAGCCCTGGCTGGTGTAGCTCAGTGGATTGAGAGCAGGCTGGGAACCAAACTGTCCCAGGTTCGATTCCCAGCCAGGGTACATTCCTGGGTTGCAGGCCATAACCCCCAGCAACCGCACATTGATGTTTCTCTCTCCCCGCCCCCTCTTTCTCTCTCTCTCTCTCTCTCCCCCTCCCTTCCTTCCCTCTCTAAAAAGAAAGAAAGAAAGAAAGAAAGAAAGAAGACACACAAAAGTTCACCTATTCTCAATTCCTTTTCAAAATATGGCAATCCTTAATTACAGAAAGAAAACTGTGGTTGCCACGGGATGAGAAGGATAGAATGGAGTGTGGTTTTAAAAAAAGCTTATGAATTTTTTTTATATTCGGGTTGGTAGTATGAGTGTTTCTCCCCCAGTGATGAGTGTCATAATTGAATTAAAAGTAAGACTTCGTAACACTTTTTAAATTGAATTGAAACAAGGCCAAAACTGGCCACAGGCATCTGATACTAAACTTTCCATGGACTATAAGATGGGGGTTGTACTTAATTGTTACATCAATTTGAACATGCACTTTACAATGACTGATCTCCTCCATTTCTAACTTAAATCAATAGAACAATGATGTAAGGAGGACCTGTTGTGTAGTGGGCATGGGAGCTAGGGCCTGGGAAGATACAAGATGATATAGGCCAGGAGTACTGCCAAACTAAATGCTTGGGAAAAGGACCCGCCCTACCAGCTTCTCTTGCTTCCTTTCTAGTTTCTCCTAAAGGTACCATCTCAATAAATTATCTCTACATAAATCCTCATTTCAGAGTTTGCTTCTAGTGAAGCTGATTCAAGATCCTGATACCTATATACCCTTAGGCTTCTTTCATCCTCCCCACACTCCTGGGAGAATGGTGCTTTAGTCCTGAAGTGTGTCAGTATATATACTAACATTCCATTGGCTGAAGCAGATCATGTGGCCAAGTATAACAGTAAGAGGCCTATTCTCTGATAAGAGAACAGAGAGAGAATAGTTGCTGAATGATAAGCCAGATGATCACAGAATTATGAATAAACTGTGGCCATTTTATTTAACCCACTACAGTTTTTAATCAAAGTATGCCAAAGATCTTTGCAATTGTTTTCTGGGGTATCCTACCAAATTTAGAGTAATTGTTTCAGTCCTTTTTAAACACATGAAATGCCATCTTTGGAAGGAATTCTGGCAAGTACAATTTTCTACACCTTCTATTCCCTTGCAGGCATTAGCATTCCTTATAAAATGGCACTTCAGACAGCTCTCTAAATGGCCCTCCCATTAATTCAGCTCTGTCCCTATTCTAAGGGAGGCTTAAAGGTTTATCACCAATAGATTAATAATTCTGCATTAAATCAGTTGGATTCCTGGCCACCTTTCTTCCTATGAGGTGTGTTAATTTTAGGAAAATATATTAAACTATAAACTTAACCTAGTTAAGAAACAAGATATTACCAGCATGACAGAAGCCTCCATCACCTCATGCTCCTTTTTAGACTCTTTGCCCCCAAAAGTAACCACAATACTGACTTTGATTAACATAGATTAGTTCGGCTTGTTTACTCATATATCCAGATAAATGGAGTCATGTAGTATGTTCTCTTGTGTCTTGCTTCATTCACTTAACAGTTTGTAAGATTCATCCATATTTCTACATATAGCTATAAATAATTACTTCTTAATCTGTGTAGTTTTATTTATTTATCTCTTTACTAATAATTAACAACTTGGAAACATCTGGGTTTTTGCCATTAGGAATAAAGCTGCTGTGAATATTCTGCTGTATGACTTTGGTTGAACCTATGAATACATTTCTTTTGGGTATATACCTATGATTGAAATCACTGAGTCACCGGACTTTTATGTGTTAATATTTATTTTTAAATATTAAATATATTTTATTGATTATGTTATTACAGTTGTCTCATCCCCCCCCTTTATTCCCCTCCCTGCACCTTCTCCTCCCACTTGCATCCCGGAATCTGATGTTGGAACATTTGAAGTTGTTCTGGAGGTTCCTAAACCTCTACTCATTTTTTGAGTTCTTATTTCTTCATACTATTCAAGTTGAATATTTATTTCTTCCTTTGGTCCAAACTCTTGATTTGAATCCCAGTTTCCTCCCCATTTCTGTTGGTACCCTGTACATTTTTCTGTATTTCACTTTGCATAGCCTTCATTTTTTTCCTCTATTTTGCAACCATACTCAACCATTTCTGTGAGCATCCTGATTGCCAGGGTTTTGAACTATGCATCTGATAGGTTGACTATCTCTTCATTGCTTAGTTGTATTTTTTTCTGGAACTTTGATCTGTTCTTTCATTTGGGCTTTTTTTTCTTTTTGTCTCAGCATGCCTGTTACATATAAGGGGCAGAGCCTTAGGTATATACCAGGGCAGGTCAACCCAACTCACTGTGTTGTGGCACTGTTTGTGGGGGAGGGGTCTGAGAGGGAACAATGCTGCTTGCTCTGCTCTTCATCACCCTTTAGTCACTTCCTCTGCTTCCCACAAGTAAACTGGGCCCCTGGGGTGCTGATTCCCAGGTGGGTGGTTTTGTGTATGTTCTACAAACAAAAAGCCCCTGAGGGTCTCTCTAATGAACTCTCCTGTGAGACTGGGAGTTTATTCCATCACCCACAACCCCTAGAGGTTTTTTCAGTCAGAGGTTTTGAGGCTTTATTTCCCCGCACTGGAACTTGGGGCTGCATTGTCTGTCTCTCTCCAATTGTCCCTTCCGGTTGATCTACACGCAAATGTGGGACTGCCCACTCCACCAGTCACTTCCTTGCCCACCTGGTCCACCAGTCACCATCTTGCCATGAGTTCTCTTCACCTAGCTGCTTATCTCCACCCCTCCTGCCAGTCTGGATGAATGTTTCTTCTTTAACTCCTTGGTTGTTGGACTTCCATATGGTTGGATTTTCTAAAAGTTCTGGTTGTTTTTTGTTTTGAATTTGTTATTATCCATCTTTTGATTGTGTGAAGAGACACAGTGCATCTATCTACGCCTCCATCTTGGCTGGAAGTCCCTATATGTTCATATTTAATACACACTTATAGCATCTATTTTAAGAATTTGATTGGAGAGTGGTGTAAACTTGATCATAGGTGCATGTAAGCTATGTTTCATTTATAACCTTGTGATTTTCCACTTAAATCTTCTTAATAAGCCTATTTTTTCTGGGTCTAAGCTGTTGTGTGGTTGCAAATTAAGCAGCTTTGAAAGCTGTGCTAACTTATTTATCTCCCTGGAGCTATATGCAGTGTATTACTCATAGATTGGTAAGAGATGAGGTTCTTGCCACCAACACAGTCAAACACAGGGAAAATGCCCTAACATACCATTATCCAATATTCTCTTGGGAATGGGGAATGGGTCTGGAAAATGATTATCCTTTTAGAGTCCCAGTAACAGAGTCATTTATCATTTAGAGTCCCACAGAGAAGGCCATGCCTTGTTCCAGGCTATGCTAAATGAGATGAGTGCTTGGACAGGGCAGGAGCTGGCACTGCCTCCCTCTTTGTTTGCCTGCCTTTCTGTGGAAGACGGGGAATCTGAGAATTTGAGGAATAATAGAACCCTTAGGGGAAAGTAAAAGAAAGACAGAGACATAGGGAAGACACCCTTACTTCTCTTTAAATGCCATACCTCTTCATTCCTTATGGCTCCAAGGTAAAGTACCTGCTCACTATAAAGGTCAAAAGAGTGTCATGCTCAGAGCTTGTTTTTTGTTTTGGTTTGGTCTGTTTGTTTTTTTTTTTTTTGGTCACAGTCAGTAAATGTATCCAAGAAACCCTTGATTAGAGAGAAAAAATGCTGAATTGAAGGCCTCCCTCCAAAGGGCTTACCACTGAGATAGAAGTGACCAAAGGGAGCATGGGAGAAAAAGACAAAATGCACAGAGGAAAACTTCATCACAGCATCTTCCTTAACAGCAAGTTGAGTTTTTATGCTCATTCCTATCTGTCTTTACCCTTTGGTGAATACAAAAGCCATCTGAAAATACAAAAATACAAAATCTCCCTTCACAGTTTCTACTTGGGGGAAGAAGACATAGAAAATGTGCAGGAAACAATATGAAAATAAAATAAAAATTATAAATCAAGTGATTCATATGAATATGAAAGAGTGAATCCATTTGACTTTACAAATTATATCAACAGAGAGGTAGCTAATCTGGCATTGAAATAGCCAGTTGTCATAGTTTGTCCTAAAATATATGTTTAATAATATGTTTTTAAATAAAATGTAGTTATGCTTTTGAGTATATTGTTCTTCGTCCTAATGAAAAATGGCCTCTCAAGGACTAGCACTTCAGAAGGAATCACATGCTCCCTCAAATGGGAAATTTGAGGAGAGGTAAAGTATGTTTACAAAATTGTGGTGAGGATTAAGGGGAACCAACAGAAGTAGTGAAGCCCCTTTGGCCAGAAATAGTGAGTGGTTATTTATCACACCAAGGGTGAAAGGGTGGAGACATCATCCAGCACCCAGGAGCCAGAGGTGAAGAATCTCAGCCAATCTGTGGCGCTCTGGCAGGAGAGAGTCAAACTCCACTTCCCTTCCATCTACAGGATGGTACCTCCCATTACAGGAATCCAACTGGAAGCTTGGGGCAAGGAGCCTGTTGATTGGCCCACAAAGGTAAGCTTTCCTCGCCTCCACATAGAAAACAGCCAGAGGAGAAGTGGGAGAATATTTATCATTTGGAGAGTTATGGTTTCTCAAGAAATAAAGTAAAGCTCTTTGTTTAGATCATATTCTGTTTTTTAATGCATAACTATTTTACTGTTATTATTTTATGTTCATTAAATTTTCTAGTTCATCAAGCATTCATTAATTAGGTTCTAATTCTGCAAATTCCTTTTCAGAGCTGTGAAAATCAACAGGTTATTTTTTTTCTCAGCTGCCTTTACCTGACTAAAAAACAAAAATATTGAGCTAATGTTAGAGAGTTATGTAAAAACTTTGAAAAAAATATCAACAATCAGCTTCAAAAGGTGAACACAAAAATTTTGAAGCATCTATAATTATATTAAGATTTTATAGACAGGCCATGATTTTATAGATCCAAACCTGTATCAGGGGCTAAAATAACAGGTTGTATCCTGTTTAGTCCCAGCTACTGATTTAGGAATTCATAGAACTATTTCTTCTGCTCAATAGAAAAGATTGCTTACTATAGCAACCCCTACATTAGCATTCAGCTTCCTGTTTACAAAACACCTCCCTAAGAAGTGCTTACATCATTATGCAAAGTAAACCCAATTTTTAAATATAATTTTAAGAGAGGAAAGTGTTCTGTTAAAGTTCCTAACAAAGAGGACAATCCCAGCTGGATACAAGCAATTGTCTAAGCATTTTTTACAATTATTTAATTGCCATATTTGTCCTGATCCTGGGCATTCTGTTTCTCTTGCACTTCTATAAGCCAAAATGGGCGGGAAATAATAAAATATTACGCACAGCCCACACCCAGCATAAGAAGCTGGCTGCTCTCTGGGGAGTTCTGGTGCAGGTTAACTTCACTCCACTGTCCTTAGATTTATCTTATTTTCTTTTGTTAGAAAAAGGAAAATTCCTGATCCTACCGCTCAAAATTTCAAAGTAAAAATATTTAACCTAGTTTTCAAGTGTATTTCTCTGATGCCAATCTAGTGTCTGAAACACTTGTGATTGTTTTTACCTTGTATTGTGAAGTACGGTAGCATTTTAATTAAGGGAAAAATATTTTACTTGTGCTTATAATTGATAGTCACAGCATTTGCAGCTGAGCTTAAAATTTATAGAAACCAGGAAGTCATGACTTGTGTATCAATGATCAAAGCATACAAGCCCTTTTTTTGAGTTTCACTGGTTAAAAAGGGGCCAGTTAGTTCACAAGAGCATTGTAGCACTGCTCACAGTCAAATATACTACTGAAAAATAACCCTGGAATTGTTAGTGATTTGAATGTTTTATTTCATCTCTAAGAAAATTTTTACCCAATGGAAGATAATGGCTGAATAGAAAAATATTATGCTGGGGCTCAGGTGACTTCAGAGTACCTGGTATATGATAATAGGGGTAAAGAGAGGTGAATGCAGATGCTATATCCAAGGAAATGTGTTGCAGGAAGATGAACTGGAGGATGGGATTAAATTTTGGGCCCAGGTAGACACTCTTTCTTCTGTATGTGTTCAGAGCCCAGCCTGGGACCCATGAAACAGACTAGAGACTTGAGTAGGAACATTATCCCTGATTAAAGCAGGAGCAAATATGCTAAATTTTCTGCTTGTATATTTATCCTGGATACTTCTCCCAGAGATGACATGGGCTTTGTCTTCAAATTAAACTCCCCTCTTCCAACCTGATGAAAAGTGTGAATCTGTGTCCTTGGCCAACATACCATTGCATTAATTTTCATGGAAAGTTGGTTTAGCAATTAGGGGTTCTCTTCACCTAAGGTGACCTCAGCTTTGATAGGTACTGTCTGTGAGAGAATCAGGAAGGCTCATCCAGGTGGAATGAGGAATCAGCTCACAAATGGATTAAACCAGGCCTTCTACTGTTATCAGGGTTTTCTGCTACAAATAATAATTCAGGCAGTTAATGGATGATCGGAATATTACCATTGTCTGAAATATTATTTTCTACTGTTATTCTTGTTACAGAGTACTTACCAGCTTCTTTGGGGCAATGCTGATCAACTTTAGTAAACATTGATAATACTCAGAGAGCTAATAATCCTGAAGATTCAGGAGCTTTATTCATAGTGACTCAGTTTTGTGTGGTACCTGAGAATCTGCATTTCCAATACTTTGTGCTGAGTGAAGGCCACGATTTGAGAAGAATTGAGGAAGTTGTCTGCTAATCAGTGATTGGGGCCCAGAAGTCTGTGTTTTAACAAGAGTCCACGAGATAAGAGTTCTCACCAAAGACTGAGAAGAGCTATTTTAAACCACTTGTTCTCAACCCTAGCTAAACATTGGACACACGTGAGGCATTACTTAAGGAATACCAATGCCTGGGTCTCACCCAACTGGTTCTGTTGAAATTGGACTGGGAAGCAGCCTGACGTGATGATCAGTTGAAGTTCCCCAGATGATTCTAATGTGCAGTCAAGGTTGAAAACCATTTCTTAGACCGTATTTTCATTTCTAGGTTACAAGACTAGACTATCTGAAATTTTTACTTTTCAATGTGTTGCTATGGAAGGAAAAGAGATGGATAAGACTTCTAACATCTAAAAGGAAATAAGCCTTGCTAGCTTTGTGTGAAGTCAGTCCCAGCTTACCTTACTTATTGTAGGGAATGTGAGTAATGAAGGACTCAATTCGGAGGTACTGGGAGTGAGTCAGCCGGGAGAGGTAGAACTTTGGGTAAAGAGCAAGTTATATAAATCTGTAGAAGTAAAATCCATTTATTTACTTCCAAAGGGCCAAATGTACTATTTAAAATGCTCCAATAGAGCATTCAATTTCACAGCTGCCTGTAGCTTTGAGGCCAAATTCTCATTCCCTATCATTAGGAAACACAAGTAGGATCACTACCAAAAGCCACATGTACTACTGAGATATTAATTAAGCCCCAAAGACTTCAAGGACCCCTGTCCAGTCCTCCAAAATGCATTATTCTTTGCCAACAGATGCAAAGAGATTTCTCTTGACCTTCCTCATGCTTGACTCAGACCTCTAAATCTGTGTATCATTAACATAAAGGCTTGTCAAAATTTTAATTTTAACAAAATAGATTCCTCCAAAGCTAACCCATATCCTTTTGTTATTTTCCCAAGATACTGAATTTTTTCCTGCTTTTATGAAACATGAATGTGTTAAAAAAAAAGATTCCTTTTATTTGAGAAATGCAGCTTAACATTTAGGCAGAAAATGAGACTATAAAGCCAAGTCAGAGCAGTGGATGAAGAATCATACACAGAGAATCCTCATCCTGGTTTTGACCCTCACATGATTTGGAGAAAGTTGTATTTTGACCCTTAGTTGCTTTAACTGTCAAATGACAATGACTTTTCATAACCTCTTTTGATTTTAATACTGTAAAAAGGTCTTACTAGAAAATGAGGATCTGGAAAATTCTGTGTTATCATAGTCAGCTGAGAATCTATTGGACTAGTTTTCAAACTTTCAACTGGAACACGAAGTAGATTATTGCCTCTGCAATGACAGTGCTGACTCTTCCCTGCCCCTTTCCTGCTGTGTAATGGCTGTTGTTTTTCATTGACAAAAGAGAATCGAAAAGCAAGCCATATTCCCCAACTCATTTCTCTTAGAGTAATAGCAAATTAACTATTTTTTCCTATGATCTGCTTCCAAATCACTCTTACCAGCAGTGAGTCTGCTGTTATCAGTTGAAGCATTTCCCCTCTGTTGATTTGTACTCAGCCATTTTTTTTTAAATGAAGTTCCACTTGCATTGTTGGTTCCAGGAAAATACAAGCTATTTCAAGGCCTATTTCTGTTTCTCTCTGATTGGAACCAAGTGAGGGAGGGAGGATAAGCTTCTCTAATTTGCTAATAAATATACAAATATTCCAAAGATTCTTGTTCAGTCTTGAGTAGATTGACCTTTGCCAACAAATTCAAATACATTTCTCTTGACTTTGCCAACCATTGTACTCATGTCAAAATTGAGACTATATTAACATAAAAGGATATCAAAACTTAATCACTGCAGAGAGTAGATCCAGTCAAACCCAGAATTGGCAATGATGGACATTGATAGCAACCAGATTAGTTTTAAGGAGTTGTATGGGAAGCATTGTTCATTTTGCATAAAAAACGTGTCAAAAAAATAAAGGAGAGTCAGAGAAAGAAACAGTTCTGGAATTCAATAACCATAAGCTTGAATTTTGATCATCAATTAACTAGCTATGAGAACTTGGAAATTCCTCTATTGCTTGAGGTGTGAAAAAGACCTAGACTAGTGTTTCTTAAACTTTAATGTGCATTTGGATCCATTGGGATGTTGGTAGGGTGCAGACTGATTTAGTCGGTCTAGGATCCAGCACTACAAAGTCTCTGAGGTGGTCCCCATGCTGTGAATCCCAGACCACACTCTGAATAGCAATATGGTTCTCCCCAAGTTACCTTACAGATTTAGAAGCAAATAAATACATAAATTAATACTCTTAAGACATTTTGAAGAACTCTATTAGTATGATGCTGAAGTCCAAATTCTGTAAATCATCATATGAATGTGGATAACACGTGAGTAGATTTTCTATAATTTCATACCTCAATTACAGGAAAAATATCAACCACAGAAGTAAGAGCTTCTGGACTAATCCTACTGTTTTCCCCAAATATTATTCTCTGCCTATCAGATACTTTCTAAGTCATCTCTAAAATAACCCAAAAGAAACTTAGAGTGACTATTAGAAGCTTTCTGATTTGCATTGCAGCCAGAGAATTAGGCTTTTTAGATTTTTGCAAAATTTGTGGAGCATAAACAATTGGTTATGTCAATGTTTTAATTGTCAAAACAGTTATTTTCTTTTAAAATGTTTGTATTGTGGTATGAGTTACTAATTTTCATCCTGAGACTGAATCCTCATTCTAGCGAGTGACACAACATTAACAGATATATGCATGCTACTAATGAGAAATGCTTAGTTGAAGTTTTATCCCAAGTTATGTAAACAAATCAGGGAACCAGTGTACTGTGTCTGATGTGAGTGTATTGGTGTGTACACACCAAGACATGCTTATAACATTAGCAAACATTATGGTGAAAATATAGGCTTAGATATAAATTCGGCTTTCTACCATTATATTTTTTATTATTGTCTGTTTAATACATTTAATAATTCTAGTATTTCTGAATTTTTTCACAAGAGAGCATTAGAGTTCTTCAACTTATTGGAAATATACCCTGAAAAAAGCCAACCCTAATGTTGCAGCAATAATACAGTTTTGTTTATTGGCACTATACTACAAGCAGAGCAAAGAACATCTGATTTAAATAAATGAAAGCAATTTTTGCTCAGGAATATTTTGTACACATACCATAGAAGTTGTTTTATAGAAGATACTAATTTGCCCAACTTCAGAAGGCAACATGCTAAGTTGTGAGTTTCATATTGTCCAGCTACTTGTTTCTTACTGCCCTGGAGAGTCTGGTGGCCTGTAATGATGAGAGACCACCTTGTTGCCACCACTTGTTTGCTCACAGGTGACTTCGCTGTGGTAGAACGCTCATATCCTAAGATGCAAGGCCTAGCAAAACACCTCCCACAAATCCACTGGACACCACGATTATGTTTGACAAATTCTGTTGCCTCTACAATTATGTTGTTAATTTTAGGTGCTCCCTTATTTGCTCATTTCTTAATCTGTCTTTTGCTTTTTATATATGTTTTAAACTTTTTCCAGATGACCTGCACATAGCCAGCATGACTAGCAATCTGAAGGTGAAGAAAGCCACCACCATTGCAGTTGCTGCAAGTTTTCCAAATTTCTGAAACAAAAGTCCTGCGTACCAACCAGTAACCCCATCCATTACAATCTGGGTGGCTACTTAGTACTTTTCTACTATAGGTCTAGAACTATGGCCCAAAACATGATTCTACCAGTGGTAGTTTCTTGCATATTCTGTTAAATCCAACATTTCATGAGACTCATCATCACTATCATATTCTTAGGGAGGGGATTTCCAGATTTCCATACCACTGGTGACCTGTATTGAAGGTGGTTTCGCCCCTATCCCTCCTTCCCACTACTTCAACAGCTGCTTTAGCCCAGGTAGAAGACTATCATCTCTCTTTTTCTTCCTTCTCCTCCAAGCACGTTCTACTGTTATATTTTTAACTGGGTAGTTTTGTGAGGTTTCAAAGTGTTCATGTTTTCCCTCAGAAACACAGTCCCTTGTGAGAACATGTAGCCTACTGGCAGTAACAACAAAATCAGGCTGTGGGCTCTCCTGAGGAAGTCATTTCCAGATCTCATCCCCCAGAGACTAACATCAGCAGCAAAATCAAATTTGACTTCCTTACAGTGTGTGTGTAGGACACAGTCACTCCTCTGAAATGGAAAGAGGTGAATAGGAGTAGCCTAGCTTCTATTTTGCATCAGGCAACATAAAAATGTAAGAGAGAGCTTCACTGACAATCAACAGTGCTTTCCTGTTAGGTATTTAGAAAGTTACTGTTTAGAATATAAATTTATTGAACATATATTTTTAAAAAACAATTTAGTTATCTAAACTCACTAGGCAAAATACTAAAAATTCTTAGAGTCTTTGTTGTCTTAAAATATCACATCATAATAATCCTTTACAATTTGCACTGACATGAATTTTTAAATGGTGTCAAATCAATGGTAAAAGCAATTCATTTAGAATTAGAATACATTGATTTGAAATCTGACTTTGAATCAGTCACCTAAACTTTCTGGGCCTCAATTTTCTGCCCTGACTGGCGTGGCTCAGTGGATTGAGTGACAGCCTGTAAAGCAAAGGGTTGCTGGTTTGATTCCCAGTGAGGGCACATGCCCAGATCAGGTCCCTAGTAGGGGGCATATGAGAGGCAACCACACGTGTTTCCTTGTCTTTCTACTTCCCTTCCCCTCTACAAATAAATAAAATCTTTAAAATTTCTTTAAAAACTTTCTGGGCCTCAATTTTCTTATCTATATAATCTTATCTAACTAAACTGTTATTTTAGACATTAACTTAGATATTTACCAAGATCCCTACCAGGCCTGCACTTCCTTGATCAATTTTTCCCAATGATTTTTCCCATGTTTACTTATAAATCCCAAACTATGTTCACTGCTTTTCTCTACACAAGTTTTTTACATTTAATTTTTTTATAACTAGGTCCTTTCCCTTTAAAAAACCCACACAGTGTTTCCTATCTGATGATGTTTAGACTTTATAACCTAATAAGCTTCCTGAACACTGAAGAGAGACTCGAGGAAAATGAACAGATGGGCAAAGGCAGTGTGCATCTGCTCCTTCTATCTTGTGTCTTGGTGGGTTTGACATATTAGGGAGATGTGAGTTTTAGAGAGGAGTTCAAATTGACCACAGATAATTGTGTTTTAAAAGCCATTGGTTCAAGGAGGTACTCAGTGGGAAGGTGAAGTCCAGTGGTTCATTGGAGCTGGCTTCTCTGCTACATACAACCTTGTGAAATCAATCATGTGCCTCTCTGCCCCACCCCTGGCTACAATGAGAATATTTACACCATGGAAAGCAGCAAATGCTACAAATTGGGGTACTTATTGGAGCCAGTTGTTAAACATCTGTAAACAAAACTGGATGTTGTATATACAAATGTACACACAAAAATGAACAGATTGATGCCACCCATATTCAGAATTTGTTAAAGCAAAGAATGAGAATAGAAATCCCCTCTCCCAAATACCCATTTGTTAATGATTTTTTCCCAATTTAGCATGTCCATGAAGTTAATTCTTTAAAATTATGTATGATGTGTAATTATTTCCTATAGTTATTAAAGGAATGATATTCATAATGCATTAAAATGGATTATGAATAGAAGGAAACAATCATTCATGTTTGTATAATCCAAATTGTTATAATTAGTAATATTATAGGTAGTATATCACTACTGTTTTTATTTTCTCTCTACATAATCTTGTAAAAGAGCAATAATTCGCTTAATCATTACTTTGTGGTTTAGGTTTCTTCTCAGTTCTATACTATGATAAATAATATTATAATAGGTAACTTGATATGTAACTTTGATGGTAGAGAAACGGTAGAATTATAGAGGATTTTTTTGGACACTGTACCCTCTGAATTATTGGCATGGGTGGGGGAAAAGATGTCATGAACAGCTGAATCATGGCCAAGGAAAACTCAGCTGTCCACAGAACAGTTTAGAGAACCTGGATATTTATAAAAGTCCTATGAATCGCTAACTGAATTACATGTGTGGGTGTGTTGAGATCTGCCGCCAGGTGGTTTTTAAAAAAGCTTGCCAGGGTTTAAATCAACCCTATCATCAGGATCAGAGTAGATTATATGCCAGCTATTTTTTCTCTTGCACCACTTTTGGATGTGATTGAGGACACCTGCTAGGGATATTTGTCACCTGATGTGTATCCAGGCAAGCAACATCATCAGGGAGAGTTTGGTAACAGCAACAGTACAACTTTAGTGTAGAACCTTTAGTAGTTGGGGGAGGCCAAGAGTTTCTGTGTACTCTGGTTTGCCAAATCTACCTCCAGCTTGTCGGGTGGGCATGCTTCTAAACCTACCCAGGCAGTAGATCAAGCCAGCTGATCTGGTACATTGTGTTCCCGGATAGCTCTGTTTTTAATATATTTGTGTATATCTCCACCTGCTCAGTTCACCAAACTGAAGGTTCTGTTCTTGAGTGCACTTGGTTTTACGTTTATTAAATTGTTCATTTAATTTAACTCATCAAACATTTAATGTGCAATTGCCTGGTGCAAGGCAGGATGTAGATTTTGTAATCCCCATTTCCCCATTTGTTTTTCAGATTGATAGTCTAATAGAAGTGATAAGAGTATTATAATGCCCAGGATAAAAAGTACATGAGATAGAGCCTATCATATTAATTGCCACTAAGATATGGAGTCAAAAAAGAGATAAATATGAGTGAAAATATGTGGGAATAATGCTTTTATGGGAAGAGTGGTATGACATATTTCACCTAGTAAATATAGAATAAAAGAAATCTAAGTAGAGGAAGTTTTATAGACAAGCAGGAAGCTAATAACATTTATGATTATATAGTGCTTTTTAAATTAAAGGACTTCACATATTTTATTATAGTTAAATAAAGTAGGAGTGGGAAACACCCTGAACTGCCTAAGCATAGGTTTGAAGAACAGAGATGGAAATGTTTCTGATAGTCAATTGTTGCTAGACCACAGAGGGCATTTTAATTTGGATTCCTCCTATAGCAGTTCCCAAAGCAAAAACTTTGGGGATTCTATTTGGGAAGGAATCCCAAGAAGTGGTATCAGGGGAGTGGAAAATGAGGCAGGGAAGTGGAAAGTCAATGAAAAAGTATGAATGGATGAAGAATCAAGTTACCATCAGGGACAGGAGTAAGATAAAGTGAGGGAAACACTCACCTAGGATGCAGAATTCAAAGGGTGCCAAACACTCAGTAGTCTAAATACACAATATTTTGATGAAATATTTTTAGAATACCAAAATTAACACAAAATATTTACAATACAAAATTATCCAAATTTAGATAAAGACATCTGACAGTGTTGCATTGAGCCATATTGGAGGGAGCCTAAAGAAAAGGAAAAGTGTATAAAATTTAAAAATTTATGTGTTTTTTAAAAATGGTGTATTTTCTGCAAAACACTAAAGTAACTGAAAAATACTGAAAAATTATAAAGTAGGTGTGTTAAAACTCACACCATTATTTTCAATGTAAACATTTTATTTATATCAATACCATATTTCCTTATAATTTTACTGGCTTTAATAAAAATAAACACATCAATAATATTTCATTAAAACAATTACCATAAAAAATGGCCCTGGCCAGGTGGCTCAGTTGGTTGGAGCATTGTCCCATACACAGAAAGGTCGTGGCTTTGATCCCCATCACAGCACATACCTAGGATGTGAGTTCCATCCCCAGTCAGTGAGAGTACAGGAGGTCAATGTTTCTCTCTCATATCAATGTCTCTCTCTCTCTCTCTCTCTCTGCCCCCTTATTTTTCTCTCTTTAAAATCAATAAACATTATCTTCAGGTAAGGATTTTTAAAAAGTTAAAAAATATATAAATTGTATATAGGAGCATACATATTTTTTAAATAAATTTATTGGGATGATATTGATTGATAATATTAATGTTTCAAGTGTACAATATTATAAGGCATCATCTATATATTGCATTGTTTATTCATTACCCAAAGTTTAGTCTCCTTTTGTCACTGTATATTTGACCCCCTTACTCTCTTCTACCATCCCCTACTTCCTTCTCCTCTGGTATTGTTGTCCATAATATTGCTGTCCATGTCAATAAATTTTTTGTCTGTTTGTCTTGTTCATTTATTTGTTACTTTCTATTATAGCCCACCTGGGAGCAAAATCATATGGCTCTTGTCCTTTGCTGTCTGACTTATTTTGCTCAGCAGGATACTCTCAACATCAATCTATGTTGGAAAATGGCAATATTTATCTTTTCTTATGGCTGAGTAGTATTCCGTATATATATATATATATATATATATATATATATATATATATACACACACACACATATATATATATACCACATTTCATTTATTTAATTATCTATAGAAAGAAACTCGAGTTGTTTCCATGTCTTGGCTACTGCAGATAATGCTGTAATGAAGAGAGGGCTACATATAGTTTTATGAATAATTTTTTTCAATTTTTCTGGTGGTTGCCCAGAAGAGAGATTGCTAGGTCATATGGTAGCTCTATTCTTATTGTTTAAGGGACCTCTTACTGTTTTTTATAGTGACTGTACCAATTTACATCCCCAGCAGCAGCATAAGAGGGTTCCTTTTTCTTCACATCCTCTCCAATGCTTGTTATTCCTCGTGTTGTTGACAGTAGCCATTCTAACATAGTTCTGGAAGTCCTAGCCAGAACAATCAGGTGAAAAAATAAGTAAAACATCCAAATTGAGAATAAATAAGAAAAATTGTCATTTTTGAAGATAACATGATTCTGTATGTAGAAAACCCCAAAGACTCCACCAAAAAACTATTAGAAATAATAAACAAATAAAGTTGAAGGATACAAAATCAATGTACAAAAATCCTTTACACTCAGAAGAAGAAATAAGAAAAATTCTATTTGCAATTACAACAACAACAAAAATACCTAATAATAAATTTAACAGGGGATGTATAAAACATATATACTGAAAACTCAAGACAACTGAAAGCAATTGAAGATTACTTTCCATGTTCATGGATTGAAAGAATCAACATAGTTAAAATGGCCATTATCACCCAAAGCAAGATACAAATTTAATGCAATCCCTATCAAAATCCCAACAACATTTCTCAAAGAAATAGAACAAAAAAATCATCAAATTTGTATGGAACTACAAGATGCCAAATAGCCTAAGCAATCCTGAAGGAAAAATAAAACTAAACTAAACCAAACAAAAACCCACAAAGCAGAAGATATCACAACCCTGACTTCAAATTATACTACAATAGTCATTACATACTTCTTTTGTCTAAGGCTCTAGTTTGGCTTGGCAGGGCACAGGTTACCAGTGTGAGCTTTATCCTGACAGGT
This sequence comes from Phyllostomus discolor, assembly GCF_004126475.2. NCBI lineage: Eukaryota > Metazoa > Chordata > Mammalia > Chiroptera > Phyllostomidae > Phyllostomus > Phyllostomus discolor. The sequence continues at coordinate 73,378,251 of NC_040911.2, read as the reverse complement.
TTGCTCTGAGAATTGTCCCACTGAGGAGGTAGAAGGCTGAAGTATTTATCCACCAACTCTTGTCCCTTACGAGGTGGGATTCTTCCTGAGGGTGTTAACTCTCTGCTACTCCCCACATACTCCTGGGGTACCAAAACCTGTAGAAAAGACACTACTATTGTCCACTATGGAAAGCTTTGATGCATGCCCGAGGACCACACATTTTTATATTCTGGGGCTTGTGTAAATACTAAAAAGTCAATTAAAAAGTGTGAAACAGTTGATAGAGCCCTGGTTTATAAATATTTTTTAACTTACCATATATAGTAAGTTGGGTAATGAGGGAAGCAGGAGACAGGAAGACAATTTAGAGGACACTGAAATAAGTTAGTTGGAGACAATCTGGGCTTGAGCTAGGTGTATGTTTATGGGGCTAAAAATAAAAAGAGGAAGCAAGAAAGTATGGCAGTACTTAATCACTGGGTTTTGATCACCAAATGAGAGTGGGGGGAAAAAGGACGAAAGATGTGGTTTCTCATTGATCACTAAGATAGTGAGAATTGTTTACTGAATCAATAGCTTCAGAGAAAGAGCAAACTTGGTGAACAGAAAGATTTGGATATGCACATGTGTAGGGGACAGAAATCCAGGATGGTCACACACATACATGAGTACACACACATGAAAAAACTAAAAATATGATTTGGAAGGCTAAAAATTTTCAGGATTCTTTCTTGCCTGAGCTGATGTTCCTGGAAGAACATCCCCTTTGAGGGGAAGGCTTGGGGGACAAAGGCACATGGAAGGAGAAAGATAATCAATCAAGGCTTCTCAAAGTTGTCTGTACATGCTACTGGTGTTGATCCACAGACTGCTGGTAACTCATGCAAAAGGTAAATGCAGAGCACAAGGCAACATGTGGGAGCCTTCAGAGCAATTTGGCACTGCTGCCAGATGCTGTGTTGAGCCCTGTGTAGAGGCACATGCAGTTAAGGAGTCTCCAGATGAGATGCAGCCCAGCTGACAGCTTGACTACAACCTCATGAGAGACTGAGCCCGTGGCACCTAGCTAAGCTGCACTTAGATTCCTGGCCCACAGAAACTGTGAGATAACATTTATTGTTTTAATCTACTATGTTTTGAGGAAATTAATAACTAATATGTTCACTGTCAACTTGTGGATTGAAACAGAGATAAATTACAAAAATGGTTTTCTTGAGATGGGGGTCAGGTAGCAGGGTAGAGAAAAGATAAGTTTTCAATGTTATTGAGATGTACAGTGCCCTTTCCTGTATAATACCTGTTTCCTGGAAAGGGGACATTTATGTAGTTAGGAGGCATTGGTCCTGACTGGAATTGTGAAGGAAAAGATTGCTTCTATCAGCATTTATCCTACCTTCTATGTAAAGGCCCCATTACCTGCTGAGTATAAGAATCTGAGACATCTTACTACGCAGCCACTCTTGGTGACCACTTTCAGCCAGACATGTCTCCCAGCTTGTGTGTTCCAGATATCCATTTGCCTAATTTATTAATGACTGTTATGTAGGGATCTTCCAGAAATGACAAGTTTGGGTGATGTGCAAGGGTGTACTTGAAGATTAGTTCATGACTTATGTCTTATAGAAATGGCCTTCTCTGAGACTGGAATCCACAAGTATGTGGGCCTTAATTCTCCAGCATTCTCAGAAGCTACAGAATGTGCATACCATAATCAAGATGAACGTGGAGGGAATTTTAGGGAAGACAAAATTTTACCTTTACTGTTTTTATTTCAGCTGAGCCTGAGAAATAAGTTGACATAAGATAGATCAATAGTAGAAAGCATACATTTTTATGTAATACAGATTTTACATAAACTAAAGCCTTTATTAGGAATGAAGATACAAAGAAATTGTGAAACTTACATGCCTTTGCATTAGGTTGAAGAGAGAGAGGCCATTGTGGACAAGTAACTAAACTATGTGAGGAGGCTGAAGTAAGATAAAGATTTTAACAAAATCTGCATATACAGAATTCTTTCAATCTCAACTCATTCCTGATGAGATGAGATTGGACTTCTGGTATAAGATGGATATCTTGCACATGGGAATTTCATCTCCTGCGTTTAAGAAAAAGAAAAATGGTCAATATATTCCTTGTATTTGCTGTTTTACAAATTCCATTAACTCAAAATAGTCAATATGCCTGAACAGCATGTTTTGGAGTGGCATGTCCTGAACCCCTTCAATATGTTATATGTTTTAATGAATAAGGCATGTGGCATAGGGGTTGGCTTATCACTGTTCTTGGCTGGGGCTAGACATCTACTCTGAGAATCCTAACATAGATGTAACCCTTTCCCACCTCCCACCGCCTGAAACTTCATGGCAAAGTTTCAGAAGCTCATCTTCAACTCTAACTGCTAATGAAGGAAAGTTCTCAGTGGATGACAACAGGAAGAACAACTAACATATTTCTCCATCAAAGGGAACATGTAGTGCTTACTGAAGTGCTGTATCCTACATGCTCTCTAGGGAAGCATGAGAGGAGTGTCCTTGAGTAGCACTCAGGTTGAGGCTGGGCCATCTCAGGATTCATTCTTACCTGTGTGGGTTTGCCTTACTTTCCATATGAATTCCCATTCCCTAAGTTTCTTTATGTTCTGAGAATTTCTTATTATTTAAAAAGGAGTAAAGACTTTCTTCAAAAGCTATGACCTCTGCTCTAGGTTTATGAAATTGGAAAAATAAAATTAAAAAGAGTTGAAAAAAAGAAGAATTGAATATTTTTTAAACTTCTAAATTTCTGCTTCCCTGAGGCCACAACTGCACAGTGGTAAGCTGACTGAAAAAGGTAGGAAGGAAGAGTAGAAAGAATTCAGGAGAAAAGAAGAAACATAATGACACAGTTTAATTCCTCAAATGTATAATTTTCCACAAATATATAAATAATTTTATGGACTACAGAAGCTATTATGATGCAACCATTTCTATAAACAGTAATTTATAAATAATGCATGTCATTTTGTATCCTTAAAGTGGTACAGCCCTATAGGTTAGTGGTCCCCAGATAATCACTGAAGTTAAAATATAAAGATCTCTGCCCTTCTCATGTCCAGTATGCCCCTGGGATTTCCTGAGGCTATAATAACAATAATTACTGCTTTTTGTTGAACACTAATGCTATTACAAACTATATATTAAAAACTGTGTGATTTTTTTCTATAATCAATATCCTCTGCCTGTACCAGGTATTATCTTCCCCATCTTAAAAATGAAGAAGCTGATGCTCACAGAGGTTAAATAACTTGTTGAAGATCTTCCAGGTAAAAAGTACATACTCAGGTCTGCCTGGTTCCAGAAGCATTGGTCTTTTTGCTCTACCATTGGATTAGCTTGTATTTCCCTCAGAAGTAGAACCCGAGGCAAGGCCTTGTATATGGGTAGTTTATGAGGTGATCCAGAGATTAGAAAAGAGGCACAATGGGGTATGAAAAAGGGAGAAAAGGCTAGCATGAGGATGCATTTTGTTAAGGTCACTGCTAAGTGCCACTTGAGTTTGATTCTTTCAAGGGTTTTCTAAACAAGTTATAGATATTTCTCTGAATTCTCCACTTAAGAATCAATTGGGAAAAATAGATATTCATTAGCCTCCAGGCCCCCATTTGAGAACCATCCCTAGGAACACTACCTAGCACTCCTAGGAAGTGCATTCATGCCTAATGAGTAGACTGTTGTTTGGTTTTGGAACATCAGAGAAGATCCAGAATAGAAAGGGAAATACAAAACATAATGAAAATGAGACATGGTGGGTGTGAAGTAACTCGATGCCTGTAAGGACCTGCCTGCTGCAGCCACAGCCTGGATGAGAGGTGAGGCTGAAAAAAATGTGAGTTGGGGCACCTAGGCATCTGATACACTTCTACTCTCCCAGATTCAGACCTTCCAGGCCACAATGACATGTGATCCTTCAGTTGGATTGGCTTTGGAAAGACAATAATGCTTGAACATGAACCAGTTACACCCAAGTAACAAACCACCCCACCAAATTAAGAGTGTGTGGGGATAGATGTTGCAAAATACCTGAATGAAAAGGGTTTCCTTCTTCATCAAAATGGCATGTAAAGCAAGGGACACCTGAATTTGCCGTTGAAATAGGTAACATTTTCTAATGGAAAACAGGAGGCTGAAAGAATTTGATTAAAACATTTCTTTTGCAAGCTATATATATGAAAGTTTTGATGATTAGTATCATGCTGCCATGATACAAGATGAACAAAGGTACAGCTTTGAGGCAAGGCTGTGAAGTGACTGAGATTTTACCCATTTGCAAGCTAAGTTAGTCTGCCACACTTTCATGGATGTCTGCAGAATATAGGAGACTCCAGTGTCAGACACAGAGGACCCAATTACTCAAACACAGTAAGCAGCAAGAGCATCAGCATATTTTTGTCAGTTCTTACTCTCAAATCCAAAAGGAGCTACATGGATGAGCCCAAGTCGATGCCTATATGTGTACTAGGTTGCATTTCAGAAGAACCCTAAGCTTCAGAAACCCAAATTGCATATTGGGCAGGTAGGCCCTCCCTTTGATCACAGGTGACATTATATTATTATTATGAATAGTAAGGATGCCTACCGTGTCCTCCAGAACTATTTTATCTATCTTATAAAAATGTAAGCAAACCTGTCCTTAGCTTCAGATGGAGGTAATCTTTGTGTCTTTCAAGGCTGCTCAGTATACGAACATTCTTGAAAAGGTAATCCAGAAAAAAGGCAGTTAGGGCCTCATTCATAAAATGTGTAGAAATATGAGTCACCCATGACTAATTTTCTCTGAATACTTTATTCTTTATAAGTAGCAACAGGGTTGATTTCTTGTTGAGCCATATATAGATGCTTTATTGCCTTAATAAGGCATATATCTTCAATTCATGGGAATACACTTTTTGACCTTGGATGAGGCAGAAGATACATCCTAAACATACAAGAACATGCCTAAAATACTTGGGTGAACACTAACTTTAAATAGAGAGGGAGGAGATGGGGTTGGGAGTAGATAAATGGAGAGAGCATATGAGAAAAAGAGAGACAGAGACAGGGAGAAAGACTCAGAGGGAAAATTAGAAATTATATGACATATTCAGAAAATGATTTGAAGGTATAAAAAGCATAAGTGAATGAGTAGCTAGATAGGTGGATGAAAGGAAGGAAGAAAGGATGGAAAAATAAAAATAAATATATGCATATATATGTATATACATGTAATGCATAGATAAATACATGAATAGAGAGAGCTTAAAAGAGTAAAGGAAAGAAAGAAAAGGAAAGACAGAGACATAAAATAAGATACAAACTCATATGAACAAGATAGGGTCAAGGACACAAGTAGAAAAAGTACACAGAAATAAAGAGGTACATGAAGATATAGAGAAAGACAGAAAGAATATGGTTAGAAGAACAGATGGAGAGTGAGATGAAGAGGACAAAAAATGAATAAATAGATGGATAAATACATAGATGAAAAAGATAATTAAAGAGAGAGAAGAAGTAATGTATTATGGGTTTGAACTCTATATTCGGGTCTAGGGTTTTAGTTCTGCCACAGTCCAGCTGCATGGCTTTGCACAAGTTACTTTCTTTATCTACCAAATGAGAATAATATTAATAATTCTGATGCCACAAGGTTGTTTTAAGTCTGAATTGAAATAATCCTTATAAATGCTTAGCAAGCTGGCAGCCCATGGTAATGCCATTACACAGAAAGATAAGTTTTTTACATCAGCTGAGATGTAATCCCTATAAATCTTATAGGTCTCAACATTTTCAGCACTCACATTAAATTTGTGTTTCCTGTTGGAGCCACAGCTGAGTCTGGCAGATGTGTCAAACTCTGATAAAGCCAACGCTGGCATATAACATTCAAATAGCAATTTATGCAAAAGGGATCTTCTCATTATGTTATCCCTCTGTAATCCATAATTATTGTTCTGAATGAGTCTGAGGTTGTCTTCATCTCCATGAAATGAGGTCACACTACTTATACAGTAAATTAAAGGCAAATTGAGCAGATGATCTGTGTAAAATAAGAAACATGCTGTTTTTGGAGTATTGACACAGTGAAAATCAACAATGAGTTGATTTTCAATCCAAACCAAGTATTTGTATAATTTGGTTTAGCATCCCAACATTCAGATGAAAACCCACACTCTTTACAGACTTGTTACTCTTTTACTCTTCAGAGTTAGCATTTATGATGAGGAATTACTTCTTGAGTCTTGTGATTTCAGTTTTAAACTCAAACACATAATTTTTTATAGTTCATTCTTACTAAAGAAAAAAGTATCCCTGCCTAAGTTATTCTGATTTGTCACATTATGGAAAAATATTTCCAAATAAAGTGACATGAAAAGCACAATCTGAAATCTTTGGTTATATCAGAATACATCAAGGACTCTTTTTGGCCCATTTTTATCACTATTCTTCATGCACCCCAGAATTTCTATTTCAAAGGATGGTTATTATAATTTCTAGCACACACTTGATTCAAGGTTCCTCACTTTTAATGAAGGTAGAATGAATAAAATTTATGTCATTTAGGTAAAATTATGTATTTTTTTCACTTGTTTCTTTGAATCTCTATTCTCTTCCCCTTGGTCAACCTTATAAGTAAACAATTATACAGATGGTGTAGTTTGAAGACCAGTATGGTAATGCATTTCAAAATGTTTTTCTATCACTTTTCCATTAAATAAACCTCTAGTCAGAAGTCTTACCATTATATCACCTTTCATTGGGCTTGACCAGACTTCCCTTTATAGGTTGTATTTTAAAATGTGAACCTTCCTTACTAGAAACAGTTGATTTATGTTTGAAGTAAATTAATTTTATTGGGATCATTTTCTTTTCTAAGTATTTAGGTTCATCAAACATTATTAAACCAACTTCAGTGGTAATTTAGGGGGAGTGACACAGTAGATATTTGAGACCTGACACTCATTTTTTCATTCACTTACCAATTGTTTATTGAGTTCATACTACCTGTCAGACAGTGTGCTATGCACTAGGTATGCAATATTAATTTGTCCTCATGGAACATAAAATTTAAGGAGGGAGATTATTGGTGTTTAAATAACAACAGAATTAATAACTGAAGATTGAGATTATCTCAGTGAAGGAGGATTGCAGGAAATTATAATGGCCTGAAAAGTTCTATAGTATTAGAAGTTCACCAAAAATCAACTTTTCTAAGGCCATGTGCTATCCAGGACAGCAAACTTGTGTTCAATGGGTCAGGTACTCTCAAATGAGAAGCAGACACTTTTGCAGAGAGGTGACAGAGGATAGCTTAATGGGACAGAGAGTTCAATACTGAGATTAAAGTTTGTATTGAAACTAGGTTCCAAATTATGATTTACCTGGCTCAGATAGTTGCTTCTGACTCATGCATGGTGTCGTCCTACTTCCCTGCCAGATGTTATTTCTCTTTTTCATCCCCCTCAAACCCTTGTTCTGAGTCTCTCCTGGCATTTACCACATGCAGGACCTGGTAACATAGCGGTATGCATTTATGATTTATTCCTTCCTGGACATCCAACTCTGTGAGCTCAAAATATGAGCTCAGTACATCCTGAATAAACACCAGATATATGAATGAAATAAAAAAATTGCCTCTGAGATGGGTATTATTAGTACTATCGGATAAATAAGGAAATGGGATTATAGTGGATTAATGATTTATCCAATGTCTCAAATGTATATGTGGCTGTTTCCAGATTTGAACCCAAATTCCTTTAGAGTAAAAACTTATATTAGAAATGTACTCTCTGAAACAAGGATATAAAATAAGAATATAAAGACAACACCTCAAACTACTTTAAATCATTTAAGATGACTCTAAATGTCTCATTTGCATATGATTTTGTATGCAAAAGTGATAAGACATAGGTTAGGTTATTATATAGTAAAAACAGAATCCCAAATCTCGGTGCTTTAAAACTAACAGTTTGTTTCTCATACATGTTATACATCTATTTCAGGTAAGCTAGAGGCTCTGCTCATTTCTATAACACATGATAGCAACCATCATTGCAAACATTGCTTCTCATTATGACAAAGGGAAAAATAGAGCTTTAGAATGTCGTACAATTAAATGTCTACCCTGAAAGTGACACAATGTCAGTTTAGTTCATATTTCATTGGTCAGAAGCAATCAAATGTCCTTATGTTCTCTGCTAGAAGATGCAAAGGCATAATATTTGGCAAGCACTAAAGACTCCCACAGATTAAATAATTTATACTTCTTTCACATGGCCATTTATTCATCAATTACTTATTAGGTATTTATTATGTGGCAGGATCTATAAACATAACAATATAATAGTCTGCTATTGGTGCATAAAAATCACAGAATTTCAGTGACATATGTAATATATATTTATTTCTCTATTATGTATGTGTCAGGTGGATGGAATCTGGTTGATCTAGGTAGGTTGGATCAGCTGATCAAGACTTTAACCAATAGGTTGTACAGGCTGTATGAGTCTGTGACATATAACTCCTATTCCCCTGGGACCACTGGCTACATGACACATGCTTCTCATAGCAATGGCAGAAGTATAAAAATAGTGAGTGGATGCATACGATGCCTTGTGAAGTCTAGGCCTGGAACTGCCACACTATCACACCTACCTACCTTCCATTGACCAAAGCAAGTCTCGTGGCCAAGTTCAACAGCAAGGAACCATAGAAGTATAATTAACCTTTCTTGGGATAAACTACAAAGGGTGTAGATTCAGAAAAAGGACAATTGGCTGATAATAATGCAATCAATACAGACAGAGATAAGACTAAAATCTTTAACTTCATATAGTTTATATTTTATAGGCAAATGGTTGATAAACTATAAAACATGTAAAGTTTTAGATAGACATAACTATTTAAGAGAAGATAATAAAGCAAGAAAGGGAATTAGAAAGAATGATAATAGGAATAGTGGTGAAAATTTTAGAAGAATATCCAAGAAGGAAGACCTTACAAAACAAGAGGACAATTGAGTAAATTATTTAAAATAAGTGAGAGAGACATCCATGAATATAGCTGAAGGAAACCAGAGGAAAAAAAATCAACTGCAGAGGCTGTGGTGGGGTCTGCCTGGCATGTTTGAACAACAGAAAGAGGATTTAGGTGACTGAGCCAAGTGAGTGAAGAGAATACCAAAAAAAGTGAGCACAGATTGTTTGAGGTCAGTAAAACATGTTATCTTTTAAGTTAGAATAAGGTGAATGTCCACTGAAGAATTTCCAGAAAAAGGGTGCTATGGTCTGCTCCTACTTTTTACTGGATCACTCTGGCTAACTTACTGAAAATGAACTGGTGACAGTGTGGAGACAAGCTAAGAAGCCATCACAATATTAAAGGTGATAGGCAATGGTGGCTTAGACAAGGGTTTTAGCAGCAGTTGTGATAATAGTTACTGACTTGGTTGGATTCTGAAAATATTTTATAGTTGAATCTGTCAAGTTTGCTGAAAATCAGATTTGCAGAATAGGAGAGAATGACAAGGAGTATGGTTCAATCAACAGGATAAAAAAAGAATTCCAGTTTTCTGAGATGGAAAAGATGCTGTGAAGAGCAGATGAGAGAGAAAGATCAAGGTTCATTTTGGGATGCATTATATTTAAAGTACCTATCATTCATCCACATTAAAAAGGAGGCAGGCTGTCAAATAGTGAGATGAGCAGAGGAAGGTTCAGGCTGAAGAGATAAATTTTGAGGCCTTCTCTGAATGCTTGTATGTAGTTCTAAGCTATTCAAGGCCATAAGGTTGAGACTCACCAAAGAATGGATTTGGATAAAAATGTCAAAAGCCAAGACCTGAACTCTGGAGCACTTTTAATTTCCAGTGCCAAGAAGATAGTTAGGAAACAGCAACAGAATCTTAGAATAAATGACTAGAACATAGGTGAGAAACAATGAGAGTGTGATATCACGGAAATTAAGTGAAGAAATGTTTTCAAGGAGAAGGGACTTTACAACATTGTCCAAAGCTACCCATATGTCAGGTGAGATCACTGTTAGGTTGAGCAACATGCAGGTCATTGATCATCTTATGGGACATATTAGTTGGAATAAGGGGGTAAAATCTTGGTCAAAGTGGGTTTAAGACAGAATGGGACAGGAGCAATTGGTGACTGAATATCGATGACACAAGGAGTTCTATAAAAAGAATAAAGGGTTTTGTTTGTTGGAGGTTGATGGAAGAATAAAGGGAAAATCATTTTTTAAGTAAATGGCAGAAACAATCATGAGACCTATCAGAGCAAGACAAAATAACAACAGAGAAGAGGGAAAAATTACTGAATTGATGGCCTTCAGTGGTGAAAGTGATAGGTTGTGTGTACAAAGGGAGGGGTGTGCTTTATCTAGGAGCATGGACTTTTCCTTACAGAATCTAGAGGGAAGGAAGAGTGACTGGAGACAGAGACAAGTAGAAGATGTATTGATAGAAGCTGCGTGCTTCTATTCTCTCAGTGAGGAGGGAAACATTTGTTCATTGTCCAACTAAGGTAGCTCAAATCAAACACCTTCTAAAAGCCATACTTGGTGCTCTACTGCCAAACAAACACACAGTATGTTGGAAATATTCAACACAGGGACAGAGGTTGGGGCCCACAGAGGTAACCAAGGTCATTTATAGCAAAGGTGACCTGCAGATGTTTTTGTGGCTTGGGACAGCTGGGATTGTGAAAGAAACCATTTCTTGGTTTCCTACAGAAGCTACTTAATACCAGAGTTGCCTGGTGCTTGGAATCTCATTCCTCTGCCGCTAGAGTTTATGACTATAAGAAAAATGTTTACTTACTCTGCATGCCTAATTGGACTTCTAGGGAGTAAATGATGGGTTGCTCTCCAAAACAAGATTGTTGACAGTTCCCTTCCTGAGAGTTGCTAGAATCCAAGTCACTATTGAAAGCACCATTCTGAAGATCCGCATGTGTTGCTTTGTTTATAGCTTTGTATTGCCTTCCTGAGCTCTATATACCAGCTTCTTGCCCTATCTCTTCAAGTAGCTTAGATGCTACCTTTTTGAGAATACCTTCTCTGTATGCCAATTAATGAAAAATCAACAATTAAGTGATATTTAGAAGCACGTATCTCCCCTTCTGTATTATTACATCTTTGAGAGCAGAGAGTGTCCCATTCTTTGAGGCTTCCAGTGAAGGCCTACCTTATACAGGATATACACTTAATAAATCAATGGATGGACAACTTTTTCACTTCCATCAGGCATAATTAAAATTTGGTTAAAAAAGGACACTGAGCAATTCTTAAAGGTTAGCCCCAAATCTGTTTAGGACAATAGCAAATGTTTAATTATTTAAAAGACACCTTTTTAATTTAAAAGTCTAGCTTTTAATTATTTTTATGACAGTTTATGTTAAATTTTACCTGCTTTACCCCGGCTGTAGATGACAGATTTCTGTTTTAATTATGGAGCCCGTAATTACCACAAATGTGTTGAAGCTCAATTTTTTTCTTCTTTTAGCTCTCTTGGAAGTGAGCAGTGTTGGCTATTATCAAGTTCTCCTGGAAATGACAGTGATATATGGTCCAAAAATTAATGCCTACCAAAATAATAAGATTCACAAATCTCCCCACAGTTTTAGTATGTAAGAAATACTAAACATGAGTGTGATTGCCCAGGCTTTGAATACCTTTATTCTCTGCCTATGCCCATCTGGTCAAGCTAATTCACTCTCTTTAGTAGATTTTGTGAATCAATAAAAAACCCCTTTGCTTAGTGGCTTAAAAACACGATTTTCTTTTGCTTATGATTCCACCAGTTGGCAATTTTGACTGGGATCAGCTGAGTGGGTCTTCTTGTCTTGGCTGGGATTACTTATTTGTTTGTAGTAAGCAACCAGATTGGCTGGGGCTGGTTATTTCAAAATGACCTACACTGGGATAACTCATTTAAAAAAAATTTTAAAGTACATTTTATTGATTATGCCATTACAATTGTTCTGATTTTTCTCTCCCCTTTATCCCCCTCCTCCCTGCACTGGCCCCCCACCCTCCAGCATTGCCTCCAGCCCCTTAGTTCTGTCCATGGGTTGTACCTATAAGTTCTTTGGCTCCTCCATTTTCTATACTATTCTTAACCTCCCCCTGTTTATTTTGTACCTATCATTTATGCTTCTTATTCCCTGTACCTTTTTCCCACATTATCCCCCTCCTCTTCCCCACAGATAACTCTCCATGTGATCTACATTTCTGTGATTCTGTTCCTGTTGTAGTTGTTTGCTTAGTTTTTGTTTTTTAAGTTCAGTTGTTGATAGTTGTGAGTTTGTTGTCATTTTACTGTTCATAGTTTTGATCATCTTTTTCTTAGATAAGTCCCTATGACATTATAATCAGGGCTTGGTGATGATGAACGCCTTTAACTTGACCTTTTTCGGGAAGCACTTTATCTGCCTTTCCATTCTAAATGATAACTTTGCCAGATAACTCATTTTGCTTCATATGTCTCTTATTTCAGCAGGCTAGCCAGGGTAGTCTAGCTAGAAGAATGAAAATTCTTTCAAGGCCAAGACTCATAAGTGGCATGCTATGACTTCTGACACATTCTATTGACCAATGCAAGTCTCAAAGCCAGCAAGAATCAAGGGGAGGAGAAATAGATACCATATGTTGATAGGAGGAGCTAGAATATCATACCCAAGCAAAGTGTCTGCATATAGGGAGGTCATTTTTGAAACCTACCACACCAGCTGAAATATATAAAAAAATGTACATGTGCAAGATAAGCTCATTGATTGAGACTCCTGGTGTTGAGGACCCTAAACTGCTGTGGATTTTGTAGTGGAGTCAGAAGTAGGGCTGTTTTGCTATGCAGGATGAATGCACTCCCTTGTTGAAGATGAATGATGCGCTGTGACTTCTGAAATGAAAACTATTTCTACTGAAGTTTGTTACCACTTTAAAGGTAATAGCAGGGTTCTGGCAGAGAAAATCAACATGATCAATAAATGCTCCCAAAATCTGAGTGGAGGCAAGTAAATCTTCCTCCATCAGCATTTCTTTTTCCTTTTGGAAATACAATACTCCAAATCACTATGGCACTATTTTCAGCTAATTTGAATGTAACCATAACTGCAGTGTTAGCTGATAGCTAAGGTGTTTAAAAATGTTAAGGTTATTTACATTTTTAGAGGGATCTGTTGATCTTTCAAAGACTTCAAGCCTCAAATATATAAAGCTACGATTGTGGAAGGTTAGGCAGATATGCTTACACATTTGAACAGAGTATTCTACCTAGCCTGTGGATAATACTTCCACTCATTTTACCCTAAGCACTGAAACTTCTCTTAGTGTCTATCTTAAATTCAGATAAATAGAATGCCATACAAAACATTTTCCCCATATTTTAAATGGAAGGTAATATTGGAGATGATGGCAGTGTGGTGTCCAGTGCTGACAGTACTGCAGTGTCATTCCATATAGATGTGAACTTGTGTTGTGTTTCTCTTTCTGCACAACCTTCTTTGTTTCTGTCATGTTTGCAAGCTACATTCTCAACACTTTCCAGCAGTTCTTGGAACTACCTGATAATAATAAAAAAAATCCCTCTTCCTAATATGCACTTTGCTAATAAGTCCCTTTTCTGATAAGTTAACTAAAAGCGTTTTATTTGTTTGCAACTAAAAACTGTATGATTAATTTTTAAAAATTTTTTAATTGTCTCCAGTCTTCCTTACTTCTTAATCAAAATGTTTATTTTGGGGAGATCAAGCTGGGAATTAAAGCCACATTGACATAGGTTCACAATGAATTTTTTTAATCCTCACCTAAGGACATATATTTTCCTGATTATGCTTTTATTTTATTTTATTTTTCACATTTTTTATTGTTGTTCAAGTGCAGTTGTCTCCTTTTACCCCCTACCACTGCCCCCCACCGCAGCCATCCCCACTTCCCACCCTTGATCCTACCCCGCTTTGGCTTTGTCCAGATGTCCTTTATACATGTTCCTGACAAAAGAAGGAGGGGAGAGAGAGAGAGAGAGCGAGCAACATTGATGTGAGAGAGAAACAGTGATTGGTTTTCTCTTGTAGGCTCCCTGACTGGGGATTGAACCAACAATTTTTCAGTGTATGGGACAATGTTCAACTGAGCCACATCAGTTTGGGCATCAGTGAGATTTTAATGCAAGTAAATGAAAAGTAGTGGTGCCCTGCCCAAATACCCATTACCAGGCAGATGCACCCATCCATCCCCAGATGCTATAAATATTGGCTGATAAAGTCTCACAATTTCCATCTGCATGCCTCAAATATATAAAGCTATGATTGTGGAAGGTTAGGCAGATACGCTCACACATTTGAACAGAGTATTCTACCTAGCCTGTAGATAATACTTCCACTCATTTTACCCCCCTCAGCCAAGGAATTGTCCAGAGCACTCAGATAAACTAATGCCTTCTATCCTTCCAGCACTCCAGGAAGTACTTCGTAGCCAATAATGAACTGATATGGAGGTAAAAAGGCCAATTCCATATCTCAAAGTGGCACAATTCAATGGTGCTTCAGAAACTCTCATAAAATAAGAAACTCTCAGGACAAGGCTAGACTCCAGTGGAGACGATGTCCTTGCTTACTCCCTCTTCTGCACCCTTTTGCTTCTCTCATTACTCTTCTCCTGAGAGCTCTACCTCAATGAACCACACGTGCCCGAATTCCTGGCTCAGGGACCTTCAGTCTTGTGGACCCTCCCTGCTTGAGATCCTCAGCATCCATTCTGCTTCAGGGAAAGACAATGAGACTTGTACTAAAGCAGATTTTATGGGCTTGTTCTGGAAGCAGTGACCTCACTTCACATACATTCCATTAAGCAGAACTCAGGCACATGTCTAAAGGAGACTGGCAAATGTTGTGTGGCTTTGTGCCAAGCAAAAAGAAGGCCTCCAGGCCTAGATACAAGAGAGATGGTGGGGGGAAGCTGACCTAGGATCTTATAGTGTATAAAATCTCCACTTAGCTTTGGCTCAGGTAACCATATTGAACGAACAAGGCCAGGGTCCCAGGGATAAAATGGGACTTTCAGGCAAACAGGAATATCTTAGCAGTAGCTGATCCACAAGCAGCCAAAAATGGCTGAGACATACTCTATGGATAAAATGTTTTGAACTTTTCCCTATTGGGGCACAATCCACAAAGCTGGGTTGAAGGGAAAGAAAATAAAATGGCACAGTTTGTAACCTTCATATTTAGTAACTGAGTTGCATCCCTTCCCAACCTCTCAGAGTACTGTATTTGAAGTCTCAAAGGAGTCCAAGTTCTAGTCTCTGCCCAAGGCTCTTCACTGATTTCTCTTCTATTTCATTCTCTATAGTGGTGGGAAGCTGACATTAATACTTGTTCTGTGGTTTTTGTCTGATTTCCCTTCAGCTCAGCTGAAAAAAAGGAGGTGTGTAGCAGATTGCTGAGGCACTTCTGATACAACATTCCCTGATTCTAGAAGTCTCAGAGGCTCAGTTGGAACAAGAGAGAATCTAGCCATGTTTTTAAGAGCTTGTGTGATGTTGTGATTTATAACTATGTATTTGGTTTTCCTCCCCTCTCTGAAGCAAAGCTCTTAAAACCATGGAATTTCCTGGATGACCACAATAAATATATCTGTTGTTATGTTAATGAGGTGACTTTTTGATCAGAAACCAAAGGATGGAGGCTAGTTCCCAGAAAAACCAACTATGTGATGAAAGTGTTGGAATTTTAGTGAGTCCCCATCTTCCTAGGAGGAGAGAGGATCTTGGGGTTAGATCTATTGCCAATGACCAAGGATTTAATCAGTGTGCTTATGTATTAAAACCCCAAATTCTTGGGATTTAAAGAGCTTTCAGGTTGGTAAACACATGGAGACTAGGGAGAGTGGTGCTCCTGGAGAGAAGTGGGAAGCTCCATGCCTTTCCCCCATACTTTGTCCTGTGCATCTCTTCTATCTGGCCATTTCTGAGTTATATCCTTGTAGAATAAACTGGTAATCCAGTAGGTAAATATTTCTCTGAGTTCTCTTAGTCACTCTAGCAAATTAATCAAGTCCAAAATCATTGGAAACTCCTGTCTATGGCCACTTGGTCAGAAGCACAACAGACAACTTGAACTTTACATTGGTGTCTGAATTGGAGGAGCAGGGGCAGTCTTGGAGGACTGAACCCTTAACCTGTGGCACCTGATGCTATTTCTAGGTAGATAGTTTCAGAATTGAATTATAGGACACCCAGCTGGTGTTTGAGAATTGCTTGTTAGTATGGCACTCCCCCTCGCCCCCAATGTTGGAAATTGATGATCAGAATCATTTAGCTGGGAGTACAGGAGTCACAATGAGCAGTTTGTGATTCAACATGCTCATTGCTGGTGGTCAAAGGGAATGATGACAATGGATCACATGAGAAAGGTGCTCGGGGTGTTAAACAGGAAACCACAGGCCCAAAATGCCATCACTTGTGCTAAAAGCCCATGATACCAGCCCTGATCTAATTGCAGTTTCAAGCTCTCCTAGAAACATAATCTTAATTAACCAGTATGGAATATTCTGGTCAAGCACCATAAGGCAATTTGCAGGGTAAAAACACTTTCCATTCTCTTTCCCCAAAGAAAAGTCTGGGCCAAAAATAATTTGTTCTTTTCTTTTGTTAACAGCTCCCTTGGCCCACTCATCTTTCTAGAAACACCTTCCATTTTATACCACTCATCTTGGAGCACCCTTCCAGTTGCTAAATGGGATAATGCCCAATTCATGAGGGGCTTAATAAACCCAATCATATCTCCAAATTTACTCATTGAATTTTGTTTTTGAAAGATTATTTATTTATTTTTAGAGAGAAGGGGAGGGATGGAGAAAGGGAGGGAAATGGAGATGTGCTGAGAGAAACATCAACTAGTTGCTTCTCCCAAGCCCCCAAATGGGGACCTGGCCTGCAGCTCAGGCATGTGCCCTGACCAGGAATTGAACCAGTGACCTTTCAGTTTGCAGGATGACCCTCAATACCATGAGCCACACAAGTTAGAAAAATTTTGCTTTTTAACAAGAGTAAACCAGGCCTTGACTGCCTGTAGCCTTTGCTCACACTGGAACCCTGCCTGAGAATCTGAGGAGGAGAAGGGTGGTAAGGAGGACCTTTAGGTCTCCATAATCACCAGTATGCTTCATTTTTTTACTGATCTGTATGGAGTATCATCCAGATCCATTCTTCAGGGCAATACTCTCACCCCCAGCTATAAAAAATGTTACTTGTTGAGAATTCACAATAGGGACCTATTGGGGGAGAGCCTCAAAAGTACAAATTTAAGATTAATGCCAAAGAACTGACACATAACCTTATTCATATTCATAAAAATTTTAATAGGAAAAACTTACATACACAGGCAAAACAGCTGCTTTCAACAGTGGCTGTCCATGAAGAATCCACACCCCTCCTAGGACAGGGTACATTTTTGTAGGTGATTAATAATAAAACTGTATGGTAGACAGTCACTAGACCACCAGAAAGAACAATGCATTCCTAAGTGGGCAGATAACTTCAGGCAGTTATCACACTTTACACATTCATTAACCTCCTTCCTGGGGGCATTCCAGTGTTCTGGTTAGTCAGCCAAGCCTGAGGCTACAGAGAGTTAAACAGCCCAACATTTCCCAGACACCTTTGTTGCTGGAACCATATTACATCTAAAGTGATTTTCCCTACAGGGACCTCCCTGGAATTTGCCCTTGGCCTCAGGAGACCACCTTTCTTAAGGCTAGGCAGCAGAAATAATGAATGAGTAATGATACAAGGGCCTCACCACTTTGCCTCATTTGAGACAACTGAGAAGGTCATCCCATCTCCAGAGCTCCCTGTAGAGTGAACAAGGACTATGTAGTAACTGCACTGAGGGTCAGATTTTCTATGTCCAGTCCCAGCTTTCTCTTTTCCTTATAGGAAGCACCTGAGAACATGCCTCAGAAAATATTTTGATTGCAACTCCCTGACTCAATATTTACTCCCAGAATCTCAGGGGGTGGGAATGAGGACAATCTGAAATACGAAATCTAAATAAAACATTTATGTTGGGGACTTGCAATTTCAAGGGAAATTCTAAAACCCCCATTTTTACCTCCTAGCCACTGTTCCCTAGCCTCTTTCTATATAAATATACTCCCACAGAAGGATCAAGAGAAAATAGAAGGGAGGACCAGCTGAATCAGCCCCCATAGCTTCCCTATCTGCTGCTGCTGCTCTTGTATTTCCTCCCCATTTGTCTTCTGTTAGTGCAAATTCAGGGTCTTAATAAAGATTTTTTTGCTTCTTTGAAAAAGGCCTGTTATACACTTCATCATTTTCTTCCTTCACAAGTTTTTTTTTTAATTTCCTCTGCTTAACTGGGGTTTTTATATGTTTAAAGAAAAAGTCAAAAGTGTGTGTGTGTGTGTGTGTGTGTGTGTGTGTGTGTTTCAACATCACATAGCATATTTCCTGTCTTTTTAGTACTTGGAACTCAGAGCACCAGGCAGACAAAATCTGTGATATAATCAGGCTCCCTGTCTCTCTACCTGATGAATTATCCAGGTACTTCTGTGGTCCAATTGTGCCCTGCCTATGACCTTGACACCCTGAATTCATAAGCACCTTCTCTTTAAGGTTCTAGAGACCTGGGATCTCAACCACAGACAAAGAGCCTATCTTCTACCATACATATCTGGAGTCATACAAAATCTACAGGTAGTTTTTTTAGGGTGGGGATAGGGGGAATGAATCCAACCAAGTCATTTTGTTGGGGATATAACTTGGGAGAGTTGTTTATGTTACTGGAAAAGAAAGTTGCTGACTTCCAGTGCATGATGAGCCACACACCTTTGTTGTATAAAGATAGAAAATACACATTCCCACACCATTTTCAGTCTTTCACAGTCTATCGCACAACTGTCAAGTCTATGGTTTTAATACTTTTGTTAAGATTTGTTTCTAGATCATATATTTAACACCTTCATTCAAGGTTCACTTCATGTTATACAACAGTGGTGTTCATGAACAAGTGTACATGGTTTGACTTTTCATGTGACCCTGATGTTCTCTGAAACTTCTCTGCCCTCCAGAGCATTGAGGCAATGAGTTTCTAATTCCCCATGCTCATGGTTTCTGTGTATTTCTCACAGTGGCATGACCCCTGCATCTCTCATCTTGTGATTGTTCAAAACAGATCTATTTGGCCTCCCCTTGTCTGGTTCCAATGTCCACCCTTTCTGCAACTTCTAGGAGGAGTTCAGCCACACCAAATGCATTGAAGGTATACACTAACTGTCCCATGGGGACGGCAGATAGGCCCACTGTATTTCTGGCTTCATTCTTTTTTATTCTTAATTTAATCTTTATTATATTTTTTCCACTACCATTTAGTCTCCCTATACCCTCCTCCCCTCAGCAATCATCACACTTTTGTCTATGTCCATGAGTTATTTTCCCTTTTTGCTCAATCTCTGCATCCCCTCTAACCTCCCCCTCACTAGCTGTCCTCTATTCTCCATCTATGAGTCTGTCTCTATTTTGCTTGTTCTATCAGTTTGTTCATTACATTCCACATATGAGGGAAATCATATGCTATTTGTCTTTCTCTGACTGGCTTATTTCAGCTGGAATAATGTTCTCCAGGTCCATCCATACTGTTGAAAAGGGTGAAGTTTTCTTCTTTTATTATGGCTGAGTAGTATTCCATCATGTAAATGTCCCACAGTTATTTTATCCAATCATCTATTGATGAACACTCAGGATGCTTCCATATCTTGGCAATTGTAAATAATGCTACAATAAACATATGGGTGTTTATGTTCTTTTGAATTAGTGTTTTGGGTTCCTTTGGATATATTTCCAGAAGTGTGGCTATAGCTCATACAAAGGGCTAAAGATAGCTTAATCAATAAATGGTGTTGGGAAAATTGGACAGATATGTGCAGAATGATGAAACTATACTACCTTCTTACACTACACAAAAGAATAAATTCAAAATGAATCAACAACTTAAATGTTAGACCAGCAACCATAAAAGTCCTAGAAGAAAACCTAGGCAGCACAATCTCAGACATTACTTGTAGCAGTATTTTATCAGATATATCTCTCTAGGCAAGGGAAACAAAAGGAAAAAATAAACAAATGGAAGAACATCAAACTAAAAAGTTTTTGCACAGCAGAGAAAATCATCAACAAAATAAAAAGATAACCTAAAGAATGAGAGAACATATCCATCAATATATCTGATAAGAGGTTAATGTACAAAATTTATAAAATACTTACAAAACTCAACACCAAAAAAGAAATGACCCAATTTAAAAATGGGCAAAGAACCTCAATAGACACTTCTCCAAAGAGGACATACAGATGACCAAAAGACATATGAAAAGATGCTCAGCATCACTAATTATCAGAGAGATACAGACTAAAACCACAATGAAATACCATCTTACACCTGTCAGAATGACTATCTGGCTTCATTCTCGTTCCACATTTCTCTTAGAGTTTCTTGTGGCTGTGTGTTTCTTCCAAAAAAACACCTGTTCCCAAAAGGAAGCCTAGGGGCATGGTCTTAGCTATCTGCTGCCTTGAGAAAAGATAGTCTTGCTTTATTTCCTTTCCACCTTGGAATTCTGGGAGACTTTGTCTTTATGTCTAGTCACTGTCTTCAATTAATCATGGCTTCTAAAGCTCTGCCTTCAAGTTCTCCTGCCCAATGAACAGAGTGTTCACACCAAGCCTAATGAGTTTTAAAACAATAGTGATCAGAATGAACCCTTATTTCAAGGAATTTCCACCAAATAATGAGCTCCTCTAGAACAAGGTATTTTTCTTATTCATGCTTATACCCTTATTACCTAGCAGAGTTCCTGGCACCAGGTGGGCATTCATTGAGTTGATTGAATTAATAATACCACAGGAAATTATTTTGTAAAGCAAAGTGTCTTTTAATGGGAATAATAAGTGCTACTTCAAATGTGATTATAAATGTGTGTTTTTGTATTTGGGGATTTTCTTAAGTATGATAAGATGAAATGGACTTAATTACTCTGAGGGAAATATAACCTGGATCTTTCCCATATGGAGGTTGGCTGTAAATTTCTCCCTGGAGAAAAGGGACTTTGCTTGGAATCTGCTCTGTTGTCATAGACAAAATAGTAGAAGGTACACTCTGAGCTCTAGGCAGCAAGCCAACATTTTCATGCCTCCTGATGCTTAAAAACTATGCTCTGATTTTTATTTTTATTTTGTTTTTAGTGTCAGTGCTCCGGGGTCAGTATGCTAATTCAAGAACTAATTGCATATATTTGCATATTGTGCATATTCTTGACTCCATAGCGGCAGGATTAAAATTAAATAGTGTTTTTTACTCTTTCACTAGTCCAGTATGGTTTTAAAATTCTACAGGAAATTCATTTTCCTTCATTGTTCTTGTTAACAGCAAAATAGCACCAGAGGTTAGACCTTGGTCCTTGAGTTCTGTTAGGAAAGAATTCAGAACCAAAAACTCTATTTATAAGAAAAAAGTTTATTTAGAAAGTCAAAGAGGTAAAGGAAGTGACTCAGAAAACAACTTACAGAGGTGAAAGAAGGGTCCTTGGAACTTAGAAAAGAGAAAGCAAGGTATAGACCTCAAGCAACAGGATAAGGAAAGGCAGAGTCATGAGAGACAGACAGACAGACAGAGAGAAATTGCTTTGGTCCTGGTGTTGCTTCCTCTGGTTTTGCTGCTTTTCTGGGCCTGGAGCTGAAACACAATTGAGGCCTAAATATTATCTCCAGTTTGAAGGAAACTTTGTCTCTGTGGGTCAACAGGCCTGAGCCTTTATGCCTAAGATTATTTGCTGTAGGTCAAAACCTCATTGGCTCAAGTGGCTTAACACTTAAGGAAGTGGTCATGCAAGGGTTTGTATGGGAGTCACATGAGTCTTATCTCTAGCTCCCTTGTTGCTCCTCTAAGGGGATCTACCCCTCACTAGCAATATGCTAGGAGAGGAAAGGTCACCCTGAGGGAGAGGTCTCACCCTACAATAATTTTCATCCCAGTTCTGCCCATTGCTAGGTACCTGGGGCTTTCCACCCTAGTGACCTTCTCTGTACCTGGCCTATTCTGCTTATGCCTGTTTGTCTGCTATATCAGTTCTCAAACTCTTTGAAACTGCAGAAAAAATAATGAAATTTAGCAATTATTGCTTAATCTAGTCCATGTAAAGGAAGGTTAGACTTTCTTAATGTGAATGGTTTAACCTGCAGTGACCAAGTTATTCTCACTGGTTCTTGACCTCGAGTCCCCATACCCATTTATGGACTTTTCTCCCGATTAGTGGGAGAAAGGTCCATAAATGTCTAAGGGAAAAAGTAAAACACTATCATTTTACTGAAATTCAGCATGCTCTTCAATTATATGTATAGGCAATCAATTGCAATATTATTAGCAGTATCTGGGTCTTTGACATCAATAGAAATCAGAGCTATTTTAATCTCACAATATAATTGTTCCAGATATTTTAAAATATCATTTACTCTTGAGTCACTACTTTTCAATTATATTATTAGACTGTCCACTAGTTCTTGTTATCTAATGTCAATAAAGAAGCAGAAATATTACTATACCATAAATTTGTGTTTTTAATACTTAGGTTGCTAAATTTCCTTCTAATTCATCTTTTACTTTGTACCACTGTACAGTTCACTTTATACATTTATTTTACATTTTTATCTTGTTCAATTACAATTGTCCCAATTTACCCTTGTTGCTCTCCCCTGCCTAACCACCCCCCCACTGCTCCTACTGTCAATTCTCAGCCTATTGTCCATGTCCATGTACTTTATACATTTAAAAATTTTAACCTAAAGCAGGGTCCTTCAGTTCATCAGAGGGCCAGAAGGATCTGAGGGACAGAAAAGACTAAGACTGAAATTTACCTATTTGTGAGTTTCCCCACTTGTTTTTGTGTTTACTAATCTCTTGTTTAACCACCATCCAAAGCTTCTTATCTCTCTCCCCAACACAACCCTCTTGGGACACCAGTTATTTGCTGAAGAGCAAGTATGCTTTTTCCCAATATGGATTATGGTACTTGAAACTCAGCAAACTATTTCTGAAGAGGGAAGAGCTCACTCAGGCATGGCTTGAAGCTCTAAAAAAGTCATTATATTTTAGAATGAGGGTGATATTTTTAAAATATATATAACCAAAGGTCTGCTCACTCCATAGGCTTCTAAAAAAAGCTGCCTTCTAATTGGGCCCCTATCAATCCCAAATCCTTAGGACAGATTCTGAGTATAAACTCACCTTTTCACTTCCATTAGAAGGATAGAAGCCAGTTTGAATGGTATGCATCTACTGAGGAAGATTACCTGAAATCACTCTGAACTTCTTGGGTTTGCTCTTTGCTGAACAAAAGTGAGGCTTGGGAGCATCTGGTACTTTGCAGACGGGGCCTTGTCCTGCTTCAAGTGGGGATCTAATAGGAGGTTTGGGTACACTGTCTTGATTCACTTGTGGAGGTTAATGTAAATCCAGGTCTCCTGCAGCTCTGCCTGTGTC
Source organism: Phyllostomus discolor (assembly GCF_004126475.2). Taxonomy (NCBI): domain Eukaryota; kingdom Metazoa; phylum Chordata; class Mammalia; order Chiroptera; family Phyllostomidae; genus Phyllostomus; species Phyllostomus discolor. Next base: position 73,354,697 of record NC_040911.2, on the reverse strand, counting down.
CTCTGAAAACTGCACCCTTAGCTGCTGAGTCATCACAGTGTGGAGGAGCCTCTTTCAGTGAAAATCTGCCTCTCGGGCCTTCGGTACTTACTGCACATCCTTTGGGAGGCAGACCAGAGTCAAATATGCACCTTGGCAAAAGCATTAAGTAGACAATATCTGGGATTATGAGCTCCACTTCTGCTTTTCAAGGTTTTTCTAACCCTTTAGCTTTCCCCTTCCTCAAACATTTTGTGCTGATATACTTGTTCATAGTTTAGTATTATTAAGGCCTTAATTAACATTATGCATAGATTCTGCAACAATAAGTGAAACAAAATATGACAAACCAGTTTTACCATAGGATATTTGATGCAAACAAGAGTTAAGTTTCTGTGGCATCTCATCAACATTATAATGAAATGATGTGGAACTAGAAGACATTATTTGAAGACTTATTGTATTAGCAGTTCAATGTGCCCTTCACTAGGGGACAGCTGTCAGCTTGGAAAGCCTTGTATTTGAAAGGAATACAATTCTTAAAGCGAACTACTGAATGGTAGGTGGTGAAACCTAGATGGTCTCTTTGCCAGGCTCTTTCAGCTGACTTTGAGTTAATCAGAAGGAAGATTATTTTGACTGGGCCTGACCTAATCAGCTGAGCTCCTAAAAGAGAGTTTATAGGTCAGAAATAAAAGAAGTTAGAGAGAAGTCTGCTCCTTCCAATCCAAAAGGAAGAAAACTTCTATTTTGTGGAGAGAACCACACGTGGTGGGAAGAGTATAGCCCTGAGGAGCTGAAAGAATCAGACCTACAAAAGTTACAAGAAATTAAACTGTGCCTGCAATCTGAAGAAGCCTGGAAGAGGATCTGAACTCCAGATGAGAAGCCCAGCTCAGCAAACATGTTTTTAGTCTTGTGAGACTAAAAACACAGGTAAACTCACAACACAGCTAAACTGTGCTGTGACTCCCGACCCACAGGAACTGGGAGATAATAAATTGTGGTATTGGAGGCTCTAAGTTTGTGGTAATGATTTGTACAAAAATAGAAAAGTAATAGAGTAAGGGTCCAGAGATTCTTAACTTTTGTGTGTAATGGATCCCATGGGAAGACTGGTGAAGCCTATAGACTTCTGCTCAGAATTAATTTTTAGATGATTACAATAAAACACGCAGGGTTACAAAGGTAATGGCTTTTACTGAAATAGAGTAATAAAATATTAAAAACATATCTGGGTTAGAGTAACATAATGCACTTATTTGTTAATGCATTAAATAATAAGATCTACTGGTGGGTCTATGAACTACTGTAATATTAAAAATAATGAGTGCCAACCATAGTTGTAGATATCTGAAGCAACAGTGATGAAATATAAAATTACTTGGCATTTATATGGGTGTCAGGACTGCTAGCGCTCTTATGGTTGGCTGTTCTCATTTATAGTTTAAAGAGGTACATTTCAGATAGGGGCTAGTGAACATAAATATTTTTATTTTTTCTTCTCAGTGTATGGGTTCCTGCATTCTACCCAGGTTAAGAACCCTAGATGAGAAAAGTATTGAGTTGCTTCCAATCTTGATATTCTCTGAGCTGGTTTATCTTTTTTTTTCTTTTTTTTTTTTTTGAGTATTCTCCAGTGGGTTCCATCTAGTAGAACACTTAGACCCTTGTTCACACCCTCGGGAGGAAGCCTCCACCCTTTGCTTATCCCTAAGATCATTTTTCTTTAATTACATGAATTACTTGATTTGCTTCTGTGATTTGCATCTTTTTGATAATGTGAATTTAGCAGAACACAGCTGCACCATGGTAAACTCTGGGTGTATCCGTCTGGCTTTCTAAATGTCTGTGTTGCAAGTGCCCTCCTGAGGGAGGCCAAAGCTCATAACTCAAATGGCAAAGCGAGGGTTCCAGGCTGTAACTAGTCTTTAGTACACACCTGCTCATCCCTGCTCCTTCTCTTTTCTGCAGTCCCAGAGGGGACCAGAAATGTGTGCTTATGAAAACTGCTTTCCGCCCACTGCTCTCTGAACTGTCAAGGTTATAAATGGATGTTCTCTGCTCTTGACTGTGCTGTAAATCAACGTAGTTCATGTTTCCCAGTTATTTCATTACTACCTTCTTTATTCTTTCCTTTTCAAAAAATCACAAGTCTTTGGCCTTAAAATATAAAGAGTATTTAAAAGCCTATGATATATTCTTTCCCTCTCTTGTCCCAGCTCTTATTTCTATTTTCTTTTCCTTTGTTAATTCCTTAACTATACAGAGTATATCTATTATTTCTTGACTTATTAACTTTATATGAAGTCTGTTGACTCACTGTTATGAAAGATGAGGGTTTAACTCACTTTACTCCCCATTGCCCATGGATAGTAGTTTTATTGTTTTAGCTCTATGGTTTGCTGGTATCATATCTCTATTTATATCAACTATAGCATCACATCTGCCTATGCTTCCTCCTTCTCTTCTATATTTCATTTTCATTCAGTATATATTTGCATTTATATTGTCAAGCTTAGCATCATTTACTCTCTCTTCCACCAGAATTGTGTCTTCTACACATTATTCACAGATTAACTTTAAAAATAGGAAATTAGCAAAGAGCTTTCATCCGACTTGAACTATAAAAACACTGTTCTAGGCAGAGTTAAGTGGTAACTAGGACCACATGTGTATATGATGACCTCCTAGACCTCTTGAAGAAGAAAGTGACAGCTGTCAAGGTCAAGCCATTTCCATATTGTTTGTGCCATCAAGATATTAAAATCATGTCTAATTTTTGTCTGCTTAACACTTTGTTAAACATTATATGTGCAATTTGTGGTTGTTTTAATGTCTCTGAGTTGTCAATTATTTCTACACTTTTTTTCTTCTTAACAAAAGAATAACATGATTTCAGTCCTCAATTTTGACCTCAGTTGATCTGTCCCCAGGCCAATTAAATTAAAATTTCTGTGAATGGAGCTCTAGCATAAGCTAATTTCAAATCAAAGTATTCCTACATAAAGTCAAAATTGAATTGGATGAATTTAAGAGAGGAGAGAGAGCTATTGCACATATAGATCCTACCTAAAACATATATTATTTTCCAGTTCTATGAATAAAGAGTCCAGTAGACTGGTTCTTTGGAGAAGGATTATGTAAATATTTTCCATCCAGATATTGTGGGTGGAGTTCTATCTCCAGTAAGAGCTGTAGAGCAGGTAACTCAGACCTAGCCCCTGAGCATAGTTCTAGCTTCCTTTAAGAAGCAGGTGTAGGTGATTAATTCTTAGCCTCACCACAAAAGTTTCATAACATTTAAAAGTAAATTATTTGTTAACAAACTATTAGTAGTGTTTAGTTTATAGAATCTTGGAACTCAGGGTCCTCCATTTTGATTCAATGCTCCACTTTTCAGCTGATTTCTAAATTTCTTCTGAATTTCTTTTGGTAAGAAAACTTCTAGAAACTGAATCCATGTTCAGTTCACAGCTAAGATAATGAATCTATTTCCTAAACCCAATTAATTTCTGTTGCTGAGGTAGAGACTCACTGTTCAGATCTGAACACTGCTGTCTATTTTGTAAATGATCCCAGGCTGAAGTGAAACAGAACTGTTAATGTATTTTTGATGAATATTAAAAATGTATGAAAAAATAAAAAGTGTGATAAATATGCAAAGGGGCCTGGTTTGGTTTCCTTGCCTTAAAGTTATTTTCTGTCTCATATTCTCCCCCTTACTCTACAAAGAATATCATAAAACTTCTGTGTCTTTCCACATTATGGAAAGTCAATTTGATAAGAATGCTGTTATGTCTGTAACCTGTCAGTGGTAAATTGAGTAGAAAATTATACAGTACCCTGGTAAAACCAAATGTTAATATGGAAATTCTCATTAAAAGCCCTAAGAAGCTACAGATGTTTGAGTAAATTGTACTGATTGCTTTGACCTGACCTTTTTGGTTATTACTGCCCCCTTACACAGTGTACTAAAATCCTTCAACTGGTCTCACCCCATGTTATCAGTTTCAGACCAGGAGACTTTTTCAGAATCATTGGCTATGACATTAATTCATTTTCTCCCCACCTTCCTTGTTCTGCCTCCCGCCTGCCGACAACAGCTTTCTGTACTGTGCAGTGAGCAGGAAAATGCAACGTTTCTCCTTCAATAACTAGGACATCCCATTTGGGTCACCCATGCAGCTCATTTTAAATAAATTGAATCAACTTACAGCTATTAGCTGCTGTCCTTGAACTAAGATAACATGTGATATTCAGGTATCACTAAAAAAAGAAATTATGAGGATTACAAAATTTGCTGAGTGCTCCAGGACCAGTTCTTACAGAACTTTTTTACCTGAGTAGGACTGGGGAAGAGAATTTTTATTGCTTCTAATAAAGTAGCATGTTAATGATTACCAATGTGTTATGCCCTTGGAGAAAAGCCTCAGAAAATTAGAAAATTTGAGAATATTTTTAAATGAGTTTTATTTTTTCTGTAATAAGTAGGATACCATGAATGAGGCTGAGATAGAGCTCATCCCAGAAGACTGGCAATGACCAACCCTGTCCCAAAGAACCTCTTGTCATAGGGATTTGGCCTCCAGAGAATCAATAAATTAAATCAATCAACAAGCCTAATTCACATACAGGAGTTACCTGAGGAGTAGCATAAAGATTCTTTATTCCAGAAGGTTTTAAATTTATTGAAGTAAATCATCTTTGAACCTCCTTTCTCTGATAATGGATTTATTTCCGTAATTTCCATTCCTATGGCTTTAAATGCAGGCAAAGTCTTTATTTAATTCATACTTTGCCCTTGTTATCAGTGTGGCTCACCAATATTGTAAGCTCTTCTCCTTGTTTAGACATATAAGATGATCTTATTTTCCTGCCCCCTCATGAAATGCATGCCCACTGGACTTCTTTGGCCAAGGAAGCTTGAGTGGAAATGTATGTGTGACTTCTAGGCTGTAGCACTTAATTGTTGATGCTTGAGTTTTGAGTTGTCACTTCTTCCTGTGTCCTGTGGAAGCAGAAGCTGGCATGGTGGGGCCACAGGACTGGTCCAGTCTGAAATGACAGTGGTCCTGCCTCATGACTGAATGAGGATGAATGAGAAATAAATTTGTATTATGCTAAGTCACAATACAAAAGTTTGGGGTTGCTTTTACTGCATCATAACCTAGCCTGTCTGTCCTTATTGAGACAAGCTTCTTGTTCAAACTCTCTTGAATGAGGTAATTTTGAGCAATTTTTCTTGTTTTTGTTTTTTTCCCAGGGCATTTGTCTTGATTATTCTTGCTGGAAGCTCTTAGCTATTTTGTGAAATGAACTGCTACTTGGAAAGTTGTGAGCTGAAGGGTCCAGGTGTTGACCTAACAGCTACAGACAAGTGTATCCTTCATGAGGTCCTGTAATTAATGGAGAAGAGACATACAATATAATCAAAATCAAGCTTAGCACAAGACTCTTTTGTGATCTCTGCTTGTGACTACCAAGAGTACCTTGTTCCATTGGCATTTATTAATTGCTGTTGGCTATTCACATTAATTCACCTCTGCTTTAATAATGGCTTGTAGGAATAGTATATGAGTGGTCAATGCAAAGAGGCCTGGGTGTGTAACAGTGTCAGAAATACCAATCTCCTCTTAGACATATTGAGGTTCCGAAAGTCCGGTTTTTTATAAGCACAAATAAATACCATCTACTTGAATGAGGTAAAATTACCCACTTATAGTTCACTCTTGATTCTTACTTAAGAAGTGAATTATTTTAATAAACCCTACACTTTTAGTTTCTTGAAACATAGAAATACATTGAATGAAGCAGCCCCATTTTTATAAGCATGAGCATTTAATATTTAAGAAGACATATTCCCAGAAACCTTTTTCACATTGTGAGAGTTAAGGAAGAGGTTGTATTTTGTGTGGCACTTTATAAATTATTTGGTAGAATAAAGAACTTTTAAAATGTAGTTATAGTACTTCATCCAATACTCCATTATGGAAGTTCCATTAATAATAAATATAATACTGATTTTATATTTTCTCCTACAGCAAGAAACTCTTTATTCTCCTTTGAAGTGGATTCAGTCCCCCAAAGCACAATGTTTTGAATTAAGTAGCTATTGAGTTGTGAAGTGGGAAGGAGTATAAAACTGAAATATTTTGCTAATGCCTCATGGAGGCTGAAGGAGTAATGATGAGGCTTCTATCAGCACTTTTTACTACTGATAAACATGAAAGTGTCTGAGCTGGAGTGGGGCTAATGTCTCACTAATTTTTATGAAGCTCTGACAGAGGAGTGGGCATAGTTATTCATCCCTCCTTCTGTATTTATATCTTCCTTTTTGACTCAAATTCCTTTGAAAAAGTTGACAGAGCTAAGGAAGGTACAGTACCCTTAATTTGTACCTGGCTTAAGACAACTATTGAAATGAGACATTTTGCTCTATTGGTGCTATTCTCTGGTTATAACTAGTTCTTTCAAACTTTCTTCTGCACCTCAAATTCTACTAAATTATTTTCCTGGAGACCTTGATCTGCACTTTTTCTCACTAGCATGGACAGCTATCTTAAGGTTTCTGGTCTCTCCTTAACCCATTCAAGATTCTTGTGCCTGATGATTATTAGGTTCAAGTTGCCACTTTTGTATGTCAAAAATGGATAAATGTCAAAAATTTTACATGGTTCAAATTTTATTTGCTGTGGCTAGAAATTCCCAGAGTATTTAAAGGACTGCTTAATATGTGTAATTTGTTGATTTATTTTCTGGTCACTTACAGAGGAAACAGATAAACACTAGAAAGGAATATCATCAAGAGAGTCTATACGTGTGGCAGGAGATTCCTGGACATTGCGCAGCATCACTCACCCCTCCCTGGCCCTGTTCAACCCAAGGGGAAAGAAGAGCAAGGGAAAGGAAGAAACAATGGCTTACACTGGAGATCCAGCCAGCCTCAGGCACTATCTTTATTCTGATGGGTCTCTGCCTTTCAATAATGAAATGAGGATAAGTTCTTCTTACTTCAAAGAATTTTCTTGGTAGAAAATAGGATAACAGAGAAGTATTTATACTTTGTGCTTCAAAGAAGCCAGGCTCATCTGAAACATCTGTAAAGACATTTGTGAAGTGATTGCAAACTTCTCCTCTCCACCCCTGCAAAAAGAAAATACAAAAACATCAAAAACCTCGAGGTCATCTAGAGTGCCTTTGGCGATATGTCCATGGACAAGAAAGAAAAGCATTTAGGAGAGAGGAAATTAAGGGGAATGAGAAGTGAAGGTGTCTGCTTTTCCTCTTTGCCCACTCTGTTGTAATCACTTAATTGTTTTAGCTTATTAAATCTTCCCAACCCTTCTATCATGTGGATATCATCACCCCATTTTACAGAGGACACATTTAAGGCACACAGAGGAAATGCAGTGTGCTCCAAGAAGAAAAGCTTGCTAAGTGGCAGAGGAATAGACTCAAAGCCAAGCTGGTGACTCCAAAGTTGAACTTCTTCCAAAATGATATATAAATGCCCACAGGGAATCAGGCAGGAGTTGGATTTTACAAGAACCAGGAAAACAAAAGGTTCTAGGACTGGGTAGGGAATTACCTGCCCACAGCTTCCCCAATAAAATATCCGGCCTCTCCTTGCAAGCTTTTCTCTAGCACATTAATAAAGCCATATACCTGATGGTCCTTGAGGAAATGTTGAGGAAGACTGGGAGTAGGTAGGCTGGGAATATTGCCTGTCCAAGCCTACCATTGTCCTGCCCTTGCCCCCTCAATAAACAGTTACCTTGGTGAGAATCTCAAAAGCATAGGTGCCCTTTTGAAAAGAAACACTATTTGTAAAGGCTCCCAATTAAAGACACAGAATGTTACAAGAGAGAGAGCATAGTTGCGGGGAGGGGTCAGAAGACTCTTTCAAGTAATATTTGTAAGATATTGTACACCTGAAAATGGGGTGAATCATATCTACTTTGTAGAACTTCTCTAAATTATCAATTCTTAATCTCTCATAAATGTTACACTTAAAAATTGGGGGTGGGGGGTCCAAAAGAGCTTTGCTTTGTTAGATATGAGTTATATCTATTGATATTAAAATATTATAAATTATAGCCCTGGCTGGCATAGCTCAGTGGATTGAGCGCGGGCTGCGAACCAAAGTGTCGCAGGTTTGATTCCCAGTCAGGGCACATGCCTGGGTTTCAGGCCACAACCCCCAGCAACTGCACATTAATGTTTCTCTCTCTCTCTCTTTCTCCCTCCCTTCCTTCTCTAAAAATAAATAAATAAAATCTTTAAAAAATATATTATAAAACCAAGACATCCAAAATAGTTATTAATTTAAAAATATAACAGTTTCATGTTAATAGAAATTATGTTTTCTTTTTTTAAAAGATTTTATTTATTTATTTTTAGGGAGGGAGGGAGGAAGGAAGGGAGAGAGAGAGAGAGAGAGAGAGAGAGACATCAATGTGCGGTTGCTGGGGGTTATGACCTGCAACCCAGGAATGTACCCTGGCTGGGAATCGAACCTGGGACACTTTGGTTCCCAGCCCGCGCTCAATCCACTGAGCTACGCCAGCCAGGGCTAGAAATTATGTTTTCTTAAAAGCAATAACTATACATTCCAAAAAACTTAGTGAGTACAGTGCTATTATTTTACAACTTTGTAAATCTCTTTCATGTGAGGCTTACTATAAAACAGCCAGATGTTCTGATCCGCTTCTGCATTCAATCTGATGTGATACATTGTTTTGTTTGAAATGTATGAAGAAAACTCAGCTTCAAATAGATTTGTAGTTGGAAAAGTGAGGAACTCACGATCCCAGAAAGGCAGCCTTCGAAGGTTTGGGTACTACACTGTGATAACAGCTGCTCTAAAGATTAACAGTGAACAATAATGGAAGAAAATATGATAAAGGTTACATCAAAAAAACAGTGAACGAATACAAAGGATTTACTACAGTTCCAGGACACAGAATAGACACTCACTAAATTAAACGAGAAAATGTTATCCTCAAGTATCAATGTATCTACATGCCTATGTCTAAGAAATGTGTACCAAAAGAATGTGTGTGTGTACAGGGTGGGACAAAAGTAGGTTTACAGTTGTTCATACAGAAAATAATACAATAATTAATAAATAATAACATAAGAATAGACTCTGTGTCTTATGTGTTCATATCTGTAAGCCTACTTTTGCCACATCCTGTATATACGTTAATCTCACAGCCAAGCCAGTGAATGAACGGGGCACACATACGTACAAAGCTTTGAATTCACTTGACTTCCCTTAAATCAGAATGTCGGTGTTCTTTTTCAGAATTACTTTAACAACATTCTCTTGTCCCCTATCCCTTTTAAATTCCACCTAGCTTGCTGGATCATATGACAAATGCATCTTTAAATTTACAACAAGTCGACAAGTTGTTGTCCAAAGTGGCTCTGCTATTTTGCAGTCCCACAATCAATGGGTAAAAATTTCAGTTGCTTTATGTCCTTGCTAGCACTTTGGTAGCTGTTTACACTCCATCCCAACCTAATGGGTACATTCACAGTCATACATTCATATTTTTGAGTTTTCCATTTTCTCCATTCTTTAAAAAGTCACAAAATAAGAAATATTAAAATAGACGGGCAAACTCGCTATAGAAACAGTTGATACAGTACCTAATGAAAAAATACCAAAGATCTAAAAGTTTTCATGTGTAAGCAGAGGACTTACCTGAAGTGAATATGTACATTTTTTTTAAAGATTTTTATTTATTTATTTTTAGGGAGAGAAGGGAGGGAGGGAGGGAGGAAGGGAGGTGGGGAGACAGAGAGAGAGAGAGAGACAGAGAGAGAGAGAGAGATCAATGTGTGGTTGCTGGGGGTTCTGGCCTGCAACCCAGGAATGTACTCTGGCTGGGAATCAAACCTGGGACACTTTGGTTCCCAGCCCACGCTCAATCCACTGAGCTACGCCAGCCAGGGCTGATTATGTACATTTTTATTCTGGGGATGATATGTAAATATTATCTTTTGAAATCTTCTAATCATAATTTTTTTAAAAAACAATTTAACATTGTGTGGGTAGTGACTCAAACATTAGAGGTCACATTAAAATTAACAAGTCATTATAAACTTGGTCCCTTCTCCAAGTGCTGTTCTGATGCTACATAATTTTCCATTACATTAATATTAGCTTTAAAAAATTGATGTCAGTAATTCACAACAATTGGGTTTTTAATAATGACTGCATGTCCAATAGTTGTTTAATAATATTGTCAAGTTTAAAATAGATTTATATTTTCTTTAAAAAGCAGCTTCATTGAGATATAATTCAAATGACATAAAATTCACCTATTTAAAGTATCTGAGTCAGTGGTTCTAGTATAGTTGCAGAGTTTTCAATATAGCAATCTAATTTTTCTATTTACTTTTCAAAACAACAAGGATATTATGTTGGAGTACATGATTCTTGATCTTGATTTCAGTGTATGCGTATCACTACACACATTTTAAGAATGTCCAGTGATAAGAACTTCATTACAGCAACACTTTAATTTTCCCCAAGACTGAACCTTCCAATGATTAATGTTAAGATATTTTGCAGCTAAATTGATGGATGGTATGAAGCTAAATATGTTGATAAAATTTTACTTAGGTCTTAAAAACTATAAAGCTTATTTTTAATAATTCAGTAATTGAGTTGAAATTAAGTTAATTAAAAACTGTTCTTTGAAGTAAGCAAATTTAAAAACGATAAATGGGGAGGCAAAACTTCATTAGGGTTTAAGAAAAGCTTACTTTATTTTTCTCCTCACTATTTTCATCTTGTAGACCACATTTTTCTAAATAACATCATTGCCGTAAACTCTTCAGGCCAAGTTTTCTTTTGTTTGTACATTTACATTCAGGCCAGTTTCCATTGATGATGTTGATATGTATTTATCTGTTCAAAGCTGAGCCATTACAGTAAAATGTCTATTAAATGGATTTAACAAGTAATCTGAAGGTCACAGCCAAATTTTACTAATTGGTGTATCTTCAAATTTGCTAACTGGTGTATCTTTGATTAAACTTGATTGTCCCCCTTTCTACAAGAGTTGGGAATCCCCTGCAGCACCTCAAAAATGCTGATGGAATGGCATTGGCTCCCAATCAATTTGCTCACATTCCCTCCGCTCCTCACTGTTCTGTAATGAACTAACTGTGGGTCAATATTCACCAATGACATGGCTCTGCTCCAATCTGCTTATAGCCTGTTTCTTCTGTGAACTGGTTTGGTAAATCATTCTTTCCCTCTTGGGTTCAATTCTCCTGCTTGGAGGTCAGTGTTTCACAGAATTTACTAGGGTCATAGTTTCATCCAGAGCCACATCCTCTCCTGGGTTCCCACATGTGTCAGGGTAACTCTGTAGGCTCCTCACGCCCCTCTGTGTGCCCAGCTCACCATCTCACGATCCTTAGCAAAAGTTTTATAGGGCCCTAATAATTCTACCTATCTTTGAGATTGTGCCCCACCTCAAACATCCACCAGTTATAAAGATTGCTATAGGTGCCTGAAGGGGCAGAGCTTCACTCTTACATTTTCAAAAGAGCAATGTGACATGTATACCATGCAGTGACTCCCTGAAAATAGAATCTGGGATGGGTTTGCCTAAACTCAGACAGCAAGTGTGTTAGACACCCAACTTCAGTTCAGCCTGGGCCGCTTCAGTAGGAACTAGAAAGGGTTTGGATAAAAGATGCACCAAGACAAGCTGGCTGTACCCATGAAGATTTGGTGGAATGTCATTTATAGAGACAGACATCTGCATATATTTGCCCTAGTCTAACATTTTAATACTAAATGGTATTTGGCATACTTCCTGCGTTGGCAAATAAGTCATCTTCTTGCATCTGGGAGACCTAGCTATGCAGACACACCTGGACTTTTCCCATCCCATAAAATATTTTTGAGTTATCTCAAAGTATGTGTCATAGGATATGAGATCCCACCAACTTAATAATTGAATGAGGAGTTGATACTTATTTTAACAAAACCAAATCACTTTTCAACAAGTCTATTTTTTCCCATTATGAGAGAGGAATTGCATTATGAGACACCCCATGAGACACAGGCTCTCACCCACTCATTTCTGAGTCATGCATCTGGCTTGTGTTTCGCCCTCCCATGTGTCCCTGGCATTGTCACTACCCACAGGGGAAAGGCAGACTTGCCACCACAACTTCACATCTGCATTCCTTCTTTTTTTGTTTTGTTTTGTATGTTTTACAACTTGCAGGTTTGTACAATGCTCTGATGGTCTGGTATTGGTATGCAAATGTAACAGCAACAACATAAAGGAAGTAATGGAAGGAGGACAACTTCCTACATCAATTCCCTGCTTCTATGTAGAGAATATTAATAGGCTAGGAGAATTTTAAAGATGATATGCATTCAAGCCATTTTTAAAGTATCATTGACTAATTCAATTTATGCTTCTTACTTTAGCTTTTGATTTGAACAATGACAACTGAAAAGTGTAAGTATACAGCCCCAGAATGCTGCTTAAGACACCTGGGAAAGTCATTCACTTATCAAATGTGTATTAGTGTTAAACTTTGTCCTGGGTGCTGCAAAATTCAGTAGTGAACAATACAAATGGCATCCCCTCCTCATATGGTCAAACAAATGATAAGCATGTAATACAATAAATTCAACAAAAGAATATCAGGTGGCTTTGATCCCATTATGATTTCAAACTTTAAAAGCAGCTCTCCAGAGAATATCTCAATGAATCCAAGCATTCAGTGGGCAATATATGCAGAACAGAAGGAAATTTTAGATTGTGCCAGCAAATACCTGGAAGAAATTTCAGGGAGGAATAATATGAGGTATGGTCTAATTCCCTTAGGAAAAGCATTTCCACCATTTCTTTGGCATATAATTTTGTTTTTTTTTTTTTTTTTTTTTTTTTTTTTTTACATCTTCCCCTCACCTGGCAGCTGAGCAGAAGCCACAGGAATGCAGGGTGGGTGGTACTTGGAGAGGTGCTGTTGAGCCTAGAGAACAAACATGTGAAGGCTCAACACATTTAACAATCATCTTTTAACTAGTTAAAAATGATTTTAAATAGTTTTCCTCAGAAAATGTGAAAATCAGAAGAGGGTTGCCTGTTTCTAATCATCAAAAGTTTTCAACTCCAGAGCTAGGAAAAAGTCATTTTGGATACATTAGTAAATGGAGTGATCCAATCCTGAAACAGCTACTCTTTTTATCTATCCCCTGATAATATCTCCCTGGAGAACTAGACTTTTCTTCTCCTAGGCAATTGAGGGGAAGCAATTACCTAAAAATTTCCTTAATTCCCTCTTCATATATTTTCCTTGCCTGTAATGTATTCTGCAGAAATATCCTCAAGCCAGTTCATTACCCTCATGTAACCCCTAGCATGTAATCTCCATTACTGAGGGTCATTCCAGCTTCAATCTACTCTTTACTCCTCACCCTAAGCAAGAAGCAGAAAAGTGTGAATCTGGGGAACACTCGCAGTCCCATTTCACTTGATCCTATTGGCATGTTAGTCATTGTAGTGGATTGAATGTTGACACCGAAAGGTACCCAAGTACTAATCCACAGAACCTGTGACTGATCTTATTTGAAAAAAAAAAGTCTTTGCAGATATAATTAAGCTCAGTATCTCAAGATGAAATAATCTTGGGCCCTAAATCCAATGAAAAATATCCTTATAAGAGATACACAGAGAAGGGAAAGGGGCCATGTGACTATAGAGGCAAAGAAGGGAGTGATGTGGCCTTAAGTCCAGCAATGGCAACACCTGCAGATATCAGTGTCCTGCAGAGAGTGAAGGAGGGGCCACAGGAAACCCTAGAGGCAGGGTGCCAGTTGCATTGGGAGGGGTGGGGGAATGAACAAACCAGAGGGGCAGCATTGTGTTGCCCCAGCAACTGAGCTAGAACAGCAGGTGATGATTCCCTGCCCCTGGTGGATGTGCTACAGGAGGAAGCATTGCATGGAATTTGCGCAAGAGCCTAAAACGTCCTCCTACCCCTTCTGTTTCCTGATTGAAGGGAAAACCACTGGTCGCAGAGGCACGTGTACCTAAAGGGTAACGTGGCAGCAGGGAGAGGTGCAGACCTGCCAGTCTAGGCTATGGGATTGTCTGGGGAAGCTGGAACCTTCTGGAACAGACAAAATTTTGGACTGTGAGATGTAAATGACAGAGGCAGAGAAGAAACTCACCCCTTCTCTCCCTCTGAAGTTAGCATAGGGATGGGATGTGTGGGCCCAAGCTCTTGCTGCCCAGGGGTTGGGTAGCCTCAGGCGCTCAGACCCTGAGGGGCAGAGCCCCTGCAAGACTGGTTGCCGTGGTTGGCAGTGGCCCTGGCCTCTGGTGTGGGAAGCAGCTGCAACACCGTGACAATGGCAGAGCCGGCCTTCTGCACATGTGGACTTAATGGAGAGAGTCTGAAGCCAGAGAGCCATCTGCTTAGCAGCCTCCTGCTCTGAAGGACAGATAAAAATGGAGCGGTATCTCTGGGCTCATTCTCAAGTTTCAGTCTTTTGGAGATTTCTGTGTTTTGCAGAAAAGAAGACCCTGGAGCCATGCAGTCCCCAGCTCTGCCAAATTGTGCAACCTTTTTTCTTCCCACTAACCTTTTGTTTTATGCCTGTGCTTGTAAACAGGCATCTGAACCTCACTTTTGTTCAGTAACACTACCAGGAACTGGAAGAGTTAAGAAATAGTATCTCCCCTAGAGCTTCTGCTGATATCTCAGTTTTGAACTTCTGCTCTCCCAAATTGTAAAGAACACATTTTTCCTGTTTTAAGCCACTAAGTTTGTGATAACTTGTTACAGAAGTCTTAGGAAACTAATACAGACCATAGGTTGTACATAAAAGTAGCATTTAAATGATGTTCCTGAATGTGTGTATCCTATGCACAGAAAGGGCCAAATTAATGTGATTTGATCAGGTCAGTTTAAGAATGGAGGTAAGCGATACAAATGTCTATTATAGAAATATTCCTATTTCTACCATTCATATGACATCTCAAGCAAAACAGAGCAGCCATCTTCATTGTTAGAAAAGAATGGGCATTTTGGGGAAACTGTTTGGTTAGACGACAGTAGTCATTCTCCTGAGGGCCTGAAAGCAAACCAAGAAATTAAATAAGGCCAGTTTACACTCACATTTTTTTCCGGCAGATGTTCCTGTCTTCCTTCACAGAGATGTCCTTATATACAAAACTCAGTTTCTCACCCTAATGCTTAGTTCACCTCAGACTGTTTAATCAGTGCGAGAATGCTATGGATTCACTATTCCCTTTATACTGAAAAGAAAGCAACCTTGAAACTCTCTGGCACTCAAGCCACCATAAATTTCTTGCAATGCCAGAGAACAGCACAGGCCAACTGTGGGGAGCAGTTGTTTATGTCTCCAAATACTGATGAAAGGCTGTTGTCTTGTGGTAATTCAGCTTCAAATTTGCCAGAAATAAAGAGTTCCTTTCACTCCTTAGTAATAAAACAGTGTGGCTGGAGACATGCAAAGATACTGAAAGAGACATTTATCAAGGTGGAGATGCTATTTCATGAAAACAAAATACGAGAATGCCAAGCCAGTGACACTGAATCCTGAGGAGCTGTTTGACCGTGCTCTCCTCCGTCTGAGCAGCACATCCAGGTGGATAATGCTCTCGTGGTAAGGTTGCATCCTGCTCAGTGCTATAAATAGTCATATGCAATAAAATTAGAGTTTCTACTTCCTCTGTCATTCTTTCTGGAGCAAGTTTCAATCCCATTTAAGGCGTTTGCAGAACCCCAAGATGTCTGGGGTTTGTAAATGCAGTGAACTAGGAGATTAGAAAGATGACTTAGCTCAAGTTACCTTTGGAGGCAGAGTCCAGCCCTCTCCCATTTGCTAGGCACTGATGGAAGGCAACAAAGTAGAATGTTTCTAAATATGCTCCCAGAATGCCTCCACTAATATGATTTATTTCAAATGATTATTATAATCCATCCTTAAAACGTCCTTGGTGAGAATAGCCCAAATGAATAATTTTACTGCATCCTGATATTTTGGTTTTGTTAGAGTAGGCAGTTAGTTAGATAATTAACACAAGGGTGAAACAGTCACTGCAGGAATAACCAGCATCCTTCTGCTGGATTAACAGATGGGGGCTGTGAGGGCGCATCTAGGGGAATACCTTGTACTAAGTGTATGCCCACTAGAAGCCAAATGACATAGTACAACTATCAGAATCTGCAGTAGCAGCCACAATGGTGACCAGGAAAGGGGAGAGCAAAGCCTGGGAAAATCAGGGAATGAGATTAGAGTAGGTGAGGGTACAAGTCCCAGGAAAATCCAACATTGAGATTGAATAATGGTAGGGCATTGTTACAAGCCCAGGAAGAGCCAAGAAAGTGATCGGATAGTTTGAAAGAAAATCTACTTTTTCCCTAAGCCAACAGAATATAAAGAAGCTTGAAAAAGAAGCCAGTGTGCACTCTCCTCAGAGCACAGGTATGCCCCTTCCTTCTCTCAGAGCACATACTTTTTGCCACCTTTTCTCCTAAACTCTCGGGGTCCCCATGAAACTTGTAGCCAGGGGAGCAGCGAGAAGTGGCAGAGGACTCTCCTTTTTCCTCTGTAACTTTCTTTCCTGAGTCTGAACAGCTGCTCCCTATAGCCTCCCACTCTCACTGCCTCTCCACCTCTCTGAGAGTGTACTGTCACTTGTCACTTTTTGCTTTAATAAATCTTGCCACTATTGGTAAGTTCCTTCTTCACGAGTCTTCCTGAAATTCTTTTCCTATGACACTGCCGAAGAACCCATTTCCTCAAGTAAAAGTTTTATTGGAAAGAAACTTTTTAAAAACTAGTAGAAGTACACTGCAGTCAGCAGAATGACTCAGAGATATGTCAGAATCAAATGTAAGTTTTACATTTTCTGAAAAGAACCAGCCTATGAATTCTAGCAGTTTTGGAAGTCTTACACTCAATAACAGCATTATTAAAATTTTGTTTACCCTATAACTATGAATATTGAACCCACCACTTGACCAGAAGTATATATATATGTGATGAAAAATGAAGAAAATCCTTACAAATTTTAATCTTTTATATTGTATAATCTACTAAAAAATAACAAGCATATTTTCTTAAAAAGTTAAAAAGAAATATAAGAGCAATCACAAGATAGTAACTAGTTAATTATCTAATGAACAAAACATATAATGTTATGTGTTTACAGGTGAAAAAGATGTGGCAAGATGATTTGGTAAAGTGGCAGGAATCTGGGCCTTGTTTCAGACAACCTGACTTTACTCGCCCCCTCCTTTTTTTTTGCCTCTTCCTAGCTATGGGATTGAGGTCAGTAGGTTAACTACCTCTGTGAGCCTAACCTTTATCAGTATGTCTATGCTAGATCCTTAAAATGCTTGGAAATTGAGCTAGAATATATATGAAATACCTCACACATGATAGGTGTTCAAATGTGTTATTGCTTTCTTATTACTACTTCTTCATACCTATGGCACACACTTTCCTAAGAAGGAACACCAAAATGTAAAATCAGATTCTCATGAGGTACTTCGAAGTCCCTGGGGTAGTGTTTGTCAGACTACTATGGTGACTGGGGAACTGTTGATTAAAGAAACAAAATGTACTAAACACAGGATTCTTATCATCCAGATGGTCCAAAAAGATGGTCAAGTTTGTAACTTATCAAAGAGCTACTGATATGCATAACTGGATCCCAAACTGAGGCCTTAGAAAGGGTCTTATATACAAAATATCCTCCTGAAAATCCAGATTTTGCCTCCTTGATTATGTTAATTAATGTTTAAGCATTGAATTATTTCTAAGCTTCCTGGTACCCAGGTGACTAACGGAAACAGGAAATTATGTAACTTTTATGGCTTGATAGAAATTACATGCGGGGTCTTTCCAGAGATTAAATTCTAAGATTTAAAAGGTGTGACCATAAAGGAAAGAAAATACATGTACAAGCTGCATTAACAAATGTGCTTTATCTCTTTGTTCCACAGGTATGACTTCTAGTTCTGCTATCAGTGGTTGTGAGTAAAGTAAAAAAAAAATGCACACCTGGTGGATGTGACCTTCAGGGCATCATGACTCAAGTCAGAAAGCCTGGAAAGATACGGATGTGTGTATCTGAGAATGGATATAAATGTGAACAGCATTAGCATATGTGAGATAAAGGAATAAGATAGAGAAAAAACAGGTAACTAAGAATCTGTCTAGACTGGTTTCTATTTAAAAAATCTTCATAAAAGCATCAAATGTGAACAGCAATGGAAGTCCAGAGATTGAGATGAAGCTTAGGATGTTGAAATGGTTGCTGTGATAGAATAGTTTGCGGTAAGTTGTGGATGGATCCCGGCCAGCAGTATCCATCTCGGCTGCGGATGTTTGTCAACACGCAAGAAAAACATACACAGAGACAACCAAGTCCTGTGGGGGAATAGGAACAGCAGGGCCACTCCTCACATGGGGAGCGCCTTGGCCACCCCCTCTCCTGGAGGGCACCATGGCCACTCCTCCTGTGGGGAGCGCGCCGCTTGGCCACCCTCCCTGGTGGGGAGAGTGCCCCGTTCCCCCTCTGGAGAGGATTTTTATTGGTTTCGTTTGAATAAGAATTCAGGTAAAAGCTCATTACTCATTGCTAGGAAGTAAGGATCAAACAATAGATAACAAGGAAGTCTGAGGGCCTATTTTGAGTCAGGGTCAAAGAGCTGTAAAACTTTGAGGAACAAACTAACTTCCTCATTGGACCCTTCTCATTCAACTGAGAGCATTCTAAACAAAGAAGGTTTCACAGGAATTTATATGTTCTTTCTTAGGTCTGATCACCTGGGGAATCTGCCCTTTCCAGCACAGGGTGGCACCACCCTGTCATTGTTTCAGGCTTAGGTGGAGCAAGGGAAGTAAGGCAGCCAAGAGATAAGGAGATTTTTCTCCCAGATGAAGAGGACTCAGGCTATGTCAAAGCCGAGGAGCGAGGGTCCATCACCCCCTTTTGCTGTAGCCCCCAAAGTCCTTTCTTGGAGGCCTCCCACGTGATCGTGCCTGTCTTAGGTTGGTCCCCCCTTGGGGAATCCTACCCGTCATTGGCTAACCAACCAAGCTTTGGGGTTCAGTTATGAATGAAGCAGCAGAAGCAGTGCTCCTGCCAAGGAGATAAGCTGTTGTCTGCTTGCTGGCTTGTGATCCAAGGCCACTCCCTCAGCCTTAGTCTTGGTGGGGGTTATAGCTTCTGATACCAGGCAGGGCAGTTCCCAACAGTGAGTCACTGGTTGAATTCCAACTGAAGGTAAGAAAATTTTGACCCATTGTTTCAGCCAGGCAATGATATATATTAATTCAACCAGAAAGAAATTTTCTTCATATGAACAAAAAAGTGATCACAATCATTTTGTCTTGAAAGGGAAATAGGGCATAAGAGGGGATTGCTGATTCTTTAGCTGATATGCTAAGATTGTTTCCTATTATATAAATTATTTTGCATGTTTAAGGAGTAGAAATACTAAGAGAAGTCACAAGGTGTTCAGATTTCCACATTAAAGAAATAGGTGTAAAAAAGACCCAAAGGCAAAATTGTTGAGTGATGATATTTCCTCACTGTTCCAATTCTCAAAATAATTCTCCATCAAAACAGTTCCCTACCCTTACTTTCCATTAGGATCAACTAGAAAGCTTTTAAAAATCCGTATGTGCAGGTCTATCCCATTCTCTGAGGTGGGATCCGAGCTGCCGTGTTTGAGAATCTGCCCAGGTGTTTTCAGTGGCCAACAAGCCTGGGCACCACTGTTTTAAAGGATAAGCTAGTAAGCCAAATAAGAAAATCTGATGCAACCAGAAATGTAACATTAGTAATGAAGAATGTGACTGACTAAAACTCATGTGTGCCTTAGCAAATAGACTCCATTTCTCCACTCCTTGAATTAGGGCTAGCCTTGTGATTTATTTTGGCCAATAAGATGTGGTAGAAATGACATGAGTTAAGTCTCAGAGCCTCAGTGCAACTTGTGCCTTCATCCTCCTAGAATACTGTCTACATCACGTGAGGATGCCTGGGCTAGACTATGAATCATAATGAGCCACATAGAGAGATGCCCAGCCAATAGGCAGCTCCAGCCTCTAGATGCATATGTAGAGAGTCATCTTGGATCATCCTATCACAGTAGCCCACCTAACACTTGATGGAGCAGAGGTGAGCCATCCCAACTGAGCCTGATCAAATTGTCTGCCTATGGAAATATAACAAGAAATAAATGGTTGTTTTTTTTTTAAGCCAATGCATTTTGGAATAGTTTTTATACAGCAATAAATACAAAAACATAAGAAAGAAAATTTCTTAAAGCTGGACTGTCAAATGAGTCTGTGGCAGCTAGCCTCTAAGTTGGTCCTCAATGATTCCCATCCCCTGGCATTCAGGCCCCTGTGTCATCTTTTCCAACATTTTACAAGTCTTGGTCTGTATAGACCATAGAATATGACAAAGATATGAGGTGTGACTTCTGAGGCTAGATCAGGAAATATATTGTGCCTTCAACCTTTCTTTCTTTCTCCCTCTTGCATAAAGGGTGTGGGATCAATGGCATGATGGTGAACTAGATAAGCAGTGCTTTGTAGCCTGGGGAAATGGAAGATGGTACATCTATTCAGAGTGGTAGGTGGTTATCCCAGCAAATGATAGTCCTGTCTAGGGACAGAATTCAGTTCTGCTGAAGATAAAAATCTGCCATGAATTAGAGATTTAAGAGTTTCAGTTGTATAGATTGGAAAACTGCAGGTTGATAGGCTGACCATTACATATATCTCTAGGGAACTACAGAAACCACTGATAACCAATAAAAAAATAACATAGGAATTCATGTTAAGAAGTGATAAAGAGAAATGCACCATTCATTGGACCAAATACCAGCTATGAGGTAAACTAAGAAAGGAAATGAAGTTGGGAGAATTAAGAAAAAAGATTAAACAACAAAACTAAAATAGAGAAAAAGATAAATATAATAAATGAGGAGAATAAAATTTGAAAACAACCAGTGTTTTGTTTTAAAGTTAATAACTTAGGACAGCTTTTGTCCTTCTTCCTTAACTGCTGTATGTAACTATATAAGCATGTCATAATGTATAGGAGAAATAGAGGTAAATGTGCACATACAATGAAACTGAGTAACTTCCACAAAGGATGCTAATATGTAAATTTTAAGTAAATTGTCAGTTGCTCTAAAACTCCTAAAAGAACAGGCCAGCTACAATGCAGAGTGGAGAAAACAGAAAACCTTTAAACAGCTCAGCAGCGACAAAGTAGAGACAAATGTACAAAAATAAGTGAAATTAATTCATCAAAATAAAGGTCTATGAGCTGTGGGTTTTTATTTTGGGACATGAACTTTGTGACATTCTTACCCAGAGAAAGTTATTAATTGCTGGGGGAAAACAGACACCAAGTGAGATTGCTGTTTTCTCCATCTCACTTCCCAGACACTCTCATAATTTCGTTGGTCAGGGGTACAAGATTTCAGTATGCAAAATAAGTTCTGGAGAATGTACAGGAATGTGACTATAGTTATCCATACTGTGTTGTGTACTTGAAATTTGCTGAAAGGATAAATCTCAGGTGTCCACACCATACACATGCACGCACACACAAAAGGAAACAAAAGAAGATGGTAACTATGTGAGGTGATAGCTATATTATTTGGCTTAATTAAGGTGATGATTAACAATGTGTATGTACTTATATATACATCTCAAACCATCAAGTTGTACACCTTACACATATACAAGTTTTACTTTTCAATTTTCCATGAATAAAGCTGGAAAAATTGTGTTGTAACAAAGGGTATCCCCATGAAGAAGACTCCAACAGAAAAATTCCAAGAGATCATCAATGAATAAATGAGAGCACAATAAAATAAATGAAAAAATAAAGAGGAAATGAAGTGAAGAAGGGTTGGGAAGAAAAAGCTTTTATGGGAATATGCATCAAAGGGTGAATTAATCTGTTTAGCAGAGCATTAAGATAAATATATATTTACATTTATATTTTTGAAGAAGCAACATGATTACTACTGGTAAAATCAATATTATTCTCTAGGACATCTGACTTCCTGTGCTTTTAGCCATCATGTGATGTATGCTACTTAATAACAATTAAAATGAAAAAGGAAACAAAGACAAACACAGGACTTAATGCTTTAAAAAATAGAAGATGTGCAAAATATACATATTTAAGAATTGTTTTTAACAAATCATTTAGATATATAAAATACACACAAATCACGGAAAAGGAGGGAAAAGTTAGCATACTTTAAATTGGGAGAATAAGAAACTAGTCAAAAATCAGAAGACATTAAGAACATTATCATGGAAGAGCTTGTACAGCTATACAAATAAATTTGAAAGCCTGATTGAAGTTGAAAATATTAATTATTACACACTGAATGGGGATAGATAGAAAACCTTAATTAGACCGATGGCCACAGGCTAAAGTGAAACAGTGGTGAAAGTATTCTATGATATAACCATGAAAAAAATGCCAGGCCCAGATAGTTTCACAAGTTCAGTTCTGTATTTCAAGTAATACATAAATCCAGCTTTATTTGAGCTTTTTCATAGAATATAGAATGAAGACTCCCGGGTTTTTCCTTTAGTCGGGATAAATTTTATGCCATCCTCCCCCAAAAGGTAAAAATACCATGTAGAATAACCCAATGGAAGACCAAAATCCAGTCTATTCTCATTTCAAAGCCAGAATGATCCCTTTAAAATATGAAGTAGATTGTGCTTCTCCTCTGCCCAGATTTCTCCAATTTCCCTGTAACACTCAAAGGCCTTATGATGGACTTGAGTAATCTCATTCCATTCCAGCTATGTTAGGTACCCTTATATCTTATGGCTTTTTTTTTTTTTGCTGCTTCCTCTGGAAGAATTTTTTCCCAAATATCCTCATGACTAATGACCTCCCTCAAGTTTTTATCAAAGGTCAACTTGTATAAAGGAGGCCTGCCCTAATGAGCCCTTATGGTCATATTTAAATTAGTAATGGCCTCCCATATCCACTCTGGATTCTCCCTTCCCTCGGTTGGTTTGTTTCTGGTAGCACTGCCCAGCTTGTCCCACATTATGTAACTGACCTTCTGTCTCTGTACTCCTACTGGAATGTAACCTCTGGAAAGAACAGTCATTTTTAGTAGCTTCTTTCCTGATATATTCCAAGCACCTAGGAACAGTGTCCAAAATATGGTAAACTCTCAGTATATATTTATTGAGTTAATTGATAATTTATCTACATTTTTTCTTTCTTCAGTTTTTATCTCTTTTTGGGAACTACTATATTTATATATTGATCCTCCTGAATTGATTTTCTAATATCTTTGTCTTTTAAAAAGCTTTTATATGTTTTTCTTCTGGTTCTACTTTCTGAAAGTATTCCTAAATTTTCTCTTATAGCATTTGAATAAGTTCTTTAATTTCTGATTTTATATTTATTTAATATTTAAAGATTCTATATTACTTTCTAATTTTTCTTTTTTATATTTTATAACATACTTATAATATAATATTTATAATATATATTTCATATATTTTATGTTTTCTAATTTCTAATTTTTCTTTTCTATTTCCTGGATGTCAGGTCTTCCCTTACTTTCTAAATAAATTAACTGTAAATTTTTAAAAAACTTTTTTCCATTTTATAATTACAAAAATAGACAGGAAACTGATCCTGGTGGAATCCTTTTGGAAATAGAACTGGGGGGTGAAGAGTCTTTAGTTTTTCCTTTTATATCCTTTGATGCTATTTTAGTCTCTTACAATATGTATGTATTACTTTTATAATGATAGTATTAATAGTAATAAGGAAGCAAGTGGAGAAGGAGGAAGAAAAGTCATTAGATAAGCACTTCAACCTTTGACCAGTAGATTTATAATGCCTGTGCCGCATCAGAAAACTAATATCTTTAAATATCATCGTATGTCCAGACAGAGAATTCAGGCTCCATCAGGCAATTTAATGTCCCTCTGCATTCTATAGTAGTTCTCCAATGCATAATTTAGAGTTCCTGTAATGAATTCTACAAACCAATGTCATGCCCAATACTTATGTTATCTATTGCAGAGTGGAACTTGGATGAAGGATTTTAATATAATCTGGATTTTACTCATCTGTCATTATGCTACTTGCATTTTGCATGGCAACTTTGGGTTCCTTTAGCCTACCATGAAGCAGTCTCAAGGGTAATCTTCTGGTTGCTCTTAATTATTAGTTTCTACTTTGACTAATGGGCCTCAGAATTGACCTGCTTTCTTGCATAAGCCTTGTTTTCCTGGCAAATATCAACTGGGATCTGAGCCATCACTCCCAAAGCAGTATATGGCAAAGGAAGGTGACTTGAGCTTATATACCCAGGTTGGATAGTTTGAGCCAAGGTCACATGACCCATATTTGAGGCAATTTGGGGCAGAGCCCAGGCCAATCCTCAATATGCCAGTTTCCTTAGGTAGCTACTGCCAAGAATACATACCATGTGCAGAGGGTACCACCTATCCTGACCCTGAGATTCTGCACCCGCCTGAGGGACTCACAAAGAGGACAGGTCACAGGTACTGCCAAGAACGGATTTTTCACTAAAGGTCTGCCAAGAATCTCAGGCTTGTTACTGTCTCCAGAGCTTTGAGTTCCACTGGTCATGTCAGTTTTTATAAGCCCAAGGCTTTTTAGGACCTGTCACTAATTCTAAAGTGTCTTTCCATCCCACTCATTTCTGTTTTGTTCTGTTTTCTGAAGTAAAATCTGTAGGAAATCTCTCCTCTTCATCATTATAAGGTTTACTTACATCTACCATTGGCAGCACTGAGAAGTAGAAACAATGTGCTTACTGTTGTACCTTCCCATCAGCACACTCTACCAAAAGTGATGCCATCCTTTGAGGCCTTGATCTCTGTTAGCTGTTCACATTCATTTAACAAGTATTAATTGTCCAATTATTATTTCCCAGTATGCTTCTAAGCACTGGGGATATTTTGGTGAACAAAATAGACCAAATCCCTGCAATCATGGAGCATATATTTTTACTAAGTGTGCCATCAGAAACAAAACATTTTAATAACATATAGTATTTTCTGTTCCCAAAGAAATTGCCTTTAAACAGGTGCTCTAGAATATCCAAGATCTTAAGGAATTAAGTCAAATGATAATAGATTGGGACAAATTAATTATAGTCTATTACTGTAGGGAATGTGGTGGTGGTGGAACATATTTTTAAAAATAATAGATGTTTCATATTAGCCAACTTTTATTGTCCTAAAACAATGTGTTATAGTGGAAAGAACCCTGAAGTTGGTATCAAAAGATGACATTTCAAATTCTCTCTGCTCTGTGGTATGCTTTTGGCAAGTTATTACATCACTCTGAACATTAGTCTTTCACCACCACCTACCCCAAATAAAAAGGAGACTTTATTATCCATTGGGAGGAAGTAGTGAGATAATATATGTTTAGCAGCCTAGGCTGGCTTGGCACAAAATAAAGACTCAGTATATGAGTGCTCTCTATGTAGAAAGGGCAAGGAATGGGCACCCTCAGCGGAGCCCTTGATCCCAGCAGGGAAGCATTCATACTGATCCTGAAGATTTTGGGGGACTCTGCTCCATGCCTTGTGAAAAGATCAGCTTGGGACAGACAGTGGAGCCCACCCAGCTCCATGGACGGCAGGTTGCAGGGTTAAAAAGCCTTGGGTCTGACTGCTTTGCAGATGGCTCTCTGATGTATGAAACCCTTCACTGAAGCCATTTTCTCATGTAACAGACATTATTGGCCCACTGTGGTTTGTTTAGAATGAAAGCATATGCGAACTCCTGCAGACCTTTTTCATGACAAACTCCAATGACCTCAGAGAAAGGATGGAGAAAACACTTTGGAGGAACAAGAGAAGAGACCCTCTGCTGAATTATGGAGAGGCTGGCTGAGGACATGCCCATGTGTTTTATAGAAGCTTAATTTATTTTTCATTGTTATGAAAGTGAATTATATTCTCTTTGTTTCTCTAATTCTGAGGAAGAAAAACAGTTAAATACAAAGTAAAAGGCTCATTAAAATGACAGTGCTGTGGGTGACTCTGTCTAACAATCCTTATAGAAGTTTTTATAGGATGATGTAAGAAGGAAGAAGGTCTGAGATATAAATTTAAAGCCTCCTGAAATGTACTTGTAACTAGGTTACACAGGTCAGGATGAGATTCAACCTCCAAAGGAAACTTTCCATGGTAAGTTTATGCTGGTCAAGAAAGAAAATACAAATAAATAGATAGTAAAAAATACTTTTTATTGGAAAGATATGAATGGTATATATGGATTTAATGTCTCAAGGCAAGGGTAATGCTACTATATTAAGAAAAGAGAGAGAAAAAAAGAGAAGATAAAGCAAAAATTCTTTTTAAAAAATTTATTGATTTTTAAAATTTCATTTAGTTTTAGAGAGAGGGGAAGGTAAGGAGAAAGAAAAGGGAGAGAAACATCAATGTGTGGTTACTTCTGGTGCACCCCCATACTAGGGACCTAGCCCACAACCCAGACATGAGTCCTGACTGGAAATCCAACCAGCGACCCCTTGGTTTGAAGGCCAGCACTCAAGCCACTAAGCCATACCAGACAGGGCTGCAGAATTCTTACATGATATTTTTTGTGTTAAAATTTGGGGGGAAAGATCTTTAAAGTTATGTATTCATTCCAATAATATGTATAATTATTTAGCTATATTGACAACAAAAATATATGTTGTATTATCAGGGCTTTGTGGTGACAGTATGTCCAAGAAGCATCAGGAATTATTTTCTTATTTTATATATTATCATACTGATAGCTAATATCCTTGAGAGGGAAAAACATATTCCTAGAAAAAAATCTTAATTTTCATACAACAATAAGAAACCTCAGTGAATTAGGCCAATACAATTATTGGGTCCTATTTTGATTACCTTAGTAAGGTATCAGTGTAAATGACAGTATTAGCTTGAAAGGCATCCTTAGATGGGGTTAAATAGAATTTCCCAGTTAGCAGAACTCACTAGTTAGCCCTCTTCAAGTGGGATATGATTTCATATCAAAGTACTGGAATTTAGGGTTAAAACAAATAAAGCTTCTCTCTGCCAGACAGGATACAAATATATTTTAAAAATACTTGAATAGTCATAAAATATTGTAGTTGTTGCTTATCTGTACTTTATTAAAGAAATGGAAGTAATGAAAAACTAAGGCCTCAGTTTTATATTTTATGCATAAAAATATGTATGTATAAATACATACATATATGAATATGTGTGTGCATATATGTATTTGTATATGTATATATAAATTAAACACACATATATAAATAAATAAAATCTTGCTTCAGCCTTGGGATGTGAGGGATAGAGGAGTTGAACTATTTCTACTGATTTGAAATTTGGTTGCTTTCCTGCTTTCTTCCACTTATCAAAATTTGTGGGAGAAGAAGAAAATCTTGAACTCTCCAATATCAAGATTCTTCTCAGCTGTTAAATGATGAATGTCCAAGCCAGCATCTCAGTGACATTGGTAGTGTGCAAGCTGAGGTTTGCTTGAGGTAGTGTGTCTCAAGGTAATGGTTATAGGATAGATCCCAGGAGTCTATCAAATTGTCTACAGGACAATTTCACAAGAAAAGGTAATATTTAGTTCATACATGACTTAATAACTTTAAAATGTTAGATTATTTTTTATTTTCACAGAAAAATATGTTATGTACTTAATATTTTTATCAAAGGTTTTGCATATACTTAAAGAACTGGGTTGTTCAGTTCATCTTGACTAATATTATATTCATAGGGGTGGGTTTTTTAGCAATGATATTTTCAATGTTCAAACAATAACTAAGTTTCATGTTTATCATGTTTGTTTGCTAAATTGTGTTTTATTCTTACCAGTGTATACTTCTCTTACCTCCAATCAATAATAATGGATGGATGACTCAGAAATACTTCACTGAAGATAAAGGTGCTTTTAGAAGTCCTGGCCCAGGTGCTCCGTTGCTTAGAGCATCATGCTGATATGCTAAGGTTATGCATTTGATTCCTGGCCAGGGAATATATAAGAATCAACATATAATGAATGTATAAATGAGTGGGATAACAAATTGATGTCTCTGTCTCTGTCTCTGTCTCTCTCTCTCTCAAATCAATGAATAACATTTTTTAAAAAGTGCTCCTAAAAACAAAAGTTATGCTCAGATAAAATTATGACATAAATAGTAAATAGGTCTTCAGTGTGAATACAAAATGTAAATATATATATGGTCTATCCAGAAGGTAGCCAACCATGTAATGTGAAAAATAGAGACATTTATTAAAGAAGATACAAGATATAAGAAACATTGTACGTAGGACAATGATGCTTCAGTCCCCATCAAAGAAGACACCTTGGGACCTCACACAATCACCCACTTGCCATCAGCTGCCCCATTGCATTTTCCTGAATTTCATCAATGGTCTGAAATCTCTTCTTTTTCAAAGGTGATTTTCGTTTTGGGAAAAACCAGAAGTTACAGGGTGCCAAATCTGTGTACTGGGGGAGCTGACTCACCTGGGAAATTTGATGTTTGGCCAACAAACTGTACAAGACATGACACATGAGTGGGCACATTATCGTGATGAAGCTGCCAATCACCAGTTGCCCTTGGCTGTGGCCTTCTGAATCATCTTAATAGTTTCCATGAAGAAACGTTCAGACTTAGTGCAAAATTTGATGCAGATTCATTGTTCTACTCACTCAGTCATTTTGAATGCAACAGCCATACAGTACACATGCTCATTCCATGGTATCTACTGCCCCCACTGACTAGTACAGTGAAGTCATTGTTCATGGATACGCATTCCAATCCACTCTCCTTGGTTGCCACAAACTGTTCTCATTATATTAACAATAGCTGGATGTTTCCCAGACAGACTATATGTATATAGTGTGTGTGTGTGTATGTGTATATGTATATAATTTCATATGTAGCTAAAAATTAAAGTATAAATAGGAAATGTAATTATTAACATAAAAAATTAAAATAATACAGGACTCATGAGTCTTCTATCTCCAAATATGCCTACTATAAAACTTCTAAAAATATGTTATGAAGCCATCTATGTTTTCATGTCATTTATTTATTTATTTATTTGCTTATTTATTTTGTTGTTCAGTTATAGTTGTCCCACCTTTTTCCCCACTGCTCTGCCCTGCTCTATCACCCCCACTCTCACAGTCAATCCCCCCTCATTGTCCATGCCCGTGAGTCCTCTATTCACATTCCTTTGCTTCTCCTTTCCCTTCTTTCCCTCATTATCCCCCATGTCATTTTTAAATAAATAAAAAAACTTGTACTTATCTTTCAAAACAAATGCAAACTAATGGATCATGACAGAATAGAAAATTTTATCTCTAAAGTCCAAGAAGAGGTAAGAGTGAGAGATGCATAATTCAGTTTTTCTCTTTTTAGCAAACACTAATGTGAATCTTATTATTGCCAAAATGCTTATTAAATCATCATAATATTAATGGTAAATATAATGCACAGAAAGGAAATTGAACAAACCATTACCCAAACTAACCATTACCCAAATTATTTTATCCATTGATATTGTTAGATATCCTTGTGCAGAAGTAGGCTGTTATTATTAATGCAATTCCAATTTGACTCAGAAGAATCATCAAAGAAGTCACTCTAGCCCCAATCTCAGGATTAATATGTTGTACCTCTTGAATATTTTTAGGTATCTGTCCATATGTACATTTTCTTGATTATCTACATTCTACTATCATAAAATCATCTTTTTACAGGGACCAGTTTGGTATGATTGGTAAATTAATTTGAATCAGCTCAGTCCTTCCTTAGAGGTAACCATTATGCTAGTTGGTTTTCTCCCAAGTGAGTACAAATCATATTGTGATCAAACTATGTAAAGATCACATGCTTCTTTTTTAAAGTTGATTTTATAGATATCAATTGTGATTAAGCTGATCTGTCTTTCCTCATGCCTTTGTATATTTGATTTAAAGGAAAAGCCAATTTTCTTTATTTAGTTATATCAGTTTATATTTTAGAGTATTATTTAAGCTTGAACATTCTGATGTATTTGATGGTTCTTGTCCTTTGCACTATTACCTTTACTCTCTAATTATCCTGAGTGTGCTAACAAGTTGGGTGAAAATAGAAATACATAGCACTTAAATGAGTTCTTAGTATGCACAGCAGCATTTTTATTTATTTATTTATTTTTAGAGAGGGAAGGGAGGGAGAAAGAGAGAGAGAGAGAAACATCAATGTGCAGTTGCTGGGGGCCGTGGCCTGCAACCCAGGCATGTGCCCTGACTGGGAATCAAACCTGCGATGCTTTGGTTCACAGCCCGCACTCAATCCACTGAGCTACGGCAGCCGGGAAATAGCAGAAATTCTTAACAGAGTATGAATAAATTTTCTTTATTTGTTTAATGCTAAAAAAACTACTTGAAGGAGGCAATTTCTGTTTACCTGATTGTTTATGAGCAATGATGTAGACCCAATGTTAATGCAGGACCCAGTATACTTGCCACAAAGAACAATGCTGCTGTGCAGAAAAAGAGGCTGAGGTCACTAGGAGATTTCATCACAGAGAGTACTTAGCTGCCAACAATTTGCTTCCTAATCTCAATTTAGAATGGAAGAAAATAATAATAAGCAATATAAATGATATTCAGTTAATACATATAGAACAACACTTTACTTTCCACACTGAAGACTTTCAGAAGAAACGGTGAGTATATGAATTTTTAAAATGAGAGTTGAGATGCAAACATTTCCTCATAACCTATATGGAGATGGAGAAAGCATTTCCATGATTTCCACTGGTTTTCCCACAGTGCACTATCTCAAAAATATTACCAGGCTCTTTAAGAGCATGAACAAATCACTCCTGGGGCAAAAACCACAATTTTAAAGTAAAAAGTAGAACACATCAGGATTTCTTAGGAAATCCAAATTTTGTTACTATCTTAATTTCTAAAACAACAATTTTTTCTCCAAAAGTTACTAATACTCTTGACTACTTAGTTATGAAGAAAATTGATGTTCACATTTTATATATTAACTTTATGCCTAAAAATTTGCCTTTTTTCCAACTTAATAAGCTCCAGTTTTTGTAAAAGAATTTGATGGGCCAAATGATATAAGAAAAGATAAAAATAAATGATCAACAACTAATACTTTTCAGATCTGGATTAAACCATCTTAAGAGAGAGGATTCATTTACAATGAAATATGTAATTTTTTTTGTCTTCTCAAGGCTGATATGACTGTTGGCTCAACAATCAAAAGCACTGAAAGTAATCTTCATTGAGACCCACCATCACATGTTCATTGTAGTCTGAACAGATCCACATTCAAATTAAATTGCCAGAATTATCTGTCAGGCCAAACACAGTCCACCATCCCTCCTGACATGTAATTGTGAATTAGGGTTTTCCAATTTTGTTTAAAATAAATATAATAATAAAAATAGGGAAACAAGTGGATTAATAATAATCCCACTTCTCAGTTTGTCTGTCATTAGGCTAGATACAAAAGCTTTGGAAAAAGTTTGCAAATAACTTTGTTGATGCAGACACCAGCCCACAGTGTCTGTCATTATGAATGAAATGAGACATTCACATGGACTACTGAGTCTGATGGAGGAAAAGGTACAGCACGGCTTCTTTCTCAAGGAGAGCAAAAGCCTTGGCCCTTGCCGTGACCTGCCTTTATTAGGTTTCTCAGCACATTACATGATGGTCCTCATTTACTATGCACAGGTTCACTTTAGGTGGTTACCTTTCACAGAAAACAAAAGAGCCAATGCTGCTAATCACATCACAGAGGAGGGATATTTACAAATGAAAAGGCAAAAGTGGTTAAACCAGTTACACTCATCCTCAGAAGGTTTAGCATGGATTTTAGGAAGTTACTTTGCAGTAAATGTCCTCAATTCAGGGTGAGGGAGTTTTTTAGCAAGAGCAAGACTCAAAGTGGCCTAGGCACATTGCAGGCCTGATTCCCCATGGGAGAACCTATCTGTGGACATGGGTCCTGTGCACCTCCTAGTAGGAGCTGGGCCCATGCCATGCAGAATGGTCTTCTACACTTTGTTACCCTCAAAATATGAAACAATTACTATTAAATGTAATATTATTTATTTAAAATAAGTTTCATTTGTACATAGGACATTTACACAATGAAATACTACTCGGCCATAACAAGAAGAAAAATTTACCCTATGTGACAGCATTGATGGACCTAGAGAACATTATGCTAGGTGAAATAAGCCAGTGAGAGAAAAACAAATGCCATATGATTTCACTCATATGTGGAGTGTAGTGAACAAACTGAACTAATAAGCACATTAGAGACAGACTCATAGATGGAAAGCAAGATGACAGCTATTATGGGGGAAGATTAGCAGGTGGAGGGATTGAGCAAAAAGGAAAAAGGACTCAGGGACATGGACATGGACAACAGAGTGGTGGTTGTGGAGAGAAGGTACAAGGGCGTTAAATGTAAATAAAAATAAAAAACAAACAGTAAAAATAAAATGTTAAAAATTCAACTGAAAAAATAAAATTATAAAGACTTTTTTAAAGCTTGCTAATAGTTGATGGTCCATGGAAATTTCAGATAATCATTAAATGGTCTACTTATGTAGAAAACTTGAACATCACTGTAAAGAATACTCAGTTACTCAGGTTAAGCATAATGAGAAATTTTAATATGCAATCAGAATCATTGATTGCACTGTCACAATTTAAAAATGGAAAATCAAATATATTTATTTTAAGTATTCAAATCTATTAATTCAAGTAACAAAATCTTTATGATTTTAAAAGGAAAATCCAAGAAGTAGAATTATTCTAAAATGCAGGTAAAATTTTTAGAAAATGGGAAGATGCTGTGTTTAAAATCAATGACTGCCCTTACTGAGATAAGTTTGTGTGATAAATATATGACTGACAGATTAATGTCAGGGGAACCCAGAAACCCGTATCAAGAGAGTATCTTTTCAAGAAAATATAAAGAATGAAGGCAGCAAGCAAGCTATAGCTGTATCTACAAAAGAAGCTTATTGGGCAAAAGAAAGAGCAGGTGCAAACCCCATGAGGTAGGAATATTTATGATGTGTTCAAGGAACTGTGAGTCAATCAACATGGCATGAGTAGCAATCCCACTGCTGGGAATATATCCAAAGGAATCCAAAACACTAACTTGAAAGAACAGAAGCAACCATCTTCACTGCAGCATTATTTACAATTCCAATATGGAAGCAGCCCAAGTGTCCACCAGTAGGTGAGTGGATAAAACAACTGTGGGACATTTACACAATGGAATACTACTCCACCATAAAAAAGAAAATTTTACCCTTTGTGACAACATTGATGAACCTGGAGAACATTATGCCAGTCAGAGAAAGGCAAATACCATTCGATTTCACTCATATGTGGAATCTAATGAATAAACTGAACTCATAGAGAGCAGCTTGATAGCTCTGTGAGGGAGGTTGAGAGTGGAGGGATCAAGGAAAAAGGAAAAAGAACTCATGAACATGGACAGTGTGGTGATTATAGGGGAGTTATAATAAGGATAAATGATAATGGGAAAAAATGCAGTTAATAACAACAAAAAGAAAGAGGAGGAATGCTGTCAGATAAATAATGGGATAGGAAAGTTCATATAAAGTCTTAGAGGTTTAGCAAGAGCTTTTGTTTTATTCTGAGTGAGATGGGACACTTTGTATGGTTTTGGGCAGAGTTGTGATGTAATCTCACATAAATTTTAACCAAATCAGTATGACCACTGTGACTAGGGAAACCAATTACCAGCTAATCCACACTAGTAATGGTTTGAACTACATGGTGGTAGGAAGACGAGCACAAAGTAGTCAAAATCAGAATATCTATTTCAATAATACATTCTTCCGGATTTGATGGTGCGTTGGATATGAGATGCTGGGCAAAGACAGGAATCACTTTGACACAAAAAGCTTTGTTTTGAAAACTATAAGGATAGTGTTGTCATTACCCAAGAAGGGGAAACCTTCAGGCAAAGCTTAGAGTTGGGAATAACAGGATTTTTTTTAAAGTATTCTAAGTTTGATGTCCAAAGGGAAGTGTTAAGTGGAAATTTGAATGTATTAACATCTAAAGCTGGGATGGATGCAAGAAAGAACAGGCTGCTGATTTTAACCTGGATTGTTCTGCAATTGGTCCTGGGTGAAGCTAGAATCTTTATGTAATCACTCAGGGAATGACTCTGGATAGAAAAGGAAATAAGTCAAAGAACCAAATTCTGAGCCATTTCATATTTAGGGGCAGGGGAGGAAGGGGAAAACCAAAAAAAGCAGTTTTAGAAAAGAATCCAGGAATGTAAGAAAACCAAGGGAGAGTGGTGTCCTGGAAGGTGAATGGAGAAAATGCATCAAGGAATAGAGAGTTATCAGCTGAGAGGTCAAGTAATATTTGACCTTTGAGCTTAGCTTTAGTGGTAAGCTAAACTTGTCAGGTAATCCTGACAAGCACAGTTTCCAGAAAATGTGGTAAGGAAACACCTGACTGGAGTATGTTTAAGGCAGTTTGGGAAGACATATTTTATATTAGTGAAGATAGATAACACCACAAGGAGTTTTGCTCTGCAGATGAGCAAGAAATGGATGAGCAGTTTAAGGAAAAAGTAGGCATCAAGAGAGAATTTTTTTAAAAGATAAGAGTTGTAACAGGATATATATATGTGATAGGAATAATCCAGCAAAGAAGTATATATCAAATACCTATGTTAACCAAGGTTCCCAACTTCAGGTACAAATATTAACAATAAAGTCATATTCAATGAGGAGGTGAAGATTTTGTTTAGACCAAATTCAAGCAATCCATATTATAAAACAGCTACACTAAATTCACCACTTCAAAATGGCTACAGCAAAATTCCCAAGTCAGAATGTTTTGTAAACCTGGCTTCCTCTTATCTTTTTCCTTTTTATCCTTTCTAAACACCTATAATTTCATAGGAATGTATTCCTTGCAACATGCTTTCTTGCCCTGAAGTTTTTGTGTTTTGAATCTTAAATCTAAGTTTAGAACAAAAGTTTATTTCTCTTTCAATAATTTCAACAATTAATAAGCTATGTTGTAGAAATATTTTGGAAGTCAAAGGGACCATTTTTATTGCCTTAATCCTGAAATCATACCAGGAAGTAAACTGATGCGGAGAATGATAGTTCTGGTGGGGTGGTGCATAAGATTGGATCAAGAAGGATGGTTATTTTAGGCCTGGTTCCCAAGAGGAAGAACCTGGGACAGATTCCAGATTCAAGTGGGATGGAACAGGAGAATAAGCCAGTCAAAGATGTGGGCTCAGCTGCTGACTAACTCCAGCTTTATCCCACAGACAGCTCAGCCTCGTGAGGTCTCCATGAGATGAGGGGTGTGGGTTTTTGTGCCATTTGTTAGCCCATCATCCATCCTTGACAAATGACCCTCAGTGCAGCAAGGCTGGGGAGTGGCTATGAAGAAGAGTCACTTCCCAGGGCATGGCAGCTCTTGTTTTGCCATGCGAGTTCTTGTTTTGCTCAGGAGAAGGGGGCATCTGGGAGCTGTTAGCAGCTGCTGGAGATGGACATGCCACCCACAGGAAAAGGGATCTGGGTGGAAAAGCAGCAGCATCCACTACAGTTGTCTCAGAACCTGCCGCACAGACAGCTTCACAATCCTCCTACAAGGGGTGGTATAGCTTCAAGGTAAGCATGAATATTTACAGCTACTAGAGCACTGAAAAAATGGGAGGGGGAAGCAAAATATTATAAAAACTTTATTTGTCCAAAAAGCTGAATATTAACTACTTGTCAATTTTCCCATGATCATCATGTCATTATTGTCCAGGCAAGCTTTTTAGGACCAAAGTTCACCTCTGTCTGTCCTGAGAGGGGCTGCCCACAGGGAATCCCTGGAGCTGAGGTTCAGAAACAACATCTCTGCTACTTGCTGTGAGGAGTGTTCCAGTCTATTGTGCATCATTAATCATGGTCCTTAGGTGATATTTACAGTGAATGACAATGACTTTGTACTTGATGCTCCTTGTTCATGTCATAAAGTACTTTAATTTGTTGGTGGCTCATAATCATCAGTCCAATTCAGCAATTTTCAACCTTTTTCATCTCATGGCACACATTAACTAAATTTCTAAAATTCTGTGGCACAGCAAAAAATATATTTTTAGATCTGACCAAAAATAGGTATAATTTTTTATTGTTGTTCTATTACCATTGTCCCAATTTTTCCTCTTTGCCTTACTCCACCCAGCATATCCCCAGCTCTCACAGTCAGTCTCCATACCATTGTCCATATCCAGGTAAGCTTTTAAGGACCTTTTCAGGGTCATCCATACATGTTCTTCAACTAGCCCCTTCCTCTTTTCTCTACCATTATCCTCCTCACTCCTCACCTCTGGCCACTGTCAGTTTGTTCCATGTTTCCATATCTCTGATTCTATTTTGCTTGTTAATTTATCTTGTTCATTAGATTCTTTTTATACATGAGATCATATGAGATCACAGTCTTTCATTGACTGGCTTATTTGACTTAGCATAATATTCTCCAGTTCCATCCATGCTGTTGCAAAAGGTAGAGGTTCCTTCTTTCTGCTGCGTAGTATTTCAATGTGTAAATGTACTACAGTTTTTTGGTCCCCTCATCTACCTATGGGCACTTTCTTAAGCTGCTTCCAGCACTTGGCTATTGTAAATAGTGCTGCTATGACCATAGGGGTACATAAGTTCTTTGGAATTGGTGTTTCAGGATTCTTAGGGTATAACCTCAGCAGTGGAATCACTGGGTCAAAAGGCAGTTCTACTTTTAATTTTTTTGGAGGACATTTTATACTGTTTTCCAAAGTTAAATATAAGTCATGATACCATAAAAGTCCTAGTGGAAAACACAGGCAGTAAAATTTCAGATATCCCATGTAGCCCCACTTATGCTGATATATCTCCTAGGGCTAAGGAAATAAAGAAAAAAACAAACAAATAGGACTACATAAAATTAAAAGGCTTCTCCATGGCTAAAGAAACCATCATAAAAATTAAAAAGGAACCGACAATATGGGAGTACATATTTGCCAATGATATATCAGACGAGGGTTTAATCTCCAAAGTATATAAAGAACTCATACAACTCAACACCAGGAAGACAAATAATCCAATTTAAAAATGGTCAAAAGACCTGAATAGACACTTCTCCAAGGAGGACATAGAGATGACCCATAGACATATGAAAAGATGCTCAACATTACTAGCCATCAAAGATGCAAATTAAAACCACAATGAGATATCACTTCACACCTGTCAGAATAGCTATCATTAATAAATCAACAAAAAACAAATGCTCCCGAGGATGTGAAGAAAAGGAAAATAGGTGTAATCTTGATTCAGTCACACCAGATAGCTATCGTTGTGTTGGCTATTGCCATTTTTTTATTTGTCAGTCTAAGGGATGATAGGTCAGTGCCCCTGACTAAATAGTCAGGTACTGCATGGTTAAAAAATGTTTGTGGTACACCAGTGTGACTGCTGCAGCTCACCAGTTAAAAATCACTGCTCTAACTGCATCCATGAGGTATCCATGCAGACTCACGCTTTCTACTTATGCCTTTAAAATTGCCTATAAATTTTGGCACAAGTACATAACTACAACATTTCTGAAAATATGAGAATACAATGTTCTGATTTTGGTTCTGCTACTTTGTAGCTCAATTTGGCCAAGTCATTTAACCTAGTTGAGATTCATTTTTTTATCTTTAAAATGGGAATAAAACCAATACACCTCCTCACCCTGAAGAATTTTAAGGAGGCCTTGGCATAATAAGACAGATAAGGTGCCTTATAAGACATCTTGCTCCTTAATCTCTGCTCTTCTTTCTCCTTATTTTTTTTTCATTCCTCCTTCAAAGGTCCTCAATCTTGCCAAGTTCTAAGGCCAGGCAATTGTCCTGTAATATCTGTCTCATTAGTTTGTATCCAACTCATCAAGTCCTCAGCACTGCCTCACTCTCCTAAAAAAAAAGAAAAGAAATCCTACCCCACCCATGTTCAATATATTAGAGACAAACAGAACGTTTCCTGAATCTTCCAAAAAAACATGCAGCAGTATCCACATTTTCTTTCTACCCACACCAGCAATTTGCTCCAGGCCCTTACCCCATGGCTGATCTTCCACGTCCCCTCTGGCCACACCAGCACCTCTCCACCCAAAGGCCCCACAGAGTCTCTGCCTGGCCTCTATTATGCATCTTCTTGTGAGGTTTCTGCTAATACTCCAAACACTTAGAAAAAAATGAATCTTTCCAACAAATGAAATTCTCTAGAGAAAGAAAGTCTAATAAAAAAAAATCCTCCCTTATAGTAAGAAAGCAGGCAAGTGGAGGGGAAGATATATTTAATAAAAAAACAGCTTCATTTTTCTTGGTAAGAAAACTCTCTTTCTACTAGTAATTTGTAATCTGGAGCTCCTCTCGTTTTTAGGGTCTAATAATTGTGTAAACTTCATTAGTTTCATTTGAAACTTGGCTGTCATTTCCTTTCAGGAGGAAAACAAGAGAAACTCTGACTACAGATTCATCCTCTGATTACCTGTCAGCCTCACAGGAACAAGCATCTTGCAATTTGTCCCTGCCCAGGAACTTCATCTTCAAACAGAAACTGCATCTTAATTATAGCCTTTAATGGGCTGTTTCACTCCAGGATCAATATGCCTGACAAAAACCAAGATCCACTAAAAGCTCATTAATTCACATCCGAGTAATTCAGAATTTGTGATGATTTTGGCAGGGACCAAGTGAAGTTTACCTCATGTATTGCTGCTTACAAAGGTTTAGGTTGGCACATTAACTGAGAAAAACAGAATTGCCAGGGAAGAATTTACAGAGCATCTATTTGCATGCAGATAGCAGACTGATTGTAGCTTCTAGATGGCTCTGTACCTACTATGCAATCCCAGTTAAACACTATTTTCTATTGGCACCCTGGACTTAAAATTACAAAGTACAGTGCCTCAAAAAGTGTCTACAGGGCTTACTAGTTTTCTCTCCTTGTGCTCAATTCCTTCAGTATATTAAATCACATCCTTCATCCCACCTCCGACTTCAGCCTCATCTCCAGTAGATGTTTCTATGTGGGATCAAACTCATCTCTGCTGGCAGCATCTAATCTCCATTATGAACATGCATTTCTCATTTCTCTTTTGCTCATTGCCTCCTCTGAATGCATTGGAAGGGCAGGACAAAAGAGGGTTAATGCCTGGAGAGGATAATGCTCCACCAAGAAGAGCTGGTAGATATATTGAGGAACACTGGAAGGCATTCTGTGAGCTGCTCAGAAGTCCTGGTGAAAGGGAGTTTCTATGGACAATAGCTGTGACCTTGATCATGTGTACTTGTATTGGCCTTCCCTGCTTTCCTGTTTTACTCTCCCTGATTCATAGCATAATTTCCTTAATAAGTTACTGGCCTCCACACTGCTTTTAGGAGGACTCAAACTAAGGCGTCCACTCCTTCAGAATTATGTATGTATTTGAGATGCTTGCTTATTCCTTAATCCATTCATTCCTTGGTGAATGCATATTTTCTTTGTGATTCCTATGTTTAGAGCTATCCTTTGGTGATAATGTTGAATAGGCCATGTCTATCTTCCTTCTCCTTTTCTCCACTTAAAGAACTTTTCACCTTCTCCCTGATATCCTTTCCTTGGGCTCTCACAGTATCTTGTGCAACCCTCTATCCAGTTTTGATCTGTTCCTGGTAATATTTCTCTGTCTCCTCCATTCCCCAATATCAACGTAAATTATTTCCCCTTTCATTCTTATCTTCTGCCTAGGGTTCTGTTTCTTGTGAACATAACCTATACTAACTAATATGATAAATGGATCCATGTCAAAAGAGTTCATGTTTTTATATTACTCTTACTCTGAGAATGTAAAAAAGTATATGGTTTAACCAGGACTTCTAAGCCACTGGGGTCTTTCCATTATTGCTCAAAACATCCTAGTTTTGAGCAGATTTAGATGTGCCAAACAGTCCTCAACTTTTAGAATATCACTGCCACCTCATTCTCCCTTGAGCTCTGTGGTCCTGCTTCTTCATCTTTTTGGACTTCTTCCCATGATTTAACTCCTTGTTATTCATAGTGTGATCCATGGACCAGGAAGTCTATAAATATAGAATCTTGGGTCCCTGTAGCATATCTACTAAATCACAGAATTTGTATTTCTAAAAGGCCCTCAAGGGAATCATATACACATAAAGTATGACAAATATTGTGACTGGTGGTGGTTTCCTAGGTTTCCAGGCTTATTTGTTTTCCTCACTTTTCAAACTATCCCAAGAAATGTCTGCCTCATAGCACCAGCTACTGTATGTGAACTGATGACTACAACCACCTCTTTCCAACTCAGATCTCTACTCCAAGCTCATGCTCAGCTGTGCAACTGTTCAACTGTCCATCAGACATATACATCTGGACATCTCACAGGTGAGCCTAACTCAAGATATGGAAGTGTAGTAACTCCAGCGAAGCAGCTGGTGATTGGAGTGGCCTACATATTGATATTAATTGAGACCAATTCAAAACTAGTTCAGGTGGTTACTTGTTCTTATGGTAAAATTTTTTAAAAAGTGTCCTTTCTTGAATTTGGAGTCTAGGGATATGTTGTTGTAAAAAAAAAAGTGATAACTTTTTAAAACTCTTAGTCTCACCAGAACAAAAACAAAACAAAGAAAAACCAACCCAGCCCTGGCCAAGTGGCTCAGCTAGTTGGATCGTTGTCTTACACATCAAAAGTTTGCAGGTTCCATCTCTGGTAAGAGCACGTATCTAGGTTGTGGGTTCAGTGTTGGTGTACATATGGAAGGTAATTGATCTGTATTTCACTCTCACTTTAATGTTTCTCTCTCTCTCTCTCTCTTTCTCTTTATCTCTCTCTTTTTGTCCCTTTCTCTCTCTCTAAAATCAATAAATATATCTTTAGGTGAGGAAAAATACACAAACTTGTAGTGGATAAGGTAGTACTCTTTCAGGATCAATATAGCTGTCCTCTCCTGGAGGTGTCTGCAGCTGAATCCCTTACTAGAAATTGTCTTAGGCTGCAGAAAAGCTCATTTTCTCAAAGGTATGCCACATCTTGGGAAGTGACCTGAGGCCATTAACTGGCTGATATAAGGAGATAGAGATCTAGTCCCCTTGTCTCAGTTTGGAACAACTCTGAAAGGCTCATTCTAGTTTCAGAGCTCTCACACGACCAGCTGGGGCCTCAACTGCAACCACATTGTGAGGCAGACCCTACCTCTACTCAGTACTGCCATCTTCAGTTCCCCATAAGTCTATCTCCTGAGATCACTTCCCAGTACAACGTCTGCATGAAGTATGCCATCCCAGGGTCGATTTCTGGGGAATCCAGCCTTAGACACTGCCGCTCCTCCATTATTCTGTGTCTTACTGAATGCACCAATATTCATCTTGGTTTAAGCAAAACCAGACAACTAAAAATTGTTTTTGACTTTCCCCTCTGTCTCAGGTCATATACCAGGGTGTCAATGTTGCTTCAATCGCTCCTTCTCATCCTTGGTGACTATTGCCCTAATTGAAGCTTTTATCCATCTGTTACCTAGATAAATACAATAGCCTCAAAACTTGTTTCCATCATAATATTTTTAAAACTAAAAAAGAATTAATTCTAAAGTTTATAATTATTTAATACCCCCCATTTCTTCAGCACAAAATCTAAACTTTTAAGACACCATATAACACCTATTTGGTTCAGCGAATACCAGGCTTATCTCTCTCAGAGATTCACTTCATTGTGTTACCACAAGTTATCAGATTCCATAAAAGTTGCCTCTTTGATGCTAAAGATATGTTTTTGTATTTCAGTATTCCTTTGGCCTTGTTCAAAGTATAGGATCAAGTAGGAAATTGAACTAAAGTTTCCTGCAGACATTTACTCAGTGCTCTTTTGCAGGTTATTCCTCTCAACCCACCCATTCTAAATTCAAGCAATGAAATGATTTCACTGTGTGCTTGTATATCTAACCTGTCACTTACCTTTACTTCTTAAAAACAACCATTTAAATTTGAGGGCATGATGACCCATTAGGAGTTTTCTGGGGTGACCAGGCAGCCAGAATTTATAGCACTTTTCAGATGTGATTCATTTCATGCATCCTATAAATTTTAGTTATAGCTACACTTGTCTGTGTCCAGCATGGACAAGGCTGACTCCTTTTTGTAATTTCATAATCACAGTGTCATAAATCTCAAGTTGCCTTTTTTCTGCCTTTTTTTTTTTTTTGGTAGCCTATTCCTGAAGCAAGACAATGGACTTTCAAAGGAAAATGCCAGAATTAATAGACAGCCACTCACAATGACCCAGTAGTGCTGCTTTAAGGTTATGGGAAGTTTGTCCCTATCTCTTGACTAAAGACTCAAGATTAAAAAATTGCTAGGATTTGCTTCAGAACCAAGTGGCCCCTTCTTTCCAGAGCTGAGGGGCAGGTATCCAGATATGAGTATCCAGATGTTGGTGATATCCTTATGCCTCACCAAGAGGGTCACTAGTCTTGAGAAGAACTATACCGGGAGTTTGACATCATGGAAATTTGCTCAGTCTTCCTGGAAGTAGTAGCCCTGTTTCACTTCACAATTATGTCAGTCTGTCCCAATTACGCAGTCTATACTCACCCCAAAAATTGATCTCACAGATTTGGATTATTAATTTTTAATAAACATTGCAGTTACAGATTTTTAAAAAATTAGAAGAAAACACAATGAGTTACCATGATCTTTACACTAGTTTTTCTCATTATTAATCTTTTTTAAATATATTTTTTATTTATTTTTAGAGAGAAGGGAGGGAAGGGAAAAAGAGAGGGAGCAAAACATTAATGTGTGGTTGCCTCTCATGCAGCTGCTACTCGGGAC
Source organism: Phyllostomus discolor (assembly GCF_004126475.2). Lineage (NCBI taxonomy): Eukaryota > Metazoa > Chordata > Mammalia > Chiroptera > Phyllostomidae > Phyllostomus > Phyllostomus discolor. Next base: position 73,311,683 of record NC_040911.2, on the reverse strand, counting down.
CTGGCCCCCAATCCACATGTGCACCCTGACTAGGAATTGAACCAGAGACCCTTTGGCTTGCAGGCCAGCATTCAACCCATTGGGACACACCAGCCAGGACTTCATTATTAATCTTATGATATATTTGTTACATATAATAAACCAATATTGATACATCATTATTAAGTAAAGTTGATAATTTATTCACATTTTTTAGTTTTTTTCTCTTTAATCTAATGTTCTTTTTCCGTTTCAGAATCCCATTGGTGATACCAATTTTTGTCTACTTGTCATGTGTCAGGCTCTTCTTGGCAGTGACAATTTCTCAGACTTTATTTGATTTTGATGACCTTGAAAGTTTTGAGGAATACTGGTATTTTGTAGAATTCCCTCCATTGAGATTTATCTGATGTTTTTCTCATGATTTGAAGGGATTATGGATGTTTAGGATGATGACCACAAGGGTAGGGCCATTCTCATCACATTATATCAAAGTACATGCACTTAACATGACATCATTATTGATGGTAACCTTGATCACCTGGCCAAGGCAGTGTCTATAGGTTCCTTCATGGTAAAGTTACTCTTTTTCTTTTTATACTACATTCTTTTGAAGGGAGTCACTATGTGCAGCCCACATAAAAGGAAGGAAAATTAATCTCTATCTCTTTTAGGGTCGGGTATCTACATAAATTATTTGGAATTCTTCTGCATGGAGATTTGGCTATTGTCTTATTTATTTATTTGGCCATTTACTTATATCAATATGGATTAGTAGATTTTATACCTTAGGTAATAATCCAATATTATTTTACTTACTTTGTTACACAAATTGTTTTGAACCTGGCCATTAGGAGCTTTTTCAGTTGATTCCTTTGTCCTTTTAACATATTGCCATTATTGTGGGGATTTTTTGGTTTGTTGGAGCTCTTCCTTATCTTATGACCATATATATATAGTGATATGTATATATATCTTATGACCATATATATATACATATATGTATTTATATATGTGTGTATATAGAAATAACCATGCAGATATGTGTGTATGTGTGTATATATATATATATATATATATATATGCAGTTACACACAGGCACACATACAGTTAGCATGTCTTAACATTTTTTATCAAAAGTATAATTTATCAGGTAGTGGGAACTGAGGGAATAGGCCTTTTATTGTGAGGTTTTAATCAGGCTAGAAGTGGTACTGTGTTTAATGTCTGCTGTAGCTATATTGTTTTAATCTCCCCTGTTGATTTTGGGCTTTCCTAAGGGCTCCTCCTCCAAGAGAGTCTGCATCTTAGAGCTCTCTGTTATTACACTGGCATACCGTTGTTGGTGGTGATGGTGTTATAAAATGTGGCAGAAAGAAAAAATTTTATAATCTATGATTAAAACCTCAGTCTTTCAGTAGGCCTGTGTCCCTGGACTGTGATCTCCATAATCATTTCTTAGCTTTTCTTTTTTCCCTCCTTTAGATGAAACAGGAGGCTGGAGGGCACTGGAATGGGAGGGATGTTCCTCACCTAGGTGGGACTAGCTCTGGCAAAGCCTTTTCCAGAGTAAGCCTTCTTATGGAGAATGTTCTGAGTATATTGCATAGGATTACTTCCCCCACCCCTGTCCAAGATCAATTAGGGGATCTTTCTTGAATGTTTACAGTGAGAACCTTGTGGGGTTCCTAGAGGTAAAGCCCATGAAAGTGTAGAGTCTATCCTAAGATTGTAGCCTCCGGGAATTTTTCATTCTCACACTAGTCTATAATCAGCTTCCAATAGTTCTTCAAAATTCTCATTTAATTATTTCTACCAGCTTGTAGCTCCAGAAGCTTTGGTTCCAGGTAAGCAGATGTGGGCTGTGGCTTTCCGGATTTACCTGTCTCTTCAGATTTTGGTTTGGCAGTTTGCCTTGACCTAAGACCTGAATTCTCTGATGGCTCCAAGACATATTTGATTTTAGTTTATTCATTTTTTTCTTGTTATAAGGACAAGAACAATGACTTCTAAACTCTTTACATGTCAGACCTGAAACTAGAGGTCAAGAATGGGATGTTAAGCAGAGCATAGAAAAGTCAGAAAAACCCAGAACACCTTGATGTGAACTCTATGATTCATTGTGATCCAATCAGCCTTACATTAAACATGCATGTGCACACATGCACACACATATACAACACACAACAAAAAACAACAACAGCACCATCCAACTTTATGAAAGTCATTTGATAACTGAGTATCAGAGACTTTAGAGTCTTATAGTAGATGTATCTTCCTTTTGTATCTTTGGCATGAAATTGCTTTTAATTTCTTTTTTTTAGGTATTAAACTGACATAGAATTTGTTTTCAAAAATGTTTAATAAATAAACAAATGTTTTTAGGTAACTATACAATACATAAAATCAAATGAAATGTGAGAGAGAACACTTTCAGGTCAGTATATTAGCTGATAATCTGTAAGAAACAGTTGATTTTGGAAGTCACAAGTGAGACCAATCATTATTACTACTTTCCTGAAAATGTTGCCACACCAAAGAAAAGAAATGAGAACTTAAATCACCATAATTTCCTGTACCTATATTAAATAGCATTAAGACTGGATATATTTTTTCTCTCTTTGTTAAGTAGTACTAAAAACAAAGAACATTACTTAGCTACTTGCTCCAGAAATATTTCTTTCAGGAAAATAAGACTGTAAGCAACTGAAGTTAGTTCAATGTCATGACTAATAGTGTGCTTATCAAGTCTTTCTTCAAGATTCTTAACAGCTGTGCTGAGCAATCCAAAGCTATTGTGTGCAGTTCCAACCAGTTCTCTACCTTCCAAAACTCACCTTAAAATGGACTTGCCCAGCCCTAAATCCCCATGTGTGTATAGCCTCTCTTGATTTCTGTGTACTTAGACAGCACTAAAACCTGTGAAGGTGCTACTCTACTCTCCTGCAATAAGTTTAACAATGTTAGCTTTACTTGATCAACAGGTTTTTCTAATCAACTGTTGGGCTGAAAGGAAACTGAATGTACTACTTTTGGAAGCCTTTAATGTAGTTTACATGGCAGAGCATAACATACCCCCTGCATTTAAAAATGTTTATGCAGAAACTCTCTCTAGTAACAGAAACTTTATTAAAATTATTTTTCTTTATTTTCTCTGTAGGCAAATCTATCAGAAAGTTTTTCCCTTATTTTGGCTAAATTCCATGTCCTTTTATATTAACCACTGTAAAGTTTATGACAGCCTGGTGAATAATCTATAATGGTTTTTGCTTTTTGTGTGCACTTTCTAGGAACACATTGCAATAATTTTTCTTTTGAAAAACTTGAAGAGGAAGGGAACTTATGACTGTTCTAGCATTTTTTTAAAATATGGATGACTCCCTAAAGACCTCAAATTGACAACAAAACACTTTTAACAAAATCTAAAGAAATATTTAATGATGTTATTTATTACTAAAGATGTAAATTTTAGTAACAGCCATACTAAAAATACTTGAGATTGCTGTAAATTAAGCAAGCAAATCACAGTCAGAGACTGGTGAGGCCACCCCACATCTCCACTTATTTTTCCTCTGTCACCTTTTCTCAAACATACAGAGTACAGATAGCTTGAGAAATGATTTTTCTGTCAATAAATGATTGTATAATCTTATGGGATAGTGAGTAAATCATTTTTTCAAGATAGGTAAGCTGGGCTATGTTTCTGATCAATAGTGTTTGCATTTCTTTTTTTCTTTTCAATTGTGGTAACATATGTTACATATTTTTTGTCTGCATTTTTTAGCCACATACACTTGTTAACAGGGATTTAGCTCAAGAAATGGTGGGAAAATCTGGATTTGGCCAATATCTATCTGCTCTGGGCTATGGCCAAAGTGAGCACAATCAGAATACATTCTGGGGAGGGACATGCAGAATCACCATTCAATTCTCCACATACACCAAGGACGCACCTATTTGCATGACCTACACTCTCCCTTAATGTACACCATCCCATCTGCCACAGCCAAATCCTCTTGGTGTTTCCACTTACAAGTTTGTGAGGAATGGGAGAAGTGTTAATCCAGAGATTTTCAGAATAACTGAGTTTTCAGAGGAGGCCAAGAGTGAGCCCCTCTGAGACCAGGACACTTACTTAAACCAAACAAGTATTTTCTTTATTTTATTTGTTCATTTTTTAATATAATAGTTACACAGGAGATTTTATTTGAAAACAGGGAAAAGGTGCTTCTGATGAAATATTTAGAAATTACTGACCTGTTTCCATGCTATTGTAAACTAGCATCTAATTTAAACCTTTCCCATTCAAACTCATGTACCTTCTGGAGTGTAGCTATAGACCCAGGTATTGCACAGACCCTGGACTGAGCACACAGTCTTAAGACCACAACTGGCACTGCTATATGCTAAGAATCTTCCTCAACTCATGTTACCTACCTTACAACTCTACATGTCATTCTTTTATGTGCCTTTTGGTTTATTCTCCCATGGCTTCATCTACCTGTTGGGTCACCCACACAGCCTAGCTCCCATGGTCCTACCTTGAAGAACTTCTGTCATATATGGAGTCAGATATCACATCCTCAGCAAGTTTTTCCTGATCCTGTCTTGTTTTCTGCTATATCACCAGTGCTAGGCAACTCAATAACTATAGTTGTATTCAAACAAACAAACAACTGTTATTCTACTCCACAGCTTTCTAGATGCCTGTCTGTTTTTTTTCACATTAACTGCAGTTAGGACTATTCAGGTTTCATGTCCCTTCAGGTCCTTTTTGTATAGATCCCATTATAAAATAATGGGAAGAACAGCTTCCCTCTTCCTGAGAAAGGACATTCTGATTTATACTCCTGCCTTAATTTTATCCATGGATGGCAGAGCTCCTTCCAATAAGTAGACTTCTATTCATCTTATGCTAATAGAGTGATGGAACAATAGTTTTTGTTACATTGCTCAAAGAACATCTGGTTCTGCCCTCTGCCTCAGCCCCCTCTCAAAGGGTAGCTACCTTTTGAGAAACAAACAAACAAACAAACAAACAACTTATATCTGAAACCCTAATGAATTCTGGAATTCAACATGCCCCAGCCTTGGTATAACATGGCATTCAAATTACAAAAGTAATTTACAAACATCTTTATCCCTTAGTCAGTGGCCCTTCTCTCTCTCTCAGTCATCATTTCACATGCCAAAACTCTCACGGGATAAAAACTAATATCACTTATGTATCATGTTGGAAGTATGTGTGGTATGTGTGTATGCAAGTAAGTGTGGGGCTTGCTTTACGTTCATAGGTTTGTTTTATTTTGTAGTAGCTAACTTATTTTTCATCATTAGTTAAATTCTATTTTCCAAAACTAAAATGTGTGTTGTTTGCAACACAAATGGTTTCTGCGTATGTGTGACAATAAGGGCTGGGAGTCAGGGCAGGGAGTGAGAAGTCCTCTATTTCACTATGCTCCTCCCTACCAATAATTCAGAGAGGATCACTGAGCTTTTACCAAAACATTTATATATTTACATGGCACTGACTCTTTTTTTCCCTAGGATTTTATTGTGTTACAATCAGAAAAAGTTTCACTTTGAGTAAAATCAAATAAAAGATGAAATCAACTAGTAACTGAACCAGAATATGGAAATCAATAGTTTTCTATAGAGTAAGGAAGAAATCAATAAAAATTGAAGGAACAACTCATTATGTTCAGAGTAATCAGAGTTGAAAAGAAATTCTTCCATTGGTTAATTGACAAAGGCAAATACTATGTCTCACAGATAAGATTGTTATTTACGATTTGATACTTGAAGGAGCATAACATTCAGAGCTTCCAATTATAAGAAAGTAGCATCACTACACATTTTATTTTAATTGAAAATGGTGTTCACATAGAAAATAAAAATGAGTTTAATCAAAAGATACAAATTCTAGATCTTTTGAGACCAATAAGAAGGCTAATGAATATTTTCATTTTACCTTATATTTTGATGTTACCTAACAACAGGCTATATTTGTTCTTAATTCTATGCAAGTAGAATAACAGTTTCTACTTTGGTCTAAGTCTCTCCAAGAGTTAATCTGCCAGGAATTTCACATACCCATGGCCTGCCTCATCTGTCTTCTAGACAGAGGGTGATAAAAAGTTGAGTTACACAACCAATGGAGTCACAAGCAGGTTTGTGCTCTTAATTACTTTTGAAACTTTGAGATCAGGATAACCTTTTCAAGGAGAAGGGTCTTTCATTTTAAATTATGTTAATATTTTTCCAAGATACCACACTTCATTTATGTCCTTAGTCCAAAAAACAGAAACCCTTTGATACAGGAAATGAGAAAATTCTTCTGCTTTCATGCCAGGAGTTGGAGGATGGCGATAGTGTCATTTCTGCTAACTGCTAATATAGTAAAAGGTTACACTGTGAATGATTTTGATGAAATAAAACTGTATTTTTTAAATCATCACCAGAGGATGTTCTCTTTTATTACTGATTTGAGAGAGAGAGAGGGAGAGAGAGAAACATCAATGTGAGAGAGAAACATGGATCAGCTGCCTCCTGCATATGCCCTGCCAGGAATCAAACATGTAACCTAGGTGTGTGCTTTGACCAGGGATCAAACACTTATGTTTTGGTATATGGGACGATGCTCCAACCAACTGAACCACCCATCCAAGACTGATGAAATAAAACTCTTGATACTTGGGTGTACATAGCCAAATGATATATTAGAATATATAAAAAATACATATATATTCATACACACACACACACACACACACACACACACATCATTTACCATTAAGGAAAATAAATCAACGCGATAAAAATTTGCTACCAAAAAACACTTTGGGTCTCCTCCTTCAGTAGTGGGACTGGTCTTTGACCAAATAGAAATGAGAGGATTGTGAAGTGGAAATAACAGGAAATTTAGAATAATAAAACCCAGGTCAACCACTCTCTTTTTATAACTTTGGTATTTTGGCATAATGAGCCTGTTTCCATTTCTTTAAAGATGGGAAAAAATGTTACCTATATTATGTTAGGGAGGCCAAGATATATAATAATATAAATGAGTTGTATATGTGAATATTTCTAATTTTTTGCATCAAAAATGAATAATAATAGTAGTTTTTGCCTTTTGCCATTAGGACTTTCTAATTTCCTTAATGACTTCTAGAGTTTCACATTTTATTCTTTCTTCTCTTGTGGAGGTTTCATTCAGTGTGAAGAATTAAGACTGTCTTGAATTACAGGAAAAGCTTTTTTTTTTTTTAAACATAGCATGACTGAAAACTGAAGGGACTTAAAAAATGTTTATACCAGAATATTACCTTACAAATGCGTATTTCTCTCTTGGAAAATTACACACGTTTTAGTGAGCTACCAACCTTGACATTCTTGAAAATTTTGACTATCAGAATAGAATTCTCAGCTGTGGCCTGGCCTTTGGACAAACAGTCATTGGGGGCCTACTGTGTGCCTGAAGCTATATATCAGAACAAGTTTGTGATTAGAATACAATCAAACTAATTTTTCTTATTTCATCCAAATTTAATTTCAGACTAAGAGAAAAATAACATTTATTGAGTGCCCAGTATGTTCCAATCATTATATTTTCAAATATTATTTTGGAAGATTCCTTCAAAAATCCATCATTTATACCTGCCAAGAGACTTCATGATTTTTGTAAGATCATATTACTAATATGTGGCAGAAGCAGATCCAAACTCAAGTCTCTTTGTCCAAGGGACTTCCAGCAGGTTATAACTGTTGTGTACCCCTAAGGGGTTCAAGTGTCCCACGAGCAATGGCAATAAAATTAGAATATTTACATAGCTTCCCAAGGGAATCACTTAGAAATAAGGAAGTTTTGGAACCAGTAAGTTTCGGATCATTTGCCAAAGAACACCAGTTTTCTTAACAAGAGTAACTTGTATGTCCTTGCTGCAATAAAACCAATTTCCATTCCAGCAAGAGATAGCAAATTCCAATGGAAGGATGATGAGATGAGATATACAATGGCTTGCCCAACGGACATTGCTAGGCATTATTTCTAATGTGATGAGATCACAAACTCGAACAAATCTCAAACCTACTATTGTTGCCACTTTAGTGACTTCACTTGTACAATTGCCAAAGCCTTACCCCAAGTGACACTACTTTGTAAACCCTATTTGTTATAATTCAGAGTTCCCTAGCAAAAGCACAAAACCCCCAATTAGGTAATGTGTTCCTTAGCTCCTTCACAGCACTGTCATCACTAAAATCCAGCTAGCCAGTCTCCAAGGCCATGGCCTCTATAACCACAGAATTCAGGCTCAGGAATCATGCTGTGTGGGTTCATAGATCACATCGCCGAAGTATGCAGACGATTTGACTGAGACACTCTTAATTGACAGAACTGTTGAGGACACAAAGAACTCAGTCAGATAAACAATATTAAGATTAGGCGTTGCCTTTTGTTGGAACATTTTCCTATAGGAAATGAGTTTCATCCATCATTTTTGTCAAAGTCAGGGATGGCCAGTGTTTCTGTCAACAGGCCATGTTTATTTAATAAGCAGCATGGTGTTGCTTCCTAATCACTGGAACACATACTGTTTCTAAGTACCCTTGCTTATTTCTCTCATCTGTGTATTATTACATGCTACTTACAATGGACTCCCTGAATTAGAAAATTTCAGATTATAAAGCTGCAGCTCCTTGGGGCTAAGAACAGGATTCATGCACATCTTGGTATTGGATCCATAGCAATCAATAAGCAAACATTCACTGGGTGAATTCTATCAGCACACTCCTCCCTCAGTTCTGAGGGTGATATAAAAAACATATGGCCATATATTTACATAGGAAAGAGTCTTAGAATCAAATTTCAGAGCAAATAACAATAGCCACTGTTTATTCACTACTGAAATTTGTGCATTTAATCCTCCCATTAAAGCTATGAAGCTGTATTATGATGCCCCTGTTATAGATGAGTTTCACAGAAGGTAAAGAATTTGTACACATCACAAAGTAAAAAATACAAGATTTGAACTCAGCTTTATTTAGACACAAATCTTAATTATTTTTAATTTTTTTAAAGATTTTATTTATTTTCAGAGAGGAAGGAAGCAAGGAAGGTAGGAAGGAAGGAAGGGAGGGAGGGAGGAAGGGAGGAGGGAGGGAGAGAAATATCGATGTGTGAGAAAAACATCAGTCTGTTGCCTCTCACATAACCCCACCTCGGGACCTGGCCCACAACCCAGGCATGTGCCCTGACAGAGAATCAAATGTGTGACCTTTCAGTTCACAGGCTGGAGATTAATCCACTGAGCCTGAACAGCCAGGGCCACAAATCCGAATTTTCATCCATTATACTATTTTACTATAAATGCAAGGAAATTAAAAAAATTAAAAACATAAAAAAGGAAGTAGCCCCTGGCTGGCATAGCTCACTGGATTGAGTACGGGCTGAGAACCAAAGTATCACAGGTTTGATTCCCAGCCAGGGCACATGCCAAGGTTGCAGGCCATGGCCCCCAGCAACCGCACATTGATGTTTCTCTCTTTCTCTTTCTCCCTCCCTTCCCCCTCTAAAAATAAATAAATAAATAAATAAATAAATAATAAAAACAGGTTCCCAAACAAATATTTGTATGAGGGGGGACCCCAAAAACATAATTTAAAAAGAAAGGAAGTAGCATCAGTTAAGGAGATAAGTATTAGTATAGTACTAAAGTACAAAAAATGGACTGACCCACTACCAAATATGTGAGACAGTATGACAGCTGCTGAAGTTTGGGAGGATGTGTGAGCCAGTGTTGGAGGGGGTCATTGAGAAGATGTGACCACTGGCTGACCTTGAGGTAGATGTGGGTAATTGGAGACTCTGCCCCTCTTCCCCTGTCCTTGGAATGTACACTCTGCCCACCTTTCCCACAGCTGAAGCCATTTTAATGGATTTAGCCTTGAGAGAACAATATGTTGTTGAGAATATCTAGATGGTGTACATAACTGAACCCCTTTAAGGCCTCTATATAAACGTTAAAATTCTGTTGGAGAGGTACAGAGATCTACTCCTCTTGTGACTGCCTAACACAAGCCTCCTAGGTAAGTTCCCTGTTTATTAAATTTGTCAGCTAGCAATCTGGAGGGGTCTACCTCTTTCTTCCGTCTCTTCTTACCTTCTGTATGTGGGGACCAGTGTGCCAACCAACAACCAGACTTGAGAGAAAAATGTTGCAGGATCTTGAGAGGACTACCTGTGTTTAATTGAAATAATAATTTACCAGTCATCACTTTCTCTCTTAAATTTTCAGGCAAAATTTTTGTCATTAGTTAGGTGGTATTCTAATTGTTCTTTCTTTCAACATGTAGCAATGTATCAAAGCAAGAGGGCTGGCCTTTTCAGTGCAGTGTCCTTTCATCAACCCAGCTATTATCTTCTTTAGTTTTATTTCATTCTTCTTTATTCAATAAAGATATGGCCTAACTAATGGAACTCACAACTATAAAAGGCTGAGCTAGCACTTGTTAAGCTCTCTAAGGTTCCAAGCATTTTCCCAAATCCCTACAATCATCCCAGTTAATTTTCTCAGTGTTCTATTGTCTTTATTTCCCAGATGAGGAATGTAAATAATGAAACTCCTGTCAACCTTAGAAGATTAAGCAAGAAATTTGCTTCCAAAATTTCCTTCCCTGACACATTATGAACCTTGTCTCAGAAATAAAGTGGAACCACCCTTTACATGGTGCCGCAAACAAAGAACATGCATACTTCTCAGGTTTATATATATAAGGCAGTTCCCATCCTGAACCACACACTTTATTTCCTAGAGAAAGACTTAACCATGCTCTTCTCCCAGTTAAATAATGGTCAGCTCATGTGTTGTTTGGGAGAAATAAAGCAATGAGAAATTTTCCTATATTTTGTCCCTTGTGTTATTATAGTTATGGATGACCAGGTTATGGCTCTAATGCTTCATGATCCCCAGTAAAGCCTTTTAGCCCTGGCTGGCGTAGCTCAGTGGATTGAGCGCGGGCTGGGAACCAAAGTGTCCCAGGTTTGATTCCCAGCCAGGGTACATTCCTGGGTTGCAGGCCAGAACTCCCAGCAACCTCACGTTGATGTTTCTCTCTCTCTGTCTCTCTCTGTCTCTCTCTCCCTCCCTTCCCTCTCTAAAAAAAATAAATAAATAAAATCTTAAAAAAAAAAAAAGAAAAAAGCCTTCCAACATCCCATGAGCTTCTTGGGGGTAGAGGCAAAGGCTTATTAAGTTATATCCCCCTATCTCTTAGTTTAATGTCTGGCACATACCCTGTATATCATAAATTTCTGGCAAAGTGATCTTGATTCTATAAAACTTCTACTACCTGACTTGCATGCTTAAAATTACTTAACATACAGCATTACATTTAACTTTATAGTAAAATATAAGGCTTCAAAGGAATTATCATGAAAATCACATGATATAGATACATTTAAAGATAAAGATATAGATATAGATAAAGATATCTTTTATCTTTAAGGGGAGGTAAAGAACCCCCAATGACAAGGGACACACACACAGTAGGCTGTTGAGGTAACATTTTATTTTTTGACTTGTATAGTAGGTACACACTACTCAATTACTTATTATTCCTTAGATTTTTGCAAGCATTTTCCTGTATGCTTTATGTACTTCATGAAATATAGCATATGTGTATAAAAGTGCATGCAACAAACAGAAAAGTGCTTGCAAAATTTAAGGTAAATTAAAAACCAAAAACTTTTGTGACTACCAAACCATTTGTGTTATCACCAAGTTAACAAGAAAAAAATTAAAAAGTGACTTAAATTAAATGTCCCTGGGTAAAGTAATAATATGAATTAAATTTATTTGTTACTGTGCATGATATTTTCTTATGAGCATAAGGAAAGAAGGAGCTCTGTGAAGATGGAGAAAGAACATCAATACTGAAATTGAAGGATGAGACAAAACAGTCTCCATACATAGGTTTAGGGAGCAGATTTTCTTTTCATATGAGAAAGGAGACATATGTTCGCTGTTCATCAGGATGGATGCTCTGTCTTCATCGTGGAAAAAGAGAAATCAAAGTCAAATTTGGGGGAAAGGAGAGATGATGTTAGATGAGAGTGTTCGTAGATCTTTTGATTATAGTGCAAAACCATAGATCTCCCAGATTAAGATTATGATGCTTAAATAAAGCTATAGTATTACTTCAGTAAAGGAGAAGATAAGAGGCTAAGTCTTGGAAGGTGTCACATAAAAATTATTGATATATTGATCACCTTAAAAGGTTACTACATTTATAAATCAAATATGATATACACTATGGATCAGAGGACTGCTGAATGGCATTATAAAATGACATCAATTTACTATGGTGGCTTGACATTTATCTCTTTGTGCTGTATGAATTATTTTACATGACAGGCTGTGATTGTGAAGGTTTGAGCATTGAAGTGATCCAAAGTAAACAGTTGTCCTGCAGAAATAAAATCTCTACCCCTGTTTGCTGAATGAGCCTTTCTTGGAAGGTGACACTCCTTAATGGGGTGTATTCCACTTGGAAAGATGATAATTAATCACTTTTCACCAGTGGAGCAAGACCCATATTTGGGGATAACATTATCTCCAATGTAGAATCTGTTCCAAGTTTCATGTTTAAATTCAGAAAGCCAATGAAATGAAAACATGAAATTAACTTGATTACAGCAGAAAGCATTCCAGAGTGAGACCTTTTATTCTCTTGGTCTGTCTTAATGGAGAATCAAATGTGATTTGTGTTGTGTGGGGATGATTACTGAATGGGTAATTATTCTAAAATATCTCTTTTCAAATCCTCTGCACAGCAATCAAGGGAGAATATGCAAGGTGAGGCATTATATTACTAGAGTTATCAGCAGCATATAATTTCTTAATTATGCATAAAAATGAATAACAACTACCTGCTGAAGGAGTTCCTGAATTTTCTTTTTGAAATAAAGTCTGGAGTACTATACATGGACCTCTGGGCCTTATTAGAGAACCTGTGGTTGAAAAGACATAAGCAAAGGTTCCTTCTTTCTAGTATCTATGAAACTGAACCTCAGTTTCATTACCAGTACCATGAAAATAATGGGAATAATAAATGAGGAACCTTTTTCTTCTCAGGGTTGATTGATATGACATTAAGTCATATCACAAGCTTCTTATTGTGATATCTTGCACATAATACAAGATACTAAATGGTAGCTTTTATTCTGGCCATTATTAGTAGTATCATCAGCCTTAATATTACTACTACTTCTTGTTTTTAAATTTTATTAAATTTACTGGGGTGGCATTGGCTAATAAAGTTATATAGGTTTCAAGTGTATAATTCTATAGTACATCATATGCATATTGCATTGTGTGTTCACCATCCACAGTCAAGTCTCCTTCCATTACCATATATTTGAACCCATTTACCCTTTTCTATCTCCCCCATCCCTCTTTTTCTCTGGTAACCACTATACTGTTGTCTGCATCTGTGAGTTTTTTTGTTTGTCTTGTGTGTTCATTTGTTGCTTTCAGTTTTATATCCTGCATCAGAATGAAATGTTAGAATTCTTGACTTTTTCTGTCTGACTTATTTTCCTTAGCATGACATTTGCAGGATTTATCCATGTTTTCACAAATGGCAGTGTTTCATCTTTTCTGATGGTTGAATAGTATTTTATTGTATGTATTCACCCTATCTTTATCCAATCATCCATTGAAGTCAGTTATCTCATCTGATAAAGACCGTCTATAACAAACCCTCAGCTGATATTATACTAAATAATGAAAAACTGATTTTTTCTGTAAAAACAAGAAAAAGACAAGAATGATCATTCTTATCATTGCTATTAAATACAGTACTTCAAGTCCTAGCCAGAGCATTTGGGGAAGAGAAAAAATAAACAGCATCAAAATTGGGAATGAAGAAGTAAAATTGTCATGTTTTGCAGATATGTTTTCTTATATAGAAAACCTAAGGCCTCCACCAAAAAGCTATTAGAAACAATAACAAATACTGTAAAGTTCTAGGATATAAAATCATTATGCAATAATCCATTGCATTCCTATGTACTAATAATAAAATTTGAGAAAAATAAAAAGGAAAGAATTTTTTGTGATTGAAACAAAAAGAATAAAATGCTTAGAAATAAACTTAACAAAGGATGCCAAAAACCTATACAATGAAAACTACAAGACATTATTAAAAGAAATTGAAGAAGGCACAAAGAAATGGAAGTATATTCTATGTTTATGGATTTGAAGGAGTAACAGAGTTTTAATGCTCATATTACTCAAAGAAATATATAGAATTAATGCAATTCCCATCAAATACCAATGGCATTTTTTTTTAGATTTTTAAAAATTAATTAATTTATTTTTTAGAGAGGGGAAGGGAGGGAGAAAGAAAGAGAAACATCAATGTGTGGTGGCCTCTCACATGGCCCCCACTGGGGATGTGGCCCACAATGCAGTCGTGTACCCTGACTGGGAATTGAACCTGCAATGCTTTGGTTCGCAGCCCACACTCAATCCACTAAGCTACACCAGCCAGGGCTTCCAATGGCATTTTTTAAAGAAATAGAACAAAAATCGTCAGATTGGTATGGAAGGACAGAAAAACCTCCAAATAGCCAAAGCAATCCTTAGAAAAAAGAACAAGACCATAAATAGATATCACACTTCCTGACTTCAAATTATATTACAAAGAGACAATAATCAAAACTGCATGGTATTAGAAGAAGGGCAGACAGAGACCAGCAAAATAGAACTGAAAGCCCAGAAATAAACACACATATATATGCACAAATAATTTTTGACAAATATGCCAAAAACATACAAGCAGAAAAGAAATCCTCTTCAATAAATGGTACTACTACTTTTTATACTACTAGCTTTGATGAAAGCCACACACAATTCAGGAAGAAATATATTTAATCAAAATAAGTGTCAGTTGGATATTTCATTTTAGAATTAAATCCTGGACACAGAGGTGAACTCTAACATAAGTCATTAGGATGAAGCATTTCAAAGAATAGCATAAAGGCTTCCCTGTGTTTGTTTCTATGTATTAGGTAGAGCTGCTATGACTCCAGGTCTTGGTAGCATGGCCAAATGTAGTAGGTGTTCTGAGACAAAGAAACATGGCCCAAATGAAAGAACAGATCAAAACTCCAAAAAAGAAATAAACAAAATGGAGATATGCAATCTATCAGATACAGAGTTGAAAACACTGGTTATAAGGATGCTCAAGGACCTCAACAGCATAAAAAAATTGTCAGAAATGAAGGATACACTAATTGAAATAAAGAATAAATTACAGGGAAACAGCAGTAGTGTGGATAAAGCTGAGAATCAAATAAATGATTTGGAGCATAAGAAAGCACAATACAACTGATCAGAACACAAGAAGAAAAAAGAACCCCCCAAAATGAGGATATTGTAAAGAGCTTCTAGGACAACTTCAAGCACTCTGACATTCACATCATAGGGGTGCCAGAAGGAGAAAAGAAAGAGCAAAAAACTGGAAATCTACTTAAAAAAATAATAAAAGAAAACTTCCCTACTTTAGTGAAGGAAATAGACATACATATCCAGAAAGTACAGATACTCCCAAATAAGATGAGTGCAAGACACATCATAATTAAAATGCCAAAGGTTAAAGATAAAAAAAGAATCTTAAAAGCAGCAAGAGAAAAGTAGTTAGTTATCTATAGGGGAGGTCTCATAGTACTGTCAGCTGATTTCTTTTTTTTTTAATTTTATTTTAATCATTGTTCAAGTACAATTTTCTCCCCCCTACTCCCATTCCCACTCACCCACCCAACCCTCCCCACTTCCCCCCCATTACCCTCCACCCCTAGTTTTTGTCCATGTGTCCTCCAAATTTGTTCCTGTAAACCCTACCCATTCCCCCGTGAAATTCCCTCTTCTCTCCCCTCTGGTCACTGTCAGACTATCCCCTATTTCAGTGTCTTTGGTTATCTTTTGCTAGTTTTTTTGTTTTGTTGTTTAGATTCCTGTTAAAGGTGATATCATGTGGTATTTGTCTTTCACTGCCTGGCTTGTTTCGCTTAGCATAATGCTTTCCAGCTCCATCCATGCTGTTGCAAAGGGTAGGAGCTCCTTCTTTCTTTCTGCTGCATAGAATTCCATTGTGTAAATGCACCATAGTTTTTTGATCCATTCATTTACTGATGGGCATCTAGGTTGCTTCCACCACCTAGCTATTGTATACTGTGCTGCTATGAACATCGGGTGCAAATGTTCTTTTGTATTGGTGTTTCAGTGTTCTTAGGATATAGTCCCAGCAGTGGAATTGCCAGGTCAAAAGGCAGATCCATTTTTACTTTTCTGAGGAAGTTCTATACTGTTTTCCATAGTGGTTGTACCAGTCTGCAGTCCCACCAACAGTGCACTAGGGTCCCCTTTTCTCCACAGCCTCTCCAACACTTGTTTGTTGCTTTGTTTATGATGGCCATTCTGACTGCTGTGAAGTGGTATCTCATTGTGGTTTTAATCTGCATCTTTCTGATGGCTAGCGATATTGAGCATCGTTTCATGTGTCTTTGGATTTTCTATATGTCCTCCTTGGAGAAGTGTCTGTTCAAGTCCTTTGCCCATTTTTTAACTGGGTTACTTGTCTTCTTAGAGTGGAGTTGTGTAAGTTCTTTATATATTTTGGAGATTAAACCCTTGTCTGAGGTATCATTGGCAAATATGTTTTCCCATATAGTTGGTTCTCTTTTTATTTTAATACTGTTTTCTTTAGCTGTGCAAAAGCTTTTAATTTTGATGAGGTCCCATTTGCTTATTCTTTCCTTTATGACCCTTGCTCTAGGAGACAAGTCAGTAAAAAAGTTTCTGCGTGAAATATCTGAGATTTTCCTACCTACGTTCTCTTCTAGGACTTTAATGGTGTCACGCTTTATATTTAAGTCTTTTATCCACCTTGAATCTATTTTTGTATATGGTGTAAGTTGGTGCTCGAGTTTCATTTTTTGCACGTAGCTGTCCAGTTCTCCCAACACCATTTGTTGAAGAGGCTATTTTTATTCCATTTTATGTTGCTGCTTCCTTTGTCAAATATTAATTGACCGTAGAGGCTTGGGTTTATTTCTGGGCTCTCTGTTCTGTTCCATTGGTCCATGTGCCTGTTTTTATGCCAGTACCAGGCAGTTTTGATTACAGTGGCCTTGTAGTATAGTTTAGTGTCAGGTATTGTGATCCCTCCTACTTTACTCTTCTTTCTCAAAATGGCAGCAGCTATTCAGGGTCGTTTATGGTTCCATATAAATTGTTGAAGTGTTTGTTCTATGTCTGTGAAATATGCCATTGGTACTTTAATAGGTATTGCATTGAATGTGTAAATTGCTTTTGGTAGTATGGACATTTTGATGATATTAATTCTTCCAACCCATGAACACGGTATATGTTTCCATTTGTTTGTGTCTTCCTTGATTTCTCTCCTCAGTGTTATGTAGTTTTCTGAATATAGGTCTTTTACCTCTTTGGTTAGGTTTATTCCTATGTATTTTATTTTTCTTTTTGCTATTTCAAATGGGATTTTTTTCTTGATCTCTGCTTCTGCTGTTACATTGTTGGTGTACAGAAATGCCTTTGATTTCTGGATATTGACTTTGTATCCCACTGTTTTGCCAAATTCATTTATTAGGTCAAGCAGTTTTTTGGTGGAGTCTATAGGATTTTCCATGTACACTATCATGTCATCTGCAAACAGTGACAGTTTTGTTTCCTCCTTTCCAATTTGGATTCCTTTTATTTCTTTTTCTTGTCTGATTGCTGTGGCTAGAACTTCCAGTACTATATTGAATAGAAGTGGTGAAAGTGGACATCCTTGTCTTGTTCCTGTTCTTAGTGGAAAAGATTTTAATTTTTGCCCATTGAGTATAATGTTGGCTGTAGGTTTCTCGTATATGGCCTTTATTATGTCGAGGAATGCTCCCTCTATTCCCACTTTACTGATCGTTTTTATCATAAATGGGTGCTGTACCTTATCAAATGCTTTTTCTGAATCCATTGATATGATCATGTGGTTTTTGTCTTTGCTTTTGTTTACATGATGCATTACATTTACTGATTTGCGAATATTGTACCATCCTTGCATACCTGGAATGAATCCCACTTGGTCATGGTGTATGATCTTCTTAATGTACTGTTGGATGCGGTTTGCCAGTATCTTGTTAAGGATTTTAGCGTCAATGTTCATCAGCGATATTGGTCTGTAGTTTTCTTTCTTTGTTGTGTCTTTATCTGGTTTTGGAATTAAGATGATGTTGGCCTCATAAAAAGAGTTTGGGAGTTTTCCATCTTTTTGGATTTTTTGAAATAGTCTGTGAAGGATAGGTGTTAGTTCTTCCTTAAATGCTTTGTAGAATTCTCCTGTGAAACCATCTGGTCCAGGGCTTTTGTGTGTTGGGAGTTCTATGATTACTGCTTCAATTTCTTTTGCTGTTATTGGTTTGTTCAGGCTTTCTGCTTCTCTTTTATTGAGTTTTGGAAGAATATATTTTTCTAGAAATTTGTCCATTTCATCTAGGTTTTCAAATTTCTTGGCATACATTTCTTTGTAGTAATTTCTTACAATCCTTTGTATTTCTGTGGTATCTGTTGTAATCTCTCCTCTTTCACTTCTGATTGTGTTTATTTGGGTTTTCTCGCTTTTTTTCTTGATGAGTCTGCTTAAAGGCTTGTCGATTTTGTTTATCTTTTCAAAGAACCAACTCGGATTCATTGATTTTTAGAATTGTGCTTTTAGTCTCTATGTCATTTAATTCTGCTCTGATCTTGGTTATTTCCTTCCTTCTGCTTGCCCTGGGCTGTCTTTGTTGTTGTTCCTCGAGTTCTTGTAGATGTAGGGTTAGGTTGTTTGTTTGAAATGTTTCTAACTTTTTTAGGTGGGCCTGTATCTCTATGAACTTCCCTCTCAGGACTGCCTTGGCCGTGTCCCATAACTTTTGGGTTGTTGTGAGTTCGTTTTCATTTGTTTCCAAAAACCATTTGATTTCTTCCCTAATATCATTCTTGACCCATTCATTGTTTAATAGCATGCTGTTTAATCTCCATGAATTTGAGTGTTTTGGGTTTTTTCTTTGGGGTTGGTTTCTAGTTTCAGTCCCTTGTGATCCGAGAAATTGCTTGTTATGATTTCAATTTTTTTGAAATTCTTGAGGCTTGTTTTGTGTCCTATCATGTAGTCAATCTTTGAAAATGTTCTATGTACATTTGAAAAAAAATGTGTATTTAGCTTCTTTGGGATGGAGGGTTCTGTAAATATCAGTAAAGCCCATTTCATCTAGGGTATTGTTCAATGCCACAATATCTTTGTTGATATTTTGTTTGGAAGATCTGTTCATTTTTGATAGTGGGGTGTTAAAATTCCCCACAATAATTCTGTTGCTGTCCATATCTTTCTTGAAGTCCTCTAAGATTTTCTTTATGTATTTGGGTGCTCCTATGTTGGGTACATGGATATTCACAATATTTATGTCTTCTTGGTGAATTCTTCCCTTGAGTATTATGAAATGACCTTCTGGGTCTCTCTTTATCGTCCTTCTTTGGAAGTCTATTTTGTCAGATATGAGTATTGGTACCCTGGCTTTTTTTTCCTGTCCATTTGCTTGGAAAATTTGTTTCCAGCCCTTCACTTTCAACCTGTGAAGATCTTTTATCCTGAGGGGGGACTCTTGTAGACAGCATATGTGTGGGTCATGTTTTCTTATCCAATCAGCTATTCTATGTCTTTTGATTGGAGCATTTAATCCATTTACATTTAAGGTTATTTTTGATAGGTACTTATTCATTGCCTTTTATGTACATGTGATCCTTTCTCACTCTCTCTTTTCCTTTCTTTCCTTAAAGCAGTCCCTTCAGCATCTCTTGCAGAGCTGGTTTAGTGGAGGTGTATTCTTTTAGACTTCTTTTGTCTGAGAAGCTTCTTATTTGGCCTTCTTTCTTGATTGAGAGCCTTGCTGGGTAAAGTAGTCGAGGTTGCAGGCCTCTGGTTCTCATTACTTGGATTATTTCTTGCCATTCTCTTCTGGCTTGGAGTGTTTCCATTGAGAAGTCAGCTGTTAGCCTTATTGGGACTCCCTTGTATGTTACTTCCTGTTTCTCCCTTGCTGCCTTTAAGATTCTCTCTTTGTCTTGAAATTTTGCCATTTTAATTATGATGTGTCTTGAAGTGGGTCTCTTTGGGTTCCTCTTGATTGGGACTCTCTGTGTTTCCTGGATTTTTGTGACTTTTCTTCTCATCAGATTAGGGAAGTTTTCCATCATTACTTTTTCAAATAGGTTTTCTATCCCTTGTTCTTCTTCTTCTCCTTTTGGTATCCATATTATACGGATATTATTACGTTTCATATTGTCTTGCATTTCTCTTAATCCCTCTTCATTTTTTCTGAGCCTCTTTTCCTTTTCTTGCTCTTCCTGGGTGTTTTCTTCTACTTTGTCCTCTAGCTCGCTGATCCGATCTTCTGCTTCATCGATCCTGCTTTTCATTCCTTCTACTGTGTTCTTCAGTTCAGAAATTGTATTCTTCATTTCCTCTTGGCCCTTGTTGAGAGTTTCTATTTCCTTTCTTATGCTGGTGTAGTTTTCATTGAGTTCATTGTAGCTTCCCTGCAGTTTCTCATAGCTCATTGTGAGCTCATTGAGCTTCCTGACAATCACTGCTTTGAATTCAATATCTGATAGTTGAATTGCCTCTATTTCATTTAGCATTCTTTCTGAGGCTTCCTCTTTTCCTTTCATTTGGGGATTATTTCTTTGTCTTCCCATTGTTTGTGAGACTCTTCTTGTTCGCCTCAGCTTCTTATTTTGATCTGTTCTGTCTCCCTGGGTTTATGTTGTGAACTTCTTTAGTAGAATAGCAGTGAATTTCAGTGGTGCTGTTTCCTTGATCTCCCAAGCTCACTGGTCTTGGGCTGTCGTTTAAGTTGGCTTTGTGTTTGCCTTTGGGTTTTGGTTGTTGTTGAGTCCTTCTTTGGTGGTTCCTTCCCACCAGCTGGTTAAATGAGAGTCACTCTGTCTACCACCTTCTGTATTTTGTTGTGCTGGTGAGGGCAGGTTGTGTTGAAGCTGGTTCTTCTGTGTGTACGAGGTTTAAAGAAATCTTGTTCAGTTGTTTGTATTGGGTACTGTCTCTACTGTTCAGTTGTATTTGCAGATAAGTCCTGGATTGAGGTTTGTTTGGTTACTACTCCCTCCTTCACCTTCTTCTGCTGTTATCTGTTAGTGGTTCCTTTGTTGTTGGGTTTCCTCTTCCAGTGGGTATCCTGGTGTTCACCTCCTCCACCTATTCTTTTTTGTCATCAGTTGGAGGGGGAAGGCAAAATGGTTTAAGACAGCAACAGAGAATTCTGTGCTATTTACGGTAGCAGCAAGTAGGGAAGATGTAGGAGATCCTTTCACTATGTATAGTGTTAACCGTGGTCTTCCACCCAGCTAGCTGATTTTTAGAAAGGATGGAAAGAAGATAAGACTCTTGTTGGGGGAGGAAGGATTGTGAGTTGGATCTATAAAGCAGGGAGGTTGTGGGCGGTCAGATTCTGGGGTAAGGTAAGAGTAAAGGTTAGTAAATAGGTGTGTTGTGTGAGAGCATAGAGTTAACCACTACAGTAATAGAGTTCAGGAAACTTTGAAATGGGCTAAGATCTGGGGGGGGGAGGGTGGTGTTGTGAAGTAATTACAATTGCATGGAACAGCAATTATTTACAGTAATATTATGGCAACATTCATATGACAGAGTCTATGAGATCTAGGTAACAAGAATAGGAAGTACAGAACATTGAGTAGTGTGCTCATGGTACA
This sequence comes from Phyllostomus discolor, assembly GCF_004126475.2. Taxonomy (NCBI): domain Eukaryota; kingdom Metazoa; phylum Chordata; class Mammalia; order Chiroptera; family Phyllostomidae; genus Phyllostomus; species Phyllostomus discolor. Next base: position 73,289,874 of record NC_040911.2, on the reverse strand, counting down.
CAGGTGAGTTAAAGGACAGTAGATTAGTAATACAGTCTAGAAAGAGATATCAGGGGAAAGCTGTGAGATCATACAATATATCCAGCCTAGCAAAGCAGGCTATACAGAAAGAATAGGGATATAAAAATACTATTAAAAAAAAGATGTAGGAACACTGGAAAAATAATAATAATACAAATATGCAATAACTTGCAGGTTCTCTGTAATAGCAGAGTGACATTTATCTCACTGTTGTGATGCCCCTTCTTTGGGTTCAACTTTGGTCTTTTCACAGATCCAGGATTTGGTCTCACTTGTAGGTATTTAGGAAAAAATTTTAAAAAGTAAAAAATAGAAAAGGCAGATGAAGGAAGGAAGAAGAGATAAAATTGGAGGACAGGAAGGAGGAAAGAATAAAACAAGAGATCAGGTAAGAGAGGAAAAAGAAATCAAAAGAGAATAAAAACAATAAAACTTAAAAAATTAAAAATTGTTAAAAAATAGAATCAAATTAAAAAGTCTCTTGATTTCAAAGTGGCCAAACAGGTTTTTCTGCTCTTGCTGGTTGAGGCAGGCTGAAGGAGGATTTGTTTGGCTTTTCTTCTTTGGCCAGTGGAGTTCACACTGGCTCCTCAGCCTTGGGCCCTGGGTGTGGGAATCAGGTCTTTCCCCAGGGTTACTGCTGTGGGCTGGTGTGTGGGGATGCTCTCCTTGCAGGTGCGCCTGTGCACCGGTGCACCCGTCTGCCAGTGTGCCAGTGGCCCGGTGAGCCGGCGCGCCCACAGCTGCAGGGAGGCTGGAGCCACTGATCACTTTAGGAGAATTCCCCAAACAGTGTCTGTGCCTATTCACTCCTTCCTCTTGAGAAATTCCTCCCATTCAAGCCTGCAGCTCCCCACAGTGGCCTGGCTTCTCTCACCGCCAAACGCTCCAGCCAGACTGGTGACCGTGGGAGTCCTAGTCGGCTGCGCAACTCAGCCCCTCCGGTGTCCACCGCCTCCAAAGGTGCTCGTAGCCCCCGTGTGTTTGCCAGCACCTGGATTCCTCCCAGAGCCGCTCAGACCTTGCTCAGCTGGGGAGGGAGCAGTTGACCTGGCTCTCTCCCAAGGACCCTATGGTAAACACACTTGTCCTGGGACCCTACCTTGTTGCAGCACTCCCCTTAGGATCCGTTCTTTGTTCTTTCGGTTCTGCCACAATCCTTGGTCCTCTGTTTTCAAAAATGCTGAAATATGTTGGTTGCTTGCCTTTCTACTCCATAGATCGGTCAGGATTTTCTCCCCTGAGTAGAGGAAAGCCAAATCTGCTCCTTCCTACTCCGACACCATCTTAGATCCCAGCTGATTTCTTAAAAGAAACTTTGCAGGCTAGAAGGGATTGGCAAGAAATGTTCAAAGTGATGAAAAGCAGAGACCTACAGGCAAGATTGGTCTACACAGCAAACCTATCATTTAGAACCAAAGGGCAAATAAAGAGCTCCCCAGACAAGAAAAAACTAAAGGAGTCCATTATCACCAAACCATTTTTATAAAAAGATTTTATTTGGTTATTTTTAGAAAGAGGAAGGGAGGGGAAAGAGAGGGAGAGAAACATCAATGTCTGCTTGCCTCTCAAGCACCCCTTACTGGGGACCTAGCCTACAACCCAGGGGTGTACTCTGACTAGGGATTGAACCAGTGACCCTTTTCTTTTCAGTCAGGTGCCCAATTCATTGTGCCACACTAGCCAGGGTCACCAAACCATTATTATATGAAATGTTAAAGGGACTTATTTAAGAAAAAGAAAACCATAACTATGAACAATAAAATGACAATAAATATGTATTGATCAAGAATTGAATCTAAAAAACAACTAAGCAAACAAGAACAGAGACAAAATCATGAATATGGAGAGTGTTTTGATGGTTGCCAGATTTGAAGGAGGTTTGGGGGAATGGGTGAAAAGGTGGGGGGGTGGGTTAAGAAGTACAAATAGGTAGTTACAGAATAGCTATCAGGGTGTAAAGTACAGTATAGGAAATGAAGTAGCCAAAGAACGTATACACATGAACCATGGACATAAACACAGGTGTGTGGATTGCCTGAAGGAATGGGGGTGCTGGGTGGAGGGGGGCAAAAGGGAAGATTGTGACGACTGTAATAGCATAATCAATAAAATATAATTAAAAACACTTTCCAATATTTATTATGACTAGTAAGTAGTCATAATAAATATTGATAATTTTAATCCTTATTGAAGCATCCACATAGGCTTAATGTTACAAAAGCATTTTTAAAGCTTGTACCAGTTCCACAGAACATACTTTTTAAACTCTAAAATGCTCTTCTGGAGCATTACATAACTGAGAGTGACTGATTGAGGTCTAGAAGAAAATTGAGGTGCCCCACTCAGATTTTGAAATATACTTCTTCAATTAGCTCCACTAGTGAATTTGACTACTTTTGCCATGATCTCTCTTCTAGTCTGAACTTTTATAATACCTATAATACTTTTATAATACTTGTTATGTAAACTACAAGTTAGTATTTGATCAAATGTAATTGTATCATACTTAGGATCTCTCTTATATGTGGAATTCCCTTACACACACACATACACACACAAACCCTAAGGTCATAGACACAGAGAACAGACTGGTGGTTGCCAGATTATGGTGTTGGGGGCGGGGAGAAAAAAAAGGATATGAGAGAGAATCTGTCACAAAAATGAGAGATTTTCCAAAGAAGATCTCTCATTTGAATTGGGCTAAACTGTTTTTTCGATGTCTTGTAGAGTGGCATGTGCTAATTGATTATGGCAACCTTAAAATGAATCAACATATTTACTTACAAATTCCAACTCTGCATCCTCTACATTTTTTGGGGAAAGATGTATATTTTTGATCTGTTATAAAGACTTGTCAAGAAAAAACTGAATTGTTGTGAATTGTTCCTATTTGGGTTAATTTCTTCTCAAAATAAAAAGCAGACGTTACTCCTTTCCCTTCTTTCTTAGTCATTCCTACAGGGCCAAGGAGCTGCTTGGAGACTTTATGCTCTCAGTGGCATGGCCATGCAGATATTTGGAGTCAGATTCTATGAAGAGTAACATGGTAGAAACATTATCTACAAGTTCTTATCATGTTTTATTGGTGGAGGGGAGTGGAATTTAATACAAAAAAAGTTTTGTATAGTGAAGATGACACAGGCTAGAACACATTTTTAGCTACTTATGTCATGTCTCCTGTATGCTTACCCATCCCAGCAGGCTGCATGAAGCTAGTGTGGACACACTGGCAGCTTTTGTACCTCCAAGCTAAGAGAATCTAATTTTCCATGGTAAATTCCCAGTGTTTGAGGCCACCAAGTTATTGAAAAGGTGCCTCTATTTATGATTAGCCAAAGTAGCCATACTGTCTGTCCTCCATGGAAGAATGCCATTATATTTCAGGTAGCTTGTAATGAACTGTAGTTTAAAAAAAGAACAAAGGGAGCAAACCCGAGAATGGGGTGTGTTAATGTAGTCCACAGCATTATTGATGATTAACTAAAGATTTCTTATGAAAATATTGTTGAATCCTGAGTGATTGTCCACATAATTGTTTTTGACAACCAGAGAATCATTCTTCACAATAACATAGTTTCAGATTGTATGTCACTCTAAAGCATGTGAAATATTAATTAATTAATATTAGGAAAAGAGTAGACATTTAACAACATATAAGAGAAAATCATGCTTAGAAAATTGGGTTTCAACTCATTCAATATAATGAAGTATTATATAGATACTTTACATAAATATAAATGAACTAGGATATAGTTTAGAAATACTGAACTCCAATATCAATTACTCAGAGTATTAGTGGTTGAGAGATGACAATTTATTGCACTTTTAAGCCATCAGAATGAAGAGACACTTTACATTCTACTTTGTATGCTGTATGTACATTAAAATTATGGTTTAAATCTGAAAGTGCTGCTTTTATGTCTTCAAACATATAACATTTGAGGATGAAGAAAACATTGGCAAACCAATGACTACTGTACATTTATTGCATTCTAAGTTTGTGCAGCCCTCCTATGCCTGAAAGAAAGATAATAGTTTTGGAATTAGATGCTCCATACAACTTCTCCTCAAAGTGGAAGTTCAAATTTTTTGAGGCTGTTTAATAACATTTTTCAGTAGTATTGGGAAAGCCATTTGTTCATTTGTTTCAGATGTAGTAATCTGGCCCACACTTTTCTACCAATTTTCTCCTGTTTTGACATCGTCTTGTGTAGGTCAAGGTCAAAATAAAGGGCAAAGTAATCCTTTGTATCTATTGCAACTCTGCAAATTGAAGGTAGTTGGAAATATATTGTTTTTGAGTGTTGCAAAAGAATTGACATGAACATCCACTCTCATATCCACCGAAAGAGAAAGTTCGGTATGTGAGTTCTTGATGCAAAATGTGTGGGTACAATGACCCCAAACTCCCAAATTAATGTCTATCTTTCATTTCTAGGTAAAATCAAGTAGGATTTCAAAAATTCATTGTTTCAACTTTTTGCAAGGTTTCCAGAACTATGAGGAATCAGGAAGTACCTGATATTTTGGAGACTTTGGCTTTGTTCAATAAATTTGTCCAATAGATGTCCCCAATACAAAAAGGTCCTTCTGTGAGACATTCATGACATTCATGATAGAATCCTTCAACAAAGATTGAGTCACAATGATAAGTGCAGGTCTCTTTTCCACATAAGAGCACACACATATGATCATAATGCTTCAAACCTTTGGAAGAATGTTCATGACTTTGCATATAATTTTGCAGTGGGACATATGTGTAATGGTGCTTTATGTGCCTCTTTATTTGCAAAGAGTTTATACTCTTGCTATGAGAACAGTTCTCTAATCATACTTTCCTATATTCTGACATGGACAAGATATACAGACAGCCAGGTGAATGCCCATGAGAAATGTCATTTTCTGCTGGTAGCGTACCACTTGTGTCTATTCTGTCCTTTCTCTTTCTTTTTGCTTTCCATCCTCCTCTTGGCTACAGTAACTCCAATTTCCATCTATGATATTCCCTTAGCTTGATTTGAGTTCTTGTTTCTCAAGTGGCCCCATTACCAATCAAGGATAGAAGCCTTGGGGAGTACAGCAGAGGAGAGGAGGAGGAAAGGAGACTATGACAAAAAGCATGCCCAAAGACGTGGGGTACACAGACATGAGACATGCAATGGAGCACACAGGCATGGAGTACACAGAGGTGGCGCACCCAGATATGGGTCATATTGTAGCCCTAGTGCTTACTACCTGTATGACCTTGGAGACTAGTTTGATCAGCAGGTATCTCCATTGCCTTTCATAGGAATCTGAGGATAATAATGCATTTTCACTATAAACTCCAAAGGAGGTAATGACTGTGAAAACTCAAAGAAGTCAGTGTTTGACTTAGTAAGGACTCTTATTTAATCTCCATTTTTTTCCTTCCCTCTTTCTCCTGCCATTGTGTCATTCCAGCCTCAGTCCCAGAACTGGGCTCAAGAAACAACACAAAATTTCTTACTTCTAACCTGAAAATCTGCTACCCTTCGGTTACATAAGACATTATTTTTTACACCCCTCTGATAATCTGTTTTCTCAGTGTCTCTTAGGGAAGAATAAGGGGAAGAAATGGGGAAATAGGAGAGGATAATCACTCCTCCTTTATTTCTCCAATGTAAAAGCTAATGGTTTTACACATTAGAAATTGTTTTTTTGTTTCAATTACCACATAAACAATAACTAATACTGTTAATGATACTATTGCAATTGACTATATCACTATCATTGTTTTTAGAATTTTGTGAGCAATTGCTTTGTGTCAGACACTATATCCAGCACCTGTACAAAAGCAATGCTGAATGTCTCCTTTACCATTGTTGCCTCCATTGTTGACATAAGAAAATGAAAGCTGAGCTCATGAAGAAAGGAATATAGGAGAAAGTCTGTAACATTATCATTGATCCATAAGGGGCATAACTCTGGTAAGATCAATAGGTGGTGACTATTGATGGAAGGTAGGTGAGTTGTATCTCTCATAAGGAAAGGATCATTAACCAGAAGCCTATCAGCCTGAGCAGAGTCTCAAGCATTGCTCCAAGCCCAAGCCCTCTCACTTGCACTCAGATGCTCCATCTGCACTATGCCAGCCTTCAACTCATCACTATTGGCCTAGAACTTGGAGCATCCCTGTGCCTAGCATGTGGCTAAGGAGAACAAGTAGGAAGGCTAAATGATTTAATCACAAAGGTCAGGAGGGGGGATGGATAATTAGATTCCTCGATATGGTTAGTATCTTATAAATGTTGTCTATAAAAAATAGGTACAGATTTGCAAACAGCAAACTTGCAGGCAGCCTGTTAAATATGATGTTTGAGAACTGTGTGTCCATCCAATTTGTTCTGTTGCTTGGTTTGTTTTTTTTTTTTTGGAGATACAAGACCTTTTTTAAAAAATATTTACTTGTGTAATTTGGCACTGTAAAAGGAGAAGTGGACACTGAAATCATGAATTCTTCTGCCTTTCTGGAGGCCGTATGGTAGCAGGGGCCATACCTTTGCAGTATCAACCACAGAGCTTAGTAATATAGTTTTATTGGTTACTGATAATTTAAAGCAGAATTTTCAAATTTTAGTGTGCATCAGAATCATCTAAAAAGCTCATGAAAGTGGATTTTGGGTCCTCCTCCTAGAGATGGCAATGTGTATGTCTAGGATGAAGATTAACTTCCTGCATTTTTTAGCCCCCCACCCCTGAGGATATGTTCATTGATTTTAGAGAAAGAAGAAGGAAGAACAAGTAAGAGAGAGAAACATCAATTGTTTGCCTCCCATACATGCTCTGACTGAGGACTGAACTCACAACCTAGGTGTGTGCCCAAACTGGGATTGAACCACCAACCTTTTGGTGTACAGGATGACATTCCAACCAACTGAGCACCTGGACAGTGCACATTCTGAATTTTCAATGATCCCTCAGATAATGCTGATGTTGCTGGCCTTTGGATTATGATACCAGTAACACTGTCATAGAATACCCCCACAATCTGCAATTTTCATCATCACTTTGTTCTAGAAAACCTTGGTCTCAGTTACACTATATTATTTGGACAGAGACCAGATTGCATTTCACACCCACCACTCTTGCATTTCAGGTCTCAGTATGACTCTTGGGCATTTTTAAGATGTCTGATGTTCTTAGAGCCCTAAGCCAGTATGGCCTGAGATGCAGGTGCACTGGAGATCTCTGAACCAGCTCACTCTACAACCTTGGGAGTAAGAGAGAAGGCAGTGTATCTGAAATACAGAATCATACAAGTGTTTTTGCATGGACACAAAGGTATCAAATTACAGGCCTACTTTGTCTCACACAATATAGTTTCATTCTGGTTTATAAGGTTAGTCACATGTGCTGTTAGAAGGAAGATGACACATGGCTAAATTAAAGCTGTTTATGATGTAGAAATCTTTCAGATTTGGCTTGAAATCCAATCATATCCTAACTGATTCACAGCCTCATTTTGGGCTTGGCTGTGGCTGTTCATATTAAAGCATTTATGAAACAGGTAAGGCGAAGTAAGGGAGAAAGGATATAGAGGTACCCAGATAAGCTGTGGGTTAATACTTTAGGTTCTCTTAACCTCTGTATCCTTATCTAAAATATAGCAACATAAATATTAAAGTCACAGAGTTCTTGTAAGGATTTTATATAAGCATGTAGAAAACATGCCGGTATAACCTATAGAACATAATAATATTCAATTAATATTACTTTTCTTATTTTTCTTAGTGTCTCCTGCCTACAAAGTTGAGAGAGTATGGAGGCTAGAGAAAGAAAATAAATATTAGATTCTTAGAAACTGCAAAATGGTTGGTTCCCTGGCACATAACTGAATTCCATTTATTCTATTTTTTTCTAAAGGTTAATGGAACTCCAAGGACTGGCCTAGAAACCTAACAGTCATTGGTGACAGAAAAGTCTATAAAATGGCATCATACTTTCAAAGTAGAAGACACTCTTGGGGGGGAAAGTGGTGGTGGGAAAATGGAGGCAACTGTATTTGAACAACAATAAAAATGATTTTAAAAAGATAGCAGGTGGAATATGGATGGCAAATATGTATATAAAGTCTTTAGGGTTTGACAATGGAGCAAAGTAGCACCTAAAAATCCATATTAAGGCGCAAATTATGTGTAATCGAGTGAATAAGTGTCTGACATAGTACTGTATACAGAAAGGAAATGAACCAGGGCCTAAATTTTAATCCCATCTCTGCCTTTAAGCAGCCTTGTAACTTTGGGAAAGTCATTTAACCTCCTTCTACATGTGGACATGCATATACACACATATACACAAACACACATTCCAAAACCAGCTACAGGGAGCATTTCCACTCAGGAATACCATGCTTTGTTTATAGTCATCAAGAGTATACTTTGAATGCTAAGTATTCCTATGCAGAAAAGCATTTCAGAAATGAAAATTTGAGGAAATAAAGTTTTGCTATTAGGATGCTAACTTTTATGACTGTGGGCAGCAACTCTGAAGACAAAACTTTGCTGAAAATCTTCACAAACTCCCTGATTCCTTGGCTATTATGTTCATGGTAGATCATTACCAGCAAGGTAAGTCTCTAGGTTCTTCCTGGAGGTCAGAACCCCACTCTATTAGTACCATGAAACTGGGCCTATTTACCCCACTATTGGAACACTGTCTGTCATGTAGTAAGAACTCAGTCAACATTTGTAGGCTAGTGAGAAGATGGATGAATGGCAAACAATTCAGGTAATCTAGCTTCAAGAAGGTTGTCCTAGAGAGCCCATACAAATCAAATTGTGAAAATTTCTACCTTTCCTGGTTCTATATAGACACAACCCCAATTTTTGCCAGTGCCTGAAGGATAATTACAATAATCATTCAGGTCTCCATGTGGAAATAAGGTATAACATTCATACTCTCCCAAGGTGAGTTATCACACATCGTTTTGGAAAGAATAATATGAAAAATTAGCAGCTCCACCACAATGTTAATGAGAAATATTGGCAAAGCTTTTGAAGCCAAGGAAAAAATATGTTTTCCATTATAATCAATTAAAAGTATGTAGTAGAAGGCCATACATGGAACCACACTCCACATCAAGCAGCATCTTTGCCATACTTTATTTCAAAAGTTTTTTCTCCTTTGTTTATTCAGCTATTTTGTCTCAAAACATAGACTTTGAGAGCAAATTATGTGCATCATATTATGGTAAATAAGTTATAATAAATAATATATAAGATATTTTCTCCCTACCAGAACTTTACAGTCAGCTGGGGACATAGACATATGCACAGACATCTGTACACAGAAGGTCTGATGGTCCCCACGCTAAGCAGAAAGAGGCATAATAACTAAGATTTTTGAAATGTGCAAGTAAAAGTAACAAGCTAGGATAGTATATAGTAGAAGCTTGGAGAGATAAAAAACAAATTATAATGGAAAGATTGAAGTTGAGGTAGAATATACATGAATATCTGTGGGGTCAAGTCAGCCCAAGAGCCATGATGTGGAGAGGGTCAAGGACCATGTGGCATTTATGGTAGCTGCTAGGTACAGTAAAAAAAAAAAAGCATTAGTTTTGGAGTCTAAAAAGGTACATAAGAAATCCAGCTTTGCCACTTACCACCGAACAACTAACCTTGAGCCCAATCTATATTCCAATTAAAAAAAGAGGTTAATAGGTATATATTTCAAAGGGATCTTCAGAAAACCAATGTGGTAACATATAAAGTAAAAAGCATATTGTTAGCACACAGAGTAGGGGCAAATTTTGTCACACTCTAGTGCATAAATGACACTTATGAATAAATGGAAGCTAAATTGAAAGCACAGTCTGAGATTTGGCTGAGGTGTTTGTTTGAACCAGTGTTGACAATGTTGAGTCAATGAGGTTACCCATCTCCAAGACTTCTGTAAAACAGTTAATCAGAGAGCTAAATAATCCTATTATCCATTTTTGCCCTGTTTCCACACAATGTGTTTAGCTTCCATTTGAATACTAACCTGCCCAGTGTGGAAAACTTTATCAGATAATTCAGCCCTTATTATTTTTATTTTTGGACCAGTTCATTTTGGCTGGTGATACTGAGAAAAATAAGCAAATAACTGCCAACTCTCCACTTAGCTTGGTGAAAATACACAGGCAGATCCTAGCTGTGAATAAGGGGAAGTCTGGGAGGAGGGGTATTGTTAAAGGATGAGAAAATTTCTGGGAGAAGAGGCAGGAGTTCTCTTGGGATGTCTTATTTTTGGAGAATTTCCCACATGCACATTCAGAAAAATGTGCACATCTGTCTGTGCTTCCTATTTGTCACTGGGTTATTATCTGCAAGTTCCCTGGATTCAGTTCCACTTATACCTTTTAAATGACTTCTGACCCTGGCTCACAATTTCATTTGCCATTTAATAATAATAACATTTACCAATGAAGGTATTTTGTTTTACAGTTTACAAAGCATTTTTACTTACTTATTCACTTGAGTCACCTAGGAGCCTAATACTTTTTTACTTTACATATGAGGAAAGAGTTTTAGTAGGAATTGGGGAAATAGAGAAGGAAAAAATATGAATCAAGGGTGGGAAGAGGAAGGCAGCCTCCTAGTGAAGGAGGCCATGGGAAGTCAGAAAGTCCAATGGGGGGATGAATCTCTGTGACCATGAATTGTGTGGTTGGTTCTGAGCACAATAACTATTCCTTCTTCCTTAACAGCTGCAATCAAAGCTCAAAGTGTTCATGCACCCTGACCAGTGTGGCTCAGTTGGTTGGATATCATCTTGCAAAACAAAAAGTCACTAGTAATTCCCAGTTGGGGCACATGCCTGGGTGTGGGTTCAAGTCCCTAGTCAGGGTGCATATAAGAAGACAATTGATTGATGTTTCCCTCTCACAGTGATGTTTCTGTCCCTCTCTTTATCCTACCCTTTCCCCCTCTCTAAAAACAAAATAAATAAAGTCTTCACAAAAATGCATTTATGTAATTTTGGCTTAGCTAGAAAATGGCTGAGTCATGGGTCTTACATCATACCCTGTCCCTGACTCACCAGACCTGGGATCTTACCCATCTTCACCAAAGCATGTCCTTGGGTGTTAAAGGGGTAATGGAATATGGTTGTACATCAGAAAAAAAAAATTGATTGTAAAAAAAATCTGTACAAAAAGCAAGTGCAGAGAGCAGTGATGGGGAAAAAAGTCAGGCACTTGTCAGATGCTAATCTATTGCTGCTTAAATACACATTCCTTGAACAAATGTGTTGTGATATATACTCTAGTCCTTGACAACACTATGTCCATCCACATGGACTTGTTTCTTGAATTCCTGTCTTATGATATCTTTAAAATGTTTAACAAACTACTTATCCTGTAATCACCAAAGGTATACAGATTCTGGGAAAATGCTGAGAATGATATAAAGCATGTATGTATATAAAGCATTGTTTTTGCATTAGTTTTCCAAGCATATATTTATTTTTAAGTCCACGTTTTTCATTCAGAATGTTTAATGAAGATGAGCATCTTGTCCCTCTGAATCCTCAATTTACTTTTGTCTTCTAGTTACAAAATAAAACTTAGGACAAATAGGGGAACAGTCCTATAGATCTTTGTGGCAGAATTGGTGTATGTATTCACATGTCTGCTCAGGCTGCCATAACAAAAATACCAGAGACTGAATGGATTTGGCTTAAAAAACAAAAATTTATTTTCTCACAGTTCTAGAGGTTCAAAGTCCAAGATCAAGGTGTCAGCGAGGCTGATTTCTGGTGAGACTTCTCTTGTGACTTGCAGGTAGCTATCTTCTTGCTGTGTCATCTTATGTGCATGCATGGAGAGGGAGAGAGCTCTCGTGTCTCTTCCTCTTCCTATAGAAACACCAGTTCTATAGGATCAGGGCCCTACCCTTATACCTTATTTAACCTGAATTACCCCTTTAAAGATTCTATCTCCAAATATAATCATATTGGGGGAAAAGCCTTCTATATGTGAATTTGGGGTGAAGGAACACAATTCAGTCCATAACAATATCTTAAGACAAAAGCATGACCCACAGCCAATATTTCCTGAATATTCCATCTCAAAGCATCCCAACCCAAGTGGCCCTTTGCCTTTTCCTCTTCCTACCATTCTTCACCCTGAGCTTCTCACTGAATTCTATTTCTTCTTCTGAGATTTTTACCCACATTTTAAATCTGACATATCCCAGGAATAGCTGTTAATTTGTGGTAACCTAAGGAACCATCCTGGAGTGAAGTGAGAAAAACCTGATCACCAGAAGGAAACACAAGGACTTCAAAGCTCCCAGTTTGGGGGCTTGGGTATTTTTGTATTTATCTTCCTCCTTTATTATAAAAAAAGAGAGTTGGAGGCAAGATGGGGTCATTGGCTATGCAATGAGACTTGGTGAAAAATGGACCCAGACGCTATGGGGAAGGAGTGGGTAGAAGGTGCTAGCTTGTAATTGAAGTATCTGAGGGTGTGAGGAGAGCCTCATCTCAGTCTGTGGTCTGGAGGCAAGAATCTAACTAAGAGCCAGTCAGACAGGACAACAAGGTTGTCAGTAAAAGGGCAGGGAAGCCAGATGAGCAAAAACATTTCTTTCGGGGGAGAAAAGAAATGAGCTCATAGTCCTGAGGGTGGCCAGGGACTCAGCCAAGAGCAGCAATATGCCAATACATAACTATAAATACTGTCTGCTGCTGCCTTTTGCTCTTATTAACCTTTGTGTCATTCCAAGTCCAGGTAATATCCTTAAGAATGTATGTAGTTTCAAAAGCGTAATTATCTATTGTCCAGCTTACACTAGCATTAGACAAAGAAACTAAAGAAATAACATGCTCTAATTTTTTTTGTCTTTTTGTGGTAATATGGATTACTGAACTAAAAATCCCCCTTTCTTCATTTAACTATTGAGTAATAAAAAGGATGTTGACTTTAGGTGGATGGAAAAAAAATGGAAGAAAATAATTCCAGAAACATCTAATATTTATTCACTTATGTGTGCTTGCCCCAACTCTACCACATTGTAGTGATCAGGGTGCCTTGAAACACTCTTTAAAATGTTAGCATTTATTATTTAAGATCTTTTCTAAAGTGCATTACTCTATTTTAGACAAATAATGAAATCTTTGATCATTTATTTACTCATGGAGTTCCAGAATCAATCCTTGTGAGTGCCAATTTTTGTATAATATTGTGACGAAATGCAGGGTTCAGGCTGCAAGTGCATGCCTGATTAGGCACAGAGATTTGTTTTGTTTGTTTTTGTACAAAGTCCTTTGTATGGTTTTATTTTACTTCGGATACATTTGGGATTCATTTTCCAAAACAAAGGACAACAAATTTTGGTGGAGAGCTCTGGATTTCTAGCTAAGGATTTTTTTATTATGTTATGTCACTTTGTTATACTTTTTTTACCAACTCCTTCTCATCACTTCATGTAGTTAGGTCTCATCTTACCCCTTATGCTCTTAGTTAGTCTCCTTTGCTCTATGGTTCAGTCTCCTTGACCTCTCAGTACAGGAGTCTCCCAGGGCTCACTCCCAGTACAGCTTTGATATTAATACTTCTTATTTTTAATTTCATCCAGTCCTTTTGCTTTTTGATGGTTCTCAAAATTAGATCCCTAGTCCCCACTTCCTTTTCTCCCAATTTAGGCTAATTTTTCCAACTACCTATTTAGTGTATCCACTTTGAGAGAGAAAAAAGAATTTCAAACAAAACAGCCAAAATTAAATGATTGATTTCCCCTTAAATCTGTTTATCTTACAGTCTTTTTCCATAATAGTAAATGCCAAGTCCATTTCTTCAGTTGTTTAGATAAAATTCTCAGAGTTATTTGACTTTCTCTGACACCTCACATCTAATCCATCAGAAAAAAAAATGTTGTCTTAGTTACAGGATTTATCTAGACTTTCAACACTGGTGCCCTTCACTGCTGTGAGACAAGTTTGTTCCATCAGTAGAAATAGATCTGTAACTCTTCCTGCTTTTCTCTGCTCTAGACCCTTAGAGTCTTCACACAAAAGACAGTGGCTCTTTTAAAATATAAGTTATATCATGCCATATTCTATCTTAAATCTTCCACTGACTTCTCAACTTACTTGAAATAAAATCTTCTGAAACTCTGAATCTAGCCACTTGTTACCTTTCTGACTTAACTCCTACCACATTCCTCATAACTTATTCCAGTGCAGCCCAGCTGTCTTCACTGCTGTTCTTTAATATGTTCGTGCCTCAATGCCTTTACACATATTGTTAGCACTCCCTACAATTTCTTCCTCCAGGAACGTGCCTTGTTCCTTCAGGTCACTTAAGCCTCTGCTCAAATGTCACCTTATCAGAAACATCTCTGACCAATCTTTCTAAAGTAGACTCCTTATCCCTTCCCTCTCCATTCCTTCCTTGTATTATTGCAGCACATTGTCCTTACTTCTACCTGATTAATACCTCCTTTTTACCTATTTATTGTCTACCTCCCCCCATTAGGGTGTCAGATCCCCGAGAATAGTCATTGTGCATGTTTATTTGATGACAGATCTCCAGTGCCTATAGTGCCTTGTTCATTGTAGTAAATCAGAAAAAAATACAGCTTTGGAGAAAGAGTTTTTTTTGTTTTTGTTTTTTTGAGCTTTGCTGCTCAAATCATGGCATCACCGGGGAGCTTCATTCATTAGAAATGCAGATTTTCAGTGCTCATCTCAAACCTAATAGAACACACTCTTTAGCAAAATCTGTTTATTTAATCCATTTTGTTGATATTTGGATAGTTGAGATGTGGCTGTGTGGATACCCCTTGTACCCTGGACCAGGTTTGGACTTCAAGGTTGAAAAAGATAGGGCCCAGAATGCTGAATTCTAACAAGACTCTTGAGTACCTTGTATGCATGATGGCATAAGAAGCACTGCCCTAGAGTCCCCAAATGCAGCCTCTTATTTCCTCAGTGGGAGAATCCCTTCTTACTTGAGCAAGAGGCAACTTGCCTGATATCTGACATCAAGTGTTTTTCTGTATTGTCTGCCTTCTAGAACTTGTGACTTATAAATGGTTGATAAATGAAAAAAGTGACCACATCAGGGAAACTAATAAGACTGGGCACCCTGCTGTCATTTTTGACATAGGAAACACCCCGCCCAGGAGATTTTGTGAGAGAAAATTATTGTTCACAAGATCACGGTACCCTGTCAAAGAACAGGCTGCCAATCTGAGCCAAAATGAGTGTCCATTGAGAATCACCACAGGCTCAGCCTTCCCACTGCACTGATTTGAGGAGACAGATACTAAGTGCAACAGAGCTCAACCTTCAGACTGGCAGAAGGGAGACAGTTGCATTTACATTGTGTCTTATTCTTCTCAAGTTGTCTTATAAAGAGTGTCTCCTCTCTTGGTAGCTGCTGTAATTAGTACATTGTTATCTTGTCATTGTTCAAATTTGGTTTGCTAAATCATCTGATTTTCCTTGACAGGCTGATTCTGCAAGGTCAGAAAATAACATTTCATACTTATCTTAGGCCAGCTTTCCTAGAAGCAAGCATGGGATGAGGATTTGAATACCTGTAATTAATTGGGGAGTGAACTTGGGAGAAAGGGAGTGAGGAAAGTAGGATAGCACAGAGGAAAAGCCAAGTAAAAATAAGGGTTTTTCTGAAGCTTAACTCAGCCTGATTCCTCAGAGGCTCTGGAGCATGTATGCAGGACACCAGAGACTAGATCCCACCCTGAGGCAAAGAGTCTGCTCATTTTTACTCTTTCATCAGTTAACTGTAAGCTGTCCCCAGAAATTGTGTGTAACCTTTTCTCAATGAGGCAACTTCTGTAGATCACTGGCAAGTCTAGGGAGGGTAGCAGTGACCTGTAAGCAACCATCACTCACAGCATCTGGGGGATGGGTGCACCACAGGTAAAAGGTGACTTACAACACTTGCTAGTAATTACCCATCTATAGACCCCCAACTAAAGAGTAGTTTTTTCTCTGCATTGGAAATCTGCGTGGTTATTCCAGGCAAAGAAATAAATTCTTTCAATTTTAGATGTTAACACTTTTTATTTACCATGTGCTATTTCAAATGCACTGTAAATATTAACTCATTTAATCCTATGACATCCCAGAAATTTAAGTGCTATTGTTATGTCCATTTTATTGGTGAAGAAACTAAAACACTACAAGCTTAGGAAATTTTCCCACAGTACCCAGCAGAGGCATACCTGAGTCGAGGCAATCTGGCTCCAGACTCCTTGTCTTAGCCACTAGGCTATGAGTCACCATCTGAATGACTGCCACTTTGACCATAAGCATGTCATCATAAAACCTCACTCAATGTTTGACACATTGCAAGTGCCCATTTGTGTTGGCTAAATGCACTAAATGATTTAAGAGAAAGAATATTGGATAAAAATATGGATCCCTTTGATTTGTATACATTGCTTTTTGCTGCACAAGAAAACATCTCAAACCTTAGTGGCTTAAAACAACAAATATTAATTGAGTGCTCAATTCTGTGGATCGCCTGTTCTTGATGGGCTCAATCTTGCATTGTGTGGTCAGCTGCCAATTATCTAGGTGGATCTACCTTTTGGTTTGGTTGTCTAAAGTTGAAGTGTTGGGAGAAAGTGGGTCATGTTTGTCTCATCATCTAACTGGCTATGCTGAGCTTATTCACCTAGCATATTGGGAGTGTATAACAAGGAGAATAAAAACTTGCAAGGAATCTTGAAGCTTAAGCTAAGAATTGGGACATCATTATTTTTTTGGCATTCTGCTGCCAAAATAAGTCACAAGGCCACCTCAGATTCAAAGGATAACTGACTTCACATTTTGAATGTGAGGAACTACAAATTCAAATTGCAAAGAGGCAAGAAAACTGGGAGAACAACTGTTACTATTTAGGCTTTTTTGCTGTTGTTACTCTTTTCAGTGATCTCATTGTGGACCTGCTAGTTAATGTAAATATGAAATATAAGTCCTTCTTTCATATTCATGGCTTTCTTTTATATATAGAATATGAATAATATTTGATTAAGACACTTAAAAACTGTATCACTACTGTTATTGATTTAAAAACAATGCACACATCTGAAATAAGCAGCCTGACTTTGGGTGTTACATTTTCAATGAAAACATAAAAATATCACACCAGCAGTTCTACAGTCCTACACTAAACCTCTATTTTAATCAAGGATAAAAATGAATAGAATGTTGTACAATAAGATTTGAGTCTCCTGTCCACCTCTCACTTTCAGAGTGACCAATGTCAAAAAATGACTGCATGTGTTTGCACATACTATCTCCCTAAATGGGAATATACTATGCATGTTTTCCTCCACTTTGCTTTTCCTCTTAGCCTTATATTTTGAAGATATTTTCCTATTAACAGTTTTCCTATTAATAGTTTTAACTCGTTTTTTAAAAGGAAAGCTGTATAATGGTCCCTCTTAAGTCCAGGGATATTCTTAACTCATTTTAATATTGTGTTGGTGTTTTCAAGGCAAAGTTTGTATGAGACTTTAAAATTGTTTATTTATTGTGGTAAGCACACTTGCATAAGATTTACCCTCTTAAAGTTTCAAGTATATATTATTGTTGACAATAGGTACAGTAGATCTCTAGGGCTTATTCATGTTGCTTACTGAAACATATGCCCATTGATCAGTAGCTCCCCAATTCCCCATACTTCCAGCATCTGGTAACTACCATTCTGCTCTTTGATTCTATAAATTTGACTCGCTTAGATGCCTTATATATAAGTGGAATCATGCACTATTTGTCTCTCTGTGACTGGTTTATTTCATTGGCATAGTGTCCTCCAGGTTCATCCACACTATTGCATATCACAGAATTTCTTTCTTTTTAAGTCTGAAGAGTATTCCAGTGTATTTGTATACCACATTTTTCATTTGTTTATCTGTTGATGGGCATTGAGGTTGTTTCCACATCTTATCTATTGTGAATAGTGCTACAGTAAACACAAGAGTGCTAATA
Source organism: Phyllostomus discolor (assembly GCF_004126475.2). Taxonomy (NCBI): domain Eukaryota; kingdom Metazoa; phylum Chordata; class Mammalia; order Chiroptera; family Phyllostomidae; genus Phyllostomus; species Phyllostomus discolor. The sequence goes on along the minus strand of NC_040911.2, from coordinate 73,271,877 downwards.
TCTCTCTGAGACCCTGATTTTAATTTTTAAATAAATATCCAAAAGTGGGATTGTTGGATCACATCATAGTCTTATTTTTAATTTTTTGAGGAACCACCTCTATAGCAGCTGCACCATCTTGCATTCCCTCAAACAGTATACAATTTCTCCACATCCTTGCCTATTTTTGTTGTCTTTAAACTTTTTTTTAAATAGCCATCCTGACAGGTGCGAAGTTAAAGTCACAATGTACAAGACTTTTAGTTCACAAAAAAATTAACTTATTTGACTATAACAAATATTTTCACTGTTTTTTAATATACTTTATTGAGAGGTTTCATATTTAGTTAGGGAAAAACACAGTAATCTTAAGAATATATTTTAATCAATTTTAGCAAATATATGCACCTACATAACTATTACACAAATCAAGATATAGAATATATCCAGCAGTCCAGACAGTCCCCTGTGCACCTTTCCAGTCAATTACCTTCCACTCTCGCAGAGTCCACTACTATTCTGACTTCTAAGAAAACCAATTAGTTTGCCTCTTTTTGATTTTGATATGAATATAATTATACAATATTGACTCCTATGTGGATTTTTTGTTCACCATATTATTTTCAACAATGACATTTTATTTATGAGTAGTTTGTAGCTTCCTCTTTTGGGGTAGTCCTTTATTATGTTTTCCTACTGCAATTTTTTTATCTGTTCATGTTTGGATTGATAAATGAGATATTTTGCATTTTATGCTATTGGGCATTAGGCTGATACAGACAAGTCATTTTGTGCACATTTATTTCACTTCAATATCTATGTAGGAGTGAAATATCTAAATCATAATGTAGATATATTTTTAACATTAGTAGGAGTTGCCAAACTCATTTTAAGTGATGTACCATTTTATCCTTCTTTTAGCAATTCATGAGATTTCCAGATGCTCCACATGCTAGCACAATACTTTCAGTCCTCCTAACTTTAGATATTTTGATGTGTGTGTGATGTATCTCCTTGTGATGTTGTTTTGCATTTCCTTGATAACTAATGATGTTGATCATCTTCTCATGTGTTTGTTGGCTATCATCTACCTTTCATCAAGTGTTTTGTGAAGGTCAAGTGTTTTGTTCATTTTAAAGGGGTTTGCTTTATTTTCACATTGATTTGTAGAAATTATTTATTTATTCAGGATATGAGTTCTATATGTAGGCCTTACACATATTTTCTCAGTCCAAAGTTTGACCTTACCCTCTACACTAAATTATGATTTTCATAATGGTATCTTTTTGGAATAGTGGAAGATTTTAGTTTTTATAAAATCTTATCAGTGAGTTTGTTTTTCCTGTGTTTACAATTTTTTATGTCCTCTATGTCTTTTGCTTCTTCTTTTTCTATAATTTATTGACTCAAATTGATTTTTATGTATGGCATGTGATAGAGTTCAAAGATTTTTTTTCTGTATGGAAATGCAGTTGCTCAACATCATTTCTTGAAAATACTTTTCCCATTGAATTAACTAAATATCTTGGCTCTATTTCTTAGCTTTTCTATTTGATTTCATGCTATTCTGGTATATCTTAACCAAAAAAGTCACACTTCATGAATTACTGCCACTTTTTAGTAAACCCTAAAATCATGTTGTCTAATTCCTCAGATTTTATCTTTCTTCTAAATTGCTTTTGCTATTCTAGATCACTTACAATCCATATGTGGATTTTAAAATCAACAGTTTATTAATTTTTACAAGTAATACTTCTAAGATTTTAATTGGGATTATGTTGAATCTCAGATCAATTTGGGGAGATTTTATATCTTAAAATTTTTCAGTCTTTTAATCCATAAACATCATATATCTCTCTATTTAGGTCTTCTTTAATTCCTCATAGCAATATTTTGTCATTTTCATTGTATAAGTCTTGCACATCATTTATTAAATTTATTCTTAGAATGTGATATTTGATGCTATGTAAATGTAATTATTTAAATTACAAGTTGAGCCCTGGCTGGTGTAGCTTAGTGGGTTGAGCGCGGGCTGAGAACCAAAGTGTTGTAGGTTCAATTCCCAGTAAGGGCAAATTCCTGGGTTGCAGGCCACGGCCCCCAGAAACCACACATTGATGTTTTTTCTCTCTCTCTCTTTCTCCCTCCCCTCCCTCTCTAAAAATAAATAGATAAAATCTTTTTAAAAAATTACAAGTTAAAGAAGTCTTCTATATTTAATTTTCAAGGGGTTTAATTATGCATGGTTGTCAAGTTTACCAAGTGATTTTCTATGTCTACTTAGATAATTATATTTTTATGTTAATTTAGCATATTATATTAATTCTTTTCCAAATGAAAAATCAACTTTGAATTTCTTTGATAATCCCTACTTTGTCATGGTTTATGTGGTTTGAATTCAATATACTAAAACTTTGTAACAAATATTTGTGTCTGAGTTAATGAAAGATATTAGTCAGTGATTTTTTTATGTTTTGGCATCAGGGTTATGTTGGCCTCATAAAATGAGAATATTAGCAATAACTTGTACCTACTACTTACAGCAGCTGTATATGTGTGAATCTTGAAAACATAAATTGGAGCAAGAAAAATTCAGTCTTAGAAGATTACATGTTAAATGGTATTGATGATAAAATTAAATAATTTATACTTAATTACTTAACTACCCTTGATCTAGATTAGTTTTTGTGTTTGCATTTAAAATGTGGTAAGTTTTAGAGCTCAATATATAAGATTTATAAAGCATAAACTTTATGCTTTATAATTTATAAAGCATAAATTTTAAATAATAAACAATGTAATTTTTGCAGTTTGAGCTCTCACAGAAGAAAATTTTATTTAGATATAGAACATATGTTTATTCACAACTCTTATATTTTTATAATCTAATGTCTTTTCTTCAACATTTGTTCCTTGATTCCAATTAGGGGAAAAAAAAATCCTGAAAAATAGGGAAAATCCTGTTTCTTTAAGGAAACCATGAAAAAATAACATGAAGCAACCCTTCTAAAAACTGGAGTCTTGAATAAGATGGGAAGCAATACAAATGCTCCTTGGCACTTGCCACCAGAGTGCTGTTCTGAAGTCTAATGCAGTTTGTCCTTTATCCTAGGTGTCACCCATCTGAAAAGGCTCATGCAAATATCCGTTGGTTACGATGATGTGATTCAAGACCACAGAGAGTTCTAAAAGGAGACAAAGACTTCCCTTTGGAGTTCAGGTTCAACCATTGATTTCAAGGATAGATAAGAAATCACATGGATATCCACACCAATACTAGTAACCACAACAAAAAGTAAATGGGCATGAAAGGCAAATTACATACAAAGTCTCAGATTCTCCACAGAAGCACTCAATGTTGGAATACAGGGGTACAAAGTTCTAAGGTACTGAAAATATAGCTTCAAAATTTTACTTAGCTGTATTTTACTTAGTATAATATCAACACACAGGCACGTTTGAGCTTGTAATACTGGAGATCAAAACAATCCCAAACCCTGCTTATAATAAATACCAAATCAATCTAGAAATAAATCCAAGTTTAAAATCAGGAATGAGAAAAAAAAGAAATCATGATAAAAAAAAAGTGATAGGCATTGAATCCACTGAACTTTAAAAAACAAAATCAAACAATAACAATTATATTGATCATAAAATTTTGGCAAAGCAAACATAATATATAAATGGCAAATATATATTCATAATATGTGAACCCTAAATATTGGGAGGAGAGGCTATAGAGGATGTACTAATTTTCTAATTTTTCAGAGCAGAAAGTCAACAGAGCCTATTTAAATTTGAAACACAAGGTTAAAAAATACTTTAAGATATTTTTTTCATTATATTCAAGTACAGTTGTCTCCATTTTTCCATCTACCAATCCCTCCAACCCCACCTATCCAGTCTCCCTTCCTCAAACCTACCCCCTTTGGCTTTGTCCATGTGTCCTTTATACATGTTCTTTGATGACCCTTCCCGTATTTTCCTCCATCATCCCTCTTCCCCCTCCCCTCTAACATCTTAATACACTCTAACTTATTGATTTAAGATTGCTCTTTTGGCAGTTAATATCAGGTAATAAAGGAACATTTATCTGAAGCTCAATATTTCTTAATTTCAAGCCAGTTTTCGTCCTCTACCTTTGGTTAAATGTAACTTAAACAAAATGCAAAATTTTGTTTAAATTTTAAACAAAATGCAAAATATGTGTAACCATATAGTATGATAACAATCTTACTAAAATAATTGATACTTATTTATATAGACACACTTGAAATAATATCCCCTAAATGTTGACAATGATTATTTATGAATGATAAGATATGGAATAATTTTGAAAGTATTTTCTTTAGGGTTTTTGGAGTTGTATGATTGTTTTTATAGAACACTTTCATTACTTATAATTCATAAAATCATTCTCAATTAATTATAAAAGTCAAGATAAATAATTTTATTTAATGAATACAAACTAAAAATCACACTAGTCAAAGAACATTTTTAAATTTATGTGCATAAAATTGTACTCTGATAGAAAGAGGATGAAGGAAAAAAACAAAAGGTGAAATATTATTCACTAATATTTCACTAATATTCACTAATATTTAATTTGTATTAAAAACAAATAGTGCAGATTTTCTATTAATCAAAAAATTCAAGTTCAAATCTGTATTTTTTTTTACCTGCTTAAAAAGAATTATTGAGATAGGCCTTCTTACATTCTGGTGCTGGAAGTACAAATTGACATAACTTCTCTAGAATGCAATTTGACAATATTTGGCTGAGTTTTAAAAGTATTAATAATCTTTTGTGACTTCAAAAATTTAAGCTTTTAAAAATACTAAAAAATGTAAACAAACACTTATAAAAATATGTCTATATTTCACTGTGAATTCTAGAAAAGAAAACCAGGAAATAGTCTACCAGCCTAATAATGGAAGAAACATTCAAGTCTATAATAAATAATAATTTTCACTTATTGAGCTTTCATAACATGTCCAATTTTGTCAAGGGCTTTGTATGTGTGATCTTATTATATCATTATAATGACACAGAGAAGCAGGTACTATAAACATGTTACGCATGAGAGATTGCCCATCAGAGTGTTTAGGAAACATAGTACTGACAAAACTCATGCATGACTAAAAAATGGATGTTCCTCAATATTATGTACTTCTTCTGTACTAATATGTTCTTTTTGTTGAGTCATGTTTGAATTTGTCTATAAACAATGCCAGTCAAGTGTAAATTTTATTTCATTAAAACTTGGTTATGGATTTTTACAGATCTAAAAATAAATCACTGCTGACTTCTGGTTTCCAGTTTCTCATGTTAGGAGTTTGGACATAGCCACTCTCTCCCAACAAAAGTAAAAAGTTGAACAAACTGAATACCCACATATCTTCTTCTTCTTTTTTTATGCTATTTTATTTATTTATTTTTAGGGAGGGAGAAAGAGAGGGAAAGAAATTTGAATGTGTGGTTGCCTCTTGTGTGCCCCCTGTCTGGAAACCTGGCCCGCCACCCAGGCATATGCTCTGACTGGAAATCAAACCAGCAACGCTTTGGTTTGCAGGCCGGCACTCAATCCACTGAGCCACACCAGCCAGGGCTCACTAAATCTTCTTGAATCCATAAATAAGAGGGGGATGCAGGGCAGCCCCCAAGATTGATGGGACAGGCAAGTCATTATAGGGAGGCATGACATACCAGAGCAGACACTTAGTTGCAGAAGCCTGCACAGGCATCAGTACCAAGGTAAGAAAACCTGACCTGTAGTTGAATAATTGATGAAGGCTCAGTGTGAACAATTCTGTGAGTTAAACATTCCGTAGCAACCCAGTCTTGGAGTGGGGACTACCCCACAATTTAGTGAGATTTATCTCTAGACACTCAGCCAGGTTCTTTTATATTTTTATGATGAATTATTTTTATATATTTTAACATTACAGTTTACATGCAAGATTATTTTGTATTAGTTTCAGGTGTGCAGCATAGTGGTTATACAATCAGATAATTTTCAGCGATTTGCCTAATATTTCAAGTACTTACCTAGCACCAACATAGTTGTTGCAATATTATATTGACTACGTTCCCTATGCTATACTTTACATACTCATGATTATTTCATAACTACCGATTTGTACTTAATCTCTTCACCTCTTCCACCCAATATTCACCCTCCTGCCACCATACCCTGGCAACAGTCAGTGAGCCCCCTCTATCTATGAGTCTGTTTCAATTTTGTTTGCTTATTTTGTTCTTTAGATTCCATATATAAGTCAAATCATGTTATTTGTCTGTCTTTGACTCATTTCACTCAGCGTAATACTCTCTAGGTCCATCTAGGTATCACAAATGGTGAGATTTCCTTGTTTTTTTATGACCATGTGTATATATGCACCACAACTCTATTTTTATTTTTCAATTAGAGTTTACATTCAACATTACTCTGTATCAGTTTCATATGTACAGCATAGTGGTTAGATAATCATGTAATCCCCTGGGGCTTTCAGCAGGAGGCTAGTGAGAAGAGTTATTCATTTGTTTGTTTGTTTATTTATTGAATGCCTACTATGTGCTGGTCACTTTTCTAGACAGTGAGAATGCTGTTTTCCTCTGAATCTTTACTCTATCCTCACGGGTAGAATGCCCACTTTACAGATGAGGAAACACTCAGAAATTTTTTTTTTGGTTGCATCTACAGGCACACTATCGATGGCCCTACCTTTTTTAAAAAATTAAATATACAATCTTTATTATATTTTTCCATTACCATTTAATCCTCTTATGTCCCCTTCTCCCCCAGCAGTCATCGCACCATCCCATGAAAGGAGTCATTATAAAATACACCAGAGCAGGCTGATCTTGGTACCAAGGCCTGCCCTCGGGAGAAACAGGACTTTAACCTAAGGTATTATCAGAGCCTATCTGAATAAGAAGGAAATACCCCACTCCAGCCCAGTCTAGCCATCCTGCCCCATTTAAGAGGGGAGAGAAAACCGAGAAACACTTGTGATTGTTTGTTCTCAGACCAGAGACATAGTCTCAATAAAAGATCTAATCATAGGACTACAGACATTCTTCAGAGATATTGCAGATTTGGTTCCAGACCATCACAAAAAGCAAATATCTCAATAAAGCATCACACAAATGTTTTGGCTTCCCAGGGCATATAAAAGTTATATTTACACTATATTATAGTCTCTTAAGTATGCAATAGCATTATGTCTACAAAATGTACCTACCTTAATTTAAAAATGCATTACTTCTAAAAAAAATGCTAACCATTGTCTGAACTTTAAGCCAGTTGTAATATTTTTGCTGGTGGAGGGTCTTACCATCAATCTGTAAAACACTCATATCTGAGAAGTACAATAAAGTGAAGGACAATAAAACAGGATATGCAACATCTTACTTACACCCGGCACCTCACCACCACATTACTAAAGGTCCATTTGTGGTGGTTCCTTTTATCAGGTTCAACATATCTGGCTATCAAGAAAAATATGCAAAACATGCCAAAAAAGCAAAACCAAAATAAAACAAATTCAGAATAAAAACTTGAAGAGACAGCAAATATAAAACCCAGACACGGCAGGGATATAGTAATTATCAGACTGGGGATTTGTTTTAAAAAACTGATTAATATGCTAAAGATTGTAATGGATAAAGTAGAGAGCCCATGAGTGATGTAAGCAGAGCAATAGAAATTGTAAGAACGAACTGAAAACAACCCTAGAGATCAAAAGCAGTGCAACATAAATGAAGAATATCTTTGATGGCTCATTAGTAGATTGGACATGGCAGAAGAAAGAATCTCTGAGCTTGAGGACATTTCAATAGAAACTTCCAAAACTGAAAAAGCAGACAAACACACAAAAGAAACAAAGACAAAAAAAGGGAGAGAATACCTAAGAACTGTGAAACAACTACATAAGGTTTAATGGAAAGACCAGAAGGAGAAGAAAGAGGAAATGGAGCTGAAGAAATATTTGAAACAATAATGAATGAAAATTTTCCCAGTTAAAAATGTAAGTATATAGATATTTATCATAATGCTATTTATTTTTCAAAACTAATATTAGCCTCTAGATTTGCATAACAAAATAGATTAGCATACTTTTATATGTGAATCTACATCCATTAAGACTTTTCAAAGATTAATGATTTAGAAAAATAAATAAAATATGAAATTAAGTGGAAGAAGAACAAAAATTTATGTTAGATCTCAGTTCTAATTATATATACAGAGAAATGTTTTAAAAAGGCAGAAAGAAATAAAATGTTTTAAATATTTAATATCTGAGTGGGTTTGTACGTAATGTTTACTGCTCCATATGTCTTAAGATTCTATAACACATACACATACTATTTTTATATTTTAAAAAATATGACACTTTTTTAAAAAAGATAGTATATTAGAGTATTCTGAAACACATCCCCAACAAAATAAATACAACTTTTTAATAAAAATGCCATTGCAACAAGTTGGAAAACTGACTAGTTATTAAATAAATGGTTGTGTGTTTACTGGATATCCATATAAAATAATAGTTTGCTTTTTAACTCACACCATACACAAACATATTAGTTCCAGGTAGATCAAAGATTCAGGTTAAAAAAGTGTAAAATGGTTATTTAAAACAATTCTGGTCAATATAAATATAATGTTAGCCAAATTTTTATTGAGGCATAATTTATATGCTATACCATCCATCCACTTAAATGATAGAAGTTAATGATTTTTTACTGTATTCACACAGTTGTGCACCCATCACCACAATCAACTTCAACATCTCATCAGTATCCCTCAAAAAGCCTATAACAGTAGCATTCACCCTCAGTTACCCCCAAACTCTCTATCTCTAGGAAACCACTGATCTACTTTCTATATTTGTATATTATGGACATTTCTTTGAAATAGAATCACCGAATATGGTATTTGGTGACTTTATTTTCACTTTGCATGTTTTTAAGATTCATACATGTTACAACATGCATAAATACTTTATTCTTTTTATGGCCAAATAATATTACATTTCAAATATACCATTGTGTTTATCCATTCATAAGTTAGTAGATATTTGGATTGTCTCCATTTTTGACTATTATAAATGATGCTGCTATGAACATCCACATACAAGTTTTTGTGTACACATATTATCTGCATGACTCTTAGGTATATACCTTGAAATGGAAATTCTGGGCCATATGGTAACTATGCTTTAACTTTTGAAGAAGTGGTTTCCAATGTATCTGCACTATTTAGTACTGTTTCAAAAACCATTGCCTGCCACAAGGTCATAAAAATGTACAAATATTCTAATTTCTCAGCATTTTAGCCAACACATTATTATCTGTCATTTTAATTGCAGCTACCTTCATGTGGGTGAAATGTTATATCACATGTGGTTTTAATTTGTATTTCCTTGATGTTTGCATGTTTTCACATGCTTATAGGCCCAGGGCATACATATGTTCTTTAGAGAAATGTCTACTCAGATTTTTTTGGCCAATTTTTAAGTTGGTTGTTATTTTCATTGTTGAGTTTTCAGAATTCTTTATATAGTCTCAATACTGTTATCAAAATTATGACTTGAAAATATTTTTTTCCCTTCTCTGTTAAGTTCTCTTTTTCTTTCTTTCTTCCTTTTTCTTTGCATTCACAATATCCCATTAAGTGGCTATTAAGAGTTTATTATAAATTTGTTTCACAGGCTACAGGGAAATAAAAGGACTGTGTACAGTCTTTTGGGAAACAGGCAGGGAGCTGAGGAGGGCCAAGGTGAGTCTAGGGCCTTGGTGGGTGCATTCCCAGGGGAGGGGGCCCTGTAAGGGAAAGCAGACAACCGGTGAGAAGTAAGACCTGCAGAGTAACGGTGAGACTCCAAAACAATGGCATAACAAACAAACAGGTCTGTGGTAACGTGGCCCTGGGGAAACAGGCCCATGCCTCTGTGGAGTTACTTTCATAACTCTGCAACCAAGAGTCAAAGAAGGCCTCACATTCTTGGGGGCAGGGGCTGCATTCCTGGAAGGGGCATGCCTATTGGAGGTCCTCCTCCAGGAGGAATACCCATTGGGGGACCCATGGGAGTCCTTATACCAAAAGGTGGGCCTATCATGGCTGGAGCAGATGCCCCTCAGCCTACACATGCAGGAGGACCCCCATGGCCCAGTGGGTACTGGGTTGGGGCCCTTGCAATACTGGCTGTGGCGGCAGCCACAGCAGCTACAACAGTGCCTCTTCTCTGTGGGGTCATCACCTGTTGGGATAGCCCACCAACCCCATGAACTGGCCCAGCAAGTCTTGCAGGGGCCTAGGGCATGAGGACACCAGCTGGGGTTCCTCTGCCTGCAGCTCTGCTGATCCCTAGGCCCCCAGCAGCTCCAGCAAGTGGCACTCAGGCAATGCTAGTATCTTTGGGAGGAGGTCTCTCTACTGTCATTGAGACCAGGTTCTTCCCTCCAAGCAGCACCAGACCAAGGGCTCTCTTCTCTCACTGCTTGTTTTGAGTTCTTTGGCTTGATCTTCCTGAATTCATCACAATCACATAAGATCAAGTGCACATGCTTGTCAAAAGCCTTGAAGGTGCCAATGAAGATACAACCATCTTGTAAGATGCACTTTATCCTGTAGTCGATCCCCTGCAGCATCCTCCTGCTCTTGTCCACAGTCATGGTGATGGTTTGGATGGCTCTGATTCCCCTCAGATTTGCCTGCACATAGACCCAGCTGCCCTCCACCAGCTCACTTCCTGCCACCACTGCCAGAAATTGATTTTTATTTCTTAATATTGGCTTTTGAAACAACAACAAAAATTTAACTTAGCTCTCTCTCTCTTTTTTTTTTATTTTTGGCACTTGTGCTTCTGGTGCCCTAAGATGTTGTCTAAATCTAAGTAAGAAATATTTACTCTTATATTTTCTATTACACTAACAGTTTTACAATTTTAGCTCTTGTATTTATGTCTATGATCTATTTCAAATTAATTTTTACACTATGTGAAGAAAGGGTCCAACTTCATTATTTTGCATGTAGGTATACAGTTATCTAGCAAAATTTATTGAAAAGACTATTCCTTCCTTTTTGAATTGCCATAACCCCTTGGTGAAAACCAATAGACTATAAATACGAGGGCTTATTTCTGGACTCTTGATTTTATTCCATTAATCTATATATGTCTATCTTTATGACAGTACCATATTTCTTGATTACTGTAGCTTTGTGTATATTTAGACTGTGAAGTAAATATTAAAAAGAAACAAGCAAACTTAATTTAACTGTATATTTTACTTAATGCAATAAATCTCAAATATCATTTTAACATGTAACCAATATTAAAATTCTTAATACTTTAATTTTTTCAAAATTCAAAGTTCTATATGTATAGCATGGTTTAGACTGTGTATTTCTAGTTTGCAATAACTATATGTGGCCAGTGGCTACCATATTGAATAGCACTTCTTTAGAAAAAACATGGATAAATATTTTTATAATCTTGTGGTAGACAATGATTTTTTTAAAGATTTTATTTATTTATTTTTAGAGAGGGAAGGGAAGGAGAAAGAGAGAGAGAGAGAAAAATCAATGTGCAGTTGCTGGGGGTCATGGCCTGCAACCCAGGCATGTACCCTGACTGGGAATTGAACCTTTGCTCACAGCCCACGCTCAATCCACTGAGCTATGCCAGCCAGGGCTGACAATGATTTTTAAACAAGAAGATAAATTGTTCCTGTTTATGAAAATATTGTTTATGTTATTATTATTGAGTGATTATTAAAGCATGTTATAGACTGGAGGTCTAATTTCAGTACATATATTCAGAGTACTCATATCCAAAACCTATATACTATTTCTTCAAATCAATGAGTAAAAAACAGACAATCCTATTATTTTTTGAAATACTAAAGGTCTTAATTGAGGATTTCACAAAGTGTATGATAGTTTGTTGAACGTTATTATCACAGAAATGCTATTAAAAAACACAAGAAGATACCAACACTATCCAACTCCTATAATGGGAAAAAAAGTGACAACTAAGTGTAGAACAACCAGGACTCATACACTGTTTGTGGGAATATATCTTTATATGACTGTTTGGAAAAATTATTTGGAAGTGTCTACTAATACTAAACATTTCTTTTTCTGTACAACTTCAAGTATCATATATACCAAACAGAAATGATTACATATGCTCAAAAGAATGCTCATTTCAGTAGTTTAAAGTTGCCCCAAATTGAACAGACCTGAACACTTATCATCAATGTGATGGATGATAATATAATGATATATTCACCAATGGAATAGTATACAGCAATGGAAGAAAACAGATAAGTAGGTAAGATGTACAGGCCCAATGATGTATAATGCTCACAGATGCAATATTCAGGAAAGCAAGCCAGATGTAAAAATGTACCTATTGTATTATCCCGTTTATATGAATCAAAGGAGTAGTAAACAAATTTGTGGTATTAGCTGAAAGAATAATGAATATTTCATGGAAGATACTGATTGGAAAAGACAAGAGAGAGCCTTTCAGTCTGTGGGAAATTTTCTGTATCTTGATTTGTGTGATTGCACAAAAGTAGGCATATGTAAAATTTCATCAGTTGGTGCACCTTAGATTTGTGCATTTTACTGCATGCATGTTACACCTCAACATAATGTTTGAAAATTTTAAAAATATAATATGAGGTAATAAAAGATTTCTGTAGGTCAAATAACCCAAAAGTGATAGGAATAAAAATTTAATGATGTAGAAGATAAGTCTTTTCAAGGAAATAAAAATTGGTTGGACTAGAGCATGATATAGTCTTCTTAAGCTGTTTTACCCCTCATTTTAAGTAAATTTGGTTTGAGTTTAAATTATTTTTATATTATGGCAGTTTGATAGCTAAATTGCTTTCATGATTTGAAATCTCTGGATATATTTAAGGGCAGGAAAAAATAATTGCTATAATGAGTAAAAATGAACTCATTCTGCCTCAAACTCACAAAGGTAAGAGGACATTAATGGAGCTTTTCATTTCAATTTAAAAGCACCCTTCATGGTAGAAACCTCTTTCCATATAATTTGATGATCCAGGAAAAGTTTTTGAGAATGGTGAACTAGTGTGTTGGATGTAGCTAGGAAGAAAGAAGAAAGAGTAAGTGGGTTGATTTAGCCACTAAATACACAGGAGCATTTCTCCTATCAGAGCTGGGCTACAAAAAGACAAAATGAAGGCAGATACATGCACATTAGATGTGGCACAAAAAGAACAGATAGTAGTTTGCTGTGGCTCTTTGTAAAGGATTCACTTGCTCTTAGATAGGGAAAGAAAAATGAATAAATAAAATAAGTCAGATTATTTACAAAGACCCAGGAAAATATCTGGCCAGTTTCTTTCTATTCTATCTGGCAATTATTTAAGGCTTGCATCTTAGAAGAGACCCTCTAGAAGCAAAGTTTGAAATAGGAATATATTTGCTTGTGCTTTCTTGATGGAGTACTTTCAAGTGAAATTTGTGAAGAAATGAAGGAGGAAGGATAGGGCAGCTTAAGAAGTTAGGCATAGATATGGGCCCAGCACTGTCAGAACTAGGCTTAGCCTAATAATATAGGGAGCCCTGGAATAGGACTCAACCACAGAGGTGCCATAACCACAGGCAAAGTGGGTGTGTTTGTTAACTGATATCAGTTAATCCTATAGGCTTGGCAGAGGGAGAAGGGGAAGCAGTGAACTGTTAGCAGCATTTGCTTTCAGCATATGAGAAATGGGCCCCTGGCCAGGTGAAATAGAAGTGGGAGGGGTGGCAGTAGTATACACTTTCCAAAAGCATAGAAATAGATGTCTTAAACTAATGATCAAGAGCCAACCTGGCTTCAAGTTTAAGTTTAAATAGTCAATTTTAATTGACTATTTCTTTCTATGAAATTACACTTTTGTTTAAGCAATACTGTCTATGAAACTATCTGTTTGGGCTGCTATATTCTTAATATATAGTCAAAAACTTGTATGAACATTAAGAAAAGGAAAGGATGTTTAAGTTACTCTGGCTCAACCAATAACCAAGAGAGAATAATGAGTTACCCTATATTTCTCACTAAGACATAAACCATAATGTCTAGACACAAATGCCTTCTGCAGAATTTCAAAGCCAATGGTCAATGATTACAGAAAACAGTGGCAGATAAGAAGGTATCTCAAAGAATTTCAAGGCAGCTTAATTGTTTCTAGACGCAACCATATCTCTTCTATGCATTCTTTCCATTTGATGTAAAATTGTTAATCACTGAAATGTGTGCATCAAAATTGAAACTTCTTATGTACCAAATGCACTTTTTCTTACTTTTCTGTCTATATAAGCATCACTTCTCTGAAGTTGAGGTACTGTTTCAAGGCTTCTTGAAGCTGTACTGTTGAGCTATAGGCCTCAGTGAGGCCCAAATAAGACTCTTTCTTAAATTTATAGAGATTCAGTTACCTTTTTGTTGACAATATTTAGACAAAATATTGTTATCAGTAGTACACTTACCATTATTTGAAAAGCATTGTTTTAAGGGGTGCTAAATGTCACATTTGATCTCCAAATATGATCTTTATTACAGCAAACTTATTATGCTGTTTGAAGCTACCATTACAAAAGCTTCATCTTTGCCCTAGAAGGTTCTATACTAAAAAATGAGTCAACAGAGAAAGGAAATCATTATCAGACATTATCATAATTAATCTTACTGCTCATTTAAGGCAAGGCTCTCAGAAGAAGGAATACTGGAGAGGTCAATTTTGGTATTTGTGAGGATATCATAGATCCTTCCAAGAGTGGTATGCTGACAGAGTTAAAGAAGAGAATGAGAATATCAGTGTGTATATATACATAAAGGAGGCTGAGAAGAAGTGATCATGATGTCAAGGGAAGTTTCAAAATGCAACCTGGCTACACTTCAATCATTAATTAAGATGATTAAGATATATTGGTGTTAGTGAAAATATAGACATGTAGATGAATGGAACAGAATACAAATCACACCTGTACAGTCAATTTGTTTATGATAACATTTCCAAGGCAATTAATGAGCAAAGAAAATCTTCCAGGAGATAATCCTGGATAAATTGAATAGTTATACAAAAAAAAAAAAAATCCTTGACTATTACCTGACTCCACACACAAAAATAAACTCCAAATAGATTATGAGCATAAGTATAAATTTAAAACTACAAAATTTGAACAATGAAACAGGAAAAGATATCTGTGAACTTAGGGTAAACAAAAATTGCTTCTACAAGAAGCATGAACCAAAAAAAAAAAAAAAACTGCTGGGAGTGGAGCTGAATTTGGGGAGTAGCTATCTGCTGTGCTGAAAACCTCTGGAAACTGCCTAAGGAGCTGAAAGTAGGTGGAAATGGTGAACACCAGGATACACACTGGAAGAGGGAACCCAACAACAAAGGAACCACCAACAGATAACAACAGAAGAGGGTGAAGGAGGGAGTGGAAACCACACACACCTCAATCAAGGACCTATCTGGAAATACAACTAAATAGTGGATAAATACACTGAACAGTGGGGAAATACAACTGAACAAGAGCAAGAGAGAATCCTCAAAACCTTGCACACGTGGAAGCACCAACTTCAGCACAACCTGCCTTCATCAGCACAACAAAATACAAGAAGTGGTGGACAGAGTGACTCTTAGTTAACCAGCTGGTGGAAAGGACCCACCAAAGAAAGACCCCGCAACAATGAAAACCCAAAAGACAAACACAGAGCCAACTTAAATGACAACCCAAGACCAGTGAGCTCAGGAGATCAAGGAGACTGCACCACTGAATCTCACAGGTACTCTACCACAGAAGCTCACACCATAAACCCAGGGAGCCAGAACAGATCAATTTAAGAAGCTGAGGCTAACAAGAAGAGTCTCACAAACAATGGGAAGACAAAGAAACAATCCCCAAATGAAAGGAAAGAAGGAAGCCCCAGAAAGAATGCTAAATGAAATAGAAGCATCTCAACTATCAGATATTGAGTTCAAAGCAATGATTATCAGGAAGCTCAATGAGCTCTCAATGAGCTCACAATTAGCTACCAGAAACTACAGGGAAACTACAATGAACTCACTGCAAACTATATCAACATGAAAAAGGAAATAGAAACTATCAACAAGAGCCAAAAGGAAATGAAGAATGTAATTTCTGAACTGAGGAACACAGGAGAAGGAATCAAAAGGAGGATCAATGAAGCAGAAGATCGGATCAGAGCAAGAAAAGGAAAAGAGGCTCAGAAAGAATGAAGATGGATTAAGAGAAATGCAAGACAATATAAAACATAATAATATGTGTATAATAGGGATACCAGAAGGAGAAGAAGAGGAGCAAGGGATAGAAAATCTATTTGAAAAAGGAATGATGGAAAACTTCCCTAATCTGATGAAAGAAAAAGTCACACAAATCCAGGAAACAGAGGGAGTCCCAATCAAGAGAAACCCAAAGAGGCCCACTTCAAGACACATCATAATTAAAATGGCAAAATTCCAACACAAAGAAAGAATCTTAAAGGTAGCAAGGGAGGAACAAGAAGTAACATACAAGGGAGCCCTGATAAGGTCAGCAGCTGACTTCTCAATGGTAACGCTCCAAGCCAGAAGAGAATGGCAAGAAATATTCTGGGTAATGAGAACCAGAGGTCTGCAACCAAGGCTACTTTGCCCAGCAAGGCTCTCAATCAATATAGAAGACAAAATAAGGAGCTTCCCAGACAAAAGAAGTCTGAAAGAATACACCTCCACCAAACCAGCTCTGCAAGAGATGCTAAAGGAAATTCTTTAAGGAAAGGAAGAAAAGGAGAAAGAGATAGAGGAACACAGGTACGAAAATGGCAATGAATAAGTACCTATCAATAATAACCTTAAATATAAATGGATTAAATGCTCCAATCAAAAGACATAGAATAGCTGAATGGATAAGAAACCCACACATATGCTGCCTACAAGAGACCCACCTGAAGACAAAAAGACCTACACAGACTGAAAGTAAAGGGCTGGAAACAAATTTTCCAAGCAAACAGAAAGGAAAAAAAAAAGCCAGGGTAGCAACACTTATATCAGACAAAATAGACGTAAAAAAAAGGGTCATAAAGAGAGACCAGGAAGGTCACTTCATAATACTCAAGGGAATAACTTACCAAGAAGACATAAACATTGTAAATATATTTGAAACCAACATAGGAGCACTCAAATGCATGCAAAAAAAATCTTAGAGAACTTCAAGAAAAATATTGACAGCAACACAATTATAGCGAGGAATTTTAATACTGCACTGTCAAAAATGAACAGAACTTCCAAATGAAATATAAACAAAAATTTTGTGGCATTGAACAATGCCCTAGATGAAATGGACTTAACTGATATATATATAGAGCCCTTCATCCCAAAGAAACTAAGTACATATTCTTTTCAAATGCACATGGAACATTTTCAAAGATAAACCACATGATAAGACACAAAACAAGACTCAACAAAATCAAGAAAATTGAAATCATACCAAGCATTTTCTCCAATCACAAGGGACTAAAACTAGAAACCAACCCCAAGGGGAAAAACTCAAAACACTCACAATCATGGAGATTTAATAGCACACTATAAAACAATGAATGGGTCAAGAATGAAATTAGGGAAGAAATCAAAACATTGCTGGAAACAAATGAAAATGAACTCACAATAGCCCAAAACTTATGGGATGCAGCGAAGGCAGTCCTGGGAGGGAAATTCATAGCCATACATTCTGGTTCTTTAAAAAGATAAACAAAATTGACAAGCCTTTAAGCAGGCTCATCAAGAAAAAATGAGAGAAGACAAATGAACTCAATCAAAAATGAAAGAGGAGAGATTTCAACTAACACCACAGAAATACAAAGGATTGTAAGAAATTACTATGAAGAACTATATGCCAAGAAATTTGAAAACTTAGGTGAAATGCACAAATTTCTAGAAAAATATAATCTTCCAAAACTCAAGAAGAAGCAGAAAGCCTGAACAGACCAATAAAAGCAGATGAAATTGAAGCAGTAATCAAAAAACTCCCGACACACAAAAGCCCTGGACTGGATGGTTTCACAGGAGAATTCTATAAAGCATTTAAAGAAGAGCTAACCCCTATCCTTCACAGACTATTCCAAAAAATCCAAAAAGATGGAAGACTCCCAAACTTTTTTAATGAAGCCAGCATCATCATAGTCCCAAAACCAGATAAAGACACAACAAAGAAAGAAAACTTCAGGCCAATATCACTGATGAACATAGACACTAAAATGCTCAACAAAATATTGGCAAACTGCATCCAACAATACATTAAAAAGATCATACACCATGACCAAGTGAGATTCATCCCAGGGATGCAAGGATGGTTCAGTATTCACAAATCAGTAAATGTAATACGTCACATAAACAAAAGCAAAGGCAAAAATCACATCATATTAATAGAAAAAGCATTTGATAAAGTACAGCACCCATTTATGATAAAAACACTCAGAAAAGTGGGAATAGAGGGAGCATTCCCCAACATAATAAAGGCCATATATGACAGACCTACAGCCAACATCATACTCAATTGGCAAAAACTAAAGTGTTTTCCACTAAGATCAGACACAAGACAAGGTTGTCCACTTTCATCACTTCTATTCAATATAGTGCTGGCAGTTTTAGCCGTAGTGATCAGACAAGAAAAGGAAATAAAAGGCATCCTAATTGGAAAGGAAGAAACAAAACGGTCATTGTTTGAAGATGACATGATAGTGTACATAGGAAATCCTATCAACTCCACAGAAAAACTGCTCAATCCAATAAATGAATTTGGCAAAACAGCAGGATACAAAGTCAATATCCAGAAATCAAAGACATTTTTGCATACCAACAATGAAACAGCAGAAGAAGAAATCAAGAAAAAAACATCTCATTCGATATAGCAAAAACAAAAATAAAATACTTAGGAATAAACCTAACTAAGGAGGTAAAAGACCTGTATTCAGAAAACTACATAACACTAAAGAAAAAAATCAAGGAAGACACAAACAAATGGAAACATATACTGTGTTTATGGATCAGAAGAATTAACATCATCAAAATGTTTATACTACCTATAGCAATTTACAGACTCAATGAAATATTTATTAAAGTACCAATGGTATATTTCACAAATATAGAACAAACACTTCAAAAATTTATATGGAACCATAAATGACCCTGAATAGCTGCTGCAATTTTGAGTAAAAGGAGCAAAGTAGGAGGGATCACAATACCTGATACCAAACTGTATCACAAGGCCACTGTCATCAGAACAGCCTGGTACTGGCACAAAAACAGACACATGGACCAATGGAACAAAACAGAGAGTCCAGAAATAAACCCAAGTCTCTATGGTCAATTAATATTAGACAAAGTGGGCAGAAGCATAAAATGGGGTAAAACTAGCCTCTTCAACAAATGGTGTTGGGAGAACTGGACAGCTACGTGCAAAAAATATGAAATTCGAGCACCAACTTACACCATTCACAGAAATAAATTCAAGGTGGATAAAAGATTTAAATATAAGCCGTGATGCCTTTAAAGTCCTAGAGGAGAGTATAGGCAAGAAAACCTCAGATATTTCACACAGCAACATTTTTACTGATATGTCTGCTAGAGCAAGAGACATAAAGGAAAGAATAAACAAATGGGATCTCATCAAAATAAAAAGCTTCTGCACAGCTAAAGAAAACAGTATTAAAATAAAAAGTGAATCAACTGTGTGGGAAAACATATTTGCCAATGATACCTCAGACAAGGGTTTAATCTCCAAAATATATGAAAAACGTACACAACTTCACTCTAAGACAAACAACCCAATTAAAAAATGGGCAAAGGACTTGAACAGACACTTCTCCAAGGAGGACATAGAGAGGATCCAAAGACACATGAAACGATGTTCAATATTGCTAGCTATCAGAGAGATGCAAATTAAAACCACAATGAGATACCACTTCACACCAGTCAGAATGGCCATCATAAACAAAGCAACAAACAACAAGTGTTGGAGAGGTTGTGGAGAAAAGGCACCCTAGTGCACTGTTGGTGGGATTGCAGACTGGTACAACCACTATGGAAAACAGTATGGAATTTTCTGAGAAAACTAAAAATGGGTCTGCCTTTTGACCCCGCAATTCCACTGCTAGGATAATATCCCAAGAACCCTAAAACATCAATCCAAAAGAACCTATGCACCCCAATGTTCATTGCAGCACAATTTACAATAGCCACATGTAGGAAGCAACCTAGGTGCCCATCAGTAAATTAGTAAATCAAAACACTATGGTACATTTACACAATGGAATTCTATGCAGTAGAAAGAAAGAAGGAGCTCCTACCCTTTGCGACAGCATGGATGGAACTGGAAAGCATTATACTAAGTGAAATAAGCCAGGCAGTGAAAGACAAATACCGTATGATCTCACCTTTAACAGGAACCTAAACAATAAAACAAACAAACAAGCAAAATATAGTCAAAGACACTGAAATAGAGAACAGGCTGACAGTGACCAGAGGGGAGAGGGGAAGAAATTTCAGGGGAAAAGGGGAAGGGTTTACAGGAACAAGTATAAATGACACATGGACAAAAACTAGGGGGAGTGGAAATGAGAGGAAGGTGGGGAGGGCTAGGGGGTGGGCTGTGATGGGAGTAAAAGACAGAAAACTGTACTTGAACAGCAATTAAACTTTTTTTTAAAACTGGGTAAATTTGACTGCATCAAGTTAAAATTTAAAGAGCTCCTTAAAAGGCATTATTAAGAAAACAAAAAGATAATGGCAGAGTTAGAAAATATTTGCAACACACACACATCCATATATCAGACAAAAGACATGTGTTTAGGGTGTTTAAAAATGTTTACAACTCAATAAGAAGACACAAAACCTCATACACTATGGGCAAAATATGAACAGAGAATTCACTAAAGAAGATATGTAAAGAATAAGCACATGAAAAGACATTCAATATCATTAGTCATCATGGAAATGCAAACTAAAATCACAAAAACATAGCAATAAAGATTGCTTCACAAGGGAAAACAGAGAAAATGTCCTGATTTAACTTTGGGGAGTTTCTTTCTATATTTTAATATCAGGTCTTTTCAATTTTCAAGGACAAATGTAACTAGGAATCATTAACAAGGTAAGTGAAATCAAACATATATGATTTCATTAGGCAAATTTAAAAAATGATAATTCTAAAGATGCTGTTTTTCCTATTTTCCATACTGAAGTTGGCCGGTGCAGGATGCTCAGTCTGTGTGCTATTTTGGGATCCCCTGGGTTCTGACTTTCAGGCAAGGAAACAAGTAATACCAACTCACATCCCTGGCTTTGTTGTATCTATGGCTGGATATGCTTTTATATAGCTGATTCTGGAAATTTGAGGATTTAAGTTCCACTGCCTGAATAATTATCTCAGAGAAGTGGGATTTTTAGATGTTGGATTGTGAGGCTGAGAGGAGAGAGAAGATGAAGGGTATTACTAAATAAATGTCCTGCTTCTGCTCTTGGGATAAATACATCATCATCCCAGCTGTCACTAGTCACCACCAAATGAGTGTGCATTTGTCACGCTTCATTTAGCCGGACTGGCTGGGCTTCAGCCTGGCCAAGATTATAGCTGTTTAAAGTCTGTACATCAGACTTCATAATAAATCCCACTGAAAAGCCAGGGCCAGGAGTGAAGAGAGCTAGGTTATTGCAGAGCTTTGTGAAAGGGATAAAGGTGGGATCAATACAGCAGAAAGGCACTAGGGAAAGGAAGGGAGAAAGGTAGACCTTTTGTGAAGATCAGTCTGCACAAATTTTTCTATTTCCATATGAGCCTTACTAGCTGGAAGCAAAACACTGACATGACCCTCAAAATTGTCTTCTCCAACAGCCACTAAAGGATAACAAAAGCTGTGTGACTGTCCAAGGAATTGGGAAGAGTTTTCTCAAGGGGAGCTGAGACAGGAAGTAAGAGTCAATGCTGAGACTCGGCATTGCTACAACCATGGCTAGTCTATAAGTATCAGCCAGCAGTCGATGGAAAGAAGCTGTGGCATAGGAGAGGTGTGACCATTTGTTGTTATCAATTAGAATATTTTTCAGTCAAATGTGTAGGTACCTATTGCAAAAGCTAGAAAAATGTGTGTACTAAGTAGCCAATCTCCTTTGAATGGCTTTCTGAACAGTGTGAGTTAGGAGAAACCCTCATCTCAAACTCATCCTCTCCTCTCTACTCTGTGATGTAGATGTCAACACCAGCAAAGATGTACAGAATGAAAAGTGGAGGGGAGTCTTTAGGATGCTTGCTAGGGAGTGTGAATGGATGCCAGGTTCTGGTTTGTGAAGCAGGAAGGAAGGCACAAGAAAATGGGTAAAACTGTATGGTGTAACAGGGGCTGGAGCAAAGCTATGTAATACATAGATCTATCCAAAACAAGTTTGTAGGGAAGGTAAGCCAGGATAGAAAAAGTTATGTGGGAAGATTAGATGGAGCATAAATAATGCCAGGGGGAGGGCTTCTGAGGTTAGCCTGGAGAGGTGGGCAGAGGCCAGATAAAAAAATGGCTTTACATTCGTAGTAAGGAGTTTCAACATCATACTGAAGATAGTGAGAAGATATAGGAGAGTCTTAAGACATTAGAGGATTGTTAGAGTGTTATAAGGAGATGTTTGTACTTGCAATGTGGAGAGTGGATTAGATGGAAGCAAAACTAAAAGCAGGGAGCTTGGTGGAGATTACTACACTGGATCTTATAATAAATGATGATGAACTAACCTACTAAAGAGGCAGAGGTGGAGAAGGGCTGGGGGGAGTGGATGGAATCAGGGAGTCAGGCTTGTCATGGATTTGTGATTAGTTAAGTCATTACTGTGTTTCCTGTTTTTGTGTTTGATGTTTGACTGAGTACAATATTTTATCCTCTACTTGCTCACACTCATGAGAAGTCTAATGCTTCTTGCTAAGGTCTCTATTTACTGATATGTCCAAGAATCTTTACAGAGATTCCTCATGCATCTCTCCTTGAATCCAGAAGACCATGGGACCATTGTGAGAAGCTGGGTCATCTAGTCTAGGAGGATCTATTATGCCACTTGTGTTACCTATAGTAATAGAGGCCTATGGATTGTGAATGGCATCTAGTAGAGACACAGAGTCAAGAAAGATTGTCCTGCCTCAATGGTTGCAGCTGCTGTCTCCTTTGTGTCATTCCCTATTGTGTCAAAGAAATGTGAGCTCCTGCTTTGTCCACTACAATTGTTGCTGCAATCCCTACTGAAGCTACAGTGATGATTTTTTAGTTTTTCATCAGTCCCAGCGATAATTTACTCAACGAAGAATTCAGATGACAGCACTGTTGTTGGATCCTAACATTTGCATTTACTTAGACTCCCTCACATTGTTTCTTCCTCAGGGCGTAGGAATGTCCCATAAAGTGGGATGGAAGAATTTCCACTCTCTTCAATATTGGGAAGCCAGAGTGACCGTTTCTGTATCTTAGGTCAGGTTCCCAAAAGTTGACCCTGAGATGGTGATTCATGTGCAAATGTTTTTTTTTTTTTTTTGAGAAAATGCTTCTAGGGAAAAACTATAAGGGAGTAGAACAGGGAAAGGGGAAGAAGGTAAGCAAGGTTATGGTTTCAGGTAAAGCCCCAGTCTCAGTCTGATCCTCAAGGGAGCTATGAAATACAAGTTACACCTCAGTTTTCATTAACTCAAGGCAAGAGGACTAACCTTTCCTATTCATTGGCGAAGGTCCATTCCAGTAGATGTAAACTACCAGTCACTTCCCATTCTCTACTAGTAACAGTCCTGAAATGATGTTTGCAGGTTTGAGTCTTAAAGCTACAGCACACAGAGTTAAGGGGTGGGAACAGAGAGTAAGAGGAACTCAGGAGGAATAAAGAAGAGCACTAATAGTGTTCAGACCATAACTAGTTTTGTGCATGAAAAAGTGGTCCACTTCATTTTTTTCTATCCAGCCATATTTTAAGGGCTTTGACCTTAAAGGAGCAAGTGAAGGACTCTTGATTCCTCCCCTCCCAAAGCCTTGAACTCTTTATGCAAATTTTCCTATAAACTTAGATATCTATATTTTAATATTGTTTCTCTCATATATATCTAACTGTTAGGTTCTCATCACATCAGGATCTCTGTAACCACTAAATTTGAGAATGAAGAAAGAGTCTAGAATGATATCCAGTATTTTTACTTCATCTACTGGGTCTCAGAACACTGGCTTCTCTGGGTATGCCAGCAACCCAGGAACAGCCTTATGAGTTGGAATTCCTTATAGGCACCTTCCCTGGCTCATGCAACTTTAAGGTCAAGAAACCTATTCTTTGGGAGATTTTCTTAGAATTTCTGAAGGTCGTGAGAAAGCTATGAGAGAACTTAAGACAGGACTTTTAGCCCAGATCCTTTTCTGAAACTGAAGATATAAAGGAAACTCAGGTATGTTTGCTTTCCTAAGGCACACAGTCCCCAAAATCATAGCGTGATATAGCTTGATCAGAACTATATGATCATTTGGTTATTTCCTTCATGTCACTAAGGAAAAACCTAAAGCCCAGAAAAGTCAGGTAACATGCCCTGGTCCCCCAGTTAATTGATTGCATAAGACCTTGATTACAATCTTATGATTTCTATGTAATAAGTAAATACATATTACAATGTATTTACTTTCATAAGTAAATACCTTGATTGTAATCAAGGTCTTATGATTTCTATGAAAGTAAATACATTGTTGAATATGAAGGTTAAAAATGGCTATTAAAATTCTCTAAATTATACTACCATAATTCACCATTTCAATCTATTAACTTTTTACCTCCAATCTTCTACATACAGTAAAAATCTTTGGAACTTTTGATGTATGGGACAATACTACAACCAATTGAGCTACCCAGCCAGGGCTGATTTGAAGGGCTAAATAAAGAAGAGAAAAAAAGATAAAATAGTGACAGGTAAGTTGGGGACAACATAACATATGGTGGATAGGAAAAGACTTAAAAAGACTTAATAGCAATAGAAAGAACCTATCACAGGAAAATAAACTACTACTGAAAAGATGCACCAAGATTTTAGTAGCATAGGCCAAAAACGCAAATAAAAAAACCCTATATTCGAAAATAAAGTAAAATGCATAGCTGAAAAAGTCCCCTTTAGCTTAGTGACATGCCTGATTGAATTTTTGGTCAGTTTGGCCCTATATGTGAAATTACACAAAGACATGAAATTCTGCCCAGGATTCCTTTCACATGTTATTAGGTAGGCAAACTTTGTCTTAATATATTTTAGGAAAACATATTGTACCTCTTGAATTCAGGCAGGGAGCATACAGTGCACACAGTGGGTAAGTACATACATTGCAAGGCTAGTCCTCACCAGTTGACAGTAATAAGGCCAAAAGGCAAAGTACAACTTAAAATTATCCTCTTTGTTAAGAATGTAGATGGCATGGTAAAAAAAAAAAATGGGCATTCAGCAATGTTAGAAATAAGTTCTGTATGCCTAATATTGAAATTTCTTTGAAGCCATTTTCCAAAGCAAATCTAAAAACTATAAAGGTACATAATTCCTATTTGCAAACAATGCATAAAACATAAAGTAGCAGGCATAGTATTCACATTTTAAAAATGCAGTTTGGAATGTAGCCACCTTGCTTGTTTGAAGCCAGCTGCCAGAGATGAATAATAAGATCAGAGGAATTCAATAATCCTAAGTGTGCTTGTGGGTAATTCCCCCTCATTTGGGTATAGATCCACCTGGATGAAGGACAGATACCTGAAACCCCTGCATACATTTCACTGGAATTTAATAATAATAATAATAATAATAATAATAATAATAATAAATGTTCTTCCACACAAAATTCCAATTTCATGCTACTTGAACTATTCAACCAAACATTCAGCAATACCTTATGACAAGGTTGGTGCTTTCACTAAATTTATTAAGAGCAGAAATTCAAACCTAGAAGTTCACAAACATCCCTCAAGAATAACTAAAATATGAAATGTACTATTTATTAATGGTAGCATTGCACATTGACTTTTATTTTTTTAATTATTTTATTATTGTTCAATTACAGTTGTCTGCATTTTCTCCCCACCACTCCCCCAACCCCAGCCAAACCCATCTCCCTCCCTTGCTTCCACCTTCCTCCCTGGTTTTGTCCATGTGTACTTATAGTATATTTAAAACAGCTATGTGTTTCTTTTCTACTATGTACCAAACACCCTTTACTGATGCTGGGACACAAGGGTGAGAAAAACAGACAAAACCTTGTGTTCCAATGGAGAAATCTGTCATTCTAGTGGAGGAATCCATCAAAAGAGAAATAAATAAACAAACAAGAGAACTTTGGAATGTAAAAAATGCTATTAAGAAAAAACAATGAACCCTGGCTGGTGAGGCTCAGTGGATTGAGCGCCAGCCTGTGATCCAAGGGGTTGGCAATTCCATTTCCAGTCAGGGCACATGCCTGAGTTGTGGTACAGGTCCCCATTAGAGGGTGCTCAAGAGACAACCACACATTGATGTTTCTCTCCCTCTCTTTCTCCCTCCCTTCCCCTCTCTAAAATAAATAAATAAAATTTTTAATTAAAAAAAGAATGAGGTTATACACAGGGTTGGGCAAAAGTAAATTTACAGTTCACATGGAAAATAATGTAATAATTAATAAATGATAATACAATAATAAACTGTGTGTTGTATACTATAAACCTACTTTTTCCCACACTATACAGTAATAGGATGGGTACAATGAGAGCAAAATTAGACAGCATTATTAGTGAAGATCTCTGTATAAAAACTGACTTGAGACTTGGATGCCTAAGCTTGAATAAAATATTTTATACTGTAGTTTTGTATGCGTTGTTTAACTTCTTTGTTATAATTAAAAAATAAATCTAGTTTGTGTTATTTTTCACTACTTTTTTTACCCCATGTTTCATACTATGCATATCTAAAAGGGCTTAAAACAATTACTATTATTGGAAAATGGCATAAAAACTATTCCTGCATTTGTATGTCTAATATTTTATAAAAACTAACTGTCAAAACCAATATTGTCTTATTCTGATGCTTAAAGAATTGTTTTTGCTTACTTCTTGTATCAGTTAGCTATTGCACAATAGTGCTGTGTAAAAAAAAACCCACCCAAAACTCAATGCTTAAAACAATCATTTTTTCTAGTTTGTGTATCTTTGTATACGTTGATCAAGGATTAGCTTACTTAGGGTTGGCTCAAAGCTGCATAGTAGATACAGGTCTACCCCATCTGTTTCTCATACTCTTTAAACCAGTAGCTACCTGAGGAAACATCATTTCACATAGAAATGTAGATTCACAGAAGGCCAACCCCATTCATGAAGCACACTTTAGGCTTTTGATTTTTTTTCACATATACTATCAGCTCATTGCACAAAGAAAGTCACATAGCCAAACCCTAAGACAAGTGGTGGAGACCATACCCTGACCATTATATGGCCTGAGGAAGTCTACTTGCTAAGCCCAATATTAGTGGAGTACAGCTGTAAACCCTCCTTTACAGGTAAAGGGAGAAAGCAAATATTTGCCATACAACATTGTGGTCTATTATACCATTCATTCACCAAATAAATACAGGTGGGGGCAAAAGTAGGTTTATAGTTGTCCATATGGAAAATAATACACAATTAATAAAAAATGATATAAGAATAAACTCAGTTTCACATACAACTCTAAACTTACTTTTACCCCACCTTGTATTGAGCATTTAGTGCTTTTAAAACATTGTATCAAGTACTGTGAAATACAGGGAATTAGAAGTATGCTCTATGTGCAAAGAAACCCTAGGTATTTGAGTCAATAACACAAGGTACAAATTGGGATGTCTATTCTCAAAGACTCAGGTAAAAAGTTTTGGACATTCAGGCAAGGATGAGACTTCCAGTCAAGATGGCACCATAGGTTAAGACAGCTCACGTCCTCTCATAACCACATGAAAATTAAAACTATGGAATTAAAGAAACCACATCCATCCAGACTGGTAGGAGTGGCAGAGACATGGAATAGGCTGGTCCCACAACTACATGTGGTGGATGAAATTTCAGGAGGTATATCTCCAGAATAAGGAGCCCCAGCCCCACACCAGGCCCCCAACACAGGGCTCCAGTACCAGGAAGATAAATTCTGGCTTCAAAAGCCAGTGGGGATTGAGCTGGTAGAAGTATTTGCTGGAATTCCAAGCAGTTTCCCTTAAAGAACCCACACACTCTTACTCAGACTTACTCCCTCTGAGCTCCAGCATTTGGGGTAGCAGCCTGAAAGACACCAATGACGTACAGGGAGGAACTGAAATGGCTGGCATGAAGGTGGGACCTGGGAGTCACCTTTCTTCCAGACAGAAGGGTGGGTAGAGGCCATTGTCCCTTTTCTGAACCCTTCCTCCCACAAAGCAGGCAGGCAGGTTCCATATCTGAGATTCCATCATCCTGGCTAACACTGTTTGCCCCTGCTGGATACCCCATGAGACTCCATCCCACCCAACTTACCAGCCACTCAAAAAGTTAACCCTGACTTTTCCATATGAATGGCTTATCTTGGCTTATGCTTCACAACTTCCTAAATCCTGTCAAGCAAGCAACAGTTGACCTCAGTAAGCCCCCAGCCTCCATGCCTATTGTTAAGTGGCCCCAGGCCCAGCACTAGCAGCAGCCAGCCTAGATTCACAGCTTGGTTTTGCTTGGGAATCTCCAGCCCAGCACAAGTAATAGCCATCTTAGATTGCTTTATAGTTCATGCAGGGTGGCCATGGGCAGAACACAGGTGGGGCTGGCCTTGGCCTGCACCACTCAGAAAACCTCACAGCTGGTGCACCCAGTGGACAGCTACAGAGCACATTGGAGCACCACTACCCTGCCTCTCCACAGCTGATACTCCATGGAGGGCAGAGGTCAGTGGTCAGTGGTTATAGCCAGTCATTGCAGCTGACAGGCCTAAGTAAATCCCTCTTATTGACTTTCCAATAGCAATCAAGTTTTAAATGCAAGAGGAGGCTCTATGAAGCCCACATGAAGGGCAAACCTCAAGTACCCAGTTTGGCTGATAGAGGAGACTGCATTACTGGATCCTACAGGACACCTACTACTTTAGGACAACACTACCAAGCTATGGAGTCATAGAAGCCCTACCTAATACATAGAAACAAACTTTGGGAGGTTGCCAACATGATGGAACAAAGAAACATGGCCCAAATAAAAGAACAGATCAAAACCCCATAGAAAAAGCTAAATGGAATGGAGATATGCAATCTATCAGATGCAAAACACTGGTTATAACAATGCTCAGGGAACTTAGTGAGGACCTCCTCAGCATAAAAAAGATCCAGTCAGAAATGAAGGATTCACTAATAGATGTAAAGAACAACTTACAGGGAAACAACAATAGAGTGGATGAAGCTGAGAGTCAATCAATGTTTTAGAACATAAGGAAGCAAAATATAATCAATCAGAACAATAAGAAGAAAAAAGAATCCAAAAAAATGAGGATAGCATATGCAGCCTCTCAGACAACTTCAAGCATTCCAACATTTGCACCATGGGTGCCAGAAGGAGAAAAGAAAGAGCAAGAAATTGGAAATCTATTTCAAAAAATAATGAAAGAAAACTTCCCTAATTTGGTGAAGGAAATAGACACATAAGTCCAGGAAGCACAGAAAGTCCCATACAGATGGATTCAAAGAGGCCCACTTCAGAACACAACATAATTAAAATGCCAAAGTTTAAAGATAAAGAGAGAATCTTAAACGCAGCAAGAGAAAAGCAGTTACTTACCTGCAGGGGAGTTCCTGTAAGACTGTCAGCTGATTTCTCAAAAGAAACTTTGCAGGCTAGAAGGGATTGGCAAGAAATAGTCAAAGCCATGAAAAGCAGGGAACTACAGCCAAGATTGCTCTACCCAGCAAAGTTATCATTTAGAATCAAAGGGCAGATAAACAGCTTCCAAGACCAGAAAATTCTAAAGGAGCTCATCATCACCAAACCATTATTATATGAAATATTTAAAGGGCTTATTTAAGAAAAAGAAGAAGAGCATAACTATGAACAATAAAATATCAATAAACACATATCTATCAACAATTGAATCTAAAAAACAACTAAGCAAGCAAGAACAGAGACAGAATCGTGGATATGGAGAGCATTTTGATGGTTGCCAGGTGAGAAGGCAGTGTGGGGGAATAGGTGATGTGGTGAGAAGATTAAGAAGTACAAACAGGTAGTTACAGAATAGCTATAGGGATGTAAAGTATAGTATATAAATTGGAGTAGCCAAAGAACCTATACACATGACCCGTAGACATGAAAAATGGTGTTGGGATTGCCTGAGGGTGGGCAGTGCTGGGTGGAGGGGGGCAAAGGGGGAAAAAACTGAAACAACTGCAACAGCATAATCAATGAAATATAAATTTAAATAATTAACAAAAAAAAGAAAAAACTAAAGGGTGAAATTACTGATACTCCTCATCTTGCATTGTCTTTTCAGTATAAAGTATCTTCTTAATTTAACAAATGTAGGTCTACTGACCACTGTGTCTACACATAAATATGCACACAGACACAAACTCATGCGTGTATTATACATTTTATTGAAAGTTGAGCATATATTA
This sequence comes from Phyllostomus discolor, assembly GCF_004126475.2. Lineage (NCBI taxonomy): Eukaryota > Metazoa > Chordata > Mammalia > Chiroptera > Phyllostomidae > Phyllostomus > Phyllostomus discolor. The sequence goes on along the minus strand of NC_040911.2, from coordinate 73,241,206 downwards.
TGATCTATATTTATAGAAGATGCTGTCAGTGTCCCATCCATTTCTCCTTGACATTCACCTCCTGATGCCTTCTCATTGCAATAATCTGCAACCCTCTGTTAAAAGGCTTAGTCTTCCCCAAGGTGAATGTGTGACCTGTGCATGGGATTGGCAGGAAGGGCTATGAACTTAAAGCCCTGGGAGCTGCCCTCAATCAGTGATGAACCACAAATGATAAAAAAATTACCTCAATTTTGCCAATGAAAACTTTCCATCAGGATGGAGCCCTAATCACTCACAGGTGTACCTGATTTATTGACTCACCTTCTACTGGCTGTTTCCCTCCCCTTCCCTTCCCTTCCCTTCCCTTCCCTTCCCTTCCCTTCCCTTCCCTTCCCTTCCCTTCCTTTCCCTTCTGTCTCCTCCCTCTCTCTTCCTACCAGTGTGCTTCAGGAGATCATCTCCCAAACAAATTGTGCCACGTGTACTCAGATCCTTGTTTTAGGGTTTGCTTCTGGGTAATCCAAACTAAAATCATGAAATAAACAGAAATAATTTAAATTGATGGTGTTGAAATCTACTTAAGGCAGAAACAGCATACCAAAATAAAAAAAAAAAACCTTGAGGAAACCAATGTTTGACTTGATATCTGGCTTGGAGCAATGCACTTCAAGTTAAATTTGCATCACCCAAAAAAGATTATACACTCCCAACTGAAGGAATTGGGAATACATTCTTATTCACAAGTACTTGATAAAACCAGAACCAAGCATCTAGACTCTGATCATTTTCCTCTCTATGACTATTAATTCTACATTAGTAAAAATTTACTAGGTGAAAAATAATATTTTACTTTCTTGAGATTAAACATTAGATTTATTCCAGGTTCTTCCTGCCCTCTAGTATTTATAACCCAGTTAAGAGTCATACATGGAAGAAAATAATAAAAATTAAACTGTAGTATGAACTATGGCAAATGCCATAATTGAGGAATAAGCAAACTGCTCTCTGCATGAACCCAACCTTACTCAGAAAGGGGAGTTACTAACAATTTAATTTCAGATTGTTTATCTGAAATTAAATATACACTGGAATGGATTTTTGAAAATAGAGAAAACCCACTGCTGAGAATATAAAATACAGTTTAAAATAAATAAAGGAATGCATAGTTTAATGTTCCTTCTTTTTTTTTTTTTTTGGTCAGCAAAAGTTTCTCTCTCTCTCTCTCTCTCTTCTCTCTCTCTCTCTCTTAGAAATGATCTGGTATTGGACCCAACTTTGTAAAATCTGAATCAGGCAAAATTTAGCCAGGAAAAAAGAATTAGGATATTTCATTCAGGGTTATGGAACTGGTTCCTTGGGTGCTAGAGCACAGAGGGGCTTATTAAAAGAAGGGTGGTCCACCTGGACTAAGGAGGTTGCAGGACCCCTAGAATGCAGATTTGAAGGAGGTTTTTGTCAGCTGGAGGCAGAGAAAATAGGCACCACCCTTCTTTTCCTCCATTCTGTCCTCTTAATTTCTCACCAAGTCCCCCATTGGCTGAACCAGTGAGAAAATGCTGCAGGGGAAGTCTAGGAAACATTGCACATGGGGTGGACTCACTGTCTTGAGAGCTGAGTAAGGCAAAGGTAAACAAGGGACTACAGGCAACCCAGCCCAGGACTGGGACTGGAACTAAATTTCACATATAGATTTTCATAGGTTTTTCTCTGCAAATAAAAGATAATGCCCACTTGCCCACTCCTCCTTTGAATATTGTACATATATAAAATTTATATTTTATATTATATAATTTATGTTATATTTTATATAATTTTAAATTTTATATTATATATCTTTTATATTTGTGAGCAAAAGTTAAGAAATAACTATCAGTTACCTGAAATTCACACTTTGCTAGCCAGCAAGAGAAAATGATGCTTGATCTTTCTCAAATAAAATTTTTAAAATATAGGTAAGCACTTCCACATCTTTAAGCCCTAGTATTTTGATCCACTCTGTACTTTGAGTAAAAGTTCTGTGACCCTTCCTGGATGCTGCCTTGTTCTCTTTGCTATCATGTCTCTTCTTTTTTTTTTTTCATTGACTTAATTACTTGTCAAACCTATGCAGGATTTAGCCCCTCCTCCCATTCCCATGCATACATTGAAATAACTTTGTTTTTTAACCTACAGTAAAAATGCAAGGAGAGGGAGTAAGGTGCTCAAGAAATATTGTTGTTTAAAGGAGGATCCAAGAAGAGGTGAGTGTAGGGAAAGGACACAGGTGATGCACCTCTGGCCATCTGTCCCCTACCTAGCCTTTCCCTTATTTCTATAAATAAGCCAGGGGTATTTCCTCCAAAACTTCACTAGCTTGTGACTCTCAGTGAAGTTTTATGATCTCTAGACCACCTACATGAGAAAAAAGTTATTCTTACTTATCTGCAACCTTCATACTTTTATCCCCAGTTTTCTTGCAAGCACCTATAGCAGAACACATAATTGCATAGTTAGTATACATGTGGCCAGTAGATTTGCAAAGAATCAGGTTTATTATCACTCTCACCCCAAGAAAAGCAAGAAAGTTAGAGAACAAAAGAGCAGTTTAACTAGACATAATTACTTAGACAGAAAGGATTTTTTCTACATTTTAATAATAATAATTACAAAAAAGGGAGAAGGGAAAGAGAGAGCTTAAAGTAATAGAGTTGTCCCTGAATTCTGTTAAAATCGAAGTCTTACCTAACCTTGTAAGGAGCCTTCTTGACACTTTGTTTTCATCTTCTCAGCTTTTCTACCTATTGTTTTTTGAGAATTATTTTAATGTCTTCTTATAGTACTTTTTCCATTAACATTTACACCCTACCCCCCAATCACCACAGTGTTGTCCATATCCATGAGTCGTTTTTCCTTAGTGCTCCATCCCTCCACCTTCTAACCCCCTCCCCCATAGCTGTCATCCTGCTATCTATGAGTCTGTTTCTGTTTTGCTTGTTAATCTGGTTTGTTTATTAGATTCCACATATGAGTGAAATCATATGGTATTTGACTTTCTCTGACTGGTTTATTCAACTTAGCATAAGGTTGAACAAGCTTTTACATTTCATTCTAGCACTGGTGCACCTGATTCTCTTTGTCATCATTTCACAAATAAGTGTACTATATACATATTCAGACTTTAATTGCTGAAGATTCTACTTGTACATTATCAAGAGTTTTCAAATTCAATGACATCTCAAATTAAACTGGAATTTCCATCTAAACCTCTCTCTTTATAAAAAACACCAAGCAAACATTTTAGGCCTGTATCTGGACCTGGACCTGAACATATAAGCTTATTTTTATTATGAAGATCAGCATGTGTTTTATTTTCCAGGTCATTTTTCAAAAGGAAAATGTTTTTTATCACTTCATTTGTACTTACCTTTAGCATGAGTGACAATGGGTGAGAATGGAACACCCATTCAGGCTCACTAATCTACTAGTGTACGTTGATTTACTTTTTCGTCCTTCTTCTAACTCAGTGAAGTGGCAAAGAACACGGGCTCTAGAAACAGATGGCCTGGATGTGAATCCAGACTTTACTAATTACCAAATATGGGAACCTGAGCAAGTTCTTTAACTTCTCTTTGCCCTCGTTTTCTTTATGTAAAACACTGATGATAATAATACTTACATTGTTATTTGAATAAACATGATAATAATATGTAAAAGACATTGAAGAGTACTTGGCTTATAATAAGCACTCAATAAAAGTTACTTTATTATTTCTACCAATTAATTACCCCCATTCCAATTCACCCTTGGGTTTGAACATCATTTACATGATTTTCTAATGTCTGTTTCCAAAGTATGTTATCATGCAAAATAGATCAAATGAATTCTATTTAATGATTTAATGAATTAATCATTTGGGCTTTATTTAAATTAAGTCTTAGACATTTTTATCTGAGATATATTAATTTGCTTGGCCTATATCCTAGGCTCTTGTGAATAAAAGGTGCTTGAATAAAATATACCCTTCATCCTTGTCCCAAATTAGTGTGACTGGAGGCTCTTTGAAATGGGATTCCTGTCAGGCAATTCAAAGAGGTTTGAAAACAAACAAGCAAGCAAACTCTTAGCCAGTCTGATTGCATTCCACATTGATAATTAAATGGAGCTTGAGTACATTTATACTGAGTCAGGGTGTTTTAGCACCTTTTGACTTCTTTAATGTCCATCTAAGATTTCAGCAGCTCTCATTTAGATTGGAATGCAGTTTTCAAAACCCTGGTGAATCTAATCAAAATGAGTGAAAGCAGAAGAGAAACTGGGTTGTCAAGTTTTACTGGTGTGGATTTTCTTTTCCTTTACTGTTTTTTTTATAATGGATCCAAAACGTTTATGATTTACCAAGACTATGTTCTTTGAAACTGGAAAATTAACACAATGTAACAAAAACACTCTAATCCACTGACTATCCTCCATGATGGCATTTGGGAAAGCAAAAAGAGGGATTTCTTCCCAATTCATTCCAGTTTTCAAGAAGCAAAGGAAAATTTTTATTTATTTCATTTTTTGGACATTGTCTATTGACTTTCATTTTATTACATATAAACTTTCAATTTAATAAGGCTTGTTGGAAAGCATAAAGAAGGAAACATTGAGAAGGCTAATTTATATTTCTTTGATTTTGGAATGAAAGTTGTTTTATTTGATATACCTAACTCAACCTTCCCACTGAGATGCTACTTGAAGATTTGGGGAATGTATTCTTTATTTCAACACCATACTCCTTGATGAGGCATTCAAGGAAGCCTCCTTGATGGTTCCAAATAGTCCTGTAGGGAAGGCAAGGATTTGAATTTATGTGTGGGAAGAGTGTTAAAAAAGTACATGGAAACAAAAGAGAAATTGTTGTTGTTGGTATAAAATGGACAAGAGGTAGAAGGTAGGTGAGAGGTTTCGTTCTAAAATGTAAAAATAGCATCATCTTTTCTAATCTTCTAAAGCACTGAGTTCTTAACTTCTTCCAAAATGACATGCATCCAGGCCAATGATAATTTGGGAATCATAGGCAGCTAACCTCAGGTTGTCTGGTTGTTGTCCTTGCATTATTTAGTCAACGACCTCAAAATTCCTGGATGACATCACTCCTGCTCATTTAGAGATGATGTCTCTGACCTAAAACTTAAGGTCATATTCTAATACTTCTTAGATAGTTGCTATAATTACCCTTTCTTTGAACAGAGTTTAGTGTAAACCACTCCAAACCACAGAATGTCTACGTCTTTATTGATCAAGTTCATCATTAGGGATTTTAAGGAACCTTATATTCAGGAAGGCAAAAAATGACCATCCAGATTTCATATATGACGTGACTAAGATCCACAGAAATTTATGAGGATTACATGAGATCCCTCTACTTATTAGTGGTGGAATCATAAGTAAAAAGAGGTATTAAACATTGTATATCTACAATGTTGTTTCCCCAACACATATTATCAAAATGATACTTTCTCTTTTCTCCTATCACACTGTGATAGGTACACAAGAAATCTTCTAGCATTTTTGTATATATTCCTTGGCAACTAATACGATTTAGCCTTATGGAATTTGTTATTGAGCTAGTATTTTTCCTTGTATTTTACATCTTTACAGGTCTTTATTCACCTCTCCCACCATTTTGAAGATATTAATAGCAGACCAAGTCTGTAATGTATTTTTATACTCCCCTGTGTATATTATGCCTTAGCCTTTAAGGCACAGTATACAGCACAGTACTATGCCTTTAATACTATGCCTTACCTAAAGTTGGTTCTACTACAGGAAAATATTTATGATTGCTCAATTTATAAAGTAGAAATCTGCATGATGTAGTGATCATTGGGTTGTTTAAGGTTTAGACTGTATGTCTCTACCTCATAATGTGTAGAACCTCACCCAAGGCAGATCAATTAACATACGTAAACCTCAGGTTCTTTGTAGCACATACAAACAATGGCAGATCAAACAGGATAATGTGTGTGGAAATGCTTCAGTAACTGCACTCCTTCTCTTTCCTCACTCTATGTGCATTTTATCTGGCTTTGACCTCAGTAATGTCTCAATGATTGAGCTAAATCAGTTGAATTTATTGTGTGTTGGGTTGAATGGGGATGTTTACAAAGCAAGGAATGTTCTGGACTCTAGGAATGACACACCAACATGGGACAGTGAGCTTAAGTTACCACAAATGTAAGTACAAATTGATTTTGACTGTACAACCTACAGCTTCAAAATAACAGTTTGCGTGTTGAAAACAAAAAAGACAAATTACATTCTTTCTTCTTTTTGCCTCATGTAGAATTACCCTCTTTGAGGTAAATGCTGCTTCTTGTAATGAGGAATATATAGGAAAGCTGGCAATAAGAGCAAATAAGCTCTTGAGAAATTTTCAGTGGAGATGACCACCATGCTTGCTTTTGGCTGTTATCTAACTTACTCACAAAGAACACAGTAATGGTTACCTGATCTACAGAGTTCATCAGGTGGACAGATTCATTATAAGAGTCTATGAGTTAAATGACTACTCTTAGGACTCCTTATCTTGATCTGGGATGTTAGATCTCACATTTTAAATGATGCTTTATTTTTATTGGAATAATTCTTTGTGCAGGTCCAGATCCCACTCACAGTGTGTGTAATATGCCATAGCAAACAGATAAATCATCCCCCACCATCACATAAATGTGAGGTTACAATAATTTTGCCCTGAGTGCTGAAATGCTGGCACTTTCAGGATTGTTACCTTATAATGTTATTTTAGAGAAGAAATAATAGCACTTTTCTCTATCTTTTAAAAATATCTTCAAGTATTTTCCAGGGCACTAATCATAAAATCTGTGCTTCATAAAAGAAGTGGAAAATAAGAAATGAATTAGACTTCAAACAACACTGAGAACTATGTGAATGCAGAGTATGTTGGGAGGTAAACCTTTTGGACTTTAGACATGTTAAATAAAAAAAACTTAATAGTGAGATTATTTTTGTTCTTTCAGGATAGGAAATGTTGAATAAAGATGAGTGAGACATATTCCATTTTCTTTTGATTTTTTTTTTGCTTCTTCACATAGTCATTTACCCTAAAAAATGCATTTAAAAAATAAAAACAGCAATGTGCCTTTTCTTCAATAGTTAAAATGAAACTCCGATGGCTTGAAAATAGTCACTGGATGGTAGTAAATAGAATTTAATTTAAATTTATAAGGAGTATATTATTCAATTAGCACTGTTTTTATGACCCACATTTCTTTATACTTGATGCAAAGGAACACTTTACTATTAAAAATGAGGATAAAATAAGATAATTATGAAAGTAAATATTCCAATTATGTAATAACTTCAAATATTTTGAGGCTTTTCTTTATCACATTTAATAAAAATGTAATTGTCTCAAAAAATAAGTGTTTCTAAAAGTGGTTCAGATACAAGTTGAAACATGCAATGAAACTTTCCTAAGATGTATATCATGTTTTTGTTTCCCATCTACTAGTTCTAGGGTGACACGGGTAAATTATTTAACCTTTATGAATATCAGTATTCTTATTTTTTAAATAGTGGACATATTAGCTTCTTGCCTCTTTTTGGGTTGTTGTGAGCACCAAACAGAATGATGGATGCAATTACACTTTGTAAAATGGCAAAATGTCATACCAAAGTGAAATTCATCACCTCTATTCTCTTTCAGTTCCAATTGTCAATATAGCAATTCTCACAAACACATTAAAAGGGCTCTTGAAACTTGCAAATCAGACAGGTATCATAACAGCCTTATAATCCTGTGTTCTCTTCCTCAGGGGCAAGATTCATTCAAGACTAATCGAGAAAGTCCCTTGCCAGATGTCCAACTGCACACACTTTCCAGAGTACATTCTCTTAGTAAATTATTTAGATAATATAAATTTTAGATTATCTGAAATATTTCTATTGGGAAATTCCTTGAGAACAGTACAATGCTTTGTTCATAATAGGCCCTTACTATATATTTGTGGATTAAATGAGTGGATTTGTGGATTAATAGCAAGTAATCTGAAAGTGACCCCACTATGCTATAACATGGTGACTGATGAAGCTTTGTGCACTTGTGCTTCAGAGCAGTGATCTCTCTGCTGATGACTCATGCCCTCCCACGGACACACCAGCTCACATCCAGTCTACAAGTTTAGGCACTCTCTAGTATGACCATATTCCAATGAAGGGTTGATTCTCCAATATCCTATTGAAAGTCCATAAAATCCAAAGCATGAATAAATTCAAATTTATTGGGTAGCTACTATGCATAAAAAATTGTTTCACTGTGCACAAAGAAATGTAAGAGTTACTGTTCTATCAATATAGTGAAATGAGTCAAGTGGATTCCTACATGACCATAAGCACAAATGAATGCTTCTAAGATATAAGAATGAAAATGTCCAAACCCATAATTAGGCTCAAACATAAAAAGACTTCAAAAAGCTAAAGAATAAACTATAATTTTTAGAAATGAATAGGAGCACATAACCATGTGAGTAAATACACAAATTGATGCAGTGGCTCGAGGTGGGGATTGGGGCTTCAGTATCCACCTGGGACACTGGGACCCTGTCAAGTAGAGGCTATAACCAATAATCCTGCATAAAGACAGACCTTGGAAGGCTTCCTGTGCAGCCTACAAGCCCAGGGAAATAACAAAATAGCATGCTAGTCTATGGTTTGAGAATCTGAGTGACAATTATAACTCATGTTAACAATAGGATATAGAGAAGACTCATTATCTCCTCCCCAACAAAATACAAATTTCTGTGCTGCCTATTGGTAGGCCCACTCCCATCCTCCAGCTTTAACCCCTGGTGCTCACTGATCTGTTTATTTCTCCCGAATGCTTTTCAGTATTTTTTAATGATTGTTTTAGTCATTCTAATAGATGTGTACCTCACAAGGTTTTAGTTTTTATTTTTCTGAAGGATAATGATGATGAACATCTTTTTATGCACTTACCAGCTTTTCGTATACCTCCCTCTGGTGAAGTGTCTGATCAAGTATTTTTGTGTGTTTTTTTTCTTGATTGTATTTTTCCTATATGTTGAATTTTAAGAGTTTTAAAAAATATTTTTTTCAAAATAGTTTTTTGTTGAACATATGCCTTGAAAATATTCCTTCCTAGTTCAGTAGTTTGTCTTTTCATTCTTCTTAACAGTGTTTTTTTAGAGCAACTTAAAAATGTTTATAAAATTTAATTTATCGTTTTTTCTTCATGGATTTTACTTTCGGTGTTATATCTAAGAATACTTTGTTACTTTGCCTAACACCAGGTAACAAATATTTTTTGTTGTTCTTCTAAAAATATATAGTTTTATATTTCAAACTTATACCTATGTTAAGGTAAAATTTTGTATTAGTTGTGGTGTTAGGGTCAAGGGTTTTTTGTTTGTTTGTTTTTCTTTTGGTGTAACAATTTACAATGGTCTCTTCACTACTTGTTGAAGAGACTTTTCTATGTTAAAATCCTTTTTATATTTGTCAAAATTAATTGGCAATATTTGTATGGGTCCATTCCTGAACTCTATCCATTACATTAGTGAATTTGTCCATCCCTATCTGCCAGCACACAGTCTTAATCACTGTAATTTTACAACAACTTTAAAGTTGACTAATGTGATTTCCTCAACTTTTCCTTTTTTTTAGCTATTCCAGTTCTTTTGCCCTTGAATGTATCTATATTATGTTGAGTCTTCTAACTCATAAATATGGTATGACTCTCCATTTATTTCAACCCTTTTTATTTATTTTGTCAGTATTTTGTAGTGTTCAATATATATATTTGGTACATATTTTTTATATTTATATCTAAGCATATCAATTTTTAACTATTATAAATGAAATTGCTTTTAAAAAATTGTTTTGAAATTGTTAATTAGAGCAAATAAAATTTAAAATTCAATTATATTAAATTTAGATGACATTAAAATTAACATTAAGGCATAAATACCATAAATAGATTAAAAGAAATTCTACTTAACCACATAATGGGAGAATATACTGATAATGTATATGATGGAGAAAGAATTATTATTGAGAATATATAAAGAATTCCTACAATTGAGTGAGTGAAAAAAGCCAATACAATTGAAGAATGGACAAAGATGTAAACAGCAACTGAGAATATGAAATAAAATGGCTAATAACCATGTAAAAAGATAACATTACTAGCTATCAGGAAAAAAATTTAAAACAGAAATGAATGAAAATTTCACACTCATCTGTTTGGAAAAATTTAAAAACGTGTGTGTGTGAGAAAGAGAAAGAGAGAGAAAGAGAGATAGAGACAGAGAGACAGACAGAAGAGAGACAGAGACAGAGAGAGAGAATGAATCAGTGTTAGCTGGAAATAAAAAAATAGGAATTCCCATCTATTGATCTATTCAGAGGTATGTTAGTAGATGTTTAAAAACTGGCTCTCCAGTAAAATAAGAAGACTCATCTGGTAGCATTGGCTTATTTCAGGCTAGCAATGGTATATGACATTACTGAGAAGAGATGTGTACAATTAAAATGATAACATCTAAAACCTAGTGTTCTAATTTTAAGTATATACTATCAAGAAACCATAATTTATAGAAACAGGGGCATTAATTTTAAAGGAAAAAGGTTGGAAATAATCTAAATCTAAATAAGTAAATCTAAATCTGGTCACCTAAATAATCTAAATAGAATCATAATAAAATCAATAATATTACATTTCTATATAATGTCATACAGTAGCTGAAGTGAATAAGCTGGGTACATAAAGCTATGCAGATAAATCTTACAAACACAACTTTAGGTGAACAAATAAAATAACAATGTGATAGTAGGAATGTAAATTTTAAAAGCAAAGTACAATATACTTTATAATAAAATATGTAAACATGGATTGAGAAAGACATACCAGTACCTTTCTTCAGCCACCTCAGAAGAGGGTGGGAGAGGAGTAGGAAAGAGATAGAGAGCTTCAATTATTTTGGTAACAATTTAATTCTTTTCGAAAATAGAGGAAGACCTGCAGCTTATGTGGCAAGACTGAATTTAGATCAGGATAGAGGGTACTTTCATTGCGTGTTTGAAATATATTTAGGAGAATAACTCTCTCTGGCCCAAAGATCTTACAGCCTGCTGTGATGACAGCAGGAGTTTTGCAGACATGGATAGTTTGTGTAAATACAGGGTCAGGCACAAACAATGCCCTTGTTTTATTACAAAATCTTTATTACAAAATCATAAGCATGTGATTCTGTAACGTAACAATATCTCATTCAAGCACTCCATAGGACATTTTAGGTGAAGTGTTCAAATTGCTGTCCATCTTGTGTGAGACATTCATGTGCTCTACCAACCACACTCAAGCAAGCCTTACTTCTGCTGGGCCCTGTACAAAGTCATGGTCAGTACTACATGACAGTAATATGTATAAAGGCCCTCAAGGGACACTAGTCACCTGAGGAAGCAGGGAGTGCTTCATATTCCATGAACTTTATGTCTATTTCCTGGACCTGGAACATCCCCTATGAAATGCGGTGGCTCTCAGTCTGGGGCCACTGGAATGAGAAGCATCACTTGGCTCATAAATTACTATAGGGCATATATTTAAGTGAGATGTCTGCTTTCATGATGCGCAATAGGAAGAGATGCCAAAAGGAACCACCAAAGAATACCATGAGATGTTAATGGTGAACCAACACAGAGAAGGAGGCAGAAGCCCGGTAAGACACAATTGCTCTATTAATCACTACATTCAATTCCTTTCTTTATATTGATTAGCTTTACTGAACTGATTTGATCTGTAACCCAGACATTTGCCAGTCATTTCAAGGGTCTGCCTAAGGAAGACAGAACTAAAATGTCCATTTAAAGTCGAAAGCTATCAGTCAGTACATGGATGGGCAATTAGAAAGAGAATATTTATCAACTTCCAGAATGTTAGTGTTAGGATTCAGAGTTCAGTTATGTCATTTTTATCTTCTTTCAGGTGAGGAAATCAAGGCCCCAGAGTGATTGTTACTTACCAGACACCAATAGTGGCAAAACAAGATCTGAGGTCCAAATAATTTAATTACAAGTTGAGTGACCTGCATGTACTAAAAGAAATAATCTATTACAAAAACCTTCAAGCTAGATTGTTTGGGGTTGTCTCTCTTTTGCCCTCTCCCTTTTATTCCAAGCTCAAAAAAAATAAATACATTTTGAAAATCCCACAGGATTGAAATGGTTGAAGACAACTAGCTCTTTAATTATGATGTGCAGTGAGCTGCTTTACCCTTCGCTAATCTCTGAAGTTGGATTGCCCAGTACCTTTGAATGCTCCCTGACAGGTCCCTGTGATTTGTATCAGCTCACAAAATTTTAAAAAAAAAGCAGACTTGCAGCTCTAATTTGCCAGAATCCTTAAGATCTCTTTTATCATGTTCTGCTGCCTGGATGGGAAGCAACATTCTCTTTAGTGGCAATCTGCTCTAATCATTTTTTATTCAGGTGTCAGGCAGGGTTCAGGCAAAACATGAAAGAGAGTGATTGGAGCACAGTGACTTCAGATGGCTTAAACCACATCACACAGGCAATTTTTATCCTTTTTATTTGGCCATATTTAAATAAGTTTCTTTTACAACGTAAGAGACCAGACCACTGCACAGGATATAAATAAGGGCCATCAGAAAAGATCATGGCATTTGGAGTCTGAAGTTACTCCCTTCTGTATGTGTATGACCTTGGGTCTCTAAATTTGAGTCCTCATTTCTCATACACAAAACAGGGAATAAAAATGTAGCCATCACTGGATTATTATAAAGAGGAAATGTGCTTTGAGAGTTGTATATAAAAGTGCTTTATATATTTTAAAGTGTTACACAAATGTTAGCAACCTACATCCATTTCCTAGATGAAATTTTTAAACTTGCCATCTTGTCTAGAAGTCAGTTAAAAACAAGACACACTGAAAATTTCATAGTAAATATCTAACTGCACCTGTCCTGAGTTGGTAAAAAAAAAAATCAGGTTCTTATTAGTATTCTGTGCTGTAGCTGTGCCCTTCTAAAACATACATGTAAGGACAAGTTTTGTAGTAAGCAATGGTCTTATATACTTTAGGTTTCTAGAGACAAGAGAAGAATTGTCTGTTCAGTTCACTAAGAAACTATATCAGTTTACAAGGGGGTCCCCAAAAAATGGAATTATCTTCTGGAGGGCGGGCACCTTGTAGTACAGGCTTCCTCTGCTAGGCAAGTGTTCTAGAAACCTACCTGTACCACTTGTACCCACTGGCATTGTTGTGAGAGGCTTCATTTGGATTCAGTGCATTTTTTTTGAAGACTCTGTCAGCAGTGCCATAATCAGTGACAAAGAAGGAAGGCTGACTCTCTCCCCCCCTGCATTCAGTGCAGGCAAATGTGTCTCAAAGCAGTTTTGCTTGCACCACTGGGTTTAAACTGAGAAGAACAGATCTCTTTCATTACTCTTAGTGCTCCCTCTGTTGGCCCATCTCAATGATGGGTGATTTACTAGAGCATCTGCCCACATTGTGCTGAGCATTCAGCAGTTTTTGACGCAAAATGGCATGATCTCTGTGCCCCACCCTTTTGCTTCACCCAATCTTGTCCCATGTGAATTTTTCTTTTTGTTTCCCTAGATAAACAAAAGTCCTCGAAGGGAAATATTTTGCTGATGTGGAAGAAGAGGGAAAAAATAGCAGAAGCACTAGTCTTCTTAGGCATCAAAATCAATGAGTTCAAAGCTATTTTGAGCAGTGGAAAAAAGGGCTCAATAGGTATATTGCATCAAATGGAGAGTACTTTGAAGGTGACTGAAGTTTAAACATGTAAGAATAAATGCACAATTTTTTAAAATAAATATATTCTGTTTTTTGGGTCTCCCACTCATATATTACTTTATGAGAAAAAAAGTTAATGAGAAAAGACAGCAACTGGGGCCACCAGGAAAACATTCAAAATGGTAGCTAGTGTGGGGGTCTTTGCTGGTTGAGAGAACTTCTCCATCGTTTTTGGTGATATAGGTGTGGGGCAAGCTCCATGTGACACCACAGGCTTTTTTAGTCCATTGTTGTGGCTTCTTGTTTGGTCTGACTCGCACATCTTGGGGTAGAGGCTTTAAAGAGTCAATTACCTGCACTGGTACTGTCACCTGTAGTTGTTCATTCTGGTGGACTCCGGGCTGCCTGGTCTGGCCTCCAGAAAAGTTTAATGTATTTTTAACCCTGTGGCATATTTTCGTGGTTCCCTCATCAAGGTTAAAATCCTTATGATGGAAACAATGGGATATTATCTCTTATTTCTTAAGGAAGTAGTGCCCCATAGCAGAGATAATTGTTCACACTACTGATGGGTTAATATTGCTCTGCCAGTTCAGACTTAAGAGGCAAACAACCATAGGTCCAACTTGACTCCTAAATATCTTACTATTACCATTTTTTCTAATGCCTATAAGTCCCATAGGTTCATTGAGAAATGTTTATAATTACAAACTTTGTGCTAGACAGAGTGCTAATGCTAAGTATGGAGAGAAAAATCCACATTCCTGTATATGTGACTGCTCCCTTGAAAGTCTTAATGATATGTTACAATTTTGATGGCTGAGGGCATTAGACCCTGCAGATATGGTGTATCATTTGAGTCACAAGGATTGGTTTGTCTGATATGGCCATATTCTTGCCCGTCCTTTTGTAAAGGGATTCCAGCCAAGGGCCCCCCAAAGGGAGATTTGTAATAGGGTCCAAAACTTGGGGTGGCCAGGAATATAGGATATCCCCACCCCCACAAGTCTGACTGGGGGATGGGACACATGGAGCAGGGCCATTGAGAGTTATTTTGCATATCAATAACAGCAGACTAGTCTTCTTAGCTATATGCAAAAGTGGTTATTTTGCACATCAACAAGGCTAGCTAGGGAGATGGGTATGATTTTGACCTGTGATGTAACTGGGAGGCTGCTCCCCTTATAGCACCTGTGTGAGAGCTTGAAGATAGTTCACTCCCTGCCACAGGGACGTGCCTGTCTGGACTTACTATGGCAGCCAAGAAAGGCAGAGAATACAGGAGTGCTAACAGGTGTAGCCAATTGTGGGAAGAGTCGGAAATGGGGTTGCAGAGGAAAATTCGTGCTAGAATTTAAACCTAGGTGTGGTAGCCATGCTGGATCTTAACCACATGGTTCTGGAAGCAGAAGGAGGACTACCTTGACCATGTGGCTTAGGAAGCAGGAAAGCATGATGTATTGGCGATGCAGCTAAGGTACCAGGACAGCATGATATAGCATTTTCTAAGAATATAGAAGTATTCCCCAGCTCACCACGAGAATGTGGTTTTGGATTAAGAACTGGAGATCACGACGATATAGCTGATGGTGCTGGGGACTGGGGGAGGCCTGCCCAGCTAAGCTTGGATTACTGGGAGGAACTGTGACTCTAGCTTGAGGTATGGACTTCTGTTTCTTTTCCTGAGATACGTTACCCCTGACTGGCCTGACTGAACAAAAGAGAGAAGGTAGGACTGTGTCTGTTTGTGGGTATTTTAAAGGAACTTTGGGATTTCTTAATGGCAACATTCTGCCCTTACTCTAAACCTGTATAACTTTTGAATAAATAGTTCCTTTCATTTTCACCAAACTCTGACACTGAGAGCCACAATTCCTTACACGTGGTGGCAGGCAAAGAACCCACGGTGACAGACAGAACCTGGAGGAGGGGGCTCATTTTAGTAACAATATCTGGGTGCCCACGGGTTCCTTTCTGTAACACTTTCTCCACTGGTAAAGGAGGAGAAATGGAAGAGAGGGCATACATCAATGAACTACTATATTTCCATGGGTTTTGCTCAGCTTTGCATATAACTATTTCCCTACCAATGTAGACTAAGTAAAGGAGAATGTTTAAAAAAAGGCATACATTAGTATATTCATTAGCCTCTGGATTGCAATAAAATGTAAGAATTCCAATGTACTTACAACAGATGGAAATACTGCAATAAACTTTTGAATAAAAAACTTAAAATTTTATCCCTGAGAACTTTTTTATTGTATTTTTGTCCATTACCATTCATTCCCCTATATTCCCCCTCCCCCACAATCATCACACTGTTATCCATGACCATAAGTCCTTTTTCCTTTTTGCATAATCCCTCCATCCCCTATCCACCTCCCCATAGCTGTCACCCTGCTTTCTATTTATGAGTCTGCCTCTTGCGTTTGTTAGTTCAGTTTGTTCATTAGATTCCACGAGTGAAATTATATGTTACTAGTCTCTCTTTGACTGGCTTATTTCGCTTAGCATAATGTCTCCACCTCCATCCATGCTGTTGCAAAGGGTAAAATTTTCTTCTCTTTTTATAACTAAGTAGAATTCCATTATGTAAATGTCCGATAGTTGTTTTATCCATTCCTCAATTGATGGACACTTGGGCTGCTTCCATATCTTGGGGGTTGTAAATAATGCTGTAATGAACATTTGGGTGTGTGTGTTCTTTCAAATTAATGCTTTGGGTTCCCTCGGATATGTTCCCAGAAGTGGGATTACTGGGTCAAAAGGGAGATCCCTTTTTAATTTTCTGAGGTATCTCCATATTGCTTTCCACAGTGGCTGCACCAGTCCACATTCCCACCAACAATACAAAAGGGTTCCCTTTTCTCCACATCCTTGCCAGCACTTGTTGTTTGTTTGTTGTTTTATTGATGATAGGCATTCTGACCAATGCGAGGTGATACCTCATTGTGGTTTTTAATTTGCATTTCTATGATAATTAATGACATTGAGCATTTTTTTCATATTTCAATTGAACATTTGTATGTCCTATTTGGATAAGTGTCTTTTCAGGTCCTTTCATCTTTTTTTAATTGGGTTATTTGTTGTTTTAGTGTTGAGTTTCATAAGTTCTTTATAAATATTAAATACTAACCCCTTACAGATATAACAGCAAATATATTTTCCCATTCTGTAGATTGCCTTTTTTTTTGTTGATGGTTTCTTTTGCTGTGCAAAAACTTTTTAGCATTATTCTAATTATCCTAATTCCAAAGCCAGATAAAGACACTACAAAAAAAAGTTGAGGACAATATGTCTGATGAACATAGATGTTAAAATCCTCTACAAGGAGTCCTAAGATGGCAGCTTTGTTGGAGCGTAATCCCCTTCCTCTATGCAGGGGAGAGAAACTAGAGGATCGGCGGAGGAACAGAGCAAGGGGCATAGGTTATGACAACATTTATGAAAATAGGACATCAAAAATTATTGCGATCATTGAAAAACCAGATGGTAAGGAGACTGCTTCAGGACAATAGGGACCCAGGGATCAGCGTGGAGACCAGGGGGGTTGGAGCCCCCAGGCCCAGTGCTCCTGGGTCTGCTTCAGAGCACCCAGGAGAGTGGAGTCACCACTCCATCCCTGGACAACAGGGATTGGGCAACACCACGGGAGGCCTTATTGCTTGAAGGCACAGAGAGGGGAGTTGGACTGGGAGACAGTCGAGCAGGGGCTGCAGACACCCACGCATAGTCCTGGGAGGGGTGAGTGCCCCCAGCCTACACAACCAGGGGTGGCCTGGACGTACGCCTGTGCCCCCAGCCTGGTGGGATTGTGGTTCTGTGGAAGACCCAGACCTCCCAGCCCTGAACAAGGAAAGGGCTCTGGTGTTCTCAGGTTTCTGGAGCCTACAGTGGTGAACTTGGGGGAGCACTCGCCCCTTGGGGATTTCTGACTCTCACTGTGAACCCAGAAGAGTTGCAGTGCTTTAGTGGTCCCTGGAGCCCGCAATGGGGAAATTGGTGGAAGTGCACACCCCTTCTCAATCCCTGGAGCTTGCACCATTAATCCAGAAAAGATGAGGGTGCTTCCCGAGAAATAGAGCCCACCACAGTGAAATTTGGGGGAAGGGTGCGTCTCCTTGCCATCCCCAGAGCTTGTATCGTGAACCCGGAAAAGACACAGGAGCTCTGCGGGGCCCTGGAGCCTCAGAGACCGCAGCAGTGAGCTCCGGAGAACATGCTTGGGAGTGCCCACACCCACATCCAGGGACCTGCAGGAGGAGGTGGGATGGCTCTGGGGAGAGCACGCTGCTGGCCCTAAAGACAGTGCCAGAGACACTAACTGGATTCTGACTGGGAAGAGTGAAAAGCATTCCTAATGCCCCTCAGCCTGCTGAAGCCAGCAAGACCAGAAAAACTGGTTTGGCCAGTTAGAAACCAACAAGAGGTTTCTGTTGTTGTTGTGTTTTTTTTGGCTGTTGTTGTTGTTTGATTTTATCTGTTTTTTTAAGTGACTTTTTATTTTTTTAATTCCTATTATTTTTATATCTCTCAATTCCTTATGTTTCTCTCCCTTTCATCCTAGTATTATTCCTTCCACTCCAAATTTATCTCTCCTGCATTCCATCTTCTGTTCCCCCCAACTTTTTTGAGCCTGCAAGTTACTGCTAATTTGTATTATCTTTTTCTAACTTTTCTGACATTTTTAATTTTAATAGTATTTTGGTATTCTTTTTCTTTCTGTATAATCTTCTTTGCTTGGCTGGTTATACTGTTGTTTGATAGGTTCCCCCTATAATTTCAGTCACACTGTGTTGATAATTTACTGTCCTTCATTTGTGTTCCACTAGTACACCTCTCAATGTTCTATACTCCTTATTCTTTTTATCTAGATCTCATAGATTCTGCCACATGATTGTTGCTTTAATATTACTATAAATAAGACCTAGTTCATACAATTGTAAATCCTACTCAACACGCCTCCCTGATCTCAGCCCACTTCACATTTCCTGAACTATATTATTGTGGGGGTTCTCTCTATTCTTTTACACACTACTCCTATTTACTAACCTTTCTCCCCACCCTACCTCAGAATATGACCTCCCACAGCCTCACAGCTTTCTAGATCCAACTAACGGTCCTTTCCTCCCAAATGAGAGTCTTATCTTCTTTCCATACTTTCTAAAATGTGGCTAGTGGAGTGGAAGATCACGGTTAACACTATACGTAGCCAAAAGATCTTCCATCTATTCTCTACTGGCTGCTACTGTAAATATAGAATACTGTCTTGCTGTCTTAAACCATCTTGCCTTACTCCTCCAACTGATCACAAAAAAGAGTAGGAGGAAGCTTTGAACACCAGGACACCTGAAGGAGACTGCACCACTGAATCTCACAGGTGTTCTACCACAGAAGTTCACACCATAATCACAGGGAACCAGAACAGATCAATTTAAGAAACAGAGGCTAATAAGAAGAGTTTCATTAACAATGAGAAGACAAAGAAACAACCCCAAAATGAAGGGAAAGGAGGAAGCCTCAGTAAGAATGCTAAATGAAATAGAGGCAGCTCAAGTATTAGATATTGAGTTCAAGACAATGATTATCAGGAAGCTCAATGAACCCACAATGAACTACCAGAAACTACAGGGAAGCTACAACAATCTTACTGCAAACTATATCAGCATGAAAAAGGAAATAGAAACTATTAACAAGGGCCAAGAGGAAATGAAGAATACAATTTCTGAACTGAAGAACACAGTAGCAGGAATGAAAGCAGGATTGATGAAGCAGCAGACCAGATTAACAAATTGGAAGACAAAGTAGAAAAAAAACATCCAGAAAGAGCAAGAAAAGGAAAAGAGGCTCAGAAAGAATGAAGAGGGATTAAGAGAAATGCAAGACAATATGAAATGTAATAATATCTGTATAACCAGGGTACCAGAAGGAGAAGAAGAAGAGCAAGAGATAGAAAACCTATTTGAAAAAGGAATGATGAAAAACTTCCCTAATTTGTTGAGAGAAAAAGTCACACAAATCCAGGAAACACAGAGAATCCAAATCAAGAGGAACCCAAAGAGACCCACCTCAATACACATCAAAATTAAAATGGCAAAATTTCAAGACAAAGAGAGAATCTTAAAGGCAGCAAGGGAGAAACAGGAAGTAACATACAAGGGAGCCCCAATAAGGCTAACAGATGACTTCTCAATGGAAACACTCCAAACCAGAAGAGAATGGCAAGAAATACTCCAAGTAATGAGAACCAGAGGTCTGCAACCAAGGGTACTTTGCCCAGCAAGGCTCTCAATCAAGATAGAAGGCCAAATAAGAAGCTTCTCAGACAAAAGAAGTCTAAAAGAACACACTTCCACAAAACCAGCTCTGCAAGAGATGCTAAAGGAAATTCTTTAAGGAAAGGAAGAAAAAGAGAGAGAAAGAGAGGAACACACGTACATAAAAGGCAATGAATAAGTACCTATCAATAATAACCTTAAATGTAAATGGATTAAATGCTCCCATCAAAAGACATAGAATAGCTGAATGGATAAGAAAACATGACCCATACATATGCTGCCTACAAGAGACCCACCTCAGGATAAAAGACCTGCACTGGCTGAAAGTGAAGGGCTGGAAACAAATTTTCTAAGCAAACGGACAGGAAAAAAAAAGCCGGGGTAGCAATACTCATATCAGACAAAATAGACTTCCAAAAAAGGGCCATAAAGAGAGACCCAGAAGGTCACTTCATAATACTCAAGAGAAGAATCCACCAAGAAGACATAAATATTGTGAATATATATGCACCCAACATAGGAGTACCCAAATACATAAAGAAAATCTTGGAGGACTTCAAGAAAGATATGGACAGCCACACAATTATAGTGGGGGATTTTAACACCCCACTGTCAAAAATGGACAGATCTTCCAAACAAAATATCAACAAAGATATTGTGGCATTGAACAATACTCTAGATGAAATGGATTTACCTGATTTATACAGAGCCCTCCATCCCAAAGAAACTAAATACACAGTCTTTTCAAATGCACATGGAACATTTCCAAAGATAGACCACATGATAGGACGCAAAGCAAGTCTCAACAATTTCAATAAAATTGAAATCATATCAAGCATTTTCTCCACAAGGGACTTGTGAGCATTTTTTCACAAGGGACTGAAACTAGAAACCAACCCCAAGGAAAAAAACCCAAAATACTCGAAATCATGGAGATTAAATAACATGCTATTAAACAATGAATGGATGAGTAATGAGATCAAGGAAGAAATCAAAAGGTTTCTGGAAACAAAGGAAAATCAACTCACAACAACCCAAAGCATATGAGACACAGTGAAGGCAGTCCTGAGAGGGAAGTTCATAATGATACAGGCCCACCTAAAAAAGTTAGAAACACTTCAAACAAACAACCTAATGCTATGTCTACAAGAACTCAAGGAACAACAACAAAGACAGCCCAGAGCAAGCAGAAGGAAGGAAATACGATCAGAGCAGAATTAAATGACATAGAGACTAAAAGCACAATTCTAAGGATCAATGAATCCAAGAGCTGGTTCTTTGAAAAGATAAACAAAATTGACAAGCCTTTAAGCAGACTCATCAAGAAAAAAAGAGAGAAAACCCAAATAAACACAATCAGAAATGAAAGAGGAGAGATTACAACAGATACCACAGAAGTCCAAAGCATTGTAAGAAATTACTACAAAGAACTATATGCCAAGAAATTTGAAAACCTAGGTGAAATGGACAAATTGCTACAAAAATATAATCTTCCAAAACTCAATGAAAAAGAAACAGAAAGCCTGAACAAACCAATAACAGCAAAAGAAATGAAGCAGTAATCAAAAAACTCCCAAAACACAAAACCCCTGGACCAGATGGTTTCACAGGAGAATTCTACAAAGCATTTAAGGAAGAGCTAACCCCTATCCTTCACAGACTATTCCAAAAAATCCAAAAAGATGGAAGACTCCCAAACTCTTTTTCTGAGGCCAACATCATCCTAATTCCAAAACCAGATAAAGTCACAACAAAGAAAGAAAAATTCACGCCAATATCACACTGATGAACATTGACACTAAAATCCTCAACAAAACACTGGCGAACCACATCCAATAATACATTAAAAAGATCATACACCATGACCAAGTGGGATCCATTCCAGGGATGCAAGGATGGTGCAATATTCACAAATCACTAAATGTAATACCTCACGTAAACAAAAGCAAAGACAAAAACTACATGATATATCAATAGATGCAGAAAAAGCATTTGACAAGGTGTAGCACCCATTTATGATAAAAACACTCAGCAAAGTGGGAATAGAGGGAGCATTCCTCAACATAATAAATGCCATACATGACAGACCTACAGCCAGCATCATACTCAATGGGCAAAATTTAAAATCTTTTCCACTAAGATCAGGAACAAGACAAGACTGTCCAATTTCACCCTTGCATTTAATAAAGTACTGGAAGTTTTAGCCACAGCAATCAAACAAGAAAAAGAAATGAAAGGCATCCAAATTGCAAAGAAGGAAACAAAACTGTCACTGTTTGCAGATGACATGATAATGTACATAGAAAATCTTATAAACTCCACCAAAAAACTGTTTGACCTAATAAATGAATTTGGCAAAACAGAGGGATACAAAGTCAATATCCAGAAATCAAAGGCATTTCTGCACACTAACAATGAAACAGCAGAAGCAGAAATCATGAAAAAAATCTCATTTGAAATAGCAAAAAGAAAAATAAGAAATCTAAGAATAAACCTAACCAAAGAGGTAAAAGACCTGTATTCAGAAAACTATATAACACTGAGGAGAGAAATCAAGGAAGACACAAACAAATGGAAACATATACCGTGTTCATGGATTGGAAGAATTAATATCATCAAAATGTCCATACTACCTAAAGCAGTTTACACATTCAATGCAATACCCATTAAAGTACCAATGGCTTATTTCACAGACATAGAACAAACACTTCAAAAATGTATATGGAGCCATAAACAACCCCAAATAGCTGCTGCAATTTTGAGAAAGAAGAGTAAAGTAGGAGGGATCACTATACTTGACACTAAACTATACTACAAGGCCACTGTAATCAAAACAGCTTGGTACTGGCATAAAAACAGGCACATGGACCAATGGAGCAGAACAGAGAGCCCAGAAATAAACCTAAGTCTCTATGGTCAACTAATATTTGACAAAGAAGGCAGCAACATAAAATGGAGTAAAAATAGCCTCTTCAACAAATGGTGTTGGGAGAACTGGACAGCTATGTGCAAAAAAATAAAACTCGAGCACAAACTTACACCTTATACAAAAATAAATTTAAGGTGAATAAAGGACTTAAATATAAGCCATGACACCATTGAAGTCCTAGAGGAGAATGTAGGTAGGAAAAGCACAGATAATTCATGAAGAAACTTTATTACTGACATGTCCCCTAGAGCAAAGGGCATAAAGGAAAGAATAAACAAATGGTACCTCATCAAAATTAAAAGCTTCTGAACAGCTAAAGAAAACAGTATCAAAATAAAAAGAGAACCAACTGTATGGGAAAACATATTTGCCAATGATACCTCAGACAAGGGTTTAATCTCCAAAATGTATAAAGAACTTACACGACTCCACTTTAAGAAGACAAGCAACCCAATTAAAAAATGGGCAAAGGACTTGAACAGACACTTCTCCAAGGAGGACATACAGAGGATCCAAAGACACATGAAACGATGTTCAATATCGCTAGCTATCAGAGAGATGCAAATTAAAACCACAATGAGATACCACTTCACACCAGACAGAATGGCCATCGTAAACAAAGGAACAAACAACAAGTGTTGGACAGGTTGTGGAGAAAAGGGGACCCTAGTGCACTGTTGGTGGGACTGCAGACTGGTACAACCACTATGGAAAACAGTATGGAACTTCCTCAGAAAACTAAAAATGGATCTGCCTTTTGATCCTGCAATTCCACTGCTGGGACTCTATCCTAAGAACCCTAAAACACCAATACAAAAGATCCTTTGCACCCCAATGTTCCATAGCAGCAGAATTTACAATAGCTAGATGCTAGAAACAACCTAGATGCCCATCAGTAAATGAATGGATCAAAAAACTATGGTACATATACACAATGGAATTCTATGCAGCAGAAAGAAAGAAGGAGCTGCTACCCTTTGCAACAGCTTGGGTGGAGCTGGAAAGCATTATGCTAAGCGAAATAAGCCAGGTGATGAAAGACAAATACCATATGATCTCACCTTTAACAGGAATGTAAACAACAAAACAAAGAAAAAAGCAAAATATAACCAAAGACACTGAAATAGAGGACAGGCTGACAGTGACCAGAGGAAAGAGAAGAGGGAATTTCAGGGGAGAATTGGAAGGGTTTACTGAAACAAATTTAAAGGGCACATGGACAAAATCTAAGGAGAGGGTGGTAGTGGGGGGGAAGTGGGGAGGGGAGGGTGGGTGGGCTGGAATGGGAGTAAAAGGGAGAAAACTGTACTTGAACAATGATTAAAATATTAAAAAAATATTATCGAGAAAAAAAGTTAAAAAAGAACCACATATATAAAACAACCTTCTACAAAATATTAGCAAACTAAATACAGCAATACATCAAAAAGACCAAACACCATGATAAAGTGGAATTTTTTCTGGGAATGCAAGGTTGGTACACATTCCAAAATCAGTAAACGTGATATACCATATAAACAAAATGAAGGATAAAAACCACATAATCATATCAATAGATACAATGCTTTTTCTGTTTTCACTAAATAGAAATCCAGTACCCATTTATCATAAAAACTCTCAGCATTGTGGGAACAGAGGAAACACACCTAAACATAATAAAGGCAATATATGACAAACCCATTGCCAATATCATACTCAATGGGCAAAAACTACAAGTATTCCTCTGAAGACTGCGAACAAGACAGGCATGTCTGCTTTTACCTCTCTTATTCAAAATAGTACAGAAGTCCTAGCCATAGCAATCAGACAAGAAGAAGAAGTAAAAGGCATCCAAATTGGAAAGAAAAAAGTAAAATTGTCTTTATTTGAAGATGACATGGTACTGTACATAGAAAACCCCAAAGATTCCACCAAGAAACTACTAGAACTGATAAATGAATTCAGCAAAGTAGCACAACACAAAATTAATATCCAGAAGTCAGTTGCATTTTATATGCCAATAATGAACTATCAAAAATGGAAATTAAAAAAACAATCCTATTCACCTTTACTTCAAAAAGAGTAAAATACTTGGGAATAAATTTATCCAATTATATAAAAAACCTGTACTTGGAAAATTATAAGACACTGAAGAAATAAATTGAAGAAGATACAAATAAGTGGAAGCATTTACTGTGTGCATAGATAGGAAGAATTAATATCGTTAAAATGTCCATGCTACCCAAAGTAATCTATCGATTCAATGTAATTTCTATCAAGATACCCATGATGTATTTCACAGAAGTAGAACAAATATTTCATATATTCATATGGAACTGTTACAGAACAAACAAGGGGGGCCTGGGACAATATACTATTACTGAAAGAAGCCCCCAGGTCTGTTATGTCCACCACCAGAGGAAAGACGTCTCTCAATGCCAGAGATTTGTGAAAAGGAAAGGAAATGTTTATTTAATGCTATACAAACTTAAAATAGTGACCTAATGTCTTTACCAAAATCCCAAAGTCCCTTAAAACACCCACAGACACAGTCCTTCCTTCCTTCCCCCTTTGCCCAGTCCAGAGTACCATATCTCAGGAAAGGAAATAGAAGTCCATGGCTCAGGCAGTCCTCTGGTTCTTCCCAGTTAGAACTCCATCTCAACTGGGAGAGCTCCCTGGGTTCCCGGCACCCTCAGCTGAGTCACCGGGATCTCTGCTAAAACCAGGTGGTGGTTCCCCCTTCTAAAGCTGCAGGGGGGTCCCCACTCTGGCACAGGCACGTGGTCCTCTCTCTCAGGGCTGCGGGAAGGGAGAGTCCCCACTCTGCCAAAACTGCATGGTTCTCTCCTCTAGGGCTGCCATGTGGTTCTCCCTCTCTCAGGGCTGCGGGAGTCTTCACTCTGCTAAAGCTGTGTGGTTCTCTCTCCAATGGCCGTGATCTTCTCTGCACCTCCACAGCCACATGGTTCTCTCCTCTCAGGGCTGCGCATGGCTCTACTTCTCAGGGCTGCACATGGCTCTCCTCCTCTCAATGGCCGCCAAGTCTGGGTTTTAAATCCCCGCGGCCAATCTTCCTCTGCAGCCTCATTTCTGACTCCTCCCACACTCGGCTTCACAGGCCAGAACTCGTATCCTTCAAGCTTTACTGGGCTGCCATCATGAGTCTGGGCAGGCATGGCCCCATGTCCTGGAGTCAATCATCTCCAAGCTCCCACCCAGGCGCTGTAACTCAGGGGACCTGCCCCCCCAGTTACATCTTGGTGGGGAAGTTACTTCCATTCCCCTGGCTCAGTGCACAACCACAGCTATTTAACATATCTAAGTGACCAGCCAAAGGCTATAGATATGTTAAATGACCACGCCAGAGCTTAGCTGCAAGGCTGTTGCTATGCTAAACAGCTCTCAATGGCCCTGCTCCATTTGTCCCTTTCCCCAACCCACACCCTGGGGCAGGGCGGGGGGCGGGGCGGGGGATAGAGACATCTTAAAATCTCCTGGACACCTTAAGTTCTGGACCCCATTTCAAATGCCCATTTGGGGTCCCACCTCTTGGCTGCACCCTGTAACAGAACCACAAAAGGCCCAACATAGCAACAGCAATCTTGAAAAAGAAGAAAGTTGGAGGAATCAATCTACCTAATATCAAACTACACTAAAAGTTCATAATAATCAAAACAGTATGGTACGGGCATAAAAACAGACACATAGATCAATAGAACCAAATAGACAGCCCAGAAATAAACCCACAACTTTATAGTCAATTAATATTTAACAAATGAAGCAGGAAAATATAATGGGCTAGAGATAGTTTATTCAATAAATGGTATTGGGAAAAATTGGACAGATATGTGCAGAAAAATATCACTAGACCACCTCCTTATATCACACATGAGAATAAATTCAAATGTATTACAGAATTAAACCTTAAACCTGAAACCATAAAAATTTTAGAAGAAAACATAAGCCATCAAATCTTGGACATTGCTCATAGCGTATTTTATCTGATGCATCTCCTCAGGCAAGGGAAACAAAAGAAAAAAAATAACAAATGGGACTATATCAGACTACTTTTGTTTTTACTTAACTGCCTGACCATCGAGTAAAATGGTGCTCATAGGCTATTCAGGGTGATTTGCCTCAGACCTAACAAATCTCTTAAGAATGGTCTTGGACCTTGTACTATTCAAGGTCAACCCTATTCATACCATATGGTTTAATTCTTTGTTAACAGTGAAAAAAGAGTCACTTAATGAGTGTTCTTAGCTCAGAAAAAAGCAAAGGCTACTATCCACAGGCTTTAAAAGCAGATTAATTTGCTTAACTGGTGACATTTATAGGAACTCTATTTTTCCCCATTTGTCTTTATTCCCCTGGTTATATATTTAAATATCTATTTTGGGGGTTTGGTGGGGGGTTGGCTAGGCACTATGCTAAATGCTGAGAATAGTATTTAAGACCTAAGGCTTTTCTTCAGTGTGTTTAGGGTATACTTAAAGAAAGAGAAGGAGAAACCAAAAGTGTAAATGTGTAGATATTCACAACCTTCCTTCCTCCCTCTTCCATTCCACCTTCCCAACTGAAGATACTTGCTAGTCATCTTCACTTATCTTGCTAAAGCAAAAAGCAAAGAAATATTTTTTTTAAATGTAAAGAATCTAGGTTGATCATAATAATGAAGGTCTGTATTATAAATGAAGAAAGATGAAAGAAAAAACATGTGGGATAGTTTTGGGAGAGAGTATTGGGGAAGACAGAGAAGGACATAACAAAGAGACTAACTTGATTTTGTGTTTATCGTTCCTGTCATTTGAAGCATCTCTCAGATGAGAAAGATAGAAGGTAAGAGGTATATCTAAAGAAAATGTTTTAAAGGTTTTTTTGTTGTTTTTCTACTTTAAACATACCTACTAGTACCCCTGGTATTTTTGCAAGAAAGTATTTGTTGCACTCAACAATTATCTTGGAAAAATCAGTACTCTTCAGAGTCTAGGCCATATGAACTCCAGTTATATTCCAGTTCCAAAGGTGTATGAGCAATTACAACCAGAGGAATAAGTGCTTTCATAGGGGAGGTATAAGGTACTCAAGTGTATGATAGGGAAGGCATCTAGCAGCTCAAGGAAGGATTCTCAGAGAAATAATACCTAAGTTATAACCTAAAGTATGAGATATCCACATAAACCTACATATGGTGGGGATTGGGCCTTAGGGTCAGGAACAGGAGGATTGCAATGAACTAATCATTATTCATAATGGAACAGAGTATGTATGGGAATAAAGGAAAACATAATTTTGGGAATGGCATTTTCTTTAAAATGTTTCTCTGATAAGATCTGGAGTGTAACCTGATGTTTCCTTTAACAAGTTCTTTTTTCACCTGTGGAATTTTCATCTCCTCAATGACATTGTGGTTTAAGAGCCTTGAGAGATGTATTCCAACTCATCTAAGTTTTATCTATGGGGCTCAGGGCCATATTGTCCTTGAAGTAGGCTCAGCAAATAAGCAAATGAGTTAATTAGTTGTCACTTGTGTCTGCTATGTACCAAATCCTACAAATATATCATCTTTAATCTTTACAAAAACTCCAAAAGCTAAGATTTTATTTGCCTTAGTTAAGAGTGAATAAACCAAAGCTCAAGTTGCTCATTAATGTGCCAGAGAGTATACATCAAGTGGCAACAGCAGCTACTCTGTTTTTGAATATACTAGACTGCTTTTAATGGCTATAAAGACTTGAAGTTTCCACTTAGTGATGGGGTTAATTGCAAATGTTAACCCTTTCTCCCCAGCCCCAGTACTTTTTGTCTTGCTACTTAACTTGGACAGCCACTTCTAACATTGTTTAGTAAGAGTAAAAACATCTTAGGAGTTAGAAAGACTGCATCACTCACTGACACATTTTGTGACCTTGGAAATAGTACTTTCATTTCCCAGACATTGCCCGTTACTGTAAAATAAGAATTGAATGGGTCCCTATTTCATGGGTTTTGATTAGAATTACATGAGCTTACTTTGGAGAAGAGTAAACATACCTGGCATACAGTCAGCCAGCAATGCATTTTAAATTCCTTTCACAGAGTTTCTAAACCTCAACTATATTCAAAACTTTCTCACACTCGGCCTATTAATGTCTCCTTTTATAGGAAATTTGCTCCCATTATCACATCCACACAGTTTTCCATTTGAAATAGCTCTGGATTCTTAAGTTAACAAATGTCCCTTGGTTTTGCATGTGTATCACATATATTTGACTGTACAGCATAATAATATAAAATTTAAGAAAAAATTAAGATTTATTTCTCTCTCACTTTCTGAATGAAAACTAACTCCTTTGTTCTCCCAAGACCCCTGTGGTAGAAATAATAGGAAGATTTATAACCTCCAGAAAGCACCTCTATGCTAACATTTAGAATTTATGTCACATTACAAAGGAGGTTACTGCAACTCCACTAGAGGCTTCATTTAGCTCTTAGTCCCCTTTCTCTCCTCCTTTCACCCAGTTACTTGTCAAAGGACCAGTAAAGAGAGGAGGTAAACATAAAGAAAACATTGTACCTTTAAGAAACTTCTCCCTACCAGTGCTTTTCATGCTGATGATTTTGATCTTAATAATGCACTGTCTCAGAAGGATGCAGGATGCAGAGGCAAATCTCACAGTAAATAATATGTGAACTGTCTCTCGGGACCCTGAGTACCAGCTCAGAGCCCAAGTAGCTCTTGTTCATGATTCTCCAGAGGAACTGCCAAGTCTAACAGAGCCATGTTGCAAGATGAATTGGAGAATCATTCTTTTTACACTGACTGAGCTCTTTCAGTCTGTGTGACATGACCAAGCAGAAGATGCCTTTTGGGATGGAGGATTGGTGCAGAAAGACAGTAAAACAAACAACATGACTCAAGAACAGAGCATCAGGTATTTTCATCCTGGGCAAAACTTCCCAGGGGAAACACATCCACACACTCAACTGGGGTCTCTAATATTCAGGAAGTGGAATTAAAAGTTAGCTTTGTGAAAAGATAAGAAAATTTATAGGAGGCTTTGTTCAGTTTCTCTGAAACCAGAGCCTAAGCTGGGGATTTCAATGCATGTGATTTATTGAGGGAGGGCTCTCAGGAGAAGAGGAGTCAGGAAAGCAATGTGTGGTGGGGGGAAGAGTTGAACAAGGATGTAGTCTTCTCTGGAGATTAACCTCAGCCTCATTGCACTACCTCCTCCAAAGCATGGATTAAACCTGAGTTGGTCTCACCATGAGGCAAGAGGCTGGGCACTTTGTATCCCTTGCAGTCCACCCCAAGGGTAATGATATAGAACCTCCCTAGTGAGACAGCTTGTATATGGTAGGGAGCAGTATTTGAAGGGGTGTGTAGCCTTGAAGTGTTTATCAGAGAACACTCTCAGTAGGGACCAATAGTAGGGGACAAATAGAGCCCACTATATTTGAAATAACTATTCTTTCAACATATGTGTACCTGTGGATCTCTCTCTTTCTCTATCACCTATTTACTAATTTATATTAGCCTGCCTATATCTGATCTATTACACACTTTACTTAAATATTACAGTACTTACAGATATTTTCATTTGTACCTGTCTACATATAACTATTTCTCTACATGACATTTCAAAAGTAAATTAAGATATAATGTAGTTAGATTACACAATTATATTGGGTTGGCCAAAAAGTCCATATGGTTTTTTCCATAGAACAAAAGACACATTTTCATTTTCACGATAACTTTATTGACTTGGATATTTTGACTGTGTAAGCTATCTCCCACATGGTTGAACATTGATTGTTCTCAATTAATGTCTCAATTTGATCATTATCAACTTCAATTTGTCTACCTGACTGCGGAACATCATCCAGTGAGAATCTCTAGCATGAAACTTTACAAACCATAATAGACGTGGTTTGATCAGTCACAGCACCTTCTCCATACACTGTACAAATCTTTTTTTTGCGTTTCAGTTGTGTTTTTACCTTTCTTGAAATAATAAAGCATAATATGCTGAAAATGTTGCAATATTTTCTTTCATCTTCAATGGCTACACAAAAATTCACCAATTTTGAGAAGTTTTTTAAAATACATGCTGATATGACACCTGTCACAATGTTACAGAAACCCCAGCATATGCTGTTCTGCAACAGTTGTGAGCAGTCCAATTGCCCATGGCCAAGAAGCATGACTCCCAGTGCCAGAGTTTGGTGAAAAAAGAAGAAATTAGTTATTTGAAAGTTATGCAGATTTAGAGTGATGGCAGAATTCTGCCATTAAATATCACTCCCTTTAAAGCACCCACAAACCCACAGTTGTGCTTTCTTTTGCCAAATCAGGCCAGCTTCAGAACATGCCAATCAGAGGTACTGTCTCTTAGAAACACAGAAGTCCTTGACTCAGCTCTCCCTGTCACAGTTCAGCGTCTCTGGCTTCTCCCAGTAATCTGTGCTTAGCTGGTCAGTTTCCTCAATTCCAGCACCATCAGCCACATTGCTGTGTTCTCCAGCTTTTAATCCAAAACTGCATGGCACCTTCTTACACACCAGCCTCACTCTTTAATTGTGGGCTGTACATATGACTTCCTTCCAAAGATTAAAGTACAGAAATAGAAAGTCAGTTTGTACTGGAGAAACATGACAAATACTACTTCAGTCAGGTTATGAAAGTCAATATCAACAGTGTTCAATCATGTTGATAGCACTTACCCTTGATATAATGTGATGAGAATGGTACTTTACCCCTGAGAAGTGGGTCTTCCTCCCCAATGTCCATAACCTGGGTATAATCATAAGAAAAACATCAGAAAAGTTTCAAATAAGGGATGTTCTACAAAATACCTGATGAGTATTTCTCAAAATTGTCAAGGTCAGCAAAAACTAGAAGTCTAAGAAACTCTCACAGCTAAAATGAGCCTAAGAAGACATGATGACTAAAATGACCAAATGTAATAAGGATCCTCAGTGGATGGATGGATGGATGGATGGATGGATATGTATACACACATATATACATATATATTCTAAACTTTTATTAATAATAATATATTAGTATTGGTTCATTAATTTTAATAAATATACCATACTAATGTAAAATGTTAATGGGGAAAGAGGGCATATGGAAACTCTTTAGACTACCTTCATACCTTTTATGTAAACCTAAAACTATTCTGAGCCATGTGAACTCAGGTAGCTATTCTGAGCTGAGCTCACAGCTCACCTTTATTGTTGCCTGACAATAATGCCCAACTTGCCTGGTCAATCTATGCTCTTATTCATTTACACAACTGTGTCATACTATCTCCTATCTTCTCAAACCTTCGATACAAGTCTTCTTGTCCTTGCTTACATCTGATGATATATTTCATTGTTTCTATGAGAATAGAAGCATTCAAAAGAGAACTTGCACAAATTCCCACTATCACACTTACCTACTCACCTGCATCCATGCCCTTTGATCTTATTTTCCTCTCCACTACTCTGTAATACTTAGGTTTTTAACTAAGGCTAACCTGTGCCCTTGTGTCCTAAATCCCACCCTCTGAAAGCATGAGGAAATTATTTTTCTCTTTCTCTTGCTTCATCATATTTTTCCTCTCTACTGGATACTTATCTTTGGTATACCAATATGCTGTTATTTCCTCCAACTGAAAAACAAAACTTTCTTTAGCCACTTTTCCCTCCCACTACTGCCCCATTTCTTCCCTTTCCTTTAGAGTTAAACTCCTTTCAAAGATGTCCAATACTCTTTCTCTTCAGTTGCTCACTTCTCATTCTCTCTTAAATCTGCTATATTGAGGCCTCTTTTCTGCTGCCCACCAAGGTCAAATTGCTCTTGTCAATGTACAAGTGACCTACACAGTGCTAAACACTATGGTGGATCCTTGAAAAATAGTAGTCAATATTTTGCACAGCTGATCACTCACTTCTCCTTGAAACACTTTCTTCATTTGGTTTCCAGGACTTTATAGTTTTAAGGTTTTTCTCCTATGTTATTGGCAGCTCATTCTTCATCTCTTGAACGTGTTTCCTTGTACCTCTTCAGTCTCTTAGTATTAGAGAATCACAAGGCTCAGGATTTGTACCTCTTCTCTACCCACCTACACTTATTCTATAAATGATTTTATTCAGTCTCTTTGTTAAAATATGTATGTGTGTGTGTGTGTGTGTGTGTGTGTGTGTACACACAGGTGATCCAAGAACTATATCTGCAGTTAGTACTTGAAACCTGAACTCCAGACTCAACTGCCTACTTGACTTCCTACCTGAGTGACTAAAAAACATATCCCACCTAACATGTCAAGAACTGTCCTCCTTATGTTTCTCTAATCTCTAGCCCTGCTCCTCTCAGACACTTTCTGTCTCAGTAATGAAAATCACATCCTTCCAGTAGCTCAAACCAAATACTGAGTGTCATTCTTGACCCTTCTATTTTGCTCACACCTCACACTTATGCCATCAACAAATTCTATTGGATCTAACTCCCAAACCACACCATTTTTCAACATAGCCTTTACTACCTAATGGGCCCAAGTCATCATCATCTCTTAGCTAGATTCATTTAATAGGTTGCTAACTGATTTCCAAGTCTCTGATGGTGTTCCCTTTGGTCTATCCTTAACAGAGGTGACAGATTGTTCCTGTCAAACAAATCATATCATGTCACATTTATGCTCAAAGCCCTCCAGTGGACCACGCTGTCTCCAGAGTTAAAACCAATGTCATAACAATGGTTTAGAAGTCTATAGGAAGACTTTGGTCAATTTTTTAAAAAGGTACCCACTCTGGGCCTTCTCAGCTCTGCATACCTAAATCTCATTTAAGTGGCTGGCCTTTTGGTGAGAATGAAACATTTTGACATAGGAAGGTCTATTCCAAGGCCCTATTATCCCACAAGCTGGCAAATAGAGGGCTGAGTGGATGGCAGCCCCCACTTTCTCCCTTTTCTGGCTTCTTTATGCAGTGTACACACTGCATAGCTCTTTGAGCTCTACCCAGGAGCTTGGTGTCTCCCATGATCTCTGTGTACTAATTCCCTACAACTCTCCCTTGCATTTACTCTGCCTAGCCACACTGGCCTTTCTGTTGATCCTTGGACCTGACAGGCTTGCTCCCATCTGAGAGGCTGTTTTCATTATCCCAACTTCTTTCTCCAGGTATTATCTACCAGTTCCACTACCTCACCTGCTTCAGGATTTTGCTCAAATGTCAACTTTTTAGTGATATCTTCCTTGGCTCCTTTTTAAAAATTGTACTCATTTCTTCCCATATTCTTTATCCCTTTTCCTATTACAAAATATTTTTCCATAGCACTTACTATCTAATATTGCATATTAAACTTAACATTTTCAGGTGTCTGACTTATCCATACCACATATGCAGATATATATATATATTTTTATTTTTTAGAGAGAGGGGAAAGGAGGGGGAAAGAGAAGGAGAGAAACCTCAGTGTGAGAAAGGAACATTGATTGGTTGCCTCTCATACACACCCCAAAGGTGGACCAAACCCACAACCCAGGCATGTGCCCTGACCAGGGAGTGAACCAGTGACCTTTTGCTTTGCAACATGATGCTCCAATCAACTGAACTACAATGGTCAGGGCTTTGCAGACATATTTTTTATGTAAAAGATATACTACTTTTTCTCTCTGGGCCATTCTCCTTCACTCAGCAAAATTTCTATTTTCCCCCTAGTATTCTAGTTGTGCCCGAGTATATTTTCTTGCACTGTGTCAAATGCATCTTTCCTGTATGCCACATATACCTGTTTACTTTACTCATAAATTTTTCCTCTATTTCTAAAGAGGATTCCTAAATCAAAAACTCACATGGAATAATTAATTGGGGGGAGCTTCTACTATATAAATATTATATCAGTAAACAATGACAATGAAGACATTTAAATTTTAAAGCCCAAAACATGCATCTGTTTCTGAGCATAACACTTTATGAAAAACTCCAAAGAAGATGGGAAATATAAGCAAATAATGTTTGCAGATGATTTCAAAATGGCAACATAACCATAATCAAGAATGAGTACAACAGTCATTTTTGTTGATTTATAAATAAATATAAAGCAGCTCTAATTGCCTCAATAGGTATTTAACTAAAATCGATTGGTTTCAAAGATATTTAGAAAGAGGAGTGTTTCTTCCTCACAGTATTGCTTTTTTCCTTTTTGCCTATAAAATGGTAAGAAAGAAATGAGAAGTCTTTATTATTTTTGACAAATATCATGTTCTTTTTTTTTTTTTCTCAAGTGGTTGTAATGATGTTCTCTTGGTAGCATCTTTGGCCTTGCAGAATTTGGCTTAACTTTCTTGATCCCTTATGTATGTACACCAAAACAAACATTCCATGTTTGTAGAAATACATCATCTGTTACTCTGTTTGAGCTCAGCTGGGGAATAGAATGATAAATCAGGGTTTGAAGGAAGAACAGCAGCGCCATTTGCACAGCTACAGGCATGAAAGAGGACAGCTGGGCCAGGTTATGTCTCAGACTCTGAGCTTCTTTGACCTCAGATTGAGGCCTAGAAATAAAAGAGAAAAGCCTGTGAAATGTGATAATGTGGGCCTAGAACCTAGTGTGTAAAATTCATAACATGGTCATGCTTTATTGACACCTATTAGTCTCAATGAATTCAAATAGTAAGTCTTTAAAGCTATTTCTGGGTTTCAAAATGCCACCATTGTCACAGTGGTTCAATCATACAGGGCTGGAAAATATTCTCTGTACACCTATTCTAGGAAAACAGTGATTTCTTACCTAACACCAGTTTCAAGCTTGCACAATAATAATAATAAAATCCTTAAACCATCTGATTTCTATCCCCTAAATATCAGTCAACTGAGGACAGGTTTGACTGATGTCAATTTACATGAGTACTACTTTCTTCTTCAAGGGCTTTTAGCATGATCAAATAGTCTTTCTTGAGTCCAACTAAGAAACAAAATATGTTATTAGCTTTTTAAAGGGACATGTGCCTTTTCAAATTAAATAATAATGGTTTTCTAGTTTAAACACATAGGGTATCAATTTTATCTTGACAATCAGCCCTCTTGTACTAACCACAACTCTTAAAGACATGTTGAATTTTATTATTTTTTAATCAGAAACATTAATTAACCAACTGGTTGTAATTTTTTATTATCAAGTTCAGAAACTAGAAAGAACACAAACAGAAATCAACTATTCAGCCCATATTCCTGACCTGGTTATAAAAGTGAGAAGCTGGGCCACATTTTTCAATGTGCCTTTTCTTTTACACAGGTGTTGGGGTTTGTCAGATCTGGCCAATTCCCTTTCCTATGAGTAGGTAAAGCTGGTTAACATCAATGCCAATTAAAAATGGGGATGATGCTATTGTTTTCCAAGAAGATTTTCATGGCTGGGTTTGGAAAACAATGCATACATCTCTTTGGAGGTTTCATAATAAATACATAACATATTATGGGTTTTGAGAAGTCCTGTAATGTCTATTTAATTTTGTTTAACCCTAAAATTCTCATGCTTTATTGAACAAAATGGGCTGTATAAGAATCAGGCTTTTACTTATAGTAGGATGAGAAAATGATTGGAGTGTTTTGAATAGAGAAAGGACATGATTATGACTTATAGGTCTCATCTGATTGCTAATGAGATGTGACTGAAGGAAGATGGGTTAGAAAGCTATTGCCATGCAGGTGAGCAAACTATATTAATTTGAACTGAATGGTAAAGGTATAGATGATGAGAGGGCATTCCTATACAGATATATTTAGAAGGCTGAGCTTTCAATATTTGCTGCTGGATAGAATGTGGGGTATGAGAGAGAGAAGTTGAGGATGACTCTAATATTCTTGCTTTGAGCAAATGGAAGATTAGAAGAAGATTTGGGCATTTGGGGATAAATCACAAGTGCCATTCAGGAGATATTAATTTTAAGACTACAATTAGACATTTATCATTAACCAAGACATTCTGTGATATGCCCTCTCTGAACTTGAGTTAATTCAGTGTCATGGTTCTCAACTCTAGCTGAAGGAAACTTAAAAGTTCCATGTCCAGTATGTTCCCAAATCAATTACATAAACATCTCTGGGGTGCTCCAAGGCATTAGCATTCTCAAAACCCTCCAGGTAATCCCCAAGTGTAGTGAGGACACCTGAGGTTCCTGGGTTTGAATGGTCATGAGACATTCTATTAGTAGTAGGGACAGCATGGTTGTACTTCCTGGTTATAAAGACACTGGAAATAAGGCAGATACTACTGCTAGAAAATAGGTAATTCCTGGGTTCTCTCTGATCTTCAATCACTCTTGCTTTACTTTCTCCAAGTTCAAGAAATGTCTGGCCTTCTTGCTTAAGGCACATTGTTTTAGACATTTTTTATTTAAATTAGGCAGCAGTTATGGTGCCTGGATGTCCTTCTGGCCTTGGGCCTGAGCCTTTTCTACTGGTCTCTGGAGATCTATGATTCATTGTTGAGTTACCTGAGAATATAGACAGGGATGTCAAATTCATTTTCACTGGGGGCCACATCAGCCTCGTGGTTGCCTTCAAAGGACCAAATATAATTTCACCTCCTCAACAGTTAAGAAGTAGTTACATTTATACAGTCCTAAAATTATTTTGGCCCTTTGAAGGGTTTGATGTGGCCCCCAGTGAAAATGAGTTTGACACCCCTGATATAGGAGCACTTCAGAGCTTCCCACACTGCAGCCAGCAGCACCTAAAGTTGAACCTATTCTGAAAGCAGTAGGAATTCAACATCACTAGGTGGAGTGAGGGTAGGAAAACTTGAAAATAAGACAGTTTAAGGGACTTTGGTCACAGTGACCAGTTCCTTAGGAAAAAAGCAGACGTATACCTCAGTGAAACCCACACATTCATGTACCACTTTGATGAACAGGTTTCGCATGTGAACACCTTCACACAGCACATATGTACATTCAATAAAGACACATAAAAGACAGACCACCCACATATACACAACATACATCATACAACAACATGTCTCACACCCATCACCCCTATCATATCAAGCCTCTCAGGAAAATTTCAATGGGCTTATTCATGCTGTAGGTAATAAAGGTTACGGGTTTTTTTTAAATTTACTCTCTGTACCCCCTCCCCAAATTTATAATTTAACCAATGAACTTTGGAATTTCAGGTCTCATGATGCTAGGAAAGAAAGAGTCTGGAAGACAACTGTCCTTCTAAG
Organism: Phyllostomus discolor; assembly: GCF_004126475.2. Lineage (NCBI taxonomy): Eukaryota > Metazoa > Chordata > Mammalia > Chiroptera > Phyllostomidae > Phyllostomus > Phyllostomus discolor. The sequence continues at coordinate 73,203,050 of NC_040911.2, read as the reverse complement.
TTCCCCTGAATTCACATTATCTAGGTGCTAATATACCCTGTGTACCTACAGAGCCACCCTTGAGTGAGGAAGAGATCAAGTTGGAAGAAGACCCTCAAAGCCCCTTTACCAAATGGATAGTTTTATCTAAGATGCTATCTAGTTATTCAGACCTGAAGAAAATCCCTGAGGTGACACTGATTCCTCTTCCCAAGAGGATGCTGAGTGCCTGCTCATGTCCCATGTGTCCCTGCTGTGACTTCATGTAACAGCTCAATGTCCAAGCCCACATCTGCCTTATTTTGCCTGGGGGCTTTATCTGGAGTAGGCTGCCCAATTTGCCTGCTCCTGCTGCAAGCTTGAAGTTCCAAGGAACTGACACCACCAAAAAGCAGTTTGCTATCTATGATGGGTAGGAAATGGCTATCACTCCTTTGTGTGGGATAATTCTGATGCATGTTCTACTCCAGGCTTCTAATATTCTTAACTGGGATTGAGTTTATAGTGGTGACTCACTTGATAACAGACTCTTTTTTGGCTCCTTTCCTTTATCATCTCACTTTCCCATAACCCTACCAATGTTTTCTGGGCCCAACCCTGGGGAAAACTATTTGCACTTAATTTTTTTGTTATTATCAGCCTCTGGAGAGACCTGTATTAAGACATTTGGAAAGGAGGAAGTCCCTCCAACTGTAAGTGACAAAAGATGGGCAGAGGTCAATTTAGACAAAAGGGATCAGAGTCACTGATATGTTTGTAAAGCTGTCTTGTTATTCAGATTATATTTGCAAACACAGTTTGGGGATTTTACTTCTGCTGGGGTAGCAACCAGAGTGACTGTGTACAAGGGAGGCAGATGCTCTCAGCCTGCAGTCTCACACATCTGGATGAGCAATGACTATAATTTTTCAGAAGGGAAACAATAAAAAAATTCATATCAAACTCTTTTATTGTGCAAGTGACCCTGGTTATTATAGTCAGCAATCAAAAACCTACCTTGAGGGCAGAACTTTTCTGCCTACTAATGTAGAGAAAATGGGCAGCCTGCTTCCCAAGTCTCAGTGTGTAACATTGGAGATGCTCTGATTTATTCCAAAGGAGTGGTAACACCAGCAGAATATAAGAAAGATGTAGCAAATGTGTGCTGCAGGAAAGTTAATAACATAAAATCTAAGCATTCAGAATTCTTTGGAAAAATTAACTCTGTGGGAATTGAAATATATAGGACTTGGAAATATATAGTCTTTTTATAGAGGAAAAGAAAATAATGTATTTCTCCATTTTATGAAGAGTAGGTGCTTTTGCACCCAAAAATGCTGCTGAGGCTATTTCCAAACATACAAAAGATATTTCTTAAAGTAGAATCCACAGTTTTTGTATTTATAATCATGTTTTTGTCTAAATATTCCTTTGAAGTGTGGACAGATGCCCACACATAAATGCAATTGTAAACAATCCCTATGTAATAATAACCAGCATTCTCCTGTACCTGCTCTCATCATCGGACTTCTGCAGTGTTGATGCCACCACCATCAGAGCCAGACAGTGGGGCAGCCAGAGCATCCATGTCTTCATCCACACCCTCCATCTTTACATGGCTCAACCTTCCAATGAGTTAGAGGTCAGTTTTTCTATATCACCAGCACTAGAGCTTAAATAATTTTTTGTGAAGTACCCTGATGTATTAGTTCAGACAGCTCAACCTAAGTGCTATAACAAAGACCAGCATCTGTAATGATATTATTCCTTGAATCTTGATGTTTAACAAAATGAAAACTTATTTCTTGCTTATATTACAATCCATGCGTATCAGTAGATGAGCAGAAGGGAATAATTTATGAGGTCATTCAGGGACCCAAGATCCTTCCACCTATTGGTTCCACAAACCCTTAGGACAAAGGTTGGAAAACTATTTTTTATTGACTTTACTTTTTAGAGCAGTTTTAGGTTTGTAGAAAAATTGAACAGAAGATACTGAGATTTCCTGTATTTTTCTTGTCCCCCACACATTCTCAGTCTTCCCTGCTATCAACATCCTCCATCATAGTGGTACATTTGTTACAGTCTGGAACCTATGTTGACACACTGTAATCACTCAATGTCCATAGCTTAATAGGGTCATCCTTGATGTTGTATTCACCTTCATAGTATCATATTTTCATTGCCCTAAAAATTCCATGTTCTACCTTATATCCCTCCCTCCCCTTAGCCCCTGGCAAGCACTGATCTTTTTACTGTCTCCATAATTTTGTCTTTTTCAGAATATAATATTTAAAATCATATAGCATATGGCCTTTTCAGATTGACTTCTTTCACTTAGTAAAATGCATTTAAGTTTCTCCCATATCTTTTTAAGGCCTGATAGCTATGAATAATATCCCATTGCCTAGATGTAGCACAGTTTATTTATCCATTCATCTACTTAAGAGCATCTTGGTTGATTCCAAGTATTTGACAATTAAACTTTATTTTTAAAGCAGCAGTTAGTAAATATTTTCAGTTTCATTAGTGATACAATTTCTGTTGCAACTACTGCCATTCTAGTTCAAAAGCTTCCATAAAATATATGAAAAAATGGATTTCTGCTTATTTATTGGTTAACAGAGTATAATTTTTACATAGGAGTAATAAATGTTTTTTGAAGTTCATAACTTTTACTTATTTTAATGGACATTGGTCTTCCTCCAAATTGTACCAAATTAAAGAGATTTCATTGCATTCATGAGCATGGCTAATAAACCAAGTTTTGTTTCCTTATGTAGCTTTAGAGAACAATATGATCAAATCCAGGGTTTATTTCTCTTCAGTAATTCCTCAGAGTGATTATCTTTATGGAATCTGATAATAGAAAACAGTTATTTTGTGCCACTCAAGGTCTAAAAGGTGACCATGTTTACTAGTACTAGCAAAACCCGAGGGCTAAAAAGATATAAATAAAATTTCAAATGAAACTCGTGCAATAAAAAAAAAGTCCACTGTGATTGTTCTGGTGTCTGCTTTGGGTCAGAATAAGTACAAACCAAAGAAAAAATCTAAAGCTCTTATCTTCATTTTTCAGCCTTCAAGTCTTCTCATGAGGCAGAGCTCTGCAAATAAATCTAAAATTTTAATAAGAAAAAAATGAAAACTACATAGCAGTTGAGTCTGCAGTGCCCTTCCAAGTCACCTTGGAATTCCTAAAGTTATCATGGTTGCTGTTGATTTTCAGTATACTTGATATACTTTGAAAGCAACTTGCCGCAAATATCGAATCACATTTAAAATTGCCTTAGTTTGGTTTGGTTTATTTTAGAAGCTGGTGCTTTTTTATTCCTTTTACCAATGGTGTGGGCCTCTAGCAGGTTAAACTAATATATTGTTAGTGCAGTGGTTCTTGAAGGTTAGCATGCATAGATTCACCTGGAAGGTAGTTAAAATAAAGGTTTTTGAACTTTGCTATCAGAGTCTCTGAATCAGCAGGTCTGAGTGGAGCCTGACATTCTCCATTTCTAACAAACTTCAAGGTGTTGCTCTTGTACCACACTTCAATTAACAACAAGTCAAGAAGATTTCCATTGAAAACCAAACTCAGACTAGCTTAGCAAACAGAAAGTATACATAGCTTGCAAAAATTAAAAATCCAGGCTGTCAGTCTGATTTTGAGCACTTCACATTCCATCTGCTCAAGTAACATCTGAAGAACCCAATTTTTCTCTTTTCTGGCTCCATTTCCCCTGTGGTGGCATTTTCTTTATGGTTACAAGTGGATCGTGACTCTCCAGACCTTACATTCTCATGTTGCCAAGTCCAAGGGAGAAGAGAGATTGTTTTTACTTTCTCTAAATGTTGAAAAAAATGTCTTATTTTTATTGGACATTTTTGAGTAATGTGATCTTCTCGAACCAATCACTGTTTTTGCTGTAATCCTAGTAACATAGCATCCCATCAGTTTAGATTAATCTGAACCTATTCCTGTACGTAAAGGCTTCAGACACCTGCCATGTCTGTTCTTCTGCATTAGGGATTTCTCAGAAGCCACAGGCACTCTCAGCTTGAGCTTAGTGCAGTCTAGAGGTGCATAGGCATTGGTGTCCTTGTATTATGCAATCAATGGGGGATGAAGCTAATGGATAGTGGTCCCCACCTCCTAGTGTTCAAATAGTTATTAGGTGCATTCTGTAAAGTTTCTTAGAAGTTACCAGTAGGGTTATTTACTGTCTGCCAACTGTGGAAACCAGCTCTATCATGGACTCTATAAAGATGTTTCCTTTTTTTTTGTCTGTCTCCTCTCTACTCACCTGCTCCTAGAATCACCTCTAAAATAAATTACCTGCACCCAAGTCTTTGCCCTATGGACTACTTTTAGGAAAACCCACGTGATAAACCCAACTAAACTACATGGCCTGGCATTGAGTGAGTGGTGGGTCTCCAGAGGAACTCTGGAATTCTGTTTTATCAAAAGAGGGATGAAAGGATGCTGAGAAGGGAAAACATCATATTTCTTCTAAAAACCAGTTAATTTTTGGCCTTGGATAAATCTGCAAACAAATAATACTGAATCCCTGCTGAATCAAAATATGGTTTTAGGTTAAAGTACTGCATGCAATGGAGCATCCAATCCATGTGCTATAGGCTGCATGCAACCCAGGATGGCTATGAGTGCAGCCCAACACAAAATCATAAATTGACTTAAAACCTTCTTTTTTCTCATCAGTTTTCATTAGTGTCTGTATATTTAATGTGTGGCCTAAGACATCTCTTCTTCTTCTAGTGTTGCCAAGAGATGTCAAAGAGTTAGATACCCCAGCTGGCATACCAGCTGTTGACACCACCCATTGTACAGATATTTAGAGAGGAAAATAGAAACATAAATTCCATATTACTTTTAGATGTTGTTTTGGCCAATAATAAGCTTAAAAATAAATATTTTTTGTGCTCAATCTCAATTGATCTTATACCATCTCTCTCAAATATCTAGTGTTGTCATGTCCCTAACAGACCTACAATTGTGCATCTCAAGCCTCCCACTGCACTGTATATTTCAGTATATTTCAGTCAAGCTTTCCAGAGCATTGTGTATCTCAGTCTCCCATTTCTTAACTGCACTCCAGCTCTCAAAGCTTTCCTGCCCTGTGTTCTACCTGCTAAGGATAAGCCTAAGCTAAAACCTGCTGACGGGCCAACTGTACTACAGTTATTTAACAATGAGTGAAAATGGATATTATGTGCTAAGTCTTACTTCAGCCAGGAAATAATGTTATCATGACTTTCTGGAAAACATGAACCAAAGGTTTTATAGAAATGCATTCCAAGGAACACTTCTCTCACGAGAGGTGCTATCACTTAATTTTTGCAAATGCCGCATATAATCTTTCCTTGTCAGAGAGCCACAGTGAGCATTAGCTTATTAAAGACTCAGACATATTCAGGCTGAAAATAGTATTAGCTTTATGTATTCCAGATTTATTATCACTTGGTGGACTCTAGTTCTATTTGGGTTTTTGTTGTTGCTGCTGCTTTTGTACTTGTTTTTAAATAAAACATTTAACATCTCAAAAACCTCAAGTATTTCTGGAGATTCTTCCTGAAACTAAAAGTAACACCAAAAGTGGGAAATTCTGTTGTTCCTATAGACAAATAAGATGAGACCTTTTGGAAATTCATCCAAGTGAAAGCTGAGACTCTACCTGCACATGATCTGGCTCTATGCTCATTTCCAGGCCTGCCATTGATTTTCGCTCCTCACCATTTGTGTTGCCCTGATTCTCACTCCTCACTGTGTGTTATTTCCCTGAAGACAGGAGAAGTCTTGAAAATAAGAGTAGTTTCTGTAGCATTTAATAGAATCAGAATTTGAGCCATAATATCTGACATTGTTCTGCATCTGATGTGGCAAATGTATTATTTTTAGTAACAGATTATCTAAAATACTCATATTATTGAACAAAGCCTACATATTTGGAACTGACTGTTAGTGCCTTATGTATATGCCTCTAGCTGTATGTGGTTAAGACACATATTCCTTTAGTTACAGTACTTACTTAAACACAGGAATCATAGTCTACTGATAGTGAATGCTATACTTTATATTTGTAATAGTGGAGAAGGAATGTTATTTTAGAACAGAGTATTAAATTCACTAATGAAAGGATAGCCACAAGAGTCAAACTGGAAAGTTCAGCAGTGACTTCAAGATTACTTTTATAGTGCATTATAGTAATTTTTCTAATCCCTTGTATTACAGGGTAACACATTAAAAAAATCCAAATCCTTTAACTGGAGAGTCTTTCTCTTACTACCCATCTCAAATGGTAGCACCCTGCCCTCATTACTCTGAAGCCCTCTTTTCTGCTTCATTTTTCTCTAGCACATTGTGATATTTTGTCATATCATACATTTCTTGCTTGTTGTCTATCTTTACTTCCACACAATAGAACAAGAGCTTCACGAGAGCCCAGGCTTTACTGTGTTCACAGCCTGGCACAAGGTAGTCTGCCATAAATATTTCTTGAATTTATGAACAAAAGTTAAGGTGATGCTCATGATTTCATTTTCTCACTTCTTCTTTAAGCTTTTCATCCTTTTGACATGTGGAGACTTTTTCAATATAATTTTGAAATTTCAGTATATTTTTCCATCAGGGTACTTAGCAAATTTGAGATCAAAAGTATGAGAAGAGTTTTATGAAGTTAATTACCATTTGTTGCCAGCAGAAACTATAACTTGCCCAGAGAAAGCAAGTATTCTATGGGATTATAACTGTTTGCTATTATAAAGAATTGCTGAAGTTATACATAGAACTCATTGGTATAATTACAGATGCTTTTTTGTTTGTGTAGTCTGGCTCATTCTCCAGGCTTTGGTGTTTTTAAGACTGGGCTCAAATCTCTCTGCATATTAACTAGGCCACCTGGAAAATTTTCTTAAGCTGAGTTTCAATTTCCTTATTTATGAATAGAGGTGATAATATCCAGTGTTTGGGATTATTATAAAGACCAGAAATAAAATACAAAAGAACTTAAATTCAACAGACACACAATACATGGTCATTATTTGTTATCACTGAATACACATATTTCATGAACTTTGTATTAGTTTTCTAGGGCTGTAGTAACAAAGTACCACAAACTGGTGGCTGAAAAGAGAAATTTACCTCCTAGTTCTGTTACAGAATGGACTCATGCTGGGAACAAGATACTGTTACTGAGTGGATCCCCCGCCCCTGTGGTCCCTCTGTACTAGGCTCACCTTGCCTGCTCCCCTTAGAAATTATGGCTCTCAATGCCAGAGATTGGTGAAAAGGAAAGAAACTATTTATTCAAAAGTTATACAGACTTAGAGTAATGACTTAATGTCTTTGTTAAAATCCCAAGTCCCTTAAAACACCCACAAACACACACAGTCCTTCCTTCCCCTTTGCCCTGACAGGCCAGTCTCAGAACTTGGCAATCATAAGTATTGTCCTCCAGAAGAAAAAAAAAACAGAAGTCTGCAGCTCACTTCTCCTGGTTCTTCTCAGTCATCCATGCTTGGCTGGAAGGCCTCCCATCATTCCCAGCACCATCAGCTGTGTGGCCATGATCTACAGCTCTGAATCCAAACCCACGGGTCACCTTCTCATGGCCCACTAGCGAGAGTCCTTTAACCCCTCTCCTTCCCACAATGTCTCTCCTGCATTCTTCCAAACTGCTAAGAGAGAGCTCTGCATGGCTGCTACATCTTGCTTTCCTTCTTCCTAAGCCAAGTGGTTAAGGGAGTCCCAAAACCACATGGTTTGTACCCTAAAACCATGTGGTTCGTGCCGCACGGTAGCCTCACCTGGGTTTAAATCCTGGCTCAAATCTTCCTTTACATTCCCATTTCTGATTCCTTCCACAAGCAGCTACACCTGCCAGCATTCCTGCATTTTTCCAGCTTTTCTGGGCTGCCATAGTAAGTCCAGGCAGGTATGGTCCCATGGTGTGTAGTGAACTGTCTTCAAGCTCTTACTCAGGCACTGTAACCAGGGGGAGTTGCCTCCCAGTTACATCATGGGTCAAAGTCACTCCCATCTGCCTGGCTCAAAGCATGACCACAGCTACTTAACATATTTATGAAACTAACCAGCTGCTATAGATATGTTAAATAACCATTTTTGCATATTAGCTATGAAGCTGGCCAAACTGTTGGTATATAAAATAATACTCAATGGCCCTGCTCCTTGTGTCCCATCCCCCAGTGCAGACTTGTGGGGGTGAGGGCATCTATGTGGTTTTAATATTTCCTGGACACCCTGAGTTGTTAACCCCATTACAAATCCCTCTTTGCAGGGGACCCTGGCTATACCCTGTCACAGTTCTGATGAGTAGAAGTCTAAAACCAAACTATCAGTAGGGCCATGTTCCCTCTGAAACCGGAGGGGAGAATTCTTCCTTGACTTCCTAGCTCTGGTTCTGTTTGGGTTTTTCTTGTTGTTGCTGCTTTTGTATTTGCTTTCAGATAAAATCTTTAACATATCAAAAACCTTGGCATTTCTAGATTTGTAGTCAGATCACTTCAATCTCTGCTCTGTCTTCACAAGTTTTCCTTGAGTCTGTCTCCATGTGACCATCTTTTTCCCTCATAAGGTTACCAGTCTTATTGGATTAAGGGCCTACCCTAATAACTTCATCTTAACTTAATTACATCTGTAAAGATCTTATTTCCAAATAAGGTCTCAAGTGGAGGTACCAAGGATTAAGACTCAACATGTTGGCTCAGCGCATAACAAATTTATCCTAATTCACAAATTACTGCCTGCTTTTTCAGCTCTGTTCTAATCCTTTACAACTCATCAACTTGTTGCCACTGCAGTTCATTTTCAGCCCAGAAAGAAAAGAACGTTCTGATTTGGAGAAAACTGCAAGAACAGCAACTTTCTCACTTTCAGAAAGAATAAGGGAGCCTGACACTGCCAGGCCTTAAAAGCCGAACAGCTTGAAAAAAGAGATTTAAGCTCATAAATATCAAAGAGCCTGTAGAATATTGGGAGCAGAAAGAGCAATGCTAAAAACAGTGAAACATAAATAAAGTTGGATTGGGTTCATTGGCTTCACTCCCAGGGTAAAATTATCCTCCCCTTTCCAAAAGTAGCATTTAGCACACCATTAGTTTGGAATGGTTGTTGTCTTTGTGAAATACATTATTTTTTTATAGCTATGGTAGGAGTTGACATGCAAAATTACATTATTCTATGTTCCCACTCAGATACACACAGGTAGGATTGTAGGCATGATAGGCCTTTTGAGGCTGATCTAACCCAAATCCTTCCCTAAGGTCATTTCCTAAACAAGGTCATTTCCTGCCTTCTACAATAGTCATTTTTTATCAGTTTACCAAACTCTGTATTACTCTTTACACTTTATTACTTTTTCTGATAAGAGAATAAATAAATGGTTACTTTACATGAAGAAAAAAAATTTCCTGCAATCTCATTGCCTTAAAACAATCCATTACCTATCCTTTGAAACCTTAGTTTTTAATGACTTCTTAGTGCTCCATTGTCTGATGTACCCTACATAATTAAGTCAATCCCTGTTAGTGCCCATTTATGTTATTGCCATTTTTTCATTCATATAAAACTTGCTGTAATCCTTCTTTGTACCCAAATTGTTATGTGCACTGTAGCATTATTTTTATTTTCATATCCTCGGTTCCAAAAATCTGTAGAGACCAACAATCAAAAGATTTACATTTTTTGACATGGAACTATGGAAACCTTAAAGGAGAAAATAAACATCTTGTAAAAATACAGGTCTCAATGACTTTGACCTGTTTTTTGTGGTGGTCCATATGTGCGGACATTGATAAGACTGGAAACAGACATGTTTTGCTTCAATATTCTTGGGCATCTTCCTACATGAACAGAAGAGTCCACCTGGGGCTATTCTTTGGCCATTGGTCGAATTGGATGTAATTTCCCTATCTCTTATTTTTTGAGTTCTTGGGAAGAGCTGTGGGAAAAATCTGGGACTTCAGCCCACACACATTTATTGTAGCCAGCCAGAACCTGGGTTTGTCATCACCTCCCAACATTAGGAGCAGGCAGTTTGTGGTGCATACATTATGCTCCTCCCAATCGCCATGCCTCAATCAATCAGGGCAGTTAGAGGACACGTTTTTATATCTTCTTTCATGAATTGCCTCTAATCAGAGCAATTAAAAAAAGAACTTATTTGAAAACTATTTTGCCAGATGACAGAACAGAAGCCAAAAGCCAAGGTAGAAAACTTCTAATAGAGCATTTGCTGTTTGCTAAAAGAGGGCTATTTGTCATCTGAGATTATAACCCAGTTTTAGGAGTAAAGAGAACAAAAATAGATTGGATTGGGACAAAATAGATTGAGTGTATGATATAAAAAAGGTGGATTTATTTATGCTTTTCTAAAGGTGATTTTTTTGCTATTCAAAGTGTGCTGCATGAATAAGTAGCCTCAGCATGACCTGGGTGCTGGTTAGAAATGCAGATTCCTTGCCCACATCCAGACATTCTGAACCAGAGCCTGCATTTTAACACGAGCTGAGGGTGGTTTCTATGCACAAAAAGATTGGAAAGCATTGATCTATTACATAAAAGGTATGTGCATTTAGTGTCCTGGTAGAAGCCCTTTTAAAAACTGATCACACTTATAAAACAAAGCAAAATAAAAACAATTAAAACCTTTTCTTACTTGTAAGAACATTTGAATTCTTTCAAAATCCAGCTGAAATGCTTGTGAGACTAAAACCCAAAAGTTAATGCTTAAGGGATAGGATTTGTTTGCCTGTGTTTCCTTTTATTTTTAATTATAGTATATAATTTTAGGTAGTTTAATTTATTAAAAAGTAATATAAGCACATGGTTAAATGCTCAAAGAGCATAAAAACATATATATTGAAATATCAGCCCTCATCTTCCTAAGATTTAGTTTCATTCCTAGAGGCTGTTACTACTAATAGATATTTTTGTATAATCTTCAATAAAAAAATATATATATACACACACATATATATATGTATAGATGGATATATACAAATTCTTAAATATAGTATTATATGTACTATTCTGTACTTTTCAGAAGCTCATAACAGTATATTGAGAGATCTACTTCATTGTTTTCAAATTTGCCTATTTTCTCATGTTTGCATCTAAATTTGTTAATGTTGACTGTCTTTTAAGGTGTCTCTAGCTTCCTTTGTTTGTTTCTTTGTTTTGGCTAATTCAAATGAAAATGTATCAGGTATCTCTGTGCATAGATGTTTGCATACCTGTCTATCTACAAAACTAAAATCTAGGTAAATCTCTGTTTGTATGTATAGGGTCATTTCAGATTTTGATAGATTTTGCCAATCTTACACTCTGTTCCAGCTCACCTACAGCAACAGTCTGCCAGAAGTGGTGAGTCCAAGGACCCAGGAGGAAGTACCTCTGTACCCAACAGAGATCCTGAAAGGGCTCTATACTTGGCTTCAGCCCCTCCCAGCCACAGTCTAGAGCAGAACTGTCAGCTGAAAGATCCAGTGGGAAACTACCATGAACAATTATATACCAACAAACTGGATAACCTAGAAGAAATGAATAAATTTCTTTAAAAAAACTTACCAACACAGAATCATGAAGAAATAGAAAATCTGAACAGACCAATAATGACAAAAAAGATCGAAGCAATAATCAACAGCCTCTCAACATAGAAGAGCTGAGAACCAGACAATTTCACTGATCAAATCTACCAATATTTAAAGAAGATTTAATGCCAATTTTTCTCAAGCTTTTCCAAAAAATTGAGGAAGAGGAAACACTTCCAAACTCATTTTATAAGGTTTTTTTCTTATTAGTTTATCAGAGCTCTTTTATATTAATGACTTTAGAAATCAGTGCTTAGAGGATGATAGGTATTGCAAATATTTTCCAGTTGAACATCTTTTTCTTCTGTTTTAATTTCATATTATATTTTTGAACAAATGACATGTTTACATAATTTAAATATTCACATCATGCATTAAGAAGTCTCACTTCCATAACAGTCCACTCCATTACCCACCTCCTTGTAGGTAACCACCTACAGTGTGTCTTGTGTATTCTTTAATTGAATGTAACTGCAAGCAGATACAGATAGACAATGTTATTTCCTTCTCATTCTTATAAAAAAGTAGAATATCCCCTATAGTATATTTAACTTCTTTTTTTTTACCTTGGAAAACATCCTGAAAATCTTTGTATATCAATAGAAAAAAAATCTCATCACTCTTTTTATAGCTATATAGTATTCTGTTGTCTGGATGCAACATATATTATTTTATCAGATTTGTAGTGGTATACATTCATGTTGTTTCCAATCTCTTATTATTAAAAGTGAAGATGCTATAAATAAGCTTATAACTATATTACTTCATATATAATGTATGAGCAGATATATGTATAAAATATATTCATAGAGGTAAGATTGCTGAGACAAAGTATAAATGAATATGTAATTTTGATAAACATTGCCAAATTTCCCTACATAGTATTTGGCATTCTCACTAGCAAGGTATGAGACTTCATTGTTATCCAAATTATGAATTATTGCCATATGATAAATAAAAAATGTTATCTCACTGTGATTTTAATTTGCATTTTACTTTTCATGAGAATATGTGTACAAATGATTTACAGGTCACTTCTATTTATTTTATTCTTTGAACTGTCATTTATCTTTTCATATCTTTGCCTACTTTTCTATTGGATTGCTGTCTTTTTAAATAAATATTTATAATATTTTTATATATTCAGGTACGTACTTTATATTCTCTCTGAGTTACCAATTTTTTAAAACATGTTATTCTGTTGACATTTCTATGTTTTTCTTGAAAAACTTTAAAACTTTAAAAAATTTCTTGCCACTATTAACCATTTTTGCCTTATGTTTTGAGTTAAGTTCTTCCCTACATTAATTTTATATAGAAATTTACCCATATTTTCTTTTAATTCTTTTAAAAATTTTCCTATATTTATTTTAGTGTACTACGCTAAAGCATCCAATGCCATCCTTTTCCCAATAACTGTTCAACTATATTAATATTAATTGATGAAAAAATCAATCTTTACCCCATTAATTTGAGCTATCACCTTAATCAGATACTAAATACTGTGTATGAAATAATTTTTGAATTCTATTATGTTTTACTCATCTGACTATTCATCTATCAATACTGTAATATTTTAATTATTGAGGCTTTATAGTGTCTTTGTCTTGAGTAAGGCCCAGTCCCTTTCTCTTCTTTTCAGATGTAAAGATTTCCTGACTATTCTTGCCAGTCTATTTTCTGTATGAATTTGGAATCAGTTTAACTAGTACCAGGAAAATAAAATCTGTTGGCCTTTTTATCATTGTCATGCTAAGTTTATAAATTAACATAGGGAAAATTGACCCTATATAATGCAGAATCTTTTCTTCTAAGAGATGCTAAGTCTCCTTATTTGCTTTTACCCACTTTTGGGGGTTTTATTTTAATGTTTTTCTTCTATAGTTTGCACATTTATTATTAAGTTTATCCTTAGTATACTGTAAGTGTAGTCTTCTCTTTTACTATATATTCCCAATGATTGTTATTTGTGTAAATCAAAGAATCATATTTTCTACCTTTATTTTATATTCGGACATCTAACTGCATCTTTATTGTTTGGTAGTATTTTTTTCAGTTGATTCTTTAAAGTTTTTTTGATAATGACATCAGATGAACATGATGATAGATTTACCATCTTCTTTCATACTTTTTGTTCATCTATGATAACAGATATAGGAGGAGACTCTCCATCTCACCCAGCAAATAAGAGTACTGTATATGAGAACATAGAATAAAACTCCTGAGGAATTCCAGAATATTTATGGGAGGTCTCACAGAAAGCCAAAGTCACATGTTTGACAGGAGCCAATAAATTTTGAATTGTTCCCAGTCCAGACACAAGGGCCTGAGTGCCCACAGATTGGTGCTGGGGCTCATAGAAGTTGCCAACTCTATTTTGCATTAATTTTCTTTGGAATCTAGTAACACATAATTTTTATAAATAATTCATAGATATTTGGAGAAAATATAACCTCATTTATTTTACTCATCATCTAGTTCCTTATCTTAGTATCAAAATCTGTCAAAAATTAGAGAAGTGTAATAAGCCCTCCCAAATCTATTGTCTCTATGTATGTCCTTGCCTCCTTAGTTGAGACTATGTCTATTTTGATGTCCTCTTTTCCAGCAAATATAGCTTCATGAGAATTATAATTTATATAAAACAACTCTCTTTATACTGTTTTATGCTTTCTGCCTTGAATTTTACTTTGCTTCATACTAATATTGTCATCCCTCCCTTTATTTAGATTCTATTTTCATTGTTGACTTTGCACATCACCTTTTTCTAACCTTTTTTGAATTATTTTATTTTATTAGTTGTAGGCAGCAAATAGTGGGGGTTTTACGTAATGGCCTAATTGTGGATGTCTACATTTTAGTATAGGAGCTTAAATCACTTTTGTTTATTGTTAGAATTGATATGCTTATTATGTTTGGAAGTTTTTTTTCTATTTACTTTTATGTTTCATTGTGGTTTAATTAATTTTCTCTTATTTGCTATATAGCTTACTTTTGTTTGATTTTATCTTTTCTTTTTCTTTCAGATATACATCCATATGATATCCTTGTAGCTACATTTCAGATTTTCAGAAATACCCTTCAATTTAAATTTTTTGTGCATCAAAGTTAAGAACAAAATAACTTTATTTCTTTTTGTGCAAGAAAAGCAATTTCACACTTTTAAAGTTTTCTTCTTGTTGACACATACACTCATGACAGCTAAGTATAATTAAACCATATTTAATACTAAAGTATTATCTTCAAAAGGACAATTTGAAATTGTCATTCAATTGTGTGTCTATATGTTTTACAACTTTATAAGAAATGTCATTGAATATCATAACTTCCTGTTTTTGAATCAATGATTCTTATTTTTCTTTCAGCTATTCGGAGCCCAAGGTCAAGTCATTGTTTTCAAGGAGGGTATATAGGCATTATTGTATCTGAACCCTTGAGTAAGTAAGAACATTTTGTGCCTTATATGTTTTAAATAAAAAGTAGCTATCAAATACAAATTAGATAATAAACTTTTCCCCACAAAACTGTATGTATGTGACTACATTATTTTTTTGTAAATTCTTTTTTTTTAAGATTTTATTTATTTATTTATTTTTTAGAGAGGGAAGGGAGGGAGAAAGAGAGAAAGAGATAAACATCAATGTGTGGTTGCTGGGGGTCATGGCCTGCAACCCAGGCATGCACCCTGACTGGGAATCGAACCTGCAACACTTTGGTTCACAGCCCTCGCTCAATCCACTGAGCTACACCAACCAGGGCTATGATTACATTATTTTTTGTTATTTGATGTTGCACAACAGGCTCTCCATCTAGCCTGGCATTTGTTATTTTGTGGGAACCTTTATTTCTCTTTGGATATCAGTAAAACTATTTTTCATAATATTTAATTTTTATGTGGTTACCAACATTTACCTAAAATGTCTTAACATAGTTCAATGTTTTTAAACAAGTTGGTTTTGTGGTCATTGAAGATTTTTTAAATGTATTTTTTTTAATTTACTTCTATCTTAATTGACATTGTTTTATCCTCAGTGACACCTTCAATTTTTAGGCTAATTATCCTAAATTCTGTCATTTTTTTATTTTTATTTTTTAACTAATTTTTCCTTTACCTTAAATAATATCTCATTTATTCTCCATATTACTAGTTTTAAATTTTACTCTGCACTAAAGTTACTTGGGAAATTATTTAAAATTGTAATGTCTACTTGACATCATGAATATAAAAATGTTAATTTTCATGATCAGAAATACACCCAACATTCTAATTCAGCCACAAATCCTTTCCCATCACCAACATATTCTGTATCCAATAAGCAACAAGTAGCCACCTAATCAGAAAAAGTAAATGAAAAGAGCTTTTATATTTATTGGGGGGAGTTTTGTGCTAAGTATATACAACACTCCCCTCTTGTCTCTGGTTTTGCTTTCCATAGATTCAGTTATCCTTAGCAAACCTCAGTCAGAAAATATTAAATAAAAGTTTCAGAAATAAACAATTAACAAGTTTTAAATTGCATGCCATCCTGAGTAGCATGATGAAGTCTTATGCTGTCATGCAGTTCTGCCCAGGGTGTGAGTCATCCCTTTGTCCAGTGTCTCCACACTGTAGACTCTACCTCCCCTTTGGTCACTTACTAGCCATCCTAGTTACCAGATCGACTGTCATCGTAGCATAGTGCTTGTTCAAGTAAACCTTATTTTATAACTTCAACATACAAGAGTAGTGGCAATTAGGATGTGCTAAACAGAAGCCATAAAGTTCTTCCTTTAATTGAAAAGGTGAAAGTTCTCAACTTCATAAGAAAATAAAAAAAAATAAGCTGAGGTTCCTAATATCTATAGTAAGAACAAATCTATCCGTGAAATTGCCTAATTTATAAATTAAACTTTACTGTAGGTATGCATGTATAGGAAAAATCATACTATGTATAGGGGTTTATATTATCTAAGACAGGGGTGTCAAAGTCATTTTTACCAGGGTCCACATCAGCCTTGCAGTTGCCTTCAAAGGGCCAAATGTAATGTCAAACTGTTAAGGAGTAGTTACATTTATACAGTCCTAAAATTATTTTGGCACTTGAATGCAACCACGAGGCTGATGTGGCTTCTGGTGAAAATAAGTTCAGCATCCTTGATCTAAGGTTTCAGGCACCCACTGGGGTCTTGGAACATATTTCCCAGGGAAAAGGACTCACTCATCACATCACACCAAAGGCAGTTTACAATGAACACCTGTGACTTTTTGCCTGCCTACCTGCCTGCAGGAACATGCTGACCCAAATTCTGGGTAAGTGTTGTATGGCTTTAAGAATTAATAACCCCAGAAGTAGCCCTTCATCAATGATGAATGAGGATTTGGTGAATAAATAGCCCAGCTTTTACACCCTTGGGAAAGAAAACAGGGTCGTGGGCACTTTGCTGTTTCCCAGGGCTCCCCAGGAGAGCAGATGATATTAAAGCCCCTGCAGCAGTAGTCTTTACAAGCCCACTCTTTATTAGCTGCCTTCCTCTCTGTTTGACTTCTCCATGCCTATACTAGTGTTTCCTGAGATCACCACTCCACTAAATTATGTACATTGGAATTCTCCCTGAGTCTGATTTTGAGGGAATGCAAAGGAAACTGGACTCCACCAGAAAGACAAAACAAACAAGCAAACTCAAAATACTGGAAAAAACATGAGTGATGTTCCTTAAGCTGTATGGTCAGTAAAGATCCCCTTTGAGCAGCCACTGATGTAAATAAACCCAACAAACGTGTTTAAGGTGTTTTTTTTTCCTTTAAGCACTCAGGAACATGTTCCCTTGTCTTGATTCATAGACTATGTGGAGTTTTTATATTTCTCTGTTTTCATCCTCAAAAGAGGGAATATCCAGACAGGCCACATATGTGAAACTCTGCTCCTTCTCTTATTGGAGCTGGTCATTTTCTGTTCTCAAATCAGTGGCACCAGGCCAAGTTGCTTTGATCAGGACTAGCAAATCATGTGGGATGGAGTTCTGTAGCCCTAAGGGGCTATACCCCCTCTTCGGCCTTGCCCCATCATACTTGAATATATGTGGAGGTTCAAAATTATTCTCCACCCTGCTTAATAATGGTTTAAAAATACCACATTCATTCTGATGTTTTGTCTTGTTTTCTCTCTTTAAATCATCTTCCTATTCTACTTACTGAAAAGTCTGTTCCTTCTGCTGAAATCTGCTGCCCACAGGATGCCAAGCTTTCATAATTATTAGCTACTTCCCAGAATTCCCTAGGCTTCTCTTCAATTCTTTCCAAGACTCAGTTGTATTAGTTCCCAGATCTGGTATTGCCAGACATACTTTTTATTATAATTGCTACTATACTTGTTACTATGTATGTATAAGTCAATTGTTATGCAAAACAGTAAAATATGAATGATAAAAGAGAAAATTATTGTTTCTATGAGAATAAAGTGATTGCTTCAAAAAGACTCAAAGGGAAATTGTTTTTTAAATGTTACATTTGATTTAGAGATGTGTGACAAAACTGAAAGATTGGAAAATGAAATTAGGTGCATTTCTGCCCACAAAGTATCCAGCCATGTAATACAAAAAATAGAGATATTTATTGAGGAGGATACAAGATACAAGAAACATTGTACATAGGACAATGACGCCACATCCCTTTCAAAGTAGGCATCTTCCCAATAAAAAAAATGCAATTAACATGGTCTTGATATTGCTGCAATTTTGCCATGCCTTATTTGAGTGTGGAGAACCAGGTGATTTCCACTGGGACAACTGGGCCTTCATTTCCATATCATAACCACAGACCCATGATTCATCTCCAGTTATGACATTCTGGAGGAAATCTGGTTCATTGGTAGCAGTTTGAATCAAGTCATTGGCAACTGTAGCACACAGAGTGTACCTTCTGCTCTGGTAGCAGAAGCCACAGAATGAATTTTGCTACAATACTTTTCATGCCAAGATACTGTGTCAAAATCTCAGACACAGTAGTTTTTAGAATCCCCAGATCAGCTTCTAGTCGTCATACTATCAGTTACTGATCTTTGTTGATTGCAGCTCATACACATTCAACATCCTCAGGTGTTCTACTTGTTGCAGGCCTTCCAGAACATGGATCACTTTCAACAGATTCTTTACCATCTTTGAAGTGTTCATGCCACACTTTTATTTTCACTGAACTCATCGCATCGTCCTTGAAAGCTTTCTGAATTATCTGAATAGTTTCTGCAAAGGAATGTTTAAGCTTAATGCAAAATTTAATGCAAACTCATTGCTCTACTCATTCAGTCATTTTGAATGTAATGGCCACACAGCACACACGCTCACTCAATGGTGTCTATTGCCCCCACTGACTAGGTACAGTGAAGTTGTCATTGTTCATGCATGCGGCATTCCAGTCCACTCTCCTTGGCTGCCAGGTTACATTAATGTCACACAAACTGTTCTTGTTATGTTAACAATGACTGGGATTTTTCTAGACAGGCTTCATATAGTGTGTATACATATGTGTGTACATACATGCACACATATGGGTACATATATGTCCCCTGAACTTATATTTGTTTTGCAAGTGCTGTGATTTCTTCCTCCACTCTAAAGAGACAAAAATCCTCAGAGATTCTGATTCTATTAGTCCATAGTGGGGTATTCATTCAGGAATTTGGGCTTAGTTTTTAAAGCTCCTCATGGGATCTAATATGTATTAAAGGTGCTAGAGATATGAAACATCTTACCTTCACTCAGAAAAGAGGCCATTCTAATGTATGATACAAACCAGAGGACTCAACTGATTATTTTTTCACAATATTGCTGGGTCAGTGGAAATTTAGTGTCCATTTTTTCAGATACTGGCTATAGGTTGTTTGTCATCTAAGATTCCAGTGAAGTTAAAATTTTCCATCTTTTGCTCCTGTAAGCACAGGAATTTTACAGTAACATTGCAGGACAAAGGGTCAAATGCTCCTAGCCTGGGGATTTTTAAATTGGAAATGGCTAGAAAATTTTTAGAAGTCTGCTAAACCTCACATCCTGCAAGTAATGCTTTCTTGTTCTTTACTACTTTCATTTCTTCATTTACAATATTTTTTAAGTTCACAAGTTTTAATTCTTTGCAGTACATGTTTTATCATAATTCATTATTATTAAAAATACACACAATAAACATTTACAACACCTGTAAGAATAGTATGTGTGCCTACTATCTAAGTTAAAAAACACTTTTAAATACTTTAAAAAATATTTATCTACAGTCTTTAAGCAATAATTTCTCTGTTTGCTCACTAATAAGATTTCTGAATCATAGGGCATTAACACCTTCATCTTTAGTGAATAATTTCAAAGTACTTACTGAATTGGATCTAACAGTTTACCTACTCAACAGCCACATATCCAAGCCAAATCTTGGTATACTATGTCTTATTACTTTTTGCCAAAATGTGGATTGTACAATATTGCACTGTAAATTCAATTTGTATATCTCAGGTAATTATTGAAAATGTTTACTTCCAACTTATGATTCCTCTTCTGTAAAATGCCTATCCATGCCTCTCAAGCATTTTTTATTGTTACTTTTCTACTTTTAGTGATAACCAAAAGTTATTACAGTCATTTAGATATTAATCCCTTGGGGGTTTTTGGTATGTGAAAAAATTTTCACACTAGCTTATAACTTTTTATTCTTATGGAGATATTTTTGATGATCAGATGGTTAACTTTATTATAAAAAACCTGTTATAAAACAGATGGTTAATTTTGTTAACTTAAACAAAATTATAGGATTTTCTCTTAAAGTTTGTGGATTTATGTGTTGTCATACTTAAGAAATTCCCCCTTATTCCAGGATAAAAATTATTTTTACAAACTTTATATCTTATTGCAAAAGTTTTAAATGCACTTTAAATGATAAAGTCTATAATCTACACAGAACCAAATTGTATTTATGAATTATAGTATAAATTCAATTACACTTAGTTTCCATATTGAGAAATTGTGTCAGCATTATATATTGAGAAGCCAATCTATTGTCTATGATCCACAATGACACATCTGTCATACAGCAACTTCTGTGCTTTATATTCTGTCCCTATCATCTGCTTGACTATTTTGCACCAATGGCCACTGTCTTAATAACTCTAGTATCATGTGTTTATTTCTGGTAGGACAAAAGACTTTGTTCTTTCTTGCAAATATTTTGGTCATTCTTAGGCCAGTACTTGGTGACAGAAACTTTAGAATTAGCTTGTTAAGTTACACACATCCTATTCTGGATTTTCATTAGAATTGTACTAAAGATGGATTATACATAACAGGAGTTGCCAAACAATAAACCATAGACAAAACTTGGCCTGTTGTCTCTTTGCCTTTGTTTGTAAATAAAGTTTTATTGGAACCACAGTCAAATTGTTAGATTTAGGAGAGTGAGGGGAGAGATGCCAGGAGAACAGGCAATGAGTTTATGAGATTTAATCAGTGAGCTGCTAACAAGAGGGCTGGGTCTAAGCAGACTGCAGCAGTGAGTGTACAAGGGTGGGCAATTTTATGAGTTTAAGGTTGAGTCTTAAGGGTTGGGTGAAGCATGAGGTAAGCTGCTTAGGAAAAGGGTACAGTTGACTAGCATCTGCACAATACTAGATTATTCACAAGTTTATTTTTTAGCAGGGGATATTCTGTGGTCAGGTTGACTGGGTGAGCAAGAACTGTGGCTAGGACAATAAACAGGGGGCAGGAGTTTGGGGAGTACAGGAAGACCAGCATAACTATGAGTACATTGCCTGTTTGATAAATTGTTAAGCAGCAGGTCATGAGGTGGCAGAATGGCGGCTTCTGGCTCTTACACAAATCAATTCCTTTATCCATTGCCAATGACTCCTTTTGGGCTACAAAACCAAGAGTGGAGTAGGTGTGATAGCTATTGCATGTCACACAATGCCTAAAATATTTATCATCTGATGCTATGTAAAGGTTGCTGACTCTTGATATGGATTATTTGGGGGAATAATTAAATATTTATGATTTTGAAGTTTTATATCCAGGAACAAATACAAATCTGGTTTATTAATTCCTCTTAAATATTTCTTAATAAAGATTTATAGCTAACTACCATAAAGGCTTTATACATATTTTGTTAGATTTATTATCAGGTACTTGACATTCTGTTCTAATAATTATTTATTATATCTTTTACAAATTGTAATCTTTTCTAGTTTGTGGCTGCTGAATATAAATGTAATTGTCTTTGTGAAATGATAAATAATGATTCTGTAGCCAGAGAATTTGCTAAACTAACTTATCAATTTTAATAAGTCATTGATATCATTTTTGTCTCCTGAGTTCATATATGATGTATGAGTAATGATTCCTCTGTTTGTTCTTTTCCAATCCACATACAATTATAGTATCTTTTTAATTTTTTTAGAGAACAAACAGATCTGCAGAATAATATAAAAAATAGCCAATGCTATTAAAGCCATCTTCCTTCTGTTGTAAAAGGAAATGCATTAAATTTCCAATAGTAACTAATGAATGTGGTAGGTATTTTGTATGTAAACCTAACAGGTTAAGGAATTATTTTCTAGTGCTCATTTGCAATGAATTTTTATCATGAATGTATATGGAAATTTAGCAACATTTTCTGTGTCTGTTGAATTGACTATGAGGGCTTTTTTCAATTTTTAATTTGTCAGTGAGTAGAACTGTGTGTTTGTGCATGTTTATTCACTTCATTTTTGTTCCTTTCACTAGGTTGGAAGGTATAGCATTTATTAATATTCTTTAAGTATATACCTTGGGCATTTTATCCCTTATGGTTAGCTTAAGATTGTCTAAAATTAATGTTTTTACCCCCCTTTTCAAGAACATAAAGATGCTGGGATATTTTAACCCAAATCAGCCTTCATTTCTATTTATATGCTGTTGTTAGAACTAAAATACTTATTTTACTGTGTTTTTATAGATTGAGGTATTGTCATTAAGATTTTGACACATAATACTTGGTTATACTTACCCACATCTTGAACAATTTATTTGTTCATCGTTCCTTCTTGCGTTTTCCTTTTTCCCAAAGGTCATCTTTCAAAAGATTCCTTAGTGCAGGTATTTTAGTAATGTGTTCAATTTTTGTTGGCTTTTAAAACATCTTTATTTTACCATCATTCTCAAAAGGTAATTTCACTGTACAGACTTCTAACTGACAGTTCTGTTTCTCTCTCAATGGTGTATTAAGAATACTATCATTCACTTTATCTGGCTTCCACTCTTAATGTTGAACAATCAGCTGCCAATCTACTATCTATCACTTATCTTTTTTTTTGAAGTTGCTTTTATTATTTTTCTTTTTTTTCCCCTGCAATTTTAGTGTTACAGATCCAGGTGATAATGTGTTTTATTTTATTTTTAATTATTCATTTTGCTTGGGATTCACTGTGTGTCTTAAATTTAATGACTACTGGTCTTTTATTAATTCTAGGAGATTGTCAGATATTATATCCTATATATAATCTTTTCACTATATTCTCTCTGCATTTTTTAAAAATATATTCTCACTGTATCCACAATATTGGTTTACTGCTTACCTCCTCTAAATACTCTGTTGTATTCTGGAAGTGTTTTCATATCTACATTCTGATTCAACAATTCCCTATTTAGCAGTACCTAAATCTACGGTTCACAAACTGAGGTACCCTGTGACACTAACTTGCCTCATTGAATTCACAGGGCCACAAAGTATTTTCAATATTTGAGGGAAACACAGAAAAACTCAATACAGTATAGTAGAAACATATTGTGCTGCTACCTCTAGATAGCTCAATTTCAAAATTCCTCTTGATGGGGACATGGATTTGTAATTATTCTGATCAAAACCAAATACCACACACAATCAATGTGAATCGGAAAATGAGGCTAGTCATGTCCCACCTGAATCTAGTTAGGAAAGTTGTGCAATGCCTACCAGGTACACATATTTCATTTATTAAAAATAGTCATTTAAGAATAAAATAAAATTGTTATTTTTTATTTAACTTACCAATTTTCAAATGGCTCCTAGGCTTTTATGACAAATACTCATTAAGTGTTTGAACCTAACCTAATTTACTTAATTGGGCCTAGAAAAACAGAGAATAAATTATTGAGATACTGAGACTTATTGCAAAATATGAAAGTCTGGAAAACACCTTATTTAATATGCTGTTCAACCTTTAGCTTTCAAGCATTATTTTTTGCTTTACATCTGTATAAATTTGATTTATTTTTTCCAAACTACCTGGCCATTTTATATAGTGTCTTGCTGCTTTCTCATATTTATCCATTCTTCTATTTTAAATAAATTAAACAGTTTGCATACTGGTATATATATTCTATAATATATATTATATGTAACATATGAAATGTTTAAAAAGTTCAAAATTTTGCATACTGTTATGTATATGTATGTATTCTATAATATCCAGGTACTTCCAATATTTACATTTTTAAGTATCTAATTATGTGTGTGTGTATTTTTTAAACTGGTTCACCAGCACAGTGCCCCATTTCCTGAGTGTGGTTGAGGTTGCTTCACTGTGAATCAAAGACTTTGAAGTTTTATCTGTGCCAGTTGTTTAAGGCCTGGCTTTATTCCTGCCTGGCTAAAAGAAGCTCTACCTCTCCTGAGTCCAGTTAAAGTAAATTCTTAGCTTGATATTTTTTTCAGACAACATAGAGAGTATGAGTTTGGCCTACAAAGCTAGTGCAGAATGGCTAATGGTTAGTGTTTTTCATGATATTTTTTTCTTTTATTTAACGACAATTTAAGACAGGCACATTACTTCACCAGTATTTTATATGAGATATATATATATATATATACACACACACACACATATATCATGCATATATATCATTCATGTGTATATACACGTATATAAATATAAGTATGTTTATATATATATAAATTCACTCTCCCATTGATGGTGTAGGCCTTTGGAGTTCTGGCCTTATTCTAGTGTGGGTGGTCTTTATCCTCATTACTATGCTGACATTGAAGTAAAAACTTAAGGTAGTGAGGGGTCAGGTTAAAGCTTCAGAGCATTCACCAGCTTTGCTTTTCACTTAACCCTTTGGATTTCTGCTTTTACTGTCTTTAACAATAAGGATTTATTGGCAAAGACACATGGCCTCATTTCTTTCATAGCATTGAAATTCATCTGTAATTTTTAACTGGTTTTGCATGAGAAGACATTCATTGTATTAATGCATTTTAATAATTTTTAAAAGATTTTATTTATTTATTTTCTTTTTTATTTTCTTTTAATCATTGTTCAAATAGTTTTCTCCCTTTTACTCCCAATCCACCACCCCTCCCAGCCCTGCCCACTTCCCTCCCATTACCACCCTCCCCCTAATTTTTGTCCATGTGTCCTTTAAGTTTGTTCCCGTGAACCCTTCCAAATGTCCCCTGAAATTCCCTCCTCTCTCCCCTGTGGTCACTGTCAGCCTGTCCTCTATTTCAGTGTCTTTAGTTATATTTTGCTTGTTTCTTTGTTTTGTTGTTTAGGTTCCTGTTAAAGGTGAGATCATATGGTATTTATTTTCAGAAAGAGAGGAAGGGAGACAGAAAACCAGAGAGGAAAACATCGATGTGTGAGAAAAACATCAGTCTGTTGCCTCTCGCATGACTGGCCTGCAACCCAGGCATGCGCCCGGACAGAAAGTAAACCACCGAACTTTCGGTTTGTAGGCTGGTGCCCAATTCACTGAGCTACACCAGCCAGAGCACATATTAATAAATTTTGGTCACCATACTCCTGGGGGAGAAAAGTTGTCTCTTCCTTGAACGAAGAAAGATCTACCACAATGTGTATTAGTGATGTTTAGAACCCCTTTGGTTATCTCTACTTTTCATGTGGGAGTGGATAGAATTCCACTAGGAGTTCTTACATTGCCCTGTGCATAATCCCCAGCCAAATTCCAGGGTCTAGTAGGCATTCATCTGGTTTGACACTGCTGGACCAGAGTCTCTGGCAACTTCAGGAAACAAATGCATGTAACAGGGGCGACAATCATGTGTGCACATTGGTATGCACCCTGCATCTCTATGCTAAAGATGGGAAATAGTGCAGATCAAGCTTCTTCTAAGTCAACCATTGATAGTTTTTACATGGAATCATATCTAGCTCTTTCTTCAGTCAGTGGAATCACCCAACATTGGAAAAATATCGTATCATAATCTTGTACTTCTAATATGACTGTAATTTTAGTCTCTCTTTTTTGGGGGGAGAGGGGTTATTCTAAACAGGTTTTAAAAAGAATTCTGGAGAGAGCCCATAATGATTATACTAACGACATAAACTCAGAAGTCCTTGAATGCTAGTTAATGGGATCAAATGAGAACTGACTTCAGTTTCTTAATACATTTCTCTCTTGGTCAAAACTTTGAATCTTGCAAATGGTTGGTTATAACAGGCAATGGTCAAGCACTTTGTAGCTGAGTACGAGACATGATCTTCGTTCCCATGTTCCTCCCCATATACCAAGCCAGAGCATGAAAGAGATCAGCCTCAGAAGTTTTATTTCCTCCCACTTCTAGGGCAAATTGATTGCCCACCTAATGGGACACTGAGTCCTGCTGAAGTTGTAGCTCACCAGAGTGACCCGAGTCACTGTGTATCTGGAGCATATCAATTGACAAATAGTTTTAGCTTCCCCCAAACAGCTGAGCTTATCTAAATGTAAAATAATTGGAATACATTAAATAAATTTATTATTGCAGACAAATGAATGGTAAATAACTATGATAATTTCTTCCAGAATATTACTAAAGATACAATACTCCCACCCACATAGATTAATATTGATCATAAATTCTGCATTCTTATCACCATCAAAATGTAGATAAAATAAGAAAAAATATATCAAAGGCTAGGTTGAAGGAAAAAAACTTTTTTTGAAAAATAATGGTTTAAGTTTTTACCTGTCTGCTGGAAAAATATTCAGATAGCAAGAAAGCCACTGTGTGTAGGGAAAAAAAAAAACTAAACATGTATATTTTAGTCACCTTGAGTTGGAAAGAGCAAAAGCTTATATTTTAGTTAGAAAGCTGACATATATGTGAAGGATAGGTTTTAACCCACAACCCACCATATTTGTGGTATGTTGTAAAATCACTGAATGTTAGAGTTTGGCACCCATTTTCAGAAGAGGGATTTAAGGCCTATAGATGCTATGTGTTTCACCCAACCCAATTTTTCATCACAGGTTGAGGCACTTTAAAAAATGGTTGCTGTGAATCCTATGCCAGAAACTAAGACAATTCAGGTTTGTTTCTATGCTTTGTGGTGAATCATCAAGAAATTAACTTGTTGGCTAATCATGAGCTTGTTTTCTCTTATGAATTCAATTTGATACAACAAAATGCTCTCTTGGGAAGGAAGCCAATTCTGAAGTAGCAAAAGTTGGGTGTGTAAAAATGGAATAATGTGAGAGTTAATTTTGAAGGCTATATAGACATGGTCCAAGTGATATATTTGCTGGAGAAGGCAAGAAGGAAGGACACACAGGGCAATGGTTTATACTGAATACAAGATCCAAGTTCTATACTGAATTCTCCCTTTAATGTAACCAAAAAGATATGTATTAAGCATTTGGATAACACATATTTGAACAAATACTGTTACTGTCCTCAAAAACCTTATATTCTAGTATAAGTAATATTTAATTCTTAACAAACTTGAATAGTTTCCCATCTGTATGAGTTGGATAATATTTCTAAAATGTTTTAAAGACAGCCAGGAAAGTAGTGCCTCAGGAAGTAAGAACATCAATTTGGAAATAGCTCCACAACCCACCGTTTTCTATATTTCTTTGTACCTTGGCAGTACTAGACACATGGTAAATGACTCCTTTTTTCTCAGTGGCTAAAGGGAGAACAGCCAATACAAAATCAATGAAGCTAAACAACTAATTTACCTCATATTCTTACACCTACTTTGTTTTGTACCCAAGTTACAATGGAACTTATCTTTTCCTACCCACGTGCTTTGACAAGCACTCTATCTAAATATTTATATAAACACACACAGCTGGGATGGAAGAATTCTTATCACAGCACTAAATTCTATTTTATTTTGATATGATAAAGAAAAGTGCATTGTAAATAAGAGTTATAGAACAAAGAGGGAGAATGACTGTATTATTTTTCTTGTTGGGGGTGGCGAATGGGGATAAGGGAGTTGATGTTCACTACACTTCTAACTTTGGCTTCTTTATGTCATTAGGTTTCAAATTCCCTGACCAATGACAACAATAATTTCCTGAATTGTTCATGGCTTATTCATGTTCTGCCTCCTCAATAAAGCTTTACTAAGTCATTTTTCCCCTTCCTCATCTTTCATTCTTTGAACTCTCTTATTAACAAGAAAAAAAAACACAAACGGAAACACCCTATGCCAACCATTTCAGCAGTAATTAAAGGTCAAATTCTGTTGTTCTCTATACTTTTTAAAATTATATTTTATTAATTGTGCTATTACAGTTATCCTAATATTTCTCCCTCTACCCCCTCCCCCGCTTCCTCAGGCAATTCCCACATCATTGTTCATATCCATGGATCATGCATATTAGTTCTTTGTCTGCTCTATTTCCTATACTGTACTCTACATCCCCAAGGCTATTCTGTAACTACCTATCTGTACTTCTTAATCCCCTCACCTCTTCACCAATTCCCCCATACCCTCTTCCCATCTAGCAACCATCAAAACACATTCTGTATCCATGATTCTGTCTCATTCTTCCTGTTTGCTTAGTTTGTTTTTAGATTCAATCATGTATATGTTTATATTTTTCACCCTTTTATTGTTCATAGTTTTGATCTTCCTTTTTTTCTTAAATAAGTCCTTTTAACATTTCCTATAATAATGGCTTGGTGATGATGAACTCCTATAGTTTTTTCTTGTCACAAAAGCTCTTTATCTGTCCTTCGATTGTAAAAGATATCTTCACTGGGTAGAGCAATCTTGGCTGTAGGTCCCTGCTTTCATGACTTTGAATAATTCTTGCCAATCTCTTTTAGCCTACAAAGTTTCTTTTGAGAAATCAGCCGACAGTCTTATGGGAACTCCCCTGTAGTTAACTGATTTTTCTCTTACTGCTCTTAGGATTCTCTCTTTATCTTTAAACTTTGGTGTTTTAATTATGATGTGTCTTGGAGTGGACCTCTTTGCATCTATCTTGTATAGGACTGTCTGTACTTCCTGTATGTGTATGTCTGTTTCCTTCACCAAATTATGGAAGTTTTCTTTCATTACTTTTTGAAACAGATTTCCAATTTCTTGCTCTTTCTCTTCTCCTTCTGGCACCCATGATGCAAATGTTGGAATACTTGAAGTTGTTCTAGAGCCTACTTACACTACCCTCAATTTGTTTGAATTCTTTCTTTTTTCTTGTTCTGATTGGTTGTATTTTCTTCCTTATAATCCAAATCATTGATTTGATCCTCAGCTTCATCCACTCTACTGTTGTTTCCCTATAAATTGTTTTTAATTAGTGTATCCTTCATTTCTGACAATATTTTTTATGCTGGTGAGGTCCTCACTAAGTTCCTTGAGCATCCTTATAACCAGTGTTTTGAACTCTGCATCTGACAGATTGCTTATCACCATTTTTGTTAGCTCTTTTTCTGGAATTTTGATCCGTTCTTTCATTCGGGCCATGTTTCTTTGTCTCCTCCTTTTGGCAGTCTCCCTGTTTTTGTTTTTGTGTAGTGGGTAGAGCTGCTTTGACTCCGTGTCTTGGTAGTGTGTCCTAATATAGTACGAGTTCTATAGAGTCCAGTGGCACAGCCTCCCCTATCCCTCACATTGGGTACTTGAAGTATGCCCTTTGTGTGGGCTGAGTATACCCTCCTCTTGTAATTGAGCCTTGATTGCTATTGGCAGATTGGGAGGGATTTACCCAGGCCAGTCAGCTGCAAGGATCCTCCATAGAGGATCAGCTGTGCGGGGACAGGGTGGTAGTCCTCCACTGTGGTCTGTAACTGTCCCTTGGGTGCACTGACCCTGGGGTCCCCTGGTGGTGCTCGCCAAGGTCAGCCCCCTACCTGTATTTTGCCTAGGGCTACTACTCTGCCTGAGCTATGAAACACATGGTTGCTACTTGTACTGGGCTTGGAGATTCCCAGGTGAAGCTGTGAATTAGGCTGGCTGCTGCTAGTGCTGGGCCTGGGATTCACTGAAGCCAGATGTTGCTTGTGAGTCTGAGTAGGTGAGTCTTGTGTGTGAGTTCTTTAAGAGGAAGTGTTTGGGGCTCCAGCAGTTTCTTCTACCAACTTAATCCCCACTGGTTTTGTAGCCAGAAGTTGTGGGGATTTATCTTCCCGGCACTGGAACCCTGGACTGGGGGGCCTGGTTAGGGCTGGGACTCTTCACTCCAAAGATATCCCTCCCTTATTTTTATCCACCACACATGGTTAAAGGGCCAGCCTGTTCCATGTCTGTGCCCCTCCCACCAGTCTGGATGGATATGGTTTCTTTAATTCAAAAGTTGTCAGGCTTCCATTCAACTCTATTTCTGATGGTTCTAAGTGATGGTTGTTCTATATTTTAGTTATAATTTTGATGTGGTTCTGTGAAGAGAAGCAAACCATGTCTGCCTACACTGCCATCTTGACTGGAACTCTTTTCTGTATTCTTTTTTATTCAAATTTTTTCTATTAGCCTGCAACATAGACCACATGATTAAATATGGAGTTAATTACACCTTTGTATACCAACAATTCATTGGCCAAACTAAGTCACATGGTCAAGCACAAATCCAACAGTCAGGAAAGTCAGTTTAGGGGATGTGCAAAGTCACAAGGGAAAGAGTGTGACTACAAGGAAGAGTGAAGAATTAAAGCCTTTTCATTCAAGCATTCTTCTAATTACATAATCTTGGATATAAGGACTGGCTATTTCCCCTACTGATATCACCTAATATGTAAAGTATCTGATTAGTGCTATATTGGACTTCCAAAAATAGAGAACTCTCCAGCCAAAGAACAAGCTGCTTCATGAAGTGTGATAATAAGTACTAGAAATATTGAATCAGAGGCTGGGCAGTAAGGGAGGAAAACTGACCTTTGCCACCTTCATGATGATATGATACTTTCTTTATGGATCCTGACCTTCCTCCCACCCTGGGTGCTGAACAGGCCATTTGTTTATTTTCTCTTTCCTCTTTGAAGCTGGTACTTGGACATTCAGGGTACAATGAGGCTATGTCAGTCTATCCCACCCCCACCCCCAGTAGGTCTTTGATTATAGAGCTAATAATAAGGACGACAAAGAGTTCTCTACAGGAAGCCATAGTCATTTCTGAATCATCATTTACAGCAGTGTGAGCCATGGAGGTGAATGCAAGAAAGTCAAGTTTTGGAGGTTAGCAATTGCAGCCTCACTAATTGCAGCAGAGTATACCTCAATGTAAGGGCACGGAAGTAGCTATTTCTTCCATTGCTGTGTGGTTTGGGTATCATCCTCACCTGCAATGCTTTAAGTGTGGTTCTCCAGTGTTCCACAAGCTATTTAACATTCTCTTTTAAAATTTATTTTTCAACTGATTAAGATTTTATCATAGCTTGCAACTAAGAACACTTATGGATATAGGACATGGTGACAAAAGCAGTCAGGTAACAGAAGTAGGTGGTCAACCAACCCTCTAAAAATTTGGAAGATTGTTTTTTGTCTTGGCTGGGGCCCTATGGGTGGTAGAATTCAGTTAGTATTAAGGAATGGCCTCTGGAAGAACATGGAAAAACTAATTTAATGCTCATTTATGGTCACTAGGGTTGAATGCACAGCTTTGGGAAATGTCTACTTCCCTAAAATAGTATAAAGAGGTTCAAAGACTGCGGGGTAAGGTATTGTGTCTAATGGTATTTAATTTGAAAAAGAAGATCAACAACATCAATTCTTAATTATTACCTCAAAACCATAGGCTGAAAATCATGGGCTTTCTTTCGCTGATAGAATCACTATCACTTTCTATGATTTCGTTTCGCCTCCTGTCTCTTGCAACTCCATGTCCAAAAACTAAACAAAAAGGTTGATCTTTGTGATTCTGTGACAATGTCTGCTAAATTTGTGGTCCCATCAAGTTTTTAGAGCACTGACTCATGAAGATGAGAACTGGAGTAGTGAAATTTAAGAAACCAGGTAATTTTCAACATAGCAAATCCTCACCTTTCTGTAGCAAGTTAAGCTTGACTTGCTAACAGAAAGAACCTTCACCTCTACTTAATAAGGCTATTTAGACCTGAAGAAACACTCCACTGAGGAAGGTGCCTTGCAAGGAGAAATACATTCTCCTATCACCTCACCCCACCATCTCTCATTGTCCCTAGATTTCAGGGAGAGTCACACCCTAGCATGTATCAGGGGCCATTAGTGAAGCCAAATATTGGAAGGGATTGCTACATAATGAAAAAGATGTGACATGCTAATTTCTATCAACAAATGCTGGCAAATAGGTGTAAAAATTTTTTTTAATTATGTGAAATCAAGGAGAAACGAAAACAATTTTTGGCCTGCATGCTTTTATCCATATCCATAAATGTTCTGGAGTTGCTAACTCAGTGTGCTTATTTAGCATCCAGGGGTGCTGACTGTTTGGTGGACTAAAATCTAGACACAAATGTTAAAGCTGATTTATCATGTGACCTTTTGAACTTTTCTAAATGATGTCCCTCAAAAGTGCCCAGAAAGTTTATCCTTCACTGAAGCTTTGAAACATACATTAACGAGAAAGAGAACTTTAGTGGATGATTTTGGAGCATAGTAAGCAATTTCCAATTTCATGGAAATTGCTTCTCTTAAAATAGATTTCCTTCATTCCAATGGGGAAGCCAGGATCCTAGGTGGCAGATGTCTAATTGAAGGACCTGTTGGATCAAAAGTGGATGGTTACCATGACAGGCAGCAGGACCACAGTGGTAATCAAATGCTCTGAACTAAAGGAAATAATTTGACCTAATTTGAATAATAGCTAATTTGATCATGGGCTCCTTAGACTCCAAATAACAGGAAAATCTACCAAATTTACCTTTTATTTTTGAGAAAGAGAGAGAAGGAAAGAGGAAGGCAGAGAGAGAGAGAGGGAGAGAGAGAGGGAGAAGGAGAGGAAGAAAGCTAGATATTAAGCAGAATACTGACTTGATCCAATTAAATTCAGAGTAAGAAATATTTAAATTAGTCTTATTGGACTGAGCTACAGCTTGGTAAATCAAATTATCAAAGATCTTTCCTTCAGATTTCAGATTTCTATCAGTTAAAAGTGGGGCTTTACTTCATGACCCCACAAAGACACAAGGAACTTTTCTTCTCTGTACATTCACTTTTTGTTTTAACCTTTTTTTGCCTTAGGAATGAAAAACATAGAAACTAGTTTTATGAGCTAAGTTATCTAATTTGTTTAAAAATTTTCAATTACAGTTTATATTCAATATTATTCTGTATTAGTTTCTGGTGTATGGCACAATAGTGAGATAATCATATACTTTACAAATTATTCCCCCCTGATATTTCCAGAACCCACCTAGCACCATACAATTATTGCAAGCTTTAGGCTGTACTTTACATACCAGGGACTATTTTGTGACTTCTAATTTGTACTTGTTAATCTGTTAAATTTTTCACCCAGCTTCTCAGCCTCCTTTCCCTCTGTCAACCGTCAGTCTTTTCTTTATATCTGTGACTCCGCTTCAATTTTGTTTGTTCATTTGTTTTGTTCTTTAGAGTCCACATATAAGTGAAATCACATGGTATTTGTCTTTCTCCATCTGACTTATTTTACTTAGCATAATACCCTGTAAGTACATCCATATTTCCACAAATAGTAAAATTTTATCTTTTAAAGAATAAATTATATATATATAATCTACCACCACTTTTTTATCCACTTATCTATTGATGGGCACTTGGGTTGGTTCTATATCTTGACTATTATAAATAATGCTGCAATGAACACAGGGGTGTATATATCCTTTGGAATTAGTGTTTTGGGTTTCTTTCGATATAGACCCAGAAGTGAAATTACTGGGTCATAAGGCAGTTTAATTTTTAATTTTTTGAGGAACCTCCCTACTGTTTGCTATACTGTCTATACCAATTTGTGTTCTCAACAGCAGGATGACCAAGTGTGTGGTTTTAATTTGAATTTCTCTGATAATTAGTAACATTGAGCATCTTTTCATATGTCTATTGGCCATCTGTATGCTCTCTTTGGAGAAATATCTATTGAGGTCCTTTTCCTATTTTGTAATTGGATTTTTTTTTTAGTTGTATGAGTTCTTTATACATTTTGGATATTAACCCTGTTTTGAATGTATTATTGCCAAACGTCTTCTCTCATTCAGTAGGCTGTCTTTTCATTTTGTTGGTAATCTCCTTTGCTGTGCAAAAATTATTATTTTAATATAGTCACATTTGTTTATTCTTTCTTTTGTTTTCCTTGCCTGAAAAAATATATCAGAAACAATACTGCTATGAAAAATACCCAAGATTCTACTGCCTATGTTTTATTCTAGGAGTTTTATTGTTTTGAGTCTTGCATTTAAATATACTTTGAGTTTATTCTTGTGCACATTGTAATAAGGCAGTCTAATTTCTGCACATATTTGTTCAATTTTCCCAACACCATTTATTGAATAGACTGCCTTTACTCCATTGTATGTTCTTGACTTCTTTGTCAAATATTCATTGACCATATAAGCATAAGTTTTGGGGGGCTCTCTATTCTGTTCCATTGATCTATATGTTTATTTTTATACCAGTACCACGCTGTTTTTATTACTATGGTAATCAAATTAGTAATATTTTAGGCAGCATGAAGGTGAGGATATTTGATGTCTTTGACATTTCATATAAATTGTTTAATTATTTGCTTTACTTCTTTGAAAAACACCATTGGTATTTCAATAGAAATGGCATTGAATCTATAGATTGCTTCAGATAGTATGGACATTCTAATGATGTTAATTCTTCCTATCCATGAGTATAGTATATGCTTCCATTTATTTGTATCTTCTATTTATTTCTTCAGTGTCTTATAATTTCAAGTACAGGTCTTTTACATCTTTGATCAAATTTATTCTTAGGTATTTTTTATGCAATTGTAAATGGAATTGTATTAGTTTTTCTTTCTGATTGTTCATTATTGGTAAATAAAATGCATAGGCTCTTTAATTTTTATTTCTCTTTCATTTTCAACTCCAAGTATCTTGAATGCTACCTAACACAATATATATTGTCAATAAATGTTTTGAATGAATTAATACATTGCAATGTTCTTTACTTTTATTTAATTCTATACACAATGGGCTTTATTTTCTCTTTAAACAAAAGAAGATGCTCCACTAAATTTTGAATGTAGTGAGAAAAAAGAGAATAAGACAGAAATATGGGAGCCATCTTGGAAACTATTATCAACTTTCCACCAGACTAACAGGTGTTCTTTTCTACAAGATCAACTAATAGTTTTCAGCACCTTCATAGGCCTTGCCAAATATACTTTATAATCTCAACCTTTAAAATTATTTTTAAATGTCCAGAGTTTCTAAATCTTTCACCATTTGAGTTACCAACTAGTGGGAGTCTTCTAACTTGTGACTATTGAAAGTTTGGGTGAGGTGCCCAAATCTAGCATAGTTCTTCAGGTGGTACAAGGTGGATTAGTACAATATCCCCTCCTCCTATACAACACATTTTATCAATACAGACTGTTTAAGCCAGGTTCCTGGTGAGCAGAGCATGAGATGTTAAAATAGGGAATTAATAATTTGAGAAATTTCCTTCAGAAGAACAAGAGTAAGGGAAGAAGGTTGGTGAGAGCATGGAGCTGACCAAGCATGCCATTTTAGGTGTTCTTGATAGAGAGATTTGATTAAGATAACTCAGATCACTGGGGAGAACTAGGGAGGGGCTGTAGGAGGAGTTTGCCAAGGCAATTGTGGGCAATCTAGGATGGGATTGGCTGAGAGATGCTGAATGACTCTGGAGCCAATGGAAATAAAAAGAGAGCTCTCTGGCCCCTGAGCTGGTTTGTTCAGGCTCAGGCTCAGGCTCAGGCTCAGGCTCAGACTCTGCCTCTGCCTCTGCCTCTCAGGCCCACTCTCAGGCTTGCACCTAGGCTCTTCTTCCTCAAGGATACCTGGATAATCATGCTTTAACTGCCTCTGTTTCCCAACAGACAGTATTTTGTATTAGAAGCAATTTTGGGCATAGCCTACATCAGGCTGGCCTGGCAGAAGGTGGCAGGTTTATTCATTGGGTGTTCCATAGGGAACAAGTTCTGAGGCAAAAGCCTTCCTTTCTCCCAAAATTGTGTAGTTCTTGTATATTATGTTATTTATAGTTTATAAATTACTGTATTTTGCCATGTATAATGCTCACTTTTCTGCCCACATTTTTGAGGGAAAAATAAGGATGTATCTCATACAAGGGTAGTACTAATTCCATATCTATATAAATGTTTTTAATTCTTTTATTTATGCTTATGCATTGAAAGTGTAACTCTAGAAAGCAAAAATGATATCCACATGTAAAATAATATCCTGGAATAGTATAATTAGTTTTGTTTCTAAATTTAAATAAATAAAAAATTGAATTAAAAGATAGTTTTCCTGAAAGTTTG
Organism: Phyllostomus discolor; assembly: GCF_004126475.2. Lineage (NCBI taxonomy): Eukaryota > Metazoa > Chordata > Mammalia > Chiroptera > Phyllostomidae > Phyllostomus > Phyllostomus discolor. Next base: position 73,166,837 of record NC_040911.2, on the reverse strand, counting down.
GGCAAAAAACATGGGTGCACAGTATACACAGGAGCGTATTATACACGGCAAAATACAGTTACCATTGAGAAACAAGTTAACTAAAAACTAACAGGGAAAAGATGTAGCATTCAGTCATTAGAGTTTAACCTTAATTGATAAGCTTAAGTGATTAAAGCTGTGACTTGATATGGATAATTAACTGCTTTTGAATAAAGATTTATTTCCTTTATCACCAAACCTTTGTCTCTAGACTTTTTGCCTAGAGCAGGGGTGTCAAACTCGTTTTCTCTGGGGGGCCACATCCTCCTCATGGTTGCCTTCAAAGGGCCAAAATAATTTTAGGACTGTATAAATGTAACTACTCCTTAACTGTTAAGGAGTTGAAATTACATTTGGCCCTTTGAAGGCAACCTTGAGGCTAATGTGCCCCTCTCCACCCCTGTGAAAATTACTTTGACACCCCTGATTTTGATACTATCTATACATAGTTAGCAATCAAGTTCCACAAGGTTAAGGGCTCAGCCCCATAAGACTGGTCCCTCCCAGACCCCCAAAAACTTTAGAAGCCAGGTGCAAGGCCTGTGCTTCTGACTAACCAGCTAAAATGAGAGGTTCCAATGACCCCCTTCTACTTAGAATGACAATAGTAAGTCCAGGTTGTTATCTGTACTTCTGACCAACTTGCTGTAAACCAGATATTCCTATGATCTTCTCCTTAGGTTCCATTAAGGGGTTTCAGGGGCACTGTTGTTACAGGGTGCAGCCAAGAGGGGGGGGCCCAAATAGGCATTTGAAATGGGGTCCAGAACTTAAGGTGTCCAGGAGATTTTGGGATGTCTCCATCCCCCCCCCATCCTCCCCTGCCCAGGGTGTGGGTTGGGGGAAGGGACAAATGCAGCAGGGCCTTTGAGAGCTGTTTAGCATAGCAACAGCCTTACAGCTAAGCTCTGGTGTGGTCGTTTGGCATATCTATAACCTTTGACTGGTTGCATAGATATGTTAAGTAGCTGTGATCAGCTCTAAGCCAGGGGAATGGAAATAACTTCCCCACCCAGATGTAACTGGGGGGCAGGTACCCTGAGTTACAGCGCCTGTGTGGGAACTCAGAGAGGATTGGCTCCAGGACATGGGACCACACCTGCCCAGACTCAGGATGGCAGCCCAGTAAAGCTGGAAGGATACGAGTTCTGGCATGTGAAGCCGAGTGTGGGAGGAGTCGAAAATGGGGCTGCAGAAGAAGATTGGCCACAGGGATTTAAACCCAGACACGGCAGCCATTGGGAGAGAACCATGCTGCTTTAGGAAGGAGAGCCATGTGCAGCCCTGAGAGGAGAACCATGCGCAGCCCTGAGAGAACCATGTGGCTGTGGAGGTTCAGAGAAGATCACGGCCATTGGAGCGAGAACCACACAGCTTTAGCAGAGTGAAGACTCCCGCATCCCAGAGAGAGGGAACCACGCGGCAGCCCTGGAGGAGAGAACCACGCGGCCTGGCAGAGTGGGGACCCCCACAGCTTTAGAAGGGGGAACCACCAGCTGGTTTTAGCAGAGATCCCGGCAACTCAGCCGAGGCTGCTGGGAATCCAGAGAGGTCTCCCAGTCGAGATGGAGTTCTAACTGGGAAGAACTAGAGGACTGCCTGAGCCATGGACTTCTATTTCCTTTCTTGAGATACGGTACTCTGGACTGGGCAAAGGGGGAAGGAAGGAAGGACTGTGTGTTTGTGGGTGTTTTTAGGGACTTTAGGATTTTTTTGATAAAGACATTAGGTCATTACTTTAAGTTAGTATAGCATTAAATAAACATTTCCTTTCCTTTTCACGAATCTCTGGCATTGAGAGACGTCTTTCCTAGGGGGGCGGACATAACAGATCCGGGGCCTTCTTTCAATAATAGTATATCATCCCAGGCCCCCCTTCTTGTGTTCTGTAACACTGTGATTCTTATAAATCACAATATTACATGTGGTCTCAGCTGGAGTCAAGCGTGATCACACAAGGAGCTCTAGGTGAATTACATCACAGTCTCACTTCTGCAGGCAAGGGAGGTTATCACCCTCTTGTATCTGTAATTTCATCAGTTACTGGCTTCAGGCTACCCCTGAGGAGAGTGTTATCCTCCGGCCAATAAAGCTCCTATCAGCCAAAGGCAATTCTCAGCCTTTGAGGCCAGGTCTGAGTTACCAGCAGCCAACACTCACAGAAGTTAGGAAATAGGAGAATTGGCCCAATAAAGCAGATGTGGGCAGAGCACCAAAGTGTCTCTCCAGAGCCTATCATGACATTGGTTTCTATCAGTTACACAATATTTTTTTATTTACATTGGCTTTCTCATCTACTACAATTTATAAGTATTTTCCCATAACTATGCTGTTCAAGGCTATATATCCTTTTTCTGCTCTGTACAGATTAGTTCTTTGACCTCAGTGTAAAACATTACATTGCCCACTATTATGTGTCACCTTCTTGCCGATGAAAACAAGTTCTTTTGCTGTATTGTGAGACAGGAATTTCAAGCAGCACATGTGGAAAAATTTAAACGTGCCTGCAAGATTTTATTGGGATACAGGGAGATAATATACCCTCAGGAACATAGAGGGCAGGCAGGGTCTAGCAGCAACTGCCTTGAGGCTCCTAATAAACCGCCACATATTTTATTTTTTCTCCTTAACCAGCAAGGTGTCATTCAAATCATCCAACCCAATTTCTTGATTTTTCCTGGTTTAAATTGGACCCTCCCTCTAACTAACCCCTATCAAATCTGATTATTTTCCCAGGCTAAAATCTGCCCCATTTGTCAACATTGTGGCCGTTACTGCATAATGGCAAAAAGTAGAAACACCTCTATTGTGCATGTCTAAAAGTTCTGTAGCATCATCTGGTTTCTACTACCCATGTGCCCAGCAGAAGAATCTATCCTCTTCCTCCTCTCAATAATCCTGATACTGGGCCTGTAGCAATTTTTTCTGTCTGCTCTGAGTATTAAATCTTAAGGGTGACAGGCTCCTGGAGTGTGTGAATGAGTTTGTAAATGCTACAGCTTCCTGGTAAATCAGGCTAAGTAGAATGCTGTAAATTTCTAATGAGGCATATTTAGCTTCCCTAATTTATTAGGCTTAATATCTGATTCAGCTCTCTAGTTCATTATGGATAATATCTGATTCCTTTTGTTTCCCTTCTTTATTAATAGCTAGCTAAATACCTGTGCTATTTGGGTGTTACTATCCAATAATCCCTAAACCATCTGATTTCATGCAAATCTGTGTTTGAGTTCTGGCTAAAAATAGACTGATTCTGTCAGCAACATATGGTGTCTGAGTGTTTAATCCTATCCACCAATGCCCCAATATACAGAATGTCAAAACCAGACCCAGCTACTGTCTATCAATTTGAAATCAATGTCTCGCTTTCTCAGAAATTTTATATCTTTGAGGATAAAAGGCTCCATTGTGTCAATGTAAGAAACTTTCAAACCTGTAGAGAATTTTTATGAGTTTATTTGAGTCAAACTGACAATTGCTGAGAGGCAAAACCTAAACAAACAGAAAATGCTCTGGAAAACAGCAGTTTTACAATTTATTTTTTACCTTAGAATCAGTGGGCAAGACATAAGGGGGTTACATGAATTTCATTAGTGATGGATTATTGAGGCGGGAGAGAAAGCAAAGTGGGGAAATCTCTGGGATTGGATAAAAAGTAAAATGGGATAGACACAGCTTCTTTTACATTTGTATTTATGGAACAGTTAACAGTCAATAATTAACATTACAACAATAACAATGAGAGGGTATGTGGTCCCTACCCTGGTGCAGTTTTTGTGCCTGGAAGAGTAGGAAAAAGGGAAGTCTCCTTTACATTCCAGGGATATGTTATCCTAGATACAAAAAGACAGGCTTAATTAAGGTAAAGAACCACCTTTGTCAGGGGAGATTCTAGTGTAGGACAAGACTGCCCACCATGACCTGCTTTCAGTTAGAAAGTGTAATTTCAGACCTTCCTACATGGTTACTTTCAGTTTGTAAGGCTCACCATGCAGGCCTCCGCAAGCTTCTGAGGTTTATTATTTGACCCCCTTTTCATCCACAATTGGTTCAAAAGAAATGTTTATGTTGTCCTCACCCCATATTTAGAATTTAGTTGCAGAACATCCACAGAAATTTTTAGCTGGCTTTTTCTTGATGAGGTGTCTGATCAACAGCAAAATCAATCAGTCTCTTCATGAAAACTCTTCATGAAAACAAAGTTTTCAATGCCTGAGAAGTTAATGCAGGCTGTGTCTGGTTGCCCAAGGTCCAAGCTATACTTTCTGGCCACATGAACGGTTAATGCAATCAAGGGCGAAATTAATTAAATTAAAAGTCTGCTTTTATTGCTCAAAAATTGTGCCAAATCCAATCCTCTTTGACAGCCTAGAGCTAGAGGCCTGGCTCTAATGCGATCACTGCTAGGTCAGTACAGCCAGACAGCATGTCAATTAGGGTGGCAGAATGCCTCTATATTGGATATGCCTCCACCTTGCATGTAGAAACCTCTATTAAGTATAGAGGAGAAAGAAACTTTCCTCTGCCCTCTTAGATTGTTCAGGCTGGTAAAGTATATAATTAAATTGACATGAATCTGAGTAACGAGAAAATAACCAAATGTAATACATATGTACACATAAAACCCCCACATACATAAGAGAGTCAGAGATTCCCAAATACATGAGAGGTTCAAAGAAAAAGGGAATAAGGATAGATATGCTTTTCCTATAGGTAGGTTATAAAATATTATTTCTGGTGATAACTCTTATTATGGGCAAAACCTCTAATAGGAATTCTTTACGGGAGAGGCAAACATTTCTCATGAGGCTACAGGGTCTTGATTGCCTTCAGCTCAAAATAATTCACACTCCAAAGTGACATATTTTGGGGACGTCTATTCTGAACCCCTGCATAGCAATTAACATAATCCCCATTCATTTCCATAGGTAAAACTACCCAGGATTGTTTTACTTGTTCAGTTAACTAATCATTCTCCCCAATTAGCCCACAGTCCCTGTTGCTGTGTTGTGCACAGGAAATCTTAGGTGTCTTCTCCTGTCATCTCCCCAGCTTTCTTCCACTCTGTCCCACTGTAAGAATGGCTTTACACACATCCAATTGCAAATGTGTAAAACCCCTTCGCTTTGAAGTGTGGAAGGAGACCAATTATTTGCCTATTATGAGGCAATATATGGCTTTGCCACCATCCTTTGAATTAGGCTTTGAATTAGGCTGAATTAGAAAGTGAGTGGATAAATATAGACTTTAAACACAGAGATTGAGTTTTGATTTCTGCCTTCCTAATTTACTCATTAAAAACTCTTGGCCAATTACTTAATCTCTCTGTGCCTCTAAAGTCAGGCTCAAGTCCCTTTAAGATTATTTGAAAATTAAGAGTCATGCAAAGTGCAGTGTAGCATTTATGAAAGTCTTCTAGTTTTTCTTATTTTTGTTGGTATCATCATAATTAATCCCAGTTACAGAGATTCAAAAGGATCAGGTGATCATGCTCTATCTTTACCCTTTCCCCTATCAAAAATAGCCTCTTATAAACTTATTAGCTATTTCCACCTTAGCATAAATTTACTCCTAAATGCTACTCTTCTCAGGTGTCAACATACATTAAGCTAGAGGCTCTTGGTTTTAGTTGCACATTGAAATTACCCAGAACGTTTTATGCCTGGGTCCCACCTCTAGGATTCAGATGTATTATAATTACTCTGGGATGCTGATTGGACACAAGAATATTTAAAAACTCCTCAGGTATTCTGCTGTGCAGCAAAGATTGAGAATTAAGGTACCAAGCCATTCCCAACCATGGAAGGAATGACTTTGGTCAACATTGAAGAATTTCATACAGGGCTGGAGGACCTGTAAACTCTGACTGACTCAGCATCACAAATCAGAAAACAGTTTTGGCTTCCTTTAGGCCTAGCTGCCATTTCATGAACATGGAGAGGGGGCTCCATGAGAAAGGTGTATGTATCTTCTAGGAAGAAAGCAAACACGTTCAAGATTCTAAAGCACTCGATGACTATGCCTAATGTGTGTGACCTTGGCCCCAGTATGCACTTTACATGGTGCTCAGGAGTATATGAGATGGCTTTAGGAGGCCCTCCCCATTGCCAAAATGGTTGTAATTTAATTTTTCTATACCTATCTCCCCACTAAACTCTAAGTTTTCTGGGAGCCAGGAACATGTTTAGTTTTTCTCAAACATACAGTTAATCTTGGTGACGTAACTTCAGAAATTCCACTGAAACTCAATTCAAAAGTGCTTGATTCTAATCAACTTCAGAGTCAAATTGAGCACAGGAAAGAATAGTGTGAATTTAAATATTTTTAATGAGCACAGGAATAAAACTGTAAATGTATCAGCAATTTTGATTGAGCAATGAGAATCTTTTGCCTTAAAAATCTAAATAAAGAAATCTTTAAGTCCTGGTAAACAAAATGGAGAGGGAGCTATTGGATAAATAATTTTATCATGAATTCTACTGTTACTCTAAATCTTTTGTAGATAAAGACAGAAAATAAATTAATCAAATAATTTGAGTAGACAGAGATAGGTAAATGAAATAACGACATTAATTTTTTTCTTATAATACTGTTACATAAATCAAAGTGTTCTTCCTTTGAGTGTTTGAAGGAGTCCAACTTGTCCCATCTAGCCTTGGGCAGAATGATCTTACACTAAGAAGTTAGAGTTAACATATTTTGGATAACGTTTTTACAGAGACATTAAAAAGCCTTTATTTCCCTACTATTTGTCAAAAGATTTTTATTTCAGTTAAACTGAATCTCTCCAACTGCATAGAAATCATAGCATTTTAGAACAAAAAGGGACATTAGAAGTTTTGTGGATCAAATTGCACCACATTGTAGATGAGCAGGCTAACAGTCATAGAAGCTGAGGAACCTGTTCAGGGCTGCCTAGGAGCTTACAAAATAGGACTCTGATGCAAGCTTTCTTGAAACTTTGTTCCTTGCTTACTCCATGACGCATACTGCAGATTTTTTTTCAAATATTTTATCTTTAAAAATCAGTGGTGCCTGGCTGATGTGGCTCAGTGGGTTGAGTGCCAGCCTGCAAACCAGAGTCGCCAGTTCGATTCCCAGTCAGGGCACATGCCTGGGTTGCGTGCCAGGTCCCCAGTTTGGGGCGCATGAAAGGCAACCACATATTGATGTTTTTCTCCCTCTCTTTCTCCCTCCTTTCCCCTCTCTCTAAAAATAAATAAATAAATAAATAAGTTTTAAAAAGTGAGATCCTTGCTGGGTAGAGTAGTGTTGGTTGCAGGCCTTTGCTTTAAAAATGCAGTGGATGGGGGTGGGAAGGGAAAGCAGGTACCCATTTTAAATGTCATATGATGCCAGGTTATTAAATTATCCTCTCCCAGATTAACCTCTTTAAGAACTTCTTTTGTTTTGAAGGACCTGAATTGTCTCCACTGTGCTCCAACCTGTGTGGCATCCATCTTTTCTTTCCATTTTTGCTTTGTTGTTGCATCTGCCTCCAGAATGTGGGACAAGGGCCTTCAGAAGAAGAATGGGGAGAAAATGTAGCTGTGTGTGAAAAAAGAGTAATGAAGCTGAATGCCTCTGACTGAGCTCAGTGCTGATCTAATTGGTGAGTCTGTGTCATTTCTACCTCTTTTCACCCTGTACTCATCATTCTCATCACATTCCTTCTGGAATGTGATGGCCACATATACTTCTGAGGCAATTCCTCTAACTACTGAAATAGGTGGGGGTAGACTGGCTAAGGGCTCAGCAGAAATTGATAGTCCCCCTAAATAAGGTGTTAAGCAGCAATATTGTTTCAGTGCTATCAATCAGCAGTCACTGGGAACAGACAAAATATTTTCCCTGGCAACTTAATCAGAGGGATGCTGTCTAGCTGATTGAGGGAAGCCAGAGAGTAAGCAGTTGTTTCTATTATAACTTGTCATCAGCCATTGGTATAAACAGAGAAAGTTAGGTCACTGCATTTTGATCAAAGATCAAGGCAAGTGTTTTGTTTAGCCCCGTGGAGATATGCTGATTTAGGAAAGAGAAATAAGTGCTTTCTTCAAGATGGTCTGTTATTACATTTCATATGACATTTACATCCCTGCTTTTACAAAGGATCCAGGGCACTGGAAATGAGATCAGAAAAAGAAACACTTTGTCCCTTTATTGGGTGTGGGAGCAGGAAGAAGGGAACCTTTGTCCTCCCCACTGCCTTTCCAGCTCAGTCCTAGCAGCCTACTCCACTCCTCTTCCCCACTGGCCTCCTGCTCCTGGGCAGGGAATCTTTCCCTGACCAATCTGCACATGTTACCCCTGGCCACAGTCACAGCCTATCATACCTTGCTTTCTTGTATTTGTAACAAGAGGTTCAAAATGCAGGAAACAGTGACAAGTGTGGGTAGCTATGCAGCAACCAAGACAAGAAAAAAAGGCAATTAGGCAAATTCATGGAAATTAGGTAAACTCATGTTTCTTCTCAGAAAGTTTCTCTCTTTATTTGTCTTGCATCTCTAGGATTCACTAGTTTGAGGCTTGTCTTTGTTGTTCAGTGAAAATCCCTGGCTAAGAAGGGAAGGGAGATTGAGAGAGAAGAATGGATTCTGAAAAAGGGTTCTTCTTGATCTCATGGCATTGAATAGGCTTCAAATAAACTCATCTGTCCTGGATTCATTGCCCTTTGTGAATGGACACTGAGGAGGATTCAAGATAAAAGTTAATTAAAAGTATATAAACCATTGGGACTGCAGTGAACTTTCACTTTAGATTAGGGTGTTCAAGCCATCCAGGTAACTAACTGCTCAACCATGATGCAGGCCTTCAATATGAGAGTGGCATTTCCTTGCCTCTTACATGTACTCTCATCACTACCATTTAACAGCCAATTATTGAACATTTAGAATGTTGTTTTCAAACCAGAGCAGGCAAATTCCTGGGAGGGTACATGGTGTGCTGGAAAATACCAAAGAATGAAAATGTGCCATCTTTGCAATATGAATCAGAGCTGAAGTTTCATGTTTTTATTTTTATTTATTTATTTTTGTATTTTTAAACTCATGAAAATATAAGTTTAAATATAAAATACAAAATTTTTTAGAAGTGTTGTGCTGGTGGTTGGGCTGCTTTGGATTGAGGCTCTGGTCTCTAGAACTCTTGCCCCAGTACTTAAATTGTTGTTTAGAAACGATCTACATCTTCCATTATCCTTACCGATTTAGCATTTTTTTTCTCTTGTCTATATTTATACCAGTTATGAATGAGATGTTTAGATGTAAAAAATATTCCACGTGTTCACTTGAATTTCTCAGCCCTTGCCATTAGGTTGGAGCCATGAGACAAATTTTGAGCAGTGGATCCTAAGTAGGAGTGATGGATATCACTTCCCAGCTGAACCAGTTAAGGGCTGGTATGTCTCTTCCACCCCTTTCTCCTCCCCTCAGTAACCTCAGAAGCCATAGACTGAGATGGTATAAATAGGACATGAAAAGAGCCTGGATCCCTGGGTTACAAAATGGAGATGAGCCTCTATTGATCTGTCTCAGATTTTGCATGAGTTAGAAAGAAATTATTATTGTGCTAACCCACAGGATTTCAGGATTTGTTTGTTACCACATTCTACTCACAGTCATTTCAGAGTAGGATATACCTTGTTGTATTGCTCTTTACATGTTACACTGCACATATGTTACTCTTCTTACAAATTTAAGACAAGATCCTCTATCAGCAAAGAGTATAATTTTTTTATTGTGACACTTTATTTCAGTGGTCTGGAAACAAAATTACAATGCCTCTGAGATATCTGCGGATGTATCAGCAGAGAGTAGGATATATTATATTTGTTTCCTGATTGGTCATGATGATTTTGGATGTCAGTTTGTTTGTGAAGTGAAATCTGTAAGGTACTGGCTCTGGACATAGGAGACCAGTCATGTTTGTTAAAATGCCCTCATAGGAGTTCTTTCTTTCTTTCTTTCTTTCTTTCTTTCTTTCTTTCTTTCTTTCTTTCTTTCTTTCTTTCTTTCTTCTTTCTTTCTTTCCTTCTCTCTTTCTTTCTTTCTTTCTTTCTTTCTTTCTTTTTCTTTCTTTCTTTCTTCCTTTCTTCCTTTCTTCCTTTCAGTTGTCCCAGGTGATTCCTTCCTTCCTTCCTTCCTTCCTTCCTTCCTTCCTTCCTTCCTTTACTTATGTGTTTATTTATTTATTTAATTGTTGTGCATGTACAGTTATCTCCATTTTCACCCCACCATACACCCTAGCACCACTTGTCCCCACCTCCCACCCTCGAACCTACCCCATTTGGCTTTGTCCATGTGTCCTTTATATATGTTCTTTGATGGCCCTTCCTCTATTATCCCCTATTATCTTTCTCCCCCTCCTCTTTGGTTACTGTCAGTTTGTTCTTTATTTCAATGTCTCTGGTTCTATTTTGCTTCCTTATTTGTTTTGTTGATTAGGTTCCACTTATAGGTGAGAACATATGGTATTTATCTTTCAATGTCTAGCTTATTTCACTTAGCATAATGCTCTCCAGTTCCATCCATGCTACTGCGAAGTGTAGGAGCTCTTTCTTTCTTTTTGCTACATAGTACTCCATTGTGTAACTGTGTCACTTTTTTTTGATCCACTTATTTACTGATGGGCACTTAGGTTGCTTCTAGAACTTGGCTATTGTAAATTGGACATTGGAGTGCATAGGTACTTTTGAACTGGTGTTTCAGGACCATTACGGTATAATCTCCACAGTGGTGTTGCTGGGTCAAAAGGCAGTTCCATTTCTAGTTCTCTGAGGAAATTCCATACTGTTTTCCACAGTGGCTGCTCTAATCTACATTCCCATTAACAGTGCACTAGGGTTTCCTTTTCTCCACAACCTTGCCAGCACTTGTTGTTTGTTGATTTATTAATGATGGACATTCTGACCAGTGTGAAGTAGTATCTCATTTTGACTTTAATTTCTATCTCACTGATGGCTAGTGATGCTGAGCATCCTTTCATATATCTTTGGGCCCTCTGTATATCCTCCTTGGAAAAGTGTCTGTTTAGGTCCTTTTCCCATTTTTTTAATTGGCTTTTGTCTTCCTGGAGTGGAGTCATGTTAGTTCTTTATATATTTTGGAGATCAAACCATTGTCCAAGGTATCTTTGGCAAATATGTTTTCCCATATGGTTGGTTCTCCTTTTCATTTTAATGCTGTTTTCTTTATCCATGCAGGAGCTTTTTATTTTGATGAGATCCTATTTGTTTATTCTTTCCTTTATGTTCCTTGCTCTAGAGAACATCAGTGAAGATATTGCTGCATGGAATATCTGAGTTTTGCCTGACCGTGTTCTCCTCTAGGACTTTTATGGTGTAATGACTTATATTTAAGTCTTTTATCCACCTTGAATTTATTTTTGTGTATGGTATAAGTTGGTGATCAAGTTTCATTTTTTTGCATGTAGCTGCCCAAATGTCCCACTACCAACTGTTGAAGAGGCTATTTTTACTCTATTTTATGCTACTGCCCCCTTTGTCAAATATTAATTTACCATAGAGACTTGGGTTTATTTCTGGTCTCTCTCTTCTGTTCCATTGATCTATGGGTCTGTTCTTATGCCAGTACCAGACTGTTTTGATTACAGTGGCCTTATAATGTAGTTTTATATCAGGTGTTGTGATTCCTCTTACTTTGTTATTCTTTCTCAAAATTGCTAAGGTTATTCAGGGTCATTTATGGTTCCATATACATTTTTGAAATGTTTGTTCTGTTTCTGTGAAATATGCCATTGGTATTTTAACAGGGATTGCATTGAATCTATACATTGTTTTGGCTAATACGGACATTTTGATGATGTTAGTTCTTCCAATACGTGAACACAGTGTATTCTTCCATTTATTTGTGCCTTCTTTAATTTCTTTCTTCAGTGCTATGTAGTTTTCTGAGTACAAGTCTTTCACCTCCTTGGTTAGGTTTATTGCTAGGTACTTGATTTGTCTTGTTGCTATAGTAAATGGGATGTTTTTCCTGATTTCTGATTCTTACCCTTTGTTGCTGGTATATAAAAATGCCTTTGATTTCTGAATATTAACTTTGAATTCTGCTTTTTTGCCAATTTGTTTATTAGGTCAAGTACTTTTTTGGTGAAATCAAGTAGTTTTCTGTGTACACTATCATATCATATGCAAACATTGACAGTTTTACTTCCTCTTTTCCAATTCAGATGCCTTTTATTTCTTTTTCCTGTCTGATCACTGTGGCTAGGACTTTCCATACTGTATTGAATAGAAGAGGTGAAAGCACACATCCTTGTCTTGTTCCTGATCTTAGTGGCAAAGCTTTTAGTTTTTGCCTGTTGAGTATGATATTGGCTATAGGTTTCTCATATATGGCCTTTATCATGTTGAAGAATGCTCCCTGTACTCCCACTTTGCTGAGTATTTTTATCATAAATGGGAGCTGTACCTTATCAAATGCTTTTTCCACATCTATTGATATGATCATGTGATTTTTGTCCTTCCATTTGTTTATGTGATATATTATGTTTATTGATTTGTGAATGTTGTACCATCCTTGCATCCCTGGAATGAATCCCACTTGATTATGGTGCATGATATTTGTAATGTATTGCTGGATGTGGTTTGCCAATATTTTGTTGAGGATTTTAGCATCTGTTTTCATTAGTGATATTGGCCGGTAGTTTTCTTTTGTTGTTGTGTCTTTATTTGGTTTTGGAATTAGGATAATGCTGGCTTTGAAAAAAGAGTTTGGGAGCTTCACTTTTCTTAGATTTTTTTGGAATAGTCTGAGAATGATAAGGGTTAGCTCTTTCTGAAATGTTTTGTAAAATTCTCCTGTGAAACCATCTGGTCCAGGGCTTTTGTGTGCCAAGAGTTTTTTGATTACTGCTTCAATTTCATCAACTGTTATTAGTCTGTTCAAGTTTTCTGTTTTTCTCCATTCAGTTTTAGGATATTATATTTTTCTAGAAATTTGTCCATTTCACCTAGGTTTTCAAATTTCTTGGCATATAGTTTTTCATAGTAATTTCTTACAATCCTTTGTATCTCTGTGGTATCAGTTGTAATCTACCCTCTTTAATTTCTGATTTTGTTTATTTGGGTCCTCTTTGTTTTTTTCTTGATGAGTCTGATTAAAGTCTTGTCTATTTTATTTATCTTTTCAAAGAACAAGCTCCTGTTTTTATTGATCCTTTGGATTGTTCTTTTAGTCTCTCTGTCATTTAATTCTGCTTTGATCTTGGTTATTTCCTTCCTTCTACTTGTTCTGGGCTGTCTTTGTTGTTGTTCCTCCAGTTGTTGTAGAAGTACGGTTAGGTTGTTTGTTTGAAATGTTTCTATCTTTTTTAGGTAGGCCTGTATTGCTATGAACTCTCCTCTCAGTCCTGCCTTTGCTGTGTCCCATAAATTTTGGATTGTTGTGTGTTCATTTTCATTTGTTTCCAGAAAGTTTTTGATTTCTTCCTTGATCTCATTATTCATCCATTCATTGTTAAATAGCATGCTCTTTAATCTCCATGAGTATGAGTATTTTGAGTTTTTTCCTTGAGTCTTGTGGTCTGAGAAAATGCTTGATATGATTTCAATTGTCTTGAATTTTTCAGGGCTGGTTTTGTGTCTTATTATGTGGTCTATCTCTGAAAATGTTCTATGTGCATCTGAAAAGAATGTACATTTTGCCTCTTTGGGATGAAATGTTATATATATATATATATATATATATTAAGTCCATTTGATCTAGGGCATTGTTCAATGCTATAATATCCTTGTTGATATATATTTTTAAAGATCTATCTATTTTTTATAGTGTTAGTTTGGTTGTGGACTGAAATCTGTAAGATTCTGGCTCTGGACATAGGACGGGTTTGCTACAGTGCCCTCACAAGAGTTTCAACAGATCCTCAAGCTAAACTGTAAGCTATTCTTTTCCCAATGTCTCAACTTAGGACTGACAATTCTTAAGTGCTAGTTTGGGATTCTCTGGGTATTGACGTCCGAGGGCTCTAGGACAAAAAGTGTTAACTGAGAGTGTCAAAGCCACAGTCATGGTATGAAAGTCCTCATCTCAACAGAGCTGAAAGAAGAACATACAGACATTTCTCAATAACAAGGGGATCTAAATCATACTAACATTGGCTACAGTTTCAATCCATTCTATTGAACTGCTGCTATCTCCAACAAGATTATATTGCCTCTTGTGTTAAATCGTATTGCAGGAGGCTGGCAAGTAGTTCACTGTACAAATCAAGTTCAGATGAACATACTTGATAGACTAGAACTGAAATGGGGAAAAGTTATAAGAGTATAACCATGCTTTGGGAACAGAAGGCACTCAAATATTTCACTATTTGTCAGAGGTGATAATGCTAAATTATACATGTTAAAGAATGATCACAATGAGCTAAGCTTCCTATTGAAAAATGAATTACTTGCTCATCTTTGGTGAACTGTAGTAATTCTCTCCAGACACAAGAATTCCCTTATAAGCAAGTGCTGTGTCTTATGTTTGCAGACTTTAACTCAATATGAGAACTATATTAATAATAACAACTAGTATTTATAACTTACTACCAGCCAGTTTTACTATATGCATCATATACACATTAACTTATTTAATTCTCAGAACAAACCAGTTGAGTAGGGATTATTATTAGCCCCAGTTTGTAAAGAAATTAGGAACCTGAAGTATAGGGACTTAAAAAAAACTGCCCAAGGATATAAGTCTAGTTGGACCTAGGTTTAAAACATGTAGGCTGACTCTAGAGTGTGACATGTAACTATAATGTCCCAATATTACTCTTAATTATTGAAAGAAGAAAAGAAAAAAGAAAGCCTAGGTGAAAAGGGGTTAAAAAATGATGGGAAAATAATGAAATGGGAAAGGAGAGGATGAAGGGGTACTGGAAAGAGGGATGTAAGGGTGAATTGAAAAAGCTCTGGAGAGAGGACTAGAGAGAAGGATGGAAAGGTTATATGAAGAGGGAGATAAAGAAGCAATAGAAGGCATAAGGGAAGGATAGATGAATGGATGGGTGGATGGATTAATGAAAAGAAAATAATTTAGCTGGGTAAATAGACATAACAAAGAGAAATCCTTCTGTTTGGCCTAATGGAGTTTTCAGTGTTGCTATTGAGAAAGTTCTCAACACCCACAAAATACAGATTCATGGCAAAGATGATCTGAGCTTTCCTGAGAGCAATGCAGTTTGATCAGCAACTTTTTTCTACCTTTTCTCTCCTTGTGCACATTAAACCTATGTGCTATCTCCTGCCCAGGATTTCTCCTTTTACCTTGGATTTTCTTTTAACTAGACATTATCTCCATAAATAGTATTTGGAGACCCTAGAGTCTTGCCTTTCCTGCTTTCCCCAAGGATACAGAAAAGGTATCTTGACACATCAGTTTGAGCTGTTTCAGAGTAAGGTGCACCTCTCTGGACAGAGGTGTTGTTATAGAACTTTTCTCATGAGGAAAGATTCTACACTAACACCCAGACCCTCTGATTCCCAATTCAGTCCTCCCTCTACCACCTGATATCAGATGTTCAATAAACATTTTTTTAAAAATGATATGGTGTAAACATCATACATATGTGCTGAGAGATTTTTAAGAAAGAAGGGAAGAGAGTATGTGTTATTACCAGGTAAAGCTGCTTAGGATGGTTAAGTTGTGTATTAAAGGAAAGCTGTGTATTTAGACAAATGTAATGACTGAATGGACATCCAAGAATCAGTAGATTTACTGCAGCTGCCAAAGGGAAAACCATTACCTTTGTCACAGAGGCCCTTTGTAGAATCCAAGCACAGAGATAATCTTAGATTGTGTTCTCCCAGAAGCAGATTCTGTGACAAAAACTCAAGAACCAACAGAACATTTGGGAGATTACCAGGAAACACTGCTGGGAGTAGGTGAAGCAAGGTAGGGAAGAGGGGGAAGCCAATAGGGCTAAGTTATCAATTAACATCTGCTGTGGGAAACTGGAGCTTAATGCCTTGGAGAATTATGAAATCAGTATAGACAGGCACCCAGGGCTATCCTACCTGAGGTGCTAGGAGGGTGGTGAATTACAGAAGAATTTCCATCAGTCATTGCTTGAAGGCTACTTGGTAGGAATGGTGAATTGCTTCTAGCACCTTCTGTGTACTGCACAGGTGCCAAGGTAGGCTCCTGTAGTCAGAAAAAGGCCTTGGGCAAAGAAGCACAGGTGCTGAGGTAGCAGTTGGGCTGGCCTTCCCTGAGATGTGAGGGGAAAGCTGTGAGGTGAGTCAGTTGGTGGCACAGTCAGGTCTTGCCCAAGGCTGTTCAGGACAGATCTAGAAGAGGAATAATTAAAACTTTTATTTATACAGTGCTTTTGAAGCAGTTAATCTCGGTAAAATGTTAGTATAACACTATAATGCCTAAATTATTAAATCCATTTTAAATATGTGGAGATCGAGTCTTCAATAGGTTAGTTAGTTGCCTTATCAAAAGTCATATCACTGCAAAGTGCTGGAGTCAAAACCATGTCTTAAATCTTCTGCCTCTGTGGCTGGTTGTGACTCAGCTGGTTGGAGCATCATTCTGTAACCAAAAGTTTTCAGGTTCAATTTCTGATCAGGACACGTACCTATGTTGTGGGTTCAGTCCCAAACCTGGGTGCAGGTGCATGCAATGTCACACCCAGATGCATATAACCCCTGGTCCAGGCATGTACAGGAGGCAAAAAATTGATGTTTCTCTCTCACATTGATGTTTCTCTGTTTTTTCCTCTCTCCTCTCCTCTCCTCTCTCTCTAAAAAGCAATGAAAAAAAAAGTCCTAGAGTGAGGATAAAAAAAATATCCTGTCTTTGAATCCAGGACACTTTATTATACTATCTCTATGTCAAAATCAAATGGAAGGTACACCAGAGCTTTCTGCCTTTGCTCTAAAATCTGAATATGGAAAATGAAAAAAAAAGTGCTAACCCAGACTCCCAAGTGTTTGCTGTGATTACTCAAGGTGGATTGTTCCATCTCAGTGATTGATTTCCCATCATTTAGTATAGCGTCCTTGTACAGCTCTGAGCTCTTTGGGGGAAAGATTTAATTTCAGTTAACATTTTAGGTAGAAAAAAAGTAAAAAGACAGTGAAACTGAGAGATGAACGACATTACATCTGCAACTATTTATTGGTGTATTTCTGGAGGATTTTGAGCAGCACACCTAGGAGACTATAAGTGACATGGAAAGTTGGACAGAGAGTCATAGAAAGAAAACTGAAGAGAGAAGCTGCTAGGAAGTGGTCTATACTAGTATCACTACTCTGTCTTGACCACTCAGGGTCATGTCCCAGACTGTCTATTCAGGCCCACCTGTCTCCTTGCAAACCCTCCAAACACATGTGTAAACTCCCATCAGAGACTTTGTTCTTTGCATGATAACTGGACCCCCAGCTCAGTACATCATTCACTACTTGGTTTCCCCTCCCAAGTATTCCTTAGCTTCAACCTTCAACACATTCTAAAGATACAATGGCTTCACACCAAATATAGAGCTGGTTGAGACTTCAGGCACTGGAAAGAGAGCTTTTTAAGGACAGGTAACCTTTAGCGTTTTAAAAACAAATCACTTTCCAGAGCATAGGAACTCATCATATACAGTAACATAATTCTTGTCCCCAAATTCCCACAACATTCCAAATTGTGAATAATTGTGTTGTTTTCAATAAAGGTATTTGTTCCTTGTCTATGGAATGAGTTGATCTTTACACTTCTGTAAGATTTTTATGAAAAAAAATTTACCCATCAGAGTAGATTCTTTAACCAGGCCACATTTTGATTTAGATTTGTAGAAAATCATCTCTTATATGTAGGTCAATACACTTGGACATTCTCCCCTCCTCATCTTGCAGATTTAATTGCATGGCTCAGCTTTCTCTTAGCTCACATGTAACAGAAACTGTAAAAGTCTGGCAGGATGGAAAGAAGTCTGGCCTGCTGGCTATCTTGAACATGGATGCCAACAGGCTAACTTTACAGTTTATAGATGTTATAATGACAAAATAGGTAGTGTTTCTTATGTACATTCAGCAATTCCTAACTACTAAAGAGTAGGACCTAAGTGGTACAAGAAAGAAAGAAAACGGAGATGATAGATAGATAAATAGATAGAAAGGTAGATGGGTGGATAGATGATGATGATAGATAGATAGATAGATAGATAGATAGATAGATAGATGATAGATAGATAGATAGAGGCTTATTCTGGTGGCAGCCTTCATACAACCTGATTTTTTAAACAATTCCCATTGTGTGTTCTTTTTAGAAATTTGACTTGAGGAGGATAGGACCATGGTTCCTCATTCCACATTGTGACTGCTTGCCAGGTGTCTCTGGATGAGTCATGAAACAGGTGAGCTGTGAGTGTCTCACCTGGAGGATGAGCCAGGCTTTTGATGTTTGGTTTTCATGATATTGCTATGAGACCTTGAGACTGTAGTTGTTTTCTTTAGGCCACACCTACCCTTCTTAGTGGAAGATTGCCTGGGAAAGAATATGCCCATGCAAACTTCAGAGTAATAACAGGTTTGGAAAACAATCAGTTTGGAGAAATGTACTTTCCAATTCTCTGAGCTTTGTTGCCAATTGTCCTGTTATTGGGATAATTCTGATAATGATTAGATTTGCCTGTGATTATTCTTAG
Organism: Phyllostomus discolor; assembly: GCF_004126475.2. Lineage (NCBI taxonomy): Eukaryota > Metazoa > Chordata > Mammalia > Chiroptera > Phyllostomidae > Phyllostomus > Phyllostomus discolor. The sequence continues at coordinate 73,148,165 of NC_040911.2, read as the reverse complement.
CTGACTAGAAACAAATCTGTCATAGGTCCCCTTTTCCTCCTAAAAGCATACTCTTTGGGATTCTTTTTAAGTGTGCAGCTGTCTCCAGGTCAGCTCAACAGAGATCAGGGTGCTTTGGAACAGGTGTTGAAACCAGGTGAGAAGGAGGCCATCTTTTTCAGTGCCAAAGCCCTTCACTGTTCCATTTGTCTTCATCTCACTGGAGTGCTATGGGCATTTGTGTTTCTTTCAGAAACAGGTAGAAGAGGAATGGAGGAACCAGGAGAAGAAATCTTACATAGCTCTGGGCCATGATGCAAGAGGACATAACACCCATAGCAGGGAGGGGGCAACCTGGTTTTGCTTCCATGTTTCTATAAATCCAGATATATTATTGGTGAATAAAAGAAAACATTACAGGAGACCAAGGATAAGTGGAGGAATGATACCAGTTAAGAATTCCAAAACGTAAAAGAGACAATATAGTACTTCTTCTATATCCTCTTCCTCATAAAACACCAGAGCTAACATACTGAGGACGGCAGGGGAAGCATTGGGGAGGCATGGGCAGTGATTAGTTCAGGTTTACAGCTCAAACCACTGGGGAAGCTGGGATGTCCAGACCACACAGACTGCAAAGGCCACTGCTCTTGATTCTTCCATTTGAAATGCAGTGAAGACATGAGAAAAATTGAGATGACACTTGAGTTGGTGAAGACATTGACCAAACCACCCCCAACTGAGACATCCCTTAAACTCTGTCTAACTGTCAAGCAACTGTGGTAAATTGAGGCCCATTGAGACAGGAGTGTGAATTTTGTGAGAAAATAAAAAAATACAGTTTATTGACTGTTTGGGGTTATTAAAAGTTCCATGACTTTTGAAGAGAGTTAGGGTTGTATTCCATTTGCTATCTTACTATTGACATTTAGGAGTTAATTTAAAGGTTCTTTGAAATCTTCTATTTAAGCAACTTGGACTGTATTAAAAATGATATGAGTACCAATATTTTAAACACATGCATTATATTTGCTTTACCCTGGAATGGTTTAGGTAATGACGGTGAACTAAATCACCAGGTTGACATTCCAGTTCAGGGAGTGTGGTTGAAGGACTGACCCTGTGAGTTCCAGAACCTGCAGCTGCTACTATTATCTGATCTGTCTCATGTGCTTTGGTGGATATTTGCCCAAAGTCATAAAAATTTCCCTCTGAATTTTGAGGGAATTCTATTGAATGTTGCTGGTGTTGGTAACATAATAATCAAAATGAATTGTTGTTCTTGTGGTAGAGTGAATACACAAGGGCTGATTAATCTACTTGCAGAAATCCTGAAATGAAGATGAAAAGCATAATAATGCCAACTCTTAATATTAACCCTGTGGGGACTCTGTTATTAATTGATCTAAATTTGAGCACAGCTTTTAATCAACTTGCAGGGTTTTAAGCCTTCACCCCCAGAAATGCTCATTCATCTCCAAGAACTGTGAAATAAATGTTGAACAAATGTCATGGAAAGTCCTTTTAAGATCTCATCCTAGGACATTTTATCTACATCCATATCTTGTAATAAAGCAGTGCAGCTGTGCTCCTGACTAAGTCCATGTCTGGAAAAAAATATGCCTACAATTTTTCACAGAATTATGAAGGGATAGCTCTATGCTGCAGAGTGAACAGCTTTTTGAATCTACACTTGGATAACTCAGGCCAAAGAAAGCATTCTTAGGGGAGAAGAGGTAAAAGGGATCTTTAAATAAAAATACTGTAATAAATTCAAACATTGGGATAATAAGCTGGCCTGTAACATTGATCTATACAGGATTCTTAAATATTTGGATTGCAAAATTTCTTTAAAAAACTATCTTTCCAGAACAATAAAATATGAATATGTATGTCTCCCAAATGTAAACACCCAAGGGGTTATTCACCATCTAATGTCTATCCACTAACTCATAGGGAAGAACCTAAATTTAAATGCTTTTATAGTAACTAGTGAATCATCTTTTGCAACACTCTCTACACCTGCTATGATTGGTTTATTGACTACCTTTCCCAGTAGCCTAGAAACTCTCTGAAGGTGGGAGCCATGTTGATCTTTATTTCTGAACCCTAACCATATAAAGCAAGTCTAGGCTACAAGAAGAACTCAATAAATATTAGTGAAATTAAGCAGGCAGAATCCTCATCTATGAAATGTTTAGTGTTCTTGTCCAAATACAGATAGTGCTAAGTAAAAAAAAAATGAAAGAAAATTTTCCAAAATCAAGAGAACACTGATTGTTCCTGGTCTTACACTTTAAATGGCTATCTTTTCATTGTACATGATTAACATAATAATAATGAATTTGTGGAAGGCAGCATTTGCAATTATTTGATTCATTTTATTTTCTAAGACAGTGCTGCTCAAATTTTAGCATGCATGGGAGTCACTTGGAAAGGCTGTGCAAACACAGATTGCTAGGCTCTAACCTCAGATACTCTGATTCTGGAGGACTGTCTTGGAGTCTGAAATTTTGCATTTCTAATAAACTCCAGGTGATGCTGATACTGTTGGTCCATGGACCACACTTTGAGGAGCAAGGCTCTAAAAACTCTGTGAAGTGATTCCAATGATATTATTTTCCATATATGGAATCTTTATAGTCAGGTCAAACCCAGCTAACTCAAAAGAGGTAGAATTCTGAAGGCCAATCTTTAGGCTCCAGTTTGTTTGTGTGCTATTGTATCTTGATGCCACTTAACACATGGGCCAGAATAACATACTTATCACATCTCCACTTCATATTCCTCAAAGGATTCTTCTTCAGAACTACAAAGTAATTAATTAAGCTCTTAATTTGTTTTATTACATAAACACTTTTATAACTGTGTTAATCACAATTTTCAGAAAGAAGAATGAATCTACTCTAATGCTTACATTTTATTGGAATTTTATTTTTTGCATTTTGTATGAGTATACTAATTTTTAAATAGCTGTAATCATGGCAAATGTGAAATGTGTTCAGGTTTTATTTAATATATTGAGCATTTTTCATTAAGTTGCATTGGTTTTATTATTTTAATGATGACTAAGTGAGCATATGAAATTGTACATGTTCAACTGAGTGTTTTTCCTTCAATGTGGTCAGGCTGAGAAGCTGTAAGTCTACTCTCTTGCAAGAGAATTGCCCAATATATTTGTGATGCCTCTTTAGGAAAAAATTTCAGGACAAGTTTTAAAGAGATTCATGAAGAGCCATCTCATTCAGCCTTTATCTAGTTTCAATCTGAAGAGTTGCCCACTATCATTTCTTACTCTGATTAACCTTGTTTGACTCTATAAGACATTTCCCATTTCCAAAAAAGGCAAATGTGTCTTTAAAGGATCTGTATTGCAAAAAAATGAAACTAAACCACCAACTTACACCATACACCCCCCAAAAATACCCTCAAGATGGATAAAAGACTTAAATATAAGTCATGAGAAATTTTCCTGCCTAGAGAAAAACATAGACAGGAAATCCCCTAAGGCAAGGGATATAAAGAAAAGAATAAACAAATGAGACTATATCAAACTATAAAGCTTCTGCATGTCTAAAGAAAATATCAACAAAATTGAAAGGGAACCAACCATATGGGAAAACATATTTGCCAAAGATACTTTGTACAAGGGTTTGATCTCCAAAATATATAAAGAACTAACACAACTCCACTCCAGGAAGACAAGCAATCAATTAAAATATGGGCAAAGGACCTGCCTGAACAGGCACTTCTCCAAGGAGGACATACAGAGGGCCCATAGACACATGAAAAAATGCTTAATATCACTAACCATTAGACAGATGCAAATTAAAGCCACAACGAGATGTCACTTCACACTGGTCAGTATGGCTATTATTAACAAGTCAACAAACAACAAGTGCTGGAGAGGTTGTGGAGAAAAGGAAACCGCAGTACACTGTTGGTGGGAATGCAGACTAGAGCAGCCACTGTGGAAAATAGTATGGAATTTCCTCAAAAAACTAAAAATGGAATTGCCTTTTGACCCAGCAATTCCACTGCTGGGACCCTATACCCTAAGAATCCTGAATCACTAATTCAAAAGAGCCTATACACACCAATGTTCATAGTGGTGCAATTTACAGTAACCGAGTGCTGGAAACATGGCTATCATGTTTGACTAAGTGCCCATAAGTAAATGAGTGGATCAAAAACTATGGTGCATTTACACAATGGAATAGTATGCTGAAAAAAGAGAGAAGGAACTCCTACTCTTTTCAACAGCATGGTGGAACTGGAGAGCACTATGCTAAGTGAAATAAGCCAGGTAGTGAAAGACAAATATCATATGTTCTCACCTATACATGGAACCTAATGCACAAAACAAACACAGAGCAAAATATAACCAGAGACATGGAAATAAAAAAACAAACTGACAGTAACCAGAGGACAAGGGGATAACAGGGGAAAGAAGAAAAAAAGGCAAGCAAAGGAACACAAATTGAGGATTAATAGGCATGGACAATGCGGGTATTAACTGTGGGAGTGCAGGAGACAGGGTTGCAGTGAGCAATGTGGAAAAAGGCAGGACAACTGTAACTGAACAACAATAAATTTAAAAAAAAAAAATTAAGATTCTATATTAGTTGCTGGGAGGATGTGAAGAAGACTTACAGGTCCTGATGATGAAGGTTTGCTGTTTTGTGATGTCAATCAATTCCCCCTGAAATAACCTATAACTCCTGTAAAAATACACTTTTTTGCAGAAAGTAGTCTTTTAAAAATCTTTTTATTTTATTTACTTTATTTTTTAATTCTTTCTCTTATTAATGTTTGAATACAGTTGTTTCCATTATCCCACCACCACTTTTCCCCTCCCTACTCAACCCCACCTCCCATCCTCAGTCCTACTCTCCTTTGGCTTTGTCCATAGGTCCTTTATACATGTTCATTTATGACCCTTTCCCTTCTTTCCCACATTATTTCCTTCCCTGCTCCTGTCTGCTTCCTATCAGGTTGTTCTTAATTTCAGTGTCTCTGGTTCTATTTTGTTTGCTGTTTGTTTTGTTAATTAGGTTCCAGTTATAGGTGAGATCATATGGTATTTGTCTTTCACTGCCTGGCTTATTTCACTTAGCATAGTGCTCTCCAGTTCCATCCATGCTGTCGCAAAAGGTAGAAGCTCCTTCTTTCTTTCTGTTGCTTAGTTCCATTGTGTAAATGTACCACAGTTTTTTGATCCACTCATTTACTGATGGGCACCTGGGCTGCTTCCAGCACTTGGTTATTGTAAATTGCACTGCTGTGAACATTGGGGTGTATAGGTCCTTTTAAATTAGTGATTCAGGATTATTAAAGTATAATCCCAGCAGTGGAATTGCTGGGTCAAAAGGCAATTGCATTTTTACTTTTTTTGAGGAAATTCTATACTGTTTTCCACAGTGGCTGCACCAGTCTGCATGCCCACCAACAATGTACTACAGTTTCCTTTTAGTCTTAACTTCTTATAAAAACATACATGTGAGAATAATAAATACAATTGTGAGGAGAAAATGAGTAACTAAGGGACCTAAGTCTAGTGGGTTTTATGATGATACTCCAGCAATTAAATCCATTTGGTACAGTGGGATGAATAGAAGAAGCAATAATGGAAAAAAAAAAAGAGTCCAAAAATGAGTTCTAATTCCATATTTCATAAGAGCACAATTTTAAATTAATGTGAATTAATGTACTTTTCAATGCATGGATTTGAGACAAATCATTAGATATTTGAAAACACAATTTAGTGAAATTCTAAATTGCTGCATTAACATATCCAGATGGAGGAAAGATTTAAGTATTTAAGTCTGTAAATCTGCCCAAAGGACATATGAAATACTGATAAATTTGACAATTTAAATGCAAATATTTGTGTGTCAGAAATACATTTTATAAACACAGGTCAAAAGGGAAATGATAAACCTGAAAAAGTATTCTTAGCACATAAGAAAAGTGATAATATTCTTATATAAAATATTATTTGAAATCAATATTAAAAGACCAGAAGCACAATAGAATAATGTACAACATATCTGACCAGAGAATAGAACTTCAAATAGTTTGTAGATGTGTACAAAGTTGTGTAACATTATTCCTATCAAGTAAAGGTACATTGAAACAAAAATGAACCATCATTTTATACTTATCAGAGTAGAAGCTACCAAAAGATTTAATAATTTGTAATGTTATTTGCCATGGTCTGGCTGCAGCTGGGTCCAGGGGTTCCTGAAAGGTGGGTAAGGCCTCGGCGATGGGAGACAGACAATAACAAGCCTCAGAGGAGGGTGATGCTCTGTTCCATTTATTTCAAGTACAAGCAGGTTTTTATACTTTCAGTTTTGGTAGTGATTAACCTTTGTGATTAGGTGAAGCAGAAAAAAATTAATACAAAGGTAACCAGGAAAAGTACGAAAATTTCCATAGATTCAGTTATATTAAACAAAGATTGTTTTGACCAGGAGAGCCATAAATCAGACAATTAGAAATAGCTGTACATATAGAGTTTGAATATCTTATTGTTTATTAAAGTTCTCGGAATTTGTCATCTGATTCCTTGGTAACTGTTTCTACGTGCTTAGTTTGTAGTAGTTAACCAGCTTTTCTTATTTCTTTGCCTGTCTAATTCTACTTGTATATATTCCTATTCAAGGTAAAGGCGGGGCTGTTACTCCAACAACTTTTAGACATTCAGGGGCTATTTTATTAGAGGGGATTTTGTTCTTTGGTCAAGAAATTATTTTGTACAACTTCATTGAAATTATGTGAATCAATAAACCTGAAATACAGGTGTCTAACAATCCCACTACCTTTTGATCACCAAAACAAAAATGTAAGGAGAGATAAAAAGGAAATCCAGCCACAGTAAACCTTTTTCTTCCTTAGTTAATAAACACCAGGGAGGTTTGCTTTGAGCTAGCCTTTCCATGAAATTTAGACTATTATAAGGCACTTGGACTACATCCTTATTGACCATTCTAATGCCATCCTCATTATATGCTCCTGTATAAGGCAATGGGGGATCTGGAACCCTCTGGAGACTAATAGCTCCTCTTGGGGGATACCATAATTTTCCATTAATCCAATATGCTACCCAGGGGTATCCCTGGGCTGTGGGTAGGGGTCTTTATAGATTTTTTTTGTTTTCTTGAAAGACTCTTTGTATCTATGGGTAAGGAACAGGCGTGGGAAAGTCTGCCAATAATTCAGCCTGTTGTGACTGATTCATGAATTCTTTTATGGGAACGGTCGGGGATAATTTCTTACTCAGGTTTATAAACACCTTGTTTAAAACAATTTGGGCATGATTCAATAGTCTAGGGAGAACTAGTTGTCCCTTCAGAATTTCCTTCAAAGTTAATCGTTGACTCGCTTTGAGGCTTTTTCTCCTCATGGCCTGTCCTTATGGGAATCAGGGTACAAAGTAAGACCATGATTAATATTAGCAAGGAAATTATTAAGAGCAATCCCCAGGAAAATTACCGCCCCCCTTTGTATGCCACACTCTCTTCCAGGAAGATGGATTCCTTGAATTCCCTCTTTCCATGTTTGGACCTTGTCAGAAAACATGGTTGGAAGAGGGCGTGGCAGTTATTAACATTGGTTAAAGGAATCAGACAGTCTCATATGCCCATGATAAGTGAATAAATTGTGGCCACTTCATTGAATGTCAATATGATAGATAAAAATTTATCACAACATAAAATGTGCATGCACCTTAAATCAGGATTTTTACTTCTAGATATTAATATACAATTATACCTATAAATGTGCACTAAAATTTATGTATAAGTGTGTTCATTATAAAATGGCCTGTAACAGTTTAAAAAATTAGAAGCAACCTAAAGCCTATAGGCAGGGGAATGGCCACATAAATTATAAAACATCCATTAAGTAGAATACTAGATAATTACACAGAATGAGGTAGAGCTCTGTATGCTGACAAGAAAAAAAATCCCCAGGAGATATACTGTCAAATTAAAACAGAAGAACAGAGAAAATGCAAATTGTAGAATTGCATACAGTGTATAAATTATGGTTTGTCTTTTTTAAAACTGAATGCTCAAACTTAAAAATAATATATAATGTTTATTTAGTTCTCCCTATGAGTAAGTACATGTTTCTAGAATATTATGAAGATAAAATGAGATAATATAGGTAACAACCTATGAGACATGTTCCAGTTATCTATCACCATGTAACAAAACACCATAACATTTAAGGATTTAAAACAAGGGTCCTCTTATTACAATAATGCAAAGAAAATAGTTCATCTTTTTTTGTTGGGTAGTATTCCATTGTATGCTACAATTTTTAACATATTCACCTGTTAATAGGCATTTGTATTGTTTTTTTGTTTTTGGCAATTACAAATGAAGTTGCTGTGAACATTCAGGTACAGGTTAGGAGAATAAAAAAGATAAGACATAGAAAAAGAGAAAGTAATTGCAGAATATCTGAAAAAGGACTTGTATCAGAATATATAAAGGACCCTCAGAAATCAATAATGGAAAAATAAACAACCTAATTATGAAATGGGAAAATATTTGGACAGTTTACAGAACATATAAGGATAACAACTAAGGATATGAAAAGAAGTTCATCAGTCATTTTGGAAAATTAAAATTGAAATGAGATCACAACGTAACAATTATAAAATTGGTAATTTCTTAAAAAGTTATACACACACACATACACATATCTACCATGTAAGTCAGCTATTCTACTCCCAGGTATTTACACAAACTGTATTTTGATTTCTGATTATTTGACTGTTTTTTTTTATCAGTCTGTAAATGTAAGTACCTTGAATTTAGGGACACTGTTCTTTAACCTTATTTTATCTTATCTTTTTACTTAATGTGCATATTCTTAGCATCACATATTGAGTCTGGAACATGAGAGTTTTCCACTAAATGTAATCTGATAAAAGAAAGGTAAGCAAAAGAAAATATTCCAGAATTTGATTGTCACTGAAAGAAGATAAAACAAAACAAAAACTATAAGGTTCATTCATTCCTGTAATTCTGACTGGGTTGTTTTTCTACACCTGGGCATTCAGAGGTACTCAGCTGGACAGAATGGAATGGCTGGGCCTCTCCCTCCACGTGGCCTTTCAATTGGGCTTGTTCCTGGTGGCTTCTTTTCATCATGGTAGTCTCAGGACAGCATTGCAAGAGGAAAGCCCACAAATGCTCAAGAACTTAGCAGGATTCTGCTTGTATCCTTTTTCAAGTCACAAGACTAAGTAGCAGAGTTGATGTGGTCCAATATAAAGACATGGAAAGCAGGAGCTGAGGTTCTTTGACAGCTGTTACTGTAAGAAACTAGTACAAGATATGTATAATCACCCCCATTTTACCAATGAGGTTTAGAAATAATTAAATTATTTCCCAAAGGTCACACTGCTAATAAGCAGCAGCATAGAAATTCTCTCATGTTCCCTTCATTACAGAGCCTATGCTCTTGACCTTCACTCTATGTAGAATAGCGTTGTTTCTCCTACCTCAAACCATTTTCTACATTCTCTTCATATCTTTAATTTTAACTTCAGTGCTTCATTATGCAGCATTTTAAAATAGTTTGAAAAAATACTCCAACTTCTGCTTCCTCTCATATTCAGTTGGTTTTAGACTTTTGTTAAACATTTTTTGGATATGCCCTGCCTTTCTCCTGCATTGAACTGCCTTCTGAAATGTCTTCTCACTTCAGAACTCGGGTTCCCAGAAATACTTCAAAGTCTCACTTGCCTATCATACCTTCAAATAAGCTTTCCTCATTCACCCCAAGGTAAGACTGGTTGTTACTAATGATTTAACACTTTATTTTAACATCCTTATCATAGATTGCAATATTTAGGTAGGAAGCTTCTATGTGATGTTCAGACTACAAGTTTCCAGTTACCTAAGTATAGAAGGTCTAGAATAATACATCTCTATATGCACCACTTTGCAGACCATATCATCTTATAAATGTGAGGCATTGACTGAATAGCTGAAACTGCCTTTTTTCTAATTTGTATTTCATCTTTTAAAAATATTTTTATTTATTTTTAGAGAGAGAGGAAGAGAAGGAGAAAGAGAGGGAGAGACACATTGATGCATGAGAAAAAATTGATCTGTTGCCTCTCATTCTCCTCCAACTGGGGACCTTGCCTGAAACCCAGGCATATACCTTGGCAGGAAATTGAACTGGCAACCCCTCATTTCACAGGACATCGCTCAACCAACTGGGCTACCCCAGTCAGAGCTGTATTTCAACTTTAAATATCTTATAACAGTGCGTCTCAGACTTTAATGAGTACATGACCTAAGGGTCTTATTAAAATGCTAGCAGTTTCTGATTCCATAGGTCTACCTTAGGGTTCAAGATTCTGCACCTTTGGAAGGCTTCCAAGTGGTAATCATGCTCTTGCCCAGGACTGTATATTAAATAATAATATCTTAATCTTATAACACACAGTTCTGAGGGATTTACATTTAAAAGAATAGAGCAAGTGTTTGTAGAGCAAAATAATACCTAAAAAAAAAAAAAAACCCAACAATAAAATAGTTAAAGCAAAATCCCCAGGATAATCCATTGCATTTCCTATCACTAATCTTAAATTGATGTATTTGGCCTTTGAACCCTTCATTATCCCTGGTTTTTGTTTTAATCTGTTAAACTGAAGAAGTAATAAGTAATAATACTGGTTAGGGTATCTCTGTAGCTTATATATTTTCCTAGTTCATTGGTGAATATTTCAAAGGTGATTCTATCCCCCCAGAATGTTCTTTTTACATTTGTCTTAGCATCATTCTTATTTGTTCTAGTCTACTGTCCTAACTGCAACTACATGATCACAATAAAATACAAATGTGACTTTCTCTCCCAATTTAAAACAATACATGGATAAAGTCTGAACTGTTTAAGTGATTTATAGTGCCCCTGCCTACCTCTCCAGTTCTTTATAGACTATAGAATCCAGACATGCCATGTGTGATAGTTGAGGTCTATGTTCAATAACTATTCACATATCCCCCTCCAATGAGAGCAGAGCACATTCCTCCCTCTCATTGCTTTGTCTTGCCCAGGTAACTTGCTTTGGTCAATGGGATGCCAGTACTCATAACATGAGCAGAGTCTTAAATATGGTTGGGTAAATTGACTTGAGTTTTTACTCCAGTGATCTGTCACAAGAAGAACATGCTTGGGTAGCTTTGTCTCCTTTGGTATGATCCTCAGAAAAACACATTGAAGAATGCATGAATCTAATCCACATCTTGGATCTAGTCCCAGTTTAACTACAACCCAAAACTGAGGTATCCTTCTCAGTTGATTGTAAGTCAGCCAAACTACAGTCAGTCTATAGACTCATAAGTATGAGAATAAATGCTTATGGTAGAAGTCACTGCATTTCAATGTGGCTTATTACACAGTATTTTTATAGAAATAGCTACCTGGTTCATCACGAATCTTTAAATCCTTTTGAGTTACCCACCTTCTCTTCTCTTCTGGGTAGACTGTAACTTTGGTCTGAGTCACTTTTCCTCATAATCCCTCCCGTTTTGTCTATCCTCCTCTTGTCTTCATGATCCCAGCATAGAAGTTTCCTCCTATGAAAAAATTTTCTGGCTCAGAGACTTGGGAAATATACTTTTCTATGTACTTTGGCATCATAGTGCATTTGCCTCATAGTGTCTATTGTTAATTATAATTGCACAATTGATTCTCCTTCTCTCCCATTTAATTTGAAGCTCACAGAGATCAGGAATATCTGCTTGGTTAATTTTGAAGCCTCAGTGCCTACCCCAGTGCTGGGTCATTGTGAAACTCTTAATGAAATTTTGTTGAAACAATTCAGTTTTAGGTATCAGCATTTTATCATGTGAGCTTATTTATGATTCATGATGCTTTTGCTCTTACCTGAAGTTAAAGCCAGGTTGATAACTGCTATTAGAGAGCAGAACTGTTTGAGCTGGAACAAAACAAAAACCAAGTAATGCATTTAAATAATTCCATACTGTGTGCCTTATACTTTGACATGAGCTGGGAAGGAATGGAGCTGCCAGCTACACTATAAATAAACAGCAAGCTGCCTGCGTGGGAGGATGCTCATATTTCATGACTGTTGAGAGGTGTGTTTTGAGCAATGAGGTTCATGGGGACAAGAGTTAATTCAATTCTTGTCAAGAGATGGTAAGATGAAAATATTACTATATCTAGGGAAAAATGTGACACCTTTAAAGGAGACAGCAATGGATTGAAGCACCCCATATTTGGTTGAGAGACTCTTCACTTTTGATGTTAACTTCTCACTGGAACTTGCATTGTTACAAAATTACATGATATATCAAAGATCTTGGACATTTTCTGTCCTTCAATTTTAGACATATTCTTTTTTATTGATGTTATTGAGGTGACATTGGTTTATAAGGCCATATAGGTTTCAAGTGTACATTTTTATAAAACATAATGTATATATTGCATTTTGTACCCACCACCCAATGTTAAGTCATCTTCTACCACCATTTATCTGTTCTGCTCTACCCTTTATTACTCCCCCACCCCCTTCCTTCTGGTAATCACCATACTGTTGTCTGTGTTATGAGTTTTAGTATTATGTCCCACATATGAATGAAATAATATGGTTCTTAGCTCTTTCTGACTGACATATTTCACTTAGCATAATATTCTCAAGGTCCATCCATTTTGTTGCAAATGGTATTGTTTCCTCTTTTCTTAGGGATGAGGAGTATTCCATAGTATATATGCACCACATCTTCTTTATCCAATCCTCTAATGATGGAAATTTTGGTTGTCTCCATGTCTTGGCCAATATGAGTAATGCTACAATAAAATAGGGTTGTATATGTTTTTGCAAATAAATGTTTTTGAGTCTTCTGGGTAGAAGAGTGATTGCTGTGTCATATAGTAACTCTATTCTTAATTTTTTGAGGAACCACCAGTTTTCCATAGTGGCTGTACCAGTATACTATACATTCTTACCAACAGTTAATGACAAATGAGGGTTTCTTTTCCTCCACAACCTCACCAATACTTCTTCTTACCTGTCTTGTTAATAATAGCCATTCTAACAGGTGTAAAGTGGTTATCTCATGATAGTTTAGATTTGCATTTCCCTAATAGCTAGTAAAGTTGAACATCTTTTCATATATCTATTGGCCAGTTGTATGTCTTCTTGGGAAAGGTGTCTGTTCAGGTCTTCTGCCCATTTTTTAATTGAATTACTTATTTATTTGGTGTTGAGTTGTATAAGTTCTTTGGATATCTTGGGTATCAAAACCTTGTTGGAGCTGTTATTTATAAATATCACCCCCTATTTGGTTGGTTGCCCTTTTCTTTTGTCATCAGTTTCTTTTGCTATACAGAAGCTTTTTAATTTGATATAGTCCCATTCATTTATTTTTGCCTTTATTTCCCATGATTTTGGGGTTAAATTCATAAATATTCTCTACATCCAAGGTCAATAAGTTTAGTACCTGTGTTTTCTTCTAAATAATTTATCCATTTTGAGTTAGTTTTTGTACATGGGGACAAACAGTAATCTAGTTTCATTCTTTTGTATGTTGCCTGTTGCTTTCCAATTTTCCCAGCACCATTTTTTGAACAATCTTTCTTTTTTCCATTGTGTGCTTTGGATCCTTTGGCACAAACCATTGTCTTGGCCAGGTGGCTCAGTTAGTTGGAGCATCATCCCATAAACCAGAAATGTTGTGGGTTCAATTCCCAGTCAGGGAACATAGAAGAGGCAACTGATGGATGTTTCTCTCTCACATCAATGTTTTCAAATCAATAAACGTATCCTAGAGTGAAGCTTAAAAAATTATTTGTCCATATATATGTGATTTTATTATTTTATTTTTGGATTCTAAGTTCTGTTCCATTGGTCTGTGTGTCTATTTTTATACCAATACTATTTTGATTATCATAGCTCTGTAGCATAATTTGAAGTCAGGTAGTGTGATACCTCTGGCTTTGTTTTTTTATTTTCACTATTGCTTTGGCTATTTGGGGTCTTTTGTGGTTTCATAAAACTCTGATAAATTTTTGTTTTTTATATTTATACAATGGCTTTGGGATTTTGATGAGGATTGCATTAAATCTGTATATTGCTTTGGGTAATATGGTGATTTTAACTATGTTGATTCTTAAAATACATCAACATGGAATATCTTTCCATTTCATTGTGACTCTTTTCAATCTTTTTTAATGATGCTTTGTAGTTTTTAGTATACAAATCCAAAAGAACCTTTGTTAAGTTTATTAGTTTATTAGTTTATAGGAAAGCAGTGAAGTTTATTAGTTTATAGGAAAGCAGTAAATTTTTGTACATTGATTTTGTTGGGTTTTTTATTTTTTTTATTTTAATCATTGTTCATATACAGTTTTCTCCTTTTTACTCCCAATTCCATCCCCCCTCCCACCCTCCCTACTTCCCTCCCATTACCACCCTCCCCTTAGCTTATGACCATGTGTCCTTTAAGTTTGTTCCTGTGAACCCTTCCCACTGTCCCCTTAAATTCCCTCTTCTCTCCCCTCCTGTCACCATCAGCCTGTCCTCTATTTCAGTGACTTTGGTTATATTTTGCTTGTTTCTTTGTTTTGTTATTTAGGTTCCTGTTAAAGGTGAGATCATATGGTATTTGTCTTTCACTGCCTGGCTTGTTTCGCTAAGCATAATGTTTTCCAGCTCCATCCACGCTGTTGCAAAGGGTAGGAGCTCCTTCTTTCTTTCTGCTGCATAGAATTCCATTGTGTAAATGTACCATAGTTTTCTGATCCATTCATTTACTGATGGGCATCTTGGTTGCTTCCAGCATCTAGCTATTGTAAATTGTGCTGCTATGAACATTGGGATGCATAGGTTCTTTTGAATTGGTGTTTTAGTATTCTTAGGATAGAGTCCCAGCAGTGGAATGGCTGGGTCAAAAGGCAGATCCATTTTTAGTTTTCTGAGGAAGTTCCATACTGCTTTCCATAGTGGTCGTACCAGTCTGCGCTTGACCTAATCAATGAATTTGGCAAAACAGCAGGAGACAAAGTCAATATCCAGAAATCAAAGGCATTTCTGTACACCAACAATGAAACAGCAGAAACAGAGATCAAGGAAAAAATCCCATTTGAAATAGCAAAAAGAAAAATAAAATATCTAGGAATAAACCTAACCAAAGAGGTAAAAAACCTGTATTCAGAAAACTACACAACACTGAAGAAAGAAATCAAGGAAGACATAAACAAATGGAAACATATACCGTGTTCATGGATTGGAAGAAATATCATCAAAATGTCCATACTACCCAAAGCAATTTACACATTCAATGAAATACCTATTAAAATACCAATGGCTTATTTCACAGACATAGAACAAACACTTCAAAAATATATATGGAATTATAAATGACCCCGAATAGCTGCTGCAATTTTGAGAAAGAAGAGTAAAGTAGGAGGGACCACAATACCTGACACTAAACTATACTACAAGGCCACTGTAATCAAAACAGTCTGGTACTGGCATAAAAACAGGCACATAGACCAATGGAACAGAACAGAGAGCCCAGAAATAAACCCAAGTCTCTATGGTCAATTAATATTTGACAAAGGAGGCAGCAACATTAAATGGAATAAAAATAGCCTCTTCAACAAATGGTTTTGGGAGAACTGGACAGCCACATGCAAAAAAATGAAACTTGAGCACCAACTTACACCATATACAAAAATAAATTCAAGGTGGATAAAAGACTTAAATATAAAATGTGACACCATTAAGGTCCTAGAGGAGAATGTAGGTAGGAAAATCTCAGATATTTCACGAAAAAACTTTTTTACTGACCTGTCCCCTAGAGCAAGGGACATAAAGGAAAGAATAAACAAATGGGACCTCATCAAAATTAAAAGCTTCTGCACAGCTAAAGAAAACAGTATCAAAATTAAAAGAGAACCAACTGTATGGGAAAACATATTTGCCAATGATACCTCAGACAAGGGTTTAATCTCCAAAATATATAAAGAACTTACACGACTGCACTCTAAGAAGACAAGGAATCCAATTAAAAAGTGGGCAAAGGACTTGAACAGACACTTCTCCAAGGAGGACATACAGAAAATCCAAAGACACATGAAACGATGTTCAATATCGCTAGCTATCAGAGAGATGCAAATTAAAAACCACAATGAGATACCACTTCACACCAGACAGAATGGCCATCATAAACAAAGCAACAAACGACAAGTGTTGGAGAGGTTGTGGACAAAAGGGGACCCTAGTGCACTGCTGGTGGGACTGCAGACTGTACATTGATTTTGTATTCTGCAACTTTACTGCTTTTGTTTATTATTTCTAATAGTTTTTTGGTGGAGTCTTTAGGGTTTCTATATACAGACTCATGTCATCTGCAAAAAATTACACTTTTATTTCTTCCTTCCCAATTTGGATGCATTTTATTTCTTTCCCTGGCCTGATTGCTCTTTCTAGGACTTACAAAAATATTTTGAATAAGAGTGGTGAGAATGGACATCCTTGTTTTATTCCTGATTTTAGTGGAAAAACTTTTCAATTTTTTACCATTGAACATGATATTGACTGAGCGTTTCTCATATATGGCCTTTATTATGTCCCTTTTATACCCATTCTATTGAGCGTTTTAATCATAAATCAATGTTGTATCTTATCAAATGCATTTTCTGTATCTATTGATAAGATCAAATGATCTTTTTCATTCGTTTTGTTAATGTGGTGGATTACATTGATTGATTTGCATATGTTGAACCATCCTTGTGCCCCTGGAACAAACACCACTTGATCATAATGTATTATTTTTTAATGGATTGTTATATTTGATTTGCTAGTACTTTGTTTAGGATTTTTGCATCTGTATTTATTAGAGATATAGATCTATAGTTTTCTTTTTTTGTTGTTATCCTTGACAGGGTTAGTATAAAGGTTATGTTGGGCTCATAAAGTGTCTTAGGAAGTATAGCCTCTTCTTCAATTTTTTGGAAGAGTTTAAAAAGGATAATCATCAATTCTTCTCTGAATATTTGGTAGAATTCACTAGTGAAACCATCTGATCCTGGACTTTTATTTTCGGGGAGGTTTTTGATGGTTGTTTCAATTTCCTCACTGTTTTTCAGTCTACTTAGATTTTCCAGTTCTTCATGGTTCAGTCTAGGAAGGTTATATATTTCTAAGAAGTTATCCATTTCTTCTTGGTTATTGAATTTGGTGGCATACAGACTTTCATAGTGTACTAGTAAAATGATACCTGTGGTATATCAATGATACCTGTGGTAACTTCTCTTTCACTTTTTATTGTTACATGAGTATTTTCACTTTCTCCCTTAGTGAGTCTAGCCAGGAGTTTGTCTATTTTACTAATCTTTTCAAATAATGATATTTTTGTTGTGTTAATTTCTATATAGTCTTTTTTGTTCTCTATTTTTTTCACTTCTGCTTCAATTTTTATTATTCATTTTCTTCTGTTCTCTTTGGGTTGCTCTTTTCTTCTTCTTCTTCTTCTTCTAGTTGTTTTTTAGTTTTATAAAATGTGGTGTTAGTGTGTTTACTTGGGATTTCTCTTGTTTCTTGAGATAAGCCTATAATTATATAAACTTCTCTCTTATTACTGCTTTTATTGCATCCTAGAAGTTTTGATATGTTGTATTGTCATTTTCATTTGTCTCTGTATATCTTTTGATCTCACCTTATATTTCTGCTCTGACCTGGTAATTTTATTTATTTATAGTAGTATGTTGTTTAATCTCCACATATTTCTGGGTTTCTTTACTTCCCTTTTGCAGCTTATTCCTAATTTCAAAGCATTATGGTCAGAAAAGATGCATGGTATGACTTCAATCTTCTTGAATTAATTGAGGTTAGTTTCATGACCCAATATATGGACTATCCTTGAAAATATTCCATGTGCACTGGAGAAGAATGTATAATTTAATGTTGTGGGATGAAAATCTCTGAATATGTCAATTATATCCATTGATCTAATGTGTCATTTAAGGCTGATATCTCTTTACTGATCTTCTGTTTAAGTGTTTTATCCAGAACTGTCAATAGAGTATTAAGGTCCCCAACTATGACTGTGTTTTTGTCTGTTTCTCCCTTTTTTTATGTTAGTAATTGTTTTGTGTATTTTGGTGCTCTCTGATTTGGTGCATATATGAGGGGGGACCCTCAAAAAAAACAGAATTTGTTTATAAAATAATGTGTATTTATTCCTACCTGTTTAAACCTTCAACGTATTCTCCTTTTGAGGCAATTACCTTTCAAGAAATTTTTTTCCACTGCTCAAAACAGATTTTGAACTCACCTTTTAGTGCTTCTGCCATTTTTTTGTTTCACCTCTTCAACATTGGCAAACCTTTCCCCTTTGAGGACTTTTTTCATTGGGGAAACAAAAAAAGGTACTCAGGGTAAGATCAGGTGAAAAGGGAGGGTAGAGCATGGGAGTCATGCCATTTTTGGTCAAAAACTGCTGAATACTCGGCATGGCATGGGCAGGTGCACTCGTAAATCACCCATCATGGAATGGACAAAAGTGTTGAAAGAATCTTCAAAAAAATTCACTGAAGCTGTATGCAGCCTCTCACAACAACACCACCTGCTACACTGATACAGATGGGTTCCTAGAACTCTCACCTAGCAGGGTAATCCTGTACTACAAGGAGTCCACTGTCCAAAAGATAATTCCATTTTGGGGGGCCCCACCTCATATATTAAGGTGTTATGTCTTCTTGATGTAGTCTCCCCTTTATCATTATAAAATGCCTATCTTTGTCTCTTGTTAAATTTGTTATCTTGAAATCTACTTTTGTCAGATGTAAGTATGGCTACACCTGCTTTCTGTGGATGTTATTGCTTGGAGAATCATTTTCCACCTTTGCACTCTGAGTCTAACTTTGTCTTTGCAGCTTAGATGTGTCCCCTGAAGGCAGCATATGGTTGGGTTTTGTTTTTTGATCCAATCTCTTACTCTGCTTCTTTATTAGTGAATTCAGTTCATTTACATTAAGGGTAGTTGTTGATGTATAAAGATTTCCTATAGCCACTTTATCTTTTGTTTTCTGGTACCTCTGTGCCTCCATTGGTTGTTTTCCTTTGTTTTTCTGTCTGTTGGAATTTTTTGGTGGTATTTCATACTTCTTTTCTCTGTTTCCTCTTTTTGTAAGCTATGTGTCTCAGTTTCATTGGTTTTTGTGTGTGTATGTGTGTGTGTGGTTACCTAGACTTATTCTTTGTGCTTTTTTGTTTTTTCTTTAGTTTCTTTGAAGTTGTACTCATACCCACAAAACATACCATATAACCAATAACCAAAAAAGGAAACCCCTTAAGGTGACTTTTTTAAAAATGTCATTGTTACAAAAGACACAGAAAGATTGAGCAGCTGTCCCAGACTAAAATCTAATAATAATAATAATAATAATAATAAAACTAAAAACTGTACATGGTACCTAAATATGTTTTATACAAAAAAATAAAATTTTAATAAAGGATATTGCTAAGAAAATTGCTAAGATTAGCTATATAATGTAGATTATATGAAGATGTTATATCTAATTATATGAGGCCTGAACAGAAAGTATCCAGCCATGCACCATGAAAAAAATAGAGACATTTATTGAAGAAGATATAAGATACAAGAAACATTGTACATAGGACAATGATACCTCAGTTCCCTTCAAAATCAGCACCCTGAGACCTCACACAGTTCTCCAAATCTCCATCAGCTGCCCTATCATGTTTTTATGAATCTCATCAATAGTCTGAATCTCTTCCCTCCCAAAAGTGATTTTAGTTTAGAAAAAGCTAGAAGTTGCAGGGCACCAAATCTGAGCTGTAGGGAGCTGAGTCATCAGTGTGACTTCATGTTTAGCAAAAAAACTCTGCATGAGGCATGATGCATTGTTGTGATGAAGCTGATGATCTCCAGTTGCCCATAGCTGCATCCTTCTGAATCATCCAAATAGATTCTGTGGAGGAATGTTCACACTTAACACAAAATTTGATGCAGATTCATTGCTCTACCCACTCAGTCATTTTGAATGTAATAGCCACACAACACACATGCTCATTTAGCGGTGTCTACTACCCCCACTGACTAGTATAGTGAAATCATCATTGTGCACTCATGCACATTCCAATCCACTCTCCTTGGCTACCAGGTTACATCAATGTCATGCAAACCATTCTCATTATATTAACAATGGCTAGATTTTTTTCCAGTGAGACCTTGTACGTATCCTAATTTTGATAACTGTTTAGTAGTTATATTAAAAAAACATCTTTGGTTTTAGGAAATTCCTATTTAATTACTAGGGAATATATCATACTGAACATACTTTGTAATCATTCAGAAAATAATAGGGAGAATGATCAAGTAAATGTGGCAAAATATTAAAAGTTGATGAATTTGGGTAGAGTGAATATAATTTTGTACTATTCTTGTTCAGTCTCTATAAAGTTAAAATTGTTACAAAATTTATAAACAGTTAAAAAATCAAATTATAGGACTTGTTAATAGGTCTCAGGGCCCATTATAGTTGACCCCATGCAGTTAGAAATCTCTAGACTACAAGGGGTCACAGAAGCCTATGTTAAAACAACTTCATACTCCTAGGGAATCATCCCAATAACTTTTATGGACAACTTCAATAGTCACACATCTGCTCCACTACTGGGTTAGGTCAATTATTCTCACCAATGGGGAGCACTGCAGGACAGTTGCTGTGGGTCCCAGCGTTTATACTGGAACCACATAAAGCATGAATAAAGCAGTGGTTTCACAGACTCTATATGATGAGAGTTTGGGAGCCATGCTCTGGCTGTGGAGGCAGTAGTGAGCTAGTGCTGAGCTGTGGTCACATGCACTGCTTTTACTTCAGGTGGATAGTTATTTAGGAATACCTTGGAAAATAGTGAGATAACAAGAAGAATAAAGCCCATGCAGATGACTTCTTAGTTCTCCCACTGGTTCATACATCAGACTGAATACTATTTCCTTTGCTCATATATTACTGCAAGGCCAGAACAAAGAGCAGGTGCAGCACAATGTTTAGAGTAAGGAACAAGCTGATACTCTGAAATAGAGTTAGCATCTCAGAGTAATTTCATGAAATGAAACCACTAGAACAAAACATTGCTCCTAAATGAACAATAAAATATCAAATAACTTTAGCTCTGATTTTTTATATGTGCAAACACCCCCGCCAAATATGACTCTAAAAGCTGCATGCAAATCTGTTAGTGGGTAATTTACATTTTTTGTGAGACAGATCTGAAAAATTATTTAGCTCTCAACCTTAACTGTTTACTTTCCCTAGGGCCTTTCTGCAAATAAACATGTTCCTTTATAGAACTTGACCTGTAATTTTAGGGATACACTATATATTAACTGAAAAATGTTCTATATTGCCTTTAAACATTGTTCATTTCAGATTTTCTTTCAGATGGATGATTTATTTTTTTTTCAGTAAACATTTACTCAATATCTACCCTAGTGGATATGCTACAGCCATATCCACATGGCCTTCCTGGAGGTTATCTGCAGATTCATTAAACAATCCTCACTCAACATCTGGGACCCTCCGCCTAAAGGCTTTCTCTTGCTGCTGGCTTATGGTTAGGGATAGACCAGAAGTGCTGAGGAGTTAATGCTCCCCCTAAGAAACATCAGCCAGTGAAAAATGGTCACTGATAAATACCCCAGCCTCTCTCTGCTCTTGGTGGAATCATTCTGAGATAAGTTCCACACAGTGTCTCAGAGGATTTCCAGTGGATTTAATCTCTAGTTGCACCCACTCAATGACATAGCCTTTATTGGCCATCTTCTCTTCACTATCTTTCCCATTCCCTGTGTTTCCTGAAATACAGCCAAAGAAATTACTCGAATTAACATTCCCATCTCTGTATATTCAAAGGCACATTCTCTGCCTGAGGCACTGATCTATGCAAAGGGGAAACAGTGGTAACAAGGCAGGAAAAGTTTCTCCTCTTGCGGAGCTTACCTTCTGGTGGAAGCAATAGAGATGGACTAAGAAAAATTCAGAAGTCAGGTATACTTAATATATAAAAAGTGGATAATTGTATAGAACATGAGTATAGAGAGGCTTTTAGAAGAAATACTTGAGCAAAAGTAAATATGGAGAAGGAGAGAGCTTCATCAAGATTTTTGGGAAAGCAGGCCAGGTAGTGGACCTAGCAAGAGCAAAATCCTGATGCAAAATAAGGTGGGAGCAATCCAAGGAAAAGAAGGGAGGTCAGGTTGGCTGAAGAATAGAAAACAAGAGGGGAATTTAAATGAGCTTAGAGACAGAAACACAAAGTACTGACATACAGCAAAATTTTTATCTTTAATATTTATATTTGCATTTTTCTACACACAATACAATATTAACTCTCTGGGGAATATATATTTAGTTATTCAACAATCATTTACTGAACATTCAGCTAGGCACAGGCACCATTTGAGAAATACAGGAAATAAAACTAACTGAAGTAAAATCATTGTTCTCAAATAGCAGATATTCTGGACTCTGGGGAACATAAATAATTTTCATTTTTATTTTAAATGACTTCTATTCATCATGATCCTTAAAATAATTTTTTTACAATACCAGTAACATTTTGGCTCAGTTTTATAACTTTTCTAATACATTTCAATTTTAGAACTAAATACAATCTGTTTAATACTTCAAATTCATAACCTATCTAAAGTTTTCTCCTCCCCCTAACTCTTCTAAATGCTAATTCTTTCAGTGGAAAAAATAGCACATCTTTTTACTAAATGGACAGTTATTATAACTGTTGGTAGTGACATGACTCTGTTCTGCTCTCAGTGGATCTGTTTACATCTGATATAGCAGGTTTCCCATTAGATCTGTGTGATTTTCTTGAGGTGATTTTCATCTTTTTCCCTGGATCTTCTGTGGAAAGCTCCCTTAGAGAGAGGCAGCTGAGTTTTCTTTTGCTCCCACCAGTGCTCCATGCTCACAAATCATTTTCCACATTAGGGATTCCAGTAGTTGGTAAAGAGCCCCACAACACCTAAAGTCTGTTAATCTCCATAATTCTATACATGGAGTATTTGGAACTCTTAAAGTCCTCCTATCACTCTCCAAAGGTTACAGAAAATGACACTACTACACAGTGTCTTCCAAGCCTGCTGCATGGACCACATCAGAAATTACTGAACTAAAAGAGGACCGTAGACTCTATGTCCAGCCACAACTCCAAACTCCAGGGAACCTATATCAGGAACTTTCATTGTTTGAACAATACTCTCTTCTCTAATCAGAAAATTTCTGCAGATTCTAAACCCAAGTATCTGTCTCAAGATGAAATTAGCCTTCATTTCTTATAGTAGCCTTTAAGATGTTACAAGTCTTACTTGGTGTGCCACAAAACTTGACCTTTGAGCTCAGGAGAAAACACCTCTCATTTCTACCATGGTAGGAGAATTATAGCTGATGTTGTAAGTGCCCCAGTTTCATCCCCTCAGTTACCACCATTCCAGTCCACACCCACTGCATTCTATGCATGCACCTGTGACTCTCATTTGAGGACTGATGCAGACTCTGGCCAGCAGGGTCCGTGTGTTGTGGCTGTGACAAACAAATCCACACAGACTACAGAAGTCCTGTGGAGAAAAAGGGACAGCATGCCCACTCTCTGAGTGAGAGAGCACCCTGACCCCTGCCTGGACAGGCTTTTATTGCTTTTCTGGGCATATTACAATGAGGATGGTCCTCATTTACTATGAATAGTTTTGTTTTAGGTGGTTACCTTTTACAAATAACAAAGGAGAGGAAGTTGCTAATTACTAAAAAGAAAAAGGATATTTGCAAATGCAAAGGAAAAAGTGGTTGAACTGGTTACACTCCAACCTTGGGAGGTTTAGCATAGATTTTAGGAAGTTATGTTAAAGATATGCAGTAAACATTTGCTGTCTCAATTCAGAGTGAGGGAGTTTTAGTAAAAAACCTCAAAGCAGCCTAGGTACAATGCAGGCCTGATTCTCCACAGGAAAACTAATCCATGGGCTCGGGTCCTGTGAGCCAACCTGCTCTCTGCCTGTTTTCTGAATCAGGGGCTAGGCTACATTTGCCATACCATGCAGATAGGTTCCCTACAGAGGACCTTTCAGTCTAATGAAGTGCAGACCGGAAATGTGGAGAAGTTGATGCCACTGAGGACATCCCTCTGAAATGATGGAAAGAGTCAGTATATAAATATCCCAGCTTCTATATCCCTCAAATGGGACAACACTGAGGCAGGTTCTACATTATCTCCTAGTATTCTCCAGTAGGACTGAGTTTTGATTATTTTCAGTAACAACCTGATCCATAACACACTCTTCACTGGTTTCCTTCCCTTTTTCACTCTTTTACTTCCCTATTGGGTTTCCTGAAATCATATCCCAAACAAATCATTTAAATTCAGAATCTGCTTCCAGGGGGACCCAAATCAAGATGAGAAGAAAAAATCTTCTATTATCAACCCAGTACTTCCCTAAAAATCAATGGGGTATAGCATTTTATATCTTTTTTAGCTTTGGGAATTAGTTATATTTTGGCTCATCAGAAAAGATTCCACTCAATACTAGGCATATTTATTTGCATTCATACGTATATACTTTTGTAAATAGATGAATATTTAACACATATATGGACACTTAGGTCAGAATAAAATATCTTCTAGCTCTACAATCTCAGGGGCCTCATCATGAGTTGTAGTTTTTCCACATCATGCTCTCCCCATCTCTCACAGACCATGTGGTCTGTGCTATGGTCTAACTATGCTCAATGCCTCTTCCAATGGAAGTTTCTTTAGTTCCATGAAAGTTCTGAAACTTTCATCACAAGGGGTAGAACATCAGAGTATCGCTTTCTTGTAACATTCTTCCAAGGGTCACAGAGTGGAAGAACTGGGTGTGGAAAGGGAGTTAGATACCATCTCTCCAGCAAAATGAACTTTATGAGCCAGTGTACAGATGGTTTGGGGGCATTTCTGATGTCAAAGATGGTTAGGCAAATGCTTTTTGTGTCTTGGTTTTCCCTGTAGGACACAGCCTTAATCTTTGACTTCCTAGTATATCATTTATAGGCATGGCAACAAATTAAAGACTTAAAGGACTTATATCATGAAACAGACATATATGAGGATCTTATTTTGCAGCATCTTTTGGTCCATCAGGACACCAAATGCAATGACTGAGCTATAAGCTATGTTATACATATCCTCAAACTTGAAAGGAAATTCAGAAGAGTATCCAGTGCTTTCACCTGAAAAGACAAAGCCAAAACACTCTTGATTTAATTGGAGAAGTCTCAAGATTGAGGGTATCTGCTCATATCAAGATCAAGAATTCTTGCTTTGTTCCACATTTTAAACTAAATTCTCACAAACTGATAACTATTTTTCTGCCTGTGGAGAGCTTTGGCACATAATCAGAGTTTCTGACTCTCAAAGCTGTTCATATCCACAGTGATTTTTGCAGCCAATCTAGGAGACAGTAGGAATTATCCACAGGAATCTCACCTGTCCCTGATACAATGTGGAGCATCAGAACAGTACCCCATGAACCAAAAATCCTTCCTTATTTCCAGAATTATAGCCCACAATCTTACTGTCCTAATTGTTCTGGATTTCATATTTAATATATTTTCCAATGGAAATTTCCAAAATTTGTCTGCTTCATTACAAATGACTTTGATTTCGGACCAAATATCTAACCAAAAGCAGCAAATGATCATGATTCTGCTAAGGAAATTTTTTAAAAATCAGGGAGGTGAGAGCAACTCCTTCAGCCAGATGGCATAGCACTTATATTTCCCTTTAGTTTTCGAGTGGCTCATTTTCTATGGCTTGGATAGAGGCAAGCTAGAATCCAAATATCTCACATGTTTCTAGATACTGAAAACACATGAAAATATCTCATAGATCTTCTACCCTAGGGGCTTCACAAGTACAGATTTTACTTTCTAGAAATAGTGAAGCTTTTGGAGGAAACAGACAAATAAGAAAACAAAAACCCCAGACTCAATTATCCAACAGATGATAAATATCTGAGGGGGCAGTAGGGAAAAGGAAACTAGGGTTTTAATTATCAGTCCTTATGGAGGCCCTGATATAAAATCTCCAACTGGCTATGCCCTACGCCCTTCTGACTTCTTGTGACATTAGAGCTAGAGCTCTTTATTTAAAGTCTCCCTGATTAACACTCTCCATAGTCACTGTCTCCCCTTCTACTGGTACCAGTGTCTGGTTCCAACTCCCCAAGGTCTTTAAATTCCTGATTATACAAGGTTCAAGTTTACTGGATGTTTTACAGTGGACCTCATATTTATGTAGGGTTGATACATCAGTATCAAAGCCCAGTCCTCCTTTTCTCAATTGATCAAATATGATTCATCAGAGCAGCATTTAAAGTAGGAAATTTAAGGTCCAGAAAACATGCAGGCAAAGTCATTATTCTATTGTAGCATTGTCATCCTAGATCTGTTTTTCTCAAGACTGACCTAGGCAACAGCATTCTTGAGCTTTGAAGTGGCCCCAGACTGGAAATACCAGGATGTAAAGGTGAGATACAGTCAGTTTTCACTAAACCTATGTTCTTCTCTCAGAGATAAACTGTTTTTATTCTGAGCATCCCAATCTGAAATTAACCACTTGGGATTATATCAGACAGTAAATAGAATCCTCCCTGTGGGTTTTGGCAAGGGCTGGTTTTACTTTAGATTTTGATTAGATGTCTTATCTAGAAACATTAATGGTACCATCTTGGCTTGGAGAAGACCACCTCAGAAATCAAGATATGACCCCTCTAAAAGCTGATTGAGGATCAGATAATTAGCAGTAACTCTTAGAGTGTGTCTAGCATGGAGCAACAAGGAAACTGGAAACAGAGGAAATACTCCAACACGACTGTTTAGGTGGAAGACTGGGCTCATTATCAAGAATGTATCATATGCAGCAAATAACCTCAGTCATGGAATAAATAATATTGCTGAGTAGAGAGAAATACAGTGTCAATCAGTAGAATGAAACAAAAGAGCCATAATCCCAGAAAAATAGACCTTTGTGTTGACATCCAACAGAGAAGGCAGCCAGTAGGCCACCACTTCTCCATATTGGCAAATGCTGCTATTAGTAGTATTCTAGTTGCCTCTGTATGTCCTTTGTTACAGAAGGAATCATGTCCAGATTGTAACTTTATAGCAATTGGAAATTCTAGAATAGAATTGGGGCAATCAACAAACTGCCTGAGCTCCTGTGTTAAACTATTTTACCAATTAGAAAGAATTATAGTAGTCCCCATTCCACAGTTAGACTTTCCATAGTCAACTGTAGTCCAAAAATATTAAATGGAAAATTCTAGGCATTTTGAGAAACAGGCTATAGTCATATAACTTTTAGTATACTATAAGTTATAATTGTTCTATGCTATTATTAGTTATTGTTGTTCTCTTACTTTAGCTAATTTATAAGTTAAAGTTTATTGTGGGTATGTATGCATATGAAAAAACATCGTGTATATAGGGTTTGGTACTATCTGTGGTTTTAAGCACCCACTGGGGGTATTAGAATGTATTCTTTGTGAATAAGGGAGAACTCACATTTGTATATGGGAAACTCACTTGAAGTGCCTCAGTTTTACTAATGGTTTGGATTAAATAAAACCCTTCACAAATGCCCCAGACTTTTATCCCATTGACAAACACTAATTTGGGTTTGGGGGTAGTTCAGGAGGGAGATAGAGAAGAGAATTAAAGCTAGTCTCTCTG
Source organism: Phyllostomus discolor (assembly GCF_004126475.2). NCBI lineage: Eukaryota > Metazoa > Chordata > Mammalia > Chiroptera > Phyllostomidae > Phyllostomus > Phyllostomus discolor. The sequence continues at coordinate 73,120,379 of NC_040911.2, read as the reverse complement.
TGGAGTAATTCTTTTTTGTTTGTTCAATTAATTAATGGAGCACATAGGGCTGACATTCATCTTAGTAAAGGAATAAATTATGTTAAGTACTTTGAAAGCACCTATTGTGACATGCTAATTATTATTGATTCTTATCTGTTTTCCATAGGAAGGACCAAAGACCAATACTTCAATGTCCTAAGTTTATTTTATGTTGTATACTTGAAACTACATTAAACTGTCTTTCTAGAGCAACTTATCCATAAGTCAGATGTTATTCTGTCACAGTACAACAAGATTTTATTATAGACTTCCACCACAGAGGGACACTGGCTATTTTAGGATCCACTCCCCAGCACTCTAACCAGATGGCTCAAGTCTTGACAAAGATAAAATTTACTGAAAAGTGGGCCAGTGCCTCCCTTCCTTACCAGCAGTACAAGGTAAATCTCACTCCTCACTGTTCTGTGTTCTGAAGGGAAAAAAAATAACTTCAGACATCTATGGGTGAGGCCTCTCAGTGTTTCAAGATTAGAGAGTTATCAAAAATAAGAATCAAACTCATTAAATATTTCCTCCAGTGTATACTGTCTACTATCAATCTATCCTAAAGCAAAGAAGCAATATTTGAGGTTATGGGTAATGTAAATACTGTCCCATGGGAAGGAGCTTTACTGCCCATGCAGGTTCTAAAGGGGCTGGAGATGAGCCGGTGTTATTGCTCCAATTGCCTGTGCAAGATTGCAACTAGTAACTATGATTACATTCAAAAAGCCCTTGTCGGGAAATGACAGGAATGCATGCCCCCATGAATTGACATTATTGCATTCCACACTCTGTTTCCCAAAGCTGCATTTTTTTTAAGGTCTGTAAGTTAGAAAATCTATACTTCTCTACGAGGCCCACGTTTTACTAAATGAATACATTTTCTTTGATAAAATACCTATGTTGTTTTTCAGATAAACACTCTGATTTTTAAAAAACGAGTCAGCATTCTGAAGCTTTTCTCATTACCTCTATTCTTTTATTCTGATCGCCCTTTTAAAATAAACATCAGAAATTGCAAACTATAAAGACAGCATTTTCCGTACTGCTAAGAAACATGTCTTTTTGGTTATAGCTGATAATAGTATATTTCATATAAGATTCTACAAAACTGGCTGGTGTAGCTCAGTGGATTGAGCACGGGCTGCGAACCAAAGATTCTACAAAAGCATGTGCAAAAATTACAGATACAGGAACTTCTGTTTCTCTATCTGTAAAATGAGATGGTCTAAATTAAAATAAACTTTAAAATTACTTGCAAGTCTTCTGTTATAGTTTAAAAATGATCTTTGGAAAGACAAAATGCTACTCTGTCCACCAATCATTAAGCATATTCTTGCTAATTGAGCCCAAGATGAAGAATTATTCAAAGAACTTGATCCCACAACCTTATTCAGAAACCCTTCCAATAATCTTATCAAGGAGTCCACCCTTCTGAACTAGTTTTCTGTGCATAGTTTCAGGCTAAATGTCTTCTTGTTAGGTCATTAGAAAGGAATATAGAAAAGAAAATGACACTCTATATAAATTTCTCTTAGAAGTGAAAACATTAAAATTCAAAAGAGTAAGTGAATTTCTCAAGTTCACACAGCTAGCGAATAGCAGAGTTGGAACTTTGCCCTACATAATTATTTCTTAATGAATTATGTATTGAATACCTATCTTGTGGTAAGCACTGTGAATAGTGGTAGGAAACCTAGGGATATAGAAGATAAAATTGTGATCTTAATGAATCATGATACAGGTAAAATGACTTAGAACAACAACAATAAATGGATACTTGTCATAGAATCTGTCTTAAAAGTGTATTGGAATAGGTGACCCTAAAGTGCAGTAGGGCCCATTAGAGGTGCACCTAAGATGACCTGTGGGAACTGGGAAAGAATTGTCAGAGGAGGTTATACCTGAACTGAGTCCTGAAGGAAGAATCAAAATTAAAGAGCTGAAGACAAGTGCTCCAAGCAGATAGCACAAAAGTCTAAGGGAACCCAAAGTTATGTCAAACCCAGCAGAGAGGAACAATGCCAGCAGGTGACCATAGGTGAGCAAGTGTCATAGCCACAGAGGTAGACACAGCTCTGACCATGAATAGTCCTTGTACCAGATGCATTGTAACATACCTTACCACCTGAACACAGCCAAACTTCTGCCCTCCCTTGGTACCTCTCTCTCTTCATAGCTATGGCCTCAATGAGGGGTTGGCAACAGTAGGTACATTTTAGAGATACTAAGGACACATTTTCCAGGCCTAGGTGATTGATTAGATGGAAAATATGAGGAATAGGAGGTTGCAATTAAGGAAACCATCAGAGCAGATACAGGAAGGTATGATATATTTGCTTCTCCATCCCCTTCAATTTTCTCATTGAAGTAGGTGAGGAACTTCTCCGTGGATTAACTTGAATGTTGGAGGAGAAAGAAGGCTAAAGTAGCTAATTTGGGACAAACTAGGGAGAACTGAGTGAAGAAATGAAACACTAACCAGCCTAATTAATGTGAGAGTTATTAATATAACTCCTGATGCAGTATTTCAGGGGGAATTATCACTGAGATTCAACCATAATACGTATAATAGAAGGACAAATAGGCAAGACCAGTGTTTATGTCCATACACCTCTGTCCCAGACCATGAAGGTAATATTTGCACTAGCTATTCATATGGTGATGGGAAATTAGGAGTGCCATTGTTCAATGGAGACTGTTTGTGTGTGTGTGTGTGTGTGTGTGTGTGTATGTATCATACATATAATATATATGATACGATATATATGATTAATATATATCGTATCATATATTAATAAGATGATAGACTCCAGCTACAGAACTTAGATCCTCCACACTTCTGTTAATCACATTCTGGAAACCACTCCCTACAGTACTATACCATGCATAGAAATGATTCCTGGAAAATTTTTACAAGAGACAAGTCCTCCTCTAATATGAATAAGGACTGTGAGTGACAGAATATTTACCCAGTAGCATGATGGGGAAAGCAGTGTACTATCCCCAGAAACTTCTACCTACAGTGCAGACTTGAGGTTGCAAAGCAGTGACTGACATCCTACTGGGTGGCTTTTGTAGGATTCATGCAAATGAAGCAAGCACTGACTGTTGCAGAGCTTCTAATGAACAAAGTGATATGCCAGTAATTAGGTTGCGACTGACTCAGATCCCATTCTAAGCATTAATTGGGAAAAAATGTGCAGATTGCTCACTAATAATAGAACAGTTTTAGTTCCATAGTCATTTTCTTCCTGTTCATCAATTTGTTTGATTGCTTGTGTGGCAAACACTTGATCTTCCCTTTATGAATTTAGCTGTTTCAGACTTTATTTTTAAACAGTCATTTATTAATTAGAGATGTCTTTAAAATATACGAGTAGCTCCTGATAGACCATAGAAGATTATTTTGAAAATTGAAAGCTTCCAGGGATGACATGGTGTTTCAGAGAATGTCAGAGTGGGAGATGGGAAGAATAATGTGTGTCTTCTATCAGTGTAATACGGGGAGGGGAGGCAAGACTCAAATTCTTGAAATAAATATGTTAAAGATTCAAAGCATAATGTGCCCTAATATTGTCCCATTTTTAGAAAAAAATGATCTGTCAAGCAGGTTACAAAAAACTCTCTTCAGCCTCAATCCCACATACCTCTTCTTTCCATATTGGTAGTTCTGATTAATTTTACTTAATGAGTTTTTCTCTTCTGACTTTCTGGTTCTTCTAAAGAGAGTTCATACAGGCCTTTACTCCTTCATGGAATTACATAACTTGGTCTTAGAGTCCTAGCTGGGTTGGTGTCTAGTTTTGCACCTGGCTTTGTACTAGGGATACATATAGAGTAGGTAAATGGCAAGTTTGTGGACAGAACAGAGGAAATGTAGTAATAAAAATTACTCACGGGCTCATAGTCCAAACCAGAGGTCATAAAGTCAATTGCTTATAGGTGACATGAAGTAGAGGTACAGACTGAGTGTCAAAGAGTAGGAGGTATACTAATAGAGTGAGAGGGAGTGGTGGTTCTCAAATATGTCTGCATCAGAATCACCTGGCACCCCGAATGGAGCCCCGGTCCAGGGCCTACCTTCAGAGATTCTGCTTCAGTAGGTCTGGGGTGGCCCAGCAATTTGCTTTCCTCCAAGTTTTAGGAGATTCCAATGCTACTGGTTCTTGGACCATCCTTTGAGTAAAACTAAATTCAAAAGCACAGGCTTCACAAAGCATTACATTTAAAAAACTAAAAGTTTTAAGCAAATTGAGTTCTGAAACACACTCACAACCACACTATCTGCAAGGAAGATTAGATCCATTAGGTTCCTGTTTCCAACACTGATGTAAGCAAAGTTTGGGAGGGAGTTATAAATAACCAGGTAACAAATCAAGGTTATCCTGGAACTGTCTTCTTTTACCATTTCCTTGATTCCCCAAAAAGCACCAGGGAATTGGTTCTGTTAGGCCTGCGTAACACAGGAGGCACAGACTAGGACAAGGAACACTGTGAAACACTCTGCACTCCCCAGCATTCTTACAGGAATGAAATCAAGTCAGCCAACCATTTTTCATAGATAGGCGGCAGAAAAAAGTTGCCAAAGGCAAATCTCAGGAGTTTAAATAAAAAGGATGAGAAGAGTCCATCTTTGCCTAGAAATGAGAGATGAAAAGACTAATTCCAGCAAAACACCACTTTGTTGAGAAACACATTTTGATTTTGTAAAGCCTGAGTTGTTAGTATTAAATGTGAGCTATGAACCAGGTATTATATTAAGAAAATTACATTATTTAACCCTCACAATAATAAAATAATATATGCATTACTATTATTTGCACTTTACAGAGGAAAAAATTGAGGCTTTGGGAGGTAAAGAAATATTTCTAGGGTCAAAAAGATATGAAACAGGTAGAATTAAAATCTTGATTTCTTTCCTACCATCTTAACTATTTAACCTCTGCACTATAGTTCTCCATCCTCTCACATGTTTACAATGATTTTGAGATTCTTTGGCAGCATCTCTCCCTTGTGGCTCATTTGTCATCTTCTAGCAACATTACTATCCCCACAAACATGGCTTAAAAATGACGGACTCTATTAGCTGTACTCTGGGAAAAATCGGCACACTAGTGTGTTTTCCAGTACATGACAATTGTTCAAGGAGTAAAGATGATGCTGTAAGAACTACTATATGTTTAGGGTGCCTGATATTTCATGAAAACCCATGGAGGCCATATAATTTTTAAGATAAATAAGAGATATAATTCTTATTTATATTTATTTTTTAAAATATTTTATTGATTATGCTATTACAGCTGTCCCATTACCCCCTCCATTCCCCTCCACTCTACAAACCATCCCTCACCCACATTACCCCTCTAGTTCATGTCCATGTGTCATAAGTTCTTTAGCTTCTACATTTCCCATAGTATTCTTGCCCTCCCCCTGTCTATTTTCTACCTACCATCTATGCTACCTATTCTCCGTACCTTTTCCCCCTCTCTGCTCGTCCCACTCCCCTGTTGCTAACCCTCCATGTGTTCTCCATTTCTGTGGTTCTTTTCCTGTTCTAGTTGTTTGCTGAATTTGTTTTTGTTTTAGGTGTGGGTGTAATAATTGTGTGTTTGCCGTCATTTTACTATTCATGTTTTTTATCTCCTTTTTCTTAGAGAAGTCCCTTAAATATTTCATATAACAAGGGCTTGGTGATGATGAACTCCTTTAACTTGACCTTATCTGAGAAGTACTTTATCTGCCCTTCCATTCTAAATGAAAGCTTTGCTGGATAGAGCACTCTTGGATGTAGGTCCTTGCCTTTCATGACTTGGAATACTTCCTTCCAGCCCCTTCTTGACTGCAAGGTCTCTTTTGAGAAATCAGCTGACAGTCTGATGGGAACTGCTTTGTAGGTTACTGTCTCCTTATCTCTTGATGCTTCTGGGATTCTCTCTTTCATTTTTACCTTGGCTAATGTAATTATGACGTGCCTTGGTGTGTTCCTCCTTGGGTGCAACTTCTTTGGGACTCTCTGAACTTCCTGAACTTCCTGGAAGTCTATTTCCTTTGCCAGATTGGGGAAGTTCTCCTTTATTATTTGTTCAAATAAGTTTTTCACTTGTCGCTCTTCCTCTGTTCCTTCTGGTACTCCTATAATTCAGATGTTGGAACGTTTAAAGATGTCCTGGAGGTTCCTAAGCCTCTCCTCATTTTTTTTCTTCTTTTTAAAACTTTATTTTAATCATCGTTCAAGTACATTTTTCTCCCTTTTACTCCCATTCAAGTCCGCCCACCTATCCCTCCCCACATCCCTCCCATTACCACACCCACCCCCCTAGTTTTTGTCCATGTGTCCTTTAAATTTGTTCCTGTACACCCTTCCAAATCTCCCCTGAAGTTCCCTCTTCTCTCCCCTTTGGTCACTGTCAGCCTGTCCTCTATTTCAGTGTCTTTGACTATATTTTGCTTGTTACTTTATTTTGTTGTTTAGGTTCCTGTTAAAGGTGAGATCATATGGTATTTGTCTTTCACTGCCTGGCTTATTTTGCTTAACATAATGCTTTCCACCTCTATTCAAGCTGTTGCAAAGGATAGGAGCTCCTTCTTTCTTTCTGCTGCATAGAATTCCATTGTGTAAATGTACCATACTTTTTGGATCCATTCATTTACTGATGGGCATCTAGGTTGCTTCCAGCACCTAGCTATTGTAATTGTGCTGCTATGGAACACTGGGGTGCAAAGGATCTTTTGTATTGGTGTTTTAGGGTTCTTAGGATATAGCCCCAGCAGTGGAATTGCAGGGTCAAAAGGCAGATCCATTTTTAGTTTTCTGAGGAAGTTCCATACTGTTTTCCATAGTGGTTGTACCAGTCTGCAGTCCCACCAACAGTGCACTAGGGTCCCCTTTTCTCCACAACCTCTCCAACACTTGTTGTTTGTTGCTTTGTTTATGATGGCCATTCTGTCTGGTGTGAAGTGGTATCTCATTGTGGTTTTAATTTGCATCTCTCTGATAGCTGGCGATATTGAACATTGTTTCATGTGTCTTTGGATCTTCTGTATATCCTCCTTGGAGAAGCGTCTATTCAAGTCATTTGTCCACTTTTTAATTGGGTTGCTTGTCTTCTTAGAATGGAGTTGTGTAAGTTTTTCATATATTTTGGAGATTAAACCCTTGTCTGAGGTATCATTGGCAAATATGTTTTCCCATACAATTGGTTCTCTTTTTATTTTGATAGTTTTCTTTAGCTGTGCATAAGCTTTTTACTTTGATGAGGTCCCATTTGTTTATTCTTTCCTTTATGTCCCTTGCTCTAGGGGACATGTCAGTAAAAATCTTTCTGCATGAAATATCTGAGATTTTCCTACCTATGTTCTCCTCTAGAACTTTAATGGTGTTACAGTTTGTATTTAAGTCTTTTATCCACCTTGAATTTATTTTGTGTAAGGTGTTAAGTTGGTGCTCGAGTTTCATTTTTTTGCACGTGGCTGTCCAGTTCTCCCAACACCATTTGTTGAAGAGGCTATTTTTACTCCATTTTATGTTGCTGCCCCCTTTCTCAAATATTAATTGACTAGAGGCTTGGGTTTATTTCTGGTCTCTCTGTTCTGTTCCATTGGTCCATGTGCCTGTTTTTATGCCAGTACCAAGCTGTTTTGATTACAGTGGCCTTGTAGTATAGTTTAGTGTCAAGTATAGTGATCCCTCCTACTTTACTCTTCTTTCTCAAAATTGCAGCAGCTATTTGGGGTCGTTTATGGTTCCATATAAATTGTTGAAGTGTTTGTTTTATGTCTGTGAAATATGCCATCGGTACTTTAATAGGTATTGCATTGAATGTGTAAATTGCTTTTGGTAGTATGTACATGTTGATGATATTAATTCTTCCAATCCATGAACACGGTATGTGTTTCCATTTGTTTGTGTCTTCCTTGATTTCTTTCTTCAATGTGATGTAGTTTTCTGAATACAGGTCTTTTACCTTTTTGGTTAGGTTTATTCCTAGGTATTTTATTTTTATTTTTGCTATTTCAAATGGGGTTTTTTTCTTGATTTCTGTTTCTGCTGTTTCATTGTTGGTGTACAGAAATGCCGTTGATTTCTGGATATTGACTTTGTCTCCTGCAGTTTTGCCAAATTCATTTATTAGGTCAAACAGTTTTTGGGTGAAGTCTATAGGATTTTCTATATACACTATTATGTCATATGCAAACAGTGACAGTTTTGTTTCCTCCTTTCCGATTTGGATGCCTTTTATTTCTTTTTCTTGTCTGATTGCTGTGGCTAAAACTTCCATTACTATATTGAATAGAAGTGGTGAAAGTGGACAGCCTTGTCTTGTTCCTGATTTTAGTGGAAAAGATTTTAATTTTTTCCCATTGAGTATGATGTTGGCTGTAGGTTTCTCATATATGGCCTTTATTATGTTGAAGAATGCTCCCTCTATTCCCACTTTGCTGAGTCTTTTTATCATGAATGGGTGTTGTACCTTATCAAATGCTTTTTCCGCATCTATTGATATGATCATGTGGTTTTTGTCTTTGCTTTTGTTTATGTGATGTATTACATGTACTGATTTGTGAATATTGTACCATCCTACCATCCCTGGAATGAATCCCACTTGGTCATGGTGTATGATCTTTTTAATGTATTGTTGGATGAGGTTTGCCAGTATTTTGTTGAGGATTTTAGCGTCAATGTTCATCAGCGATATTGGCCTGAAGTTTTCTTTATTTGTTGTGACTTTATCTGCTTTTAGAATTAGGATGATGTTCGTCTCATAAAAAGAGTTTGGGAGTCTTCCATCTTTTTGGATTTTTTGGAATAGTCTGTGAAGGATAGTGGTTAGCTCTTCCTCAAATGCTTTGTATAATTCTCCTGTGAAACCATCTGGTCCAGGGCTTTTGTGTGTTGGGAAATTTTTGATTACTGCTTCAGTTTCTTTTGTTGTTACTGGTTTGTTCAGGCTTTCTGCTTTTCCATTGAGTTTTGGAAGATTATATTTTTATAGTAATTTGTCCATTTCATCTAGGTTTTCAAATTTTTCACATACACTTCTTTGTAGTAATTTCTTACAATGCTTTGTATTTCTGTGTTATCTGTTGTAATCTCTCCTCTTTCATTTCTGATTGTGTTTATTTGTGTCTTCTCTCTTTTTTTCTTGATGAGTCTGCTTAAAGGCTTGTCAATTTTGTTTATCTTTTCAAAGAACCAGCTCTTCGATTCAGTGATCCTTAGAATTGTGCTTTTAGTCTCTATGTCATTTAATTCTGCTCTGATCTTGGTTATTCCCTTCCTTCTGCTTGCCCTGGGCTGTCTTTGTTGTTGTTTCTCGAGTTCTTGTAGACGTAGGGTTAGGTTGTTTGTTGAGTACAGAACCTCCAGTAGTGTGCTAATGGGATGCAGATGAGTTAAAGGACAGTAGATTAGGAATACAGTATGGAAAGAGATATCAGGGGAAAGCTGTCAGGTCATACAATATATCCAGCCTCTCAAAGCAGACTATACAAAAAGAAGAGGGATTCAAAAATACTATAAAAAATGTAGGGATACTGGAAAAATAATAATAATACAAATATACAATAACTTGCAGGTTCTCTGTAATAGCAGAGTGAAATTTGTCTCAGTGACCCAGCTGTTGTGATGCCCCTTCTTTGGGTTCAACTTTGGTCTTTTCACAGATCCAGGATTTTGTCTCACTTGTAGGTATTTAGAGAAAATTTTAAAAAGTAAAAATAGAAAAGGCAGATGAAGGAAGGAAGAAGAGATAAAATTGGAGGAAAGGAAGGAGGAAGGAATAAAACAAGAAATCAGGAAAGAGAAGAAAAAGAAATCAAAAGAGAATAAAAACAATAAAAATTTAAAAAATTAAAAATTGTTAAAAAATAGAATCAAATTAAAAAGTCTCTTGGTTTCAAAGTGGCCAAACTGGTTTTTCTGCTCTTGCTGGCTGCGGCAGGCTGAGGGGTGATTAGTGTGTCTTTTCTTCCTCAATCAGTGGAGCTCATACTGCCTCCCTCACTGTCTGGGAAGCTAACGTGGCTCCTCAGCCTTGCGCCCTGGGTGTGGGAATCAGGTCTTTTCCCAGGGTTCCTGCTGTGGACTGGGGTGTGGAGATGCTCTCCCTGCACACGTGCCCGTGGCTGGGTGGCAAGGAGGCTGGAGCAACTGATCACTTTAGGAGAATTACCCAAACAGTGTCTGTCTATTCACTCCTTCCTCTTGAGAAATTCCTCCTGTTCAAGCCTGCCTCTCCACACAATGAACTGGCTTCTCCCACAGTGCAACTCTCCAGCCAGACCGGTGACTGTGGTAATCAGGGCCTGCTGTGCAACCCAGCCCCTCCAGTGTCCACAGCCTCCAAAGGTGCTCACAGCCCTTGTGTGTTTGCTAACACCTGGAATCCTCCCAGTGCCGCTCAGACCTTGTTTGGCTGGGGAGGGAGCAGTTGTCCCAGCTCTCTCCCAAGGACTCTGTGGCAAACCCAGCAGCAGGCCCTGGGCCTGGGGCTGCAGCCTCTGGACCACACTCTGGCCCCTGGGACCCTACCTTGTTTCAGCACTCTTCTTAGGGTCCGGTTTTTCGGTTCAGCCACAGTCCTTGGTCCCCTATTTTCACATATGCTGAAGTATGTTGGTTGCTTGCTTCTCTACTCCATAGATTGGTCAAGATTTTCTCCCCTGAACAGAGGGAAGCCGAATCTGCTCCTTCCTACATGGACGCCATCTTAGTCCCCCTTAAGGTTATTATTGATAGGTACTTATTCATTGCCATTTACGTACGCATGTTCCTCTCTTTCTGTCTCTTTTCCTTCCTTTCCTAAACACAGTCCCTTTAGCATCTCTTGCAGAGCTGGTTGGGTGGAGGTGTATTCTTTTAGATTTCTTTTGTCTGGGAAGCTTCATATTTAGCCTTCTATCATGATTGAGAGCCTTGCTGGGTAAAGTAGCCTTGATTGCAGACCTCTGGTTCTCATTACTTGGAATATTTCTTGCCATTCTCTTCTGGCTTGGAGTGTTTCCATTGAGAAGTCAGCTGTTAGCCTTATTGGGGCTCTCTTGTATGTTACTTCCTACTTCTCTTTTGGTGCCTTTAATATTCTCTCTTTGTCTTGAAATTTTGCCATTTTAATTTTGATGTGTCTTGAAGTGGGCCTCTTTGGGTTCCTCTTGATTGGGACTCTCTGTGTTTCCTGGATTTGTGTGACTTTTTCTCTCACCAAATTAGGGAAGGTTTCCTTCATTACTTTTTCAAATAGGTTTTCTATCCCTTGCTCTTCTTCTTCTCCTTCTGGTATCTCTATTATATGGATATTGTTATGTTTCATGTTGTCTTGAATTTCTCTTAATCCCTCTTCATTCTTTCTGAGCCTCTTTTCCTTTTCTTGCTCTTTCTGGGTGTTTTCTTCTACTTTGTCCTCTAGCTCGCTGATCCGATCTTCTGCATCATCAATCCTGCTTTTCTACTGTGTTCTTCAGTCAGAAATTGTATTCTTCATTTCCTCTTGGCCCTTGTTCATAGTTTCTATTTCCTTTTTCATGTTGATATAGTTTGCATTGAGTTCATTGTAGCTTCCCTATAGTTTCTGGTAGCTCATTGTGAGTTCATTGAGCTTCCTGATAATCATTGTCTTGAACTCAATATCTGATAGATGAGCTGCCTCTATGTCATTTAGTATTCTTTCTGAGGCTTCCTCCTTTCCCTTCATTTGGGGATTGTTTCTTTGTCTTCTCATTGTTCATGAGACTCTTCTTGTTAGCCTCTGTTTCTTAAATTGATTTGTTCTTGTTCCCTGTGTTTATGGTGTGAACTTCTGTGGTAGAATACCTGTGAGATTCAGTGATGGAGTCTCCTTGGGGTATCCTGGTGTTCACAGCTCCCCCCTACTCGTTTTTTGTGATCAGTTGGAGGAGTAAGGCAAAATGGTTTAAGACAGCAAGACAGTATTCTATGATATTTACAGTAGCAGCCAGTAGAGAAGAGATGGAAAATCTTTTGGCTTATATAGTGTTAACCGTGGTCTTCCACCCCACTAGCCATGTTTTAGAAAGGATGGAAAGAAGGTAAGACTCTTATTGGGGAGGAAATGTTTGCTAGTTGGATATAGAAAGCTGTGAGGCTGTGGGAGGTCATATTCTGATGTAGGGTGGGAATAAAGATTAGTAAATAGGAGTAGTGTGTAAAAGAATAGAGACAACCCCCACAATAATATAGTTCAGGAAATTGCAAAGTGGGCTGAGATCTGGGAGGCGTGTTGTGTAGTATTTACAATTGTATGAACTAGGTCTTATTTTTAGTAATATTAAAACAACAATCATGTGGCAGAATCTATGAGATCTAGATAACGAGAATAAGGATTATATAACCTTGACTGGTGTACTAATGGAACACAAATGAAGGACAGTAAATTAGCAACACACTACGAATGAGATAACAGGGGAAACCTATCAAATGATACAGTATAACCAGCCAAGTGAAGAAGATTATGCAGAAAGAAAAAGAATGCCAAAATACTATTAAAATAAAAAATGTCAGAAAAATGAGAAAAAGATAATAAAAATTTGCAGTAACTTGCAGGCTCAAAAAAAAAGGAAAAAAGCAGAAGATGGAATGCAGGAGAGATAAATTTGGAGTAGAAGGAATAATACTATGATGAAAGGAAAAGAAGCATAAGGAATTGAGAGATACAAAAACAACAAGAATTAAAAAATAAAAAGTTCTTAAAAAAACAAGATAAAATCAAACAACAGCAAAAAAAAAAAATCTTCCTGTTGGTTTCTAACTGGCCAAACCAGTTTTTCTGGTCTTGCTGGCTTCAGCAGGCTGAGGGGCATTAGGAATGCTTTTCACTCTTCCTAGTCAGAACTCAGTCTCTTGCATACTGTCCCCAGGGCTAGCCACATGCTTTCCCCAGAGCCAATCTGATGCCTCTCTGCAGGGTCCTGGGTGTGGATTTGGGTGCTCCCAAGCATGCTCTCCAGAGCTCACTGCCACAGTCTCCTGGGCTCCAGGGTCCCGCAGAGCACCCACATCTTTTCTGGGTTCACAGTGTAAGCTCCAGGGATTGAGAGGGGTTGCGCCCTTCCCCCAATTTCCCCTCTGTGGGCTCCAGGAACCTGAGAAGCACCTGAGTCTTTTCTGGGTTCACTGTGTGGGATTTGGGAATCCCAAAAGGGAGCGTGCTTCCCCCAGTTCACCATTGCAGGCTCCAGAATCCCGCAAATGCCCGTGCCCTTTCCTTGTTCAGGGTTGTGGGGTCTGGGTCTTCCACAAAACCACATTCTCACCAGGTTGGGGGTGTGGGCACACAGCCAGGCTGCCCTTGGTCACGCAGGCTGGGCCACTCACTCTTCCCAGGGCTATGCGTGGATGCTCGCAGCCCCTGTGTGATTGTATCTCAGTCCCCAGGCCTCTCTCTGTGCCTTCAAGCAACAAGGCCTCCACTGGTGCTGCTCAATCCTTATTGTCTGGGGAGGGAGCAGTGACTTCACTCTCCCGGGTGCCCTGAGGCAGACCCGGGAGCACCAGGCCTGGGGGCTGCAACCTCTTTGGTCCCCGAGCTGATCCCTGGGCCCTTATTATCCTGAAGCAGTCTCCTTAGCGTCTGGTTTTTCAATGTCCGCTATAGTTTTTGATGTCCTATTTTCATAAATGTTGCAGTATTGTTGGCCCCTTGCTCTGTTCCTTCACAGATTGGCCAGTTTCTCTCCTGTGCATAGGGGAAGGGGAGTACACTCCCTCCTACCATGTCGCCATCTTCCCGCTCCTCCTCTCTCCTCATTTTTTTGAATTCTTATTTCTTCATTCTTTTCCATGTGGTTGTTTCTTTCTTCCTTCTAGTCCACTTCATTGTTGTGAAACCCAGCTTTCTTTCCATCACTATTGGTTCCCTGTGTATTTTTCTTCATTTCATTTATTGTAGCCTTCATTTTTTCATCTAAATTTGTGATCAAAATCAAACAATTCTGTGAGTATCCTGATCACCAGTGTTTCGAACTGTGACTCTGATAGGTTGGTTATCTCTTGGTCACTTAAAAGGGTGGGTTCTGGAACTTTCATTTGTTCTTCTGTTTGAGCCATCTCTCTCTCTTTTCTTTCTTTCTTTTTTTTTTGGGGGGCCTGGTCGCACCTGTTATGTATGAGGGGCGGAGGCTTAGGTGTTTAGCAGGGCAGGGCAACCCAGTTGTTGGGTTGTAATGCTGTATTTTGGGTTGGTGTCTGAGAGGGAACAATGACACTTGCTTTGCTCTCTGCCAATTTCAGTCCCTTCTGCTGCTTCCCCCAAGCAAACTGGACCTTTCTGGTGCTGATTCCCATGTAGGTGGGCTTGTGCACCCTGTGGGTCTTTCCAACAACCTCTCCTGTGAGGCTGGGAGTCTCTCCCTGCACCTCAACTCTGACAGGTGTTTTCAATCAGTGTCCCAAGGCTCTGTGCCGGGGACACTGATTGAAAACACTCTATTTCCCAGTGCCAGGATCCTCAGTTGTGCACAGTGCCTTGCTTTACGATCGCTGCTTCACTGAGTCTGCCGGTTGCCACCGCTCGGCCAGGGTTTGCCATTCGCAGCTTGCATGCCCAGGGTCTGCTCGCTGTGGTCTTACGTGCCCAGTCCCAGTGTTCTTTGTGCCATGCAACCCCTCTCCACCCAGCTTCCCAACTCCGCCCCTCCTACCAGTCTGGATGAACGTGTCTATTTTAACTCTTTGGTTATCTGACTTCCATACAGTTCAATTTTCTGTCAGTTCTGGTTGTTACGCTGTTTCTAAATTGTCGTCCCAGTTGTACGAGGAGGCACAATGTGTCTACCTATGCCTCCATCTTGGCCGGAAGTCTATATTTCTTGAATATTGATTTCACTGATGATCTTTATTTCTTTACTCACAGTAATGTCATGTCCTTTAGGATATGGTGACCACAAATAGCTTGAAACTTGACCAAAAGTGGCTTTAAAAAAACAAAAGGTGGAAAACAAGATGTCTGGAGGTGAGTGGTCCAGGGCAGACTCAGTGGCTCAGTGATGCCATCCAGGATCCAGGTTCTTTCTAACTTTCAGTGTTTCTTCTTCCTATTACCATCACTTTTTAGATTCTTTCCATGCTTGTGAGCTAGCTACCACAGCAACCGCTTGTGGCAATATGTTGAGAAGAAAGAAATGTGTTGCATGAAAGTAGTTGTGATTTTTTAATTTAAAGCTGGGGGTAGAATCTTTCTTAGATGCCCTCTTGTATTGGTAATTTTAGTGGAGAATAGGAAAGAGGTAGAGGGTCTCAGGATTGGCTCTAATCAATCAAGATCTGTCTTCTAAGTTTAGGGACACAGCTGGTTTAGAAACAAGTCTGCATTTCACTGCAAGGATGAGGAGGGCATGGCTGTGGGTAGAAGCACCACTGGGTTTACCACCATCACTTTCCTCTTCAGACTTAAACTCTTTCCCACATAAAGTCCTTGGTTGAGAACTGTAGAGAATATATTAAGTAGGGCAGCTCTTGCTTTCTAGGATTTCACAATTTAATACAAACCCAAATGGCACTGTAGAGATCAAATACAAGTGAGGATGGCAGAGAGCAGAAATCATAATTAAGGGAAATTTTTTTTAAAAAACTGCATATATTATAGAAAGAACATGCCTTATATCATTTTCCCAGATTTCATCTTGCAGTAAATGCTAATTTGTGAGAGGGCTTTGATTTGTCAGATGAATATCTTCTAGCAGAATCAGGATGTGGGAAAGCTACACATTTAAAAGATTAAAACACATTTGCATCTGTTTTAATCTTTGAGAGTTGCTCTACTAAATGAGAGAAAGAACTTAATTTTATTTTAGCCCTGAAAATTATTATGAGTGACTTTCAATGAATGTTGCATTCTCAAATATTAATAATAATTTTTAAAGTAGGCCTGCAGGCTGGATTTCTATTGGATTGTCTTCCAGTGCTATTCAAAGTTATTGAGAATGTCAGCATAAGATAAAAGGATGTTCATGAGTGATTACTTATGCACCACATAGATTCTCTGTGATTGGAGCTCTGGATTTAATTCAGTCTGCCCTGCCATTCCTGTTGTACTCCCAACTTCTCTGGTTCTGGAGCTTTTAATGACCTTCTTAGGCACCTCTATCTTGTATTATTTTAAGTAGGTTTCAAAATTCATGACTAAGGAAATGTAATTTTTCTAACCTGTCTCTTTTGCCCCAAATAAAGAATTCATTTCAGGCCACTGGGCTCATTTGTACTTCTAGACATCCATCCAAACTGCATTGTCTATTAAGATAATTCATTTGAAGCTCTTAGTATAATAACTGGCAGAGAGACTAGTTAACTGCTAAATAAATGCTAGTTATTATTAATTTTAGCATTAAGATTACTACTACCTTCAAACCTTTAATCAGGTACTCATGTGGTTAGTATGCATGCAGACCCTGAAGCCAGACTAGCTGGAGATTCCCCTCTGTGAATTAAAGAGAACAAAAGCACTATCCTCATTTTTATATTTTAAGGACTAGTTAAAAGAATATATCTATAACATTTAGGTTAGATGTGTTAACTACTTACTAATTTTACTATTACTACTATCAGTGCTACTACAGTCATCCTCCATTATCCACTGGGGATATGTTCATTTTAAGGCCTTCAGTAGATGCCTGAAACCTTGGATAGTACCAAACCCTATATATATGGTTATGATAAAGTTTAACTTGTAAATGAAGCATAGTAAGAGATTAGTAACAATAACCAATAATAAAATAAAACATTATAACTATATACTGCAATAAAAGCTATATAAATGTAGCATATTAAATAAAATAGGGGTTACTTGAACACAAGCACTATAATACCATGATAGTAGACCTGATGATTGAGAAACATATTAAGTGATTAATGGATGGGGAGTATATAAAGCCTGCATACACTTAGACAAAGGGATGATTTTTGTCCCGGGTGGGACAGAGCAGGATGGCCCAAGAGTTTATTGCACTACTCAGAATAGCATGCAATTTAAAATGTATAAGTTGTTTATTTCTAGATTTTTCCATATAATATTTTCAGACCATGTTTGACCACCAGGAAATGAAACTGTGGCAGGAGAAACCATAGATAAAGGGGCACTACTATAATACTGAAACTACTGCTGCTACTAATAGTACTGCTTCTACTAATGTTGTTTTACATCACTCCTACTTTCGTAGACATATATTTCAATCTTTTCTATAACCTGTATTCCCTCTATAACCCAAAATTCTTTAAGGGTTATGTAACAAACTATTCCAAACACTTGTGTAAAATGCAATTGTAGTGTTTTTTGTTTGTTTGTTTGTTTTAATATTTTATTTATTTATTTTTTAGAGAGGGAAGGGAGAGAGAAAGAGAGAGAGAGAGAGAGAGAGACATGAATGTGCGGTTGCTGGGGGTCATGGCCTGCAACCTAGGCATGTGCCCTGACTGGGAATCGAACCTGCAATGCCTGGTTCGCAGCCTGCGCTCAATCCACTGAGCTAAGCCAGCCAGGGTGCAGTTGTAGTGTTTTTATGGATTCTATGAGTCAGAAATTTGGGCAGAGCACTGTGAGGACAGCTCATTTCTGCTTAACAGGGTCTGAGTCCTAAGCCAGAAGACTAGAAGCCTGGCTCTATGGGGCATCAGCTGGATCACCCAAAGCTGGGGCTGGAATCACCCAGGCTCACTCACTCACATGTCTAGCTCCTGCACTGAGAAGACTCAAACAATTGAGGACTGGAATAGCTGGAGCTCTCTGAGCATCTATTTTCAAATTTATAGGCTCCCCACATGTTCTCTAAAAAAGAGAACAGGGCACAAACTACATTGTATTTTATGACTTTTCTCCAGCAGTCACACAGCACCAATTCTGTCATAGTTACAAGTCCACTAGTTTTATGGAGAGGAAATATGGATCCCACCTCTCCATGGAGGAGTGTCAAGGTCTCATTGTAAGGAGAATATGTGAGATGGGAGCATAAATGTGAGCAAAGGTGTGGACATCTTTGAAAACTAAAATCTGTCATGCCCTAGTCAAATCTAATTTTTAACCACCCTTTCCCTTTGAAGACCTCATTGTTTCTCTCACACAATACATTAGTTTAGAGAACAAAGGGTCTTTTGTTTAATTTCTGGTCTCCTAGCCTGCCCCTTCCTCAAAGAGAAGAGAGGCTGTATATTCTGGAGTGTCCCACAGGCCTAGTCCTTAACTCAATCTCACTTGCTGGTAGTTTGATGGCCAATTATTTTTCTGCTTCATGACTCATGAATGCTTACTTTTCTAAGTCACATCCTTAAAAAGAACTCTCATTTTCCTCACTAACTGGATTTTAGCACTAGCTCTTAGTGCTAGTTTTCTGGAACTTTCCATCATCCATCTGGTATAATCATCTGATATTTCCATCAAAGTATTCATAACCCCATAAATGACTCCTTCATGACCATCATCTACAACCCAGATTTAACATCCTTGTAAGAGGAGCCATTTCCTGACTGGTCCTCCTTCTCATCAGCCTAGATTCTTGTTAGTTACCCACTAAGATAGTCTACAATTAGCAACCACTATTTAAAAATGCATTAAATTCATTGAATAATTCGAAAAATGTATAATGCATAGAAAATTAACAATAAAATTTTATTTGCTAATGAATATCAGTAAAGTAAGTTCAAGTGATGGAAACCATAAAATGATATTCTACAATAATTTCCCTTTTATATTTACTCCTATATAATGCCCCACCTGATCCCTTCATTTACATTTTCAACTTATTTGTCACTTTTAAACCAAGTTCAAAGTTACCTTACCCTCCCAGATTTTTTAAGGAAATCCTTTCATTCATTCACATATTCATCAACACTAACAACATTAATAAAACACACACAAAGCATTTACAAAACCATTTTTTGAAAATTTAAATTACTGAAATGTTGTATTGTTACTGGGATTATGTTGTCTGTGTATACTCATCCTGCTCAATCTAAGTGCAGGATTCTTGATTTCCAATGTGGCTTTATCATTTTCATACTACAAGCACATCAGATTACATTTTATGATGTATATCAAATATATTTACTGCCCAATGGATTGAATTGCCTAACAGAGAGTCTGGATTATGAATTGACAGTGTTAAAACAAACAAACAAAAAAATAAATAAATAAATGCAAATCAGTTGGTATATTTTACCCTAGGAGGATACCAGAACCTCAAGAAGAAAATTGTGTGACATTTAGAAATGTCACTAAAGAAAGAAAAGTACTAGCATGTCTCAGAGAACTTGGATATGTTTTGTCTCCCCTGTCCTTTATATTGGCTCACTATGTGTGGTTTTTCATTGGTTAAAGTTGTATATTTTTCCTTTGGATTTCAAGAGAAAACTGAGGAAATATTTATGGAAAGAAGAGGCATGATGGATATTGACAATAGTTGTGTAGAATTGGCTGCCTGTTAAAATTGTGGGTCTGTCTTTGGATTTGGCCATATAACCTGCCTTGGATCACTGGAATCACTCCCTCTCATCACTCTGTAGCTCAGGCCCCAGTTTTATAGTATACTTTGGAGTAAGGGTGCTTTCATGAAGGTGGGTATGATGGCTTTGTTATGTATCAAGGTGGCTACACTGAACTACACTTTTCAGGATTCCCTTCTGGGAAATTCCTTTCTGGGAAATTCTGGGAAACCATGTTTCTTGTTAAGAGGAGCTGTCAGAGATATTTTCATATATTTGGGTCTGGAGGTAACATATCAGCCACATGCTTTTACCGTTGAATGATGGGGAAGATGCTTTGGCCATTTACACCTCGTCATTAATCTACTGATTCTTCTTGTTGCTATGGTGCAGCTCTCAGCTGTAAATGCTCCACCTTCCTCTGGATTCCCCTTCAGCTTCTCAGACTTTTGGACCAGGTGTGTGCTTAGCTCATGACAAAGAGTTCTTGCTTCTGCAGGACACTTACACCACCAAAATTAGAGGCAACCAGACTGCCATGGGTTTCAGTTCCTCCTTGTGGGCTCCTGTTTGTCTTTGATCTCTCTCACTTTACCTCTGTCTTCCTCTCCTAATTGCCTTCCCTGGGGACTTCCAGTTTCAGCCTCAGATGCAAAAACAGTAGTCTTAAAGAGACTGTTTAATGAGTCATTACAACATGAATTGTTACAGTTCAAATCCCTGTAACAAACTCACATATAAATGGATATGGATATACATATACACATATGTGTGTGTGTGTGTGTGTGTATATATATACATACACATATATGTATATATATATATACATATATGTATATATATATATATATACCCAGTGGTTCCACTTCTCTGATTAAACATTGACTGAAACAGTGGGTTTTATATATTTTTCACAAAATGGAAAAACATCAGGTTTCAAGAATAATGTGTTATTTCTAAGTGAAGAAAAGAGAATGTAGAGTTTGGAAGTCAGTTCAAAGGTTGAGAGCTCTAGACCTCCAGGTTATAGATTACCCTTACAAAATATCCCATCTCTTTCCACCTGTATGTGGTAAGAAAAAAAAAATCGAAGCCAAGACAAGCAATATAACTAAACTATAGTGATTCTCTTTACATTTGATCTTCAGTAGATAAAACTACTTTTCATTGGAATTTTTTCCCCTAAAGAATTCACTTTTTGTAGCCATTCCTTTCAAATCAAAGAAATGTTTTCCCAAATTGTCCTATTTCTTCTCATATCAAACTGCATATGAAAGATACCCTATCTATATATTTATTTACTCAGACCTTATATTTGATTGAGTTTTTCAGTTTAAAAATAATTTTCCTGCATTGCACCTCAAGGCAAGAAATCAATCTTAGCTTTTGAGAGAAGCAGGGAAGGTTCTGCTAAACTGGTAGCCCTGAGAGCAAAACTGTGAATGTTGTAGGAACATTTTGTTGTATTTTGTTCATCTTATGAAAGAGCACTGCAGACAAACTTAATAAATCCACTATCTTTCCAAATCTATTTACAATTTGCTATAACAATGAAGACAGTCAGGAAAAGGCAAATTGTTGCTTGCCACATTCTCAGTCCATGACTGGTGACTGGAATGCCATTTATTGCATCCTTCTGCCAGATTCTCTTTATGTATGTGAAATTCTTATAGTCTTTGATTCCCACAGATTTCAAGTCATCATTTCCTACTATCCTGTTGACAAACATTAACTATTTCTAACCTGAGTCATGGTAATCCACTGAATACACATCCCATCTCCATTAAATTTCTTGTTTGGAATACTTTGATTATATGAGATAAAACAGTAGATAAAATCATGTTTTATTTTTTATTTGTTTTTGTTTATTTGTATATTGCTCTTGCTTCTGTTCCTTGTGTTTATAGACCTATAAAACAGCAGCTACTTTGGTGGGAAAGGTGAGGAAGGGTCATTACTGTAAGCAAAGCTATTCGGAATCCCTCCTGGAATCTTGAAGCTGGAAGGGCTCAGGGAGGGCTCCTTCATCTTTTTGCAACCCTCTTGGTTTGCAGTACAAAATTTAAGATGATGGGGAGATGGTTGTGCTGATATGGAATCAACTAGAAGTCAAATATTGGTGTACCTGGAATCTAAGCAATAAACATCCTTCATCCTCAAGACAGAAAAATAGGACCTAAAGCTTTTAGGTTCAGTAGGGTTTCTGAGGCCACTTGGAATTTTGGGAAAAGCACCAACTTTGTAACTGGTTTGATTTGGCTCAGATTGCTGCTTCAAATACTTGTAGTATATTCAATGGGTAAAAAACATACCCTTGCCCTGGCTGGCATAGCTCAGTGGATTGAATGCAGGCTGTGAACCAAAGCATTGCAGGTTTGATTTCCAGTCAGGGCACATGCCTGAGTTGCAGGCCACAGCCCCCAGCAACTGCACATTGATGTCTCTCTCTCTCTCTCTTTCTCCCTCCCTTCCCTCTCTAAAAATAAATAAATAAAATCTTTAAAAAAAGAATTTCTTAAAAAATACCCTCTAATTTTCAATTTATTAATTTTCAAATCTCAGATAGTAATGCCCACCTTTCAGGGTTGTTATAAAGATAAAAAAATAATATAAGAAAATCACCTGGTTCAAGTACTATACATCCTAGTTCATGCTATAGAATTTCTGGGAACTTATCAAAATATGTGCTCATTGTGATCATAGCTTGGTGAAGACCTACAGACTGAATGGGAAAGGATGACAGGGAGCACTTAACAGAAGTTTCTGAGTTATAAACAAGAATCCATATTATGAAGTAATAATAGGTAGGTCACTATTCAAACCATTCCATATAGTGTATATTTGGTACTCCCTGACCCTTGTTATGTTAATCTAACTCTCTGAACTGTTAATACTAGTTAAAAAATGTGTCAAATATCATTTCCTGAAGAAATAACTTCCCTTAAATTACGGTGAAGAACAAACCAGACATCTGTCTCAGATGGAGGAATTCTCCTTGCCCTATTTTGATACATGGATCAAATCACTTATTTTCAATAACCATTCTGTGTGCTTCCCTTGTGCATAGTGCAGTGCTCATCTGTGAATGACTAGAATGGAATGTGTATGCTATCAAACCCATGGGGACTGAGGTGGGTATCTCATACTCCTTATCAAACAAATCCATGCTCATCACATGTCTTTGAATATGAATAAACTGCTTTTGCTTTGTGGACAACTGCTGATGATGTCTTGCCTACTGCTTAGTAAAACAAAAACACATTTTAAACTGTCTATTTGGTCCTTAATATGCATGCTTGTTATAGTTTTAAATTTAGTATTCTTGGAATCCAATGAAATAAATTTGATTGATTTATTAAATTATTGATTCACTTATTCATTCTTGATAATACTGGCTCCTGATTGGGATCTTAATCCCTGTTCCAACTCTTGGCATCATCACAGATAACGTGGATGTTCAGACTTTTCAGTTCTGCAACCTCCTTAATTCCAATGACCTTTACCTCTGCTGAGCTTCTGTGACAAGACCAAGCTGAGCCACCTCTAAAATCTTATCCCTACACTACAAAACTTAAAGTTTATTCTCCCTGAACCTTTCAAAATCATTTTTTGGTCCATTATCCTGCTAGCCTTTGATATCTACCTACTTTCTGCCTGTATTCCTGAGACCCCATTATACATCACATCAGCTATCTTCCTTATTTTTAATGCCATCAACCCATCTTGTAAAATTCCAAATCTCAGTCCCTCCAAACCTACTTGTTTTCATCCTGCAAAGGTGCTCTGAGATGCCATTGGAGAAACTTAAACAGTCATTTTCATTCATGCTACTCAGCAGGACATGTTAAAGAAATTAAATACCAGTTTAAATTTGTGCAGAAAAACTCGATTCTACATTCTCAGGCTCCTAAGTCTTATAAGATTGAATAGTTAGAGTGCATTTACAAAAGGACAACTGTTACAGAAGGCTATTCACAATTCTTATTTTGCTCTGTTGAGTGCATCTGTGATTTCAGCACTGATTGGTGCACAGTGCCACCAGCTCATGACCTCAAAGTGCCTTTCATTGTGGGTTTGCCAATGACTCTATGAAGATCAGTGCTATGTGTCTGTGCTCTTAGGAAGCAATTTCTTTAAAAAGCAAACTGAGTAGTTTCCCACTACTCTCTGTGCTCAATTCCTTCTAAGTGGGATGACTTCATAGATAGACCTGTAGCTTCCACTAAATTTTATGAGCCTAAAATGGGACACAGGCACAGCCAAGTATTCCTTTAGATTTGTCTATGACTTATACACTGTATCATCTGGTTTTTGTCTGGAACAAACTCTACTAGGAGATATCTCCCCTTGAAGGTTTTCTGAGTTTGTTTACTTATTGCTGGTCTAAATAACTACGAAATAAAACACATTCTTCATATAAATGACCATAAAACTCTAATTCAAAATCTCTATGAAATATAATTTATTTTTGTGAAAGTAAATATGTTTGTTTATTTATGTTATATGTAATATGCCCAGAAGACCAGCCCTAAAAATATTTTTTTGGCAAATAATGAGATGTGATTTCCATTATTTCCAACTTCCATTGTCTTCACTCTTTTTTTATTCTTCTCTTTATTTTATCTACTTTTTTTTATACTCACTCATGGACATTTTTTTCATTGCTTTAGAGAAAGAGAGAGAGAAAGAGATGTGAGAGAAAAACATCAATTGGTTGCCTTCTTATACACACTCTGGCAGGAGACCAAATCCACAACCTGGGTATGTGCCCCAACTGGGAATCAAACTTGCAAACTTTTGGTCTATGAGATGGCACTCCAACCAGCTGAATGACACCAGCCAGGGCTCTTTATTTAATGTTCTACATCAGCTCACTACTGCTGTATAACAAACTGCCTCAAAACTTAGTGAATTGAAACAACAACCAATTATCATTTCTCATAATTCTGTGAGTTGGGTGGGTGGTTTTTGCTGACCTGAGCAGACTATTAATGTCTCTGTTGTGTTCTCTGGGGTGTCCAGGAGACTTGGGCCTTGGCTGAGATCTTTCACATGTCTATTGCTTCAGTTAAGATATTTAAGCTGACTTAATTTTTTCCTTATGCCTCACACTCTTTAAGATAACCTGCATCTTTTCATAAAGAAGTCAGAAGAGCAAAAGAGAAAGCAGAAGTGTGCAAGAACTCTTGGGGTCGAGATTCACAGTCATACTGCAAAGACTGTGGGCACAGGAAAAGATAAAGTTTTGAGGAAATTTAAAAGAAGTCTCCTTCAGCTTTTCAGGTGTGCTATAACTTTAAGACTTTCAATCCATAACCTTCCAAACACCCATTTTTGCCCTTCAATTGTGTTTTGGAAATCAGCTGAGAAAAATATTCATAGAAAGATGAATGACTCCTAAAGTTAAATGTGTTATCTCCCTACATGGAAAATAGTACGGAAAAACTACCCCACCCCTAACACATACGTGCAACATGAATATCTAAAATAAAAAACATCATATATAAGCAAGTAGTTCCAAGAAGAAGGGTGGCAAAAAGCAGTTATCAGTAAAATTCTTTGTATAATAACAATGGTAATAATTATAAATGATACAATAATAATGCTCATGTACATTTATTGAACACTTACTATATTCCAGGCTCTGAGTCAAAAGCTTAAGTTCATTATGCTATTTCTTTGAGAAAATTACTATTGGCATTATGCCCATTTTATAGATGAGGATATGGAAACATTGATGGATTAACTAAAGTGCATCTAGTCCCCCAGTTATCTGATGGCTGTGCCAGGATTTGCACCTGTACTTCCCTGTTGCAAAGTGAATGCTCTCCGCTACTGTGTGTGTGTACCCAGAGATGGCTTTCTTTGCAAATTAAGGTTAAGCTTGATCCCATATTACTCTCCACTAGTGGTTCTTAACCTTAAGCAGTGTTAGCACACTAACTTACCTGCTTTAAAAACAAACAGAACAAAACAAAACAAAACCTGATGCTTTGATTCTACCCAGGAGGATGCCGGTACTTGTGCTAAGCATGAGAATTTTATTTTACTTATTTTTTGTTCTGCCTTAAATTTTTTTAGCTAGAATTTTTCTTTTATTTTTTGCTAAATTACAGTTGTCCCCATTTCCACCCATTACTCTCCCCTGCCATACCCACCCCCTACCTTCCACTTTCAATCCCCACCCTGCCTCTGTTTGTTCTCTTTGTTCTAGGGTCATTAATACATATTCCTTGACTTGACCCTTCCCCTTCTTTCCCTGTTACACCCTTCTCTCCTCCCCTCTGGTCACTGTCAGTTTGTTCTTTATTTCCGTGCTTCTGGTTATATTTTGCTCACTTGTTTGTTTTGTTGATTAGGTTTCACTTATAGGTAAGATCATATGGTATTTGTCTTTCATCACCTGGCTTATTTCACTTAGCATAATGATCTCCAGTTTCATCAATGCTGTCACAAAGTTTAGGAGCTCCTTCTTTTTTTTCAGCTGTGTATTATTCCATCATGTAAATGTACCACAGTTTTTTGATCCACTCATTTACTGATGGGCACTTAGGCTGTTTCCAGCACTTGCCTATTGTAAATAATGTTTTATGAACATTGGAGTGCATAGGTTCTTTTTAATTGATGTTTCAGGATTCTTAGGGTATAAGGGGATTTTAAAATGTCCCCATGAGTTTCTAATACGCAGTTTTGCCAAGTAAAATGTGATTTTGCCAAGTAAAAGGTGATGTGATGAGAATCAGCATCACCTGAACTTATTAGAAATTCAAATGTTCAGGTACAACCTACACCAAAACTGTTGAGTCAGTATGTCTGGAGTGAGGCTCAGGGATCTGCATTTAAAAAATCTCTCTGAATGATTCTGATGCACATAAATGTTTGAGAATTACCACATTTTAGTAATGTTGTTCAACCTTGTATATCAGAATTTCCTGGAGAGCTTTATTTATTTATTTTTTTATCCTCACCCATAGATATACTCACTGCTCTTAGAGAGAGGGGAAGGGAGGGAAAGAGAGAGAGGAGGAGAAACATTGATGTGAGAGAAAAACATTGATTAGTTGCCTTTCATATGTACCCCAACCAGGGACCAAACCCACAACCTAGGCATGTGCCCTGACCAGGAATCGATCTCGTGACTCCTCAGTCTATGGGACAATGCTACAACCAACTGTTTCACACTGGCCAGGGCCCCTTGAGAGCTTTTCTTAGGTACAAAATAGACAGGAAGAGGTTAAGAACAGTGTGGGAAATGGGACAGCTAAAGAAAGAACTTATATTTATGACCCATGGCCATGAACTGGTGAGGGGGATGCTAGAAGGTGGGAGATGCAGGTGGAGAGTAATAAAGGGGAGAAAATGGGACAACTTTAATAGCATAATCAATAATATATACTTAAAAAAAAAACTAGAGATGCTTGGGTCCTGGCTCAGAACTACTGAAACTGTATTTTTACATAAGTCTCCAGCCAATTCTGATGCACCCAAGATTGAAAACCACATCCTTATACTAAATAGATTGTCCTGCTTTGTACATTTCCAGTTTGTGGGCATTAGGATTTATTAAGTTTATATAGTTTTTCTTCCTCTCACAAGAGAGATGGTCATAATATAAACAAATCTTTGTTCCAAAAGAAAGGTCTGGGGCTAAAAACAAAGAATCACACTCTTTGGTGAGAACAGAGCTTGATCCTGCAAGATTAAAGAAATGACAGATTGATTGGTATCTCAGCTATAATTAGTAGGCTATAATGTCAGGAATGGCCAACCGTGAGCACTGGGATAAAGCCACCCATGACCCCAGGGCCTATAATGCACATCCCAGTAGAAACCTGACTGTAGCCATTATCCTTTCTAGAAATAAATCAAGTGCCCAGGCATAACTGACTTTAAGATTAAACTCAGAAGCTGATGTCCAGCATGGACATTGGATTTCCCATGGCAAATAAGAAACTACATTCTACTTCTTCCCAAAATTGCCCTGTTCAATTTCTGTTGGCATATCTGAGAAATACTGGCCCATTACTAATTGGTCCCTTAGCTCTCAATCCTAGAACAGAAGAAATGAGGTTTGGAAAATATTTCTACTGCAGGTTATCTGGAAACTTTCTTAACATGTCTCCTTTAGTAAGTTTAACTGAAAGCCCTCCATGTAGGACAAAGAATCTATATATCTTTAGAAAACATGCTTTTTAAATCAGCTCCTTTTTGTCAATCTACACATTTTTTCAATAAGTTTTAACCCACTAACAAACATTTTCTAAGTGTTTATTGGATAGAAATGCTGTGGGTGATTTAAAATAATTTGTGCATAGTACAATATGATATTCAAAGTGTGAATCCCAGATGAGTAACATTAGCATCTCCTGGGATCCTGTCAGAAATGGAGATCTCAGGTCCCAACTCAGTCCTACTGATTCATTTTAATAAGATTCCTAGGAGATGTGTATGAGCATTAATGTTCGACAAACATTGCAGTAGAAGATATGATCTTCTCAAAGCTATTGAAAAAATACTATATATTGTACATCTATGAAAAGTTAAATTATATTAAAAATTGAGGACCAAAGCATGTGTTATTCTCTCAAGAATCTTAAAAGTTAGAGATAGATTCATGTTATAAGTTGAATAATTATTTGAGGAAAAATCCCATAGAAGCAGATCCCAAGAAAGGGATTTGGTGCACATGACTTACAGGGAAGGGTTCTCAGGAGAAAAGAAATGAGGGAATCAGATGGGCCAGAAGAAGCAGCTAAGCAAGGAGGTGGTCTAAGCTGGAATCAGTTTTTCATAGACTGTGTGAGAATGTATTTGGCTATGGGCTGCCCCTGGACTGGGAGGACATAAACTCCTGACCAAGTGACTTGAATTGAACTGAGGGCAATTCTTTGAAGAACAACTGTGAGATGTTCACAACAGGTGGAAGTTGGAACTGGGCATTGTAGAGAATCTGTACAGGGTACAAAAAGCATTCATTGAAATAGTATAGGATGCAAAAACAGTACAATTAAGATAATGGCTCTCATGACAAAGTAGCTTACTTGTAGTATCTTTTATGTGTTGAGTAGAAGGAAAGTCACTGTATAATCTGTGGTCTGGAAAGATGTCACAGAGAAAGTTGATGTGGCCATCGGCCTTCAGTGACCTCAGAACACTGCAGATGGCTCGTCAAAACATGAGAAAAACATACACAGGGACAACCAAGTCCTATGGGGAAATAGGGACAAAACGGCCACCCTCTCTAGTGAAGAGTGCCCCAAGTCCCAGCCTGAGTAGTGCTTTTATTAAGAATACAGACAGTTTGTGGATTCCACTCTGGCAAGGAAGATCAAACAAGTAAGTAATTTTCAAAGGTGCTGACAGAACTCCTGCTGGTATTCTGGGCAGAATTTGGGGTTTTATCACTACAGGACCTAAAAGGCTAGTCCCGTTTCCTGCCCGTGCCTTCATATTCTAATTCAATATCATCCTCCAGCAAGCATATCTCACAGAATCTTGCATATTCTATGTCCCAGGCCTGATTACCCTGGGGGTCCTCAGACTCTGGTCTGGGCTGCACCACCCCTGTTATTTCTGCAGGCCTGAGTCAGGCAGAGGAGACAAAGGCAGCCAGGAGACTTGGATTTCTCACAACTAAGAACAAGGACTCGGGCTTTGACAAAGCCAAGGAGGCAGGGGTTAATGTCCATCACCCCATTTCCACAGCCCTGAGTCTGTTCCCTGAGGTCCCTCGTGATCATGCCTGTCTGAGGTGATTCCCCCCATGGGAAATCTTACCCGTTATTGGCTAACTGATCAAGCATAGGAGGCCAGGCACAGAACAAGCAGCGTTCATGCCAGGGAAATAAGTTTTGTCTCCTTAGTAACTCTTCCACTCCTTAGTGGCTCCTGGTTCAGAGGCCTCTCACTCAGCCTAAGTCACAGGGGTTACAGCTTCCTGAGACCAGGCAGGGTGGGCCCCAACAGAAAGTACAATTTAAACTGAACATTGGAGAACCACTTCATCTTTCTCTTTCCAACAACAACACTGATTTTCCCTGGGGAAGTCTCACCTCCTCCACCATCTCCACATTAAGGTCACAGTGCCTCAAACTTTTGTGTTGGCCATAAGACTCAGGTATATCCAGACAGGCATCATATCTCCCTGGCTACAAAGATTGGTTCTTGGATGGAGAGTTAAGCAAAATCATACCACTTAGAGGGCCAACAACATGTTCAACTGTTAGGAAAGTGAATGCTCTCTCCTGTTCTAGGTTGTGGAACCTAAGAATAAGACAACAAGAATGAAAGACAGAGGGAAACTGAGGTTTGATTATACAAAGCATGAAGCCTAAACCATTCCCTGGGACTTTCGGGATATGTAAGCTAATAAACTGATTTTTTTTTTCTTAAAACAATTTGAGCTTGGTTTTCTATGTATTAAGGTTAAAAGTATTCTAGGACTTAGATGTGAATGCAGCTTTTCCTATTTTGAATTTTCCTTATGGTTTTAGAAAGATGGATTTTCCTGTCCCCTTTCTGCTTCTTATGAATCTTTCCCTTTCATTTATACCATGGCAGAAGCACTATTTTTGATGTAATTATGTTCTATTTTCAGATGATTTGTAAATCCAAATTGAGAATTTTTTTACCAATTACTTTACAACTAATTGCATGCTCTTTTTGAGCCCTTAAACTTTATAATAGATGAAAATAAGGTGAAAGCTAATATATATATTAGGGAAAGGTGATATATTTCTTAATTCAATTTTGACCAAAATAAATTAATTTATTTCTTGGCTTTGTAAGTTAAAAGAACATTTTAGAGAAAATATCTTGACCAGCAACCTCTTTCAAATTCTATCTTATTTTTAAATATTGATAGAAATATTTCTACAAACAAGCTGAAAATACATATACATTAACTTAAGAGAACTGCTCAACAAGACAGTTGAGTAAGTACTTGAAGACAGCATAAAAACTAGATGATTTATTGCCATTATTAAAAACATGAAGCAGCCCTGGCTGGCGTAGCTCAGTGGATTGAGCGCGGGCTGGGAACCAAAGTGTCCCAGGTTCGATTCCCAGCCAGGGCACATGCCTGGGTTGCAGGCCATAACCCCCAGCAACCGCACAGTGATGTTTCTCTCTCTCTCTCTCTCTCTCCCTCTCTCTCTCTCTCTCTCTCCATCTTCCTCCCTTCCCTCTCTAAAAATAAATAAATAAAATCTTAAAAAAAAGAACATATGAATTTAAAAAAAAAAAACATGAAGCAATCAGAAATACCTCTGAAAATATATATTATATATATATATTTACAAAATATATGTAATATATATATATTTATTATATATAAATATATAAAACTGAATTTTCAAAATATTCCTAAGAACTAACATAGGGTACACATTTTTAAAGTTTGTGTGGACTGCTAGGACAGTGGTGTCAAACTCATTTTCACCAGAGGCCACATCAGCCCTGCAGTTGCCTTCAAAGGGCCAAGTGTAATTTTAGGACTGTATAAATGTAACTACTTAACAGTTAAGCAAGAGTTTGATGCTGCTGCCAGGTAGAAACAAGGTGCCAGGTGTATAAAACAAGAGGGAGGGCTGGATTCCATCCACAGGCCTGTGTTTGCCACCTGTGTGTTAGGAGATTATACTACTCATAGTAATTACTATCAATTGAGTGCTCATCAAATAGACACTTGATATATCCTTTTTTTATAAATTACTTTATTGTTGTTCAATTACAGTTGTCTGCATTTTCTCCCCACCACTATCTCCCATCCCAGCCAAATCCACCTCTGTCCCTTGCTTCCTCCCTCTTCCTTGGTTTTGTCCATGTATCCTTTATAGTTGTTCCTGAAAAACCTTCTTCCCACTGCCCCCCCCCCCACACTCCCCTCTGGCTATAGTTAGATTGTTCTCAATTTCAGTGTCTCTCATTATATTTTGCTCACTTGTTTGTTTTGTTGATTAGGTTTCACTTACAGGTGAGATCATATGGTATTTGGCCCTTACCCCCTGGTTTATTTCACTTAGCATAATGCTCTCCAGTTCCATCCATGCTGTAGCAAAGGGTAGGAGCTCCTTTTTCCTCTCTGCTACGTAAAATTCTATTGTGTCAATGTACCATATTTTGATCTACTCATTTACTGATGGGCACTTAG
The DNA here is from genome assembly GCF_004126475.2 of Phyllostomus discolor. Lineage (NCBI taxonomy): Eukaryota > Metazoa > Chordata > Mammalia > Chiroptera > Phyllostomidae > Phyllostomus > Phyllostomus discolor. Next base: position 73,088,778 of record NC_040911.2, on the reverse strand, counting down.
GTTGTTTCCAGCACTTGGCTATTATAAATTGTGCTGCTATGAATATTGGGATGCATAGGTTCTTTTGAATTGGTGTTTCAGGATACTTAGGATATAGTCCCAGCAATGGAATTACTGGGTCAAAGACCGTTCCATTATTAGCTTTCTGAGGAAATTCCATACTGTTTTCCACAGTGACTGCACCAGTCTGCATTCCCACCACCAGTGTACTAGAGTTCCCTTTCCTCTGAATTCTCTCCAGCACTTGTTTGTTGATTTGTTTATGATGGCCATTCTGACCAGTGTGAGGTGGTATCTCACTGTGGTTTTAATTTACATCTCTCTGATGGATAGTGACACTGAGCATCTTTACATATGTCTCTGGGCCCTTTGTATGTCCTCCTTGGAGAAATGTCTGTTCAAGTCTTTTGCCCATTTTTTAGTTGGGTTTTTTACCTTCCTGGAGTGGAGTCATGTGAGTTCTTTATATATTTTGGAGATCAAACCCTTGTCCAAAGTATCATTGGCAAATATGTTTTCCCATATAGTTGGTTCTCTTTTCATTTTAACACTGTTTTCTTTAGCCATACAGAAGCTTTTTAATTTGATGAGGTCCCATTTGTTTATTCTTTCCTTTACGTCCCTTGCTTTAGGGGACATATACTGAAGATGTTGCTGCATGGAATGTCTGAGATTTTCCTGCCTATGTTCTCCTCTAGGACTTTTATGGTGTTATGACTTATATTTAAGTCTTTTATCCACCTTGAATTTATTTTTGTGTATGGTGTAAGTTGGTGATCAAGTTTCATTTTTTTTGCATGTAGCTGTCCAGATGTCCCAACACCATTTGTTTAAGAGACTATTTTTACTCCATTTTATGCTTCTTCCCCCTTTGTCAAATATTAATTGACTGCAGAGACTTGGGTTTATTTCTGAGCTCTCTGTTCTGTTCCATTGGTCTATGTGCCTGTTTTTATGCCAGTACCAGGCTGTTTTGATTACAATGACCTTATAATACAGTTTGATATCAGGTATTGTAATCCCTCCTGCTTGTTATTCTTTCTCAAAATTTCTGCAGCTATTCAAGGTCATTTATGGTTCCATATAAATTTTTGACATATTTGTTTCATATCTGTGAAATATGTTGTTAGTATTTTGATAGGGATTGCATTGAATCTATATATTGCTTTGAGTAGTATGGACATTCTGATGATGTTAATTCTTCCAATCCATGAACATGGTACATGCTGTTATTTGTTTGTGTCTTCCTTAATTTCTTTCTTCAGTGTTGTATAGTTTTCTGAGTACAGGAAATAGACACTTGATATATCTTTTCTTTCTTAACACTCATAAATACATCTAAGTTTTCATTGATGAGATGATGAATCTGGTGTTATGTGTAATTTTTTAACTTCTCTAAGAACACAGGGTGAATATAAAATAGAGCTGAGATACATAACAAGTGCTGTGCCTAAACTAGTAACTACCATACACTTGCCATTTCAAAAGTAATTTTCCTTCCTCTCTCTTGACATAAACCTTGTTCTTTTAGAGTACTTTTAATCTCAGGGTGGTGAAGGATATCACATTTACGTACAGTAACATGTCCACCTGAGTTGGCTGGGGAGCAGAATATCACACTGACAGCTAAGGAATGCTCTGTTTGTTCCTCTTCAGGACTATAGTAGGCAATGTAGTGAATCTGACAATAGTGGGAAGGGAGGTTTCATACATTTTGGCAGAGCTAAATACTCATGTGACAATAAATTCTTAGCAGGCTTCCATCTGATAGAAAGTCAGAGAGGTGTGTGTGTGACATTTGGTGTTTCAGCCAGAGTTCCCTAAATCTCCTTCCTAAAACATAGGTTGTACTACACAGTAGCTAACATTCAGGAGGAGTCCATAGCTTCATGTTTCACACTTGCAATCCACACTTGCATTCCACAGTTGCCATTCCACATAAAACCATTTCACACTTGCTGTTCCACACTTACCATTTCACATTTGGCATAAAAATTCAAATGACTCTTCATTTTGCACAGAAGAGCTCATGGATCTGGATCTGAATTTACCAAACACTGACATTTTAAAAGATACAAGTTACTTGCTGTAATGAATATGAGACTTCACACTGGGAGAAGGGAGCAAGGTTGTCCTTTTTAAGTCAAGTATATGTTTTTGAAAATATGCAATGAAAAACCCATTCATATGAATGAGTTTTAACTAGTGACTTGTTCAATTTGTTTTCAAAGCTGAGATTTTTGTAGGTCACTTGGCCCTGAAGTTTTTAGATAATCAACTTTTAGGCATTTTTACTGATATTTCAGAATATTCTCCTTATGAATTAATTAAATCCAAAGTTGTATAGGCCTCTCCTCCTATCACTTAACATACTAGCACACGAACATACATTATTCTTGAAGAGAATGGAAAAAGACATGATGTCATTGGTCAATATTAGATTCAATGTTCTTTATCTGTCCCTAAATGTAAACACTGGCAATATAATGAAGACCCCTTCTATACACATATATGACAAGGTCAAAAAGCAACAGTATCCTGAAACTCTGGGCTTCACCTATTTTCTTGGATCCTGCAATAGAAATCACACTTTTGGGAGGAAGGGTGGCCAGCTTGATATCTTTTTTCGTACAACAGGGCCCTTACCTTCCACTTGATTGAGCCTCACCCTTTACTTTTGGTTCTCTTGGTTGGTATTACCTCTACCCTGACCAGGCCAATTCAGCATTAACCTCACCAGATGGTAACAGAATAGATGCATGAGCCAAGACAAACCAATGAGAGCCCTAACCAGGACTTTTGATAGAGCTTTCCAAAAACAAGGGTCTTTGTTTTCCCTATGTTGGTAGAGCATAAGCCCTGAGCTGCTGTAAACCTCTCTTACCATAACATCAGGTAAATTTTCCTAAGAAAAAAATTGGCAGAAAACAAAATAGGATTGAGAGAAGAAGAGAAGCTCTCCTATGGCATAGTTGTCACTGCTTCTGAAGATAGGCCATTTTAGACTTTACATGAGCCAACGCATAAGCCCTTTTTGTTTAAGCTAATTTCAACTAACTTTTCTGTTACTACAACCAAAGACATCATAATCAACACAGCAATTCTAACCTAAAGGTTCCCATGTCCACACCCTGGTGGCAATTTCCTTTAGGAGTAGCCACTCAAGGAAGACTCTTCTGAAAATAAGTTGACTTGGGGGTTTCTCCATGTGTTGGAATTTTTCTGGGTTTCTCTGATGTGAATCCAGGGTTTGTAGATACATGAAATTTCCGAGGGTAAACCTGACATGTGGGGGTAGTGCCTACTCTCTGCAGGAATCGCACAGAACCCAGCCAAGATCTGGTTTCCTGAGAATGCTGCCCTCAACAGTATCTCTTGACCTCTGGAGGTCAGAAGTGTGACAGAAGATGACTGGGCTAAGAGAGTATGGAGATTCTGATGTTTTCCTGAAATATCAGCTTCCTGAATTCTGTACCACTCACTCTTTTTAGTCTGGACATCTTGTGATCCAGAAAAGGATCACAAGAACCTTTTCTGTGGCTCTGCAGGTCAATAAGAAGACAGAAATTCAATCTCTTATAAGGCATTATTTTATTCCATTACTTCCCAAACTGTAACATGATTTTGAATCACGTGGAAGTTGTATTAAAATACAGAGTCTCTGACTCAGTAGGTCTGAAGTGAAGCACAAAAATGTGCATTACAACCAGTTCCAGGTAATGCTGACTCTTCTAGTCTAGGACCATAATTTGAGAATGATTGCTCTCTAAGAATACCATTGACAGCACAGGTGACAGTGTAGTGTGGACCACTAACACTGATGGGGCAAGGTGTGCATTTGATGGCAGTTCCCCAGTAGTATCACTACTGATGAAAAAGGTAAAATCCATTTCCCCCGGGTGTTTTATTGGATTATTTCTCTTTTTGGAGTACAAGGATGCATTTATGCACCATGAACTTTTTCTATTTGAGTCAAATTTCCTAAGGTGCAGTGACTTTAAGTCACCTTGTTGATTGCCTGTGTCTCTGTCTTGTACAGAGTTTGCAATGGCCAAAAACTCATCAGTCATGGCACAAGAGCTTTTGTAAACACTAGGCTAGACAGAAATTAGGAAATCTCCAAACTGGATAATTAGTCAAGAAAAATAAATATTCTTTAGCAAACACCATAATAATCACATTGGACTTCCAGCTTACCCATTTACTGGGCCATCTGTCTAAGAAAAGTGGGCAGGAGACAGTCATTGTGTGAGTCTGCAGGGTGCTAACAGCAAGAGCCCAATCAGGTTAACTGACTAAAAATAAATAATACTGACTTAAAATAAACTCACACGAATTAAAAAAATTAACAATTATAAGAATAATTTAAAATAGAAAAACTCAACTAAAGAAGGTTGCTGACATAATAGAGGATCCTAAAATTAACAGTCTCAGACCATCTCCTGTGCAAGCAGGTTGATGGCCTGAGAATGTGCTGTGATGTTCAATAACCCCTACAGAAATGTCCTCTGAGAGCTGAGTCACCTAACAGTCTCTTAGCAGGAATGACTGTGGGTAGAATACTGGTTCCATCAGGTTCCTTTAGTCCAGAATACTGGTTCCATCCAGTCTCCTGTATAGTTCTCTACACACAAGGATTATAATTGAATAGAGATAACTCTGGTTTCTGAGAACTTGTGGGATGGTTGGGATGAGAAGAAACACAAAGCCTCCAGCTGCAACCAAGCTAAAATGAGATGTTCTCCAACCAGGGACCCCATGCATAGATATCATTTTCTCATCTAACTGTAGTTCACTGGACTGGAAGCTTCTAATAAAAAGGAAAGGTCTTATTTGTATGCTCAGCCTCTATTACAGTGATGGACACATGATAGACATTTTATTGGTGTCTAATAAATGAATGAGAATGCACTAAAAATACCAGGAAGCTGTATCACTACATAGGGCAGTTCATAAAGGGTGTTCAGGGTAAGTTTCCTAAAACATGAACTCTGTGTAAGTTTTAACTAAGAAAAGATGTTCTATTTTGATGCAGAGAATTAACAAATAGACAGGGACAGGAAGGTATACCCAGAGCGCTGGGCTATAGATGAGACTGGTCATCTGTAGTGATATCCTCATCTTGGAGAAGTAAAAAAAGATGATGATGAAAGTCATGCTAAGCTGTTTGCACAGATTATTTACTGGGCTCTGTAACAATCTCATGAATTAGTCACTATTACTGGCCCTACTTTACAGGTGAGGAAACAGGCTGAGAAAAGATAACCAACTGTTCTGTCATCATTCAGTGAGATATAATAGGGCTAGACTTAGGATGTGATGATCTGTACTCAGGATCTAAATTAGTAACCACTGCAGTTCACTTCTAACCTGTAGGATCAAACAGAGGCCTCTGGGACTTGAACCAAGAGCCAACTCCTTATAGAATTGTACACTTGAAACCTATATAATTTTATTAATCAATGTAACACCAATAAAAGCAATAAAAATACATTTTAAAACTTTTTTGTCTATTTTGAATCAGGTTGTTTGTTTTCTTATTATTGAGTTTTAAGAGTTTATCATATATTTTAGATACCAATCTTTTATTACATATGAATTTTTGCAATTATTCTTTTCAGTCTGTGACTTGTCATTTTATTCTCTGAAGAGTGTTTTTCACAGAGGAAAAGTATTTAATTTTAATAAGGTCCAGTCTGTCCATTTTTTCTCATAAATTGTGCTTTTGTTATTGTATCTAAAAAGACATCACCAATCCTAAGATCACCTAGATTTTCTCTTATGTTAGCTGCTAAGAATTTTATAGGTTTTCATTTTACATTTAGGTCTTGGATCCATTTTGGGGTTAAATTTTGTGTAAGATGTAGGGTCTGTGTCTAGATTGGTTTTTGTTGTTGTGGTTGTTGTTTTGCTTGTGGATGTTTAGTTGTTCCAGCACCATTTGTTGAAAACCTTTCTCTTTTAAATTGCCCTAGTTTCTTTCTCAAAGATCAGTTAACAGTATTTGTGCAGTCTATTTATGAGCTCTCTTTTCTGTTTAATTGTTACATTTGTCTATATTTCATCAATAGTGTACTCTCTTTTTTACTATAGCTTTATAGTAAGACTTGAATTTGGAGAATGTAAGTCATCTATTTTATAAACTCTAAATTTTTCACTTTGGAAAACATGTGTCTGTGAATCTTTATAAATTCATGTTGTGTAGTAAGGGTCTGCATAAGTAATAGAGGTCACCGCTCCCTTTTGCCTATCAATACACTCAATCTATCACCAGAGTGTAGGAGCTTAGACTCTACAACAATCAGCTAGCTAGTCACATGGAAATGAATTAACCAAGCACCTCCACCAATTAAGTGCTAAGACATTCTGTAGAGCTTGACGCACTCCTGGGGCACCTCTGAGTGTTCCTAGAGGACACTCAGATGACATGGTCAGAGTAGAACCAGATTGGGGGAAGCAAGAGTAGGATGACTACCTGTCTACTGCTTGTTGAGGCATGTTCAGAATTCAGATATAGGATGCAGCTTCTCAGCTAAGGGTTACTTATTGTAAGGCTCTGACTAGCTGCCCATCCTCCAATGTCCTTTGCTCACTTCTATGCTCACTGACCCCACCCTTGTGGGGTCAATCCAAAACTCAGCATCTCCTAATACTTAAATTTTTCTATTCCCTTCTTAGAATGATACAGCCTTCCTTTTGGGTCTCTGACATGGCTTTCCTTGAAACTTTTCTCCTTTGACTCACAAAGATAAATTACACACACACACACACACACACACACACACACACATTTTTCCCTCCTTTCATGGGTGATATAAAGAAATAGATTTTGTGCCCCAAAGGAATTCCTCATCTCTCTGAACATAGCCAATAAAAAGAGAAATTTAATCTCTGATAGAGCGTTCTCCCTATTGTATACATTTTTATTTGCTAGTAATCCAGGTATAATCCACTACATATTGAAGTGCTCATCTCTAATTTTCTCTGTCTCATGAGCATGTATTCCTGGCTATGGTAAGGATTGGTCTTATATTGTTTTTTCATCCAAAGCCCTTTTCTATCATATCTCACACAAAAGAAATGGCCATGCACAGAAATGTGTACACATGGATGAATTATACCTCTAGAAATGGTAATCAAACCTCAAAACAGCAGGGTCTGATAATGTGTTCCATCAAGGTAAGAAACTCAAGAATTTTGCCCCATTAAGCAATTACACACAAATAATAAGAAGGGGTATTCTGGTCTCCTTGGAGGAGCGAACAGTAGTCACTAGTTCTACCTCTCAGGCAGATAACACACCCACTCCCAAAGTCATTGTCATTATGGATAAAATGCTGTACATAAGATGTAATGGAGTCAACTGATTCAAATGTAAGTAGAGTTGGATAGAAAACAGAAGCAATTATTTGCCATGATCACTAAATATCATAGAAATCCATGTTCTCTATAAAGAAAGGCTACTGGCTGGCGTAGCTCAGTGGATTGAGCGCGGGCTGGGAACCAAAGTGTCCCAGGTTCGATTCCCAGCCAGGGTACATTCCTGGGTTGCAGGCCATAACCCCCAGCAACCACACATTGATGTTTCTCTCTATCTCTATCTCTATCTCCCTCCCTTCTCTCCCTAAAAATAAATAAATAAATAAAAATTTACTGTTAAAAAAAAAAAAAGAAAGGCTTCACAACATAAGAATCCTTTTCCTCAAAGAGAAGATGGGTATAGTTTCCAGATAGATATTCAGTTCATAACTCTAAATTAAATGCTATAAGTAAAGAAAGTGTGTTTGTCATGTCTTTGCAATGAATAAAAACTTTTTCATGCTATTTGTACTTAAAAAATAGTCATGAAGGGTGATGTATTATGTTTGTTCATAACTGCTTTGTACCAATAAACATTTAAAAGATATCCAACCCCAACTTCAAGTACTGACAATTTTCTGCATTTTTAGGTGCCACCAAAGGGTAAGTAGCAAGCAGGATAAAGGGCATATCCTCAGTTTATATTATTTTCAGGTACCAATTAACTAGCACAAATTTACCACATAGTTGGTGGATCCTATCTTTCTCTTACTTCTCTTTTGACTTATCTATGATTTGGCCATTTCACTTTTCACCGTGTCAGAAGAGAGATACAGAGAGATAATAAAATTCAAAATATCAATTAATTTGTTGTTAATATGTCTCGTACAAGGCTGGATAGGAATGGAGTTTGAAGTTGCTGACTAAAATTGGAAACAACAATAATTGAATTTTATTTGGGTCTCTGCCCTCTTTCTGCCTTTGCTTGATTCTTAACATAATTATGAGGGTGTACCTTGATAACATAAATATTCAATAAATATCAATTAAATGAATTAATATATAGTGCTTGATCTTGACTTTTTCTTCTCATATCTTACATGGATATCTTTTTTATCCTCTCTTTTACTCCTCCTCACACAGTACTTTCAAATTTTAGTGTGCATTAGAACCATCTAGGAGTTAAAATTCACATTTATTACTGGGCCCAAGATAAGATTTTCTGATTCTTCCCAGTGGTTCATGCTTTGAAAATTATAGATGTAATGTATCTGCCTTTGCCTTTCTGTGACTTATTTCACTCTACTCAGGAATGCTTTCTGTAACAAATGATTTTGTGTCCCCTTGTCACATTCCTTTGTGTCCTCTCAGCTTTTAGTGATAGCTATGCTGGACAGTTCTATGCAAGACTCGAGCTGCCAAAGACTTCCTTCATTTGGATATTTCTTTGCCCTTTCATCTTGAAGCCTCCCCTAAATCTGTATTAATTCATTCAACACACAACCTAGAAGTATAGGGGAGCTAAAGTACCTGAAAAATGGGAGCTTGGGGTAAAAGGTGCAGCCACATATTTGTACTTAGGGTAATGCTGAGAGTAAATCTGTGGGCTTTTCAGAGGCCCTGCAGAATTGTGACATACTTGACATTGCACATTCATACTAGCTGCTCCATTTCCCTGCATCCCTCTGCCATTTTCCTCATCCCTGTCTTGTAGGTCATGCTATAATAAACTACCTGCACCAATATTTTTGCCCCAAGCTTTGCTTCAGGCAAATCTAAACACAAATACCATCCCTAAATTTTAGCAACAATGAGCTACTGACCTATTTCTCTCATTCTCTTTATCATCAGCTATCTAGATGACAATTCACTCAGTAACTCTATTTGCTCCCTCTGTCAATTCTTCTAAAAGGAAATACGGCCTCCATCTGATGTACTCTCCCCAAATCCATCTCATATAAATCACTTTCTTTGTTTCACATTCCATGTGCTTTTTCAGGTCACTTTCTCTTTCATTCTGCAGGATTTGATGAGGTTAAAATTTCTTCTTAAAATTCAGATGAAGTATTATCTGTTCTCTGAATGTGGAAAATCTACTCCATTGTTAATATGGACTTCTTTCAGAACTCTGCAATACTTTATTGTTCTTTCTTAGTCACATGTCCTGTCTTCTAGTAAGTTCCTTGGTTAGAAATTCCCAACTTTTCTAGACTCATAGTATCTCAGTAATATTTTTTCACAATATCCTTAGGTCAAAGTACATACCAATAGTTCCATTTATCAAGGAGTTATATCCAAACAACTTAATAAATATGTATTTATTAACAATTGATTAGCCATTTGGGAATATGACACACATAAATATTGATTCAGTGGTAAATAAGCACAATTATTACTGGTATGTGTGTGCCAGTTGAGCACTGAAAAACTTTGCAAAATTTGGGTCAGATTAGACACATTCACACTCATTTTCTTTTGCACAATGATTTTTATACATTTTTATATGAAAACATAGGTTTGCAAAGGTAACATCCAAAAGAGTGCAACATAATGTAATAAATGATGAAACTGTGAACTACTTTGAATTAATAATAGACATATAGGTCAATGGAATTGAATTGAGAGTTTAAAGTTACCCATTTATGGTGAATTGTTATTTGATAAGGTGCCAAGATAATTTAATGAGGAAAAAATAGTCTTTTCAATAAATGGTGCAGGAGCAACTAGATATTCACATGCAGAAGAATGATGATGGACCATTCCTTCACACCATATAAAAAATAAACTCAAAATATACTTAACTATAAGAGTTGAAACTAAAGAACTTTTAGCAGGAAACATAGGTATAAATGTTCATGACCTTTGACTAGGCATTTATTTTTTAGATATGGTACAAAAAGCAAAAACATAGAAAAATTGATAACTTGACTTCATCAAAATTAAATGTTTGCACTTTATGTGATACCAGAAACAATAAAAGAACTACCCATAGAATGGGAGGAAATACTTGTCCTCAAATAAGCTGCCACATGAAATTCAGACACAATGTAAGTTGCTTATATAATTTAAGGATTAAGAGTATATGTATGATTAAGCTAGTTAGACCAATCTTCAGTTTCAAGAATTTAAAACCAAAAATGATCTTACTTATATGTGGAATCTAATGCACAAAAGAAAGTAAAGAGCAAAATAGAATCAGAGGCTCAGAAATAGGAAACAGACTGACAGCTGTCAGAGGGGAGGGTAGTGAGGGGGACTAGATGAAAGAAGGTAAAGGGACTAGCCAAAGAACAAATATGCATGACCCATGGACATGGATGGCAGTGTGGGATTGCCTGAGGAAGTGGGGAGGCTGGGTGGAGGGGGCAAAGGTGGAAAAATTGGGATAATTGTAATAGCATAAATAATAAAATATAATTTAAAATATATAAAAATAAAATTTAACAGCAAAACAGTAAATAAATAAAATGAAGATATTGGCCAAAAAAAGAAACCCAAAAATGCATAGAAAAAAATGATTATTCTTCTAGGCCATGATACCACAATCCTTAAATATTGGATCACCTAATAGCATATAACAGGTACTTAATGGTTATTTGCTGGTTGGTGTATTATTTTTTTTATTCAGCCTATATTTATTAATCACATAATATGTGCCAAGCCCAAGACACAAAGCATAAAAACCATGACATATTTTTTGCCTTCCAAGGCAAAATAAAAGTCACATTTTATTTTACGTTGAAAATCTAATATTTTTAAAATATATGTTACTGGCATAAGTGGGGTTCTTGTAGTCTCACAAGGAAAGTGTTCCAGGAGACCCCCATATAGGCTGATATCTATCTGGTCTCTATCCATCCCACCATGGAAAAAATCCAATCTTGCCTTTATCAGGCCCATAAATAGAGTCAGTGTCCAGAGGTTCTGTGTGCTTAGTTCTAAAGCTTAGTCCAATCCAGCCTTTATCACAATCCAGCTAGCTTAGTTTGTGTTCCTGTTTGCACTCCGGCTGGTGCTTTGTCCAGGCCCACACTTGGAGCCTGTGTGGTCTGCACAGACCTCAGGCAGCTACAAAGGCAACATGACAGGTATGGAAAGAACGCACAAACAAATGGGGTGAGTGTGTGTTACCAAGTGAGGGAGAGAGGAAGAAAGTTCTTTGCTATGCTGATTATATTAAAGCCTAGATGCTTTTTCAAAATAACAAATCAACTTCCCAAGCTTTTACAGGCTTCGATGGCTCTAACCCCTAGCAAATTTATTTCATAGGTCTTCCAGGATTGTTTCTTTTCCAACCTGACCCCTTTTTCCAGGCTAGACAGACAGACCTTTATGGTCAACACCTTGACTCCTACTGTGCATGTGCTTCCCTCCCCTTTATTGTTCTATCCCTTCCCCCAGTGATTTACAGGGAATGGCTGGTGGGTCCCTGGGGAATGTGTGAGGCTATAACTTCCTAGGGAAGCAAGCAGACTCAGCGTCCAATTCAGCTCCCCAGCCCATTAGTAAGCTCAAAAATGTCTGATTGCCTTTGCTTCCTTTCTTTATTAATATCTAGCAACCTACTTTAACATATAGAGTTAAATAAAATATGTTCTAAAGTTAATTTCAGCTATTTCTTTTTAATTTTTTAATGTAACTGCTAGCAAACTTAAAGTGGCTCACATTATGTTTTTATGGGACAAAATGGGCCTGGAGGGATCTGTCCACACATGTCTGCCAGCCTGCACTTTAGTCCCGCATGGTGAAAGTCTTGCACAGTGGGCTGTACTACTAATTCTATTTATTGGCAGCATAACTTCATTACCAGGAATCTCTAAGGAGCTACATTTAGCCTTTCTGTCTGGACATACGAGTATAAGACCCTCAAGTCCTTAACTAAGCTTGTACTGAAGTGCAGTTCTGTTTATATAAACATTTTATAAGTTGTTGTATTTTTCTTGGATAAGTGTATACTAAACTTTAGGGATGGTGTCCCTTAGGAGAAAATATGGGCCTTTTATTAAGTTCTTAGAGTTGTAAAACTTTGACCCAGGTCAAATATCACAAATATTTACCATGTACATTAACTATCACAAAGAAAAAGATGGATGAAATCAGGTATGACTACAGCAGAAACACAACTACGTGAAAAGTCTCTTCAAAGAGTTGCAACAATGTAGTTGACAGTGTAGTTGATTATTAATTGATAGCAATTATGGATGAGGATTCTGGTGTTTCTTCAGGAATTTCCTGGACAAATGTTGTACTTACTCTTGTAGATTTTAAATACTTCAAAGTCAGGAAATGTCTTTGTGGCAGATTGTTTACAAAAACGGCCCAATTATTTCCCTCCTTGTATCCATGCCCCTTTGCTATATGACTCTGCAGGGGTTTTTTTCCATCAAGTCATGGGAACTATTTCCCTATCCCTCCCCTGATTTTGACCTGGCTGTGTCTTGCTTTGACAAATGTAGCAGAAGTGACTGTTGCAGTTCTGACTCTAGCCCTCAAGAGAATTTTCATGCTTCCATCTTTCTTTTGAAATCCTATAATCACCATGAGAACAAGCCCCTGCTATATACTAGTGAAAGATATTTTTAATATATTTATTATAATATATTAACATTTTAATATATTTTATATTAAATATATTAAATATACTTATTTTAAAATATTAAATACATTCAAATATATTAAAATGTATTTAAAATATATGTATATATTTATATTAAAATGCAAAATACATTAAAATAAAATATAATTTAATATGTTTTAAACATATTAAAAACATATTTCACCAATATATAGCTGGGGCTTGTTCTCATGGTGGTTATAGGATTTCAAAAGAAAGATGGAAGCATGAAAATTCTCTTGAGGGCTAGAGTCAGAACTGCAACAGTCACTTCTGCTACTTTGTCAAAGCAAGACACAGCCAGGTCAAATTCAGGGGAGGGGTAGGAAAATAGTTCCCATCATTTGATGGAAAAAAACCTGCAAAGTCATATAGCAAAAGGGCATGGATACAAGTAGAGAAATAATTGGGCCATTTTTGCAAGAAATCTGCCACAAAGATATTTCCTGACTTTGAAGTATGTAAAACATATAAAGGTCATGTACAAAGTACCCATGGACAAAGCCAAAGGGGGGTAGGACTGAGGGTAGGAGGTTGGGGTGAGTGGGGTGGGAAAAGTGGTGGTGGGAAAATGGGGACAACTGTATTCGAAAAACAATAAAAAGTGATAAAAACAAAAAAAGTTAAAATTAAACCTAAAAAAGATATTTTTAATATATAGGACAGGAATAAGCCATCCCAGGAAAGATTATCCTAGATTAATTAGCTGATCACAGATACCTGGTAGCTGACCAAAGACATGTGAGTTAGTCCATTGAGACCAGAACAGCCAGACAGGTAAGCCCAGCCCTAATTACTGACCTATAAAATCATAAGCTAAGTTGATCATTGGTATTTTAAGACATTAAATTTTAGGGTGGTTTCTTATGTAGCAAAAAATTAACTGATAGAGTCTACTACTTTTATTTCCTTCCCACATAAGAGAATCTAAGTTTCTAAGGTTGGATGACTACTCTGATTAGTTCCTCTGTTAACATTTAAGTGACAAACCTATCTGAATATTGAAATCCTACTTCTTGTCCAGAAAATGATTAAACTATAGGTGATACTGAAAATTTGGAAGACAATTAAGAAGACTAGAGACTCTAAGCAGTCTGGTTCTGCAGGCTTTTAATAAGGTCAGCTGATTTCCAAGTTTCTAAAACAATTTTATCTGCAGACAAGTTTTCACTGAAAAGACCTGCTATATATATATATATATATATATATATATATATATATATATATATCACATCTTCAGTGATTCGGATCATTTCAGAATGTTTTCCACTCTTTCATTATGCTCTCTGAAGATCTGAGTTCAGTCATTAAACTTTATCCCCTGGCAGATAAATTGCTGATATTATTTCCGTTTGAGTGGTATAATACCATAATCAGGGTGTTCTTTGAAGTTGCATGCCTCTTCAGGGAAATTGTGCCTGCTTTAATGGAGCTAGCATTAAATGTGAAGGTGCCATGTCATGTGACACTTGGCTATGCCAGAGACTTGAAAAAAAATAAGCATCCTACTTCAAATATGCACATAAGAAAGAGGGTTCTTATAGGAACATTCCCTATAAAAAATTGATTCAATGGATAATTTGAATATCATTTGAGAAAATCCTGGCATTTTCACTGATTTGAGAGAAATAAAGAGCACTGTGGCTTTGATAGCCTTCAAGGAATAAGACAAAGTGGACAGCAAATTTTCAACAAGGATCCCTGCTCCAGGAGTGGATGACTAGCAGGATGCCAATGTGACTCATTCTCTTGGGGTTAGACCCCCAACATGGAGGGCTCTAGGAATTAGAGTTTGTACCCTGCATTCTGGGAGGTCACTGGTCTCAAAAACTGTGACTGGTATCCTTACAGAGGCTGCCCCAAACTCTTGCATTTTCAGTCTCTACCTGTATTATTGCACACGAGCCTGGCAGGCCTGTCAGACTCTGAGTCCACAAAACATAGTGTGGACAGCATTAGTGGGTTGGGTCCTGCATCTGAAACTATATGGGTAGGGAGCAGTGAGAGGCCCTCAGATGTTTCTTGCTAGCTCCCCAGAACAGGGGCTTGGGATTAGATTCAATTTGAGATACAGAGAAAATGACAAAAAAAAAGTGGATGTAATATTCTTTGCCTATCAAAGTTTAAGAAATGTGAGCTATTTTCTATATAACTGTGATTCTCAGAGAAGCAGTGTAAAGTAGTTTTGTGCAAATTTTATGTTGTATAGGAGATAGGCAGGGGATGAGACACAGATAACTCCCCACGACAGAAGGAAGGAGACAGACAGAACCATGGAGATGTTGGCCTCAGAATTTAGAAATCATCTGAGGGTGCTAGACTCAAGAGTAGCCCCAAAAGGGGACTTTGAGCTAAGGTAAAGTAAACCTACAAGGCCAATAAACAGCAAGTTTTATTTTAATAAGCACTTTGTGCTGTACTTTGCGTATTTTGATATTTTGTATATTCTGTGTTCACTATTTAACATGATATATTTAGTTATGACACATTTATATCATGCTTACTGTATGCTAGGCACAGTTGTAAGTAAATGGCTTACAAATATCAACTCATCAAATCCTCGTAATAATCCTAGTATGTAGAATTGTCTGCCGTGGTTTGAAAATGAAGAAACTGTTGCAAAGATGGTAAGTAATTTCCTGAATATTCTGCAGCTAGAAATAGTTCTGCTGATATTTAAATCTAGGAGTTCTAGTTTCAGAATCTGCCCTTAACCACTTTGCTTTGCTAAGTCTCTCTTTAACCTCAATCTTTTATTCTACTCTTCAGTGGTTAAAAGATTAACAAAAAAGGTCAGCCCATCTTTTAGCAGATTTTGTTGAATTTGGCAAAGCAAAACCCTCTCTAGTCTTTCAAAAAACAATTTCTGCAAGAAGGTCATGGTTAATTTATCAGTTTCTCTTCATCTCACTCACTAAATATCAATGGTTCTACCTCAGACTGTGATATTCTAGGGAAAATTTAAGTCCCTTTTTTAGAGTTAGGGGTTGGTTGAACTACTAGACCAAAATAAGGAGGTAGGCCATTTGCCCTTTTTCTCCTCAAAATATAATTCACATACCATATAATTTACCTTTATATGCTGAGGGACATTTGGATTATTTCCACTTTTTGGTATTAAGAATAATGCTGTTACAATAACTATATATGTTATTGTGTGAAAATATGTTTTTAATTGGATACATACTACTTAAACACATAAGTAGAATTGTTGGATCATAAGAAGACTTTATAGACCGAAACCTAGTGCAAAATAATGCAGAATGTAAACTGTAATTAAAAAAATAAAATAGAGAAGGATTAGAGACAGAAAAAAAGTAACTCTGTGCTGAACTTTTGAGAAACTGCCAAAATGTTTACTAAAGGGTTGTACCATTTTACCTTCCCTACAGGAATGCAGGTAGTTTCCATCTTGCCCACATAGTTTTCAAAAATTGTTATTGTTTGTTTTTGATTATAGACATCCTAGTGGGTAAGAGGTATATCTTATTTTGGTTTTAATTTACATTTCTTTAATGACTAATGATACCAAACATCTTACCATGTGTTTATTGACTATTCTTTTATCATATATGGAGAAAGGTAACTTTAGTCAATAGTCAATAAACATATACTCAACATACATATACTCTTAATACTTAAATTATATAAGCAACTTACATTGTGTCTGAATTTCATGTGGCAGCTTATTTGAGGACAGAATTTCCTTAAACATGGAGTTTGGCATTTAGAATAGTGTCAGAATAACTTAGAGAGTGTGGTAAGGACAGTCCTTGGCTGTCTCAGGGTCCTTTAATAAGGACAATACAGTAATCTTTTCTTGTCTGTGTATTTACTTTCCAAGGTCTCAGTTACCTGTGGTTAAATGTGGTCCAAAAATACTAAATGGAAAATTCCAGAAATAGGCAGTTCGTGAGTTTTATTTTAATTTTTTCTCACCAGAGGACATTTTTTCATTGCCTTTAGAGACATAGTGATACAGAGAGAGATCTGATCAGAACACAGAGGAGTAAGGTGGGGCTGTAGGAAGAGATTTCCCGAGGCAATGGTAAACAGTTTAGGATGGGCTGGGCTGAGAAGCTGAACACCTCTTGAATGCATGGAATTATGGGCCAGGAGATTTCAAATAAAAGGAGGACAGAGACTGGCTCTCTGGCTCTCTTCCTTGAGGATGCCTGGATGATTATGCTGCAGCTGCCTGCATTTCCAAAGGGATAGTATTTAGGATGGGAGCGCTGTCACAACCTAGGGTCACACTGGCCTGGCAGATTGGCAGGGTTATTCTGCTTTAGGTATTCTACAGGGGATAGGCTCTGGGGCAGAAGTCTGCCATTCTTCCAAAATTGTGTAGCTTTTCTATATTATGTTGCTTTAGTTTGTAAACTAATCCTATAGAAATAAGATAATTAAAAACTAACAAGGGGAATGACAGGAAAATTCAGGAGTTAAAGAGTTTAGCCTTCACCCTGGCTGGAGTAGCTCAGTGGATTGAGCGCGGGCTGGGAACCAAAGTCCCCCAGGTTCGATTCCCAGCTAGGGTACATTCCTGGGTTGCAGGCCGTAACCCCCAGCAACTGCACATTGATGTTTCTCTCTCTCTCTCTCTCTCTCTCTCTCTCTCTCTCTCTCTCTCCCTTCCTTCCCTCCCTAAAAATAAATAAATAAAATCTTTAAAAAAAAAAACAGTTTAGCCTTAATGGATAGGCTTAAGTGACTAATGCATGTGGAAAGCTGTTATTCCAAAATTGTGTAACTTTTAAAAAGATTCCTTTCCTTTATCACCAAACATTTGCTTCTAGAATTTTCCCAAGAGGGTGCAGTGGGCAGCAGGACCCCATTTGCTGTTCAGTAACAAGAGGATGGGAGAGAGGATGGGAGAGAGAGAGAAGCATTGATTGGTTGCCTCTCATACACCTGGGCCAGGGATCAAACCCAAAACCTAGTCATGTGCCCTGACAAGGAATCAAACCTGCAACCTTTTGGTTACAGGCTGGTACTCCCTTCAACCAACTAAGCCACACCAGCCAGGGCATAATTCATTAGTTTTAAATTGTACACTCTTCTGCATTACATGATGAGACCTTGTACAGTCCCATTCTGTCCCAGTCCAGGATGTTAATCATTCTTTTGTCCCAGCCTTTCACATTGTATATGTTCCTTACCCATAAGTCACTTAGTAGATGTTTCAATGATCAGATTGACTATCCAATTATTTTACTTAAAAATGGCCCCAAAGTTCAATAGTAGTGATGTTAGAAATTTTGATATGCCAAAAAAAAGCTATAAACTGTTCCCTTTAAGTGAAAAAGTATGTCTATATATATATATATATATATATATATATATATATAAGAAAAAACATAATATATATAAGGTTTCAGCATCCATGGGGGTCTGGGAACGTATCCTCTACGGATAAGGGAGGACTACTGCATATTCTTTTTCAGTAAGCGGATTTCATGTAGTTTACACATATAATTCCCATTTGACTCTGGGTTCTATGACAGCCCCTTTTTTTTCTGCTATAAAAGCACTTAGTCTCTTAACTCCACTTGATAGACATTCTTTCAAATATTCATAGTTTTTTTATAAATGCTCAAGTTTCCTTTATGCATTCATAAATATATCAGTAAAAGAAGAATCACATATCAAGCCAAGACAGGTTCAAACTTTAGCCTAAGATTTTCTTCGAAATTTATCCCTAAAATACAGGTAACCATTTTAAACAATGTTTGTTTTTTGTTTTTTGTTTTTTTTCCTAGACAAAGAAGGGCTGGGTATGAAAGGAGGAGAGAAATGTGAGCAAAAAGAAGCTTTTTCAGTGGCTGGCAACCCCCCCAAACTGTATTTATTAACCTGACCAACATAAGTAGCATATGTTAATGAGCATAAAACCACATGGCTAAGAAATCACCAAGGGACCTTTTGGCTGTTCTTGTTTGTTTGATTTACAGCTGAGCCATGTTCACTTTCTAGAGGCCTGAAAATGTTTCTGTTCCAAGGTTCTGATGACTGGCATTGGTGTCCCCTGCAGGCCCAGGATCTGGCTGAGCTACTTGTCCTACTCTCAACGCCATACACCTCCACCCCAGTTCTGACTGGGACCAGCTACAGGCTTAGTGGGCCTAGCAACTCACTGAAATCTCTTCCCCAGCTTGCTCCCTGAAGCACTGAGCACTTCAGAGAGGAACTTAAGGATTCAGTGAGAAAGTAAAGCTTTGGACTTGGAAGAAGGGGAAGAATTAGTAATACCCAAAGTACACAAAGTGGGGTTATGGCCCTGAGGGTGAAAGGGGACCAGGCAGCTAAGAAAGTGCTCCTGTTACTTTGACTCATTCCTGTCATTTCTTCCAAGATTCTTGTAGTTCTATTACCAGAAAGTGGACCTTGCCCTGAGCAGATCTGCCTAGGGCCAGCAGGCAGTGTGTGGGTTCCTGACTTTCTGCAGGAAAGATTTCAAAACACAAGTCCAAGTGATTTTTAGATGAAATTTGTTAAAGCTGGGGACAGTGAAACAAGGAAGGGCCCAGGATAAAAGAAGCAACAGGAGAGATACTGGGAGAGGACATGAACCTAGACTGGCCTGGATTGGCCCACTAAGAAGTCAGAGAAAAAGGGTCACTAGGAGCAAGTTTAAGGGGTAAGCCCAGGAGGAGCTGCAACTTCCCATTGGTCTCAGATTAAAAGTTTTGTGGGGTCCCTTAGAGTTTAGAAGATGCATGCCTATGGGGGAAGAAAAGGGAGAAGGGAAAGGCTCAAGCATGCTCCTGGGATGGAGGGTACACCAGGACATCTCAGCTTTTTTATCTCTCCAATCATTCAGTCAGTAAACCAAAACTTATTGAGCACTTACTATTGAATAGCACTGGGTGAGAAGCAATGGGGAGTGCTACAGAGGCACAGGTCAAGTTATTCTTGAAGTTGCTTAAGATTTATTTGGTAAATAAGGCCAAGGTCACCTCAATACAACTATTCTCCCTTATTTCGTTTTTGCAGAATTTCTTCACTGGAGCAAGGTTACCTCCCTAAATAGACATTTCTATCAACCCAGTAATATACTATGCCAAACCTTGCTTTATTATTTTTAATTATTGCTATTATTTATATTTTACTAATTTGAAAATGTATAAAAGACCCATGGACAAAGACAACAGGGGTGGGGACAATTGAAGGTGGGAGGTATGGTGAGTAGAGCAGGTCAGAGTAATGGGGGGAAAATAAGAACAACTGTAATTGAACAACAGTGAAAAAAAATTGAGCCTTGGCTGGTATAGCTTAGTGAGTATTGGCCCGCAAACAAAAGGGATGCTTGTTCAATTCCCACCTGCCTGGGTTGTTGTCCAGGTACCCAATAGGAAGTGCATGAGAGGCAACCACATATTGCCGTTCCTCTCCCTCTCTCCTTCCCTTCCCCTCTCTAAAAATAAACAAATAAAAATCTTAAAAATTTCTATTTTGATGAAAAGATGTTATGTCTATGCATCATGAATTTGTACACTGGGCATAATGGGCAGAATAAAATAAAAGTAAACAGTCCAGTTGAAAAAGAAAGAAAGAGAATATGATAGATAGATGGATAGATAGGTGATAGATGATAGATAGATAGATAGATAGATAGATCTAAAAAACTGAGAATAAAAGAGTAAGTGGCAGGTACTTGCACCTTCCAAAATGAAATGTTAGGCTACAACATGTAGATGATACTGAGAAAAATAAAAGTTTTTCATAGCCGGAGCCCAACACTCACCCCCAGTGTATGAAAGTGTTAAGAGTAAACATTTCAGAGAAAGAGAATTTGGGAAGAGTTGGTATGCTGTGGATTTTCCCTCCTTCATCCAGTGTTTGCCCCCAGTCTGATCAAAGCTTCAGAGAATCTTCTGGAGACTGTGTCCCCTAGGTGGTGTTTTACAATCAGGTAGGAAAGTCTCATGGACAGAAGTTGATTGTGGCTGTCCCCACCCTTAGTTAGTAAAGCAATACACTTTAGCCATAAATGAAAGTAAGAGTTTTGACTAGTCCATGGTACTAGCTACTTAAAATGTATTGTGCCTAAAAGTGATTGGGGAAATTTTTATAGCTAAAGTGATGATACGAATTGAAGAAGATTTGGGATTAAACTAACATTTCATTTGAGAGAGTAAGAACTAATTTCACAGAGAATTTAAATAAGTTGCAAAAAGAATAAAAAGATACTATTTTATGACTGTCCCTTCTAGACCTTTTTCTTTTAACATAATAGTTACATACATTTATGTGTTTGCCTATTTTCTTCTTCTCCATTGGAATGTAAGCTCTCCAAGGGCAAGGACCATATCTCTTTTAATCATCAATGATTCCTTAGAGCCTAGAAGAATGTCAAGTATGTTGTAAGTATTTAGTAAATATTTGTTGAATGAAAGCATAAGTGGATAGCCATACAGAAGGAATTATAAGCTCTTCTACATAATTTTTCTTGAGGATAATGTCTTGGTTGAAAAATTTTCAAAAAGGGAATTACAAAAATACCTAGACTATTCTACTAGAAAGAATAAGAGTAGTACCTTTCCAATCTAGCCATAATTTTCACTGGCTTCAGTGGAGGATGCTACGCTTCCCTTGTCTACAATATCAGCTGCCTAATAATATTCACCTTGTGTAACTAATTACTACCATAGAGCTTTGCTTCTTCTTTTGCATTTTCTTGTGTGATATTCTATTGCTAATAAAACTGTCAATTTTCTTTTACTTCAATAAAAGGTCACACATGACAACACTCCCTTTGCCTACTAACAGCAAGAGCCTTTATTAATATTTTAAATGTACACAGTGATATTTCCAAAAGGTCAGATTTTTTAAAAGACGTAAAATGTCAGTCTTAATTCTTTCCCTTTTTTTCTCTGCCCTGCATCACAACCATTTTGCTGTTCAGCCTCAGATATTGTGCTTATTAGGAATTATGTTCAACTAGGTAAGCATCAGATGGGGGTATCAGGTAGCAGGCACAGCACAGGAGGCCCATGTCTTTACCATCTGTGTTTCTCCTTTGGCTAAAGTACAACTGTGGCCATAATGGACAGCTTTCTGAATAGAAAGATTCTAATGAACCATCATGAATAGGTCTTATGATCTTAGTCCTTTTTCCAATACTGTATTAATTATCTATTGTCATGTATAACTCAAAATTTAGTGTTTTAAAACAGCAAACATTTATTTTGTGAGTCAGAAATATGAGTGCAACATAGGGCTCTTAGGCTATAGATCTCTCAAAGGCTACAGCAAGAGTTTGACCAGGACTATAGTCATCTCGAGACTTAACTGAAGGAGGATTCACTTTCCAGTTCACTCATGTGGCTGTTGTCAGGATTCAATTTTTCATAGGTTGTTTGACTGCAATCTAGATTTTGGCCAGAGTCCTCCACCAGGTTCTTACCACATGGGTGTCTCCATAAGGTAGTTTACAACTAGGTAACTGGCCTCCTACTGAGCAAACATGCTGGAGGAAAAGAGGAGGTAGCAATACAGAAGTAACTTTTTGTAATTTAATCTTAGAAGAAATATCTCATCATGTTTTCCATATTCTATGTGTTAGAAGTGAGTCACTGGGTCTAGTCTACATGCAAGGGAAGAGAATTATACAAGGGCATGCATAACAGGAGGCATGGTATTATAGGCTGCCTACCCTAATAGTGAGCATGGATTTCTTCCAAACATTTCAAAAAAATGAAAAAAGAAAGGGACAATGGTGTGGAGATTGACTGTAGGAGCAGGGGATTTAGGCTGGCAGATGAGGGCAAAGGGGGAAAAATTGGGACAACTGTAATAGAATAACAATAAAAAGAGAACAAAATAAATAAACCAGTGACATTGGAACAGAATCATAAACACAGAAAACAGACTGATGGTTGCCAGAGGGGAGGGTGGTTGGGGGACTGGGTGAAAAAGGTGAAGGAATTAAGAAGAACAAATTGGTAATTACAAAATAGTCACAGGAATGTAAAGTACAGCATAGGGAATATAGTCACTAATATTGTAATAAGTATGTATGGTGCCACATGAATACTGGAAATATCAGGAAGAACACTTTGTAAAGTATATGATTGTCTAACTACTATGCCGTACACCTGAAACTAATAAAAATAATACTGAATGTAAATTTAAAAAGAAAAGAAAAGAAAGAGACAACTGATTATTTACTATGGGACAAAAACAGTGCTAGAAATTTTTACATGAAACAGTTCATTATCTCACAAAAATTTTGTAAGAGGGGTGCTATTAATATACACATATTATGGATGAAGACTCTGAGGCTCAGAGACCTAAGGCAATTCCTTCAAGATTTCATGACTGGACTAGGGCAGATCCTGCTTTTTAATCTTTTTCTTTTCCCTTCCAAGCCCTCCTTTATGATTAGTAATAGACATTTAAAAGATAGCAGGCTAGTATTTTGGGTATCATTTGTGGCTGTGAAGGAGTATGCAATGAGCTAGGCTAGTCAAGAAGAGAACCA
The DNA here is from genome assembly GCF_004126475.2 of Phyllostomus discolor. Classification (NCBI taxonomy): domain Eukaryota; kingdom Metazoa; phylum Chordata; class Mammalia; order Chiroptera; family Phyllostomidae; genus Phyllostomus; species Phyllostomus discolor. Next base: position 73,065,379 of record NC_040911.2, on the reverse strand, counting down.
TAATGATTGAGCAGCAGGCATTTCTAAAAAGAAGAAAGCTGAGCAAGAAAAGAAAGAAGATAATTCCTAGAAGTAGGGGTGGGGAGGGCCCCAGAGACCATTGGTTCCACCTGTTCATTCTTTTAAAAAGCAGAAAGAAGTCTGCACTGTCCAAAGCCTTATGGCCAGTGGGGAACCAACCTGAAATACCCTGCCTCCAAATTATTGCCTCTCTCACTGAATCAAGAGGTCTCCACAAAACCAAGTAACATGAAGATCCATAACTAATATGGAGTTGATAGAGGGCTAGTAAAGAGAAAAAGCAAAAGCCAGTGCACAAAACATAAAGTGAAGCCATGAGGACTAGGAAAATGGGAGGTGAGAGAAAAAAGATAAAGATCTGCCTTATCTTTGGATGAGCTATATGCAACAGCCAAGAGAGCTTGTTGAGAAAGAGCTTCCTCATCCCCCACATTGGCTTCTGTCAAACCGCATCCCAGGTACTTGTGATTTTGCCTCCTTTAGCCTTTTTTAATTGTTCATTCTCCTGTTCATGTCCCATACAGCTCAATCAAAGGTGAATGAAAGTCTTCCAAAAACCCAAGACTGAAATATCTTTGAATTTTCCTAGTGTAGCCTCTGGCATACTTAAAAAAAAAAAAAGACACATAATAAACTATTCTTCTCTGCTAGGAACTAGGGACAGAAGTTAGTCAGATGTTGACACTATATTCAGTATGCTACTATATGGTGGGAAAACTGAAATGTAAAGATCCTGGTATAAGGCTGAATGACCAATGATACATTCTACCTGGGGAAGGGAAAATCATGAAGGAATTTTCTCACTTAATTTGCTAAGAAGACCAGAACATGGTTTTTGATCATAAGGATCCTACCCTGCTCCTTGTGAAACATGATTTGAAAAGTTACCTAATGCTGTGCTTTAGTAAGCCAGTGTTAGTTGCTGAAGTGCAGAAGTTTCTTCAGCAGTTTAAATTCTCTAGAGTGGTAATTTCAGTTAATTTGGGGCACATGGAACTCTTTAGGTATCTAAGAAAAACTGAGAAACATGTACTTAGATAAATTAAGATACATACAACATTATTACAACATTAGGGTTTCCTATATTATCACAGTTTTAGATCAACATACTTTATTTACCTTCAAAACACCTTCTTCTTTGTTGTTAAGATAAAGTCAACAAATGATTTGATTTATATTCCAAGATATTGATGATAATTATTTATTAATAGTCATTACTATCCTTTTTGTGTATCTTGGACAATCAGCTTAGAAAATTATATCTAGCTAGTTAAGTAAACAGTGCCAGAATACTCCAAAAGGAAATGTGTATATTCTGTCTCTTAATACCATACAAAAATGAGGGTGGCGTCCCAACCACAGCATCAGTGAACACCTCAAGAGTAGTTACAACTCCCATACTTGTCTAGTAATAACAAGGATTACTCACCCCCAACCTGCCCTCATTTGTCAACAGAAGCAAAGTGGAGAACCTGAAATTCTATCTTCATTTGACAGTAATGAGATGGTCCTCCTAACTCCTTGTACTGCTATAGTTGTATAAAAGAATGCAACTGAAAAGGGAGGTTTAAATAATATCCAGAATCTTGTGCTATAACACAAATATATACAGGTTTTAACTTTTTAAAAATTTGTCATACTGAGGACCAGAAAAATCTAAAATGGAACCAAAAGAGACAATGAATAGATGCACCAATGATAAAAATGCTTCAGTGAACAATAATGAATATGGTTTAAATAAATAAATAGAAAGATTCACTACATAAATGAAAATTTTCAGCTAATAAATATAAAGAAGAACTGTGGCTATCATCAGCAAATCAACAAACAAGTGCTGGTGAGGATGTGGAGAAAAGGGAACCCTTGTGCACTGTCAGTGGCGATGCAGGCTGGTGCAGCCGCTGTAGAAAACAGTATGGAATTTCCTCAAAAAGCTAAAAATGGAACTGCCTTTTGACCCAGCAATTCTACTTCTGGGAATATACCTGAAGAAACCCAAAACCCATTCAGAAGAATATATGCACCCTTATGTTCATTGCACCATTATATATAATAGCCAAGATCTGGAAACAGCTCAAGTGCCTATCAGTAGATGAGTGGATAAAGAAGCATTGGTACATTTACAAAATGGAATACTACTTGGCTGTAAAATAAAAATAAAAATAAAGAAGTAGGAAATCTTAGCTTTGTGACAGCACGAATGGATCTGGAGAGTATCAGGCTAATTGAAATAAGCCAGTAAGAGAAATACCATACATATGATTTCACTTATATGTGGAATCTAATAAACAGAATAAACTAACAAACAACATAGAAACTGACTCATGGACATAGAAAATAGACTGACAGCCATCAGAGGGGAAGAGTTTTGGGGAGTTGGGGGAAAAAGGTCAAGGGATTTAGAAAAAAAGACCTCAAAGACACAGACAGAAGTATGGTGATTACCAGAGGAAAAGGGAGTTGGGGGAGGTGGAGGAGGATAAAGAGAGGATAAATAGTGATGGAAAGAGACTTGATTCTGGGTGGTGAACATATAATACAATATACAGATAATGTACTATAGAATTGTATACCTGAAACCTATATAATTTTATTAACTGAAGTCACCCCAATATTCAATAAAAAATAAAATAAAGAAGTACCAAATGGAAATCTTAAGAATGAAAAATGAAATAACCAAAATATAGCTCAGTGGATGAATTGAACAGTAGAATGGAGGTGATGGAAGAATCAGTGAATCAAGATAAAACCTTATAAATTACCAAAATAAACAGAGACAAGATAGAATAAAAATAAAGATTGCCTCAGGGACCTGTGACACTAAAACAAATATCTAATATTTACATCATTAGAGTTCTGAAAGAAGAGAAGAGGAGGGCTAGGTTAAAAAATATTCAAAGTTTAACAAGAGAACATCCTACAGATTCAAGAAACTAAGTGAATCTTAAACAGGAAAATCTCAAGTAAATCCATACAAAGGCACAACAATTAACTATCTGAAAACTAAAAACAAGAAAAAATCTCCAAAGCAACCAGAAAAAAATGGCCTACCTTACCTACAGAAACAACTTGAATGACAGTGGATTTCTCATCAGAAAGCATGGAGGGCACAAGGAAGCACCATAATTTTCAAGTGTCAAAAGAAAGAAACTTCAAAATTTCTAACCACGTGAAAATATCCTTTAAGAATGAAAAGAACATTAAGTCCTTCTCAGATGAAGGAAAAAATAGAATTTGTTGCCAGGAGAGGTACCCTACAATAATACTTAAGTTCATTCTCTAAACAAAATTCTCTAAAAGAAATTATTTTTAAAATCTTAAAAAATCAGAAAGGAGAGAAAAATACAGTAAGCACAAATGTGCACAAAAAACAATGGACTTTTCTATCAACCAAGAGGATCTAGTTGACATTTATGAACACACCACTCCACAACAGCAGAATGCACATTCTTCTCAGACATTCACTGAACATATGACAATGTAAACCATGTTTATAGCCATAAAAACAAGCATCAACACCTTTAAAAGCATTGTTGCTTTTAAAGTTACAGAGTTTATTCTCTGACCAAAATGGGATCATATTAAAAAATAACAGAAACATAACATGAAAATCTACAAAACCAAAGAACACACTTTGAACCATCCATGACTCAATAAATACTCTTAAGAGAAATTTAAAAATACATATGACTATAGGAGACCATTCTGCGTGGTGCAGGCCCAAACAGGACCCATGCTCATGGATAGCTTCTCCCATGGGAAATCAGGCTTGCATTGTATCTAGACTGCTATGAGACTTGCTCTTGCTAAAACTCCCTCCCCATGAATTAAGGCAGTAAACATTTACCACATATCTTTAAATCAACTTCCTAACATCCATGCTAAACCTTCCAAGAAAGAGTGTAACCAGTTCAACACTGTTCCCTTTGCATTTGCACATATCCTTCTTCTGTGATGTGATTAGCAGAATCCTCTTCTTTGTTTTCTGTAAAAAGTAACCACCTAAAGTGAACCTGTGCACGGTAAATGAGGACCATTATATAATGTGCCCAGAAAAGCAATAAAAGCTTGTCAGGGCAAGAGTCAGGGCGCTCTCCCCTTAAGAGAGTGGCTGAGGTGCTTCAAGGCTTTTTCTCCTCTTGAGAGAGAAGCCATGCTGTCCTTTTTCCTCCACAGGACTCAGTAGTCCACGTGAATTTCTCATATGTCATCCACAATGTCGCGGACCCCACATCATATGACTACATAAAAAAATGAAAATACAACCTATTAACATTTTGGGGACCCTGCTATAGAAGTTCTGAAAGGAAAAATTATAGACTAATACATACATTAAAAAAGAAGAAAAATCTCAAATCAATAATTAAGACTCTAAGATGAATCTCAAGAACTCAGAAAAAGAAAAGTAAAATATATCCAAAACAAGCCAAAGGACATAAATAATAAAGATAAATAAACAAGAAAATTAAAAATAGAAAAATATGGAAATCATTGGAAATAAAGAGGTGGTTCTTTAAAAAGACCATTACAAACCTCTTGAAAGATTGACAACAACAACAAAAAAAAAATAGAAAAAAGCTCTGGCCAGATTGACTCAGTGGGATGGAGTATTTTTCCACTAAAGGTTGAAGGTTCAATCCCTGGTTGGGGAACAGAGCTAGGTTGCAGGTTCTATCGCTAGTTGGTACAATGTTCTCTCTCTCTCTCTCTCTCTCTCTCTCTCTCTCTCTCTCTCCACCCCACCCCACCCTTTCTCTGTCTCTAAAATCAATACACACATATTCTCAGATGGAGATTTTAAAAAAAGAGAGATAAAATAAAAATTCCTAATATCAGAAAAAGGGGCATATTACTACAAAATCTACAGAAGCCAAAAAGATAATAAAGGGATACTACAAAAACACCTCTGTATACAACTTACACAAAATGTCTTTTAAAACAATGCATTTTAATCATTACAAAATAAATAATTTGTATAACTGTATTAATATTAAGGGAATTGTATTCTTAATTTTAAAATCCCTATAAATGTAACCTCCAGGCCCAGATGGTTTCACTGGAGAATTCTATCAAACATTTCAGGAATAATTAGTACCAACCCTATATAATCTCTTTCAGAAATGTTAAAAGAAAACAATACTTCCTAATTTATTTAATTAAGATAGTATTTCCCTTACACCAAAATAGACAAAGATAGTACAAAAAGAAAACATAATCTAATATCTCTCATAATTACAGATTCAAAATATTTAACAAAAGTTAGCAACTATGCTACTAAAATACATAAAAAGAACTATATTCCATGACCAAATAGAGTTCATTTTAAGGATATAAGCATGGCTCAATATTAAAAAAAACAGTCAAAATTAGTCTATCATATTAAGAGGCTAAAAGAAAAATAATGTGATTACATCAATCCATGTAGAAAAAAATATTTGACAAAATTCAACACTCATTTATGATAAAATAGGGGAAAAAGAGAATTTCCTCAAATTGAAAAAATATGTCTATAAAGATTCTGCCCTGGCTGGTGTGTCTCAGTGGTTTGAGCACTGGCTTATAAACCAAACGGTCACTGGTTTCAATCCCAATCAGGGCACATGCCTGGGTTGCAGGCCAGGTTTGCCGGTGGGGGGCACACGTGAGGCAACCACACATTGATGTTTCTCTCCCTCTCTTTATCGCTCCCTTCCCCTCTGTCTAAAAAATAAATAAAATCTTATATATATATAAATAGATATAATATATCTTGATATATCTTATATATATATAAGATATATATATAAGATTTTACTGCTAACATTATAATTAATAATGACTCAATGTTTTCTCCCTAAGTTTAGAATAAGTCAAGTATGTCCTCTCTCACTAATTTTATTCAACACTCCTACAATTAATAAATAAGTTCAGCAAGGTTTTAGGATACAGGAAAACTTACTAAACTGTGTGGTATTTCTATATGCTATCAAAGAACATGTGAACACCAAAGTTAAATATAATACAATTTATAGCCATTCAAAGAAAATGAAATGCTTAGAAGTAAATCTAACAAAATAAATACAAAATCTGTTTGCTGAAAACTATACAACATTGTTAAAAGAATAAAAATGAAATGGAAATAAATACCATGTTCATGGATTAGAAGACTGAAGAATAATGTAAGTTCTCCCCAAACTGATATATAGATTTAACTCTCAAATTATGGCAAGGATTTTTAATGGACATAGATAAGACTATTCTAAAATTTGTCTGAAAGGAAAAAGGAACTAGAATAGCTAATAAAACTACTAATAGCTAAAAATATAAAGGAGATATCTCTACATTATTTTTACAGTCATATGTGAATCTATAATTATCTCAGAATGAAAGATTTGATTTATAGGGATTGGGAAAACATCCATAAAAGGAAATATAAGGATGGTATCTTTATCTACAGTGAAGTCCAAGATTTATGCTATCCTACAAATTCAGAACTACACTTGACTCCCTCCAGATGAAGGGAAGCTGTGCCCTGAAGACCAGGGGTTTTGTTTTATGTCTTTTTACAGGTAATAAACTTAAGGAAGCTAGATATCATTGAAACAACAGAGTACCCACATAAAATGATGACATAAATGTAATTACCACCCTAGTGACACCTTATAGAGATTGTAACTGAAATAACTGTATACATTATAGATATCTTCCACATTTCCTTACTTATTTTACAGGATATTTAAAATCCCACTTTACAATAGAGTAGATATCATGCTTGGCAGCTACAGGACAACTATTAACCATTATAAGCAATTGGGAATTGCGAGCTAATAATATCTAATTAAAGATTACCATGGAAAGAATTTAAAACTATGTGGAGAATAAGGCTCAGATAGACCAAGTTAGTAGGGTTTTGTGACATTGAAGAAAAGACCTAAAAGAAAAATACATTTACTAACTTCTGACCAAGATGGAGGCACAGGTAGATACACTTTGCCTCTTTCCACAACTAAAAGAAGGACAACAAATTTAAAAACAAAAAGTAAGCAGAACTGCCAGAAAATCAAACCAAATGGAAGTCAAACAACCAAGGAATTAAAAAAGAAACACTCATCCAGACCTGTAGGAGGGGCAGAGACAGGCAGCCAAGGTGGAGAGGACTTGTGGCAAGGCACCGGCTGCAGGACCAGGGCAGGCAAGGTGATGGTTGGTAGCTGGCAGATCTGGTGATCCCACATATCAATGCAGATAAACCAAGAAGAACAACTGAGGAGTGAGACGGACTGCACAACCCAGGTTTCTAGTGCAAGGAAATAATGCCTCAAATCCTCTGAATGAAAAAACCTGTAGGGGTTGTGGTGGTGAGAGAAACTCCCAGCCTCACAGGAGAGTTCATTGGAGAGACCCAAACAGTCCTAGAATGTACCCAAACCCACCTTTGGGGGAATCAGCACCAGAAGAGCCCAATGGCTCGTGCTTGTGGGTAGTAGAAGAAATGACTGAAAGCTGGCCAAGAGCCAAGGAAGTGGCATTGTTCACTCTCAGAACTCTCTTCCACATACAGCACCACAAAGAAGGAATGTGGGTTGCTCAACTCTGGCAAATGCCTAAGACTCCACCCCTTACTATGTAAAAGCTGTGCAGAGACAAAAAAAAAAAAAGGCCCAAAAGAAAGAGCATATCAAAGCTCCAGAAAAAATACAACTAAGCAATGAAGAGATAGCCAACTTATCAGATACACAGTTCGAAGCACTGGTAATCAGGATGCTCACAGAAATGGTTGCATATGGTCGCAAAATAGAGGAAAAAGTGAAGGCTATGAAAAGTGAAATAAAGGAAAAATATACAGGGTACCAACAGTGGAGGGAAGCAAACTGGGACTCAGATCAACACTTTGGACCAAAAGATAGAAATAAACATCCAACCAGAACAGAATGAAGAAAGAATAATTCAAAAAATGAGGGGAGATTTAGGAACCCCCCAGGACAACTTTAAACATTCCAACATCTGAATCATATGGGGTATCAGAAGGAGAAGAACAACAGCAAGAAATTGAAAACTTATTTGAAAACATAATGAAGAACTTCCCTAATATGGCAAAGGAAATAGACTTCCTGGAAGTCCAGGAAGCTCAGAGAGTCCCAAAGAAGTTGGACCCAAAGAAGCTCACACCAAGGCACATCATAATTACATTACCCAAGATTAAATATAAGGAGAGAATCTTAAAAGCAGCAAGAGAAAAGGAGACAGTTACCTACAAAGGAGTTCCCATAAGACAATCAGTTGGTTTCTCAAAAGAAACATTTCAGGCAAGAAGGGGGTGGCAAGAGTATTTGAAGTCATGAAAGGCAAGGACCTACATCCAAGATTGCTCTATCCAGCAAAGCTATCATTTAGAATGGAAGGGCAGATAAAGTGCTTCCCAGATAAGATCAAGTTAAAGGAGTTCATCATCACTAAGGCCTTATTATAAGAAATGTTAAAGGGACTTATTTAAGAAAAAGAAGGTTGCAACTTTGAACAGTAAAATGACAACAAACTCACAACTATCAGCAACCAAACCTAAAAAAAAATGAATGAAGCAAACAACTAGAACAGGAACAGGCCCACAGAAATGCAAACCACGTGGAGGGTTATCAGCAGGGAATGGGAGGGAGGTGAATGGGGGAAAAGGTACAGGGAATAAGAAGCATAAGTTGTAGATACAAAATAGACAGTGGAAGGTTAAGAATAGTTTGATAAATGGAGAAGCCAAACAACTTATATGTATAACCCATGGACATAAACTAAGGCGGGCAAATGCTGGTGGGAGGGCAGTGCAGGGTGGAGGGGAATAAAGGGAAAAAAATGAGACAACTGTAATAGCATAATCAACAAAATACACTTAAAAATAAAAATAAATTAAAAAGGAAAAAAGAAAAATGGGTTTACTAAAACATTTATTTTAAAATAAAATGTAATAAATGTACTTTAAAATAAATGTGGGAATAACCTGGTTATGTCTTTCAATTAATGGGGCAGATAGTTAAGATTTGAACCTATTTGCTGTCTTTCGTCCCATACCTTTTCCACAATACCACACTATCTCTCTTTGAGGCAGTAGTGGGTAGTATACCATTGTTGAGTCAAATTTATTTCAATTTCTTTTGCCTTATATTTAAGAATAATTTATTTAAAAATAAGCAGATGAAGCAATATAAAACAAATTTGGAGGAATCATGCTACCTGATATCAAACTATCTATAAGACCATAATAATCAAACCAGCCTGATACTGGCATAGAAACAGACACATAGATCAATGGAACAGAAAAAAAAAGAGCCCAGAAATAAAACCACAACTTTATAGTCAATTAATATTCAACAAAAAAAGCAAACACATACAATGGACTAAAAATAATTCATTAAATAAATGGTGTGGGAGAACTGGACAAATACATACAGAAAAATAAAACTAGACCAACTTCTTACACCACACACAAGAATGAATTTAAAATGGATCAAAGACTTAAATGTTAAATACAAAACCATAAAAATTCTAGAAGAAAACATGGGCAGCAAAATCTCAGATATTGCTCATAGCAATTATTTATTGGATATATCTCCCCAGCCAAGGAAAACAAAAGAAAAAATAAACAAATGAGAGTGCATCAAACTAAAAAGGTTTTGCACAGCAAAGGAAATCATCAACAAAATAAAAAGATAACCCATAGAATGGGAGAACATATTCACTTACTGATACAGTATAGGGGTTAATATCCAAAATTTATAAAACACTAACAAAAAAACCCCCAAACAATCGAATTAAAAATGGTCAAAGGACCTGAATAGACTCTTCTTCACAGAGAACATACAGATGGCCAATAGATGTATGAAAAGATGTTCAATAAAACTAATCATCAGAGAAATGTAAATTAAAACCACAATGAGATACCATATCACACCTCTCAGAATGACTATCATCAATAAATCAACAAACAACAAGTGCTGGCAAGAATGCAGCAAAAAAGGAACACTTTTGCCCTGTTGGTGGGAATGCAGACTGGAGTACCCACTGTGGAAAGCAATGTAGAGATACCTCAAAAAATTAAAAATGGATCTACCTTTTGACCCAGTAATCCTACTTTTCAGAATATACCTGAAAGAACCCAAAACACTAATTCAAAAGAACATAAACAATCCTATGTTCATCACAGCATTATTTGCAATCACCAAGATATGGAAGCAGCCCAAGTGTCCATCAGTAGCTGAGCGGATAAAATAACTATGGAACATTTATGCAATGGAATACTACTTGACCATAAAAAAGAAGAAAATTTTATCCTTTGTGACAATATGCATGGACCTAGAGAACATTATGCTGAATGAAATAAGCCAGTTAGAGAAAGTCAAATAACATGATTTCACTCATATGTGGAGCCTAATGAACAAACTGAATTAACCAAAAAAGGCAGACAGACTCATAGATAGAACAGATGACAGCTAGTGGGGTGGGAAGTTTAGAGGATAAAGGGACTAAGCAAAAATGAAAAAGGACTCATGGATATGAGTGGTGATTGCTTGGGGGTGGTATGAAGGGACTAATGGTAATGGGAAAAATACAATAAAGATTAAATAAAAATAAAATAAAAATTGATGTGTGAATTTAAAAAAAAATTAACAGATTAAATATATGTGTAATCATCCATAGCCTGTCATAGAGGAAGAAAATAAAAACAATAGCAATAATAAAAATGGGCATCAGAAGACCTAGAACCAAATCTCATTACTGTTATTAATATTCTTATGGCTTGACAGAGATCTAAGATGTCGGAGTAGGAAGAAGCAGATTAGGCTTTCCTCTGCTCAGGGGAGAAAATCCTGACCGATGTATGGAGTAGAAAGGCAGGCAACCAACATATTTCAGCATTTTTGAAAACAGAGGACCAAGGACTGTGGCAGAACCGAAAGAACAAAGAACAGATCCTAAGGGGAGGTCTGCAACAAGGTAGGGTCCCAGGACAAGCGTGTGGTCCTGGGGCCACAGCCCCAGGCCCAGGGCCACTGCTGGGTTTACCATAGGGTTCTTGGGAGAGAGCCAGGTCAACTGCTCCCTCCCCAGCCGAGCAAGGTCTGAGCGGCTCTGGGAGGAATCCAGGTGCCGGCAAACACACGGGGGTGGTGAGCACCTTTGGAGGAGGTGGACACCAGAGGGGCCGAGTCGCGCAGCGGACCCAGACTCCCACGGTCACCGGTCTGGCTGGAGATTTGGCGCTGGGAGAAGCCAGGCCACAGTGGGAGAAGCCAGGCCACTGTGGGGAGCAGTGGGCTTGAACAGGAGGAATTTCTCAAGAGGAAGGAGTGAATAGACACAGACACTGTTTGGGGAATTCTCCTAAAGTGATCAGTGGCCCCAGCCTGTCTCCTACCCAGCTGTGAGCTGCCAGCGGACGGGTGCGCCTACAAGGAGAGCATCCCCTCACACCAACCAGCCCACAGCAGTAACCCTGGGGAAAAACCTGATTCCCACACCCGGGGCCCAAAGCTGAGGAGCCAGTGCGAACTCCACTGGACAAGGAAGAAAAGCCAAACAAATCATCCTTCAGCCTGTCTCAACCAGCAAGAGCAGAAAAACCAGTTTGGCCACTTTGAAATCAAGAGACTTTTTAATTTGATTCTATTTTTTTAACAATTTTTAATTTTTTAAGTTTTATTGTTTTTATTCTCTATTGATTTCTTTTTCCTCTCTTAACCTGATCTCTTGTTTTATTCCTTCCTCCTTCCTGTCCTCCAATTTTATCTCTTCTTCCTTCCTTCATCTGCCTTTTCTATTTTTTACTTTTTTAAATTTTTTCCTAAATACCTACAAGTGAGACAAAATCCTGGATCTGTGAAAAGACCAAAGTTGAACCCAAAGAAGGGGCATCACAACAGCTGGGACAGTGAGATAAATGTCACTCTGCTATTACAGAGAACCTGCAAGTTATTGCATATTTGTATTATTATTATTATTTTTCCAGTGTTCCTACATCTTTTTTAAACAGTATTTTTATATCCCTCTTCTTTTTGTATAGCCTGCTTTGCTAGGCTGGATTTATTGTATGACCTGACAGCTTTCCCCTGATATCTCTTTCTATCTTGTATTACTAATCTACTGTCCATTAACTCACCTGTGTCCCATCAGCACACTACTCGATGTTCTGTACTCCCTATTCTTGTTACCTAGATCTCATAGACTCTGCCATATGAATGTCGGCATAATATTATTGTAAATAGCTGCTGTTCCATGCAATTGTAATTACTTCACAACAGCCCCCCCCCACAGATCTTAGCCCATTTCAAAGTTTCCTGAACTCCATTACTGTAGTGGTTAACTCTATTCTCTCACACACTACACCTATTTACTATCCTTTACTCTCACCTTACCCCAGAATCTGACCGCCCACCACCTCACTGCTTTATAGGTCCAACTCACAATCCTTCCTCCCCCAACGAGAGTCTTATCTTCTTTCCATCCTTCCTAAAAATCAGCTAGCTGGGTGGAAGACCACGGTTAACACTATACACAGTCAAAGGATCTCCTATTGCTTCCCTACTTGCTACTACTGTAAATAGCATAGAATTCTCGGTTGCTGTCTTAAACCATTTTGCCTTCCCCTCCATCTGATGACAAAAAAGAATAGGTGGAGGAGGTGAACACCAGGATACCCACTGGAAGAGGAAACTGAACAACAAAGGAACCACTAACAGATAACAGCAGAAGAAGGTGAAGGAGGGAGTAGTAACCACACAAACCTCAATCCAGGACTTACCTGGAAATACAACTAAACAGCAGAGACAGTACCCAATACAAACCACTGAACAAGATTTCTTTAAACCTTGTACACACAGAAGAACCAGCTTCAACACAACCTGCCCTCACCAGCACAACAAAATACAGAAGGTGGTGAACAGAGTGACCCACATTTAAATAGCTGGTGGGAAGGAACCACCAAAGAAAGACTCAACAACAATCAAAACCCAAAGGCAAACACAAAGCCAACTTAAACGACAGCCCAAGACCAGTGAGCTTGGGAGATCAAGGAAACAGCACCACTGAAACTCACTGCTATTCTACTAAAGAAGCTCACAACATAAACCCAAGGAGCCAGAACAGATCAATATAAGAAGCTGAGGCGAACAAGAAGAGTCTCACAAACAATGGGAAGACAAATAAATACTCCCCAAATGAAAGGAAAGGAGGAAGCCTCAAAAAGAATGCTAAATGAAATAGAGGCAATTCAACTATCAGATATTGAAGTCAAAGCAGTGACTGTCAGGAAGCTCAATGAGCTCACAATGAGCTACAAGAAACTACAGGGAAGCTACAATGAACTCAATGAAAACTACATCAGCATAAAAAAGGAAATAGAAACTCTCAACAAGGGCCAAGAGGAAATGAAGAATACAATTTCTGAACTGAAGAACACAGTAGAAGGAATGAAAAGAAGGATCAATGAAGCAGAAGATTAGATCAGCGAGCTAGAGGACAACGTAGAAAACAACACCCAGAAAGAGCAAGAAAAGGAAAAGAGGCTCAGAAAAAATGAAGAGGGATTAAGAGAAATGCAAGACAATATGAAACGTAATAACATCCGTATAATAGGGATACCAGAAGGAGAAGAAGAAGAACAAGGGACAGAAAACCTAGTTGAACAAGTGATGATGGAAAACTTCCCTAATTTGATGAGACAAAAAGTCACACAAATCCAGGAAACACAGAGAGTCCCAATCAAGAGGAACCCAAAGAGGCCCACGTCAAGACACATCATAATTAAAATGGCAAAATTTCAAGACACAGAGAGAATCTTAAAGGGAGAAACAGGAAGTAATATACAAGGGGGCCCCAATAAGGCTAACAACTGACTTCTCAATGGAAACACTCCAAGCCAGAAGAGAATGGCAAGAAATATTCCAAGTAATGAGAACCAGAGGCCTGCAACCATGACTACTTTACCCAGCAAGGCTCTCAATTAAGATAGAAGGCCAAATAAGAAGCTTCTCAGACAAAAGAAGTCTAAAAGAATACACCTCCACTAAACCAGCTCTGCAAGAGATGCTGAAGGGACTGCTTTAAGGAAAGAAAGGAAAAGAGAGAATCAGAGAGGATCACACGTACATAAAAGGCAATGAATAAGTACCTATCAATAATAACCTTAAACGTAAATGGATTAAACGCTCCAATCAAAAGACATAGAATAGCTGATTGGATAAGAAAACATGACCCACACATATGCTGTCTACAAGAGACCCACCTCAGGATAAAAAGACCTGCACAGGTTGAAAGTGAAGGGCTGGAAACAAATTTTCCAAGTAAATGGACAGGAAAAAAAAGCCAGGGTACCAATACTCATATCTGACAAAATAGACTTCCAAAGAAGGACGATAAAGAGAGACCCAGAAGGTCATTTCATAATACTCAAGGGAAGAATTCACCAAGAAGACATAAATATTGTAAATATATATGCACCCAACATAGGAGCACCCAAATACGTAAAGAAAATCTTAGAGGACATCAAGAAAGATATGGACAGCAACAGAATTATTGTGGGGGATTTTAACACCCCACTATCAAAAATGGACAGATCTTCCAAACAAAATATCAACAAAGATATTGTGGCATTGAACAATACCCTAGACAAAATGGGCTTTACTGATATTTACAGAACCCTCCATTCCAAAGAAGCTAAATACACATTTTTTTCAAATGTACATGGAACATTTTCAAAGATTGACCACATGATAGGACACAAAACAAGCCTCAACAATTTCAAAAAAATTGAAATCATACCAAGCAATTTCTCGGATCACAAGGGACTGAAACTAGAAACTAACCCCAAGGAAAAAAACCCAAAACACTCAAATTCATGGAGATTAAACAGCATGCTATTAAACAATGAATGGGTCAAGAATGATATTAGGGAAGAAATCAAACGGTTTTTGGAAACAAATGAAAACGAACTGACAACAACCCAAAACTTATGGGACACAGCCAAGGCAGTCCTGAGAGGGAAGTTCATAGCGATACAGGCCCACCTAAAAAAGTTAGGAACATTTCAAACAAACAACCTAACCCTACATCTACAAGAACTCAAGGAACAACAACAAAGACAGCCCAGAGCAAGCAGAAGGAAGGAAATAACCAAGATCAGAGCAGAATTAAATGACATAGAGACCAAAAGCACAATTCTAAAGATCAATGAATCCAAGAGTTGGTTCTTTGAAAAGATAAATAAAATCGACAAGCCTTTAAGCAGACTCATCAAGAAAAAAAGAGAGAAAACCCAAATAAACACAATCAGAAATGAAAGAGGAGAGATTACAACAGATACCACAGAAATACAAAGCATTGTAACAAATTACTACAAAGAGCTGTATGCCAAGAAATTTGAAAACCTAGATGAAATGGACAAATTTCTAGAAAAATATAATCTTCCAAAACTCAATAAAATGGAAGCAGAAAGCCTGAACAAACCAATAACAGCAAAAGAAATTGAAGCAGTAATCAAAAAACTCCCAACACACAAAAGCCCTGGACCAGATGGTTTCACAGGAGAATTCTACAAAGCATTTAAAGAAGAACTAACACCTATCCTTCACATAGTATTTCAAAAAATCCAAAAAGATGGAAGACTCCCAAACTCTTTTTATGAGGCCAGCAACATCTTAATTCCAAAACCAGATAAAGACACAACAAAGAAAGAAAACTACAGGCCAATATCGCTGATGAACATTGACGCTAAAATCCTCAACAAGATACTGGCAAACCACATTCAACAGTACATTAAGAAGATCATACACCATGACCCAGTGGGATTCATTCCAGGTATGCAAGGATGGTACAATATTCGCAAATCAGTAAATGTAATACATCACATAAACAAAAGCAAAGACAAAAACCACATGATCATATCAATAGATGCAGAAAAAGCATTTGATAAGGTACAGCACCCATTTATGATAAAAACGCTCAGTAAAGTGGGAATAGAGGGAGCGTTCTTCAACATAATAAAGGCCATATATGAGAAACCTACAGCCAACATTATACTCAATGGGAAAAAATTAAAATCTTTTCCACTAAGAACAGGAACAAGACAAGGATGTCCACTTTCACCACTTCTATTCAATATAGTACTGGAAGTTCTAGTCACAGCAGTCAGACAAGAAAAAGAAATAAAAGGAATCCAAATCAGAAAGGAGGAAACAAAACTGTCACTGTTTGCAGGTGACATGATAGTGTACATAGAAAATCCTATAGACTCCACCAAAAAACTGCTTGACCTAATAAATGAATTTGGCAAAACAGCGGGATACAAAGTCAATATCCAGAAATCAAAGGCATTTCTCTACACCAACAATGAAACAGCAGAAGCAGAAATTGAGAAAAAAAATCCCATTTGAAATAGCAAAAAGAAAAATAAAATACCTAGGAATAAAGCTAACCAAAGAGGTAAAAGACCTATATTCAGAAAACTACATAACACTGAGGAGAGAAATCAAGGAAGACACAAACAAATGGAAACATATACCGTGTTCATGGATTGGAAGAATTAATATCATCAAAATGTCCATACTACCAAAAGCAATTTACACATTCAATGCAATACCTATTAAAGTACCAATGGCATATTTCACGGACATAGAACAAACACTTCAACAATTTATATGGAACCATAAATGACCCCAAATAGCTGCTGCAATTTTCAGAAACAAGAGTAAAGTAGGAGGGATCACAATACCTGACATTAAACTATACTACAAGGCCACTGTAATCAAAACAGTCTGGTACTGGCATAAAAACAGGCACATGGACCAATAGAACAGAACAGAGAGCCCAGAAATAAACCCAAGCCTCTATGGTCAATTAATATTTGACAAAGGAAGCAGCAACATAAAATGGAATAAAAATAGCCTCTTCAACAAATGGTGTTGGGAAAACTGGACAGCTACGTGCAAAAAAAATGAAACTTGAGCACCAACTTACACCTTATACAAAAATAGATTCAAGGTGGATAAAAGACTTAAATATAAAGCGTGACACCATTAAAGTCCTAGAAGAGAATGTAGGTAGGAAAATCTCAGATATTTCACGCAGAAACTTTTTTACTGACTTGTCTCCTAGAGCAAGGGACATAAAGGAAAGAATAAACAAATGGGACCTCATCAAAATTAAAAGCTTTTGCACAGCTGAAGAAAACAGTATCAAAATAAAAAGAGAACCAACTGTATGGGAAAACATATTTGCCAATGATACCTCAGACAAGGGTTTAATCTCCAAAATATATAAAGAACTTACACTACTCCACTGTAAGAAGACAAGTAACCCAAGTAAAAAATGGGCAAAGGACTTGAACAGACACTTCTCCAAGGAGGACATACAGAAAATCCAAAGACACATGAAACGATGCTCAATATCGCTAGCCATCAGAGAGATGCAGATTAAAACCACAATGAGATACCACTTCACACCAGTCAGAATGGCCATCATAAACAAAGCAACAAACAACAAGTGTTGGAGAGGCTGTGGAGAAAGGGGGTCCCTAGTGCACTGTTGGTGGGACTGCAGACTGGTACAACCACTATGGAAAGCAGTTTGGATCTTCCTCAGAAAACTAAAAATGGATCTTCCTTTTGACCCGGCAATTCCACTACTGGGACTATATCCTAAGAATACTAAAACACCAATTCAAAGAACCTATACATCCCAATGTTCATAGCAGCACAATTTACAATAGCTAGGTGCTGGAAGCAACCTAGATGCCCATCAGTAAATGAATGGATCAAAAAACTATGGTACATTTACACAATGGTATTCTGTGTAGCAGAAAGAATGAAGGAGCTCCTACCCTTTGCAACACCATGGATGGAGCTGGAAAGCATTATGCTAAGCGAAACAAGCCAGGCAGTGAAAGACAAATACCACATGATATCACTTTAACAGGAATCTAAACAACAAAACAAAAAAAACTAGCAAAATATAACCAAAGACACTGAAATAGGGGATAGTCTGACAGTGACCAGAGGGGAGAGAAGAGGGAATTTCAGGGGGGAATGGGTAGGGTTTACAGGAACAAATTTGGAGGACCCATGGACAAAAACTAGGGGTGGGGGGAAATGGGGGGGAAGGGGGGAGGGTTGGGTGGGTGGGCTGGAATGGGAGTAGGGGGGAGAAAACGGTACTTGAACAATGATTAAAATAAAAATTAAAAAAAGAAAAAAAATATTCTTATGTCTTTAGTAAAGCCCACTACCTTTCAGAGTCGTCGGTTCTTTGAGTGGGCTTCATGTCTTTATTTCCTATGTTAGAGTTCTTATTTTAAGATTATGTCAAATAGAACAAATAGATGCACCTTAAACCGTTAAAAGCACCAGAAGTAAAATTCATCTATCACTGAGTAATCATTTTTGCAATAGACAAAAATCAAACCCTCAGATATCCAATGAAGAATGCTCTTGCTGAAGTAAACGTATTCCAGATCATGCCTGAATTTCTACTTTTCTTTACCTGCCTTGTAAAGTCTCTCAGTTGTAAATCTCAATAAAACCTTCAAAAATCAATTTGGTAGAAAAAATGTTTTAGCTAAATGCCTTCTGCAATGATATGTCAAGAGGATTTCATTTCTCCTACTTAATGCCTCTCTCATCTTATAAGTATGTTGAATACCCAAATGTCCCCTTCTGCATGGTTTCTCAAGCAGAAAAGAGTTGGCTTCCAGTTGATGATCAATTTAACTCCCGTGCACACTAAAATGTATTTTTAAGAACTGCATTACAGTTTTTTTAAGTACAAAAAGAAATGGTAGAGAAAAGCTTGTAAGAAACAGAGTCCATATTTTCACCCATTTCTCAAGAAGAATTCAAATCTATTTTTACGAGCAAGTTTTAATGAACGTGACATTGCATGCCTTGCTATTTTTACCACATATGTTACCCACAGGTAACATAAGCCAAATCAGCAGCCAAGTAATCCAACAGAACCAGTATTAGAAATCTGACAGATAATTTTTCAAAAACACAATATAGGAAGAGGGTGAAATAAACCAGTTTGGGCTTATTAGGAGACATAAAAAGGAAAGTCAGTGCAGCTTAAGGTAGCTAGTAACAGAAGTAAAAGAAATGTAGTTTAGAGAAATAATGAAAAAGTTCCATTTTTTTATATCTCTCTATTGTCTTGGGCACAGCTGTGATGACATCTAAAGATTTTTACAGTTTTTATCTTCCTTGGAAGGGTCATTATTATGAGCATCAATCCAGATATGTAGAAATGGCTAAATGGCCGCTATGAATTTGTTGATGAAATGATAGCATTTAAGACTTTACAGAGAGGGAAGTTTCCAACTTAGAGTACCATAAAGTGACCTTAAACGGTAAAAGCTTAGAGCTGTCTGTTCCCAGAAACAGAGTGGTGTCACCTTGTTCTAACACCTCTCTAGTTCTTCTCTGTTGCATGTACTTTGAGTACCACTACTCCTCTAGGGACATAGAAAAAGAAACTTCTTTCCTGATGCGGACCCTGGCTCATGGGGTCCGCATCATTATGGATGAAATGAGACATTCACTTGGATTACCGAAGTCCGGTGGAGGAAAAGGGACAGCCTGGCTTTTCTCTCAGGGGGAGCAAAAGCCTTGGCCCTCCCTCTAATGAGCTTTTATTGTCTTACTGGGTGCATTACAAGAAGGTCCTCATTAACTATGCACCGTCTTACTTTAGGTGGTTACCTTATACAGAAAACAAAGGAGAGGGTGCTGGTAATCACATCACAGAAGAGGGATATTTGCAAATGAAAAGGCAAAAGTAGTTGTACTGGTTACACTCATCCTTGTTAAGTTTAGAATGGTTTTTAGGTAGTTGCTTTGCAGTAAATGTCCTCAATTCAGGGTGAGGGAGTTTTAGGAAAAAGTCAGACTCATAGTGGCCTAGGTAGACTGCAGGCCTGATTCCCCACGGGAAAACCTATCCATGGGTGTCGGTCTTGTGCATCTCCCAGTGGGAGCTGGGGCCACACCACACAGAGTGTCCTCCCACTTTCCCTGTAATAAGGCAAAATTGATGTTCCTTCCTCTCACTGATCCCTTGAATCTGCAAAGAACAATCTGTCATCTCTTTCATGTGGGAGTCTTTCAAGTATTTGAAAAGAGCTATCATTTTCCTTTCTGTTTTCTTTCTCACAGCTGTATAAATATTTTAAAATGTATATACATTATAATTTTGACTACATAAAAATAGTTTTATAAGGAAGAATAAAAGAAACACACTAAAATAGAATGGATTGGATATGGATAATATTTTTCTTTTCTATGTTTTCTAAATGTTTTCTAAGTTTTTGAAATTGCTTAGGTAATGGAGAAAAAGATATGAAAATAAAAAAGACAATAATATCTTTCTCCCTGAAAAAAAAGTGCAAATAGCAAGAAACAAATAAATTTGCTAAATTTGGCAAAAGAAGAGGTCATAAAATTCAGACTTCTTGTTTATTGCGTGAAACTAAGGCCAGGAGAGGTGAGGAGTAAACCATGGTTACTGCTACTGATGGGGAAGTCCGGAACTCAAATTTTCCTATAACTTTTCTTTGCTTTGGGCACAGCTTTGTAGATGCCTAAAGATGTTATTAGTAAGAGCATTAACCCAGAAATGTCAAATGCTACTGTGAGTTTGTTAATGAAGGATAAAACTAAGGACTTTATAAAGATAGAAGATGGCAGTTAGTAAAACCTCCCATGCTGCTACGGTTTGAGTTGCAGGGACACCCACTTTGATGCCCAGTGTCAAGGATGTCAAGCTGCCAAAGCATTTCACCCAGCACCCATTTGTTCTGACTCATCAACTAATCACAGGTTTTCAAAATCACTTGTCTATCTTGAGAAGACAGGTAAATACAGGAGTAAAATGGCCTGGATATAGAGTGATGTTACTAGCACCTTGGCAGGGATAACCTGGGCCACATGCAGCCCACTGGCTCTATACTACCTAACTTTCCTCACAGTGATAACCTGTTCAATGATGCTTTTCCTCTCCTTTATCATTTCCTCACATCCCTTCTGTTGATTCTTGGGATCACTGTCCAGATAAGCTGCTGGCACTCACAACTTTGTTTTAGCATCTGCTTCTGGGAAACCCAGTATGGCAAGCCTCTCACATAGATACATACACACCTGAACACATACACCTGAAATGAATGCATGTTAGCATGTATATCCATTAGAAGTAATCCAGAAGAAATGGAATTTAGGAATAATGGAAAAGAAATGTTTCATCTCTTCTTGAGCATGACTAAACAGAACCCTTCCTTAAGTTGCACTGGCATTTGACTAGGAGGCAAAAGGCTTGTGGAAATAGTTAAACCCATCCATCCTAAGAGTACATTCTTTGTTATTCCATCACCCCCTTAAATGTGTAAACCCCTCCCTGCTGTACTATGAAATAACTGTATCTACCAACTTGGATAGAAGACAGATTTGGCCTGTCAAAACAGTCATTATAGGAGCCTCAATGGAACTCACAGGAGTAAACATAGCAGCAAGCTTTGTACTAAATAGTGACACACTACCTCTCTCCATTCTCAGGGTGTGTCACTTTACTTGATTTAGAGGCTATTTTCTCCAAAGATTCCTATTAAACACCTGGGCTTAGAAGACAAGTAAGCTGACTTGCCATTAAAGGTCACATTACTAAATCAGTCCAAGAACTTTACTAAAAATGTCCAGGGCTTCCTAGATGAGGAAGAGAAGTTAACCTACAAAACCCCACAATGCACTGCTTTTTCTTCCTTCCACAGTGTTTTGAACTGTATCCCTTTGAAGAAAGAGTTAAAGAAACTGCATGCAATCTTATTAAAGGATTGACTAACAATGTATGAAATTATATACTGATGATCTAGAAGACTCCTGCACATGGGTGATATTCCAAACCTTCTTCAGCATCTATGAAAGAACTCTGATCAGATCAGTAGCCAGAAGCCTGTGGGGAGATTTAAAGTGTCCTAGGAGTGGGCTCCAGGAAACCAGGGTGGTCATGGGGCACTGAGGGGCCTTGGAGAAATGGTTCTTTTTTATTTTTTATTGTTCAATTACAATTGTCCCCATTTTCCCCATTATTCTCCCCTGCCCTACCCACCCTGCCTCCCACGTTCAATCCTCCCCTCTGTCCGCTGTTGTCTTTGTCCATGAGTGCTTTACACGTGCTCCTAGAAATGGTTCTTTATTAAGCTGTCACTGTACAGAAAGGTTTAAATACTTAATGATCATTGTGACTGTCCTTGTGGGTACCAACTGAACATCATGCCAGAAGTAAGGCCATATGTAACTCTGGCCAAAGTGACTGACCTCCAGCAGGTGCTCTTTACTCTGCTCTGGCTGTTGCCATATGATGAAAGCTGGAAAGTGCCCAAACTGACAGGGACTAAGTAATAAAAACCAGCTCCTTTGTCTCAAGGGAAGCAACTCCAGAGCTTCTATGGAATTAGGCTGAGGCTGGGGTTTCTAACATTTGTTCTTGTTTGACTTCTATTCTTCCCTTTCTCAGTCTGGATTTACCCTCACCCTTGTCACTTCCTCTTGGGTGCATATGAATTCTGATTCCAAGGTCTGACCCTCCAGGACCTGACTTAAGGGACTCTAAGCTGTAGTTACTGCTTACCATTGAACAATGAGGAGGTTAGGAGCATCAATCTTGCCCACACAGTTGAAAATCAATGTATAACATTTGACTACCTCCAAATTCATTGTCTTATAGTACCCATGGGGGACTGGTCCCCATATACTAAATCTGCAGATGCCCCAGCATAAACTGACTTAGATCAATGTATACAGTCAGCTCTTTGAATCTGTAGATTCCTGACCATGGATCAAAAACTGTATAGGTATTTAGTGAAAAAAAATCTGAGTGTAAATAGACCTGTGCAGTTGAAACCCACGTTGTTAAAGGGTTCACTGTATTTTTTTTTAGCTCTAAATGCCATGGATTTCTTCCTCCCCCGACCTGTTATGAGGTTCCACTGGTCCCTGCTCCATGTTAGTCCTTACTAATTGGTGTCTTAACTTTTGCTTTTGAACCAAAGCCTGTGTTCTCATTCCAGAAGACTTGGTATCTCCAAGCCTCAGAGTTCAGTTTTGAAAACTCATCAAGTATGTGTCTATTGCTTTAGCTATTTCTGCTCTGACTTGTTACTGCCAAGCTCCAACCAAATGTAGAGCTGCCAGGGCACAATGTTCCTTTGAAGGAAATGGTTCTCCTTTAGTGTTCTTGTTACAGGGTGCAGCCAAGAGGGGGGGACCCCAAATAGGCATTTGAAATGGGGTCCAGAACTCAAGGTGTCCAGGAGATTTTAAGATGTCTCCACCCCTTCCCCCACAGGTGTGAGTTGGGGGAAGGGGCACACAGAGCAAGAACATGCAGGGCAGCTTTGCAGTTAATCCATGACATGGTCATTTAACATACCTATAGCCTTTGGCTGGTCGCTTAGATATGTTAAATAGCTGTGGCCATGCTCTGAGCCAGGGGAATGGAAGTAACTACCCTACCAAGACGTAACTGGGGGGCAGGTCCCCCGAGTTACAGCGCCTGCGTGGGAGCTTAGAGATGATTGGCTCCATGACACGGGGCCACACCTGCCCAGACTCATGATGGCAGCCCAGTAAAGCTGGAAGGATATGAGTTCTGGCATGTGAAGCCGAGTGTGGGAGGAGTCGAAAATGGGGCTGCAGAGGAAGATTGTTGAGGGGATTTAAACTGAGACGCAGCAGCCATTGAGGGAGAGAGAACCACGCAGCTTTAGCAGAGTGAGGACTCCCACAGCCCCGCAAGAGAGAATCACCATGCGGCTTTAGCAGAGAGCCACCACTCGGCTTTGGCAGAGTGGTGACCCCCGCCCCTTGCAGCCATTGCGCAGGGGGGTAAGCACATGGTTTTGGCTGAGTGGGGACTCCCGTGGCCCTGAGAGAGAGGACCACGTGCCTTTGCCAGAGTGGGGACCCACGCAGCTTTAGAAGGGGGAACTGCCACCTGGTTTTAGCAGAGATCCCAGCAACTCAGCTGATGGTGCCGGGAACCCAGGGAGGTCTCCCAGTCAAGATGGAGTACTAACTGGGAATAACCAGAGGACTGCCTGAGCCATGGACTTCTATTTCCTTTCCTGAGATTTGGTACTCTGGACTGGGCAAAGGGAAAAGAAAGGAAGGACTGTGTCTGTGGGTGTTTTAAGGGACTTTGGGATTTTGGTAAAGACATTAGGTCACTACTTTAAGTTAGTATAGCATTAAATAAACATTTCCTTTCCTTTTCACGAATCTCTGGCATTGAGAGATGTCTTTCCTCTGGCGGTGGACATGACGGACCTGGGGGCTTTTTTTCAATAATAGTATATCTTCCCAGGCCCCCCCTTGTTTGTTCTGTAACATTCTTAGCCAATGTCTGAACATCTTTCATCATTGTTGTACTGCTATCTGTAATAAAAATGATACCTATTGTTTACCAAGCACTTACTAGATGTGTATCTCTGGCAGGAATGCTTTATGCATTATATTGTTTAAGCTTCAGAGAAACACTTTAAGTTACCATAACCCCAATGCACATTGAGGGAAACTGAAGCAGCAAGAGTTAAAAATTTTGCCAATGTCACACAGCTAGCATGCTGAAGAGCCAAGCTATTGTACTCTCAAAATTCATGACAGAGACCTTAACTAAGACAGGAATTGGGAGGACCTGTGGCAGGAACTCTCATGCCTGATATGGGTCACTAAACCCTGCAAGAAAAACTCTATGTTAAAATAGAACTCTATGGTTATAACAGTTCCTCCTATTAACTTCCTTTTATCTTCTGAACAGAATTTCCTGCTTCTTCTTGCTCTCCCTTCATGCATGCAACCCCTGTCTGTATGTACTGGATTACAGTCCTTCCTTTTCATTAAATAAATTCTTTGTGGTAACAAAAAAGTGAGTTGACTTTTGTTTATGATCATAGTGTAAAAACCAGTCCTAACTCCACTGCCAATTGTGTCTCTAGGTAGGAAAATGGGACCAAGCTCCTTGGCATTGGTGGGGCAAATATAAAACCCAGGTTACTTCCCCCAGTAGTTGAAGGCTCCTTCAACTCAGCTGAGACCTGCCTCATGCCTGTCCTTATCAAGCTCCTTGCCCTTGCTAGGGCAGCCTGGAATACAGTCTGTCCATTTTCTGCCCTTCTGGGGCTCTGCTTCGTTACCAGCCTTTACTCTATTACATTTTTCCTTTGTATAATCTAAATAGTCTGTCATTTCCTTATTCTTTTCTGAGATTCTCAAAAGCCAAACAAACAAACAGAACAAAGCAAAACCCCACCATACAAAAGCATTCCTGGGCAATGTGGAATTTACTGAAGCAAGTAACTTAACAACTATTTATATAAGAAACAATGTAATAAATGTGGGGGTCTTCTCCATCATTGAAGACCCCCATACTCACTACTCAGCTGCCCTCCTAGTTCACACAAAATTATGAAAGTTCTCTTCTCTTTGTTATGTTATTGTAGAAGCTAGTCCAAAGCTGACTTTTATACTATAGTACCATATCAAAGCCTTTTTACTGAAGAATTAGCCTTCTCCTACAAATGAATTTTATGCATCTGTTGCTAAGATAAACATTTTTTCTTATCCAAACTGAGTAAACAGAACACCACTTACACTCACTTCCTGACTCCAGAAAATGCAGATGAGGGAGGTACAATGGTTTCTTGAAGGCAAGAGAAGGCTTTATCTACCACGTTGTGAGGTGCCACATATATTAGGCAAAATCTAAAAATTTAAAAACAATGCGCAAAAATTGTGGTAAATATAATGTGTTCATATTGAAAATAAAACTCAAGAAATTTAACATATACACACAAATTCATTACAATGTATTGATGCTATTCACAAGAGAGTCATAAAATTCAGTTATAGTTAAAAATTATCGTGTACTACAAGTTTCTATAGTGGTTAGATTGTGAATTAGGGCCTAAATTGTGTGATGAATGTCTTTTTTTATTGGTGCTAGGGTATCTCTCTGAGTATAAGTATGACATCTTTTGAGAAAATTTTTAGTTCTAAACTTAAGACCCTTCTTGAATGTAAAGCACTAACTAAATTGTCCTCTTTCTCCCCTACTTAACTCACTGTAATATGCCCAGACAGCAAGACCTATTTGAATACACACGTTGTGTGTGTGTGTGTGTGTGTGTGTATAAACACATATATTTACAGCAAAGTATTAAGGGGAAAATATACTATACAACCTGGTTAAATAAATGAAGAAATATTTAGATAGATCAGTTGCTTTCAGGACTGTTTTTAAGCAATGAGACTGTCCAATTGCTGCTTTGATTCAACTATATAAACAAATAAACTTTGAAACCTCCCCAATAAGTACTCTCTCTTGCTACATGTACTGCATGTATTTTCGTAATTGTGTCAATTTTGAATTAAGGAAACAGTATATTATATCATCCAGGTTGTAATTGATAAGGTTACATAAAATAAATTGAGTTACTCGGCAAAAAATTGCCACAGAAAAATAAAGCAAAAGCACCCTTGGGCTACCCTAAATGTAGCTCCTCTTAAAAGGAAATCAGAGTGCACCCAAGTTTGTAGTTATTACTTTTCCACTGGAAACAATGAGTAGCATTAATGCCTTGTCAATGAGAAATTAAAAGGAGAAAGTGCAATCTCTTAGTTTGCCATAGGCTTGGAATGGAATGCTGAAGATTCTTTGATGAGTAGATATCATCTATCCATCATGTTTGGTAGATAGAGATCTAAAGATAATGGGTACCAATTCCATACTGTTCCTATTTCACATCACATTAAGAAGTGGAACTTGATTTATCTCCCCTTGAGACAAAGTTAGCTTTAGTGAGTTGCTTGACCAACAGAATGCCGTGAAAATAATGGTATTAACTTCTTAGGCTAGATCTCTTGAGGATTTCACCTGGGTCTTTTAGATACCCCCTTTCTGGACTCAGCTTCCATGCTGTGAGAAGCTCAAATCAAATGGAGAGACCACTTGTTGGTGTTGCAGCTGGCAAGCTGATAGTCCCAGATGAGCTCCCAGTCAATAGCTCCCAATCAACTGCCAGCTATATGAATGAGCCATCAGGACATACGACCCAATGAAACCTTCAAATGACTTCACCCTAAATGTGCCATATGATTATAACTGGATGAAAGACCCAGAGTGAGAGCCACCAGATTGAGCCCCATCAACACACAGGACCATAGATGATATTA
This sequence comes from Phyllostomus discolor, assembly GCF_004126475.2. Classification (NCBI taxonomy): domain Eukaryota; kingdom Metazoa; phylum Chordata; class Mammalia; order Chiroptera; family Phyllostomidae; genus Phyllostomus; species Phyllostomus discolor. The sequence goes on along the minus strand of NC_040911.2, from coordinate 73,038,128 downwards.
ATATATAAACATATTAAAGTATAGTTTTAAGCCACTAAGTTTTGGAGTGCTTTGTTACATAGCATAAAAATAAAAGAGGAGGAGAAAAAGCAAAAAAAAATTCTGGAAGATCCATCAAATTTTACATAGAGAACTTACCTTGCAACTACAAAATTTGAAACTCAAGAGGGAGAATCTAACTGAGAGGTGTGTTTTGAAAAAGTTTACCAGATTTAGTGACTTTTTGACATAATCCAGTTTTGTATTTAATAATTCAATTTTTAATTATTTGAAAAAGTAATTTTAAAATGAAAAATGAATCATTACCTCATTCTTTTTTTATAATTTATAATAAATGACATTTTATTTACTTAAATTGTGTTATTTTGGTTCATATTAAGAGGGATAGGCAAACTTTCTCTGAGAAGATATTGTAGGATTTGAAAGTTATGTAAAGCCTTTGTTATAACTTTTTCTATGTGGTATACAAAAGGGCACTGTGGGTGTACTTGGTTTGTGTGTTCTAGTTTGTCAATCCCAATTTCAAAACAATACAGTATAGATATAGAATGTACAATGTGGTCTGTTCAGAAAGTATCCAGCCATGTACAAAAATAGAGACATTTATGGAAGAAGATACAAGATACGAGAAACATTGTACATAGGACAATGATGCCTCAGGCCCCTTCAAAATAGGCACCTTGGGACCTCACACTGCAATCTCTCCCAGCATCTCTTCCACTGTTCAAAACACTCTGCAATTTCTTTTGTTGGAATTGCCATCAGGTGCCCCATTGTGTTCTTCTGAATCTCACTGATGATCTGAAATTTCTTCCCTTTCAAAGGTGATTTTAGTTTTGGGAAAAGCCAGTAGTTTTGGAATCCCCGGATCAGCTTCTAGTTCTCACATTGTCAGTAGGCAACCTTTGTTGATTGCAGCCTGTACTTGTTCAACATTCTCAGGTGTTCAGCTTGTTGCAGGCCTTCCAGAATGTGGATCACTTTCAACAGGTTCTCGACCATCTTTGAAGTGTTTGTACCACATTTTTATTTGCACTGCATTCATGCATCATCCCCAAAAGCCTTCTGAATCATCCGAATAGTTTCCACAGAGGAATGTTCAAGCTTAACACAAAATTTGCTGCAGATTTGTTGCTCTACTACTCAGTCATTTTGAATGTGATGGCTACATAGCACACATGCTCACTCAATGGCGTCTACTGTCCCCCACTGACTAGTACAGTGAAGTTGTCATTGTTCATGCATGCCCATTCCAGTCCATTCTCCTTGGTTTCCAGGTTACATTGATGTTGCACAAACTGTCCTTGTTATATTACAATAGCTGGACTTTTCCCCGACAGACCTCATATAATAGCTTGAGAAATTTATAGTGTTCCATAGATAAAAAGAAATATTGTTGGTCAAATATTATTTTGAAAATGCTGGATTAAACAAAGTGCATCATTTTCTTTGCTGTAGGACTTTTCAGAAACTTAATATCTAAATGTGCCTTGCAAATTACCAGGAGATTAATGTAATGTCCAACATTTCTTAAACACATTTTTAATTTTAGAGCTGTCATTTGCAAGTTCACCCTAATGCAATAGTTTTTTCCATAAAACTTCTTTGAAAACACATATTTGGGCTAATGGAATAAAGTTCAAATTCTAAGAAAATCACTGACTTGTATGTATGAATTAATGAGAAAGCTGAAATATCAATTTTCTTTTAATCTAGTTGGCAGTGAGCTCTAGTCAGTGTGGTAGTAGTGGGAGTTGTTTCGATGTGGAAATTTAGTTCCTAAGCCAAATGCCTATTGTACACCCCTAAAAAGTCAATCTTTTCACAAGAATTACTTCTGAAAAGTGTCTTAATCTCTTGTGGAGGGATGGAAAAACCAAAATAGCAGCTTTCACATTCAGGAACTGCCTGCCTACTTGGAAAATTACCTCTATGACCAGAAACTTGCTAAGAACAAAGTCATACTTTTTCTTCCTTGTCCTTTTTAATATGTCTGACATCTTAAGAATAGACTAATAAAAATATTATTTTTTCATGTTGTGTTAAAAAACTTAAGGAAAAAGAAATTAAAATATCTGGCTACATATAAAACTATAGTGACCTCAGCTTTTACTGTCTATGGAAATTTCTTAACCCCTTTACTTGGTTTCAGTAATATTTTACTCTACCAACAGTACTTTTACTTCTTTGCTAATCTTCATTTTGTCATTTGAGTTTTTGGATAGCATAGTATAAAGAACATAAGTTCATATTAAAACTCAGATATGCATTCATTATGTGATTTTTAAAATGCCATTTAAATTCAATGAACCACAGTTAGTTCTTTGTGAAATTGCAGTGGTAAAAATTAAATGACATAATGTTGTAGGGTTTTTATCAGGTCATATACATAGTAAGTGATTAAAAATTATTTATTTCTTTGCTTTCTTCCTCTCCTTCCCCTTGCCTAATTAATGCTTAGTTTTAGGTCTCTGTGATACAACATACTTTGAATAACATTAAAAACTGACACTGCATGTATGAACCCATGAGCTGAGATGATAAGCAGAGGCACTTTGATTATGGATGGTCAGTTTTCTACATGCACAAGGATGTACCAAATCTTTGTGAAGAAGATACAGAAATAAGTTCTTTCCAAGGGTAAGAGGCTGAATTCTAGAATAGTAAATGGTGGGGAGATTGGTTTCTGACAAGCAACTTTCTCACAAACATGTCTATTTTTGTGACTCTATTTTTGCAGCATCTTAAGTGCTTTCTACAATCACTGAAAAGCTTCCCTGCACTTTCTTATCACTCAAGTTTCCAGCCAGTTTCCATGACTGGAAGTCAGCAGAACACCCACAGTCAGAATACACTCTAAGACTTGTTTTGGAAACTCTGGTTCATGTTTTAAATTTACATTTTTTCATATCTCTAAGTCTATAAAAGCTCAACAACAACAACAAAATTGCTGTCAACATGCTTCCAAAAATATGATTTGTCTATAGTTAGACAAATTTTCTGAACAACTTTCAGTAGCCATGGCTGAGCAAAACTTGACCAGAATCAATTCCAGAAAAGCTAGACTAAGCAATCCAATTGCCATGGGGAGAAAATATTTCAAAGAGTTGCCTTCCTGAAAACATATCAAGCACACATAGTTTCCCAGGAGACTTTGACACAACAGACAATTCTGTCTTTTATTGTTTTAAATTTGTCTAAAACACAGAAAAAATTCAAACTTCTCTCTTCCTTTGAAAATACATAGCATTGCTTCTAAAACCTGACAAAGTCAGTACAATTAAAAAAAAAACTCCACATCAATTGCATAATGAAAAGTGATACAAAAAGCCCAACAAATACTGTATGGCAAAGGCAGCAGTACATCAAAAAATGAGAGAGATTAGCCAGGTGACATTCAATACAAAAATGCAACAAGGTATCAGTATTAGAAAATTTATAAATATTATTCACTATGTAAAAAGACCTTGTAACCATCCATCATTATGTATGCTAGCAAAACTTTTAATAAGAATCAAACTCTACTCTTGGTTAAAAAAATAATAAAGTAGGAGTAAAATAACACTCTAAAATATAAATGATCACAATCCAAAGTCAGTATAGGCTCATTAGGGAAACACTGAAAGCATTTTTATTAATGTTGGACATAAAATAAGAGTGCTATTAACACCATTATCACTTAATGTTGCTCTAGAAATACAAACCAATAAAATTAAACAAAATAAATAAAGGTTATAGCAAGAAACCAAAAAATAAAATGATAGTCTGCAGATATTTATATGAAAAATTGGAAAGAATTTAATTCAAAACTACCACAAACAATTTGAGAATTGAAAGAGTATCCTTGCACAAAAGTAATACACCCAAACCAGTAGCCTTTATGCTTTCAACTAATCAGAAGAAATGGAGTAAGAGATACCATGTAGAGAAACAATGCCCAAAATTACATAAATAATTAAATAAAAATATGCACAATCTAGAAAATATTTGTTAAATATTATTGCATTTTTGTATTAGTATATAATCCTCTTACATTCCCCTTCTTCCTTCAATCACCACACTGTTGCCCATATCCATGAGTCCTTTTTCCTTTTTGCTCCATCTCTCCACCCCCTAACATCCTCCCCATAGCTATCATACTGCTATCTATGAATCACTCTCTACTGTCCTTGTTAGTTCAGGCTGTTCATTAAATTCCACATGTGAGTGAAATCATCTGGTATTTGTCTTTCTCTGACAGGGTTATTTCACTTAGCATAATGTTCTCCAGGTCTATCCATGCCATCACAAAGGGTAAAATTTTTCTTCCTTTTTATGGCCAAGTAGTATTCCATTGTGTAAATGTCCCATAGTTGCTTTATCCACTCAGCTACTGATGGACACTTGGGCTGCTTCCATATCTTGGCGATTGTAAATAATGCTTCAATGAACATAGAGGCGCTTATGTTCTTTTGAATTACTATTTTGGATTGTTTTGGATATATTCCCAGAAATGGGATTGCTGGGTCAAAAAGTAGATCCATTTTTAATTTTTTAAGGTATCTTCATACTGTTTTCCACAGTGGTTGCACCAGTCTGCATTCTTACCAACAGTGCAAAATGGTTCCCCTAAGAGACTGAGAAATGGGGAAAAAAGTTCTTAATATCATAATGATATTAAGCACTCTTCAGTTGGTTATAAATTGAAGGCAATCCAGATAAAAATATGAATAGTGTCCTATTTATAACAAGATAATACACTCTAATGTCATATGGAAAAACAAGCAAGCACAAATAATCTTGAATATTTTGTGGGAATAAAGAGAGAGAACTGGAGGCAGTAAGTATTGAAGCATGTTATAAACCATAGTAATTAAAATCATATGATCCTGACATATGAGTGAAAAATGAATAGTAGAAATCCAGAAATATTCATACACACATAGCAATTAAATCTGTAACGAAAATAACATTTCAAGTCTGGAGTGGTAAGAGGAAGGTTTATTCAACACATATATTGAAACAGCTTAGTAGCCTTTTGGGGGAAAAAAAAAACATATAGGTACCTTAAACTCTATACCTTAACTTTAAAATGAAGCTAATTCCAGACTGACAAAAAAAAAGTTATAGCAAATAAAAACAGATCATCACAATAACATACACATAAAATATTTTAGGTAATTTTCAGGTGGTCAAGTCTCTTTAATGTGATAAGTATGTAAAGAGCATTAAAAAAAGTTGGTAAACTAAACTACATAATTTTTTTCCTTAATCTGTCCAAAAGCACTATATACAAAGTGTGTTGTCACCCTTCAAGGCTAGGCAAGTTCATGGTATTCATGCAGACAGAAAAATACTCACAGAGCCGTTGGGATGTATATGCCTTTATTCATGGGTGAGCAAGCCATGCACGCTGCAAGCTGTGTGTCTACCTGCATGTCTCATTGCATGGCCCCTGCTCCCCAGCATGACACCCATTATGGCACCTGTCCCCTTGCATGTCTAATATCATCATTGCCCTCAGCAGGGAGTCCCTACCTGTTTAAGCACTAGAGGGGAAAAAAGCCCGAAAACTGCCAGAACATTGCATAACACAACATAGTTCTGTGCATGCAAACTCACTTCATGTTATGGGAACAGTTTATCAGACCCAGCCTCAAAGCTTTGAGAACACTGGTTATCAGGTCCCTCCTATGTTATGGGAACACTGCTCCCCTTAGTTAACAAGACACCTGGGTGAGGAAGCTAGACTGCCTCCACTTACCCTACACAAAGTCAAAAGTGAAACAATAAACTTGTGAAAAAGTATTTGTGGCTTGTATCGCAGAAAATTTACCTTAACACACAAAGATTTCTGCAAATGAATTAAGAAACAACAACAACAACCCAATAGTAAAAATGAACAAATTATATAATGGAGGTTCACTTAAAAGTTCCAAATATAGTAAAAATATTAACTTCACTTACAGTAGAAAGCTGCAAATTAAACTTTGACATTAAAATTAATAGACTAGGAGATATATAGTTTCGAAACACACTTTATTGGTATCATTGTGAAAATGTCAGTATCTTTCCTTGCCAGTAAAAGTAGCAAAGTGACTTAAAAATGTATCAAAATTTAAAACTTTTATAGCTTTTGAAAAACAATTCATGTTCCAGAAGCTTATTGTATAGATATGCATGTGCCAACAGGTGGATATACAGCTTCATTCCTTGGCGCATTCCTTGTAGCTGCAAAATATGAACAACCTACATGTCTATTAACAAGACCAGTTAATAAATTATGGGTCACCATTCAATAAAATACCACACATTCATTAAAAAACAGCAGCTCTATTTGAACTGACATAGAAAGGTAATCTTTAAAAACATCAAAGTGCAGAACTGCATGTAAAATGTTTACCATTTGGATGATTACAGAAAAAAAATATGAATTATGTCTAGAAGGACACACAAGTGAGTACTAACTGTTATTGCCTCCAGGGAGCACATCATTGCAGCTCTGAACACAGAAGGGAGGCAACTCACACTGAGTCTCTTTCCTGCCTTTGATGCCCGGTCCATCCGCTCTTATGCGACACTCCAATTACCTCTAACTATCTAAATGGCATGACTTTTCTGTTTTTCCCTTTTGTTTTTCCTTTTTTGGGGGGAGTGATTTGTGAAGAGAGTAAGAGTATATGGCAACTTCATGCTGTCATCTTCAAGCCAGAAATTTCTACTTCCTTTTGTGCTTTTTGAATTTTTTAGTCACATGTATCTATTTTTTATTTAAAAAATAAGTAAAAATAGTTTTAAAAACAAGATAAGAAAAATTTAAATGTTTAATTTTGGTTGATAAGCTGGACTAATTTTTGGCCACAATTTTGATCTAACACAGTCCTAAGGTCTCCAAATCCACCACACATGCAAAGAAGAGAAAGGGAGGGAGGGCCTTCATCCTTGTTTCCACTTTAACTAGAATATGTTTTTCAGGTTTACCTGTTGGTGTCCTGTATGGGAGATTGTGCACTATCCCTGACATTTATGGCATCATGGAGGCACTTAGGTAATTGTTTATCCTACATTTATGACTACTGAACCTAAAGTACAATTTTACTATTTTAAATTATTTTCATGGTTTGCAATTGTTAAGTGTTTGCTGATAAAACCTATTAGAATGTTTTTAGAACCACTCAATGCTGAACCCTGGATGGGTAATGCAATCCCCAGTTTTACCATTATTACTTTAGAAACTTTATTCTGTTTTCTCTCAGTTCATTTGCTACTGGGACTTTCCTAACTATCTTCTGTAAAGTTGGGGAATTGCCTTTGTAATGGCTAAATTTTAGAAGCAATTCCATGGTCCAATGAGATATCCAATAGAGTTGTCAGCCGTAGTTTCCTATCTCTGTATTTGTTAGTATTTGATTTAGTTGCTTCAGCAAATAATTATGCATTTAGTTTATAGTATATCAAGACAATTAGATTTTATAGATTGCTATGTTCTGAGAAAACATGCAAATCAGAATTTTTAAATTAATGTGAAAATACAATCTGTAGAACTCAGCAGTTTTGACCAAAGAGTACTGTGATGTAGATTGCCAATCAGAAAATTACAGGTGGATAAAATTCACTCTGAATTTATAGGTTTTCCAGTTGCTACTTCATAATCCTCCACTAGGCATGAAGTTCAGTCACACAGGGAAGCTGAATGCATCACAGAGTTTATAGATACAGCTTTTCTGATTTCTCTTTGAATAAGAAAAGCCTCAAGTTTGGTGTTGCAGGTGAGGGCAAAAGAATGAGCAGCTGAGGTGTCATCTCTTCTCTCCATTCTCTGCTCTATTCATTCCAGCAATCACAACTTATGTATCGTAAGATGTGTCAGAAGCAACTGTATTCTCTCTCCATTAACTGGGAAAAAATAACAAAACAACACCAGAGCTAATAAATCTTGAATTGCTTCAAGATACTTAGTGCCAGTATTTCAAATCACTGATTTCTTTGGCCTGCTTTCTTCAATAAACATCTTTTGAGCATCCACTACATGGAATCGTGCCTACTAAGCAAAGGGGACCAGATAATTAAATGCATTATGATCTGTCTTGTAGTACCCCATTGTCTAATAATGGAAACAGACATGGAAGTAGCCCATTAGGGAAGTACTACTAGTTTGTCCAGGGCAACACAAAGGGAGAGGTGGGTACTATGGAAGCTGCCTTGGAGTAATGAGGAAAAGCTTGCCCAAAAATAAAATACATAAGCTGGAATTAGAAAATTAGTAGACATATGATACAGAGAAGCAGCTATACTAAGTAGCCAAGGATAAACAACTACAACAAGAACTCTGTTCTATTAAGCAGAGACATAGGGAGCATGTGCAGGAGCAGCAAGAAGTGAGGTAAGAGAGGAGCAGGACCAGATTGGCATCTCTTGTCCAGTCTGCATCACCTATTACAGAAAGTAAAGGGAGCTTGTGGAGTCTTCTTTTCTTCTTCTCCTACTGTGAGGCGGTGAGAAAATGGCAAGATTTTATTTTTATTTATTTTTATGTTTTTTACAATAGAAACAATAAAATTTATTTAATTTTGAAAATTAATCATCACATGGAGAAAGGGAAACTGTAACAATTAAAGAATATAAAAGGAGAAAGTCAAACAGGTGGCAAAACAACTTCTGCTGAGAGTGGGAGAGCCAGTGGAATAATACGCAGCTCTAGATCAGGCCCTGGGCAGGTGCTGCCACATCTGCTGAGCTAAGAGTGGCCCCACCCCACCTGCGGGAAGAGTCCTCCCTGGACTCTGCCCTGGTTCCTGCCACGGGGGATGATGAGCTGGCTCTGCAAAAGGTTTTATTTTTGTTTTTCTGCAAATTAGCCTGTGCTCAGCAGTCATTGTGTTGCTGAAACTTTCTAACATGCTGGAGTTAATGTCAGCATGGCATATAAAAAAGAGAGAGAGATGCTGTCTCATATGACTATGCTTTGATTCTCACCTGCAATACCAACCTGGGAGTTTTAGATTTGATGAGGAATCTGCTGATACAGAGATGATATATCTACAAATTCAATCTTGAATCAGCTTTGTTGTGTTACTCTGGGCTTTACACATACTTGGTGATTGTAAGGTAATCCTATAAACTCAAAGAAAATTATATCCACCTCTAATTTTCTGATTTTTAGTCTACATCAATATTCAGTCTGGTTGAAACTGCTGAGTTCTACAAGTTACATTTTAGAAGATCATCTTTTAAAAAATGCACATTTAGCATTTTTATCTTAGGGAGAATTCCCCCAACATTAAGTATTGCCATTTTTGCAAGCCTCAGTTTTAGTCACCGTTTCTCAAAATCTGTAAATCTGCTCTTTAGGGTAGATTTATTTAATCAAATATTCATGTTATGTGGGCACGTTTGCTTCTATGTGTATAGAAGCAGGTGCACTGCATTTCATTGGCACTCTTCTCAGGCCCTGATTTGGATCTTTTGCACATAGTAGGGATTGAATAAGCTAAAAAACATGTTTCTCCCTATAAATTTGGTAATCATCTTGATTTAAATATATATAACCACCTGGACCCAGAATTAGCAACCCATAGTAGATGCCTAGATGCTATCAATTTAACACCTACAATGAGGAAAGGAGCACTTGGGGACTGTCCAAATGTTTCCAAATTTCTAAACAGCTCTAAGAACAAATATATATTTTGTTGACTTGGAAAATGTCACTTTGGAAACCATAATTGCGAACTGCATCTTTTCAACAGATAATAGACATCCATAAGCAGCTGCTTGTGGCTTCACTGAATGTAAAGACATCACAGAAAAAAGACAAGCTAACCATTGTGTAGTTTTCTCCAGTGTACTTGCCACTGCATCAAGCAAGTCTGGAAACCAGCTGACCTGTAAAAGTCCAGCCAAGTGACCACTTGAGAAGTGATTAGGGATGGCCAGTAGCTGTCTCTTAGGAGTTTTGCTGAGCTCAGCTAATAAGATTTTGCTTGAAATTAAAATCAGATTTTAATCTATCCATTAGGAGATAAAAAGCTAATGTATCTTAAACCATTTTGTCTGCCTCGTCACATCTCTCTTCCTGCTCTCCTGGCCAAGATTCCCGTAAGGTAATGGGAAAAGAGTCAGCGTTTATTGACTCAGGTGCAGAGCTCAGAAAAAAAAACTTCTCTTTCTTTGTCCATCAGGATGCTTTCATGTTTGAAAAGAACTCTACCAGGAAGAGCAGAATTAGCCCATCTGTTCAGTTTCATTTTCCTCTCTGTGAAGATTCTGTCTTATGATATGTCTCTCATAGGCTCTGGTCCAAAGTTTACACTCGTGATACAATAAAACCATTGCCATCTTCTAAATTCTGACTGTCCTACTATCTTGTCTAGTAAAATACTATTGAAACTATAGGATAAAACCCTAAAACTATAAAATGGCCTCCTTCACTCTATTATTTTACAGTGCAGTTGCTATGACATATTGTGTTGACCAAAAAATCCATTTAGTTTTTTCTGTCAAATAAAAGACACATTTTTCATTTTCACCAATAACTTTATTGATTTGAAAATTTTGAGTATTTTGGCTATCTCCCATGTGGTAAAACATTGATTGTTCTCAATTAATGTCTCATTTTGATTAACTTCAGGTAGACACCTGACCATGGAGCATCATACAGTGAGAAATCTCCAATACGAAATGTCGCAAACCACTTTTGACACATTCAATCAGTCAGAGCACCTTCTCTATACACTGCATAAATCTCTCTCTTTTTTTTTTGGCATTTCAGTTGCATTTTCACCTTTCTTGAAATAATAAAGCATAATGTGCTAAAAAGGTTGCATATTTCCTTTATCTTCAATTTTAAAATGACTGCACAAAAATTCACCAGTTTAATAAGTTGTTTTTAAATGAATGCTGATATGACAGCTGTCACAAAACAATTGAATAAAATTGTTTCAAATGAAGTTAAAGACAACTACGTACTACTAGAGCCATCTTACAGAAGAAGTGAATGAACTTTTTGGCCAACGCAATAGTTGTATATAGATACTATACCCCAGTATAAATTTTCAAAAGGTGTCTTAATTAAGAAGAAAATGACATTGTTGTTCACACCAATTACAGTAAAAAATGCTTTCAAAGAATGTAAGTTAAAACAAGGTACCTTACATGTATTATTACATGTTCTTTTCCTAGGTACCTTACATGTATTATTTTGTTTATTTTTACACCAACCTTATGAAATAGGTGCTGTTATTGTTTTGTCCATTCTACAGATGAGTATATTGAAATGAAAAGGTTTGAATAAACAATAAAAGTTCTCATGGACAACAAGTGCCCATACTGATAGACCAAGTATCTGGCCACAGCCTATGCTTCAATCCACTCTAATATGTCTTTATTTTAAATGCAGCCTTGCTAAGGAGTAACATGTACTCATTTAACAGTGGTCGACTCTTCAGAATGATCTAAGAAATACCTTGGTGGATGAGGCTAATGGTTCTGGGTTTTTCATATCAGTGTAATATATGCATCTTTTTTAACAATGGAGAGCATGAGCTTCTTAATTCTTTATTTTGCTTTGAGGGAGTATTTTTTAAAATACCCATCCACTATCACTCCAGTTGCATAAAAGAGAAAATATTAGTGTAAAATATTGGAAAGATATAATATCAGAGTAGATTACCTTTATTGAAAATTCACTACACTGTACTTTTATTTCTTTCTTTCATAGATTAGAAAAAAATGATATCACAATTTAGCATTAATCCATAGACCTATTTTCAAAAACTTCTGATGTTACATAGTTTACATTGTCTTTTGCTCTCCTCCTCCTTAGTATTCTTCTTCTTCCACTTTCTCTCCCTCTCCCTCCTTTCCTTCCTCCCCCTCTTTTTCTTCCCCTCTCGCTCTCCTCTTACATTCCTTCTCCTTCCATTTTCCTCCCTTCCTCCTTTCCTTTCTTCCTTCCTCCTTCCCTCCCTCTTTCTTCCTTTCTTCTCCTGCTCTTCTTCCTTCTCTCCCCCCCCCACCTCTTCTTTCTCTTTCTTCTTTGCTTGCCCACCAGTAATGACTATCAAGAATATGGTCAAATAACGGTCCATAGGGAAAAATAAAGGATCGGGGCCAGGCCAGCGTACATGCTCAGTAACCATTCTGTGGATGCTTAAAAAAAAATAATAACTGCAGATAGTAAATATTAGCCCAAGTATTCTTTGTCACTACAAAATTGATGAATCAATTGTTCTGCCATTTCTGTGATGTATTTTTGGCTCCCTCTGTTTTATCTTAAGTGCAGGATCTCCTCCTGCCCTTCCCAAATTCATTCCAATCTCTAAAGAACTTTAGTGAAATCTGTTGCTTCATCACAATGTCCCCAACTGTAGCAGACTCTGTCACTGCCTCTATTTCCCTTCTTCTCTGACCCTCCTTACCCTCATGTAGGGTAAGACAGACATATTTCACACCATTTCCCAAAACTTCTCAATGAGGCTGAGCTCCAGTTGTCCCCAATGGTAATTTCTTTTATAACCTAAGCTTTATCAGTTTATTTCTCCCATGACTCAGTTTTTTCCTGGGATTCCCTTCCTAATAAACCACTTGCTCTTCAATTGTTATCTTAGAATATGCTTTCAGGCAAACTAAACTGAAAGACTATTTTAATTGATATCAGAGTGACATTGGTCATTACTAAAATCACATGCTTAGAAAATAAGTGCCAGCCCTGGCTGGCATAGCTCAGTGGATTGAGTACAGGCTGCAAACCAAAGTGTCACAGGTTCAATTCCCAGTCAGGGTACATGCCTGGGTCGCAGGCCATGACCCCCAGCAACTGCACATTGATGTTTCTCTCTCTCTTCTCTCTCTCTATCTCCCTCCCTTCTCTCTCTAAGAATAAATAAATAAAATCTTTAAAAAAATAAAGACAGTGTTAGTTTAAAAAAAAAAAAGAAAATAAGTTCCATAGCAAAAGAACTTTGTAAAGTAAAACAAAGAAAGTGCCTTCCTAGAGGAACTGAACAGAAGTCCACAAAACAAGCTGGGACTTCATTCTGATCTGATAACTACCTACAAAACACTGCTCTTTGCTGAGTAGCTTGCCATTGCTTTTTGATGTTGTTTTATTTCAGTCATAACACACACACACACACACAGACTGTTTTTGAGAACATTGAACTTAGACCCTGTTTTGGCTCATGTGAAACACTTCAGCTGTACTAAGACAGTCCCATATAGTCAACAAGCATTTTAGAAAATCTGGTGTCCATGAATATGAATGAATCCTTAAAACCTTTCTAATTCTGTGCAGAGTGATTCATGAGAGGCCTTTCATGAGCTTTGATTCACTGCCCTTTAAGGATGGATTTTCATGATGGATAGAAGCCATTTTTATCTACAATACCAATTATTCTGCTATAAATGAGCAAAGTAGATGTCCTAACTCTGGACATACTTGGTAATGCAGGGGCTTGAATTTTGACGACCCTGTTAACATTCAGTATTGCTTTGTGAACAGCACGTCAAGATCTTTTGCCTGTGTGAAGCTGGATCCATCCATCAAAATTTTACCTGGGTTGCTAAGCTTGAAAAGGCTTTACAACACCTCATTTTATTTAGTTTTTTAACTATATAAAATAAATCTAAGGTAGTTCAACCAGAATAACACAACGCCCAAAAATGAGGAGAAAAAAAGACAAATTTCTTTTTTCTTGGCTGGTGTCATTCAGTTTGGATTTTCCCATGTAATACCTAACCTATTTTATCTATCTGTAAAGACTCACACCCTATTCAAAATAAACACATGTTTGCCATTTTTCCAGTTTATTCACTACTAAGCAATTCATTAACTACTTCTCTAATCTCCATTAAAACAGATTACCACCTCAATAGTGAGTCTCTGTTAATAAGGAATATATGAAAACACGTGATGCAACAAACAGTGCAGGCCAAAGAATGGGGCACTAACACAGCTCTTACTAAAAACCCAAATTCTGAAGTTTGAGACAACAGGAATGAACTGGAGTCTAACTCAGATATATTTTTACTTCTGAAAATGGTTTGACACCTAATCATAATTCTTATGCTTCCTCTTTTGAATACTTTTTTTTAAAAAATGAAAAGTCACAGATTATGATGGTAAACTACCAAGTAAGAATTTAAGAATATATCACTAAAATGGGGTAGAGAAAAGAATTCTTTCAACATTGCTTCAAATCTTAGTCAACCAATTCCCACAATTGTTCTAAATTCAAATTAGTCACTTATGACAAATAAGCAATTCTTTGGCACAAGTTTTGTTCTCTTTTCTAAAATTCCATGTAACATTTGAGATTGTGATTAGCTAAATAGAGTCTCTGACTTAAGGTGAAATTATCATCTGTTAGCCTTGACGTTAGAGCAGTTGGAAGATGGAGGCTTCGTGTTCCGCAGTTGTTAGAGTAGGAACACAAACCACTGAAACCTATAACTAGTTTCCAGGTAAAATCTGTTATTATAATCCCAATCTTCTGTGAAAATAAGTTAAGCACCAGGCACTTTATTCACTTTTGTAATCCTCATGACAACCAAGAAAGTGATTACTATCACTCCATCTTAGAAACCAAGGGGTTATATACACTCCAAATCTAATAGCTAATAAGTACTATAGATAATAGATAAAGTCAAGTGGCATTGGTTCTAAAATTCATGCTTTATGTGCTACTAACCTATAGTGTTCTAGCTTTAACTTATAGCGCACTTTAATAAATGAAACTTACCTGGAGCCCTGATATGTAAAGCAGATAAAAAAGGAGTGGCTCTGGTTAAATTAGAAGAAAGCCTGGAAACTTACTATTGAGATCCCTTGCTCATTTTGCAGCCCTCTGTGCAGCAGCCCCAAGTACCTTATGGAAAGTCAGGGCCCTTTGGAACCCCTGTGTTAGGACTTCTCTGGCAGCACACCCCCCACCATAAACATGAGCATCTGTATGCACATCAGCAACAGCAAACTCAGATGCCTATAGGTGCTCCCAACACAAGCCTGCTGTACCTTTGAAGTAAATGGAAGTTTCTTTTTCTCCTCCTGCCATGAGCTTTAAAGTCATAGGTCTCTGTGGACCAATGTGATTGGCTTTTATTAAATTTTAATTTCTGAATTCAAACTCCAAATTCAGGTTATTAAAGAATAATATTTATGAAAGGCCAATATGATAGTCAAGGAAAAGATAAAAGATCTCATTTAACAAACATAGTATAGCACCTAGAAAGGTGACACTATGTACATTTCTGTATGTCTTATACATAGTATAAATACTACATGTATTTGAATGTATAGTGCATATGGACACAAATATAAAAAGTAAAATTAAACACCCCTCCATTTTTCTATGCATTAAATATAAAGTTAGGAAAACTATCTGTCCAGTAAGGAATTTTCCCTTGGCAATGCTACTCAGGGCAGAATGATGTTATTTTAAATTCTTGTCTCATTAAAAGAAAAAAGAGTTTGCTTCTTCAGAGTTTCTGTGTATTTATACCAGAGCTTAACTGGCATTTTCATCATGGTGTTTATGAATCGTAATATAGTTCCACTGCAGATTCTGACATACTCATTAATTTGTTCCCAGCGGCAGTTCATTACCAACATCACAAGCAAAACACACACTCTCCCTGGGCACTGAGGGTCCACCGGAAATTAAGCTGACAGGCTGCAGAGCATCTTAGAGCAGAGTCAGCCAGCTTCATCTCCACAGACGGCTGGAGGCAGCCCAAGGAGGTGGCGGGAATGAAAGGCATCCAAGCCTTCCAAGTTTTGAGCTGACAGAGAGCAATAATTCCTTGAAGAGGAAGGGGATCTTGCTGTCTCCATGATGTGCCTTCTCTGATCAGCTGGTTTTGGTAGAGTTAGAGCAACAGTGTCTGATTTTTAGTTCAGAGAAGGCAAAGACCTTTCCTTTCCTCCAAATGTGGTTCTCCTTCCTTTCAATGGGGAGTTTCGGGCTCTCAGTTGGACTTTGCCACAATCTCTTTTGAGAGGTGTTAAGTAAACCAACAGATTCCATAAGAATAAACAGAGTTCCTTGAATTTTGTTTCCCAGAAAGCCCTATTTCTTAAAGGAACTCAGTGCTTGAACAAACTAGATTAAAACACAAAAATAAGTAGTCATTGATTCCTTATTGTTGTCAGCAGTTTCCCAGGTCACCAGGCCATGACATGCACTGCTGTTGGGAACCGCCCTGCCTGGTATCAGAAGCTGAAAGCCCCGTCTAGGCTAAGGCTAAGAGAACGCCCTTGGAACCGTAAGCCAGCAAGGAAACAAAAGCTTATCTCCCTGGCAGGAATGCTGCTTCTGCTGCTTTATTCATAACTGAACCCCAAAAAGCTTGGTCGGTTAGCCAAAGATGGGTAAGATTCCCCATGGGGGGAATGACCTAAGACAGGCACAATCACTTTGGGAGGCCCCCCAAAAGAAGGATTTGGGGGGCTGCAGCAAAAAGGGGTAATGGACCCTCGCTCCTCGGCTTTGACATAGCCTGAGTTCTCATCGTCTGGGAGAAAATCTCCTTATTGCCTTAGTTCCCTTGCCCATGCTAATCCTGAAACAATGGCAGGATGGTGTAGCTCAGTGCTGAAAAGGGCGGATTCCCTGGGTGATCAGGCCTAAGAAAGAATATGTAAATTACTGTGAAACCTTCTTTGTTTAGAATGCTCTCAGTTGAATGAGAGGGGTCCAAGGAGGAAGTTAGTTTGTTCCTCAAAGTCTTACAGCTCTTCGACCCCGACTCAGTAGAGCGGCAGAATTCCTTGTTTTCTATAGTTCCTTACTTCCCCCTGATAAGTACTGTACTTTACCTGAATTATTATGCAAAATGAGCCCAATAAAAGCAGGTATGGATGGTAAATTGGCGCGCCCCCCCACTAGGGCAGGGTGGCCATTCTGTCCCTACTTCCCCACAGAAACTAGTTTGTCTCTGTGCATGTCTTTTCTCGCGTGTTTTTCGGCAAGCCATCCACAGCATTCCGTGGTCACTGCTGGCCGGTGGCCCACGCGCATCACACTGCTGTGCTGAGTGTCAGATAACCAGGTCTCACCAGGAGCAGAGCTGTGTGGTCTCTGGGCATTTCAGTAAATACTTTGAACTTCACTTCCCTTGTTCACACAGTATAACTGCTTATGTCTGCTCCACATACTGACAAAGCCATTAGGAAGTGTGGATGAGTCAGGAAATGAGAAATGACTTGAAGTTCACATGGGACACTGCTTGGCAAAGCATGGAGACCAAAGCGTTTATCTTTAAATCAGAGCCATGACAAACCAAAGACGTCATGCTAGCCCTTGATCGTGAGCTGTTTCATCTATGAGATCAGGATAACGAGAAGATTCAGGATAAGCAGAGGACATGGGGTCCTTCTGAGACATGAATGAATTATTTGAATGAGGTTAATTTTTATTCAATTCTAGAGAAAAGTACAAACACGAGTTTTGTAAATAAGTTGGAGAAGAGCTGGAGGAGAGAGGTCTGGTGACCTAGCAGCCAGATGCAGACTTTATATAACAAGGCTTCTCCAGAGCTTGCCCCTTCTGATGAGTAAAATTTCCAACTCTTTCTCTAATGAGGCCTGAGGATATAGGTCAGCAGGAGAGAAATGTCTGTAAAAGGAGCTCTTCCAGGATTTCAGTGAAATCCAGGGGTGTTAAACTTGACTCCAATCACTTGCCTTGCATCTGAATCATCAGCAAATGTGGTGAGGTCCTTCCTCAGAAGGTTCCAAATGGGACCACTGGTCACTGCCTCTACAACTGCTATCTGGTCTAAACTACCATAATCTCCCCCTGAGTTCCTGAAAGAGCTTTTTAACAAGCTTCCTGCTTCCACCTTGCTCTCTCCTGTCTGTTCTCTTCATAGCAGCCAGAGGGATTCTTGTTAAAACACTGTGATCTCATCAGCCTCCTGCTCAACAACCTGGGGAAACCTCAAGCAGAGTAAGATTCAAAATTCTCATCTCAGCCAAGGGACCTCTATTGACCTCATCCCATGCTGCATCGACTGTATCTCCACCTGCTCCTGACCTCCATTCCCTCTGCTCCAAGTTCACTGGCCACCTTGTTCTCCTTGAGAGCATACGTATATGTGCTCCTGCCTTAGAACAGTTGCACTTGCTGTTCCCTCTTCCTGAAACCCTCTTTATTGGGAGGTACCAATAATTCAAGTTGTCTCTTAGCTATGGTCCTACTGAAATGTCAGCTTTGCAGAGAATCCTTCCCTAACCACCTTGTTTAAAATAGTACGGGCTTCATGCGTGCATACCTCTGTCCATGCCTATATACATGCACACACATGTGTAGGTACTCTCCACCTCTTTACCTGTTTTGTTTTTTCTTTATCTACTTATCATCACCTTCTATATATTTCTTTACATTTCTATCATGTGTTTTTCACTGCAGATCCCAATTAGAATATAAACTTCATAACAACATAACATTGGTCTGTTTGATTCACTCCTCTATCCCCTTAATCCAAAATAGTACATAATAAGTACCAAGTGTTTAACAAATATTTATTGTAGGGATAACAGCATGAGTGAATTAGTTCATATATTGATAGTCATCAAAAAGCACTGGGATGAAGCTATTAGAAAAATAATTATTTGACTTTGATGATACAGAAGGTAGTCATTACCTTAGCTGGCAGACCCCAGAAGACAGACAGACACATTAACTTTGCTTTCATGAAACCAACCCTAGGTTATGTGGCTAAAGCATTCAAAGCCTTATAAAAAGGCACCTTCCCTAGCAGGAGGTGTCACCCCTTAAAATTCATTATGAAACAACCAGACTAAGTGAATAATTCATATTCTGTGTTCTTCTCCATGCTAGTGCTAATGTACTTTCATTATTTCATCCCTCTTACTTCCTTAGCTATGTCTCAGATGGCAATTTTATGCCACACAGAATATGAATTTAACAGGTAAATTTCCACCCAGGGTACAGTTCTCTTATTATTGATGTGGAAAAAATGTAAACACAGTTACTATAAAGCTTTCCTTTTGAGGCTAAGAACAGATGACAAAAAAGCAAAAGAAATTTAAAAAAACATTTAGGAGATACAAAATTTGCATAATGTTTAATAGAACATAGGTACTATAATTCATTCAGCCCTTACATTATTAATGCATTTTTCAGCTTTCTTTTCTTTGCAAAGCTGCAATAAACACTCCGTTACACATACCAATATCTTCTTGGGCTTTCATTACTGTAGACAAAAGTCCCGTGAAGAGGGATTACTTGGACAATGAGTCAACTTTTTAAATATTAAGTAGTATTTCTAGATAATTTTCCCAAATGTGGTAGCAATTTACCCACCAGAAAAATGTGTAAGCTTCTGTCCCCTCACCTTCCTCTCACCTGCCCCAAAGAGAAAATACTGCAGCCCATATTGGATTGTAAACCTGACGACTAAAAAAAAATGGTAAATCAATTTAATGGGCATTACCCTGCATGTGGCTGAGTATTGTTTTTTAAATTTATTCCCTCTTTCTGCTCTTTATTCACTCTTCTCTGAATTGTCTATTCATACATATTGGGATTATTTGTCTTTTATCAATTGAGAGGGCTCTTTGTACTATTTTTGTCATTTCTGTTGTAATTAAGTTAACAATCTATATAGTTTATAGCATCACTTTACAGAGGGCATTTGCCATACTATTTTTGAAATATTTATATATAATCATGCACTGAATAACTTATTTCAGTCAATAAGAGACCACATATCTGTCTTAGATGGAGACCTCTGCCTCCCTTCATGTGCCTACAAAAATGTCATCCTAAAATAAACTAAAATTTAAATATGAGTTGAATTTATATAACAGAATAAAGGTTCAAACCTTTATGACTGGACTAGATTTTTGGCTTAAAAAAAGTTTTTCACACTATAGTCTTGTAACCTTCAGAAATAATGGCTTGAAATGAATTTGTTTCTCGAAAACAGTAATTTCAAAACAGGGTTAATTTCAGTAGCTGCAGAGGAACAGCTCTAATGAGTTCTGCTAGAAAATCCCTCTCACCAGGAAATGATTGAAGACAAGAAGATAACCTCTCATTAATTCCGTATTAACTATTTTAATCAGGATTACATCACTGTCTCACTCAGAGCACAGACAATTGCCAGCAGGCTTTGGTGCTCAAATTCATTAAGCTGACACGATGGAAAGGTCTAGACAGCCAGAGGGGCTGATCCTATGCCCCCACTCCCACTACGGGGCAGTATTTGGTGAAAACGTGACACCCTCATTTCTCACAGTGGCAATTTCCACTTCTAGTTTACTGCCACACATCCCTCAAGAGCCTGACACAGATGGCTTGTTTGAATGAGGTCTCAAAAGCCTGTGCTGTGGCCAGAGCATGAAAGCTGTGTAGGGAGGGTTGGCAGACAGACACAGGGAGCACCTGTACTGGGATTCAGTTTGGCCATGGAGTGCCCTCAACCCCAGGGTCACCAAAGTCCTTTCCAGGTCCTTCACTCTGCCAAGGCACAGGTCTACCCATGTCCAGAGCTTTAAGAAACCTACTATGTTTCTGTGTGGGAGGGGCCCATTCTGCCCCAGTGAGCATCAGTGAGGGAAGATAGAGCCCAGCTGGCTAGAGATTCCTCTGTAGTCAACACTGCAAAAATAGCTACTGAAAAAATAGCCCTGTTGTGGCTCACCCATCCCCAATTTTTAGTCCATGCCAGGGGGACAGAGCCCAATACCTCAACTTCAAGATGCCACACACAACTTGGAAGTCAGTGACCCACGGTTCAGGGTTTGATACACTTGACCCAATCAGAACCAATGAGCTACATACATTCTGGGAGGTCATGCAGTATAGAAAAGTGTCCACACAATGGGAGTAGGTGGCAGGGTTCAAATCTCCACTCATTCACTTACTGTATATGTGGACTTGGAACCTTATTTATCTTGTCTCTATCCCAGTCTCTTTATCTCTAAAATAGGAATAATCTAAATACTGTCTCACATGGAAGATGTAAAAATTAAGAGTCACCTCACCTAAAGTTCTTACATAATAAGTAGCAAATTAAAAGCCAAATTAAATATTAGTTATTATTATCATTTCCCTCCTCCCCCAGGCTTCTAGGAGATAAATTCTCACCCTTCTTCTATGAGACTTGAAGCACCCCCCTTCAAAACAAAATGAAAGGTGAAGTGCCCTAGCCAACTTAAGTCAGTGAAGGAAGCGATTGTCTAAAAATAAAGCCAACAAAGAGCTTTGTTATTTAAGAAAAGTGAAGAGACATGTAGAGAATGAAAACTCTCATTGGTATCATCTGAGGCAGATCAAACAGTGCCTGGAGCAAGACCTTTTCTATGACATTCTCATTTTGTTAAGCCAGGTTTATTTGCGTTTTCTGGAAATTTTACCCCAACAAGTCTTAGTTGCTTTTCTCTCTGTGGTGGGACACTAAATAGATCTGAACTGGCTACCGGTCCTATATGATGCAAGGAATCAATACCTAGAAAAGAGAGGGTGGAGTCATTTTTTCACATTCTTATCACTGGAATTGAAGTGTCCAAAAGCAGATGCTGATGGGGTGCGGGCTTTTGAATACAACACATGGTTGCCTGGGCTTCCATTCTTTCAAGTCTGGAAGAACAATATTCCACAGCATCTGAAACTTCTGCATGAAATGAGCTAAAAAGAAGCAATTTGCAAAGAATTGCAAAACCCTGGGCCTGAGTGCTCACCTAGGGGACATTAGTGTAGGCCATAATGACCTACAGGGGGCACATAGATACTCAGGTGCTGTCAGAAGATGAGGAAGAGAAGAAGCAGCCAGGCCACCTCTCGGCTAATTCAGGAGACATAGCAACAGTAGGACAGGTATGGGTCCATATGCATTAGTCTTCTCAGAAACCCAAAGCTTTGCTAAAATCTCAGCATCAGCTTGCAGAAATTCACCTCATGCTTCTCTATCTTTCTGAACTACAAGTAGTTACACTCTCAACCCCTAACTTGATTAAAATATGTCATTTTTTATTTCTTTCCTCATTTGACCAAAATTGTGCATGTGTGCATGTTCACATATACACAAAAAAAGACACACACATGCCACCCTTCTCTGGTTTGTACATCTTCCAAATGTGTATATATATATATATATATATATTTCTCCTTCAAATCTTCTTAAATGACTTCAGCTCACAGAGGTTTACTCTTTATATGAAATCCTATACATTAAAATAATATTTTTTCAGCAACATATGAGCTCTGTCCAGGAAGCACCCACCCATGTAATATGAAAAACATAGACATTTATTGAAGAAAATATAAGAAACATCGTACATAAGACCTCACACAGCTCTCCCAATCACTGTCAGCTGCCCCATCATATTTTCCTGAATTTCATCAATGGTCTAAAATCTCTTCCCTTTCAAAGGTAATTTTAGTTTTGGGAAAAGCCAAAAGTTGCAGGGTGCCAAATCTGGGTGGTAAGGAGATTGAGTTGCCTGAGTAATTTGATGTTTCACCAAAATTGTATGAGATGTGATGCACGAGCGGGCAGTTTGTCATGATGAAGCTGCCAATCACCAGTTGTCCATAGCTATGGCCTTCTAAATCATCTAAATAGTGTCTGCAGAAGAATATTCAAGCTTAATGCAAAATTTGATGCAGATTTGTTGCTTTATTTGCATTTTGAATGCGACAGCCACACAGTACACATGCTCACTCAGGGTGGGGTTTGCTGCCTCCACTGACTAATACAGTGAAGTCATCATTGTTGATTCATGCACATTCCAATCCACTTTCCTTGGCTGCCAGGTTACATCAATGCCACACAAATTGTTCTTGTAATATTAACAATGGACTTTTTATGGACAGGCCTCATACACACGTTAGATCCTGTTTCTGCAGATGCTTGTAGAATAGCAGTGGAAATACAAATTTCTACCCAATGACACGTTCGTAAGTGTATAAGGAATTCTTTCAACAACCTCAAAAGACAGGCCTATTTGTATGTAGCATTTGCTAATTTCCATAGTGTAAATACATCCTCTATGGACAATTTCAAGCTACCCACATAAAGTGGTAAAAGATAGGCAGTGATATACCATTATTTTTCTACCTTATAGATATGATAGGTATAAATAACTCCCAGAGCACAAAGAAGAGTAAAATGTAAAAAAAAAAAAAAATTAAAAAGTGATAAGGATTCATTATTTATCTTTTCCCATATAATGTATGATGCCTTGTTTTCTTTGTGTTTTATTCAGAAGACGTCAATACTATCAGTTAACCCTCATTTGGGAGCCTCTATTGATTTTATTTTTAAAATTCTATGAGAATGTTAGAGACATAATCTTCTGCCCATATTGTCCCAAAATATCACAGTTTGTGACAATAAAACTCTGTTGGAGGGAACACAAAGTCATTAGGTACTTTAAGTCCCCCTGGTGAACTGAGCAGTAATGACCAGTTAGATGTCCCTCTCTCTCTGATCTTGGCATAATGTCTCTCTCCCTCTCTGGAGTATCATGGAACATGGGTCATACATAGGAGTCCGAATCTTGCTTTTATGGTATATGACAGCAAATGCTTAACTTAAACAGCCTCTTCATTCTCTTCTTTATAAAAATACAATGTCGTGGCACCCATCTTTCTATTGAATTGCTGTCAGGT
The DNA here is from genome assembly GCF_004126475.2 of Phyllostomus discolor. Classification (NCBI taxonomy): domain Eukaryota; kingdom Metazoa; phylum Chordata; class Mammalia; order Chiroptera; family Phyllostomidae; genus Phyllostomus; species Phyllostomus discolor. The sequence continues at coordinate 73,014,510 of NC_040911.2, read as the reverse complement.
GAAAGCTTTGCTCAAGGTCAGCCTAACAATCCTTTCTGCCAGCTACCATGGCTGACTTTAATACATTTGGAGGATTTATGTCAGATTCCAACAGCTAAAGATAGAGCTAATAATTGTAGGTATTTGGCAGAAGCATTAGCATTTCTGTATGTGCAGATTTCAATGCCCTATTAACTATTCTGGGAAATCATTTAGCCAGAGGGGAAAAGTACCAACTTGAGTTAGGGATCCCTCACTGCCCACCACAGGCAATGTCACAGAAATCTCTACACTTTTCTGCATGGAAAAATCAACCAGGGTAGCACATCACTTTGACTCCTAATGAATGTAAATGCACAAACATGAAGATTAAAAAAAAAAAAAAAAAAACAGCATTAGTAGCACAGAAAGAAAAAGAAATGCTTCTTTGTGAGATCCTGTGTGAAGGCCCTGTGAACAATTTTCTGGGAACACAGTGGATGATTTTTTGTACTTCCAAAGAATGTAAAATCTAGAACATCCTTTGAGATGTGTCCCAGCAGTACCTCTAGTATAGGCTTCCTTTAGGAAAGTTGCTCTCTCTTCTGGTGCAGACTGCTACAAAAAGAAAACCACAGTGTGGGTAAATCACTCCTTAGAGGACATGGAGCAAAGTGAAGAAGAAATTAGAAAAGTCAATTTTAATAAATAGCCAACTTCACTATTTTGAGCAGCAGTACACATCTCTTTCAAGCACTAGCATCAGACAGGAAAATTAATCATACTAGGTTTGCTAATTCCAAGTGTGCTTATGATTATCAAATGATGAGGCTAATATTTATTACCAGCCACTAAATTCTACAAGGGAAATAGAGGCAGCTATTGCAGTAGTATTTTTATGACCAATAAATATACAAATCTTTAGGGAAAAAAGTAATTTTTCCTCATTAATGTCAAATAACCATAAATTAAACTAAGAAAAAAACTAACATACTCTCAATTGGCACCTTTTTTGTGTGTCACCGGATTGATCTCACAGTGGTACTGTGTTTTCTTGAATGATCTTTTTACCCCATAAGACCCTAAGCTCCTGGAAGATAAGGTGAGAACCACTTGCTGTGTTTTTATATACTTGAAACCTCCCAGCATGTTGTATGCACAATGACAATCATTCCGAATAAGTCATAGACTTAATTATTATTATGGAAATTTCCCAGAGGATTGTAAAAAATATAGATCTGATTTGCAATGGTTGAGTATTTATTAAGACCTCTTTTTACACCCATTCTCATCGTGTAAAATCAAGATTTTTTATTTAAGACTGATCCTAACCATGAACATTCTCTATTGTATTGTTATTTGGATTGTAAAGGAGGTAAGGAATTGTTTTCTCTGCCACAAAACTCAACCACTCTGAGGATGCATTTAGGAACCCACCGAGCTTCCTCTTTTGCAAAAAGAGAAAAGGCAATTATGAAAAGCAGAAATGTGTTATATACTTCTCACCAAATATAGGAACTTAGAAATAATTGCTCTTCCTTTAACTTTAGTCCAACATAGCACAATGCAGGAAGAGTGTTTTCTTGTAATAGTTCAGATTCTCTTAGGAACTCTGCCTCCCACTTCAGGCAGTGCATTTTGAGTCTCTTTATTGTGTAAGGCAGGGTGCTCAACACTGCACTGCATTCAGAAATGTACATGACAGAGGCCCAGCCTCATCAAGCTATCTATCTGTCCAGTGGGAAGCAGGCATGAAGGCATGTTATTCCTATACAAGACCATTTGACAAGGGGTTTTTCTCAGCAAAAGAAGACAAAATCATAAGTGTATATCTTATATAATTTTAGTAATGTGATGTTTTAGAACAGGCAAAACTAATATATAGTGAAAAAAGGAATTGTGTCCCATGGAGTGCAGACATGACTGGTTAAGGACTGGCTAAGGAATCTTCTGTTTCCTATATCTGTAGGTGATTGGGTTACAGAGATGCATGTATTTGTCAAATTCATCACATCATATACTTTAGAAGTGTGCATTTTATTGTGTGCAAATTTACCTCAAAATGAAACTATAAGTAAATATTAACTCTGGTTAATGATATGCTACTGCAGTATTTAGGAAGAAATGCACTAAACCCTATATAATTCACTTTGAAATGCATAAAAATAAGATGATGGATGAATGATTACATATGTCATAAAGCAAATAATGCAGTCTTAATAGGAGAAACTAGGTGAGACATAAGGGGTTCACTGTACAAGTCTTTCAGTTTCTCTAGAAAGTTTTAATAATTAATATTGGTGGAAAAAATTAAATTGACTTTCTACATGAAGGGGTATTTTAAAATGCTCCTTGGAAAACACAAGGAAGATTTTGAGTGGTAAAAACAGAAATAGAAGACATTCACCACTGAGGAAATAGCAAAAGCAGAGGTCTAAGAAAGTGAGTGGCATGTCCAGGGAACAAGAACATGCCCTGAGGATGGAACATTAAAGGGTAAGAGTGGGAGGTGGGAGGAGGAGTGCAGCTGGGGTCATACCATGGAGGCCTTCAAGGCCAGTCTGAAAAATCATGTTTCTCTGGATACAGTGAGCAGCCATTGTAAAGGTTTTCTGAGTAGAGGATCAGTGGGATCTCAATTTAAGAAGGAGACTTAGATAATGGAAGAGGAATAAGGGAGAGTCATTTATTGGCAAGTAATGAAAATCTGACCAGGAAGAAAACTATGGAGCCAGAAAGGTGATGCCTGGAGGTGAGAAAAGGAGGGCCTGAGGAATGAACTGGTCACAGGGTTGAATGTGAAGGAGGATTGAAACAGAAGCCTGAGGTTTCAGCCTTATGACAAGAAGGAACTCACTGATGATTTGCTTCCCAGAAAAGGAAAATTAAAAACAACTAAGTTACAAAATAGAAGACGATAAGCTTGACAAAAGCAATTTACAGAAGATGTACCAAGGGACAGTAACAGTCTTAAAAATCATTAGTAATCAGGGATATACAAGATTAAATAGTAAGAAAACATTTTTACCCATTATAGCAGCAAAAAAAATTAATAGAAACAATGATATTCAGCACTGAGAAAAGTGAGAGGCAAAAGGCAATCTAATACACTCTTTGTGGGGGTAAGTTTATAATGACTTTGATGAGGAAATATCTAGCAAATTTCTAGTCTCTATCAAAACTTAAAAGTAGTAATATTCTTTGATATAGAAATTTCATTTAGAAAAAAATGTATTTTAACCAACCACTTGCAATATATATATACCTAAAAATGAATGTATAAGAAAGTTCATTTGCAGCACTATAATAGGGAAATATTGGAAATAACTTATTTATCTATAAATAGAAAGGATACATATGGCTTATGCTATGTATAAGTTTTTAATTTCTGCCATACAGATTACCACAAATTTATAGACTTAACATAAATTTATCATCTTATAGTTCTATAGATCAGAATTCCAGTATGACCTCATAGGGCCAAATCAAGATGACAGTGCTGCTTTCCTTTTTGAAGGCTCTAGGAAAGAATTGGTCTCCTACTCTTTCAGTTTGTTGACAGAAGCCAGTTCCTTGAGATTGTAGAACTGTGTTCTTATTTTCTCACCAGCTATACACAGAGAGGGACCTAGCTTCTAGAAGCTGCTACATTTTTTGATTTATACCCACTTCCTCCATCTTTAAAGTTAGCAATGGGCAGAGTCTTTCTTATGTCATTTTGACCCAGTTTGTGCCTTCCTCTTCCACTTTCAAGAATTTGTGTGATTAGACTAGGTTTACCCAGCTAATCCAAAATAGCCTCATCATTTCAATGTTCCAAGGTTCATGCCCTTAATCACACTTGCAAAGTTTTTTGTTTTGTTTTGTTTTTTTACCTTGTAAAGTAACATATTCACAGATTTTGGGGAATTGAAAGTGGACATTTTTGAGGGGCCCTTATTCTGCCTGCCACATCATCCATATTGTGGAAATCTCTGTAGCTATTACAAAAAAGATATAGATCTAAATTACTGAGGCTAAAATACAAAAAAAAAATTCAGAAGTTGATTTTATATTCTTGTACTTATATATATTATAATATATCAGGACCATTAATTTAACAAAAGAAAAATTATTATAAATTAAAAACAGATTATAGCCCTGACTGGTATGATTCAGTTGTCTGGAAATCATCCCATAAACTGAAAGATCACTGGTTTGGTTCCCGGTCAGGACACATGCCTGGGCTGTGGGTATAGTGCCCAGTCAAAGTGCACACAAGAGACAACCAATCAATGTTTCTCTGTCACATCTATGACTCTCTCTCTCTCTCAAATCCATAAAATAAAAAAATACATAAAATTAAAACAGATTATACATGCCAAAATATGGGACTAACAAATGAACAACAAAATCTGGACAGAATACATCTGAGAAAAGCAATAAGCTTACCAAGAGGCTTATGGGGCTTTTCATGGTTTACTCCATATATCTGTACATTTTAATGTATTTCATTAAGAAAGTATATGTATATATTGTTTCAAAAAATGAAAAAAGCATTGTATTATTTTTTGTACAATAGAAAGATACTGTATAAAGGAAAATGGGCTGAACCAAAGCTGATCTCATAAAAGTTGGAATAGTAAATATAAAGTCCTGTTCACCTGGGCTTCCCACTCCCTGATGCTCTTCTAAGTATAATAACCATGAAATTTCCTTTTAACTGGGACCCTTCTTGTAATGAAAAGGGACATTATCAATAATCACATCCATGCAATAGCTATAGACTGGGACTCTCCTGGTCTCCTACTTCCAAGGAAGTAATTGATTGTCTCTCCCACTAGAATGCCAGCTCCAGGAGAGTAGGGAATTGATCTGGGATGCTGACTGCCTGACTGGGATGGTAGTTGGAAACTAGCACTCTCAACTGGTTGACTTGCCCATTTTCAGATGAGAATGTTATCTTGACATTGATATGTAGGAAGCTCTCCCCAGACACACACACATAATCAGAACTACAAAAACATTTTTCCATATATGTCTTTTATTTTTTGTATATTTTATTTATTTTTATTTATGTATCAATTAACTCAACCTGAAACTTACTATTTATAAAATTAAATTAGGCTTTTTTCCCCTTAAGAAATAGCCACAATGGTCCCAATAGTGTTTATATTTTTTCTGACTGCTTTGAAATATCTTTATCATATATTAAATTGCTATATATTCATGAGTCTGTTTCTGGGCCCTTATGTTTCATCAATCTATTTTACTTTAGTTGCTCTAATACTGTATGAATTTAATAACCATAGACTTACAGAGCATTTGTGTATCTGTTAAGGCAAGTCTTCTTTATCATTCTATTGTTTTTTTTTAATTTTTTCTAGGTCATTATCATATATGTGTCTGGCTTACATTTGAACTCTTTATATAAAATTCTATTTTAAGAATGAAAAAATGATCTATTTTCATTTTACCAATGAGAAATTTGAGGACTATAGAGGCTCAGCAAACAACTAGAACTATAAAGAATGGTGTGCTGTGTGATATGGTCTATGTTAGCCACATGTGACTATCTAAATTTAAATAAAAATCAACTGCTGGGATTATACCCTAGGAATTCTGAAACACCGATTCAAAAGAATCTATGCACCCTGATGTTCATAGCAGTGCTATTTACAATAGCCAAGTGCTGGAAACAGCCTAAGTGCCCATTGGCAAATGTGTGGATAAAAATCTATGGTACATTTACACAATGGAATACTAAGCAGCAGGAAGAAAGAAGGAGCTCCTCCCCTTTGTGACAGCATGGATGGAACTGTAGAGCATTATGCTAAATGAAATAAGCCAGGCAGTGAAAGACAAATACCATTTGATCTCACCTATATGTGGAACTTAATCAACAAAACAAACAAGCAAGCAAAATAGAACCAGAAACATTAAAATAAAGAACAAACTGACAGTAATCAGAGGAGAGGAGGGAGAGGGATAATGGGGAACAAAAGAAAAGAGTTGTCAACGAACTTGTATAAAAGACCCATGAACAAAAACAACAGTGTGGAGAGTGAATGTGGGAAGGGGAGGTGGGTAGCACAGGGGAGAGTAATGGGGAGAAATGGGACAACTCTAATTGTACAACAATAAAAAAAAGGGAGGGGGTTTGAGGCTGAGTGAAAAAGGTAAAGGGATTAAGAAAAAAAAACCTTATAGACACACACAACAGTATGGTCATTGCTAGAGAGAAACGGGAGTGGGGGAGGTAGAGGATGGTAAAGAGGAAAAGAGACTTTACTTTGGGTGCTATACACAATACAATATACAGATGACACAATTGTACACTTGAAACTATATAACTTTATTAAGCAGTGTCACTCCAATAAATTCAATAAAAATTTTAAAAAATTTAAAAAATCCAATGTCTCGTTTCTTTTTTAATATATTTTATTGATTATGCTATTACAGTTGTCCCATTTTACCCCCTTCACTTCCCTTTACCCTGCACACCTTCTCCCACCCACATTCTCCCCTTTTAGTTCATGTCCATGGGTCATAAGTTCTTTAGCTTCTACATTTCCCATACTATTCTTACCCTCCCCCGTCTATATTTTCTACTGAGTATCTATGCTACTTATTCTCTGTACCTTTTCCCCCTCTCTGCTCCTCCCACTCCCCTGTTGATAACCCTCCATGTGTTCTCCATTTCTTTGAGTCTGTTCCTGTTCTAGTTGTTTGCTTAGTTCATTTTTATTTTTATTTTATGTGTGGTTGTTAATAACTGTGAGTTTGCTGTCATTTTACTGTACATGTTTTTTATCTTCTTTTTCTTAGATAAGTCCCTTTAAAATTTCATATAATACAGGCTTGGTGATGATGAACTCCTTGAACTTGACCTTATCTGGGAAGCACTTTGTCTGCCCTTCCATTCTAAATGAAAGCTTTGCTGGATAGAGCAATTTTGGATGTAGGTCCTTGTCTTTCATGACTTGGAATATTTCTTTCCAGCCCCTTCTTGCCTGCAAGGTCTCTTTTGAGAAATCAACTGACAGTCTGATGGGAACTCCTTTGTAGGTAACGCTCTCATTTTGTCTTGCTGCTTTTAAGATTCTCTCCTTACCTTAATCTTGGGTAATGTAATGATGATGTGCTTTGGTGTGTTCCTCTTTGGGTCCAACTTCTTTGGGACTCTCTGAGCTTCCTGGACTTCCTGGAAGTCTATTTCTGTAGCCAGAATGGGGAAGTTCTCCTTTATTATTTGTTCAAATAAGTTTTTCATTTGTTGCTCTTCCTCTGTTCCTTCTGGTACCCCTATAATTCGGATGTTGGAACATTTAAAGATGTCCTGGAGGTTCCTAAGCCTCTCCTCATTTTGTTTGAATTCTTATTTCTTCATTCTTTTCTGGTTGGATGTTTCTTTCTTCCTTCTGGTACACACCATGAATGTGAGTCCCAGTTTCCTTTTCATCACTGCTGGTTCCCCGTACATTTTCCTTTATTTCACTTAGTGTAACCTTCATTTCTTCATCTAATTTGTGACCAAATTCAACCAAATCTGTGAGCATCCTGATCACCAGGGTTTGAACTGTGCATCTAATAGGCTGGCTATCTCTTCATCACTTAGTTATATTTTTTCTGAAGCTTTGATCTGTTCTTTCATTTGGGCCATTTTTTGTTTTGTTTTGTCATGCCTGTTACATAGTGTGTGGCAGAACCTTAGGTGTTCAACAAGGTGGGACAACCCAGTCACTGGTCTGTGACACTGTATGTGGGGCAGGGGCCCAAGAGGGAACAATAGCGCTTGCTCTACTCTCTGATGGATTTCAGTCACTTCCCCCACTTCCTGTAAGCAAATTGGGCCCTTCTGGTGCTGATTCCTGTGTGATTGGGTTTGTGTACATCCTGGAACCCTATGGGTCTCTCCAACAAACTCTCCTATGAGGCTGGGAGTTTCTCCCAGTACCTCAACCCCCAGAGGTGTTTTCAATCTGTGTTTTGAGGCTTTATTTCCCTGTGCTAGGACCCTGGATTGCATGGTCTGTCTTGCTCCCCAGTTTCACCTGGTTTATCTGTGCTCGAATGTGAGTCTGGATGCACTGGGCCACTCTACAATCCGCCGACCTGCTGGGTCTTCCCACTGCTGCTTTGTGCACCTGGGGTCCTCCAGCTGTGCTGCCACAAGCCCTCTCGGTCCCAGTTCCCCGATTCCACCTCTCCTACTGGTCTGGATGAATGTGTCTACTTTAACTCCTTGGTTGTGGGACTTCCATACAGTTCAATTTTCTGTCAGTACTGGTTATTTTTTTGCTTTTAAATTGTTGTTGTCCTTCTTTTGGTTGTGTGAGGAGGCACACTGTGTCTACCTATGCTTCCGTCTTGGCTAGAAGTCAACCTGTCTCAAGTTTCAATAGCTATATCTCAAGTACTCAATAGCTATATATGGCTAATGTCTACTGTATTAGGCAGCAAGATCTAGAGCCTTTCCATCATCGCAGATATTACTGAACAGCACTAAATTAAAAATTTAGGACTGTGGATAAGATCTCAGATCTCTCACACACAAGGTCAGTGACAATTTGGGGATTCATCTACATGGACTCAACAGTAAAGTTTAATCAAAGAATGATACCAGTAAGGAAGAACATGAAAAGAGAAGAAAACCAAACAAGGACATACTCTTGTGGAAATGCTTGCATTAATGGAGTGAGTGACAAAGAGAGGATTGTAAAGAAAGGAAACAATCTGAAACTTGCTAGAAGAACTGGGGCCATAGCCCAGTGGTTCAGGGAATGTAAATCTTCAGGAGAAAAGAGGTCCGCCACTCCAAGTGCCTCAGGAGGTCATATGGAATGAGAAGCAATGTGTAGCTTTTGAGTTTGGAAGCTGGATGATCAATGGTGATCTGTAACAGGTTGTTGTCTTCCTCTGCAATCCTGGAACAGGATTTGGGTGTGGAAGGTTGAGTATGAAGGTGGTCTCGGGAAGCATAGCAAGAGTCTTGTGGAGATAAGGAAAAGGAGGAAGCCAATAAAGGGTGATTATCAAGCAGGTTACTATTTTGGGAGACTGGCACTCAGTTCTGCTAGAGACTGTCTAAAAGAGTGGGACCCACTTTAGAACTGCCCCCTTAAGAGGAAGGTCAAGCATTTATCCATCAATTCCTAAATCTCCTTGAATAAGTGTTGTTCCTGTTGACTGCCCAGCAATTGTGGCCTGCCTCTTGGGGCCAAGTAAGTTCTCCAGGCACAGAAATCCATCAGTCAGGGAGACCTAGGAGTTTGATGTAGCAAGAACTACACTGTTCAGGAACTGTCCTCAAGGCTGTGATGATAGGCAGGGTGACCCGAGAGGATTGGTGGGGTTGAGAGACAATGGGGAAGAAGAGACCATCATTGGATCTAGGTATCTAACAGAAATTAAGTGTCTCTTATCATGTCCAAGTGAGAATCACAGTAAAAAAGGAACACCATTTTATCAGCTATGATCTCCAGCTGTTAAGGGAGGACATCAAGATTCCCCAGATGCTTTCCCAGACATGTGAAGAGTGCCACCTCACCCACTAGGCACAGATCTATATTCTGGTTGTTGACACATCCTGTTGTATACCAGAGGCCTGAACTTCCTCTTGGAGAATTCTAAAGCCAAGACTTATCCTGCTTCTGTCTAATTTTAAAGAAATATCAATTTTCTTTAAATCACTCATTTTCCTCATAGAATCTATTCCAAGGGACCATGGGCCAGAAGATAAATTGGAGGATCAGACACTACGTGCAGCCCTCAAGTCAAGGTCACTAGGTCAGGATCACCCATCGGATCCTTTTATACTTAGATGAGAAGTTACTTGAGCCTCCTTATAGCTAGATTTCTAGAAGACCTGTCTTGTGAATTTATCAGACTCCTCTGAGCTCTGGCAACAAACCATTTTCCCCTTTATTTTTAGTCTAAAGATGTGATTATTAATCATCCTTTTTATAATTTTTAATCACGCTAAAATAGCTTTTTAACTTCAACAATCAAACTTAATAATGTGAAGGATAAACAAACACCATTTGCATTCTCTTCATAATCAACACTGGGGCAACATGCCAGCATTCCCAGAAGAAACCTCAGCCACAATCCACAAAAACCAGTCTGGCACAAGAGCCATGACTGCAGCTTGAAACAGTAAGTCAGTCTGGCCTTCACCACTGATGACCTAACCGACATTTGACCAGCCCTTCCATTTTACTTCTGTGACAGGTTGATTGAAAACTGTCGCTAAGTCCCACCTCTCCCTGTATTCACACTCTGGGTAATGTGGCCTTTCTGCTCCTTCCATCAAGAGGTGATGTCTGTTCAAGCTTCCCTTAAATCTGGTCTGGCCTTGTAACTTGCTTTTGCCAGCATAATGCAGCAGAAGTGATAGCATCAAGAAGCCTTGCACACTTTTACTCACTTTGTTGGAGTCTTAGTACTATGTGATTAAGCCCAGGAGAGCCTGCTGGAAGACCACTCCAACTAACAGCCAGTCATGTGAATCAGGCCATTCTAGACCAGCACATCCCTGACGACCTACCAGGGGACCAAATGTGCAGGCATAAACTCAGAACCCCATTCTGATGAGATCAGAACAATCTCCCAGCTGACCTAAACTCAAGAAAATTTTTTTAAAATACTTAAAATTTTAAGCTACAAAATTTTGGAGTGGTTAAGCACCAAAAGGTAATAGATGCAATATCTTTAGGCCTTAATCTGTCATCTATAGGGAAGGGGACTAAATAAATTAAATTCTAAGGCTTTTTGTTTTGTTTTGTTTAGTGTAATTTTCTTCCTAGCTTCATACTTTTATGGTGTTTAGCTGAAATGAAAGACTTCGATATGGATATGTTGATCTGCAGAACACTAGGGAGCTAATGAACATTAGCTGGATGTTTATGCATACATATGGTGTGCATAAACATCCAGACACTTGTAAATATACATGCAGCACATGTGTGTGGGGGGGGGGAGGGGGGTGGGAACAGAGAGCAAACTTAGTAGTACAAGATTCAGAGAAGCTGGTTACCTCCAAGATCAGGAGCAGTTATTACTCTGGCCTTGTACTACTACCCTCTCCTCACTGCAAGTCCTCCTAGATCTTATTTGAGAAATGTATTTTGATTGCTTATGTAGTATACCCAAATCTCTTGTTTTCAGGTATGAAAAAGATGACCGTAATCCTTAACAATTGGCTGAGATTTATATGGTCAAATGGATTAAGCCTATTGAGAAATCATTTGACCTTAAAAACAAAACAAAGCATACTACTGTTTGCTTAATGGAACAAAAGTCTCCACCCAAAAGATCTCTAAGAGCTCAAATAATGCATATAATAATAGCATGGGAGTTCTATTGACCCAGCCAAACACACCTGGGTATGCTAAGCTGTCTTTTTTTCCCTAAGATAAGCCATTTAAAGACACTAAACATTTAAAATTTGAAATTTTGATACTCATTATCTGTGTGAGCAGGAGAAGACTACTTAGCCTCTAAATATTTAAGAGGGATAAATAAACTAGGAATTATACAGCCAGTACTGTAAGGTTATTGGGATAATTAAATGAAGCTCACAGGGAAACCATTTGAGATATTCTCTGTTGCTTGATTAATACTTATTTTCCCTGTGCTGCATATTGATTAATTTCCTATACATCATAAAAAATCTAGCTTAGATGAGGCCCCCATTGTAAAGACTTTATTTACGATATCAGCTCATGTTAAACTTTGTATTCCCCTTGTATTATTCAAGCAAATTTTCTGAGTGTGACCTAAGCCTAGGGAAATACATAATAATAGGTCTGTTCCTGCTACAGGGAGAGATGTATAATAAATGATGTAGTCCATTTGTGAACATGATGGGAGCATTCAAGAAATGAGTCAGAAGGCTTATCAAAGCAGTGCCATCAAAGCCAGGATGGAAGTGGAAGCAGGTGTTAACCACCACCTGGAAAGAGCCAAGGCCTATTTCTGCCTACCTGAACTCTGAATTAATTTTTTTCCAAACAACTTGTTGGTGCTTCAACTTTATATTGACCTATGAAATTGTCTAATAAATTCAATTGGCTACTCTTTTTCCCCAATTAGGCTTTTTTTTTTTATCCTCACATGAGGATATGTTTAGAGAGAGGGAAAACAGGGAGCGAGAGAATGAGAGAAATATCATGAGAAAGAAACAGCAATTGGTTGTCTTGTAAGCACCCTGACCAGGGATCAAACCCACAAGCTAGGTATGTGCCCTGACCAGGTACTGAACCTGTGACCTTTTGGTTTATGGGATGATGCTCCTACCAACTGAACCACACTGACCAGGGCCCCAATTAGATTTTATACTCATCTGGTGAAAGACCTACCTGTTGTTGTCTTTGTTATTGTTGTTTTTAAAGCCTAACAGTATTGGGCAAATATTGGTGCTTGATAAATAGTTGATCAGTTAATTTATAAAGGCATATAAATTACTTTTACTGACTACTCTTGATTTAGAAGAACTCATGGTGGCCTACAAACTATCACTGTTTAATGACATTTTTTAAATATCCCATATATACAAAAAAGAGCACAAGTCATAAATGTAAAGCTCAATGAATTTTCATGAAGGGAACACATGAGATCTATCCAGAAAAATTCCAGCCATTGTTAATATAACAAGAATCGTTTGCACAAGTGACATTGATGTAACCTGGCAGTCAAGGAGAGTGGACTGGAATGCACATGTGTGAACAATGGCAACTTCACTGTACTAATCAGAGGGGGCAATAGACACTCTTGAGTGAGCATGTGTACTGTGTGGCCATGGCATTCAAAATGACTGAGTGAGTAGAGCAACGAATCTGCATCAAATTTTGTGTTAAGCTTGCACATTCCTCAACAGAAACTATTCAGGTGATTCAGAAGGCTTTGGGGGATGATGCAATGAGTGAAGCACAAATAAAAGTGTGGCACAAATGCTTCAAAGATGGTCAAGGATCTGGTGAAAGTGATCCATGTTCTAGAAGGCCTGCAAAAAACAGAACGCCTAAGAATGTTGAATATGTATGGGCTGCAATCAACAAAGATCGATGACTGACAGTATGAGAACTAGAAGCTGATCTGGGGATTCCAAAACTACTGTGTCTGAGATTTTGATGCAGGATCTTGGCATGAAACATTTCATTGTTGGGAACCACCCTGCCTGGTATCAGAAGCTGTAACCCCCACCAAGGCTAAGGCTAAGAGAACGCCCTTGGAACCCTAAGCCAGCTAGGAGACAAAAGCTTATCTCCCTGGCAGGAGCGCTGCTTCTGCTGCTTCATTCATAACTGAACCCCAAAGCTTGGTCGGTTAGCCAATGATGGGTAAGATTCCCCAAGGGGGGAACAATCTAAGACAGGCACAATCATGTGGGAGGCCCCCAAAAGAAGGACTCTGGGGGCTACAGCAAAAGGGGGTGATGGATCCTCACTCCTCGGCTTTGACCTAGCCTGAGTACTCCTCATCTGGGAGAAAATCTCCTTATCTCTTGGTTGCCTTAGTTCCCTTGCTCCACCTAAGCCTGAAACAATGACAGGGTAGTGCAGCTCTGTGCTGAAAAGGGTGGATTCCCCGGGTTATCAGGCCTAAGAAAGAATATGTAAATTCCTGTGAAACCTTTGTTTAGAATGCTCTCAGTCGAATGAGAAGGGTCCAAGGAGGAAGTTAGTTTGTTCCTCAAAGTTTTATAGCTCTTTGATCCTGACTCAAAATAGGCCCTCAGACTTCCTTGTTATCTATTGTTTGATCCTTACTTCCTAGCAATGAGTAATGAGCTTTTACCTGAATTCTTATGCAAAGGAAACCAATAAAATGCCCCTCTGGAGGGTGAACGGCGCTTTATCCCCACCAGGGAGGGTGGCCAAGTGGCATGCTCTCCACGTGAGGAGTGGCCCTGCTGTTCCTATTCCCCCACAGGACCTGGTTGTCTCTGTGTATGTTTTTCTCGAGTTTCAACAAGCCATCCACAGCGTTCCGTGATCACTGCTGGCCGGTGACCCCACATCATTTCATAGCAAAATTTGTTTCATGGCTTCTGCTCCCAGAGCAGAAGGAACATTGTGCTTCATTTGGGAGAACAGTGTGAGATCCCAAGGTGCCTAATTTGAAGGGGACTGAGGCTTCATTATCCTGTATACAATGTTTCTCGTGTCATGTGGCTTCAATAAATGTCTCTATTTTTCATATTACATGATTGGATACTTTCTAGACAGACCTAGTGCATGTAGGCAGCACTTATTTCAAAAAACACTGCAATCCTCCAGAAGCCCCTTGTGTTTTCTCCAGTTACTCCTACCCCAAAGGTAACCATCACTCTGACATCTAACAACAGGTTTTTTTTTTTTTTTGAAGTCTATATATAGTGTGTATGCATCTGTGTTTGGTTTCCTTTACTTAACATATTGTTTTTGAGATTCATTCATGCAGCTGCATGTAATTACAGTTTCTTCACTCTTTTTAGCATAGAATATTCCATTGTGAGAATACCTACTATTTACTCATTTTTTCTGATGGTCTTTGGGTAGGCTGATCTGAACATTCTTGTAGATATACTTTTGTAAAGATATGCATTCATTACTATTGGATATATACCCAAAAGGAGATTTGCTGGGCCAAAGGGTGTGTAATATATTTGCCTCATCTTAGTATAGATATGCCAAAAGGCCATCCAAACTAATTGTATTAACTTATGCTTTCACCAGCAGTATGCCTCATTTTTAAAACATGGTCATCTTGAAAGTCAAAATATGTCTTGGATCCACCCACATTACAGAGCATAGAAGTTGTGCTCTTAATGCCAAGTGGTTGTAAGGACACCTGTGCACATACAGATATGTGGACTTTTTATAATCAACTCCTTATCTCCACCATCCCCACCAACATCTTGGTAGTATTTGGTGGAGAAATGTAGCAGTTTCATAATAATAACACATGTTTTCCAAGATGGAATGGGTTTTAAAAGGAGCTAGTATTCTTTGGTGTGACTTTTAAAGACAAGCTCTTTCTCCATCATATGTTCCATTTATTCTATTAAGAAAAAAAGTGCTTGTTTCTAGAAGGTAAATACAGGAAAAAGTACACAAACCGGAAGCCAGAGTCAAATGCACATGAGATAGTTCCCTCAACTATGAAGTTTTCTCTTTGTTATGCCCCCTCTTCCATCTTCCAACCAGATGCTTCAGCTCTCTCTCTGTCACCTGGAGGGGCAGCCTGTGTTCCTGCATGACCTCCTTCTCCACAGCAGGCTGTGACGGCATAGAATTCTGGCTCAGAGTTAAGTTTACTGCCAACATCAGCACCTACCTGCTGCTGGTGGCCCATGGCAACTGAATAAACAACACACCCATTTATTATGTAAGATACTGATATTCTTTTGAGAAGAGAATATATTGTGAATTCTGGCTTTGTGTCCCTTGAGTTTTATAGCCATATACTTGAAATTCATATGCTTTTATGGTGCCTTGCACACAATAGGAACTCAGGAAGAATTGAATTGAGGTCCTGCCCTTCATACCTGGGGACCAGGTTCATAACCTAATGGCTTGAGTAAGATGCTGCACATTCTTTCACTAGACTGTGAGCCCCCTGAGGGTAATGCCCCCATGACATTCCTGGCACATAGCATAGGACCTAGCCAAAAAAAAAATAAAAAGATTCCTTAGATGCTCATTAAATTTTCATTAATTTAACTAATGCCAAAAAGAAGAGAAAACATAAAATGTTTTAGATAGCATAGCTAAACTGAAACCCAGTAGGTGAGTTGCTTAAATGTTCTTCCATCTTCCAAGATGTTAGCTGGCAATCAGCCTTTAGTTCTAACAGAGACACAGGGCTTATCTCTATGTATATGTTTTTAAATAGATGAGCATACAGCAAATAGTACACCTATTATAAAATCTGCTTCTTAAAATAATATTGTGTCAGGCATGCCTTTTTTAGCAATATGTATGCCTTGCTTATGTAAGTCCTTGTAGAAAAGAATTTTTTCTTAATTAGCTTCTATTCACTGTCCTATAGAACCAGCTCACTCATACTCCAAAGTGATCATAAACCAAAGCACAGGGTCCCTTGACATAGTTAAAAGTAAAAATATAATCATATAGGATTTAATCAAGTTTATTTTAAGTTTATTGCTGAGATATAAGGACTGCCCATTTTCTCCAGGCAAATTCTAGAGACATCCTGGTTTTGGTTTGTGGAAAAGAGAAGCAAAATGCAAAGGCTACCTGGGGTGTCATCTGATAAAAAAATGATAACAGGGGAAAGAAGGGGAAGTGTTGTCAAGCAGCATGTATAAAGGACCCATGGACAAACCAAAGGCAAGGAAGGATTGAAGGTGGGAGGTGGGGAAGGATTGAAGGGCGGAGAAGAGCAGTGGGCGGGGGGGGGGGGGGGAGATGGAGACAACTGTACTTGAACATCAATAAAAAATAAAATTAAATAAAAATTTTAAAATGATAAATATGTGTCTTAATTTTGATTCTTTGGTCTTAACATTCTACTTCAGATCATCCTTTTTCAACACCCAGACATTCTGTAAGTGAATGGTATCAATGGTTGTTTGAATGACACCCAAAAGTATTTTCCCTTTCCGATATTTAATGCTGCATTTTCTGTTTAAGATTATTGTAGACCATGACACTGAAACCATTAAATTTATAGTGCTTCAGAATAAAGACAGTTATAATAATACCTCTCTACCAGAGAGAACATAAGAACTCCAGAGCCCATGCCTCCTTATCAGTTCACCAGGAGCCGTCAACCGCCTATCACCTCTTTGTTAATCTTTTCTTACAAAGTGATTTGTCCACACTTATTTGTTAAGAATATCATATTCTTTATAGCTTGTTCATCAGCAACCTCCCTCCAAAAGTGACAGAAAAACAATATAATTTGTTGTTCTTCCTAAGCATTTAAGGGGCAAAACAGAAGGTATTATGCAAAGCTTCCTAAAACTCACAAATTAGGCAGGACAAAAATCTCTGCAGAATTTATAAAGTCTCAATGATGCCTTTGCTGTTGATGTATTACAATCCCACCCCAATCTCCCATCCACAGAGGTGTCTTCATTATTTTACTCTGCTGGCCTAACATACAACTCACAATTTTAAATTGACAAATCTAAGAACATAAACTTTAGGTGCTTTTTGCAAAACAGCAAGACTGAGGACAGAGCACATTCAGAGTATTGATTCATGCCATTTCACACACTTTTCCCCCGTTCACAGGTTTTTGGGACATATTTCAAACAAATATCAGTGCTTTGTATTTACACCATGTAATAAAAAATATCTGGGCCTGTCCATAGGAGAATATCTGTTTTCCCAGTCATCGTGGTCGTGGAGACAAGATGGATTCTATTTTTTGTCCAAATATAAGAGCAGCTCTACAAATAACATTTAAAATCTGTTCATTTGGGATTTACTAGGGGACTTCTAGCTTATTTATTATTAAATTAGGCTTCATCCACAAATGGATGCAGTGTGATTAGGAAATACAAGAAAAGGTTGGCAACCTCTAAATATTTCCCTCTCTCCCCAGCACCTCCTTAACCCTCTTCCTCCAGGCCTATGGGAGTACATGACATTTAACTATGAGGGAAGATAGATTAGACAGGACCATCTCTGGAGTTAATTTCTTACTCTAATATCAGTGTCCCTGGGAAATTGTGACCAAGTCTTTGTGGCAATGATTTAAATTGGCTTAAAAAGTAGCTTTCATTTAAAGGGATAGGAAAGGTCAGATTCTGCGGGAGTAGGCACAGATGACAAACTCAGTGACTGGACACCTCTGAGTAATGGGAGTATAGTGAGTGCCCAAGGCAGAGATGACAAACATATGGCATATTGCCACTACTCTTCCCTCACATGCCCATTGGAATGGAAGACACTCCAATCAACCCTGCCACTCCTCTCTAACCTTTGATGTGTCCTCAAACTTCTGCCAATACTCCCAGCAGCCACTAGTGGCCAGAGGGAGCAGTCAGGTGGTCCAAAGGAAACTAGATTTAAAGGCCAATTTTGCTTCTTACCTACTGGACAATGCTAATAAAAAGAGCAAGCATGATAGTACTAAAGGCTACGATTTATCAAATCCTCACTGCATGCCTGGCATTCTGCTAGGGGCTTTGCCTACCACAGTTAAGTATGGTTATTAAATCAGTAAGCTCTAGAGTCAGAATACCAAAGTTTGAACCTTAGCAGAGGAAGATACCTAGAGAGTTCAAGTTTATTCTTTCATCTGTAAAATGGGGATAGTAACAGTCACTGCATTATTGGGTGACTGCAAGGATTAATGAGATAATACAGGGTCTGGTAGAAGTAACGCCTCCTGAGTATGCTTGGTAAGGTAATAGTATAGGTGTAATAATTTATAGCTTTAACTGGAACATTTCACCTAAAAATGTCATATTATGTGCTTGAGTGTGATATTGTTATGTTACAGAATTATATGCTTATGATTTTATAATGAAAAGGGGCATTATTTATACTGGAGCTTGTATATCAAAATTCCTTGACATATTGCCGGGCTTTCGATCAGAATTGGCGTACTCCTGACACGTGATTACCACTCTACAAAAGATTGCTGTGTAGCAAATTTATAAGAACTAACTCTCTTTGCCCTCTTCTCCTATGGCTATTTTGAGAGCAGAGATTCCTTCCTCAGGCCCATCAAAACAGGGACAAGCATTTAAAGACCTGGTGCCTATTAAATATCCTATTTACTAGATATTCTTCTCTCAGAAACAAAGTAAGCCTGAGGCTGCTAGAAAGGTACAGTAGTATCTATGGGGCCACTTGAACAAGAAAAGAAATGGACTGGAGGGATTAGGTGCACTTGGAGTAGGAAATAGGAAAAGAACTTTCCCTGAGGGGCTCAAGACAAGTAGTAGAAGGGATAATGAAGATGGACTTTCTTGGCTGCCACAAGTGCCCCTGCAGAGAGGGTAACTTGGAATCTGTTTGTGGGAGCCAGCACATGAAGCAAAGGCTGTATCCTTTCCTCTCCTTCTTGTCTTCTAACAAAACAGAACAAGCAGAACTTTCCACACTGGTGGGACAGTGATGAACTCAGTTACGGGTATGGCTATTATAAGTTACAACCTGTAAGAATGCTACCCAATAGAAAATTCAATGAGTTGCATATATCATTTATAGTGTTTCTAATAGCCACAACTGAAAATGCAAATTGGTAAAGATGAGATTACTTTTAGTATTTTATTTAACCCAACATATCCAAAATAGTATCATTTCAACATGTAATCTATATGAAATCAATTGTACCAAGTCTTTGAAATCCAATATATATATTCAAATTACAGTACATCTCAATTTCGATGAGCCATTTTTTAATTGCTCAATAATTATATGTGGCTAGTGGCTGCTATACTGGATAGTACAGGCCCATAACCATCAAATCTATCCAGAAGGATTGCAGGCATCATCTTTATTTTATAGAAAAGAAAAATACGGCATAGAAAAGTAACATATATTGATTAGGAATTAATAGTTAAAGCCAATTCTCTTTCTCTCTAGTCTCTGTATGATTTTGTCAACATGCACTGATTCCTTGGGGTTTTCATGAGAAAACAAGAATAACACACACCTCTCTCAAAAGATCAATTTAGAGGATGAGAAAATTAAGGAAACAAAATTCCACATAAGTGTTTTACCACTAATACTTCCAAATTTTATTTTTCACTCAGAATCTTCTTTGCCCTTTTGAAAGTAATCTATAAGTATCAGTACTATTGTAGATGCTTATTTTGATGAAAATATGGCAGCAGTCTTCTTCTTCAAGCCAAGCAGGAAATGGCCAAGGCTACTGGTAGAATGTTTAAGGCAGTAGGACTCTCCTGGGCAGACTCAGAAATGGCCATTATAATTCTGCATGAGAAATAAACTTTCTTTAATAGAAATTCCTTTAGTAGTACAGACCATCATGGACTTACGATTGTTTGACTTACAACTTTTTGACTTTGCAATTTTTTTACTTTAAGATGACACAATATACATTCAATAGAAACCAAATTTTGAATTTTGATCTTTTCCCAGGCTACTGATATGCAGTATGAATCGCTAACATGATGCTGAATTGCATTAGTGAGATGATATTGGCCAGCTGTTGGCTAATAGATTTTTCCCAAATGTTCAAGGTAGGCTAGGCTAAGCTATGATGTTCAGTAGGTTAGATTTATTAAATATATTTGCAACTTATAATGGGTTAATCAGCACATAACCCCATCATAAATGGAGATCTGTATAGAACTCTCAAAGCTACTTCCTAAGGGACTAGAAATTAAGAGGAGGAGGAAGTATAAGGCTGCAGTTTCCCCTGCAATGCTGCTCCGTCTGCACTGTAATTTAGTCCAGCTCCTTCACACTCTCCTCTTCCACAGTGAGCCAGCAGAGGGACACCCAAAAATTTTTACTGAGAACCTCGCTCAAACTTTGCAAAAGAATATATGTAATATAATATAGGATCAGGAGAAAATTTAAAAAAAAAAAAGTCAAAGTCTCATTTTACTGATGAGAAAACATTGATAAAGTAAGTGAATGAATGGCCCAAGATCACATAGCCTGTAAGCATAAGAGGACTAGAAATCTCTTTATTTTTATTTTTTTAGTTTTTTTACTTTGTTTTTTTCCCCATTGCTATTTAGTCCTCCTATATCCTCTTATATTCCCCTAACCCCAGCCATCACCACACTGTTGTCCATGTCCATGAGTCCTTTTTTCCTTTTTGCTCAATCCCTTCACCAAATAACCTTCCCTTACCACTGTAGCTGTCATCCTATTCTCTACCAATGAGCCTGTCTCTGTTTTCCTTTAGTTTACTTTATTAGATTCCACATATGAGGGAAATCATATGGTATTTTTCTTTCTCTGACTGGCTTATTTCACTTAGAATAATGTTCTCCATATCTATCCATATTGTCACAAAGAGTAACATTTCTTCTTTTTCATAGCCAAGTAGTATTCCATTGTGTAAATGTCCCATTGTTGTTTTATCCACTCATCTACTCAAGGACATTTGGGCTGATTCCATATTTTGGTGATTGTAAATAACACCACAGTGAACATAGTGTAGATTATATTCTTTTGAATTAGTGCTTTGGGTTCCTTCAGATATATTTCCAGAAGTGGGATTGCTGGGTCAAAAGGCAGATCCATTTTTAATTTTTTAAGGTATCTCCATACTGATTTCCACAGTGGCTACACCAGCCTGAATTCTCACCAACAATTCAAAAGGGTTCCCCTTTCTCTATATCCATGCCAGCACCTGTTTTTTGATTTCTTGGTGATAGTCATTCTGACAGGTGTGAGATGTTATCTCATTGTGGTTTTAATTGGAATTTCTCTGATGATTAGTAATGTTGAGCATCTTTTCATATGTCTATTGGCCACCTGCATGTTCTCTTTGGAGAAGTGTCTATTCAGGTCCTTTACACAATTTTTAATTAGGGTTTTTGTTTCATTTTGGTTTGTTTTTTTGGTGTTAAGTTTTGTAAGTTCTTTATAAATTTTGAACATAACCCCTTATCAGATGTATCAGCAAATACAATCTCCCATTCCATAGGTTATTTTTTTTTATTTTCTTGATGATTTACTTTGCTGTGCAAAAACATTTTAATTTGATACAGTCCCATTTGCTTATTTTTTCTTTTGTTTCCCTTGCCCAGAGAGATATATCCGATAAAATATTGCTACAAGCAATGTCCAAGATTTTCTGCCTATGTTTTATGGTTTCAGGATTTATATTTAAGCCTTTAATCCATTAAAATTTTGTTCTTGTATGTGGTGTAAGAAGTGGTTTAGTTTCATTTTTCTGCACCTATGTGTCCAGTTTTCCCAAAACCATTTATTGAATAAACTATCTTTAGCCCATTTGTGTGCTTGCTTCCTTGGTTCCACAATCTTTATAGTCAATATTAATTGACTATAAAGGTGTGGGTTTATTTCTGGGCTCTCTATTCTGTTCCATTGACCTAAGTGTCTATTTTTATGCCAGAACCAGGCTGTTCTGATTACTGTGGCCTTATAGTATAGTTTTATATTAGGTAGCATGATTCCTCCAACTTTGTTCTTTTGTCTCAGGATTACCATTGCTATGCAGGGCTTTCTGTGGTTCCATATACATTTTTGAAATATTTGTTCTAGTTCTGTGAAATACATAATTGGAATACTGATAAGAATTGTGTTGAATCTAAAGATTGCTTTGAGTTGTATGGACATTTTAATAATGTTAATTCTTTATATCCATGAACACAGTATGTGCTTCTACTTAATTATACCTTCTTCAATTTCTTCAGTGTCTTACAATTTTTTGAGTACAGGTGTTTTTACATCTTTGGTTAGGTTTATTCCTGAGTATTTTATTCTTCTTTAAGTAATTGTGAATTGAATGGGATTGTTTTCAAAATTCTCTTTGTTAGTTCATTATTGGCATATATAAATGCAACTGATTTCTGGGTATTAATTTCATATCCTGTCACTTTGCTGAATTCATTTATCAATTCTAGTAGGTTCTTGGTGGACTCTTTGGGGTTCTCTATGTACAGTATTACATCATTTGCAAATAAAGACAGTTTTACTTCTTCTTTTCCAATTTGGATGCCTTTTACTTCTTGTCTGATTGCTGTGGCTAAGACTTCCAGTACTACGATGAATAAGAAAGGTGAAAGTGGACATCCCTGTCTTGTTCCCCATCTTAACAGAAATGTTTGTAGTTTCTGCCGGCTGAGTATGAAGCTGGCAGTGAGTGTGTTAGATATGGCCTTTATTATGTTTACGTATGTCTCCTCTAATCCCACTTTCTTGAGAGTTTTTATCATAAGTTGGTGCTTCGTTTTATCAAATCCTTTTTCTGCATCCATTGATGATCATGTGGTTTTTATCCTTCATTTTGTTTACGTGGTAAATCACATTTATTGATTTGTGAATGTTACCCCAACCTTGCATTTCAAGAATAATTCCTACTTGATCATGGTGTATGATCTTTTTATGGATAGCTGTATTTAGTTTGCTAGTATTTTTTTGAGGATTTTAGCATCAATGTTCATCAGGGATATTTGCCTATAATTTTTTTCTTTGTAGTGTCTTTATCTAGTTTTGGAATTAGGCTAATGCTGGCCTCATAAAATTAGTTTTGGAGGCTTCCTTCCTCTTAAATACTTTAAAATAGTTTTAGAAAGAGAGGTTAATTCTTCTCAGAATATTTGGTAAAATTCACCCGTGAACTCATCTGGTCTAGGGCTTTTGTTTGTTGAGAGGTTTTTGATTGCTGCTTCAGTTTTACTAGGTGTAATCTGAATATTCAGACTCTTATTCTTTCTCATTTAGTTTTGGAAGATAGTATGTTTCTAGGAATTTGTCCATTTCATCCAGGTTGTCCAGTTTGTTGGCACGTAGTTCATAATATTTTCTTATAATTCTTTGTATTTCTTTGGTGTCAGTTGTTATTTATCCTCTTTAATTTGTGATTTTATTTATTTAGGTCCTCTTTTTTTCTTGATAAGCCTAGTTAAAGGTTTGTCAATCTTTTTTATCTTTTCAAAGAAACATATTTTGTATTCATTGATCTTTTGTATCTTCTTTTAGACTCCATTTTGTTTATTTTTGTTCTAACTTTTATTATTCCCTTCCTTCTACTTAGTTTGGACTTTGTTCTTTTTCAAGCTCCTTTAAGTATAAAGTTAGATTGTTTATTTGAACTTTTTCTTGTTCTTTTGTTTGTTTGTTTGTTTTTGAGATAGACCTGTAATGCTATGAATTTCCCTCTTAGGGTTGCTTTTCCAGTGTCACACAGATTTCAGATTATTGTGTCCTCATTTTAATTCATTTGAAGGTATCTTTTGATTTCTTTCTTAATCTCATTGTTGACCTGTTCATTTTTTAATAACATGTTATTTAACTTCCATGTCTTTGAGCATTTTTCAGTGTTCTTCTTGTGATTGATTCCTAGTTTCATAACATTGTAGAGAGAGAAGATGATTGACATGATTTCAATCTTCTTAAATTTATTAAACTTGTTTTGTGTCCTAACATATGGTCTATCCCAGAAAACATTCCATATGCACTTGGAAAGTGTGCATATTCTGCCTGGAAGATCTATCCATTAAGTCAATGGAGTCTTAAAATCCCCTACTATGGCTGTATTTCTGTCAATCTCTCCCTTTATGTCCATCAAGATTTGCTTTACATATTTGGTACTCCTATGTTGGGTGCATAAATGTTTACTAGGGTTATATCCTCTTGTTGGATTGTTCCCTTTATCATTATGTCCTTCTTTGTCTCTTACTATAGCCTTGGTTTTTAAATGATTTTTTTAAAGATTTTTTTTATTTATTTTATTTTTAGAGAGGGAAGGGAGGGAGACAGGGAGAGAGAGAGAGAGAAAGATCAATGTGCGGTTGCTGGGGGTTATGGCCTGCAACCCAGGCATGAACCCTGACTGGGAATCGAACCTGTGGCACTTTGGTTCACAGCCCGAGCTCAGTCCACTGAGCTACACCAGCCAGGGCCCTAGCCTTGGTTTTAAAGTATGTTTTGTCAGATATAAGTACTGCTGCCCCAGCTTGTTTTTCCCTTTCCTTTGTATAAAATATCTTTTTCTATTCCTTTACTTTTATTGCATGTATGTGCTTTGATTTGAGATGGGTCTTTTAGAGGCAGCATATATGTGGATCTTGTTTTCTTATCCATTCAGCTACCCTATGTCTTTTTGTTGGAATTTTTAAGCCATTTACATTTAAGGTGATTATTGATAGATATGTATGTAGTGCCATTTTATTCTTAGACTATTTTCCTCTGTTTTTTTTTCTTTCTCTTCTTCTTAAAACACACCCTTTAACATTTATTGCAGTGCTGGTTTGGTGTTAACAAACTCCTTTAGCTTTTTCTTGTCTGGAAATCTCCTTATTTCTCCTTTTATTTTAAATGATAGCCTTGCTGGGTAAAGTAGTCTTGGTTGAAAGTCCTTTTTTTTCATCACCTTGAATATTTCATACCACTTCCTTCTGGTCTGAGATGTATCTGTCAAGGAATGAGATGACAGTCTAATTGCTGCTCCCTTGTATGCAACTCTTTTTCTCCTGCAGCTTTTAGGATTTTCTCCTTGTCTTGAAGCCTTTCCAATTTAATGATGATGTGTTTCATGTAGGCCTCTTTGGGTCCAACTTGTTTGGGACTCTCAGAGCCTCCTGAACTTGTGTCTTTTTCCTTCCCTGGATTAGGGAAGGTTTTGGTCATTATTTCCTCAAATGGGTTCTTGATCCTGTGCTCACTTTCTTTTCCTTCTGGTGTTCCCATGATATGGATGTTGTTACACTTCCTTGTATTCAGAATGTTTGTTAATCTTTCCTCACTTTTCTAAGTACTTTTTTTCTTTTTGCTGCTGTCCTTGAGTGTATTTTCTACCTTATCTTCCAAATCACTGCCTCAGTCCTTTGCTTCATCTAACCTTCTGTTTATTCCTTCCAGTGTATTATTTATTTCTGATATTGCATTTATTTCTGACTGATCCTTTTTATGATTTCTATGTCTTTTTTACATGCTGTTGAGTATCCTTACAATCATTACTCTAAACTCTCTGTCTGATAAATTGTTGCATCTAGTTCTTCTGGAGAATTCTCTTATTCTTTCATTTGGGATCTGTTTTTTCGTCTTTCTATTCAGGCTGCTTCATTGTAATTGTTTTTATGTATTGTTTAGGTAGATTTGCAAAGACTCTGGTATAGACCTTTGTCAGACACTGCTTGTGACTGGCCCTGGTCTATCTGTTTGGACCTGTCAGTGATCCACACAGCTTGTGGCTGCTTCTGCTGGGCCTGAGTGTGTGCAGAAAGAACCAGGCTGCACACCAAGGCTGGCTTTAACCAGCACTGGGCCTGAGGGAGGGTCAGCTGAAGCCTCGGGAGCTCCCATAGATCTGCCTTAGTTGTTAACTAATCAGTGATATAGCTTCAAGCTATACTCAGCAGCCTGACCTAAGCTTCATAGGGTAGGGCAGGAAATAATTCCTGCAGGCAGTGCTATTGGTTCCCCTCAGGCTGATGTCACTTGGAGGGGAGTGCTCTGCCTGAGAAAGATGGCTTCTGCAGTATGGGGAGTGACTCGACACAGGGATCCTGGTGGCTATTCCTTCAGTTCTCTCCACAGAGCCTCCATCCCTAGACTCTCCTGAAGCATCTCTAGTCCACTCTGCCCTCCCTCTGCCAGAGCCTGGGGTAAGTGACTGCAAACACAATTTTATGCATTGGCCCTTTTGAGAGGCTCTCTCCATCTCCAGATGTCTCTCCATAGCCTATAGAACCCCCCCCCCACACTGTTTTTCACAGCTGTATGTTATTTGGATTCCTCTCCTAGCTCTGGTGCTATAGGCTGGGGAGCCCAGCTTGTGGTTCAGACCCCACAATTCTAGTGGGAATCCCCTGGCCACTGAAATCTATCTTCAGCTCTTCAGCTGCCACCTGTGGGAGCCCAGTCAGACCTCTCACACCCCCTCCACACTCCCTACCAGTCACATGTAGTGATGTGGCCTCTTCCATCTGCCCATGGTTACAAGGCTTATCTCCAGCTAGTGTTCAGTTGGTTAGGAAGTATGATTTCTCTATAATTTAGTTGTAATTCCAGATTGGTCTTGGGAACAGGTTATTGTAGTTTCCATTTAGTCCTCCACCATCTTCTCTCTCGATTTTTCAAAAGAAAATTGTCAGTCCATAGAACGGGGGAAGTCATTTGCAGTACATTTGTGTAATAAAGGGATCATGTTCAAAATATACAACAATTTCTATTAATCAATTCAAAAATATAGCTAACACAATAAAAATGATAATGGGTCAAATACTTGAACGGACACTTCATGAAAGCAAATACATATACAAATTACTATTGAACAATTTGGTGGGCTATGTTCACCGAAGCCATCTATACAAATTTCCATGGATCCTTTCCTGATAACTTCTAAAACCTAGAAACAAACCACATGCCCATTAATAACAGAATGACTTAAAAGTAAATGTGATATGTTCACACAACAGAAATGAGAAGTGACAAGAACAAATGAACTATGCATCACAGATGAATCTCATAAACATAATGCCAAGCAAGAAAAGCCAGAAATAATAAATATAGTGTAAAATTCTATCTATATAATGTTCCCAAACAGGCAAAACTAATCTATAGTATTGGAAGTTAGAAGAGCATTTACCTGGGTGTGAGGAGTAGGTACTGACCAGAAGTGAATGGCATATGTGTGTGGGAGGCAGGGGATTCTAGAGGGCTGAAAATGCTCTGTTGTATCATCTAGGTGCTGGTTACATGGCTGTATGTATTTCCAAATATGTATCAAGTTATATACTAATAATAAATATACTTTTCTATATTTAATTTATATTTCAATGAAAACTTTTACAAAAAGAAAATAAAATCACTAGAATTCTTCCCAAATTAGATACCTGTCTTAACTAATACATTTGGAGAATTTCAACACTCCCCTTATTCCTAACCTTCACACCTACCTCTGTTGGCAATGGCAATGGTTCAGGAAAATATATTCTGGGTGATTAGAAGCTTGACTTAATAAAATACTTCAGTGATCATTTAGGGCAGGAGTTACACTGAGGTCACCAAAGCCCAAAAGCTCTGGCAAAATATTATCAGGGTGACTGACTCTCACATTCAGAACATTTCTTCTTTTCTCTCCTATAATCTAGAACTCTTCTCACGTTTCCAAGCAAAAGTCTGCACCAGACATTTTGCAATAAAGGCTAGTTTTATCACACCATTTCCTGTATCTTATATATAGAGGAACATCAAAATGGCATTTAGAAAGGAGGCCAACTTCAGCTTTGAGGTTTTATAATCTTAACAACATCCTCACAATGTTGTAAACACAAACTGTCTTGGTGACCATTTTAGGAGAGTGCCCATCCCAGGGGAAGTCTCTGCAGTGTTAAGGCAGACCTCCAGGGTAAAGTTCAGAGGGCTTCCATCAGTGGCAGGGTCTTTATATATTCACCAAAGAAGATCCAGGGGCTTGTCCTCAACCTTGAAAGAAAAAAATAAATAACAGTTGTGGAATGATATTGAAGGGAATAAACTGACTTGTCCTCCCATCTTCTTTTTTCACAGTCCTTCCCTCATTACTGCCACTTAGATAATTTCTTCCTTATTGTTATTATCATAAAATGAAGACAGACAAAACAAGTTAATGTTCAGCCTTTACTTTCAAAACAGATCTTGAAGAAAAAGGTAGAGTGATTCCAGTGCACATGAATGTATTGCTGCTTGAATGTGTCTCTCAGGTGTCTTCCATCTCCTGGGAGTCACTTACATGGCTACCCACAAGAATAATGTCAACCAATGCATGTCACAAGCAGTTCTAACACCAGGTGTGGATGGTTGAGTGGCAGGTTCTACAGCTCCCTAAGCCCATAGAGAATATATGGTTATAGTCTCCAACACTATTAAGATGGACAACTTTAAGACACAGCAGTCTCTTTATACACAAGGTATATGGGAAGTGTGAGATGGTTCTCTAAGTTTGGCCAGAAAGATGCAGGATGAGTCCCTGCACACTAACCTCTTTACCTACAGCAGAGCCTAAGATTCCATCAGCATGGGGTCTCTTTCTGCCATACATGTTGGAGCTGGGTCTGCCTTCTGTGTGCAGTCCCACCATCAGCAAGATGACCATGAATGAGGAGCTTATATCTCTTGTGGACCAGAAGTCATAGATGGCGTGGTTCACTACACTGAACCCTAGCCAAGCAGGCCTTGTCCCTGCTGCTGGCTGAGAAGGTGGATGTTTGATGGCAAATAAAGACACTTATAGGGACACTACTTATTAGACCTGAATAATGGAATCCACAAAAATAAAGACTATACATGCTGGTGGAGCGGCTGCCAGCATCAAGTTCAGGCAGCCTTTATCACCATGGTCCAGGCCACTCAACCTGCAAGTGTTAAATCAACACATGATATCTCTCTATATGTAGAACTGAAAAACTGCTTCTCAGCCTTTTGGCTAAGATCAAGTGCAAAAGTTGTTTTTCCTTCCATGCACTGCAGCACAGATAGATAAGAGAGATGAGATGTAGACATCTCTTGCTGCTGCTTATTATTATAAATAGCTATAACACAGCTACCCTAAGATCATGTCTGCAAAGTATTCAATTTTAATAGTTTTATTGAGTTATAATTGACATACACATACTGAATATATTTAAATTATGCAATTTGACATGTCATGACATACGTAGATGTTTATGAAACTTTCACCACAATCATAGTAATGAACATATTCTTCACCCTCAAGGGTTTCTTCGTGACCTTTTAAAATCTCTCCTTCTTGCCACCTTCCTACATAAACACTGATCAGCTTCCTGTCCTAGGGATTATTTTGTACTTTCTATAATTTCATACAAATGTAGTCAAATAGAATGTTAGCATACTGTATTTGAGATTTACCCATGATGTTGCACTTATCAATAGTTAATTCTTTCTTATTGCACATTAGCATTATATTTATAGGTATATCATACACACACAGCCTTGAAGTCTATGGCAGAGATATTAAAAAACAAATCAGATATAATATTCCTTTCTTTCCTCCACCAGCCTATGCAAAATTTCTACAGCCAATGAGTAGTAAAACCTTCTAGGAAAATCAAGAAAATTAGACCACTGGTTATTTTCCACCACCAGAGGTAAGACCAAGGTGGGATCACAACAGATGCAAAAACCCTCAGATACATTTGAGGACCCCAGAATACATGGGACCAGTGTCTGGAGTCCATATAGAAACCCAAACATTTTAGTAATACTAGCACAGGATAGGAATGTCAACCAAAAGAACCCAAATTAATGCCAGCATGGGGGTAGAAAGATGCAGCAAAAAATTCCCACTATGAAGAATAGCAGGAGAAATCTCTAAATTGCATGAGGCTATAGCTACCTTAGAAAATGCCACATGGTTAAATTTACCCTGCTAATTTACCTGAGATTAATGGTTCTCTAACTACAAATTAAATTTAGTTATACAAAAGAATGAATTATATCTTGCACAAGGGACAACTTAGCTTAGAAAAGTTATACCTACTGCATGATCTGGAGGTATTCCTACATATATAAACATGAAATGTGTGTATGTGTGTGTCTCCATATATATATGGAGAGAGAGATCATGAGATACCTATATACAAAATTATAAATCATTTTAGTCTACATTTTTTCTGCCTAGCCCACATACCATTTTTGCTTCCTAACAGATTCCTCCCTGATTTTCCTGCCTCTGCTTGACCCTCCTGCCTCTATACAAATAGGCAGATCCTGAATCCAGTTAAACCCTTAGATTATGTGCTTCCTTGGTTCAAAATCCTCAAATAAAACCCCATGCCCTTGCAATGAGTTCCAGCCCTACAGGATCTGTGTGCCTATTCCCTGAATTCTCCTCCAGTCACTCTGCTTTGGCCACCCAAGGCTCCCACTGCCTGCCTGGGCTCCCACACTTGTGTTTCATCTGCTTGCATTTACTCCAATAGTTCCCCAAGACTCCATCCCTCACTTCCTACAGTATTTACTCAAAAGTCCTCTTCTCAAAAAAGCTTTCTGTAACTCCTGGCACTCCCTCCCTAGATGATTGATTGATAGATAGATAGATAGATAGATAGACAGACTTTTTGTTTTTGTTTTGTTTTGTTTTTGCCTGATTCCCTAAGTATGATAAATACCCTAGACAACCATGGCTTAGTTTTTGCTTTAATAACTACTTTATCCCCAGCATGTAGAATATTGCAGTTAATAGACTGGGCCCTCAGTAAATATCTGTTGAGAAGATACAGTGAAATATATCTTCCAGGAAGATGGGCACCCTCATCTACCATTGGATGCCTTCCCGTCCTCTGGATGAGATTCACTAATAAGTGAATCACAGTCTACAGGAGGAGTTTTCTTGGAGTCCAAGATCCAACATCAAATTCAAAGATAGATTAAAAATAAGACTCTGAGAGCCATAAACATCTGTTCCCACCTACCATAGGATTTTGCCTGCCTCTTCTGGTTACACCACTAAGAAGAGGCCTCCTCTCCAGAATAGTCCTGAGCAGGTACTGTCACACTGCCCTCTGAACCTCAACACCTCCCCTGACCAGCCAGAGAGAGTGATTCCCAGAGGGGTAGATTCACTGAACTTTTAACACCCAGAAGTAGACTGTGTGCTTGCACATTATTGAAATGATCTCCCCCTTTCTGATGCTTGCAAGATACACTAGCTCTCCTCTAGTAGATAAAGCCTTTTTTTTTTTTTAATACATCGCTGTGTGTGATAGAGTTTTAGTCAGACCTTGGGGCTCTGGATATTATTACAATGCCTGAATCTCTACTCAAGTTCATTATAGTAATTAGAGTTTAATTCTGGAAAGGCCTATTAATTTTAAGCTTGTGACTGAATATCATTGTAGCTCTAGAGAACATTTGTTCTGAAAACCAAGATAAATACTTACAGATAATAATATAGGAAAGCATTCATAGGGTTAATGAAAATAATAATAGTTGAATTTAATCTTCTTTGACCATGAGTCAGAAAGTACCCTAGAAATTTACATGTAGTAATTTATTTAATATAATAATTCTAACAGGTAAGTGCTATTATCTATCTCATTTTACAGATAAGGAAACTGAGGCATAGATGAATTAGATAACTCACTAATATTGCATAGTATTGCATAGTATTATATAGTGTTACATAGGGTGGCAAATCTATTTCATCATTGTAAATAGTAATGATCTTAATAGTAATAATTAGAAAAACCAAGAGTAATATTTAAAATATTTCCAACATAATAGTATAAATTATATCAATCAATTTATAAGACAAAGCATGAAAATGTTTTATTCCCTAACTAAATCCTTTTATTCTCTAACTAAATTATAAATATAAATAGAATTATTACAATGTGTATTAAGTGATATAAATTACAACACAAATTACTCATTAAATCAACCTAATAGTTCCCTAATTATGTGTTAGTTTTAGAAAATGTTGTGTGATCTTTTGTGGGATGTGGCCATCCCCAAGTAAATCTCTTTGACTCTGAGATGACAGGGATTCATATCAAGCTCTCCAAACATTTTCGTTATTAAGTGGAAAATGACTAGGTCCTTGGTGCCCAACATTTCATTGCAGCCACAGAACAGCTGAGAGTGAATTCTGATGCTGGCATTACCCACTGCCCTAGACCCAAAAAATTGACAGCCCCACCAGATATTTCCTCATTTAACTCTATCTGTCCCTGATTTGTGGCTACTCTGCAGCAGGAGAAGAATTAATGAAGTATCCACTGTCATATACTTTCTATGCATCACTGTATAGAGCTACTACACAAATAGAAAAAGGTCTATAGAATATTCACATAAAACTCAATAACAGTGGTTACCTATGGAGATTAGGAAAGGTGGACAGAAAAGATATCAGACTCTCAAAAAACCTTTAAAAGCCAATTTTTTCATTCATTACTTTTGTACATAATATTTTATAAATAAAAATATTTGGTAAATTAAAACTATCACTAAAATTACTTTTTTAAAGCTAGCTAGTGAACCCACATTTCCCTCATCTAATCTTCCATACTTTACTATTACTATCTGAATAACAATTGAACTTCAGCTCAGACTACTAGTATGGAAGATTCTTTGTTGTACACAGTTACTGATTCATTTTGAAATAGTGTTTAATGAGCACCTGATATTGCCAGGCATGTTGCTAGGTCATGTGGATAAGGAGTAAATGAAGCACACCCACATCCCCTGCTCTTAGCACCACAAATAGAGAGGAAAATTTTAGAGGTGAAATATAAAATATGTTTTTTCTTCACTGAGGGGCTCACAAGCAAGGAGAATAATGAATGGCAAGAAGAGGAAGGAAGCCAACCTGAACTCATGGACACTCCTGGAAGATCAAGGATTCCAGGCTAATTAAAAGAGTAACATGTACTAGGGGCATGGAAACAAGGCACAGACTGACAGTGACCAGAGGGGAAAGGGTACAGAGATAAGGTGGGAAAGAAAGGAGAGGGTGTAATCAAAGGACATGTATAAATGACCCATGGACATGGACAGCAGGGTGGGGATTGACTGTGGGAGCAAGGAATGGGGGGAGACGGGGAGAGCAATGGAAGAAAATTGGGACAACTGTAACAGAACAATAAAAAAGACAATTTAACACATTTTATATATATAAATAAAATAAAACAAATATTAGGGGAAAAAGAGTAATATGAAGCCAATGATGACTTTCCAACAGTTAAGCCACCTGATCAAGTTTATGTTATTTAAAAAAGAACACTGGCACAAGTAGATTTGAAGACAGCAACCTGCACCAACCACATCTTGTTTTCCAATCACATAGGATTAAAATGTAATGAAACACAATCAGCACTGATGCGAGACGTGAGAGGATTTAATCCCCAATAATTAGGAAATAACAAAAAAGGAATAGTTCTCATCCACACACAGTCAGGTGGCAGAGCTCACTATGGGTTTAATGGAAAGTCATAGCAGCACCACTCCACTCAGAATTTTCCTGTTTTTACCAAAAGATAATTGAAAGGAAAAGATTAATCCCATTTTAGCTTAGGCTTTGCTTTAGTGTTTGTAGAGACATGGCTGATTGCTCTTTCCTCAAAGTCTTCCTAATGGCATTTTCAACCTTTACCTGCTTTCTGTAATTCATGAGATTTATCTTCTGCAAGTTTTCCTGGATGCTAGTCTATGGGTTTTGCTGATGAATCAAATTAGTATGATATTTATTAGTGAATATTTATCCATTGCAAGTTTCTGATGCTTTGGCTCTTAACCTCAAATGTCTTTATTTTTAATGCAGTAACTCAGCCAATTGTCACTTTTTCCCTTTTTTAGATTGGTGAATTTTCTGATCTCAGAAGATATCAAGCTCAGGATACCTGAATTATTATATATCAGGCTTCTAATTGGGGTGTGCTACCAAGTGAGATGGAAATAATGTGCTTTTATCATGTAGCTGGTTTATGAAATATTGTGCTTACTTTATAACAAATGGCAAACTTCAAACTAGAGGCATTTGCACCCCTTAAGGGGCGATAAGTTCTATTTATTTACCTAAACTGGATGTTCATCTCACATGTTCCTCTTTAATAAGAAGTCTATTGAAGGCTGCAAAGTCTTGCTAAGTCAACTATAGCTGGAAAGCTGAGTGAACATGCATACTTTTGTGTTTTCTGTCTGTCTGTTTGTTTGTTTGTTTGCTTGCTTATTCCCATTTTCATTTTACAAGGATTAGAAGAGATGAAAATAGTGTAAACACAAAGAGCCCTGAGGAACCACTGAGAACCCTCTTCTTTTTTAAAACTGGAGTTTCTGAGCCCTGGCTGGTGTAGCTCAGTGGATTGAGCGTGGGCTGGGAACCAAAGTGTCCCAGGTTCGATTCCCAGCCAGGGTACATTCCTGGGTTGCAGGCCACAACCCCCAGCAACCGCACATTGATGTGTGTGTCTCTCTCTCCCCCTCTTCCTTCCCTCCCTAAAAATAAATAAATAAAATCTTTAAAAAAAAGTAAATAAATAAAATGTTTAAAAAAAAAAACATGCATTCTCTATAAAAAAAAAAGAGGCAGAAACAAAAATTATAAAAAAAAACTGGAGTTTCTAATAAAAATGTGTTTGAGTCTGATTGCAGCATGATCTTGGCGGAGTGTCCAGGATAGCAGCCACAGTGGTGCAAGGCAACAGTCACTGAGGTGGCACGTTAGCAGGTAGTGGCTGAGGTGACACCCAGCAAACAAGTTGAGCCCTGGCACAGGACTGGCTACTTAATTGGTGGCCTCAACACCAAATGAAAACATTGGGTCCCTTATTCAAAAATGACAAAGAATCTCAAGAGAGTAATGACAGAGCATGAAATAAAGCATGAGGTTGTATGTGACAAGCTGGCCCTGCCTGGACAGGTAGGCCTAAGCCATGGGACGGCATTGTGTAAGTCACAGCTCTTCACACTGTCTGAATTGAGGGGGCTGAGAACCTTCCTCTGGGAGAGGAGATTTACAAATGGGCTTCTTCAAACAGCCTGGTCAGCCTCCAGGCCTTTATTTTTCTTTTATGAATAGGGAGGCAGAGATCAGGAATACGTTAAAATATAAGCAGGGTCATGGTCTAAAGTTATTTATTCATTGTAGGTGTTAGAGAATATTTAGCCAAATGGATAAAACTAACCCATGGGGCAGGGAAGAGGGAAGAAATTGTAAACTGCTTTTCTGTTGATGGTAAGAACCAGGATAAGGCTTCTCTAGAAACAGTTGGATGCCATGATAAAATGGTAAAGGGAATTTTTCTGATTGGGAACACAAAACCGAAAAGAGGGGCTCAGAAGGAACTTAAAGTAAAATAGTCCCACTTTGACCTTCTGTAAAACAGCAAGAAATTATCTCAGAGGAGCAGTAGCTGAGGTGTCAGGGCTCACCCCAGTGCCTGGTAGAGGGAGCAAGTAAGAATGCAAAGCTCAGAGGAACCTCCAGAATTTGGGACAAGATTATAGTCACTGCTTATTTAGCATGGATCCTGTGCCAGAGCTATTCTAGAAACCAGGTACATATCATTTCATTTACTTTACATTTTCCTCACAGAACTCTAGCATGGAATGTATAATCATCCTCATTTTGCAGAGGAAGATACTGGGGTTGAAGAGATCACACCACTTGGGCAAAGTTGTATTGTATTAAGTGACAGACTTCAGCTGTGAATCTTGATAGGACATGGCCTGTGGGGGTGGGGAAGAGGGGGAGAGTGCACAGATGGGGATGTGTTACAGAAATTGTGGACTTCCTGAAAACAATATAAGTGTAATAAATAATGAGTGTAATAAACTAGGAGAAATTAAAAATTTAATTGGAGATAATGGTTTGCCATTAGTCCCATATGCCTTAAATATTTTTGAATGATGTTTATGTTTCCTTGTATCTCTTAGAAATAAGTTTTACAAGCTATTTGGCAAAGGCTCATATCTCAGGTTTTCATCAGAAGGAAAAATGTCTACATTTCTGAAAAATAGAGAAGCAGATGTTCCATCTAATAGCAACATGAACAGATGTTAAAGGCATGTCATATTTCTAACCCACAGGAGGCAAAATATGGAGGTGTTCAGGTAGGCTAAGTGGCATATAGTAAATGTCCAATAAATACCTATTGAATGAATGACCACAAAATGGGGTATGAGGGGAAGAAAGTGAAATAAATGTATTTTGGTAAAAAATATCAAATTTTTCTTCTTTCTGCCAAATTTGTTAATTTAACTTCAATAACACCAATTTGTACTTCTAAACAGGTTTGTGTATGCTAACTAAGAGTTATAAACATTCACCCAATGATATGTGCTTCTCAACTGGGATATATTTATAAAGCTACTATGGCCATGAGACCTGCATTTTATGGTAGAAAGAAATTTGGTAACCCTGAACACTCATTGCAAATTCTTCACTTCTATAAATAAGTTTCATTCACATTGGTTAAGAATTATATGTGGCAGTAGGAGAGTTTCAGTTTTGCTCCACTCTGGTTTACTCTCCTATCCCAGAAGTGAGCCAAGGCAAATAAGTATCCATTCTTCCTGATTATGGTTCAACAAGGGGTCTGGGAACCACCATGGAGTGAGGCAAAGTGGGTTTTTATAATTTCCCTCTCCTCTCCCTCCCCACTGTGCCCTCAACCTTGCCTGGGGGGACCCATTAAAGTGGCTGATTAGCTTCCCTTAGAATGGTTGGGAAGATAGCTAGCACAGTGCTTGGTCCATGGCACGTGCCCAATGAATGTTACTCTCCTTGGCAGCCCTGTACTGTACAACAGCCCTTCTCTCCACCATCTCCATCTCCCTGTCCAGAACTAGAATGCTGCCCCTTATTTTCTTGGGATTGTGTTCACAGGAAGGCTGTCATAGTTAAAAAAAGGATCTGTCAAGCTAATTCTCACTGAAGTGTTAATTGTTGACAATAGCATAATGTATCATCTGCTCAGATATATTTGCATATTCTGAGGAGCAGTATCTTTGAAACACCCAAGTCTTACCTTTTACCTGATGCATAACCTAGTGACTATTTCATGAACCATATTCAATGAATTGTTTGAACTAAAGTCACCAAAAGAATGAATCTCTAATAGTAAGATTTTAGGCACCAATATAAGCCAGTATCAAAGATGTTTGTGGATGAGGTTTTCAGAATGCAGCTCAAATAGTACATAGAGCTAACTTTAATTCTGACTCTGATTTAATCTGAAAATCTCTGCCCTACATCTGGATGAAATTCCTTCCAGCAAAATTTAACCTAAATCCTTTCCTACACTGCTCTATGGAGAATGAGCAAAGTGCATTGCTTTCCTTCACACAAAATTTTTTCATGTATTTGAGGATTATAGTACTGGTGAAGGGAGAGAGAGATTGATTTATTATCAAAGTGAAATATTTACCCAGCAGATGTTCTTTTATGAAGTGTATTATATATTTGGAACAGTCCAAATATATAAAGCTAATGCTATTTCAAATTAACTTGCACCACATATTGAATTGCTTATGCCTTTCCACTAATTAACTGGTAGTAATTATTAAAAAGATTCCAAATCATTATTATATAATAAGTTTCAAGAAAATGTGAGCACTTGGATTCAGGTTTTTATTTATTTATTTTTAATTCAGAGAAATATAATACTTTATTTTGGTTACAAAGAGTAGCTTTCTAGTTTTGGAGTTGTATGGCCTTGGTCAGTGAATTTAACCTCTTTTAGCTTTAGTCTCTTTGTTGACAAGATGAAGGGATTTAATTATTTAACATTATGTAGCACCTTCTCTGGGCCACGCATTGGTCAGAGTAGTTTGCATATGTGAACTCATTTAATCATTTGAGAGTTATGGCAACCTCAGGAGACAGCACTGTTAGCTGGATTGTTTTGCGGATGGGTGAACTGGGAAAGAGAAAGGTTAAATAGCATGTCCAAGGTCATACAGCCGGCAGAACTTGAACCTTGGCAGTCCAGCTCCATAATTTAGAGTATTGCCTGTCAGCCTGCCTCTCACAAGCTGGAATCTTGGGCCATGCAGTAGGAAGGAGCTTTAGAGATGACCTAGTCCATATCTTTAGCCAAGCCTGAAATTACATGAGGCATATGATCCTCTTGACACAAAAAGATCCTGAACACACATGATGGAGGAGAATGGTTTTTGTCACATGCTTATTAGCATTTGGGTTCCCCTGCTAACACCCTATGAAATAAGAATGTAATTTATTTGAGAGATAAGCACGAATAGATCCCTGGTAGAGGAGAGGCATAGGAAAATAATAATAGGAAAATAATACTGGGTAGGGGCAGAAGTTAGTAAAGCATATGTTTATCAGTGGGTCATCACCTGGTCAGTGGACTTGAACCCATTGCAGACTGCTGGGACACAGGTAAACATGCCTGAGAATGGTCCTGCCTAAAGATCAAGGAAGCTGAGACATGTAGGAGCCAACAACTACCATTCCTTATCACTTGAAGATGTTTCTAGGGGCATTAACTCCACAGCAGTGTGAACCCATTTCTGCACACAGGTCCCTTACATGCTTGTATGAACAGAGAAAGTTTTGAGGTAGAAACACAGGTGCTAAAGTAAAAGAGACAACAAACATCAGGGCACAGGAAAGAATACTGACATCATGCACAATGAAGTGCAAGGTACACATACCAACTATGAACAGCTCATCCACTTAGGAATAGTTATGTTATGTAGTTGTGCAGAACAATGCTGCTGCCTCTCCATTATGGAGGCATTGTCTCTTCTTGGACTTTTGCTGCTGTCAGTTATTAGCACCATGCACACCCAAAAGCATGACAAGGATTTATAACTTCATCCAAAAGTCTGTACTGAGCACTTCTGTGAACCAGGAACTCTTCCAGTCACTGGAAATACAACAGTAAAAAGCATATATGTATAGGCAAAAGTCCTGAAAATGGAGTTTCTATTCTGGTAGAGGGAGACATGAAAAAAAGATAATTGACATGTGAATTGTGTTACATGCTAGAAGTTCAGTGCTATGGGAAATAAAAGGCAGAATGAGGGCATTGGAAAGTGCTGATGTAATTTTATTCTTTAATTTTTTTATTTTTTTATTTTATTGTTGTTCAATTATAGTTGTCTGAATTTACCCCACAGCACTCCCTACTGACCCCAGCCATCTCCACTTCCCTCCCTTGTTTCTAACCCCCTTGGCTTTGTCCATATTTCCCTCATAGTTGTTCCTGAAAACCCTTTCCCCCATTGTCCCCTCCCACCTCCCCTCTGGTTACTGTCAGATTGTTCTTAATTTCAATATTTCTGGTTATATTTTGCTTGCTTGTTTGTTTTGTTGATTAGGTTCCAGTTAAAGGTGAGATCATATGGTATTTGTCCCTTACCGCCTGGCTTATTTCACTTAGCATAATGCTCTCCAGTTCTATCTATTCTTTTGCAAAGGGTAGGAGCTCCTTCTTTCTTTCTGTGGTATAGTATCCCATTGTATAAATGTAGCATAGTTTTCTGATCTACTCATTTACTGATGGGCACTTAGGTTACTTCCAGTACTTGGCTATTATAAATCATGCTCCTATGAACATTGGGCTTCATATGAGCATAGCATTTATATGAACCTATAAGCATAGAATCTGTGAGCATAGAATATATGAGCATAGGTTCTTTTGGATTGGTACTCAGGGTTCTTAGGATATAATCCTAGCAGTGGAATGCCAGGTCAAAATAATGATCAAGGAAATCTTCATCAGGGAGGTGACATTTGAGTAGAGATTGGAAGGGGGTGACAGAGTCAGTCATGCAGGTATTGGGGCATGGTGAGGTTGGGGATGGAGTGAGAATTGCATTCCAGAAGAGTAATAGAGATAGTTTGATGGGTGACCCAGGAAGAGGGTGGCTATGTGGCTGGATAGAAATAATCACATGTGAGATATCAGAAGATGGGATTGGAGGGATAAAGCTGGGTCAGTTTTCAGGCTCTATGGACTATCACATGGACAGGGAGAAAAGGGAAGTTCCTGGGGGAGCAGTATGGTGGGATTTTAATGAGATCACCCAGCCTATTAGGTTAAGAACCAGCCGTGGAGAGCAGAAGAGAACACAGATGGGTCAGTACAGAGGCTACTGAGATAATCCAAGTGAAGGATGAATAAGACTGGACCAGGTGGTAATGGTGGTAATGGTGAACAGAATCTAGCTAAATTTTGGTTAGAGAGGGGAATTTCCAGAAGGTCTAGATAAGGGAAACAAGACAATCATAGTGTCAGAACATAAAGCCCTGGACTGGTACTCTAGTGCCAGACTGTCAAATAACAGTTGAGGACCCTGTCAGACATTCAGAGAGTGAAAGTTACTTGCCCAGAGGCACATAGGTGGGCTGGGAGTAGATGCCAAGACTCCAAATTTCAGTGTCCCCTCATCCTAACTGATGCCTTTCAGTGACATAGGCCATTTTTCAGACTGGCCAGTCCCACTGAGAGAGGCCATGAATGAATGACCTGAAAGATGGATATTCCTCTGTCGGGCTCCTCTCCTGCCACAACCTGACCCTTCTTTCTTGAGAGCAGTGACATTTTTCATGGTAGAGTTACTCAGTACCAGCTAACAGCTAAGTTCTCAGAGGTGTGCACAACATATTTTCCTTTTTATTTATTGATAAACAGTAATCTCTAAGTAAAGTCTTGGAGTCTTTTCATGACCATAATGGTGCATAGGTTGATGGAAAAGTCTTTAACTCAATGAGTAAAATGCTCTGTTCTCCTTTTTTGGTTATCACGTTGACATTTCTCACAAACATGCCTTCCACTCATCTAATAATGTCTACAGAACTATTTGGCTATCAACAGCAAAACCCCCTTAGGTAGTCTCAAAACCCTGCAAAACCAAAATTTTGGTTTTCCACACTTCTCACAAGTCTGTTTGGTATCAGTGGGGACCCTCTGTCAACAACACTTTTATTTATGTATTATAAAAGAAACCTTCTAAAAATACCTATAAGACTTATTTCCCATTCATATGGGTCTGAATTAAGAGCATTGGCTCTGGAATGAAGCAAAAGTAATTTGTAACAAAGGCCATCTTCTGTCCCCCACTCCTTGGCACTTCTATGCACCCCTCCTCTCCCCTTTTATTGGACATATTTAATTTGATTTGTACACAAATGTTATATTTGTGTACAGAGTGTAATGTGTCCAATTGTTTCACAAAAAAGATGTGGGTTATTGGCTGGACTTTTTCTTAATTTAGTAAAATAATCAGTTTGTATTCCCTGCATATATATCATTCAGATAGAAGGAGAAGTCTCCAGAAGCCTGCCGAGAAATAGGAAGAAGTCTGTCTTGACACGAAGCCAGCTTTGTTCATTCTATAAAGCTGATCATTCAGCTTCTATAGTGATTTTCATATAGGACCCATCTATGCTAAATATTATTTTGAATATCACATCTTATTCCAAAGACTAAGTTCCAGCCCCTCTCAGAACACTGATAATAAAAAAACAAACTTGAATCTAACAGATTTTTCTAATTATTCTTTCCTGTTGTTGCCTATAGCTACAACACTCTGTCAACACATTCTTTCTGGAAGTTATGAAGTAACCCAAAAAAAGTGTTTTTCTCAAGTTATTGGACACAATGAATCCAATACTGCTGAAATCTGAAGTCACATCTGTTATTAAAACACAAATGATAGAATTCTATCCTTATCTCCCACCCTTTACTCAAGACCTACAGAAGGGGTTCAAAGAAGATTAGGCATCTCACATTTACCTCTACTGAGAACAGATGCTCTTGGGACCAAGTAATGCCACATCTGCTTGACTAACTCTTGATTAGGAGAAACAGATTCAGAAAGGATGTAATAACAAATGGGAAGCATGCCTAGTTTCAACACAAAAAATTGATTTTGACAAGAGGAGTTTATGAATATGTGGGGGTAGAATCTGTATTTGAAAGTGACATGTTTACTGGGAAATGAGATGCTCATGCCTGTTTAAATACTTTTGTGTGATTATTAATAATCCCAAAACACAAAAAAACTCACAAGGCATATGTTTCAGTTACAGTGAAACCAAGCCACTGCATCATCAGACTGCATAAGATGCAAAAATTATCCTGAGCCACACATCATTGTCAGGAAGCAGCCAGCTTTGGATACGGGTGAGCAATGGCACTGTTTCAGTTCCCAGCACCAGTACCTAGGAATCTGGCACTGAAGGGAGGAAATAAATTAGACTCACAGTCCAGGTGGGACAGTCATTCTGTTGGGCAGCAGGTTGAGCCCCAGAAGCAAGCATGTGCCATAATTCTGCTGAGTCCCCAGCAGAGATGAACTATGTTGCACTAAATGCTTTCAATAAGACAAATTTGTGATTCAAGAATGGGGGAAGAGAGGACTTCAATATGTGCATGTGTATCTGTGGCATTTTAAGCAGTTACTTCACCTGCCACCTACTCCACCTTTGCATTGGCTTCACACATTGCTCACACATTTCCACATTAGTGATCCTGGTTTTGGCTCAGCTTCTTTTTCTTCAGAAAGTCAGTTTAAAAGTAAGGAAGTTTTCTGAAAGAGTGTGACATATTCAACCATCACCACGTTAAGCAAAAATGGCATGCAAAAGATCATTTCTGTTGAGCAGGAGGGTCTAGGCACTGATAATGACCCTTGACTCTAGTTTCTACTAGACAAAATGTGGTCTGTGGACCAGCATCTAAGAAGCTCCTGGGAGCTTATTTGAAATTTAAGATCTTAGGTCCACTCCAGACCTGCTCAGTCATAAAATGCATTTTAACAAGATCCTCAGGGGATTCACGTGTACAGTTAAGACTCAGAAACAGTGTTCTATATTACATGTGATCATTGGGTTCCAGAAAGATACCTTCAAAATCATGATGTTGGAAGTTGCAGAATGCAAACTATCCTAATTGATCTCCCAGTCTTCAGAGACAGACACATGCTTTCTATCATCTCACTAAATGGCACTATCTCTCAAGAATCTTTGGATGTAAACAACAGGAAAAGAGTAAAAGAATGAATGCAAGAGAAAAAGAATAAAAATAAAAGAAAAATTAAGCTGGTTAAAGCAAAAGTAGGACTACATTAGGTCATATGATAAAATGTCCATGTGTTCAGGCATGGCTGAACCAAAATTTGTCTCTGGGAATTTGTCTTTCCATTTCTTTTGGCTCTTTCCTCTACATGAGCATTTTTTGAAAGCAAACTCTTGTGAGGTAGCAAATGTGGCCATCAGCAAATCCAGGCTTGAATTCTAACAGTTGTCCTATAATAGCAGAGGATCAAACTTCATTTCAAATTATTTAATAAAAATTTGGGATTCTCTTCAGTAAACCCAATTCAACCATGTATCCATCATGGGAGCAATCATTATGAATCTGATTGGCCAGACCAAGTCACATGCATGTCCCTTGGAGTAAGGGTCAGTCCCCATGACCTTTGAGTTTGGAAGATGTGATTTCCAAAGAAATTCAAACTCAAAAGAGAGAGAATGGGTACTAGGCAAGCAACAACAGCAGATACCCTGTTCTTTGGTGTCTTTCAAGTTAACATGTCTATTATAATTTTACTGAGATCCCACTTGTGTCAGAAAATGGCTAAAAAACTTTGGGTTACACCAAGATGAATAGTGCCAGTCCTCAGAAGAGAGGGACAGCAGACCCCTAATTATTGTGCAAGGGTAAGTAGAAGCATAAGCCATTGTTGTTGGGAACTGCTCTGCCTGGTTTCAGAAGCTGTAACCCCCCATGGCTAAGGCTGAGTGAGTGACCTTCAGACCATAAGCCCCTAAGGAGACAAAGCTTATTTCTCTAGCAGGGGCGCCACCTCTGCTCCTTTTACTTCACTTTGCCTGGTCCCCAATGCT
Source organism: Phyllostomus discolor (assembly GCF_004126475.2). Lineage (NCBI taxonomy): Eukaryota > Metazoa > Chordata > Mammalia > Chiroptera > Phyllostomidae > Phyllostomus > Phyllostomus discolor. Next base: position 72,970,611 of record NC_040911.2, on the reverse strand, counting down.
TGATCAGTTAGCCAGTGATGGGTAAGATTCCTCAAGGGAGGAATGACCTAAGGCACGATCACAGGGAGGCCCCAGGGAAGGACTCAGTGGGCTATAGCAAAAGTGGGTGATGGACCCTCAGCCCTCAGCTTTGACAT